>NC_136427.1:58878000-60154500 GCF_052849685.1 Lactuca virosa | reverse complement strand
CGGATGTGCTCACCCCCATTACAAAAGTTAAGAAGTCCTGTTTACCATCTCAGTGGAATGGTTTGCTTACTCTACTTATTAAGGGTTTGTCAGAAAGAAGTGGTGGATCAGATGGCACCAGCAAGGGTTTCCTGACCCTTCTTTATGGTATTTACAACGGTATTAATCTTGATTATGGGACGATTATCTGGTCTCAGGTGGTGCAGAGCCTCAATACTTCTACGAGGCATTCTGAAGTATCACGTGGAAGATTTTGGACTCTCATTACGAGAAGGGCGACCAATTCATTGGAAATTCCGGTTATGAAAGATGCTCTGCTTGCGTCTATCGCTACCTTTCACACGAAGAAGATCATTATTTCGGATCCACTCAAGTTCCCTCACAATGGATCAATTCCTGAGTCGATGTATCGGTGTGTCACAGCCGAGAGTAACATCATGGCTGACTATCGCAAACTTACTCCTACTGGACCGAGAGTTCTTTCTCCAGAACAGCAGGCTGCCCTAGATGCTGTGGATAAGCCTAACAACCGAGGGAAAAGGATTTCCAAGAAAGAGCCAACTGAGGAGGGAAAGTCTAAGTCTTCTAGATCAACAAAGCGAAAGTCTGATGCTGGGGATTCTTCCAAGCCCAAGAAGATCAAAAAGATGGCAAAAAGATCAAAGAGTCCTACTCCTCCAAGCTCAGATAATGATGAGGAAAATGAAGAAGAGGAAATTCGTCATGACTCACCGCGAGGTAACACTCCTCCCCGATCTCCTACCCCAACTGAATCTCCTCATCATAAATTGCCTATTCCACCTCAATCACCAAAACAGACAGTTCCTGTCTCTGTTCCTATTATTCCTCCACCTATCACTTCTCAAGAAACCACTTCTTTACCACCACTACCCCCTATTACTTCCATTCATATTTCTACAACTCCATTACCACCTCCCATAATTTCACAATCGACCACTACTACTATTCCTGACCCAACAGTGGGAGTCAACGTATCTGATACGGGGGCAACTACTGCAACAGAAACTCCAGTCATCACTAAACCTCTTTCACCTACCAACTCAACCGATTCCGGTGCCACTCTCGGTGGAGAGAATGATGAGTTTGACTCTACATACTTTAGTCCATACCGGCTTCCAACTGATGAAGATAATGATGCTCCTATCAACAGCCAACACTTGCAGGGCATTCATGAAAAGCTGGATCGATTGCTTGCAGACAGCAAGGCTTATAGTGGTGTGGTTCTCACAGCTTTCCTGGAGACTGCCATAGAACAATACACAACGTCAATTGAAAAGTCTACTAAAGCCATTGATGAGTCTACTTCTTCCTGTAAAAAGGCAACAAATGATGTTACTGAGATTGTTCATACAACTCAGATTTTTCTTGAATCATTGAAAGGTCATGCTGATACAAGTGCAGCGAAAGTACAAGCCTCTGTGGAATCATTTTCTAAGTCCCTTCAGGAAGAAAGCACCAAGTTTGAAGCTGTGCGTTCATCTATCCAAACCGAGAACACTTCCTTTTTAAGTTCCGTGAATTCTTGTTTTGCCTCTCTTCACGCTGACCTGGCAACCGAAAGTGCTCTAAAGGCAGATCTTGCCAAACAAGCATCTACTATTGAAGTCCAGAAGGTGCAGCTAGCCCAAGCTGAAAAAGAAATTTCTTTATTAAAGACAGAACGGGCTGTATTTCAAAGCTGTGCAGGAGATGTAAAGGACATGTTGACCAATCTCCTTGGTGCTCATGATCCCATCCTAACTCTCACCATCAGAAATCATCTCATAACCAAACTGCTTCTTGCCCTTGCAATGCTCCATGAAATGAAGGGTGTTTCTGAGAGGTTCATACCTCCGAAACAAGGGGGAGAAGGTGCTCGTATTGTTCAACCGAAAGTGATTGTAAAGACAGAAGGTGCTCAACCGAAAGTCTCAACCGAACTGAAGGATAATGTAGCTTCAGGTTCTGGTTCACAAACTAAGAGAAAGGAGATCAATGATGACAGTGAAAGTGATGTGGAAGAAACAATTGCTGAAGCTCTCCAAAGAAAGAAGAGAGACCGAGAGGTGGATGAAAATTTGAAAGTTGCGAAGGAAGCAGAGGAGAGGGAAAGGAGAAACAAGGAAGTAGAAGAAGCCTTGAATTGTAAAAAGGCCTTGTTTCCCTTATGGACGAAAGAGACACTTATCAATCAAGCTGTAGAGTTTCCATCAGTTTATTGGTTGGAACTTGTTGCTTCGTTTGACTGTGATAATTCAAAAGACTCGCAGTTTGACATGCCAATTACAAGGAAGGCGTTCACATTCCATTGTTTTGATTCAACTGCTGAGGTTCCTTTTCCTCATCCTAAGGTTGACCGAGAGCTGATTGACTTCTATTTGAAGTATGGGCAACCGCAGTACTTGACTTGGAGTGCACAGAAGATCATTACAGTCAAGGTACTCAAACCTTCACCTGCTGGGAGATTTATCAATGTCAATTTCAAGATCACTCGTGGTACAGCAAACACAGTGTCGAATATCTCTCTAGCAGACCTTCCTAATCTCAATCCCCATGATTGGATTTTGCTATACAACATTCTGCTCCCTAATCCGAAGGAATATGAGCCCATTCTAGAACACTTGAAGAGAATGTTGGCCTCCTATATCCATGAAGTTGCATCTATGGATCAGGAGATAGCAAAAGTTATGAACAAGAAGCCAACAGTCAAGCCTACACCAAAGCCATGGGATGTGAACAAGATGAAGATGGGCCAAATAGATTCAACACATCTCACTGTGATGTTTACTAAAGGTGAAGCTCACAGATTTTTGTTTGCTCTGGTTGATAAGCACTTATTTTCTACTGACTGCTTGGAGCACATCATCAACATAATACATCGGTGCAAGCAGAATTCAGAGGCTGACAGGAAGAATTTTACAGACATGCTTCGGTGGTACATTACATTTCGCTATCATCTTTTGGCCATCATAGCGAAGGTGTTTAAGACTGTGAAGAAGACTTCTGTTGTTCAACAGAATTGAGGTTTCGGCTCCAAAGACACAAAGGGGGAGATTGTTGAGTCCATTTGTGTTGCGTCATGGGCCTTACGTTTTGCATCCGGATTGGGCCTGTCCATCCGTGATTATCTAGATTAGCTAGTAGGGTTATACTATATATATGCATGCATGTATGCATTATATGATGTTGATTATTACGTTCATAACTTTTGTAACCCTAAACACCTCTACAGTAGCAGTTCTTAATCGAGCTCTTCTGAGGTGTTAAAGTTTTAATCATTCGACACATTCAAAGTCATTCTTGTATTCGTATTTACATTCTTAATTGTTTGCTTGCTCAGAATCTAACGATCCTAATAGAACTTTGTTCTAACAAAAAGAAGAGAGAGGATGAATGAGTTTGGGCCCTTTCTTGATTTAGTTCGAATTTATGAGGCCCAAGAAGAAGATTTTTGGCCCATTCGGCCCTTATGAGGATTCACGGCCCAATGAAGCCAATTAATATAGTTTACGACCCATTAGGGCTTATGAAACCATTCACGGCCCATTATGGCCCATTAGGGATAAAATGAATTATTCTAGGCCCACATCACCCAAAATACTTTAGTTTCATGGATGTGGGTCCAGTTAAAGACCAAATTTCGTTCCTTGGCCCAAAATAGCCAAATTGAAAGTTTACTGGTCCCTTAGGCCCAATAAGAGGATCCTAGTCCATAATAAGCTTGAACCGGGATTTTTAGGGTTTTCAACCCATAGTTGAATATATATGGAATGTATTGTATTAGGTTTTGAACTTCACTCAGGAGTTTGGATTCAAATGGATGATTTTATTTTAGCATATAACATGATATTCACTTAGAGTACAAGTCTTGAAATTGCTGATGTTTACATGAAAATAGAATCTCCTAGCTAAAAATGCTAGTTGTGACATCATCCCCCCGTTAGAGGGAATGTCGTCCTGAAATGCTTTCGAATGGTAGGATTATGAATGAGAGAATAAGTGAGGGTACTTTTGCTTCATCTGGTCTTCGCGTTCCCATGTGAATTCCGGTCCACGCTTGGCGTTCCATCGAACCCTCACAATTGGAATGCAGCTCTGTTTCGTATGCTTCACTTCCTTATCCATTATCTCGACTGGTTCTTCGATGAACAGGAGATTCTCGTTTATTTCGATCTCTTCTAGAGGAATGACAAGAGTTTCATCTAATAAGCACTTCTTCAAATTCGATACGTGGAACACGGGGTGTACGTTGCTGAGCTCCGAAGGTAGTTGCAGCTTATAAGCTACCAGACCAATTCGGGCAAGAATCTCGAACGGTCCGATGTATCGTGGGTTTAGTTTTCCACGTTTCCCAAAACGAATCATCCATTTCCAAGGAGAGATCTTTAATAGCACTCGATCTCCGATTTGGAATTCCATAGGTTTTTGTCCTTTGCCAGCGTAACTCTTTTGTCAGTCCCGTGACGCTTGGAGTCGGGCTTTGATTTGGATTATTTTCTCTGTAGTCTCTCGAATGATTCTGGTCCCGTAAGGGTGATGTCCGGTGATTTCCTTTTTGCCAGCTGGGTGTCACCCACCTCAGCCCAGCAGAGAGGCGATCTGCATTTGCGACCATATAAGGCCTCAAAAGGAGCAACCTTTATGCTTGTATGATAACTGTTGTTGTACGAGAATTCGATCAAGGGCAAGTGGGTATCCCATGACTTGCCGAAATCGATCACACAGGCTCGAAGCATGTCTTCGAGTGTTTGGATGGTTCGTTCGCTTTGGCCATCGGTTTGAGGGTGGTAAGCGGTGCTCAAGTCCAGCTGTGTTCCCATAGCCTTCTGGAGTGACTGCCAAAACCGTAAGGTAAATCTACTATCCCGATCCGAGATTATAGATATAGGCACTCCGTGGAGTCTCACGATCTCTTTGATATAGATTCGTGTTAATCTTTCCATCTTGTATGATTCTTTTATTGGCAGGAAATGAGCGGATTTAGTTAACCTATCGACAATCACCTAAATAACATCCAATTCGTCTACCGTCTTAGGTAATTTGGTTAGAAAGTCCATTGTAATCCTTTCCCATTTCCACTCGGGTATTACTGGTTGTTGTAACAGTCCCGAGGGCTTTTGGTATTCCACTATCACCTTAGCACAAGTGAGACACTTGCCCACGTAAGTGGCGATCTCTGCCTTCATATTCGGCCACCAATAATGTTGCTTAATGTCCATGTACATCTTATCTGAACCTGGATGGATGGAATATCGCGTTTTATGGGCTTCGTTCATGATCATTTCTCCGAATCCCCCAAGTTTAAGGACCTAGATTCTATTCATGAAGTAGTAAGTTCCATCGTCCTTGGCTCCAAAGTTCTTATCCATCCCACGCAGTGTTTCATTCACGATGTTCTCCGACTTCAATGCATCCGATTGGGCTTCCTTGATCTGTGAGGTTAGGTGGGATTGGATGGTTATTGATAGGGTTTTCACCCGGTGGCCTGAGTATTCTTTTCTGCTCAGGGCATCGGCTACCACGTTAGCCTTGCCTGGGTGGTACTTGATCTCGCATTCATAATCATTTAGCAGCTCACCCACCTTCGTTGCCTCATGTCTAGCTCCTTTTGGTTTAGAATGTGCTGGAGGCTTTTGTGATCGGTGAAGATGGTGCACTTTGTACCGTAGAGGTAATGCCTCCAAATTTTTAGGGCGAAGACCACAGCTCCCAGCTCGAGATCATGAGTGGTGTAAGGATAGCACTGGTGCACTACAGAGGACACGGCGTAACCCTTGATTTGAAGCATCGCAGTAGACTACGAAATCTTCGGTTCCCTCCGGTAAGGATAGCACTGGTGCACTACAGAGGGCTCGTTTCAAGGTTTAGAAGGCGACTTCTTGCTTTTTCGTCCAGTTGAAAGACACACCCTTTTGTGTCAAGGTGGTGGGGGTTTGGCTATCTTGGAAAAATTCTGGATAAACCTTAGGTAGTAGCCTGCGAGACCCAATAATTGTCGGATTTCTGTTGGTGTTTTCGGGATCGCCCAACCTTTAATGGCCTTTATCTTGGAAGGATCTACGTGAATCCCCTCCTCGCTGACAACGTGACCCAAAAAGTTTACATTGCGGATCCAGAATTCACATTTGGAGAGCTTCGCATATAATCTTTCAGCTCTTAGGGTTCCAAAGATTTGACGAAGATGTTGACCATGCTCTTCTTTGCTTCGAGATTATATAAGAATATCGTTGATGAAGACGATCATGAATTTATCAAGGAACGGGCGACAGACTCGATTCATGAGGTCCATAAATGCAGCGGGGGAATTTGTTAGACCAAAGGGCATCACAACAAATTCGTAATGACCGTATCGAGTCTGTAAGGCAGTTTTTGGAATGTCCTCTTCTCGGACTCGAAGTTGATGATAACCAGATCTTAGGTCTATTTTGGAGAAGTAACTAGCTCCTTGAAGCTTGTCAAATAGATCGTCGATCCGAGGAAGTGGGTATCGGTTTTTGACAGTGAGCTTGTTTAATTCCCTATAATCGATGCACATTTTGAAAGATCCGTCCTTTTTCTTGACAAACAAGACCGGAGCTCCCCAGGGTGAGAAGCTTGGTCGGATGAATCCTTTGCTCAACAACTCGCTTAGTTGGCTGGATAACTCCTGCAGTTTGTAACACCGTAAATTTTCAAAAAAAAATTTCATTTTAAAATCATATAATTCTCATAATGTGTAACAACCCGATATTTTTCAAGTCAATGTAACGATCTAAAGCCAAGTATTGTAACCTATTTTTGAAATAATAAGAATAGCGTCAAAAATAAAATGTTCAAAAATCTTAATTGGGATATATAAAGTGATAGATATCATAACAAGGTTTTCAGAAATATAAAGAACACTAAAATCCGGGTTATAACGAAGAAGTTATGACCAACCAAAGATCCGCAACAAAACCGGTAAAACACTTTTAAGCAGAAAACGCGAAATTTTAATAAAATGCTTTTTAGCCTTAGGAATCAAAATGAAAGTCGTAGATATCAGTAACCATTAACGTATATAAAAAAACGTCCAAATCTAACTTCGTATGAGGAAGTTATGATTTTTCTAAGTTTCAGATATAGCAGTAGACAGCTAAAAACACGAAATAGAGATCGAGCGACTTTTAGCTGACACAACCTAAACGAGAATCAAAGATCTCGACAATAGTAATTCAATGGTAAAAAGACAGACGAAAACGGACGTCAGATAAACAAGTTATGAATTTTTAACGGACGTTTCCGGTCCCGGCCTGTTAAAAATATAATATTAAAAATAAAAGTCAAAATTAGCCGACGGAGTCTAAATGAAAGTTATAGAGCATAATATCGCCTACGCGTGGATATAAAGAACGTCGAAATCGGAACTCGTATGCAAGAGATATGAATTTCCGAAGTTCAGGACACGAATTCCCACCCTGTCAGAGGACTCACGACGTGAGCCAGGGATGGATAGGGTCCAACGTCGGGCTGTCAGAAGTCGAGTCAGCAGATGGATAGGATCGACCTCACGACGTGAGCCACTCCATGCTCACGACGTGAGCTCCAAAATCACTCCCTATAAATAGAAACCGAAGGTCTCGGGTTTAGGCTGCTCAACTCTACTTCCCTTTCTACTTTTACTCTCTATTAAGCATCCCGAGACTACCCCGACGCCCCGGTTACATGTCGAAGCCCTGACGGAAGCCCGAAGTCCCGAAGTTCCCGAGATTTCTGAGAAATCGACGTCTTTCTGGTCGAAGTGTTGCCCGAGCAAAGTATCGTTTTCATCAAATCGCCTCTTCTACCATGTGAGTTCATACCCCTAACATATCTTTTAAGGGATTTTAAATGCTTTAATGGGGGGGAATACAAGTAGAAAACATTATAGTTATCGAATCAATCACATGTGATTTATAACTATCAAAACAAATGGATCTCTTATACTTCAAACTGTGTTATCAAACAAACTATTTCAAAACAATTTATAAACTGAAATCAAGTCATCTATAACCATTCAAATGGTTAAAACCCTTTTATATGCTAAACTAGTTTTAAACTTATATATATTGTCAAAATCATGTCTATATAGATATAGTTATATAAGTAATGTTGAAAGGGATTAGGACTGATAACTCACTTTATTTCCTGTTCCTTGTTTAGTTGTGGATTTAGAGTATCCGTTTGTTTGTCCGAGGGTCATTTGAATCTTAGTTATATATTAAGTATATGTGTATAGATGTAAAAGTTCTTACATCAGTTCAACACTTTTGGTTAGCAAAAGTGTACAAACATACTCAATCATTCAATCAACACTACTAGTAAACTGTAATAGGTATAGTTTAGAGGATTACTACTTACTAATTCTAGAAAAATGAAACTTACAAGAGTCAGTTCATACATGAATCAATTCATACATGAGTCAGTTCAAACATACAATAACTAGAACATAAATAAACATACAATAACAAGAACAGAAAGGAACATACATCCTTTTACAAGAACAAGATAACTTTAATGTGAAACCACTACTTCACGGCTTAGCAATATCCTTGTTAGGTCGTGTTTTGTAACCAGAGTCTCCTGGAGGGAGAGCGGGCATTGTGTGTATAGATCTATATGGGACTGACAATCCCGTATCCCGACTGTTCGCTACAGTTTGGCCAGCAGGCCACGGGGTGACAAATGTCACATTAGTTTCGACGCCAACAGGTCGTCGTGTTAAACACTAGTCAATCAGTATGGTTATAACCACATCACATTTTGACCTTATTTAAACAAATTGGTTTTTAGGTAGTTAGTGCATCAGTAGTTAATTTCTACAACATTACTGTACACTATCATTTTCCCATTACATTCATATAGTGATCTTCTCACATAAAAGGTAATATAAACTATTTTCTGGTATTAATAGTCATATACTTGGGAAAACACTCACTTTTACAAAAGAACAAACATACAGAACAGTTGGGTCTTGGTAGAAGACTACTCTCCATTTTAGTAGAAAATATAGGATTTTCTAGGAAGTTTACAAACTTTACATTAAACATTTACATACAAACACTTTCAAACTTTTACATTGAACATTTACAAACAGTTTCATCAAACATATACAAACAAAGACATTAAATACTTATGAACTCACCAGCTTTAATGCTGATCTACGCTTTCAAAATAACTTGTTTCTCAGGTCACCAGTAGACAGGTACCGATGATCAGGTTTTAAGAAGACAGAGCATGTTCAAGACTCGTCTTTTATTTTGATTCATATTTTTCGTGTCTTATAAACTATACAGAACACGCTTGTATTAAAATTATATTATTAATGCAAAGAAATTGTTGTTGCTTGTTTTACTATTATGCATTGTTGTGATACTGTACATGACGTCCTCCGCCCTCGAACGTTTTCGTCGTTCTGGTTTGGGGGTGTGACAGAGTGGTATTAGAGCTCTGTTTATAGTGAATTGAGTATATCAACCCATAAAAGATATACAAACTATAGACACACCGGGATTAAAATACTCTGACCAAGAGTTTATACTTTTAAATAATAAAATATTTAACCGAAGTATACATACTTGCATTCATACTAAAATCAGTGTCACTAGGACAGAATAAAAGTATTGCGGTTGTTGGACAGCACAAACAGGGTTGGGGACATATAATCAGATCTGGGAGTGATATAGCCTGATCAACTATATCTTTCCGAGAAGTGATTAGCATGTTCCTAGGAATGGTTGTGGTGTTGCAACAAGTCTAAAAACTTACCAACACTACTACAATGAAAACTTTAGAACAAAACCTAAAACTTAAAACACTATAGGAGTATTTTGTGTTACTATAATTACTTATTTGAGAACTAAAAGGTCTTTATCAGTAAGTCAATAGTTGTTGAGTGGATACGCTAAGGTTATATGTGACTAAGGTGTCATAGACTTAGAATCTGTGATCTTTGCTTTAATTCATGTTCATTGTTTGGTTGTGGACTTAAGAGTTAGGATCACCTATTCGAAGGTCTATGCTGTTTTGGTTACATATGACTGGTATGCACTACGCAAGTATTGAAGTAACTGGTAAGTATCATTCTATAATTATCTTAAGTAGTACGTCTATTAATTATGTCTTTTACCCCTATTCTCGCGTAGATAACATGGCTGGATTCAATCTCCCCGGCGACCCGTACTTTCCCAACCAAGGAAATGATGGATGGCTCGATGCAGAGCCAGAAGAGAATCATGCAATTCCATTGGATGATGATTTCGCAGAAAACTTCCCGGAGAATTCTGACTCCGAGCCAGAGGTCTATGATCCACCCCAAGTAGCTCAAAATCCTAACCCTCGTCCAGCTTGTCAAGGCCCGACGCCTCTGTGGGCGGTGAACTTAGGCAGGTGGAGCCACGAGCAGGGACAAGCACCTCCCTACGATGGAGACCGAAGCTTCTACAACCTAAGTGAGGGAGGCTCAGCAGACATAGTCCTTCCTATTGTGGTTCGTCGAGTTGCTCGCAATGCTAAGCAGGAAGAGCGAACTTCGACCAAGTCATGGAGATCCGGGCTAACTCTGGAGTCAACACAGTACGTCTTCGTCATCTAACCGATGATCAGGATTTTGAAAGGTTTCGTACTGACGCCCTACAAGTAGAGTTGAATGCCTGTCGATCTGAAGTTAGGGATCTTCGTTAGAACTAGGTGGCACTACAGAGACGAGTTTGGGAAACAAAACAACAGCTGGCTGAAGCCAGGGCTGAATCAAGTACCAGCCAGAACAACTCCCTTCGCGAGTAGAGCTTATTCTACTCTTTTTTTTTGGATAAATTAGGTCTATTTATAGACTCTAGTATTAATTTCATGCTTATGTTAGGACCTTGAACTTTCAGTCAGTTAGGTCTATCTTCTGTTAAAATTTTCTTGTTTTGGTTTGATGTAAGACCTATTCCTAGGTCATTTTTCCCGAACTTATTACATCACTAATGCCAATATTATTGACAGACATCTACTCTCATGGGGAATCTTTACCCAATTACTTTCATACTTCTATCATTAGAGCTTCATCACAGTCATACTCTCATCTGTTTTATTGGGCTATGGCGACTTAGTCCATGGACCACTCTCATTGTACTCTCAATTGAATTCTTACCAATATCTTCATCTTTGTAAACTTTCAGTTGAAAGATGCCTCCACGACGATCAACGAGACGCAATCCTCCGATAACTCCAACTCAACCACCACCTCCTCCACAATACAATCCAGCAGCTATGCAAGCTGCAGTGGCTGCGGCTATTTCGGCAGCCTTAGCCCAATTTAGTGCTAGTGGTACTAGCGGGAGTGGAACAACAGTGCATTCCACTCAAGGTGATGCTCCAGTGCGCCCTAAAGAGTGCTCATACAAGGACTTCTCAAACTGCAAGCCCAGGTCCTTCAACGGGACTGGCGGAATCATTGCCCTCTCGCAATGGTTCGAGAAAACGGAATCCATCTTTGAGATCTGTTCCTGTCCGGAAGGAAGCAAAGTTAAATTTGCTGTCTGCACCTTCGCGGACAGAGCCCTGACATGGTGGAATAGCCATGTCAAGTCACTAACTCTAATAGTGGCAAATGCTATGGGCTGGGTAGCTCTGAAGGAGCTCATGATTGAAGAGTACTGCCTGAGGGGCGAGGTTCAGAAGCTTGAACAGGAACTCTGGAGCCTAACCATGAAGGGCTCCGACATAGTTTCCTATACTGCCAGGTTCAGCGATCTGGTGGCACTATGTCCGGGAATGGTCCCTACTGAGAGAAAGAAAGTCGAGAGGTATATATGGGGGCTGGTGCCTCTATTTCAGGGGAATGTCTTAGCTTCAAACCCCACTACCTTCAATAGTGCCAAACGACTGGCACGACGGCTCATCGATCATGGAGAACGCACCCCAACGACAACAACAACCCTATCCATTCCAGAACCCTCCAAAGCCGCTGACAATAAGCGGAAGTTCTGGGATAACAAGAAGAAGAACGCGTCGCAAAAATCTGCCAAAAAGCAGCATGTCGTGGCCGTTCATGCTGCGATAACACCTACTGCTACTGCGCCGATGAAGCAGTATGTTGGGAGCTTGCCCAAGTGCACCAAGTGCAGCTTCCACCACAACAGAACCTGTCGGTAAATGCAGTGCGCTAACTGCAACAGGAAAGGGCACACTGCCCGTTTCTGCAAGGCTCCGGTAAGGCCAATCACCCAAGTCCCCGGCGTTGGTGTGGGTCATGCTTGCTACGGTTGTGGCGAGGTGGGTCACTACAAGAGAAACTGCCCGAAGGCAGGGAACGCTGGAGGAGTGGGAAGAGTTTTGGCTATAGGCCACGAGGAAGCGGTTGCTGACCCCAAAGTGGTCACTGGTACGTTTCTACTCGATAACTCTTACGCATGCATACTGTTTGATAGTGGAGCGAAGAGGAGTTTCGTGAACCAGAAATTTGCTCACTTACTTAAACAAAAACCACGTACACTTAAAGAACCGTTCACTGTATAAATGGCTAACAGAAAGACTGAGAGCACTAGCAGTATATACATAGGATGTACTCTAACTCTAGATAGTCATTCATTTCCAATCGACCTCATGCCGGTCTCAATTAAAAGTTTCGACGTCATTATCGGCATGGATTGGTTGAGTCTTCATCGTGCCGACATCATGTGCTATGAGAAGGCTATTCGCCTTAATCTACCGTCTAACGAAACTCTAGTTATCTATGGTGATAAGCCCGACACGAACCTTCGTATCATCTTGAGTATACAAGCCCATAAGTACTTACGAAAGGAATGTCATGCATTCCTTGCTCATGTTGTTGATACGAGCCAAGAGACTAAAGACATAAAGGACATCCCAGAAGTACGCGACTTTCCCGACATCTTTCCAGAAGAACTACCAGGATTACCACCACAGCGTCAAGTCGAGTTCAGAATCGACTGAGTTCCAGGGGCTACCCTCGTAGCCAAATCGCCCTATCGTCTAGCACCAGCTGAGATGCAGGAGATATCTGGTCAACTTAACGAACTGCTCAGCAAGGGCTTTATTAGACCAAGCTTCTCACCCTGGGGAGCACCGGTCTTGTTCGTGAAGAAGAAAGACGGATCGTTCCGTATGTGCATCGACTACAGAGAACTAAACAAGCTTACCGTCAAAAATCGTTACCCTCTACCTTGCATAGACGACTTGTTCGACCAACTGCAAAGGGGCAAATTACTTTTCGAAGATTGATCTGAGATCCAGGTATCACCAGTTACGAGTGCTAGATGAAGATGTTCTGAAGACAGCCTTCTGAACTCGTTATAGACACTACGAGTTTGTAGTGATGTCATTCGGATTAACCAATGCGCCCGCAGTATTCATGGACTTAATGAATAGGGTATGTCGTCCTTACTTGGATCAGTTCGTCATTGTGTTCATTGATGACATACTTATCTACTCTCGTAGTAAGGAAGAGCATAGTAAGCATCTACGTCAGATCTTAGAAACATTACGATCAGAGAAGCTGTACGCCTACAGAAATTCGTCAATTTCTAGGCCTCGCTGGCTACTACCGCAGGTTCATTCAGAACTTCTCTAGGATCGCGAAACCGCTTACTACATTGACCCAGAAAGGCATGGCGTTTGACTGGGAAGAGAAACAAGAGAAGGCGTTCCAAACGCTGAAGCGAGCCTTATGCAGCGGACCGATACTATCCCTCCCAGAAGGGATAGAAGACTTCGTGGTTTACTACGATGCATCCAACCAAGGACTCGGTTGTATCCTTATGCAACGAGGTAAGGTCATCGCCTATACCTCAAGAAAGCTAAAGACACATGAAGTGAACTACACCACACATGATCTTGAGTTAGGAGCAGTGGTATTTGCTCTGAAGATCTGGAGACACTACCTGTATGGTACAAAGAGCACTATCTTTACAGACCACAAGAGCATTCAACATATATTCGACCAGAAGGAGCTCAATATGAGACAACGACGATGGGTCGAGCTACTCAATGACTACGAATGAGAAATTCGTTATCATCCCAGTAAAGCCAACGTAGTAGCTGACGCCCTAAGTCGGAAAGAATACTCTGGTCGTAGAGTCAAGTCTTTGACTATGACTATCTATTCACACTTGTCCACACAAATTAAGGAGGCCCAACTTGAAGCCTTGAAACCTGAAAATGTGGCGGGTGAATCCCTGAGAGGGATGGATAAGAACTTGGAAGTCAAGGGTGGCGGAGCCTTATATCTCATGGATCGGATCTGGACACCGAGGCACGGTGGTTTCAGAGACTTGGTCATGACAGAAGCGCACAACACTCGATATTCCTTCCACCCAGGTTTAGATAAGATGTATCTGGATCTTAAAAAGTTATACTGGTGGCCTAACATGAAAGCATAGATTGCTACCTTTGTGAGTAAGTGCCTTTATTGCGGAAAGGTTAAGGTCGAATACCAGAAACCATCAGGTTTACTACAACAACCGGAGATACCTGAATGAAATAGGAGCGGATCACAACGGACTTCATAACCAAGTTGCCCAAGGCAACGGGTAGTCTCGATACCATATGGGTGATCGTAGACAGGTTAACCAAGTCCGCACACTTCCTGCTTATCAAAGAAACTGACAAGATGGAGAAACTAACGAGAACCTACATTAAGGAGATCGTATGACTGCATGGTGTTCCAATATCCATTATCTCGGATAGAGATCGTAGATTCACTTCAAGGTTCTGGTAGTCGCTACAAAGTTCCCTAGGAACTAGGCAGGACATGAGTAGAGCCTACCATCCGCAAACCGACAGACAAAGTGAGAGGACTATTCAAACCTTGGAAAATATGTTGCGAGCCTATGTGATTGACTTTGGAAAGGCATGGGATATTCATCTACCCCTTGTTGAGTTCTCCTACAATAATAGTTGTCACACGAGCATAAAGGCTGCTCCATTTGAAGCCCTCTATGGTCGGAAGTGCAGATCCCCTCTATGCTGGGCTGAGGTGGGTGACACACAGTTGGCTAAAGGACGAGTTCCTGATAGCACTCTCACAGGTCCGGAGATCATACAGGAAACGATAGAGAAGATCGTTCAAATTCGTGAACGATAGAAAGCCTCTAGAGACCGACAGAAAAGCTACGCAGACAAGAGAAGAAAACCTTTGGAATTCCAGGTTAGTGACCGAGTTCTTTTGAAGGTCTCACCCTGGAAGGGCTTGATACACTTCGGAAAGCGTGGAAAGCTAAATTCAAGATACGTAGGGCCTTTCGAGATTATTACTAGAATCGGCCCTGTAGCTTACAAACTTGAACTACCTCACGAACTTAGTAACGTACACCCTACTTTCCACGTTTCGAACTTGAAAAAGTGTATGTACGACGAGACTCTGGTAATCCCACTTGACGAGATCGAGATCAACGAGAGCCTCAACTTTGTGGAAGAACCCGTTGAAATCATGGATAGGGAAATAAAACGAACAAAGCAAAGTCACATACCAATAATGAAGGTTCGTTGGAATGCCAAGCGGGGTCCTGAATTCACTTGGGAGCGAGAAGATCAGATGCAACAGAAGTACCCGCATCTCTTCCCTAGTTCATAAATACTTATTCTAGAAATAATTTCGGGACGAAATTCCCTCTAACGGGGGGATGATGTAACAACCCGATATTTTTCAAGTCAATGTAACGATCTAAAGCCAAGTATTGTAACTTATTTTTGAAATAATAAGAATAGCGTCAAAAATGAAATGTTCAAAAATCTTAATTGGGATATATAAAGTGATAGATATCATAACAAGGTTTTCAGAAATATAAAGTACACTAAAATCCGGGTTATAACGAAGAAGTTATAACCAACCAAAGATCCGCAACAAAACCGGTAAAACACTTTTAAGCAGAAAACGCGAAATTTTAATAAAATGCTTTTTAGCCTTACTTATCTAAATGAAAGTCGTAGATTTAATTAAACCATAGACGTGTATAAAAAGAACGTCCAAATCTAACTTCGTATGAGGAAGTTATGATTTTTCTAAGTTTCAGATATAGTAGTAGACAGCTAAAAACTCGAAATAGAGATTGAGCGACTTTTAGCTGACACAACCTAAACGAGAATCGAAGATCTCGACAATAGTAGTTCAATGGTAAAAAGACAGACGAAAACGGACATCGGATAAAGAAGTTATGAATTTTGAACGGATGTTTCCAGTCCCGGCCTGTTAAAAATATAATATTAAAAAGAAAAGTCAAAATTACCCGACGGAGTCTAAACGAAAGTTGTAGAGAATAATATCACCTACGCGTGGCTATAGAGAACATCGAAATCGAAACTCGTATGCAAGAGATATGAATTTCCGAAATTCGGGACACGAATTCCCACCCTGTCAGAGGACTCACGACGTGAGCCTGAAGCTCACGATGTGAGCCAGGGATGGATAGGGTCCAACGTCGGGCTATCAGAAGTCGAGTCAGCAGATGGATAGGATCGACCTCACGACGTGAGCCAGTCCATGCTCACGACGTGAGCTCCAAAATCACTCCCTATAAATAGAAACCGAAGGTCTCGGGTTTAGGCTGCTCAACTCTACTTCCCTTTCGACTTTTACTCTGTATTAAGCATCCCGAGACTACCCCGACGCCCCGGTTACATGTCAAAGCCCTGACGAAAGCCCGAAGTCCCGAAGTTCCCGGGATTTCCGAGAAATCGACGTCTTTCTGGTCGAAGTGCTGCCCGAGCAAAGTATCGTTTTCATCAAATCGTCTCTTCTACCATGTGAGTTCATACCCCTAATGTATCTTTTAATGGATTTTAAATGCTTTTATGGGGGGGAATACAAGTAGAAAACATTATAGTTATCGAATCAATCACATGTGATTTATAAGTATCAAAACAAATGGATCTCTTATACTTCAAGCTGTGTTATCAAACAAACTATTTCAAAACAATTTATAAACTGACATCAAGTCATTTATAACCATTCAAATGGTTAAAACACTTTTATATGCTAAACTCTTTATTAAACTCTTTTTAAACATATATATATATTGTCAAAATCATGTCTATATAGATATAGTTATATAAGTAAGGTTGAAAGGGCTTAGGACTGATAACTCACTTTATTTCCCGTTCCTTGTTTGGTTGTGGACTTAGAGTATCCAGTTGTTTGTCCGAGGGTCGTTTGAATCTTAGTTATATATCAAATATATGTGTATAGATATAAAAGTTCTTACATCAGTTCAACACTTTTGGTTAGCAAAAGTGTACAAACATACTCAATCATTCAATCAACACTACTAGTAAACTATAATAGGTATAGTTTAGAGGATTACTACTTACTAATTCTACAACAATGAAACTTACAAGAGTCAGTTAATACATGAATCAATTCATACACGAGTCAGTTCAAAAATACAATAACTAGAACAAAAATAAACATACAATAACAAGAACAGAAAGGAACATACATCCTTTTACAAGAACAATATAACTTTAATGTGAAACCACTACTTCACGGCTTAACAATATCCTTTTAGGTCGCGTTTTGTAACCAGAGTCTCCTGGAGGGAGAGCGGGCATTGTCTGTATAGATCTATATGGGACTGACAATCCCGCATCCCGACTGTTCGCTACAGTTTGGCCGGTAGGCCAAGGGGTGACAAATGTCACATTAGTTTCGACGCCAACAATTCGTCGTGTTAAACACTAGTCAATCAGTATGGTTATAACCACATCACATTTTGACCTTAATTAAACAAATTGGTTTTAAGGTAGTTAGTGCATTAGTAGTTAATTTCAATAACATTACTGTACATTATCATTTTCCCATTACATTCATATAGTGATCTTCTCACATAAAAGGTAATATAAACTATTTTCTGGTATTAATAGTCATATACTTGGGAAAACACTCACTTTTACAAAAGAACAAACATACAGAACAGTCGGGTCTTGGTAGAAGACTACTCTCCAATTTAGTAGAAAATATAGGATTTTCTAAGAAGTATACAAACTTTACATTAAACATTTACAAACATTTACATACAAACACTTTCAAACTTTTACATTGAGCATTTACAAACACTTTCATCAAACATATATAAACAAAGACATTAAATACTTATGAACTCACCAGCTTTAATGCTGATCTACGCTTTCAAAATAACTTGTATTCTCAGGTCACCAGTAGACAGGTACCGATGACCAGGTTTTGAGAAGACGGAGCATGTTCAAGACTCGTCTTTTATTTTGATTCATATTTTTGGTGTCTTATAAACTATACAGAACACTCTTGTATTAAAATTATATAATGCAATGGATGATGTTGTTGCTTGTTTTACTATTATGCATTGTTGTGATACTGTACATGACGTCATCCGCCCCCGAACGTTTCCGCCTTTCTGGTTTAGAGGTGTGACATAATGCGTTTCACAAAAATCTCATTTATTTTGTTTACACATGCATCTCCATTATTGTTTGACTAATAATCCAGGATTCTCAAAACATAACTCTTTCTATGGTGTGTACAATCGAGCCGGTGCCTTCCCGGGATCCTGAGAAAAGCCTGAAACACATAACACATAACACGGTAAGCATGAAGCTTAGTGAGTTCCCCAAAATACCACACACATCTCAGTAGCCTCTCATGGCTATACTCAGATAAGACCCTCCGGTCAATGTGTCTCAGTGGGACCCTCCGGTCCCAACTCAGTAAGCTCATAATAACAATACTCAACATAAATCACAAAGACATAATGCAGAACATCAAATACACAGATAAGCACAATAACAGCTCAATCACACAAAGGTACCACTCAAGGTAAGTATAGTGAGAAGACTCACCTCGGATGGAGAACGGCTCCTAAAATGTTGTCGCTGCACACCGGCCTCTAACACTGTGCCAAACCCACAGTTAACCCAATTAGGATCTAAGACCATACCCTCACTCATTAGGTCTAAAGATAGCCCACCAATCTGGTCCACAAATAACCCAAACCCATTGGGCCCACCAAGGCACAATACTAAATGGACCCACCAAAGGCCCAACCCTTAAACTTAAGTCAAAAGGCAAGCCCAACACAAGGGCCCACTAATGGCCCAATGTTCCTAATTGGGCCCAAACTTAAATTGACCTAACCCTAAAGCCCATTAACCCTTTACAAATTCTCAGGAGGGTGAAAAGACCATGTTGCCCCTCTAAATCCACATTTTCTCGGGACCCTAAAAGTCAACGGGGGGTCAACACTCGCCACGTACGCTGGGCGTACGTCTCTCTACGTTGGGCGTACATCTAGCCATGCATGCAACGGGGGTGGCTTGGTGCTACGCTGCGCATAGCTGGGAGTACACTTGACTTACGTCCCAGACTTGCTTATCCCACTCAATCGGTCTTAACCCATTAAGACAAAGGCTACCATCTCAGATCTCGGTCAAATTAAGTCTCTTAAAGCATAAAGTTTGTGACTTTAAGCCCTAACAAGGATGAACAAGTCTACATCTCATAAACTCTCACTTTTTCACCATAAAATCTTCATATATCATAGATGGGGAGATCTTGACGACCAAGACTCCATTTTTATGAACTCTACCGTCTAAAGATATCAAATAGGACAGATAAAAGGCTCTGGGGTTGACCAACTCATAAAGATTCAAGCTTTGGGGGCATAAACCCTAAAATGGACGATTAAATGGACTAAGCTAAATAAGAGCAAAGCTTTGAGCTTGATACCTCTAAGTGATGCTCCATCCACAAGGAAACTCAGATCCAAAAGCTTGAATGTCAACTCTCCTTCCTTCAAGGTTCCTTCTTCTCAAAATAATCCCACAAGATCACTCCATAAGCCTCCAATGCTCACACAAGCTAAGAAACGAGATTTAGGGTTTTGAGAGGTGGAAGATGCTGGAAATGGTGGTTGAATATGAAGGCATATTGTTCCTTAAAAATAGATAGTCCAAAAACATTAGGGTTTTCTTCCAGGACCTAGTACGCCCAGCGTACTAGGTGGCCTTCGCATCCCTTCCATGCATATGAGTACACCGAGCGTACACATAATTACGCCCCGCGTACTCAACTGCCACATATTTCAAAATAAGGACCAAAGTTGCCAAAACTTCAAACTGTCGTAGCTTCTTCGTTACAAGTCCGTTTCCAACGAACTTTATATTCCCGGAAAGGTGGTAAGAAGCCCTACGCTTCTAGTAACTCATCACAGCCTCAAAGCTCCACGAATAAAACTCAAAATTCACAAATGATCAATCAGGATGCTACGATCCGAAACAGGATGTTACAATTCTCCCCCACTTGAATTAGATTTCACCCTCGAAATCGCTCCTTATCATACATAGATTGGAACCAATAACCCGAGATGTACCACCGAAAGGACCTCATATCACACAACATTCTACACCTGAACCCAATAGGAACTCCCGACCCTGAAGAAGCACAGACCCTTCTGCCGCTACGGTAATCGATCTGTCTCTCCAGAATTTGAAAGCTCTAGTGGTCTGTCTCCCTGTCAGACCACCCTCGCAAAATATCATCATGATAATCTCTCATCGAATAACAGACTCTCAGAACACCCTACCAATTCTGATTCTCTAATCGATCCCGATCGTAACCCAAAAGGAACAGAAAGGTCACATGCCACTAAGGACCCACCGCCTAAACAACTATCAGAACTATTACGAAGGAATGACCCTCAAACTCTGTCCTCAGACACAAGAAAGTGGTGAAGCCAGCTCGAAACGATCCTCTGACACCCTTAATCATAAGCCCCAGTTCATCTCAAATGTTCCTTCCAACACTGAGCACCAGGTCAACTCCGACCCAATAGTTGAACCATTCCCGACTGTCATGGAGACCCTATTCTCACCCCTGTTCCGACAACCAGGTTACCGAAAACTCAAGTGGTAAGGCTACCCAAGCCTAGGAACTCCTCTGCGTCATACTCTGACAAGTGAATACTATAGCTCCCCGCAAAACAGTATTCACTCTTATCGACTACTGAGTGCTACGGTCCCCCCCCCCCTTGTAGTCTTAAGACGCTCCTTTACTGACTCCTGAATGCTATGGCTTCCCGCAGACTTACGGCACCCTCTCACTGACTCGTGAATTCTACGGCTCCCCGCAGTATCACAACACTCTCTTGCTAACCAGTGCATACTACGGCTCCCCGCAGTACCATGACACTCTCTCGCTGACTAGTGAGTACTACGGCTCCTCGCAGTATCACGACACTCTCTCGCTAACTAGTGAGTACTACGGCTCCCCGTAGTATCACAAAACTCTCTCCGCTAACCAGTGAATACTACGGCTCCCCGTAGTACCACGGCACTCTCTTGCTCACTGACTCAACATGGGCTCACTCCATGGTTTCTCCTGATAATCCCAAGCGATTACTCCCACCCGGATCCACTTGCTCTCTTAGCACCCCATAATCTCATCATCAAGTCATCACTACACTGAGTTCACCAACTCATGCTCCGCAGCTCAACATAGATAGGTGCTTACACCCACCCAGCTTATGCACCACCACTCCTGATGTAAGTTCTCGTAGGCAAGGCACTTTTCTCGGCACATATACACCCTTAGACAGTCCCACTCCGGCAAAAATTAACTGATGGGTTCCCACTAGAACAAAAGTCTCTCGGTACTCCACTCGCCATCTCACAACTCGAGTCCCAACATAACCAAAATTAGGACTTCATATGCGGGTACCTTGGTACACCATCACAGTATCTCACGATGTCTTGACTCAACCACTAATCTTCCACTCACGCAACTCAAAACCTCGAGATGCTCCCATATTACAAATTAAAACACGGAGGAATCGTCGAAGACTGAAAACACGTTGACGAAAATCTGAAGCTCCATCCTCTACTGATCACCACCTATATGAAACTACTCATACCGACTCTAAAATTGGTCGAATAACCAACTGCTGCCCTCTTCTGGAGTATAGATTACAATCTATACCTATACCCGTAAATCTCAACTATTGCACCCTGAACTCAGTGACCCGTCCGCCTCGAACTCAACATTTGCAAACTCGAAAATTTCTAGCCATCATAAATCCTCTGACTAACGGCCACCTGCCGTGGATTCCCTCATCCTTCCTTAAGCACATACTCATACATCATCCCGCCTTGCCCCTTGCCGCATCCACCAATATTCCAGGTTTCATGTGTCCGCACCGCAGATTTCCATAATCAGTTGCACTTGAACGAATTGCTGATCTCCTCAATTGAATACCCAGTTCTCCCCCACTCAGGGTTCGAACCATCACCAATCGGCATACCAACAATTTTACTCCATGGACTGATTCACCAGGTACATCACACTTAACTCTTGGAACGTACCACGAAAACACTCCATGATCTTCTCGAAGGAAACCAAGCAACTCCGAATATTACGTAACTCAGACCAAATCTCAAAATCCTCCAAGCGCGACTGCCTCTAGTTATCTCGAAATCTCTGACCGATATACCGCCGGACACCTCAACTGTTCCGAAAATCCTGACCCTCAGTCCGGAAATAATGCACTATCACACACCTCGTCTCTGACTCCTCGAGCAGCCTCCCAACACGGGAATCATCATCCAAGCACTGGACCTCACTTTTACAACCGGCACAACAGAACAACGAGGGCCACCGCCCCGATATATTCCACTTGACCACCGGAAACTGCTGCTAAAAACATGCCACACTCAACAAGGCACCTTCATGGGTCTCTTCCATCTCAGCCTCCACTAATGACTCCATGGCACAAGAAATATCTCACAACAGACAAACTGTCCAAATACTCTGATGAAAAGGTCACTACCAATGCTACCCCACGAGGCTTACCTCCAAACTCTGAAACCGGAAACTCGATATCTCTTTCGCTTCTCCCAGAAACGGGAACAATGCAACTCTTGCCACAGAAGGTGACGTCTCATCCATCAGCCGATGGCTCGTCTCAGACCTTGATCCTCCAATAAGCATCATCTCTACTCATCCCTGAGCCTTACGACTCCAACTAACATTTCACCAATAAAATCTCTCGGAAACGAACTCAATCTCCCTTCAAGGTATACTCCATCAAAACTTTCTCGACATGGCCCTCTGGCCACACTCTATCACCTGATCTCAGACTAATCAACCACCACGGGACAACTGGTAAGACCAGAAGCACTAACCGCCACGAATCATGGTACTCAAACCATGTGATCACCCCTCAAAAGAGCTACACAGATAAGCGACGCAAACCCTCAGAATTGCGGGTTGGTGATCGAATTCTGCTAAAGGCCTCACCGTTGAAAAGAATGATATGTTTCGGTAAACATGGGAAACTAAATCCAAGGTACAGCGGGCCATTCGAAATCCTCACTAGGATTGGCCCAGTAGCATACAAACTCCGACTGCCACAAGAACCTAATAATGTACATCCAACCATCCACGCGTCAAATTTAAAGAAATGTATGTCTGACGAGACTCTTGTGGTACCTCCCGACGAAATCAAAACCAACGAGAGTCTCCACTTCATGGAAAAATCGATAGAAACCATGGATCGAAAGATCAAAAGAACGAAATCAAAGTCGCATCCCTGTTGTGAAGGTCTGTTGAATCGTAAAATGAAGACCCGAGTTCACCTGGGAACACGAAGACCAGATGAAACAAAAATACCCGCATCTTTCCCCAACTCTCGAAGTCCCGGTTAAATTGCTAATTTCGGGACGAAATTCCTTCTAACGGGGGATGATGTGACAACCGTCAATTTCCGGTCAAATCAAAGTCAATTAAAGTCAACAAGTCAAACCGGTCAACTCAATTAACCTATGTATATTAGGGTTTACATCGTGTTTACTATTGTACAACATACCATCGTAATGCAAGTATCACTTTAAGTCTTTCTGTGTTCAGAAAATCTAAACCCTAATCAGAGTAACTGATGGAACAACTCAATAAAACATTAATACATACCCTTCAGGGGCGTATAACGCTCATAACAAGGAAAAACGGGGTTTACAAACCATTCATTTCGAAGTTAAACACTCACAAAGGTCGCAAACAAAGCCTCTCTCAATCTCTCTCACTCTATCTCTCTCTATCTCAAATCTCTCTCAAATCTCTCCCAAATCTCTCTCAAAACTTTTATAATCACTCGGGGCATCCCGACCCTTAACTTAGTCAAAAACCACTTGAAACGGGAAGATTATTTGAAAAACAGCCTTATAGGGCCGAACCCTCTTATAGGACCGAACCCTCTTATAGGACCGAACCCTCTTATAGGACCGAACCCTCTTAGAGCCAAACCTCCCTTAGAACCGAACCCCTCTTTAAGACCAAACCCCCCTTTGGTCCAGTTTACATTCGGTCCGAAGAACCACTTTCGGTCCAGGTTGCTCTCGGTTTCCAACTTCTCGGTTCATCTCGTTTCGGTTCTACCACCTTCGGTTCCTAGCCTCGCAACCGAACACTCCTTCGGCTCGGATCAGCCTACTTTCGGTTCTCATCCAACAACCGAAACTACTCTCGGTTCTCGTTATAGTATGGTTATAACGACTCACATAGGGAGTTAACAATCTTTCAAGTTTACGGGGAAAATTCTACTTTAAAAAAGGGGTTTTATCTATTTAAAACTACAAACACGTTATAAGTACAAAACACACACATATTCTCGGTCTTGGGATTTAGGACTACATGACTTTTATAAGGAAAATATTGGATTTTCTTTGGAAACGCATTACTATTATAAACATTATAAGTACAAAACACACACATATTCTCGGTCTTGGGATTTAAGGCTACATAACTTATTATAAGGAAAATAAGGGATTTTTCTTGAAATATACATTATAAAGTACCAGGTTTACACAAAATGGCTTTCATGATATTAAAACTACGTTTCGTCTAGAATTGTTAGACTTCAGCTATAAGTGCTAAGTGTACATGTTAGAGTTATATATGAATTTAGTCGCAATCGACTTACAATTGGTGGGCCACCTTACTTCATGTTCCTTGTTTCGTTGTGGACCTAGGGCAGACCCATTATATTCGACGGTTTATTTAACTTAAATTTTATATAACTTATATACACTGGGTGATCATAGAAGGAATCTACGGGTCTTTCTAGGGTACATTATTGCATAACATAGGAGCGTTCATTTCACACTTAATAAAGAAAATATTGAATTTTATGGAATCATACTTTATCGCTTTTACAAGGAAAATGACTTCTTTCTCAAATAAAACTCTTATGAACTTACCAACTTAATTGTTGACACTTTTCAAAACTACTTGTATTCTCAAGAAACTAGTGAAACAGGAAATCAACAGCTTTTGAGGATGGGACGTTGAATCGTCAAACTTTTCATTTTTGTCATCATAGTGTAATTGATTTGAAACATGTAAACACATACTATGGTGTAAATTTTTTTCAATTATATTTATGATGGTTGTATTTACTTTGAGAACTATTATACTCGTTGTTGTGATACTATACATGAAGTCCTCCACCCCCGGACGTTTCCGCCATCCTTGGTTTGGGGGTGTACAGATTGGTATCAGAGCATTGTTTATAGTGAACTAAGTATATCGAACCACATAAGATATACAAACTATAAATGTATTGGGACTAAGGTCTCTGATTTAAACATTTTCAAATAACTATACTTTTAGAAATAAATAGTTTCTGGTTAAAAGTATGAGTGTATGCATACATACTAGTATAGTATCATATCTAGGACAATATAAAAGTTAAAAATAGAGGAGTTGTGCAATGTGAATATGCCCTGGGATATGCAATCAAGTCTGGGACGAATATAGCCTGATCAACTATATTCGTCCGATAAATGACTAGTACGTGTCGGGGGATAGTCATAGTGGACAACAAGTCTATCAACTTACCAACACCCATACAAGAAAATCGTTAAGAACCAAACATAACATCTAAAATACTATATGAGTATTTTGTGATACTATAACTTATGTGAAAACTAAACAAATTCTTGCTAGTAGATCTATAATCACTAAGTAGATACGCTAAAGTTATATATAACTTAGATATCATAGACTTAGAATCTGTGATCATTGCTTTACTTCCTGTTCCTTGTTTGGTTGTGGTTTTGGAGTATGATCACTTATTCGAAGGTCTATCATATCTTTTATTATATGTAACTGGTATGCACCATGTCATTATAGAAATAACTAAGGAGGATCAAACCCGTATAAGTATTTCTAGGAATATGATTATTATATGCCTCTTACCTCACCCCTATCCTCGCACGGACATCATAGCAAGATTTTACTTACCAGGAGACCCCTACTTTCCGAACCCAGAGAGTTAGTGCGTGATTAGGAAAAGAGTCGGAAGTGGAGCCAGAGGTCGTCAACTCTCCTTACATAGGCAAGGCTCTCGCTAACCGTTTCGACTACATCGAACCTGCGCTACGTTGGGCAGCATTGATCGAGAGGTGGAATCGCCAGCAGCGACAACGATCGCCATTGGGAGACCAACGAGGTTGCAGTAACCTCAACCATCGGGGACCAAAACAGGGAGACTACGAATCGAGTTCGGGAACTGGGTGCTACTACAGACGCTACCATCTCACAAACTCGAGACTTAGAAAGAGACTGCTATTTCAGAGACCAACTCATTAAGGACCTTATCGCCGCTCAGGCGAAGGCAAAGGAGTATCTGGATAGACACTCGACACTCGAAGAGGGAGTGGTCGCATCCGAGCATAGGTTGGCACAACTACAGGACGCATCGGCTTCCTTTCAAGCACCACAGGGGACGTATTATCGTGAGCAGAGTTCATGTTACTCACAAGACCTCATAGATTCGGGCTATGAGTGTGCGTTGGTGCTACTCTCCTCCATGTGTAAGCTCGACCCTGCAAGTTAGTGATTACACTAGTCGAGGGATTTATTTACGGTCCAAACTTTTCCTTGCAATGATGTGGTGTAGACCTGCATCAGGCTCAAAACCTTTCTCTAAAAACTAAATATACTAGAATCATACAAATGAAATGGGCATGCGTATTATTTCATTGGGAGCAATACTACCAAAAATTCATAAGTTTATTACATATAGACTCTCAATATGAATTGTTTTCAGAACACCATAAAAATTGGAACACGATACACTCAGAACTAAGATAAACTTAGTGAGATAACTCCCGACGTATAAACCCTTATTCAAGACTCATTATCATCTCACCTTTTTAAACCTCATAGTTGAAAGGTGCCTTTTTCGTAGGCCTATATGGTACTATCATACCAGCACTAATGCACGGATCCCATCAGAACACCTCAGCTAAGTGTGTTTGGGGAAAACATAATCCTAGGATGGGTAAAACTTAATGCCCGTACAAAACCTACTTCTACCCACTACCATAACTCCGTTTCAGGAACGTTAGCAGAAACATCGAGAATAGTTCAGTAAAGTGAGAAATTTATATATGTGTATATAAATGGTAAGGATATAACTAGAGATAATCATCCCCACTCACGAGATCGTTTCTCCCCTTGCAATAGGGTTATGTCTTCACAAGGAGGTAACCAACCAACAAGCAAGGCAGCAATCCTGTAGATAGACTCTGCTACTTTTCAAGCTGCGGTCACGGCAGCCGTGACAGCCGTCATGGCGCAACTCAATGCTAACAACGCCAGTAGAGGTGAAGGCGGTGTTGGCAATTCTAACCGCAGTAACAGTCAAGAACACCAGCAGGTGTCCACCAACGAAGGCGCCTCAGGCCACAAACCTACGAGCAAGAAACGAGAGTTTTGGGACAAAAAGAAGTGCAATCTATCTCAAAAACTCGCTAAAAGACAACAATTCGTGGCTACCCCTGTAATTACAACAGCAGTCACGACTCATGCCTCGACACTAGCCACAACGTCTGTCACTCCAGCACCGGTCAGACAATATATGGGAACACTTCCAAAGTGTAACAAGTGTGGCTACCATCACAATGGGGTTTGCCGGGTGCCGCACTGTAAAAACTGCAACAAGAACGGACATACCGCCCACTTCTGCAGGACCCAGACCCAACACATCGCTTCAATCACCAATACCAGTGTAAGTCCAGTATGCCACCTATGCGGTGAAATGGGACACTTCAAGAGAGACTGTACAACGGAGAGGAATGACGGGGGAGCAGGAGGAGTGTGACAAACAAACCAGCAGGAGCAACAAGGAACCTTATTAGGACTTTTGTAATGTTTCCAATAACAAGAACGTTTAAGTACCATATGTTTGTAATGAATTTGGTATGTTTGCTAAAATTACCATCTTTCAAAAAGTAGTTAAAATACTCTCTCGTTCAATCAAATCAAAGACACTCATATATGACCTTAGGATCATTACCGGTGAGCTGTGATGACTTGGTGTATACATCAGGGTTAATTATAATCAAAATACTACAGACTTAAAACGAATAATCCATGTTCCATGTCTAGTAGTGGGGTTAGGGTAGAGCCACTCACTCGACGGTTTCATCAATACCAATTTACATACGACTTGCATATACCGATCGATCATAGAGTGACCTTTCGGGGATCATGATATAAAGTATCATTACTAGCTATCAGAACACACTTACTACCAGTACTAGCTGTTGTGGTATGAATCATTTGCAGTAACAATAACATCGATCAAAACGGAAAACACTGAAAAGAAACACAGGATGCACTATCACTCTAACGAATATCTCTTACGAATACAACTTAACACATGTATTACTAAAAAAAAGATTTGTTGTCGTCATTCGATGTCGATTGGTATAGTCCTCACCTCCCCGATTAAACGGCTACGAAAAGACCCTTCACCTAACCCACTGAATATCGAAACCCTCGCCTTTCATAAACGCAAATCTGACACGGACCTCCGGGTCATCTCTCGCTGTGAAACCCCAAAACACTCACCAGAGGAGTATTATACCTTCCGAAACCTTTCCACAAGTATTTCCAGAAGACCCTTCGGGAATGCCACACTTGCAGCAGATAAGGTTCAAGCACAGAAGCTTGGGACGAATACGGCTAGTCTATCACTACTACTAAGTGTATACGTGAGGATACTATATAATTAAGATTCTACGGACATTGGATGTGTGTTTCCGCCCTATTTCCTGTTCCTTGTCTGGTTGTGGACTTGGGGCAGAGTCACCCATCCAACTGTCTTACCAACCCTAATTACATACGACCTATATGTGCAAGTTAATGATAGATGGACCAGGTACGAGTCCTACCATGAACTTCGGGACAAGGCTACCCAGGAGTGAGAGCGAACGTTCTACCATCCGAATAAGTCTAGTCGCGTAAACCGAACCCATATGCTCCCTACCGATCTAAACAAACGAGAAACACTAAAGCAGGCCCTATGCAGCACTCCGAGGAGAAGTTATCACTTATGACTTACTACAAATTCGAGAAAGGCTGAAAGCATCTCGAAACCGACAAAAGAGCTACACAGATAAGCGACGCAAACCCTCGGAATTGAGGGTTGGTGATCGAGTTCTGCTAAAGGCCTCACCGTTGAAAAGAATGTTATGTTTCGGTAAACATGGGAAACTAAATCCAAGGTACACTGGGCCATTCGAAATCCTCGCTAGGATTGGCCCGGTAGCATACAAACTCCGACTGCCACAAGAACCTAATAATGTACATCCAACCATCCACACGTCAAATTTAAAGAAATGTATGTCTGACGAGACTCTTTTGGTACCTCCTGACGAAATCAAAACCAACGAGAGTCTCCACTTCGTGGAAAAATCGATAGAAACCATGGATCGAAAGATCAAAAGAGCGAAATCAAAGTCGCATCCCTGTTGTGAAGGTCCGTTGGATCGTAAAACGAAGACCCGAGTTCACCTGGGAACATGAAGACCAGATGAAACAAAAATACCCGCATCTTTCCCCAACTCTCGAAGTCCCAGTTAAAGTGCTAATTTCGGGACGAAATTCCTTCTCGGTTCATCTCGTTTTGTTCTACCACCTTCGGTCCCTAGCCTCGCAACCGAACACTCCTTCGGCTCGGATCAGCCTACTTTCGGTTCTCATCCAACAATTGAAACTACTCTCGGTTCTAAGCATCCAAGGACCGAACCTTCGGCCCTGAACTCGAATTTTCGCAGACTTCGCCCCTATTTCCCGGTTTTCGACCCCGACTTTGTTTTAAGCTCGTTTTTCATGATTTTAACGTGAGATTTTCACCCAAACTCATATTTTGGCATATTAGACCCTAAATATTCATAAATTAATCATATTTTGGGGGAAATCCTTGTCCAAGAATAAAATCTATTGGGTAAGATATTGAGGTGGAGTGTTGACTTTTCCATAAAGCAAAGACACAAGCTACCTCCCATACCCACTCCATGACATCCTTATGTCACTATTCACATCAGCCTTATCTACTCATTGTACCTATATCCTTTTTCAACAGGCTACCTTCACTCTCACCCACTCAAGGTGTCAATACATCTCACATCTCCTAACTCTCTTTTACTTACACATTAAGCTAAACACTTTTCTCTCTCCACCTCTTTCCAAGATTTCGAGATTCTCCAGGAGTTTTGAGCCTTTCACCATCTTTTGGTAAGTAAATTTCATCCTTCACCTTATTATCCCATACTTCTTCACTCAAGTCATGGATTTCTCACACAAATATCGTCATATTTGTTGCTAGATCTTCAAATGTTCAAGTATCTCCCAAGTGTTCTTGACTTGGAAACCTCTCTTCTTCCACCTTCATCTCACGTAATAACTCAAGTTGAGTTCATACCCCCACCTTTTCAGGTTTTCTTCAAGTTTTAGGGGGAGAATACAAGTTAAAATACCAAAAAACTTAACTAAACACAAACATCAGCTTTCAACAGGAAAGTTTAGTTCCATTCACGGACTGGTTTGACCATCTTAAACTTAATATCTTTCAAACCTGTTTAATATGAAAATAGTTCAGGTTCATACCTTTAAAATGAATACTTGAACATCTCCATACGATTTTTCTACAATTTATGGTGATTTTTACAAAACTGCCTATCATTTCAGAAACGAATTCGGACCAGTCTGTGAATATGAACATTTTCACACAAGTTAGAGACTTCTGAAAATCATAATAAACATTATGAATAAACTAGACACATTTTCTAAACTCTCAGAGTTTACGGATTCAGTTTTTGACTTCGTATGATTTTTCTATGATTTTCGTAAAACAGTGCTGAAAGGTTAAAAACTAGTTACATAGCTTACAATATTAACAACACTTTGTAGTATGTTGAGCAAAGTGCATAACAATAAGTTTCTAAATGTTGGATGTATTTATTGTTAGTTTACCATCATAAACAGAAATTAGTCATTCATGATAAGGTTTTTCATTCATTTCGAACACATATAATAAACTACAATAAGTATAGTTTATGGATTTTACAATAAAAGCATACTACATGAAAAAGGTTTTACTCTCAAATCAAACGGGTTTTTCATATACTACATGATAAACTATAATAGTAATAGTTTATGGATTTCATATCACGAATTTATTGCATAAAAGGTGATTTCACTTCCACCACGGAAGAGGTTTTATATTCAAACTATATGTAAACTATTTAACGTAAGTTGTGAGACAATTCTTCCATCGTACTCTTAGAGTACGGTTTCAAATTCATGTAAGTTATAACCAGAGTCTCTTGTAGGGAGAGCGTGATAATTGTGTATAGATATATATTGGGATTGACACCCCACACCTCGCTGCTAGCTATAGCAGGACCTGCAGGTCTACGGGTGACAAAAGTCATACGATCTTGACGTCTGAAAAACGTTGTTGCAGGTTAAATTCTCGTTATAGTATGGTTATAACGAATCACATAGGGAGTTAACAATCTTTCAAGTTTACGGGGAAAATTCTACTTTAAAAAGGGGTTTGATCTATTTAAAACTACAAACACGTTATAAGTACAAAACACATACATATTCTCGGTCTTGGGATTTAGGAGTACATGACTTTTATAAGGAAAATATTGGAGTTTCTTTGGAAACGCATTACTATTATAAACATTATAAGTACAAAACACACACATATTCTCGGTCTTGGGATTTAAGGCTACATAACTTATTATAAGGAAAATAAGGGATTTTTCTTGAAATATACATTATAAAGTACCAGGTTTACACAAAATGGCTTTCATGATATTAAAACTACATTTCATCTAGAATTGTTACACTTCGGCTATAATTGCTAAGTCTACATGTTAGAGTTATATATGAATTTAGTCGTAATCGACTTAGAATTGGTGGGCCCGCCTTACTTCCTGTTCCTTGTTTGGTTGTGGACCTAGGGCAGACCCATTATATTTGACGGTTTATTTAACTTAAATTTTATATAACTTATATACATTGGGTGATCATAGAAGGAATCTACGGGTCTTTCCAGGGTACATTATTGCATAACATAGGAGCGTTCATTTCACACTTAATAAAGAAAATATTGAATTTTATGGAATCATACTCTATCGCTTTTACAAGGAAAACGACTTCTTTCTCAAATAAAACTCTTATGAACTCACCAACTTAATTGTTGACACTTTTCAAAACTACTTGTATTCTCAAGAAACTAGTGAAACAGGAAATCAACAGCTTTTGAGGATGGGACGTTGAATCGTCAAACTTTTCATTTTTGTCATCATAGTGTAATTGATTTGAAACATGTAAACACATACTATGGTGTAACTTTTTTTCAATTATATTTATGATGGTTGTATTTACTTTGAGCACTATTATACTCGTTGTTGTGATACTATACATGAAGGCCTCCACCCCCGGACGTTTCCGCCATCCTTGGTTTGGGGGTGTGACATCCTAAGTAGCTCCTCAACCTTCTCGATCGCCAATCTCGCTAAACCTGGTCGCTTCCCAGCGAATACTCTCCTCTATCAGCGTACTCATCTGACTAAGGCCACTCCCTAGGCTCTTCCTAGGTTCCCTCACTTCTCTGCCCTCAGCTGCTGAAGAAATCCTTATGATGCCAGTAATCTACCTCCTGAATATCGTCATATTCACTTAGTAGCTGACTCCCATCATCAAGAGTTCCACAAAGCACGAAGCAAACAGCATTCGGACATCGACTAATCTCTACAAACACATAAAACCACTCTAGGTTACTACTCCACTTACACTCAAAAGGTATCACCAAACTCAAGCAACTCTACCCCCTCGCGGATATCTAACTACTCTCTCAGTAGGCTCCTTAACTGCTCATCTAGGTATCTCTCCTAGATTACTTTTCTACTCAAGTTCTCTCTAAAAGATATCTATTGGATACTCTTACTCCGCACATACTCAAAGCACATCACAGATAGCAAAATTCCTAGGCTAAGGCATCACAAATCAGGCAACTCTAGCCCTAGAATATGAAATACCTATCCTATCATCTAACATGCATCACTAATATCTCAATAATAACTCATAACACAAATAAGTAAGGGTATTTTGGGAAATCACCGTTCGGGCTCTGGCTGATTGTACACACTGCTCCTTCTCGTTTTTCTCTTAGAAACTCTTGCTCGTTTTTAGAAAAATCATTTCTTTTGAAAACTTTTCTCAAATCCTCAGTTTGAGTCCAGATATACACGAAGGTGCATCCGAATCCCTCAAACCAAGGCTCTGATACCAACTTGTAACACCGTAAATTTTCAAACAAATTTTTCATTTTAAAATCATATAATTCTCATAATGCGTTTCACAAAAATCTCATTTATTTAGTTTACAAACGCATCTCCATAATTGTTTGATTAATAATCCAGGATTCTCAAAACATAACTCTTTCTCTGGTGTGTACAATCGAGTCGGTGCCTTCCCGCGATCCTGAGAAAAACCAGAAACACATAACACATAACACATAACACGGTAAGCACGAAGCTTAGTGAGTTCCCCAAAATACCAAACACATCTCAGTAGCCTCTCATGGCTATACTTAGATAAGACCTTCCGGTCAATGTGTCTCAGTGGGACCCTCTGGTCCCAACTAAGTAAGCTCATAATAACAATACTCAACATAAATCACAAAGACATAATGCAGAATATCAAATACACAGATAAGCACAATAACAGCTCAATCACACAAAGGTACCACTCAAGGTAAGTATAGTGAGAAGGCTCACCTCGGATGGATAATGGCACCTAAAAATGTTGCCGTTGCACACCGGCCTCTAACACTGTGCCAAACCCACAGTTAACCCAATTAGGATCTAAGACCATATCCTCACTCATTAGGTCTAAAGACAGCCCACCAACTCGGTCCACAAATAACCCAAACCCATTGGGCCCACCAAGGCCCAATACTAAATGGACCCATCCAAGGCCCAACCCTTAAACTTAAGTCAAAAGGCAAGCCAAACACAAGGGCCCACTAATGGCCCAATCTTCCCAATTGGGCCCAACCTTAAATGGACCTAACCCTAAAGCCCATTAACCCTTTACAAATTCTCAGGAGGGTGAAAAGACCATTTTGCTCCTCTAAATCCACATTTGCTCGGGACCCTTAAAGTCAACGGGGGGTCAACACTCGCCACGTATGTTGGGCGTACGTCTAGCCATGCATGCAACGGGGGTGGCTCGGTGCTACGCTGCGCGTAGCTGGGAGTACGCTTGGTGTACTTCCCAGACTTGCTTATCCCACTCAATAGGTCTTAACCCATTAAGACAAAGGCTACCATCTCAGATCTCGGTCAAATGAAGTCTCTTAAAGCATAAAGTTGGTGACTTTAAGCCCTAACAAGGCTGACCAAGTCTACATCTCATAAACTCTCACTTTTTCACCATAAAATCTTCATATCTCATAGATGGGGAGATCTTGACGACCAAGACTCCATTTTAATGAACTCTACTGTCTAAAGATATCAAAGAGGACAGATAAAATGCTCTGAGGTTGACCAACTCATAAAGCTTCAAGCTTTGGGGACATAAACCCTAAAATGGACCATTAAATGGATTATGAAAAATAAGAGCAAAGCTTTGAGCTTGATACCTCTGAGTGATGCGCTATCCACAAGGAAACTCAGATCCAAAAGCTTGAATGTCAACTCTCCTTCCTTCAAGGTTCCTTCTTCTCAAAATAATCCTACAAGATCACTCCATAAGCCTCCAATGCTCACACAAGCTAAGAAACGAGATTTAGGGTTTGGAGAGGTGGAAGATGCTGGAAATGGTGGCTGAATATGAAGGCATATTGTTCCTTAAATATGGATACTCCAAAAACATTAGGGTTTTCTTCCAGGACCTAGTACGCCCAGCGTACCCTCTGGTACGCCCAGCATACTAGGTGGCCTTCGGGTCCCTTCCACGCATATGAGTAGGCCGAGCGTACACATAAATACGCTCCGCGTACTCAGCTGCCACATATTTTAAAATAAGGACCAAAGTTGCCAAAACTTCAAACTGTCGTAGCTTCTTCGTTACAAGTCCGTTTCCAATGAACTTTATATCCCCGGAAAGGTGGTGATAAGCCCTACGCTTCTAGTAACTCATCACAGCCTCAAAGCTCCATGAATAAAACTCAAATTTCACAAATGATCAATCAGGATGCTACGATCCGAAACAGGATGTTACATATTTCAGCGGGAGCTAACATGTAGGGTGATTTGGCAATTGATGTGGCTCCGGGTATTAGGTCGATTCGAAATCCGACCTGTCTTTCTCGGGGTATTCCCGGAAGGTCTTCTGGAAATACATCCGGGAAGTCACATGCCACTGCGATGTCTTTAATGTTTACTTCTTCTTTGGTTTTATCCACAACATGAGCGAGGAATGCGTAGTTTTTCTTGTGCAGGCACTTTTTTGCCTTGATGCACGAGATAAGACGAAGATTGGCGCCAAGTTTATCACTATATATTATTAGGGTTTCGTGATTGGGGAGTTGAAGGAGAACGGCCTTCTCGCGACACATAATATCAGCATGATGGGGGCTTAACCAATCCATGTCGATTATCACATCAAAACTCCTAATATTTACTAGCATCAGATCTATTTGAAATGAATGATTGTTTAGTGTTAATGTGCACCCTACATAAACATATTTGGTTGTTTCGGTTTTCCCATTAGCCATTTCCACCGTGAAGGCTTCGTTAAGCTTCTGGGGTTGTTGTTTTAGTAAGTGTTTGTTCTTGTTACTAACGAAGCTTCGCTCGGCTCTGCTATCGAATAAAATATCTGTCACACCCCGAAACCGATGGCAGAAACGTTCCGGAGCGGAGGACATCATGTGTAGCATCACAACCAATGAATAATAGCAATCATAGCAACACAACCAGTACAGTGCATACTAAAGTAAAAATGTTTGCATCAGTTCTGAAACTTGTTTGAATTACATCATATAACTTGTATGAATATAAACATTAAACTCTTATTGCTTCAACTCTTCAAAAACCCAGCAGGTACCTGTCTACTGATTTCCTGAGAATACAAGCAGTTTAAAAGAGTATCAGCATAAAGCTGGTGAGTTCATAAGTGGTGGTTTGTAGTGAAAATCGTTGATGAGTTCGGAAAATATTTGAATAGTTTCAAGAAAATCCGATATTTTCCTTAGTGAAAACGTAATGTTATCAGTTCTGTAATAAACCATGAATATTTGTATGTTTCCAAGAAAATCCGATATTTTCTTTAGTGAAAAGGTAGCGTTATCGATTTCGTATAAAACCATGAATGATCGTTACGGAAAACTGTAGTGATGTGCGAAAATATTACCTCATGTGACTAGCTAAAACTAATCATGAAGTATGAGTATTTTGCATGTGAAACCATTTCATAGTCGGTTCTGTTTGAAAAACCCTGGCCTTAGCCAGATTACGTAGTGTGTATCAGTTCTATTTAGTAAAAATAGAACTGTTGAAGAGTGTTAAGTTGTAAACTAAAGGTGGTTTATACATATTGTGAGTCGTATAACCATGCTTGATATGACTAGAGACCTTTCCAACGTTCTTCAGGCGTCGAGTTAAATGACATTTGTACATCTCAGGCGTGCCCGCCTAACTGTAGCTAGCAGTCCAGATGTGGGATTGTCAGTTCCGAATATATCTATTCATAAATCTCACGCTCTCCCTCCAGGAGACTCTGGTTATACAGTGATAGGATTTATCCCTATACACCTAAGGGTACAGTAGTGAAGTAGCGCCTCACAGTATCGTACAATCTAGTTTACATGTAGTGTAGTAGCGTTCTACCGAAGTGAAAATCCGTATGTATACCGTATATAATGATAATTACAGTTATGAAAAACCATGATAAAGTGGTGATGTAAACTGTAAATGGTTTCTGTCTCAGTGTATATGTATAACAGTGAAAGTTTCTGTACTTGTTATGTTTTTAGAAAAATCTCAAACTATACCGATTATAGTTTGCATGTATAATTTAGTGAATAGCGTGTCCGAAAAACTATGCAAATTTTAATGAAAACGTCCCTTATGCTCAGCATAGTACAAAAGGGATTTAATGTATGAGATTTGCATAAGTTTTTGAAAACATTTATGTTTAGCTTGTATTCCCCCCCTGAAAACATTAAAAACACGGAAAAATGTAGGGGTATGAACTCACTGTTGTTGCGTGAAATCGTTGACTGAAAATGAAGATCCTCGAGTTGTTGCACGACACTTAACGAAATCCTATTATCAAATAAATACATATATGTAACTAAATTAGCGATTTCGATAAATAAAGTGTCATAAGAACACTTGTATTCGGTTGAGGAATGTTACCGAGACTTGATCGAATCGAAGAAGGTGATTTTTCAGTCAAAAATACCACTTAAAAGGTGTTTACGGTCGAAGAAGGGTTTACGGTTCCTGAAGGCTCGGCGAGTTTACGGCCGTAAACTCAAGAACAGAGTTTACGGTTCTTGAAGGCTTGGACCGTAAACTCAAGAACAGAGTTTACGGTTTCTGAAGGCTGACCGTAAACTCAAGAACACTAGAGCTGGATGCTGATTTCGAAGAGATGAGTGCCTTGAGACGTTCCAAAGCGACCCAAACGTGGTTTCTCGATGAATTCCGAACTTTGAAGGCGTTTTGAGTGTTTACAGTTTAAGATTCTTAGAGAGAGAAGGAGAGAGTTTTTGGCCAAAAATGTTCTAATTAAGGTGGAGGCATCGCATTTATAGGGGTGTTGTGGGGGGTCCACTCGTTACTGACCGTAAACAGGTTTACGGTCGTAAACGAGTTTACGGTCGTAATCCTCACTTAGACCGCAAATGCTTGATTTTTCGAGATTTTTGGTTCCAACTCGTAAATAGTTTAATTAAATATAACTAGATTATTTTCTAAACCAAAAAGTTTGACGGAAAAGTTAACAAATTCGAAATTTTATTAACGAAACTCGCGTAATGGAAATGGACAAAGTTTTGGGTTTGTCACATCATCCCCCCGTTAGAGGGAATTTCGTCCTGAAATTTGAACGCAGAACACAAATCATGGATTAGGAAAGAGATGCGGATACTTCTGTTTCATCTGATCTTCGCGCTCCCAAGTGAATTCAGGTCCCCACTTTGCATTCCAACGAACCATCACTATCGGGATGCGACTTTGTTTCGTTCGTTTGACTTCCCGATCCATGATTTCGCCAGGTTCTTCCATGAAGTTGAGGTTCTCGTTGATTTCAATCTCGTCGAGAGGCATCACTAGTGTCTCTTCGGACAGACACTTCTTTAGGTTCGACACGTGGAAGACAGGATGGATGTTGCTGAGCTCTCGGGGTAACTGAAGTTTGTATGCCACGGGACCGATCCTAGCAAGGATTTCGAACTGTCCAATGTACCTTGGGTTTAGCTTTCCACGTTTCCCAAAACGTATCATGCCTTTCCAGGGTGAAACCTTCAGAAGGACGCGGTCACCAACCTGGAACTCCAAGGGTTTTCGTCTCTTATCGGCGTAGCTCTTTTGTCTATCTCGTGAGGCTTTCAGTCGTTCTTGGATTTGTATAATTTTCTCAGTTGTTTCTCGAATGATTTCAGGACCAGTGAGAGTACTGTCGGGGGCTTGACCCCTGGCTAGCTGCGTGTCACCCACATCAGCCCAGCACAGAGGGGATCTGCACTTACGGCCATAGAGGGCTTCAAACGGCGCAGCCTTGATGCTGGTGTGGTAGCTGTTGTTGTAGGAAAATTCAACCAAAGGAAGATGAATGTCCCATGACACGCCGAAATCGATGACGCAGGCTCTCAGCATATCTTCCAATGTCTGAATTGTTCTCTCACTCTGTCCATCAGTCTGCGGATGATAAGCCGTGCTCATGTCCAATTTAGTTCAAAGAGCTTTCTGTAGTGACTGCCAGAATCTCGATGTAAACCTGCTATCTCGATCGGAGATAATGCATGCAGGTACACCATGAATGCGAACTATCTCTTGAAGGTAGATCCGTGTGAGTCTCTCCATCTTGAAGTTTTCTTTGATTGGCAGGAAGTGGGCGGACTTCGTTAATCGATCGACAATTACCCAGATGGCATCGTGCCCACTCAGAGATATGGGTAACTTGGTGATAAAATCCATGGTTATCCTTTCCCACTTCCACTCAGATATTTCCGGCTGCTGAAGTAGACCTGAGGGCTTCTGATATTCGACCTTCACCCTGGCGCAAGTCAGGCACTTGCCCACGAAGGTAGCGATCCCTGCTTTCATGTTTGGCCACCAATAGAGCTGTTTGAGATCCAAGTACATCTTATCCGAACCTGGATGAACGGAGTATTTCGTCTTGTGAGCCTCATTCATGACAACCTCTTTTTACTCGCCGAACTTTGGGGTCCAGATCCGGTTCATGAAATAGCACGCTCCATCTCCTTTGACCTCCAAGTTCTTGTCCATTCCTCGTAGTGACTCATTTGCCACGTTCTCGGGTTTTAAGGCTTCCAGCTGAGCCTCTCTGATTTGCGCGGTTAAATGGGAATGGATGGTCATTGTTAGTGCCTTCACCTTACGTCCTGAATACTCCTTTCGACTGAGGGCATCTGCTACTACATTGGCCTTTCCGGGATGATAGCGAATTTCGCATTCGTAATCACTGAGTAACTCTACCCATCGTCGTTGTCTCATGTTTAACTCCTTTTGATCGAAAATATGATGCAAGCTCTTATGGTCGGTGAAGATAGTGCATTTGGTTCCATAGAGATAGTGTCTCCAGATCTTTAACGCAAAGACCACTGCTCCCAACTCTAAATCGTGGGTTGTGTAATTGACCTCGTGTGTTTTCAACTGCCTCGAGGCATAGGCGATGACCTTTCCTCTCTGCATGAGCACACACCCTAGGCCCTGATTGGATGCATCACAGTAGACAACGAAGTCTTCTGTCCCTTCGGGCAGGGACAAGATAGGTGCGCTGCATAGGGCCTGCTTCAATGTTTGAAACGCAGTGTCTTGCTTGACTCCCCAACTAAAGGTTATCCCTTTTTGCGTCAGGGTAGTTAAGGGCTTAGCGATCCTGGAGAAGTTCTCGATGAACCTGCGATAATAGCCCGCGAGACCCAAGAATTGCCAGATTTCTGTGGGTGTCTTTGGTGCAGACCAGTTCTCAATCGCCTTGATCTTGGAAGGGTCCATGTGTATTCCTTCTCATTCTCACTCCTGGAAGAAAACCCTAATGTCTTTGGTGCAGACCAGTTCTCAATCGTCTTTGGTGCAGACCAGTTCTAATTCTCACTCCGCGAATAGACAAGTATATCGTCGATGAACACAATCACGAACTTGTCAAAGAAAGGGCTGTTGGATTAATGTCTAAGTCCATAACTATATTTGGTATGTACTTGACCCGACCCGGCATGGTCCATTTGGGTTGCACTTCACCGGCACAATTTATATGGATAGTCTTTTGAGAATAGTATATTTATGATTTATATTAATATATTATAAGTTCTAATATATTAATATGGAATCATATTATTTAATTAGTATTGATCAAGAATTAATTTAGAATTAATTAAGTGATCAAAAAGAACTAATTAAATATGGACTCTTATATATATGGAATGGGCCAAGTTCATTTAGGTTGGGCTAAGCTTTCATGGATGGTCCATGGAGCTTTTAACCCATGGATCCTATGTAAATGAAAGGTCATGGGTATTAGGGTTTACATGGATGTAACCCTAATCCTCCATAATATATAAAGGGGTCCTTGGCTCACAAAATTGGAACAAGTGTGTGAAAATAAGAGTGGGCCGATTTTAGTGTGCATACATATTCTCTCAAGTTCTTCCAAGGTGTTTTGGTGATTTGTGATTCCATTTGAGGCTTCCACACTATTGGGGCTAAGCTCTTAAAGCTTGAAGACATCAAGCTACATCAAAAGGTATGTCATCTAACTAGAACTTTGTAGTATAGGTGCTTCATATTATGCTAGTTAGGATGAAACCTTGGAATAGTTAATATTTGCATGTATAATAGAGAAAACATAGATCCAAGGTTTATAGGGTTGCATGTACACCATAGGAGTGTTAGAATGCTCAAAATCCAACAGTGGTATCAAAGCCATGGGTTGTTTTCTGTTATATTGATGCAAATGTTTTACTTTCAATTTGAAAAAAAAAGGAAAAAAAACATGACGTTTGTCAAATTTTAAGATAATTACTTGTTTTTGTGAAAAACTAATTATTTGTAAAATTTGAATCATTTGCTATATGAGTTGAATTAGGTCAAATTTAGTAAAAGATAAAATGATATGATTATTTTATTAGTTTTAAAAGTTTGATCTAAAGAATTTTTTGAAACCTCCATAAGTTATGGATATGAAAAGGTTTTTAAAAAAATTGATTCAAAGTTTTTTATGGAGTTACAAAACTTGGTCTTAATGTTTTAAGAATTTCATAACTTGTTCTTAAGTTATGGAACATGAAAAGTTTCATCATAAAACAAGTATTTAACTCCATAAGTTATGGAATCCAAAAGTTTTCAAAAGTTACAAAACTTGCCCTCAAGTTTTGGAATTTGGAAAAAGTTTTTTATGATAAAAAAAAAAGAATTGAATTCTAAAACTCTTGGGTTCATAACTTAAACAATTAATTAAATGGTTTTAATTTTGAATTTAATAATTGGAATTATGATGTTTTTATTGAATAATTCAATTAACTCTTATGGACTTTATTAATAGATAATTAAAGTGTTTAATTAAAAGATAATTAATAATTCCAAAATGACATGGTTTAAATTTAATTAAATTAAGAGTATAATTTAATTAATAGATTAAACCACCAAGTATTTTAAATGTCTAAAATACACCCTTATACTATTATAATATTAAAAGTTTAATATATTATATGTATAAGAGCAAGTCGTCTTACCATTAGTAGGCCTCATTCACGAAGCCGGTCTATAAGGGGGTATAAGGTTACTGCCTATAAAATGGCAGTTTAATGGGTGTCGACTCTCACCCACCGCTTCCTTGACCGGTGGAGGGTCGTTAGCCGAACAGGTAGGACAAAGACTATATTTCTCCCTTCATTATAAGTATAATGATAAATACTAAGTAACTAAACACTTATAAATTCCCAATCTTAGTTACTTAGGAAAATGTGAATAAGGTGCTAATCCATGAAATTACACTTTGCACTTTGTTTAAGCTGTTAGTGGAGCGTGTGTGGTTAACCGGCACACTAACCTGGACTTAACAAGGTAGGCAAAGGGTAACTTAATGTTTATCATAGTATCGTTGGAGCGTGTGTGGTTAACTGGCACATCGATTGAGGGGTAAATATTAAGGGTACCAAGTATATTTGCATGGTTACTTCACACCTTGTTTTGTGATCCTCGGCATCCCAGTCACAAAACCTGAAGGGCACACTCGAGATTGAAACATGCCATTGAAAAGTTCAATGAATCTCAAAAGAATCTAGGAGTTTCAAAACCAATTAAAACCTAATAATTCATTTCGTTTATCTTGGTGGAAATTGGTGAATCGTCATTCACCTACCTTCAAATATTTTATAGCTTGGATTACGGCATCCCTCTTCCAAGTTATAAAATAGTTTGTTGGGTCCTAGCCTTAATATATCATATTGGGTGTTATATTAAGGACTTAAATCAACTTTACGTGAATTTCTCCCATTGTTGATGTCTGGTTTAGACAACAATGATCTTCCCAAAACAAGCTTTCCTAATGAATATGACTTCCCTAGTTTGGCTCATGGAAGTCATACTTCTCTTCCTCCACCTCCTCCAATTATTCTCCCTAACCCACAAGTTCAAGGTCACTCAAGCCCTAATGGCAGACAAGGTCTATGTGTGATCACATCTTAGAGATGAAGTCACATATTGACAAGCCGAGAGAGTTGGGTGTCAAAGTCTTGAGAAAGTTGGATGTTCAATCACTTTCTAAGTCACATAGTGAGTTCCTTTGGGACTACTATGAAACAGACTATGACATGAACCTTAATGATCATATCTATTTGCTTGGTGCTGCTGAATCAGCAATGATTTAGAACGATAGTAAAGCAAATTTGATTAGAAGATCAACTTCCCAAAAACTTTATGGACAGTGACAATGGTGACACTAGAAATCCAGAAAAAGCATTCTCTTCCCAATGGAAAGGGATTGGCCATAGTCAACCCGGTTGACCAAATGGTAAAGAGAAAGGCTAAGTCTGAGATAGTCCCATTACCAAAGGGTCCATATGTTTATTTTGCCAAAGGAAGGGGCATTGATTGCAAAGCTGCCTAATTTACCTAAGGATGTTAAAGTCAATAAGTTTGACTCTACATCAGGTAGAGCCCATTATCTAACTCTGTTAAGTTCTATTCTGAGATCCTCTTTACATGATGTGACTGGGTCACATGTTGATGTTTTAAGAATCAAAGAATAGAGAGAAATCTTAAAGGAAGTATATGCTGATTCTGATCGCGAAGGTGGATTTCGATCGCATCAGAATTTTGAGCAGTTACTTAAGAAGTTATGATATATTGCTAAGGAATAGATAACAACAATTTCCCATGTGGATTGTAAGGATAAGTTTTTCCGCAAAGTTTTAAAATAAAAGAAAATTGTTTAATTTTATTTATTTGAAGTATCCTTACAATGGCATTTGTGGAAAATTGTTGCTTATATGATTCCACTGACAGCAATATTGGAAAATGGATTTGATTCTTTCATTTGTGGTAGTGTCTAAATTTACCAAATCAGCAAAGTTCCTCATCACCCAAGTTTCAATTGGACCGAAACTTGGAATCATGCAAGTTGAGTAGTATGATGAATGAGAACTTTCAAGCATTGGAAAATCAAGACTAATTACTTGTTCACATGGATGTGTGAGTCAAGTGAAGGACTAAAGGGATCGAGTACACATTCTTGTGCACTGGTCATGTCCACCACAAAGCTCGTTAAGACGATTTGATTTACTAAAGTTTAGTAAATATGGTTATACTTACAAGTTTAAGTATAATTCTGAAACATTGGAAAAGTCTCAATGTATGGCAGAACGAATGGGAAGAATCAAATTAGGTAGAAAGATAAAAGTTTCTCAAATCTGAAAAGAAGGGAGAGTTCTTTAGTATCATGTTTATGATTATCTTAATGATTTAGAAATCATATCACAATTAGTCCTCTAAAGGTCATCTTAGTGCATTCTTATGACTAAGAAGAGGAGTCATGAATTGTTGAAATGGTTAGATCAGGAAGATGAGTCATACTTCGTTCCAAAACAATTCTTAGAGTCATACTCCAAGATTGTAACTTGAGTGACATATCTTAAAGAAAGGTTTAAAACACTTGTCAAATGTAAGAGTAAAAGTGTCCTACTCTTGTACATTTGAAATTGGTAGGTTGTGATGTTTTGGATAAAACAAAGACCAACTAAGGCCAATTGTATGAAGTGTTTGTCTTGATAAAGAATCCGCACTATCTCTTGAATATTTGGCAAGATAGTCTTATATGTCAAGAGGATAGTGGGAGTCTTAAAGATCCTAAAAGGAATTTCAAGAACTAATAAAGAATAAAACCTGAGGTTCTTCACTAGCACACGACTTGAGGTTTATAACCTATCGTGTTGACATATTATGTGCCCATTCCAGTTAAAGTTGGCTTTGCATAGGAGTTCTGAAAGTTCTCAATTGGTTGCATAACAACTTGGAAGCAATGGCAGGCCCTGTACTTCCAGGTGGCAAGAAGTTAAGATTGCATAAGTTCTGTCCATATTAGTTTGGATTTGTCATTATCCTTGTCTTATGACTATGGTTTTGACGATTCACATGGATAAGAACACATACACCATAAAATCTAAGGGTCATAAGGTTTCTCTCCGATTCATGAAAATGATGGTGAGGAAACACTTCCACCAAGTAGATTTGAAGCAGATGGCAAAAGGTCTAAACAATTGAGACTATGATTACGGCATCCTTTTTCATAGTTCTGAAATTGTTTAGACACACATCCATGCTATCTAAGGAAAGGTGTATGATTTTGATAAAGTTTTATCAAATCATCTCGTATCAGAAATCTGAACTTTGGTAAGAAAGTCAATAAAGTATTGATTTCTAGAAGTCCAGCTGATTTTTGAGTACATGTCAAAGCTAGTGGGAGCATAAGTGTTATGCTAATAATCATCATGTTAGTGGGAGCATGATAATTATTGTTAGTGTTGCAAGTTAGCAATGTTAATTATAGAAAACAAAAGTTTCAATTCGTGAGGCTGCAGGGATTGAAAAAGTTGTTTTGCTATAATTAAGGGAGAGAATATACTTCATTTCAGTTCTAAAGGCTTAGATTGAGACCTTAATCATCTTTAGTCAAGAATACATATATGAATTTCATGTTGGATTGGTTCAACTTAAGGAAATTCTATATATTGCGTTCTCAAAATTCGATTATGATTACGGCATAATTAAGGGAGAGGATATACTTCATTTCATTTCTAAAGGCTTACATTGAGACCTTAATCATCTTTAGTCAAGAATATATATATGAATTTCATGTTGGATTGGTTCAACTTAAGGAAATTCTATATATTGCGTTCTCAAAATTCGATTATGATTACGGCATCCCTCTTCATAGTCAAATTTTAAAAACATGGCAAATAAAAATATTGTAACAAAAGACTGGTCTAGAATCATGTCTTTATGTGAGACATCATGAATCGTGTACCATTTGCTTTGGGTACAGGATCGATTGCATGTGCTATAATATTTGTCATTTCTAAATTTTTCCAAATGCCCAGAGGCATTAAGAAGGGAAAAGGTCTAGAATTGGATATGACGAAAATGATTAAGCAATTGTCGAGGACAATCTGAGGTTTACCAAAGATTGGTTGCTCAGGGACAGTTGGAAGTATAGTGCTAATTTTGGAAGGACCATATTGACATATTCTGAAAAGAGGCAACTCTTATTCATAAGTGATAGTCAAAACGAGAATATGGAGTTGTCTCCATAGGTGGAAGTTATCTGTGTAAGATTAGAAAACTTAATGCAAGAAGCATGTCCAAAGCAATGTACTTTGAATATGAGACTTAGTTTCCATGGAGTTGATCTCCATTGGAATACCTTATAATGACTGTTGACAAGTCTTTGTGACTTTATACATATTCATTACAGGAGGGTCAGTGCATATAAGTTTAAAATCTAAACAGATTTCGATAAATGATAGGAATTTGAAATTCTCACATTTTTCGATAAGGATTTGGGAGTGTGAAATTAGAATCATTGAAATTATGTTCAATTGGTTTATTTCACAAAGTAAGGATCATAGACAAACATAGAGTGCATACTTGGTGTATGGTAAAGCTATTGTTTAAGAAAAACATAGTGTACATGCTTGGAGCATGGGACAACTAGTGTTTTTAATTCAAGTATAAAGTTGATAAAACCGAAACAATGAATAATGAGTAATCAGTATGGTGATAAATAAAAGTGTTTATTTATATTCATAGGGTTTGATACCATATTTGATTCATTTATTCTTGTGTTTCACTTTGCATGTTTTGACTTCCAGAATAATTAAGTCGCTCTTATTGAATGACTAAGTTATTCAAACCATCCACAATCGGTCATATGTTGGAAGTAGATATGAATCAAGACTGTCATGGGTTGGTTTGTAGAGGTCCAAGTTGGTGGACAAAGTGGTGCTACAACACTCATGAGTGCTCATAAGTTCTGAGTATTGGATGCAACCCGCGCTCATTTGAATCACTTCACGGATTTTATCACGAGTGATCATGAGACGATAATATCTTATATTCTTCAAACCTAGAGATATGAGTTGTTACTATGAGTTGGTTATACATTGATTGCACGAAAACGCATTTGGTAACTCGATGTTATAAAACGTGCCTTTGTGTATGATTCAACAAGTAGTAGAACAAGCCATATGAGTCGAAGTTTATCCATTCTTTTTACCTTCGGGATAAAAGCGATATTTGTGGGCCCCTCGATGATTTAGCGATGACACATGTGAGTACTTGGTCAAGCCAGGACTGATTTGATTTGTTCAATCAGTCAGTCATCATAAATCGAAAATCGGGAAACAACAAATGGACAGAGAGAATGATTATAATCCATGTCTCAGTCCATATGATATCTAGAATGGAGGAATATATGATCCCTTATCTAATGGACAAGTCATTGACAAGGTCAGAGTTCGACAGCGGCTTTAAGAGCTACGATTGCCAGTTAGGTTTTGAAGTCATACTCAATAATAGTTTTAGACTTATCCAAGTGGGAGACTGTTGGATTAATGTCTAAGTCCATAACTATATTTGGTATGTACTTGACCCGACCCGGCATGGTCCATTTGGGTTGCACTTCACCGGCACAATTTATATGGATAGTCTTTTGAGAATAGTATATTTATGATTTATATTAATATATTATAAGTTCTAATATATTAATATGGAATCATATTATTTAATTAGTATTGATCAAGAATTAATTTAGAATTAATTAAGTGATCAAAAAGAACTAATTAAATATGGACTCTTATATATATGGAATGGGTCAAGTTCATTTAGGTTGGGCTAAGCTTTCATGGATGGTCCATGGAGCTTTTAACCCATGGATCCTATGTAAATGAAAGGTCATGGGTATTAGGGTTTACATGGATGTAACCCTAATCCTCCATAATATATAAAGGGGTCCTTGGCTCACAAAATTGGAACAAGTGTGTGAAAATATGAGTGGGCCGATTTTAGTGTGCATACATATTCTCTCAAGTTCTTCCAAGGTGTTTTGGTGATTTGTGATTCCATTTGAGGCTTCCACACTATTGGGGCTAAGCTCTTAAAGCTTGAAGACATCAAGCTACATCAAAAGGTATGTCATCTAACTAGAACTTTGTAGTATAGGTGCTTCATATTATGCTAGTTAGGATGAAACCTTGGAATAGTTAATATTTGCATGTATAATAGAGAAAACATAGATCCAAGGTTTATAGGGTTGCATGTACACCATAGGAGTGTTAGAATGCTCAAAATCCAACAAGGGCGGCACACCCGATTCATCAGGTCCATGAATACTGCCGGTGCGTTGGTTAGACCAAAGGGCATCATTCTCGTGAACCCGCAACTGATGGTACCCTGATCTTAGATCTATCTTTGAGAAATAACTGGCTCCCTGAAGTTGGTCGAAGAGATCGTCGATTCTGGGTAAGGGATAGCGGTTCTTGATGGTAAGCTTATTCAGCTCTCGGTAGTCGATGCACATCCGGAATGATCCATCTTTCTTCTTCACAAATAAGATCGGGGCTCCCCAGGGTGAGGAACTCGGCCTTATGAATCCTTTGCTGATCAGCTCATTGAGCTGACTGGATAATTCTTGTATTTCCGCTGGCGCTAAGCGGTAAGGATACTTAGCTACGGGAGTAGCTCCGGGGATCAAGTCAATACGAAACTCGACTTGGCGTTCGGGAGGGATTCCTGGGAGATCTTCTGGGAAGACATCAGGGAAGTTGCAGACTTCGGGAAGACCCTCGAGGTCTTTAACTTTTTGCGTCACGTCTATAACGTGAGCTAGAAATGGATGACACTCCTTTCGCAGATACTTCCGAGCTTTGATGCATGAAATGATACGGAGGTTCGAGCTAGGCTTATCTCCGTAAATCATGAGAGCTTCGCCAGAGGGAAGATTGAGACGGATAGCCTTCTCGAAGCAAAGAATATCAGCACGATTGGAGCTTAGCTAGTCCATGCCGATAATGACGTCGAAACTCTTGATGGACACAGGCATAAGATCGATAGGAAAAGAATAATTGTCTAGGGTAAGAGTACAGCCTATGAATATGTCGTTAGTGCTCTCCTTCTTTCCGTTAGCCATCTCGACGGTAAATGTTTCGGTTAGAGGTTGGGATTTACATTTAATTAGATGTTTGAATGTATGACTAACAAAACTCCTCTCCGCACCAGAATCGAAGAGAATGCATGCATAAGATTTGTCAAGGAGGAACGTACCCGTAACAATGGTAGGATCAGCAACTGCTTCCTCCTGGCCCATCACTAGAACTCTCCCTGCATTGCCACCAGTTGTTGCCTTGGGGCAGTTTCTCCTGAAGTGCCCAGCCTCTCCACATCCATAACAAGTTTGCCCAGCGCCTGCTCCCGGAGCCTGGTTGGTTGGTTGAGTTGGTGTCTTGCAGTATCGAGCTGTGTGTCCTTTCTTTCCACAGCTGTTGCAACTCAGCTCACGGCAGGGTCCGTGATGATGAAAGTTACACTTGTTGCATAAGGGTAGCTTCCCAGCATAACCACTGGTAGGAGATTGGGTGGTTGGAACAGCAGTGGGAGCAGCAGCAGGAGCAGTAACAACATGAACTGCCACTACTTGTTGTTTCTTGGAGGGCTCCTGCGAAGACTGACCCTTTCGTTTGTTACCAAACTTCTTCTTCTTCCCACCACTTTCGTTTTGTGGCTCGGAGACAGCTACCACCTCATCCAGATCGATTCCATGATCGATCAGGGTCTGTGCCAGATCATTGGCGCTTTCAAAAGTACTCGGTCTAGCAGCCAAGACATTCCCCTTGGTTGGTTGTGTCAGTCCCCAGATGTACCTCTCGATTTTCTTGCTTTCCGGGGTGACCATTCCCGGATAGAGGAGAGCCAGATCACAAAATCTCGCGGTGTAGGCAACGATGTCGGAACCCTTCATCTTCAAGTTCCAGAGTTCGTGCTCCAACTTTTGCACTTCGCCCCTCGGGTAGTACTCAGCGAGCATGAGCTCCTTCAATCTTTCGCAACCCATGGCATTAGCCACTGGCAGGGTTAGGGTTTTGACCCGACCATTCCACGAGGTCAAGGCTCTGTCGGTGAAGGTGCATGCGGCGAACTTCACCTTGTTTGCTTCAGAACAAACGCAAATTTCAAAGATGGATTCGATCTTCTCGAACCGTCGAGTCAGGGCGATGACACCTCCATTTCCGTCGAAGGACTTGGGTTTTGCAGTCATGAAGTCCTTGTAGGAACACTCCTTTTGTTGTCCCTGGGATCCGTCTTGCCTTTGAGGGTTGGTTCCACCTCCAGCCCTACCAGCATTCACTTGTGCCAATGTTGTAGTCACAGCGGCTGTAACTGCTGCCTGGAACATGACGGGGTCGAACTGTGGGGGTGGTGGTGGTGGCGGAGTGTCGTCGTTCCTTCTGATGGGTCTTGGTCGAGGAGGCATCTTGTTCTAGAAACAATCTGAAAGAAGAGGATGGTAAGTCCTCGAGATATAAAAACAAAATATATCTCATCCTGATAATGAAAGTATTCTACCAAGCGATAAACACATAAAGGTTACTAATACAAGTAAGTTATCGCTTAAGGAAGGAGAGGTAGCAACACTTAGGGTGAATCTGTATACTGAGTTTGGCTCTAGCGAAAATACTCCTATAGTATTTTATGTGAGATGACTTTGGTAAGTTTTAGGCCTGCTGTAGCACTACAGTCACTCCCAAACACATGTTCGTCATGTCTCGACTGAATATAGTTGATCAGGCTATATTCACCCTAGACATGATTACATACTGCCCAGGTTTAACCGCAACGTTCCAACATCCAATTACTTTTTGTTTTTCTCTACTAGTGACACGAATTCTGTTATGTATGCATGCTCATATACTTTTATAAAAATACTTTATATTTTGAAAGTATACTTTTAGCGTAGAGTACTTAGGCCCCTTAGTGTTTATAGTTGTATACCACGTAAGGTTCGGTATACTAGTTCGCTATAAACAAGGGCTCTGATACCAATCTGTCACACCCCGAAACCGATGGCGGAAACGTTTCGGGGCGGAGGACGTTATGTGTAGCATCACAACCAATGAATAATAGCAATCATAGCAACACAACCAGTACAGTGCATACTAAAGTAAAAATGTTTACATCAGTTTTGAAACTTGTTTGAATTACATCATATAACTTGTATGAATATAAACATTAAACTCTTATTGCTTCAACTCTTCAAAAACCCAGCAGGTACCTGTCTACTGATTTCTTGAGAATACAAGTCGTTTACAAGAGTATCAGCATAAAGCTGGTGAGTTCATAAGCGGTGGTTTGTAGTGAAAATCGTTGATGAGTTCGGAAAATATTTGAATAGTTTTAAGAAAATCCGATATTTTCCTTAGTGAAAACGTAATGTTATCAGTTCTGTAACAAACCATGAATATTTGTATGTTTCCAAGAAAATCCGATATTTTCTTTAGTGAAAAGGTAGCGTTATCGATTTCGTATAAAACCATGAATGTTCGTTACGGAAAACTGTAGTGATGTGCGAAAATATTACCTCATGTGACTAGCTAAAACTAATCATGAAGTATGAGTATTTTGCATGTGAAACCATTTCATAGTCGGTTCTGTTTGAAAAACCCTGGCCTTAGCCAGATTACGTAGTGTGTATCAGTTTTATTTAGTAAAAATAGAACTGTTGAAGAGTGTTAAGTTGTAAACTAAAGGTGGTTTATACATATTGTGAGTCGTATAACCATGCTTGATATGACTAGAGACCTTTCCAACGTTCTTCAGGCGTCGAGTTAAATGACATTTGTACATCTCAGGCGTGCCCGCCTAACTGTAGCTAGCAGTCCAGATGTGGGATTGTCAGTCCCGAATAGATCTATTCACAAATCTCACGCTCTCCCTCCAGGAGACTCTGGTTATACAGTGGTAGGATTTATCCCTGTACACCTAAGGGTACAGTAGTGAAGTAGCGCCTCACAGTATCGTACAATCTAGTTTACATGTAGTGTAGTAGCGTTCTACCGAAGTGAAAATCCGTATGTATACCGTATATAATGATAATTACAGTTATGAAAAACCATGATAAAGTGGTGATGTAAACTGTAAATGGTTTCTGTCTCAGTGTATATGTATAACAGTGAAAGTTTCTGTACTTGTTATGTTTTTAGAAAAATCCCAAACTATACCGATTATAGTTTGCATGTATAATTTAGTGAATAGCGTGTCCGAAAAACTATGCAAATTTTAATGAAAACGTCCCTTATGCTCAGCATAGTACAAAAGGGATTTAATGTATGAGATTTGCATAAGTTTTTGAAAACATTTATGTTTAGCTTGTATTCCCCCCCCCCCCTGAAAACATTAAAAACACGGAAAAATGTAGGGGTATGAACTCACAGTTGTTGCGTGAAATCATTGATTGAAAATGAAGATCCTCGACTTGTTGCACGACACTTAACGAAATCCTATTATCAAATAAACACATATATGTATCTAAATTAGCGATTTCGATAAATAAAGTGTCATAAGAACACTTGTATTCGGTTGAGGAATGTTACCGAGACTTGATCGAATCGAAGAAGGTGAGTTTTCAGTCAAAAACACCACTTAAAAGGTGTTTACGGTCGAAGAAGGGTTTACGGTTCCTGAAGGCTCGACGAGTTTACGGCCGTAAACTCAAGAACAGAGTTTACGGTTCTTGAAGGCTCGGACCGTAAACTCAAGAACAGAGTTTACGGTTCTTGAAGGCTTGGACCGTAAACTCAAGAACAGAGTTTACGGTTTCTAAGGCTGACCGTAAACTCAAGAACACTAGAGCTGGATGTTGATTTCGAAGAGATGAGTGCCCTGAGACGTTCCAAAGCGACCCAAACGTGGTTTCTCGATGAATTCCGAAGTTTGAAGGCGTTTTGAGTGTTTACGGTTTAAGATTCTTAGAGAGAGAAGGAGATAGTTTTTGGCCATAAATGTTCTAATGAAGGTGGAGGCATCGCATTTATAGGGGTGTTGTGGGGGGTTCACTCGTTACTGACCGTAAACAGGTTTACGGTCGTAAACGAGTTTACGGTCGTAAACTAGTTTACGGTCGTAATCCTCACTTAGACCGCAAATGCTTGATTTTTCGAGATTTTTGGTTCCAACTCGTAAATAGTTTAATTAAATATAACTAGATTATTTTCTAAACCAAAAAGTTTGACGGAAAAGTTAACAAATTCGAAATTTTATTAACGAAACTCGCATAACGGAAACGGACAAAGTTTTGGGTTGTCACAAATAAAATTCATGCATAACTGTTCTTAAGTAGAAACGTACCCGTAACAACCGTTGGGTCCTGAACTGCTTCGCCTTGACCCATTGTCAATACCCTTCCTACCTCTCCGGCCCCCCGGTTGTTGACTTTGGGGCAATTGCGTTTGAAATGACCAGTTTCTCCACACCCATAACAAGTGTAACTGGCCCCAACATTTTTGTTGTTGTTATTGTTGTTGCGATTGTTGTTGTTGCTGTTGCTTGACTGTTGGTTCTGTTGAGGCTGAGTTTTACAATATCTTGCGGTATGACCCTTTCGATTGCAACTTGTGAAATGCATCTCCCTGCATTCTACATGATGGTGAAAATTTGCATCTGCTACACTTGGGTAGGGTCCCTGAGTATTGTTTGGGAGCAGTTGGTGTAGATGAGGCTGGAGCATGTGGTGTTGAGCTGACCTGGGCAGTAGCAGCGTGGACTGCTACTATTTGTTTCTTCTTTGATGACTCTGAGTTTTGTCGCCCTTTTCGCTTGTTGTTCTTGCCTTTCTTGTTATCACTTTCCTTTTTAACTTCAACTTCTCCTTCTTTAGCACCTTTCTTGTTTCCATGGTCGTATAACTTCTTGGCTAGCCTTTTAGCACTGTCATACGTTCCTGGGTTTGCTGCGATTACATTTCCTTGAATTGGAGAGGTCAATCCCCAAATGAATCTTTCAATCTTTTTCCCTTCAGACGTGATCATTCCTGGACACAAGAGTGACAACTCACCGATCCTTGAGATGTATGCATCAATGTCAGAGTTTTGGACTGTGAGATTCCACAGTTCTTGCTCCAACTTCTGGATTTCTCCCCTTGGGCAGTACTCGGCCATCAACATTTCCTTGAGCTCTTCCCATGGCATAGCATTTGCCACAGGGAGTGTCATGGTCTCCACGTGGCCATTCCAATAGGAGAGAGCTTGATCGAAGAATGTGCAAGCCGAAAAATTCACTTTGCACTCCTCGGGACATCCGCAGATCTCGAACACCGATTCCACCTTTTCTAACCACCTTTTCAGAGTTATCATGCCTCCCGTCCCGTTGAAGGTTCGAGGCTTGGCGTTTGTGAAGTCTCTGTAGGTACAGGTTCTGGTAGGTCCTTGGTTCATCCCATGGTTTGAGCTTCCGGTCCCTTGCCCAGTAACTCCATCGTTGTTCCCGTGGTGAATATGAGCCAGTGCTGCTTGAAATGCTGTTGAGTTCATTTCTGGTGGAGGCGGTGGCGGTGGTGTTGCGTTGCGGTTTCTGCGTGTCTGTCTTCGAGACATCTTTCTGTCATGAAACAGAAAGATGTTGAGTATCCAGTGTATTTTACTTTCCCGATTTCTTGATTATAGAATGGTGTCGGTGATTTGGTTATGTATAAGCAAGTGAGTGCATGCAATCAACATGTAATAATAGTAACAGAACACATAACAGATAACAACATCACGAGAAAATATATAGCCGTTTTCATTAATGATAATCTTTTGAGTACATGAAAATTTGCCTACATAAGGCATACAATACATGAAGTGAAATAAAATCCGATAGAGTAACGACTCCATGAGTAGTGTAATCACTTAATCATGTAGTCAATAGTACATAGAGTAGCACATAAAAGAAAATCATAACGGTATTAGGTAGCAGATGAATGGATATTAGTTGTGACGAGAAGGGTCTGGTGGTGAAATCATATGCCAAAATTTTGTGCCACAAGATCAGCCATCTCGGTCATCTCCCTGACGACCTCGTCCGTTTCGTGCTCCGCCTGTACGGCTCGGGCCTCTGCTGCTAATAGTTGTTGTCAAAGGGTGGCAACCTCATCCTCTAAGGAGCGAGTCCTATCGATGGGATCTCGTGGTGCTGCGGAGTGATCCTGTACTATCTCTGAAGTGGGAGGCTCACTGGGAACTTCATTAGTGTCCCCCTCCTCCTTCATAACCTCATCGGATTCTCCGAACTCGTAGACTGTCTCCATGTACTCCTCAGGCCCCACGCCGGGTTCTGCCTCTTGACCCATTGCAGGGTCTCCTTCAATTAGCCCATTGGCTACCAATGCCTGATAGTAAAGGATTCCTTGCTGTACTTCTTCCATGAAGGTTGTGTGTGAACTGGAAGGGTGAGAAGTGTGTAAGGAGAGTATGTAGATAGCATTTCAAAATAATCCTATAGTATTTTAATTATTTAAGTTTGAGTTCCCTAAAGCTTTTGGATACAAGGTATGTCACACCCCCAAACCAAGGATGGCGGAAACGTCCGGGCTGGAGGACTTCATGTATAGTATCACAACAACGAGTATAATAGTGCTCAAAGTAAATACAACCATCATAAATATAATTGAAAAGGTTACACCATAGTATATGTTTACATGTTTCAAAATCAATTACATTATGATGAAAAAATGAACTGTTTGACGATTTAACATCCCATCCTCAAAATGCTGTTGGTTTCCTGTTTCACTGATTTCCTGAGAATACAAGTAGTTTTGAAAAGTGTCAACAATTAAGTTGGTGAGTTCATAAGAGTTTTGTTTGAGAAAGAAACCGTTTTTCTTGTAAAAGCGACAGAGGATGTTTCCAGAAAATCCAATATTTTCTTTATTAAGTGTGAAATGAATGCTCCTATGTTATGCGATAATGTACCCTAGAAGGACCCATAGATTCCTTCTATAATCGCCCAGCGTATATAAGTTATATAAAATTTAAGTTAAATAAACTGTTGAATATAATGGGTCTGCCCTAGGTCCACAACCAAACAAGGAACAGGAGATAAGGCGGGCCCACCAATTCTAAGTCGATTGAGACTAGATTCTTATATAACTCTAGCATATACACTTAGCAATTATAGCTGAAGTCTAGCAATTCTAGATGAGATGTAGTTTTAATAGAAATATGTTTCCAAAGAAAATCCAATATTTTCCTTATAAAAATCATGTAGTCCTAAATCCCAGGACCGAGGATATGTGTGTGTTTTGTACTTATAGTGCTCCTAATAGTAATGTGTTTCCAAAGAAAATCCAATATTTTCCTTATAAAAGTTATGTAGTCCTAAATCCCAGGACCGAGAATATATGTGTGTGTTGTACTTATAACGTATTTGTAGTTTTAAATAGATAAAACCCCTTTTCAAAGTAGAATTTTCCTTGTAAACTTGAAAGATTGTTAACTCCCTATGTGAGTCGCTATAACCATACTATGACGAGAAATAACATGCACAACGTTTTTCAGACGTTAAGATACTATGACTCTTGTCACCCGCAGACCTGCCGGTTCGGCTGTAGCTAGCAGCGAGGTGTGGGGTGTCAATCCCAATATAGATCTATACACAATTATCACGCTCTCCCTACAAGAGACTCTGGTGATAACTTACAGGAATTAGGATCCCGTACTCGAACGTACGGGGAGAGAATTGCCTCACAACCTAAGTTAGCTAGTTTACACATAGTTTGATATTAAAACCTCTTCCATGGAGGAAGTAAAATCACCTTTTATAAATAAATTAGTGATATGAAATCCTTAAACTATTACTATTATAGTTTATCATGTAGTATATATAAAAAAAATTATAAAAAAAAAAAAAAAAAAAAAAAAAAAAAAAAACCTCATTTGTTTTGAGAGTAAAACCTTTTTCACGTAGTAAAAATTCATAAACTATGCTTATTGTAGTTTATAATATTTGTTCGAAATGAATGAGTAAACCTTATCATGAATGACTAAATTTCAGTTTATGATGATAAACTAACAAGAAAATACATTTGATATTTAGAACTTATTGTTATGCACTTTGCTCAACATACTACAAAGTGTTATGAAAGTTGTAAGCTGTTCACTAGTTTTTAACCTTTCTACACTATTTTAGAAAAATCATACGAAGTCGAAAACTGAATCCGTAAATTCTGAGAGTTCCCAAAATGTGTCTAGTTTATTCATAATTTCTATTATGATTTTTATAAGTCTTTAACTTGTGTTAAAATGTTCATATTCACAGACTGGTCCGAATTCGTTTCTGAAATGATAGACAGTTTTGTAAAAATCACCATAAATCGTAGAAAATCATATGGAGATGTGCAAGTAGTCATTTTAAAGGTATGAACCTGAACTATTTGCATATCAAACAGTTTTGAAAGATATTTTAAGATAGTCAAAACAGTCCGTGAATAAGACTCAAATTTTCTGATGAAAGCTGTTGTTTGAGTTTAGTAAAGTTTTTGGTGTTTTAACTTGTATTCCCCCCCTAAAACTTGAAGAAAACATGAAAATGTAGGGGTATGAACTCACCTTTTGTGATTTCAGTGGATGGATGTTGAGGAAAGGAAGTGTCCAACTCAAGAACACTTAGAAGATTGCTTGAAGATTCGAAGTTCTAACACAAATATGATAAAGTTTGTGTAAGAAACCTATGATTTGAGTAGAAAGGAGTGAAATAATCATATGGAGGATGATAATACTTATCAAAAGTAGAAGTAAAGCTTGGAGAATAGCCTTGAATCTTGAAATTTAGAGAGAGAAAGTGAGAGAGGATGAAGTTTGTTCTTTGGTGGAAAATGAGAGAAATGTGAGGAGAGAGAGGAGTTTTCCAGCCTTTGATCAAGGATGTGGCTGAAAAAATGATGGAAAGAGTACAATGAAAGGACTAGGTATGGTGGAAGGGCAAGGGCTGGTCATGGAGTGGGCATGGGTGGTTGCTTGTGTCGTACACTAAAATAAAGTCAACACTCCACCAATAATATCCCACCCACTCTTCTTGGATAAGGATTATACCCCAAAAACATGATTAATTATGAAGTATGGGGTTCTATATGTTAAAATATGATTTTGGGTGAAAACCTCGCGCTAAAATCACGAAAAACGGGCTCAAAACATTAAAAATATTGAAAACCGGGCAAAAATTGCCAATTTCCGAAATTCTAGGCCGGAGGTTCGGTCCCAGCCCCTAGAACCGAAAGTTATGGGGGAACCGAGAGTAGGGTTCGGCTCCTTAAGCTGTGCATCTCGGACCGAAGGTGAAGGATTGGACCGAAGGTAGTCCTCTCGGACCGAAGGTGGCCTCTCGGACCGAAGGTTACTTTCGGTTCCTTAGTAGTTTCGGTTCAGGAGGTGGTTTCGGTTCTCAGGAGGTTCGGTTCCTAAGAGGGTTCGGCTCCTTAAGAGGGTTCGGCTCCTTAAAGCTGTTTTTCGCGTAAACTTCCGTTTTCGAGCGGTTTTCGACTAAATTAAGGGTCGGGATGCCCCGAGTGATTATAAGAAGTTGAGAGAGATTTTGAGAGAGATTTGGGAGAGATTTGACATACTTGCAGAGATTTGACATACAGAGAGAGATTTGGGAGAGATTCACATACTTGGAGAGATTTCTCATACAGAGAGAGATTTGGGAGAGATTTCACATACTTGGAGAGATTTCTCATACAGAGAGAGATTTGGGAGAGATTTCACATACTTGGAGAGATTTCTCATACAGAGAGAGATTTGGGAGAGATTTCACATACTTGGAGAGATTTCTCATACAGAGAGAGATTTAGGAGAGATTTCACCTACTTGGAGAGATTTCTCATACAGAGAGAGATTTAGGAGAGATTTCACATACTTGGAAAGATTTCTCATACAGAGAGAGATTTGGGAGAGATTTCATATACTTGGAGAGATTTCTCATACAGAGAGAGATTTGGGAGAGATTTCACATACATGGAGAGATTTCTCATACATAGAGAGATTTGGGAGAGATTTCACATACTTGGAGAGATTTCTCATACAGAGAGAGATTTGGGAGAGATTTCACATACTTGGAGAGATTTGGGAGAGATTTCACATACTTGGAGAGATTTCTCATACAGAGAGAGATTTGGGAGAGATTTCACATACTTGAAGAGATTTCTCATACAGAGAGAGATTTGGGAGAGATTTCATATACTTGGAGAGATTTGGGAGAGATTTGAGAGAGATCTCGTTTGCGACCTTTTTGAGTGTTTGGCTTCGTAACGCAAGGTTTGTACATCCCGTTAAGTTTCATTATGATTGTTATATGCCCCCGACGGTTAAGGAATAATGTTTTATCGAGTAGTTTCATCACTTGCCCTGATTAGGGTTTAGAATTTACGAACACGTGAAAACTCTAAGTGATATTTTGTATTAAAATTGCGAGTTGTACAATAAGAAACATAATGGAAACCCTAATATACAAGGGTTAGATGAGTTGACTGGTTTGACTTGTTGACTTTAGTTGACTTTGATTTGGCCAAAAATCGACGGTTGTCACAAGGTAAGTTTCTAGATTCATTTCCCAACATGATCACTCCCGAACACATGTTGGTCGTATTTTGAACAAATATAGTTGATCAGACTATTTATCCCCAATACGACTACATAACTGTCCGAGTTTAACCACGGTGTTCAATTTCCTCCAAAGACTTTTAGTGTTATAATTTTAATGCATGATTAGGTATTATCATATTCAGAGTGTTTTAGTCCCATTGTATTTATAGTTGCATATCATGTATGATTAGATATGTCAGTTCACTATAAACGATGCTCAGCTACCAATCTGTCCCACCCCCGAACAAGCCGGCGGAAACGTCCGGGGGCTTGAGCGTGACTTCATCCTTGGAGTATCATCACAAAGTATATAATTGAAACATAACATCATCATCACTACACATGTAATATAACAACGTACATTGTTTACATTGAATATTGTGTTTGAATATTACATGCCAAAATAATTAATGTCTGATGAAATAGAAATATAACAAGACATCCATTAGTTTGTTCATCCCAACCTGCTTCAACGGTTTCCTGAGAATACAAGTTAATTTAAAAGGGTCAACATAAAAATGTTGGTGAGTTCATAAGCATGTTTGAGAAAATGATTTGTGTAACTTTGTAATCACATGAAAATCCTGTATTTTCTTAAAATTGTTTAGTATGTTTGTGTCCGATCTAGTATTAATGCATGTGTGTTATTGTTCAATAGAATGCCAAAAGTGAATGAAGAGAATGTAAAGAGAATGCCCCCAGACAACCCAATGTTGCCTGTAAAAGAAGATAAAGAATGGTCTCCCGTAAATTTCATAATGTTAATTCCTCTAAGTGAGCCGTCATAACCATACTAAATAATGACAATTTCGCCAGTCTTGGCATTTGTGAACGCCGACGGAAAATAGAATAAGGTTTTCGTCACCCTAGACTGGTTTAGTCTAACTGTAGTGTCACACCCCAAAACCGGAACGGCGGAAACGTTCTGGGGCGTAGGACGTCATGTGTAGTATCACAACAATTGTATCATAGCAATCGTAGTAAACACAACCAAACGTTGAATACATATATGAAAAAGGTTTACATTGACTTAATACATAGTTTTGTTCATATCAAAAGTAAAATAGAAGGACGTGACTCTAACGCTCCGACTTCTCCAAAACTCATGGAAGTACCTGTCTACTAATTCCCTGAGAATACAAGCAGTTTTGAAAGAGTGTCAGCATAAAGCTGGTGAGTTCATAAGCATTTACTTTTGGAGAAAAATGTTCTTTGATCCTTTTGAAAAGTGTTCCTCAGGAAAATCCCATATTTCCTTATGAAAAGTATAGTTAAAACCCATTCCTTCCATGACTTCCCGATTCATACTAGATACGTACATTCCAAGGAGTCATGGAATGAACATGAATATCCGTTAGTTGATTAATAAACCATCAGTTTATAAAATATCGTGTTATCCTGGGAAAATCCTATATTTTCCCTAAAAGTAGGTTGTTGGTTTTCCGTTCTAAACTGAAGAGTTCGAGTATTCACCGTACATATATCGTTAAAGCATAATTTCTTTTGAAAACCCTGATTACTATCAGTACATATATGAACGCAGTTTTATTACTTAAAATAAAACCAATGAAGAATGAGATCCTGTAAACAAAGATTAGTTTATACTTATTGGTGAGTCGTATAACCATACTTGATATGACCTAGAGACCTTTTCATCGTTCTTCAGGCGTTAGTTAATGACATTTGTCACCCCAGGCATGCATGCCTAACTGTAGCTAGCAGTTCAGGTGTGGGATTGTCAGTCCCGAATAGATCTATTCACAAATCTCACGCTCTCCCTCCAGGAGACTCTGGTTATACTAAGATAGGATTTAGCCATGTACACCTAAGGATACAGTTTCGAAGTAGAGCCTCACAATTATGTATAATCTAGTTTACATATTAAAAACAGTATAAAGTAATAATTATCCTTAAATAACTATATATTATACCCCTGAGAGAATATATACCATAAACTAAATCTGCCACAGTTTACATATATTTACTCATGCATGAAATCTGAATTGGTATATACAGTATATACAGGAAAACCCTTTTTCTTATTAACATGAACCCTTATAAAATAATATCTTTTATTTTATGATTCATAAGTTCTTTTCCTTAGTTTTGACAACAACTTTTGCACGTTGGTTTCTTAACCCATTTGGTAAAACTGATTTCCATATTCGAAGTATATTTAAAATATATTTATCTTAGACAAAATATTATATTTTGAGCACAAGATTGCTTGTGCTTTTGCTTGTATTCCCCCCCTGAAAACATGAAAAATCGGAAAAGCGTAGGGGTATGAACTCACCTCGAGTGGATGGTTTGAATGAAAGGTCGGTATGAGATGCTGAGTATCTAATGAAACCTCGAACACAACTAGATCCTATTCAACATGTAATAACACATATAGGAGTCAAATGAAGGTATTTCACTACTAGATATGATACAAAACCACTCTAGGGACTTGGAACCTTATGGTATGGAGTGAGGGAGGTGTATGGCCACCTTATGTGTGTGCGGCCATGGGTGTGCGGTCCATGAGGTGTGCGGCCGTACACTCATGATGGAAAGTGTCTTTGCGGTGTTTTCAAGGTTCATGCTAGCATCCATGAAGTATTCTAGGTCCATGCTTAGTTGTGGTGCAAGTTTGAGGTCAATAAGGCCATGAAAGTGGGTTTGCGGCCCTAGGGTGTGTGTGTGGCCGTACACAGGGGTATGTGGTCGTACACCCTTCATGCGTATGCCCAAAATGTCGATTTTAAGATGCAATAAGGCTAGGGTCATGTCCAACTTGAAGATGGGGGTTAAACTCTTACTTTGGAGGGTCTTTTAGGAGTGTGCGGCCATCTTATGGGGGTGTGCGGCCGCACTCTCTTCTAAACATGAAGAACATGACGAATATTGCAGTCTCAAGGCTTAGATAGAGTGGTCTTTCAAGGATATCAAGTTAGAGGATGAATTACTCACGTTCTTGAAGCTTTGGAGGGTTCACAGTTGAAGAACTTGAGAGAGAAGAAGTAGTGTGCGGCCAAGGAGTCAAAGGAATGAAAGGAAAGGGGTCTACCCTTTATGTAGGGGTGGAGTGTGGTCCTGAGGGGTGTGTACGGCCGTACACCCATGTGTGTGGTCGCACACTCCTCCAAAAGGGGTGTATGGCCTGATTTTGTCACTATACGACTTGCTGACTCATTCCTAATCTCGACCTTGGTTGTACTCAAGCTTAGAAAGCTTAAATGAACCCTTAAACAGTGCTAGAAGTTAACAGAAACGAGTTTAACATTAATTAAATTGACTAGATGTATAAGGTAGATGTTTCGGGTTGTCACATCATCCCCCCGTTAGAGGGAATTTCGTCCCGAAATTCAAACATAGAATACAAATTATGGGTTCGGGAAAAAGATGAGGACATTTATGTTTCATAGAATCCTCGCGCTTCCAAGTGAATTTAGGTCCTCGCGTGGTATCCCAGTGAACCTTCACTATCCGGATACGACGTTTGTTTTGTGCGTTGGACTTCTTGATCCATGATTTCAAATGATTCCTCCATGAAGTGTAGGCTCTCGTCTAGCTTCCCATCGTCGAGGGGAATCACAAGTGTGTCATCGGACGGACACTTCTTTAGGTTCGACACATGGAAGACGGGATGGACGTTGCTAAGTTCTCGAGGTAAACCTTCTAACCCGGTCAGAGTTAATGGATACAGGTACTTCATGAAAACGGATTACTTCTCGAAGGTATACTCAGGTGAGTCTCTCCATTTTGTATTCGGACTCTCGCTGGATGTTTCAATGGATTTCCGTTGTTGTATTCGCTGTTCCGATTCATACTCTTCACATGAATACTCTCGGTTTTCGAAGAGTGACGATTTCTGAAGTTAGCATCCAGTTTGTGGTAACAAGTGACGAGAGTTTTGCGATCTAGCGATTTAAGACAAAATGGTCTTCGTGGGTACAAGTGGTTTCGGTATGACGTAGACTCAGTCGTACTAAGCACGATGACGTCGTAGAATCGCACGTTGAGTTAGTCCGGAAGGATCATTTTGATAGCACATTGGTGCCCCTGGGTGAATGTTTCTGGTGTTTTCTGTTTTTGATTCGAAATTGGCGGGTACTACTAATACGAGGGTTCTGATACTTTGAAATTATGAACTTTTTATGAAATGGTTCTTACTAGATCTCTCTATAATCGCTTGGTGTATACAAGTCATGTATAACTACAACTGACTCTAACGTATATACTAAGCCATCATAATTTACCCATTGGGGCTTAAATTTTATAGGAATGTCGTGATTTAATGTGGACGATAAAGTAATCATAATTATAATCGATTATTTGGGTTTCGAAAGTGTACCAAAATATAGTAGAGTTCTTTGATGCTTCCCCATTCTCTGAGGTCAGATTCCTCCTGCTTTCCCGTCGTTCTTCTCTGTTGGGCAGTCTCTTTTGAAATGTCCTACCCCACCATAGAGGTGACATGTTGGACTAGTCCCCACTTTGGTAGTCGTAGTGATGAACTCGACTGGGGTCCTACAGCTGCAGGCGGTGTGTCCCTTCCTGTTGCATCTAGTGCAATGCGGCACTCGGCAGACTCCGTAATGATGGTAGTTGCATTTGATGCAGTGCGGGAGGTTTCCCGAGTAGGGTGTGGTTGGTGTTGGAACAGCAGGGCTGACTGGGGTATTGACTGCCCTAGTTCGTCGCCTTTCAGTACGTCCTTGGGTTGAACAACTCCCTCTCTCATTCTCGAACTTTCGTTTCAGGATGTTAGGTTTGAAATCAGGTGTGTCCTTTCTAGTGGGCACTTGTTGTCGAAATTGGTTATCACCGAGATCCGGGTTGCCATTAACACTTCCACCCACATTTGCGTTGTTAGTGTTAAGAACAGCTAGGGCGGCTGCTACGGCTGTTGTGACAGTAGCTTGGACCGTAGCTGAATCCATCTGAAGGAATGGTGTCTTACTGGTGGGTTGGTTACGTTTCTTTGGAGGCATGATCTGCTACATGTCAAGAAAGAAGCTTGTGAGCAACAATGGCTGCCTCTGGTTGTATCCTAAATGTTTATATATATGCATTAAAATTTTCCGTTTTGCTATCTGGTTCTCATTGATTCGACCCACATCCCCATGATGTGGTCCTAGCAAGAATATAAGTAACTTTCTAGAATAGTTAAAGACCGAGTGTCATCCGAAATAAGTTACCTTCGATTGGTGGATATCGATTTCCAACTTTCGAAAAGATTTGAACACAATAAAGTTCGCATACAATAAGCTTACGAACTCTTTGCTGCTCAGCTCATTGAACTGGCTGGATAACTCTTACATTTTCGTCGGCTCTAGACGATATGGAGATTTAGCTATAAGAGTAGCTCCGGGGATCAAGTCGATACGGGACTCAACTTGGCGCTCGGGAGGAATTCCCTGGAATGTCTTCGGGGAAGACATCAGGAAAGTTGCAGACTTCGGAGATGCCCTTGAGGTCCTTAACTACTTGGGTTTCATTAACAACGTGAGCCAAGGATGCATGGCATTCCTGTTGGGTTTTGGGCATTCCTGTTGGGTTTTTAGCATTCTAACACTCCTATGGTGTACATGCAACCCTATAAACCTTGGATCTATGTTTTCTCTATTATACATGCAAATATTAACTATTCCAAGGTTTCATCCTAACTAGCATATTATGAAGCACCTATACTACAAAGTTCTAGTTAGATGACATACCTTTTGATGTAGCTTGAAGTCTTCAAGCTTTAATAGCTTAGCCCCAATAGTGTGGAAGCCTCAAATGGAATCACAAATCACCAAAACACCTTGGAAGAACTTGAGAGAATATGTATGCACACTAAAATCGGCCCACTCTTATTTTCACACACTTGTGCCAATTTTGTGAGCCAAGGACCCCTTTATATATTATGGAAGATTAGGGTTACGTCCATGTAAACCCTAATACCCATGACCTTTCATTTACATAGGATCCATGAGTTAAAAGCTCCATGGACCATCCATGAAAGCTTAGCCCAACCTAAATGAACTTGGCCCATTCCATATATATAAGAGTCCATATTTAATTAGTTCTTTTTGATCACTTAATTAATTCTAAATTAATTCTTGATCAATACTAATTAAATAATATGATTCCATATTAATATATTAGAACTTATAATATATTAATATAAATCATAAATATACTATTCTCAAAAGACTATCCATATAAATTGTGCCGGTGAAGTGCAACCCAAATGGACCATGCCGGGTCGGGTCAAGTACATACCAAATATAGTTATGGACTTAGACATTAATCCAACAGTCTCCCACTTGGATAAGTCTAAAACTATTATTGAGTATGACTTCAAAACCTAACTGGCAATCGTAGCTCTTAAAGCCGCTGTCGAACTCTGACCTTGTCAATGACTTGCCCATTAGATAAGGGATCATATATTCCTCCATTCTAGATATCATATGGACTGAGACATGGATTATAATCATTCTCTCTGTCCATTTGTTGTTTCCCGATTTTCGATTTATGATGACTGACTGATTGAACAAATCAAATCAGTCCTGGCTTGACCAAGTACTCACATGTGTCATCGCTAAATCATCGAGGGGCCCACAAATATCGCTTTTATCCTGAAGGTAAAAGGAATGGATAAACTTCGACTCATATGGCTTGTTCTACTACTTGTTGAATCATACACAAAGACACGTTTTATAACATCGAGTTACCAAATGCGTTTTCGTGCAATCAATGTATAACCAACTCATAGTAACAACTCATATCTCTAGGTTTGAAGAATATAAGATATTATCGTCTCATGATCACTCGTGATAAAATCCATGAAGTGATTCAAATGAGCGCGGGTTGAATCTAATACTCAGAACTTATGAGCACTCATGAGTGTTGTAACACCACTTTGTCCACCAACTTGGACCTCTACAAACCAACCCATGACAGTCTTGATTCATATCTACTTCCAACATATGACCGACTGTGGATGGTTTGAATAACTTAATCATTCAGGAAGAGTGACTTAGTTATTCTGGAAGTCAAAACATGCAAAGTGAAACACAAGAATAAATGAATCAAATATGGTATCAAACCCTATGAATATAAATAAACACTTTTATTTATCACCATACTGATTACTCATTATTCATTGTTTCGGTTTTATCAACTTTATACTTGAATTAAAAACACTAGTTGTCCCATGGTCCAAGCATGTACACTATGTTTTTCTTAAACAATAGCTTTGCCATACACCAAGTATGCACTCTATGTTTGTCTATGATCCTTACTTTGTGAACTAGATCGATTGAACATAAGTTCAATGATTCTCTTTTCACACTCCCAAATCGTTATCGAAAAAATGTAAGAATTCCAAATTCCTATCATTTATCGAAATCTGTTTAGATTTTAAACTTATATGCACTGACCCTCTTGTAATGAATGTGTACAAAGTCACAAAACTTGTCAACAGTCATTACAGGGCATTCCAATGAAGATCAACTTCATGGAAATTAAGTCTCGTATTCAAAGTACATAGCTTTGAACATGCTTCTTGCATTAAGTTTTTCTAATCTTACACAGATAACTTCCACCTATGGAGACAACTCCATATTCCCATTTTGACTACCCCTTCTGAACAAGAATTGCCTCTTTTCAGATTAGGTCAATATGGTCCTTCCAAAGTTAACACTATACTTCCAACTGTCCTTGAGCAACCAATCTTTGGTAAAGCCTTAGATTGTCCTCGACAATTGCTTAATCACTTTAGTCATATCCAATTCTAGATATTTTCCTCTTAATGCCCCCGAGCATTTGGAAAATTTAGAACGGATGAATATTATAGCACATGCAATCGTTCCTGTACCCAAAGCAAATGGGACACGATTCATGATGTCTCACACAAAGACATGATTCTAGACCAGTCTTTTGCTACAATATTTTTTATTTGCCATGTTCTCAAGATTTGACTATGAACAGGGATGCCGTAATCATAATCGAATTTTGAGAACGCAATATATAGAATTTCCTTAAGTTGAACCAATCCAACATGAAATTCATATATATATTCTTGACTAAAGATGATTAAAATCTCAATCTAAGCTTAAAATCTCACTCTAAGCCTTTTAGAATTGACATGAAGTATAATATCCTCTCCCTTAATTATAGCAAAACAACTTTTTCAACCCCTGCAACCTCACGAATTGAAACTTTTGTTTTCTATAATTAACATTGCTAACTTGCAATACTTATCATAATTATCGTGCTCCCACTAACATGATGATTATTAGCATAACACTCATGCTCCCACTAGCTTTGACATGTATCCAGAAAACAGCTGGACTTCTAGAAGTCAATACTTTATTGACTTTCTTACCAAACTTTAGATTTCTGATACTAGATTGCTTTGATAAGACTTTATCAAAATCATAAACCTTATTTTAGACAGCTCATAGGTGTGTCTAAACAATTTCAGAACTATGAAAAGGGATGTCGTAATCATAGTCTCAATTGTTTATATTTTTGCCATTTCTCATAAGTCCATGTTAGTGTGTCGGATAACCATTCACGCTCCACTTAACGACTTTGAGAATGCAAAGATTACAATTGCTATCTTACTTAAAATCTACTTGGTGGAAGTGTTTCCTCACCATCATTTTCATGAATCGGAGAGAAACCTTATGACCCTTAGATTTTATGGTATATGTGTTCTTATCCATGTGAATTTGTCAAAACCATGATCACAAGACTAGGTTAGTGACAAATCCTAGCTCATATGGATTGAACTTGTGCAATCTTAACCTCTTGCCACCTGGCAGCACAAGGGCATGCCATTGCTTCCAAGTAGTTATGCAAACAATTGAGAACATGTAGAAATCAAATGTTATAGCCAACTTAAATGGAATGGGCACAGAAATGTCAACATGATAGGTTATAAACCTCTAGTTGTGTGCTAGTGATGAAATACAGGTTTTATTCTTGATTAGTTCTTGAAACCATTTTAGGATCTTTTAGACTCCCACTGTCTTCTTGACCAATAAGACTTTCTTGCCAAATATTCAAGAAGTAGTGTGGATTTTTAATCAAGACAAACACTTCACACAATTGGCCTTAGTTGGTCTTTGTTTTATCCAAAACATCACAACTTACCAATTTCAAATGTACAAGAGTAGAAAACTTTTACTCTTACATTTGACAAGTGTTATAAACCTTCTTTAAGATGTGTCACTCAAATTACAATCTTGGAGTATGTCTCTAAGATTTGTTTTGGAACGAAGTATGACTCGTCTTCTTGATCTGACCACTTCAACAATTCATGACTTTTCTTCTTAGCTATCAGAATGCACTTAGAGGATGAATTGTGATATGGTCTCATAATCTTTAAGATGTCCATTAAACATGATACTAAAGTACTCTCCCATCTTTTCAGATTTGAGAAACTTTTATCCTTCTGCCTAATTTGATTCTTCTTATTCGTTCTGCTATACATTGGGACTTTTCCAATGTCTCAGACTTATACTTAAGCTTGTAAGTATAACCATATTTACTAAAATTTAGTAAATCATGACGAGTAGTCTTATCGATCTTTTGTGGTGGACTCTGATCAGTGCACAAGGATGTGTACTTGATCCCTTAGTCCTTCACTTGACTCACATATACATGTGAACAAGGAACTAGTCTTAAATTTTTCCAAAAATGAAACTTCTCATTCATCATACTATACAACTTTCATGATTCCAAGTTTCGGTCCAATTGAAACTTGGGTGATGAGAATCTTTCCTTACTTGGTAAATTTAGACACTACCACAAATGAAAGAATCAAATTCATTTTTCCAATGTTGCTAGAAACATACAAACATCAAGTTTTCATAAATGCCATTGCAAGGAGATATAAAATAAAGTAAAACTTTTATTTATTTATAAAAATGTGGAAAAACTTTTCCTTATAATGCAACTTGAAATGAAAACTATGCTATTACATGTTTCCTAGCAATCTATCATAACTCCTAAGAAGTAGCTCAAGAATCCGATCTTCAACCAAGCGATAGAAATCCATATTCGCGATCAGATTCAGCATACTCTTTTCTTTAAGTTTCCTTCCCTTTGCTTGATCCTACTAAATATCAAAATGCAACCGAGTCACATTTTGTATTAAGAATCATCAACTGGTAACTTAATAGAGTTAGATAGTGGACCTACCTGAAGCAGAGTCAAACTGTTGATTCTTCTTTCTTTCAGGTAGCTTGGGCAGCTTCGCTTCCAATGCCCCTTCTCTTCACACTGAAAACATATAGACTCTTTGGGAATGGTACAAAAGGCTATTCCAGACTTAGACTTTCACTTGACCTTCCGGTCAACCGGGTTGACCAAGGCCGAGCCCTTTCCAAGTGGAAGAGAAAGCTTTTCTGGACTTCCAAAGTTACCATTGTCCATGTCCATGGAAGTTTGAGAAATAGACCTTCCATCCATATTTGCTTGACTATTGCACCAAATCATTTCTGATTCAGCAGCAATAAGAAAATAAGAAAGATCCATTAGGGTCATGTCGTGATCTGTCACATAGTAGTCTTTCTATATGACTCAGGAAGTGACTGAAACACCCAGTCAATAGCCAACTTCCTTGGGACAACGACACCCAACATTCTTAACTTGTCACTGTGTGACTTCAGTCCTAAGACATGAGTGCACACAGGACTTCCAATTTGATGTTTTATTGTGAGTAGGGATTGAGTGATATTGAACTTTTCAAGTCTTTAAGCTTGTGGGTCAGGGAGAATAATTGGAGGAGGTGGAGGAAGAGAAGTATGACTTCCATGAGCCAAACTCGGGAAGTCATATTCATTAGGAAAGCTTGGTTTGGGAAGATCATTGGTGTCTAAACCAGACATCAACAATGGGAGAAATTCACGTAAAGTTGATTTAAGTCCTTAATATAACACCCAATATGATATATTAAGGCTAGGACCCAACAAACTATTTTATAACTTGGAAGAGGCATGCCGTAATCCAAGCTATAAAATATTTGAAGGTAGGTGAATGACGATTCACCAATTTCCACCAAGATAAACGAAATGTATTATTAGGTTTTAATTGGTTTTGAAACTCCTAGATTCTTTTGAGATTCATTGAACTTTTCAATGGCATGTTTCAATCTCGAGTGTGCCCTTCAGGTTTTGTGACTGGGATGCCGAGGATCACAAAACAAGGTGTGAAGTAACCATGCAAATATACTTGGTACCCTTAATATTTACCCCTCAATCGATGTGTCAGTTAACCACACACGCTCCAACGATACTATGATAAATATTAAGTTACCCTTTGCCTACCTTGTTAAGTCCAGGTTAGTGTGCCGGTTAACCACACACGCTCCACTAACAGCTTAAACAAAGTGCAAAGTGTAATTTCATGGATTAGCACCTTATTCACATTTTCCTAAGTAACTAAGATTGGGAATTTATAAGTGTTTAGTTACTTAGTATTTATCATTATACTTATAATGAAGGGAGAAATATAGTCTTTGTCCTACCTGTTCGGCTAACGACCCTCCACCGGTCAAGGAAGCGGTGAGTGAGAGTGGACACCCATTAAACTGCCATTTTATAGGCAGTACCCTTATACCCCCCTTATAGACCGGCTTCGTGAATGAGGCCTACTAATGGTAAGACGACTTGCTCTTATACATATAATATATTAAACTTTTAATATTATAATAGTATAAGGGTGTATTTTAGACATTTAAAATACTTGGTGGTTTAATATATTAATTAAACTAGACTTTTAATTTAATTAAACTCAAACCATATATTTATGGATTTAATAATACTCTTTTAATTAAACGCTTTAATTAACTATTAATAAAGTCCATAAGAGTTAATTGAATTATTCAATAAAAACATCATAATTCCAATTATTAAATTCAAAATTAAAACCATTTAATTAATTGTTTAAGTTATGAACCCAAGAATTTTAGAATTCAATTCCTTTTTTTATCATAAAAAACTTTTTCCAAATTCCAAAACTTGAGGGCAAGTTTTGTAACTCTTGAAAACTTTTGGATTCCATAACTTATGGAGTTAAATACTTGTTTTATGATGAAACTTTTCATGTTCCATAACTTAAGAACAAGTTATGGAATTCTTTAAAACATTAAGACCAAGTTTTGTAACTCCATAAAAAACTTTGAATTAATTTTTTTAAAAACCTTTTCATATCCATAACTTATGGAGGTTTCAAAAAACTCTTTAGATCAAACTTTTAAAACTAATAAAATAATCATATCATTTTATCTTTTACTAAATTTGACCTAATTCAACTCATATAGCAAATGATTCAAATTTTACAAATAATTAGTTTTTCACAAAAACAAGTAATTATCTTAAAATTTGACAAACGTCATGTTTTTTTTTCCTTTTTTTTTCCTTTTTTTTTTCCTTTTTTTCAACTTGAAAATAAAACATTTGCATCAATATAACAGAAAACAACCCATGGCTCTGATACCACTGTTAGGTTTTGAGCATTCTAACACTCCTATGGTGTACATGCAACCCTATAAACCTTGGATCTATGTTTTCTCTATTATACATGCAAATATTAACTATTCCAATGTTTCATCCTAACTAGCATATTATGAAGCACCTATACTACAAAGTTCTAGTTAGATGACATACCTTTTGATGTAGGTTGAAGTCTTCAAGCTTTAAGAGCTTAGCCCCAATAGTGTGGAAGCCTCAAATGGAATCACAAATTACCAAAACACCTTGGAAGAACTTGAGAGAATATGTATGCACACTAAAATTGGCCCACTCTTATTTTCACACACTTGTGCCAATTTTGTGAGCCAAGGACCCCTTTATATATTATGGAGGATTAGGGTTACATCCATGTAAACCCTAATACCCATGACCTTTCATTTACATAGGATCCATGGGTTAAAAGCTCCATGGACCATCCATGAAAGCTTAGCCCAACCTAAATGAACTTGACCCATTCCATATATATAAGAGTCCATATTTAATTAGTTCTTTTTGATCACTTAATTAATTCTAAATTAATTCTTGATCAATACTAATTAAATAATATGATTCCATATTAATATATTAGAACTTATAATATATTAATATAAATCATAAATATACTATTCTCAAAAGACTATCCATATAAATTGTGCCGGTGAAGTGCAACCCAAATGGACCATGCCGGGTCGGGTCAAGTACATACCAAATATAGTTATGGACTTAGACATTAATCCAACAATTCCTTCCGCAGATACTTCTGGGCTTTGACCCATGAAGTGATACGGAGGTTTGAACTAAGTTAACCACTGTAAATAGTGAGGGCTTCATCAGAGAGAAGATTGAGACGAATAGCTTTCCCGAAGCAAAGAATATCAGAACGATTTGGGGCTCAACCATCCCATGCCGATAACGACATCGAAGATTTTTACGGAGACTGATATGAGATCGATGGGAGAAAGGAATGATCGTCTAGGGTAAGAGTACAACCTATGTTTAATGTCTCAAAGGTGAAACAGTGGCATGACTTTGATAAAGTTGCTTAGTATACTTTTAGCGATGACAATCTTTAACTGAAATATGATTGTTGTCACTATTGTTGGTATTGAGATTACACAGAGTTCGGAAAATTTGACCTAGGAGTAGGTCTACAACATACCAACAGAGGAACAATTTGACAACATAAAGAACTAGTGAATCAGTACTTGCAAGACAGGAATGTCGACAGGGAAAAGAGCCACTTAGAACATAGGTATGAAAGCTATTCTTTAAACCAAAAGGAAGCATGAGTAGAATATTTCCTACTGGCGACGGGCACTCCTCGGACGGATCCTTAAGTTAGCCAGCTGGCGCTCCATATCAAGCAGGCGGCTCCCGTATACTGACTGGCGTGCTCGGAGCTCTATGACCTCAGATCGAGTTGCAGCTAGCTCTCGCTGCAGAGCTTCATTGTCTCTCATAGTTCTCCCATGAGCCACTTTGAGATTGCAAATGCGGTTTGTGTTGGCATCCAAGTCTGCCTCAAGCTCCACAGTTCGCTGAATGACCGCCACGTTTAGTTCAACATTACGGGCCACTTGGCGGACTATGATTGGAAGGGCTCTGTCTGCGGAGCCTCCCTCGTTTAGATTTTAGAAGCGGCGATCCCCATCGTACGGGGGGGGGGGGGGGGGGGGGGTTGGCCTTGTTCGTAACTCCACCTATCCAGGCTTCCGACCCACATAGGCGTTGGGCCTTCGAACTTAAGTCGGGGGTTAGGATTTGGTATCGGGGCTACTTGAGGTAGGTTCTCGACTTCGGGTTCTGAGTCAGTCTCTTCAGGAAATGGTTCGGCGAAGTCATCGTCCAAAGGAATCTCATGGTTCTCTTCTGGCGCTGGCTCGAGCCATCCATCATCTCCTTGGTTGGGAAAGTACAGGTCGCCAGGGAGATGGAATTCGGCCATGCTATCTACGCGAGATAGTGGTAAAGGGATAGTTAATAGGCATCGAATCTAATAATACTTCCAATGTATTATAGTTACATGATTGATTCTTGAAGAGTGGATTTTTGGGTAAGTTTCCGGTTCGGTCGTTATAGCACCTTAAAATACTCCTATAGTATTGTAACCCTTATGTTTGGTTCTAGAACTCTTCTGGTATCTAGGTAAGTTTTAGGCTTGCTGCAACGCCACAGTCACTCCCAAGCACATGTTGGTCATGTCTCGAATGAATATATTTGATCTGGCTATATTGACCCTAGACATGATTACATAACTGCCCAGGTTTAACCGCGATGCCCAACATCCAAATACTTTTGTTTTGTTCTACTTATGACACTGATTCAGATACTTAGGTATACTTGTTTACTTTTTATAAAAATACTTATATTTTGAAAGTATACTTTTAGTTTAGAGCACTTAGGCCCCTTAGTGTTTATAGTTGTATACCATGTAAGGTTCGGTATACTTAGTTCACTATAAACAAGAGCTCTGATACCAATCTGTCACACCACAAAACCGGAACGACGGAAACGTTCTGGGGCGGAGGACGTCATGTGTAGTATCACAACAATTGTATCATAGCAATCATAGTAAACACAACCAAACATTGAATACATATATGAAAAAGTTTTACATTGACTTAATACATAGTTTTGTTCATATCAAAAGTAAAATAGAAGGACGTGACTCTAACACTCCGACTTCTCCAAAATTCTTGGAAGTACCTGTCTACTAATTCCCTGAGAATACAAGCAGTTTTGAAAGAGTATCAGCATAAAGCTGGTGAGTTCATAAGCATTTAGTTTTGGAGAAAAATGTTCTTTGATCCTTTTGAAAAGTGTTCCTCAAGAATATCCCATATTTCCTTTTGAAAAGTATAGTTAAAACCCATTCCTTCCATGACTTCCCGATTCATTCTAGATACGTACATTCCAAGGAGTCATGGAATAAACATGAATATCCGTTAGTTGATTAATAAACCATCAGTTTATAAAATACCGTGTTATCCTGGGAAAATCTTATATTTTCCCTAAAAGTAGGTTGTTGGTTATCTGTTCTAAACTAAAGAGTTCGAGTATTCACCGTACATATATCGTTAAAGCATAGATTCTTTTGAAAACCCTGATTACTATCAGTATATATATATATATATATAGATATATATATATATATATATATATATATATATATATATATATATATAACGCAGTTTTATTACTTAAAATAAAACCAATGAAGAATGAGATCCTGTAAACGAAGATTAGTTTATACTTATTGGTGAGTCGTATAACCATACTTGATATGACCTAGAGACCTTTTCAACGTTCTCCAGGCGTTAGTTAATGACATTTGTCAACCCAGGCATGCCTGCCTAACTGTAGCTAGCAGTTCAGGTGTGGGATTGTCAGTCCCGAATAGATCTATTCACAAATCTCACGCTCTCCCTCCAGGAGACTATGGTTATACTAAGATAGGATTTAGCCCTGTACACCTAAGGGTACAGTTTCGAAGTAGAGCCTCACAATTCTGTATAATATAGTTAACATATTAAAAACAGTATAAAGTAATAATTATCCTTAAATAACTATATATTATACCCCTGAGAAAATATATACCATAAACTAAATCTGCCATAGTTTACATATATTTACTCATGCATGAAATCTGAATTGGTATAAGCAGTATATACAGGAAAACCCTTTTTGTTATTAACATGAACCCTTATAAAATAATATCTTTTATTTTATGATTCATAAGTTCTTTTCCTTAGTTTTGAAAACAACTTTTGCAAGTTGGTTTCTTAACCCATTTGGTAAAACTGATTTCCATATTTGAAGTATATTTAAAATATATTTATCTTAGACAAAATATTATATTTTGAGCACAAGATTGCTTGTGCTTTTGCTTGTATTCCCCCCCTGAAAACATGAAAAACTCAGAAAAGCGTAGGGGTATGAACTCACCTCGAGTGGATGGTTTGAATGAAAGGTCGGTATGAGATGATGAGTATCTAATGAAACCTCGAACACAAATAGATCCTATTCAGAATGTAGTAACATATATAGGAGTCAAATGAAGGTATTTCACTACTAGATATGATACGAAACCACTCTAGGGACTTGGAACCTTATGGTATGGAGTGAGGGAGGTGTATGGCCACCTTATGTATGTGTGCGGCCATGGGTGTGTGGTCCATGAGGTGTGTGGCCGTACACTCATGATGGAAGGTGTCTTTGCGGTGTTTTCAAGGTTCATGCTAGCATCCATGAAGTATTCTAGGTCCATGCTTAGTTGTGGTGCAAGTTTGAGGTCAATAAGGGCCATGGAAGTGGGTTTGCGGCCCTTGGGTGTGTGTGCGGTCGTACACAGGGGTGTGTGGCCGTACACCCTTCATGCATATGCCCAAAATGTTGATTTTAAGATGCAATAAGGCTAGGGTCATGTCCAACTTGAAGATGGGGGTTAAACTCTCACTTTGGAGGGTCTTTTAGGAGTGTGCGACCATCTTATGGGGGTGTGCGGCCGCACTCTCTTCTAAACATGAAGAATATGACGAATATTGCAGTCTCAAGGCTTAGATAGAGTGGTCTTTCAAGGATATCAAGTTAGAGGATGAATTACTCACGTTCTTGAAGCTTTGGAGGGTTCACGGTTGAAGAACTTGAGAGAGAAGAAGTAGTGTGCGGCCAAGGAGTGAAAGGAATGAAAAGGAAAGGGGTCTACCCTTTATATAGGGGTGGGTGTGTGGTCCTGAGGGGTGTGTACGGTCGTACACCCATGTGTGCGGCCGCACACTCCTCCAAAAGGGGTGTATGGCCTGATTTTGTCACTATAAGACTTGCTGACTCATTCCTAATCTCGACCTTGGTTGTACTCAAGGTAGATTGATTAAATTGACTAGATGTACAAGGTAGATGTTTCGGGTTGTCACATGTATCGAACAGCCCAGGTGTGGGGTGTCATCCGAGTATAGATCTATACACAAACCCCGCTCTCCCTCCGAGAGACTCTGGTTATAACTACAGGCTACGATCGTATACTCAATAGGTGTCAACCGACACGTCTCACTAGATCCTTAATTGAATTTACGCGAAGAGAAACATATAAAATTCATTCCAAGCCCAATGAACCATGTAAGTGAGCAACTAAGGCTCACTAAGCATGTAAGTCATTTTTAGGTCCGAAAGGAATGAGGTTATTTAGCATGGGTCCAAAATATATGTAAAAGGACAACTAAGGCCCATTTCACATGTAAGGTATTTACAGGCCAAAATAGCACGCAAATAGTATCCAAGGTCTGTCACGCATGTTAATGGGTTAATGAGGCCCAATAAACATATAAATAGTATTCAGGACCTATCAAACATATTAATGGGCCACTAAGGCCCAATAATAGGAGAATGGCAAAAATTAGTCTGTTTGTTATTTTATTGCTAGTATTAACTAAATTATTCACCAAAATTGCATAAAAGGGCCAATTTTTGTAAAAATGACATTCTTGGCCCATTAAGCTAAAAATTTACAATTAAGGCCCCATTTTAGTAAAAATTACATTTTGGCCCCTTTTTGGACAAAACTTGTATTTAAGGCTAGTTTTTGTAATAATAACATTTTTAACTCACTTTTGTCAAAAATATCATTTTTGGCTTGATTTTTATAAAAATATACATATTCGGCCCATTATAGAAAATTTTATCTTTTGGCCCAAATTACTATATTTTCGCAACTTTAACCCTTATTATCAAAAATTTACATTTTTGGTACAACTTTCTTGAAAATGACATTTAAGCCCACAAAAGATCAATAATTACAATTTTTGGGCCCAAAACCGTGAGAAGCCCAAATAAGGCCCATTTATGAAAATGTTTACATTTTTAGTCCTTGAAAGGTCTTAAATGTCGAGATTAGCCTTTGTTTAACAAAAGTTTCCTTTTGAACCCCTTACTAGCCGTGAGTTACATAAATAACTCATACTTTTGTCATTTTGTCAATTTTAGCCCCTTCCATAAAGTTTTTCTTAGCTTCAAGTAATTTAGATGTAATTAAAACCTTTTTCTTGTAAGATGAGTTGAAATAAGTGTTATGTCATACCAATATCATCATCTTTTAGTAGATCTTTAAGTATATAAAGTTTTTAACACATAAACACATATCTAACTAGAAAAACACACAAAATCATGCATACACACATAGATCTACACAAAACAACTTGTATTCTCCCAAAACAAAGTAAAAATCGAAAATAGGGGGTATGAACTCACTTTGCTTTGAAGTTCTCGGTTTTTGGTGAGGAAATGAGAAGATCTCGGCCCCAGCAAGCTTCTTGAGAAGGTTTTCGAACTTAGGAGGTTCTAGGAAACATGATTCACGAAAAACATGTGTGTAAGAGGAGTGATTGAGTTTAAGAGGAGTGGAGTGATCTTCTTGGAAACCCACCTAATACTCATGATTTTCTTGAGAGAAGAAGAGTGGAAGAGTGTTGAAAGTTGAGAGAAATTGTGTTGAGTTTGAAATGGTGGGTGAGGTTGGAGAGTGAGTGAGGCCGAGAGTTAGAGAGAGATAAGAGAGAGGAGAAAGGTTGACTTTTGAAGAGGATGATCTAAGAGTTGCATGGATACATGCACTCTTGCATGGATATCCACCAAGTATTGATGAGGTGTCACCCCATTTTCCCTCCCATTTGTTTTTCCTTTTTTTTTGTTGGGCCGAGTATAAGGGAAAAGAAGAGAGAGGATGAATGAGTTTGGGCCCTTTCTTGATTTAGTTTGAATTTATGAGGCCCAAGATGAAGATTTTCGGCCGATTGGGCCCTTATGAGGGTTCACGGCCCAATGAAGCCCATGAATATAGTTTACGGCCCAATAGGGCTTAAGAAACCATTCACGGCCCATTATGGCCCATTAGGGATAAAATGAATTATTCTAGGCCCACATGACCCAAAATACTTTAGTTTCATGGATTTGGGTCCAATTAGAGCCCAAATTGGGTTCCTTGGCCCAAAATAGCCAAATTGAAAGTTTACGGGTCCCTTAGGCCCAATAAGAGGATCCTAGTCCATAATAAGCTTCAACCGAGATTTTTAGGGTTTTCAACCCATAGTTGAATATATGTGGAATGTATTGTATTAGGTTTTGAACTTCACTCAGGAGTTTGGATTCAGATGGATGATTTCATTTTAGCATATAGCATGATATTCACTTAGAGTACAAGTCTTGAAATGGCTGATGTTTACATGATAATAGAATCTCCTAGCTAAAAATGCTAGTTGTGACAGATGAGGACAAATTTAAATTGTAATAGATCGTTGCTATGTTTTTAACTTTTTATGTATAATAGATCGCTTTTGTATTAGACGTAATGAATTATTTTTTGGTTTTATATTATGTTTGACCGAAAAAAATTCAGCAACACCTACTATCAATTCTTGCGTCCGCCCCAGATTATATGATGCAAGATAATATTGGAAGTGATCAATTAGATCTAAGTTTTTAAAGTTTTTTTTAATGGATAACAATTTAATCATGGGCCCTGATCTGAGCATATTGAACCCCTTCTTCATTAGACAAAGGTATGGAATTTTAATTTTCCAAAAATCTTATATCTTTTTTTTTCCTGATAATGTTTCGTTTTTTTTTTTTTTTTGCAGATTAGAATTAACAATAGTTTCAACCAATCATTTAGAGATTTAGTTTACATGATCAAATGGAAAAACGAGGTCCATTTCTTTAATAATTCAAGGTGTTGTATCAGCAAAGAGTGATCAACCAACATATATACTCTTTTCCAATGAAGGAATCAAAGATTGATAAGTTAGTCATCAAAAATTTTGTACTTATGATAGTTTTGTCTCTCTGTGTGTAATAACAATGTACTAAATGGGCAAAATGCAATGTACTTTAATGGTTCGTCTGTGGCTATGTGTTTCTAACTATTAAAAAAAGTTTAATATACTTTAATAGGCAAAATGCAAGTAAGAGAAATGCATATTTAAGCCATTATTAATGAAACAAATCTGGTAATAGTTTGAGTTTTTGTGTTAGCTTCACCAATTCAGGAAAATAGTTATTGTTCAATACCATTGGCTCTTGAGTTTGAATTGATTATAGGTTTGAGTTTTCTAAAATACAAGAAATTAAAAAAGAATGGCTAACGTATGGATTTATTTATTGATTTTTCTGTTAGAGGTTGAATTATGGTAATATATGGATGTATTTTGTGTATGCAAGAAAAAAAAAATATAGTCTGGGTAGGTCTAATTTTTTAAGGCTGTTTATTGTACTTTTTTTTATCTCTTTCTTAAATGTCTTACAAATAGGTGTTTGGATTTTCCCCATTGCAAAAACTATAATAACATTATATTAATACTATGTTTTTTTAAATAAGATAGCTTTGGAGTGTGAAAGCTATGTTGATTATGTTTTTTGAAGACATTTTTTTTAGAATGGCGGCATTGAATAAAACTAGCAAAGAGCTAGAACAAAAAAGAACATTAAGTTATTACAAGAGTAGGATTTAGCACCCAATTATTCTACTTAACACTAAACTTAGGATTTCTAGAATTAATCCATAAAAAAGATTGAGACTGGATGAAATCCCAAGGAACCGCATTGATTGGTTTAACATGAGCAAACAACAATCTATTACGAAAAGACCAAATCGCCCAAAACATAGTACCCCAACTGCATCAAGACATTTTTTCTCTTGAGCAGTCAAAAGAGCAGAGTCAACCCAAGACAACCACTCAGAAATAGAAGAGAAAACAGGCAAATCCAACTCCCATCATCTAGACAACAAACTCCATAAATCCATCGCCATCCTATAAGAAAAGAATAAATGATTAACAGTTTCAACTTCTAAACCATAGATAGGGCACAAAACAGAACCGATATCAATACCTTCTTATCCAGATTAAATCTAGTAGGAATCTTATTCAACTCCAACCTCCAAAGAAGAACATTAACTGTTGACAGGACACAACGGTTCCATCTAGACGAACGAGTAGATGTCTCCAAGATTTTAGAATCGATCATCCCCCAAGTAGAAGTTATAGTGAAAACTACAGAACCATCAATAGACCAAACCCACTCATCCTTTTTCTCAACAAGAGAAACGTGAGAAATAGATGATCTCAACAACGTGTATTGGGATATCTCTTCACTTCTTCTTGGCGGTCTTCTAAAAGCTATGAACCAATCAAAAAGGTTAAGCCGCTCGGAAACACGACAAGTCTTTTACAAATCAAGAGCATACACCCAAGGAAACTGGGTTTTGAGAGGAAGATTACCACACCAAACGTCATCCCAAAAAAGAACAGAAGACCCATTGCCAATTTTCCGTTTACATAGTGAGAATATGTCAACACCGTTGTCATAAAGGTCTTTAACAGCTTTGAGAAACACACTCTATGGAGAGCTAGTTGAACTATGAGTGGCCAGTTTACCAATACCAGCATCTTCCCCATGAATATTTTTAATAAATTTAACCCACAGGTCATTAGAACTTAACCTGAAACACCAAATCCATTTAAACAAAAGAGATATATTCAAAGCATAAATACTTCTAATTCCCAAACCCCCAAGATCTTTACTTGCCAAGCACTTTCTCCAAGCAACCCAATTCATCTTTATATATTTCAGATCACCTCCTATAAAAAAAAGTATTTCCAAAAGACTCTAATTTTTTTCCACATCAAACGGTAATCTATATAAATACATATGATAAGTTGGAAGATTTTCGAGAACGGATTTGATCAACATCAGTGTACCCCCAACAGAAAGAGTACAAGCCTTCCAATTGGAGAGCTTAGACTTGAACTTATCTATAACACCCTTCAAATTAGCTATGCACTTCATATTACATCTGTAACATCCCAAATTTCAAGACCAAAAATTGTGTTTTTAATTAAGTAATTTATAAAACAGTTTACTGAAAACATCATCAATATCATATCAAGCCCATAAACCCATAAGTCAAATGTCATAAAACATGTCATGAAATAATAATTTCAGAGTACAATCCCAAGAACATCATGGTGCAGAAAATATAGTGTGATGCACTGCTACCGAGCCGGCTCCTTTCCCTTCAAAGAAGAAGGACCTGAAACAAAAACTGTAAACCGTAAGCACAAAGCTTAGTGAGTCCCCCCATCATACCACATACCATAAACATATAATGCCTATCCCGCGGTATCTTTCAACTGGTATCTGACTGGCATAACCGGAAGTTGGACTTCCCTTCGGTATCTTTCAACCGGTAGCCGGGAGCTGACCTCCCCTTCGGTATCTTTCAACCAGTAACCGAGAGCTAACCTCCCCTACTACTACTAACACATATATCATAGAATCATAGCATAAAAAGCATATCAGATAGTGGCATACCAGACAATTATCACAAAGACAATCATCTAATAAACCACTCCTACTAGTGGGCCGACATTGTGGCCTTAGACCCACTTCTACTGGAAGGTAACTCACATCAATGCTATGCAGTAACTGAACTGTCCTCGGTGCTGGGATCAACTCTCCTCAAACTCCTACACGTAAGAGTATCCTTCAGTTACTCTTTCATATTCATAACCCCTTTAAGGGTCAATCTTGGATAATGGCCAAGTCAAAGTCAAAGTCAATGCTCTGGTCAAAGTCAACATCCTGGTTGACTCAACTCGCCGAGTTGGTCCATCAACTCGTCGAGTTCCATAATTCAGAGAATCTCGAATTCACGATCTGACTCGTCGAGTTACCCTCTAACTCGTCGAGTTTCTCCTTATGACAGAATCGAGACTTTCCATTTGAACTCGTCGAGTCCTTCCTTGGACTCGTCGAGTTCTCCTTCATACAGTTAGGACATTTGCTCACTGACTCGGCGAGTTCATCCTTGGACTCATCGAGTTCTTGACCTTTAATTCCAAAACACGTCAAACTGGCTGACTCATCTTCTAGACTCAACAGGTTTGCTAAGTAACAGAGAAGGTTGGGGAACCAAGATCCGACTCGCCGAGTCCTATGAGCTACTCGTTGAGTCCCCCATGATCCTAAGACTATACAGTCGATTTCAGTCGGGCTTAACGCATCCAAAACATAGATCTGGCCACCTAGGGTCGATATCACACGTAAAGTTACAAACTTTACGTTCATGCATGGGTTATCTAGCTCAAAAGGCCTTAAAATGAGGTTCACAAGGTGCATGCGACTCCCATGGCCATAAAGTTGGCACGTTTATGCCATGGAGTCCCTCAAAGGTTCCTGATTTGAAGTCTTAACCCCAAACATGCTTGCATCCATGAATGGTTCCAAAAATGGTTCCTTAAAGCCCTAAACTACTCCATGAAGGGATCTAGCAAATGAATAGTCAAGGTATAGACTTTATACCTCAAAAGAGCTGGAAATGGAACACAACCTCTGGATCTACTTGCTTCCTCTTGAACTCCCAGGCTTCTTCTTCCTTCTCAAGCTTCAAAACCACCAAAAACACACAAAAATGGCTCAAGAACACTCAAAATAGATTAGGGTTCCGAACTAGGGTTTTCTGGACTAAGGGAGGCAATGAGGGAGGCCATAGTGGGGGTGTTAAGGTGTTTAAATAGGGTGCAAACCCTGAAAATTAGGGTTTCACTCTGGCAGGCCTACTCGTCGAGTCGAGGCTCCTCGACTCGTCGAGTAGACATCAAGTCCCGCGTCCACATATGAAATTCCTACTCGACGAGTTTGGGGCCTCCAACTCGTCGAGTCCCTTTGTAAAAATGCATAATTCTTATTTAAAATACGTACCAGGAACCGGACGTTACAACATCCAATAGGGACACCAAGATAAGTAAAGGGGATGGATGAAGCTCCACACCCTAAAACCGAAGCTATATCATTGACATCACCTTCAGTAACACCAATTCCAAATAGCTTGCTTTTTTTTAACAGTAATTTAAAGACATTATTATGCATTCCAAGTATCTGATTTGTGCAATTTCGGTGATCTTTTTTCTTTAGTTTATCAAACCATATATGTTGATTTCTTTTATATAGTTTTTTAAAATACTTGCACCAAGGTGTCTCGTTTATGAAATATTTTCGGTTCTAAATTTGAGAAAAAAAAACGAAGAATTATGCGATGCACAACATCATCACCAAAGTTCAGCATGCCATTACGGTTCATGAGTACATTTTCGGTCCCTGAGTTAAGCTCATCTTTATGGTTTGGTGGGACTAAAAAATAGGTTTGGCTCTTAATTTTTTTAAAAATTACATTTTGTTTATGGACTAAAATTGAAGTAAGCAATATATCACAATGATCAAATATATAACTTTCAACTTTTTAAAAGTTTATAACATGGTATATGTTATAATTCTGTAAATTACATTAAATATAAAATTTAATTCTTGATTAATTTGTAACTTACGCTCCACAAAAGTGTTTTACCATTAAAAATAAAAGTAAATTTTCATGCCTACATACATATACCTATTATTATTATTTATTACGATATATAATTTTAAATTTAGATGCTTTTGAATATTCTTTTTTTGAATAATACTTTAATTTAGAATAATAATTATTAATCAATTTCTTTTACTTAATATACAAAATAAATTTGACGAATTGACGTTACAATATTTACAAACGTCGCTTCTATTAAAAACATATCTTTGTAGTTAAATTGATATGTGTTATAACATTTGTAGTAAAACATGGGTAATAGATATGTATGTAGACATTTTTATATAACAATGTACTTTCAAAGTATATTGGTATTTTTAGTTTTTAATTTCAGTACTAATTTGATTTTTTTAGTTTTTATAAAGTTATGTTACATTAACAAAAAAATTATGTTGCTATTTATTTAATTTCTATTTCTAAAATTTATGTTATTTTACTTTGTAATTTATTGTGTTGTGTTTATTTATTTATATTGCATTTTTGTTATATTTAATTTTTCGAATATCATTGTCATCCGTTGTTGCGAACGTGGACGAGCCAAAATGCTATGGTAACGGCCGGAACACCGTCGTACCCTCTCGTTAAGGTAACCAATGTTGTAACGACGACAGAGAGCAACACCCTGTTCTTCTCTCTTCCTTCCTCTATTTTTCTTCTTTTTGCCCTCTGATGTGACCTTTAACGACATTCTAGTAGTCTAAACTACAATTCTTGTAAATCTGACGCATCACAAAGGTTTAAAAATCTTAGAGCATTAGGTATGGGTCCGTATTATAATATCACTTCACATGTCACCTCAACCTTAACACTTAACACCATATAGGAGATGATGTCCATATATTATGTAACACCCGTGTTTCAGATTGGTTTAGCTTAATATTTATCAGGGACAAAATATGGAGGTTCGGGAACAACTCGGTGGCATGACGTGGTGCAAGGATGCCTATAACGAGGCATGGAATAAATGGAACACGTGTTTTTAATGAGTGTCACGGCTTTGTAATAGGGTGGCCACAACGTGGCAGCTGTTCCAGCTCAAGCCCGTAAATTTAGGGTTTCCTCCCATATTTAAGCAACATTTCTAGAGGATTAGGCATCGTCTTCATCCTCCAACCCTTTACCTCAAAACCCTAGCCTCCCTTAGAGAGTTTTGGTTCATTTTGGTATTCTTGGTGCCTAGAAAAGAAGAAAAATATGTTTTGGTGTATTAATCCATCAAGCATGTCACATCCCGACGACGAGGTACTTCTAATATTAACCGTATAATTTAATTATGTTGCATTTTGGTCCCTAAGTTCAATAAAGTGTGCAAAAGGAGCCCTAGTGGCATTTTCGTAATTTGGCCTTGGGGAGTACGTCATGTGTACATGTGTACGGTGAGCATACTAGGGTGCGCCCTAGTACACAGGACGTACAACAGTGTACACGGGGCGTACTTTCCAGATTTCGAAACCCTAATTTTTAGGGTTTGGCTAGTAGTTAAACACTCTTATGGTCTCATTTCCTTCACCTCATCTACCTCCATACCTCTTATACGTTTTTCCAACCCTATTTTCACCTTGAGAAGTCCTTTCCAAGCTTAGAGTGTGTATTTTGGTGCCTAAGAAGAATAAGAAAGGAAGCAAGCTCATCTTGAAGGAGTGAAGCACTTGGATCTAGGATTTCTACATCATTTGCAACCTTCCTAAGGTATAGAGCTTGCAACTTTATCCCTCTAGTATATAGATCTAGATTTGGATGTCTTTATGAAGCTTTTTGGTCCCAAAATGTTAGATCTTGAACATGGCATGTTCTTGACCTTTAAGCTGTCCTTTTAGACCCTAGGAGGGTCTTAAGTCATAAAAATAGGTTCCAAATGGTTAGTTTTGCTTCATGCACCATTTAGAAGGTCTTAATGGAATAAGACCTTGAGTTAAGCACTTATTGGACATGCTAGGTCATAAAGTCGGAGACTTTGTGACTCCCTAGATTATTTTAGCCATGGATCTGAATTATGGACGTAAAAGCTTTAGCCATTAAGCTCTTAAAGGTTTTTTGAACTTCGGGGAGTACGTCCCGCGTACTTGGAGTACGCCCTGTGTATGAGGTCAACCACCCCGATGGTGGTCAACATGAGAGGACAGAGTATGCCCCGCATACTCGTACTGGGTCAATTCGGTTGAGTTGACTCGGTTTGGTTGACTCGGCTAGGCTGACTCAGTTGACTTAGTTGGTTTGACCGGTTGACTTTCACCAATTTTGACTAAGTTTGACCTTAAGGGTATTTTGGGTATTTTGGGATTCTAATGGAGAATGGTCGTTTGGTTGGAATAGGTGTTGGTTAGAGAGCTGAGATTCGAAATCGGGACCTCATCAGCTTTATCCAGTTTGCGAGGTGAGTTTTCCTCACTGTACTTGTGGGTCGAAGGCACCAAGGCCGGCCCTTTGTATTTGATATCCTATTATGTGTCAGTATGTTATCGAGCTATAGTGATCTTTTAGATCGGTATCCTGGTATATAGGATGTTGTTATGATTAGTGATCAGTAGATCTGCATGTTCGTCTGTTGGCTGATTATATGTTTATCTGTTATGCATATGTGCACATATTTTCTTGGAGGTTGAGGCTTTACTACTTTGTGCATGAGCCAACAGGCCGGGAGCATTCCAACCCGATGGTTGAATGGGCCTGAGGGTATTCCATCCCGAGGATGACAGGACCCGTTGTAGATTGGCATTCCAACCTGATGGTTGAGGGGCCTGGGGTATTCCATCCTGATGGTTGACTACACCCATAGTGTATTGGCATTCCAACCCGATGGTTGATGGGTCGGGTGTAACATCCCAATTTTCAGGTCCAAAAATTTCTTTTTAATTAGCCAACATATAAAAACATTCATAAGAAAATACTGTGAAAACACATCATCTCATAAAACAATGTATCATGTCTGAAAACCCAAGCCATAGAATAATAACATATCAGAGTACAATCCCAGAAAACTCCATGCGGAAATCATATGTGTGTGTGATGCGATGCTACGCCGCCGGCTCCTTCCCCTTAGACGAAGAGGTACCTGAAACCAAAACCGAAACCGTAAGCACAAAGCTTAGTGAGTTCCCCCATCATACCACATACCATACAATATCATCGGTATCTCTCAACCGGTAATCATCATCGGTATCTTTCAACCGGTAACCAACATCGGTATCTTTCAACCGGTAATCGTCATCGGTATCTTTCAACCGGTAACCAACATCGGTATCTTTCAACTGGTAATCGTCATCGGTATCTTTCAATCGGTAACCATCATCGGTATCTTTCAACCGGTAACTGTCATCGGTATCTTTCAACCGGTAACTGTCATCGGTATCTTTCAACCGGTAACTGTCATCGGTATCTTTCAAACGGTAACTGGGGACCATTCCACCCCCTACCACTAGCATAAAACAGCAAGGTACAATCATACAGTCAGGCATATCCGGGTACTGACCTACCCCACGGCCCTAAGGGCCGCTGTCAGGGATCCTAATCCCTACTGTACACGTAACATATCATGCAGATAATACTCGTGACCAAAGCACATAACCAAACCAAGATAATTATCACAAAGACCATCATCTTACAAATACTCCTCTTTGGTGGGCCAGCATTTTGGCCTTAGACCCACCCCTACTGGAAGGTAACTCACCTCAATGTCGTGCAGTGTTTGAATTATCCTCAGCGCACAAGTCGACTCCCTTCGACTCTCGATCCCTACACGACGACCTTCAAGTCAACACACAGCCAGTACAACCCTAAACATGGTCAGTCCAAGTCTAGTCAAAGTCAACTTCAAGTTGACCCGACTCGCCGAGTTGGGCCGTCAACTCGCCGAGTCCCTTACCCTTTACTCGTCCTTATCCATGACCCGACTCGTCGAGTTGGGTCTTCAACTCGACGAGTTCCTCCCTCACATGAACATCGCATGAAACTCATCCGTTTCGCCGAGTTGATGAACAACTCGTCGAGTTCACCTTCATCTGATGAACAAGTTCTGTCCTCGACTCGCCGAGTTGATGAACAACTCGTCGAGTTCATCTTCATCCTTAAGAAGATTGCCTTGGACTCGCCGAGTCTGTTCTAACACTCGTCGAGTCCCATGAACTCCAGGTCTAAAATCACATCCAATACATTGGGTAACTCTTCCTGTCCGATTACAACCCTTCTAACACTCAACTGGGTTCCTTTGACCCTCAACAGATATGGGGCTCAAAGCCTCGGACTCGTCGAGTCCAAGAACGGACTCGCCGAGTCAGTCATGTCCACACTCTAAATCCTTGAATTCTGATGTACAACCTTTGATCAAAAGATAGATCCAAGCTTCTATAATCGATCTGGCACGTAAAGTTACAAACTTTACGTGCTTGCATGGGACTTTGAGCTCAAAAAGACATAAAACAAGCTCTTAAGATGCATGGGGCCTTTCATGGGTGCAAAAACAGTCCCCAACTGCCTTGTGACTCCTTTAATGACGTGATTCAGAAGCTCTAACCCCCAACCATGTTTGCAATCATGGTTGGCCATCAAAAGTGGCTTATAAAAGCCCTAAATCTCCCCAAAAAGGGATCTAACAAATGAAAGAGCAAGGTTACAGCTTTTTACCTTCAATAAACTGTAGAAGGTGCACAAACTCGGGTTCCCTTGGTCTTTACTTGCTTCCTCAAGCCTTTCTCCTTCCTTCTTAAGACCACAAGCACCAAAATCCACCAATAAGGCTTAGATTGCTTCAAAAACGGCTAGGGTTTCAATGAGAGGTGTTCTGGGAGCATAAGGGACGTTGTGGCCTTCATAACATTGTTTAAATAGGGTGCAAACCCTCGGATTAGGGTTTTTGTCCATTCAGAGTCTACTCGTCGAGTCCGGGACTAGACTCGACGAGTCCATCACTTAAATCCCGCGCCTCATCCCGCTTCTACTCGGCGAGTTGGTCCTTCAACTCGCCGAGACCAAGGCCAAAAATGCAAAACTACTTAAATAAAAATACATACGAAGAAGCAGGTGCTACAAATCTCCCCCACTTATTTTAGACTTTGTCCTCGAAGTCTGCTGCTCGATCCTGGAACAGCTCTGGGTAATGCTCCATCATCTCATCCACCGGCTCCCAAGTCCATTCTGAGCCCTTCCGGTGCTGCCATTGCACCTTTACTAGCTCAACCCTCTTGTTCCTCAGATCCTTCGACTTCCGGTCAAGGATTGCTACAGGTCGCTCAATGTAATTCAGGCTGTCATCGACCTGAATATCCTCTAAGGGTACTACTACTGAGTCGTCCACTAGGCACTTCCGCAGCTGAGAGACGTGGAAAGTGTTGTGGATATGACTGAGTTCGTCTGGCAGATCCAACCTATAAGCCACCTTGCCCACCCGGGCTATAACCCTGAAGGGTCCAATATACCTGGGACCCAACTTGCCCCGCTTCCTGAATCGGATGACGCCCTTCCATGGCGACACCTTCAGGAGAACCATATCCCCGACCTGAAACTCCAGGTCCGATCGGCGCTTGTCGGCATAACTTTTCTGCCGACTCTGAGCGGTCTGAACCCTGCTCCTGACCTGCTGGATCCGTTCGGTCGTCTTGAGCACTACATCGGTGCTCCCCATGACCCTCTGGCCAACCTCGCCCCAGCATATCGGGGTCCTGCACTTCCTCCCGTACAACATCTCGAAGGGAGGTCGATCGATACTCGCATGATAGCTATTATTATATGAGAACTCCGCCAACGGAAGGTAGGTATCCCAGCTACCTCCGAAGTCTAAAACACATGCCCGCAGCATATCCTCTAGCGTCTGGATGGTCCGCTCGCTCTGACCATCCGTCTGCGGGTGAAAAGCGGTGCTGAAATGCAGACGAGTACCCAGCTCGTCATGAAACTTCTTCCAAAACCTGGAAGTGAACCGTACATCCCTGTCGGAAATCACTGAAACTGGCACCCCGTGCCGCGACACCACCTCCCTGATATAGATGTCGGCCAACTTCTCGGCCGAGATACTCTCCGGAATCGGAATAAAATGAGCGCTCTTGGTCAATCGATCGGCGATGACCCAAATCGAATCCACCCCTCGCGCGGTCCTGGGAAGCTTTGTGATAAAATCCATCGCAATATCCTCCCATTTCCACAGTGGGATATCTAACGGCTGCTCTTGCTGTGTGGCCTCTGGTGCTCGGCCTTGACCTTCCTGCAGGTCAAGCACCGCTCCACGTACCATGCTACGTCCCGCTTCATGCAGGGTCACCAATAATCGGGACGAAGATCTCTATACATCTTCGTCGCTCCGGGATGGATAGAAAATCTGGATTTGTGTGCCTCCTCCATCAGGATCTGGCGCACGCCTCCATGACAAGGGACCCACACCCTATGGTGAAGAGTCAATAACCCTCGGCTATCATAGTCGAAGGAGGAAACCTGCCCCACAATCCGCTCGCTCTTCCGATGTTCCTCCTTCATGGCCTCCTGTTGGGCCTCCCGAATCCACTCCAACAGCGAAGTCACCACTGTCATCCTCAGACAGATATCCCTGATCGGCGCTGCCTTGCGGCTAAGCGCGTCGGCCACCACATTGGCCTTCCCCGGGTGGTAGAGGATCTCACAATCATAATCCTTTACTACATCAAGCCACCGACGCTGCCCCATGTTCAGATTTGGCTGGTCCATGAGATACCTCAGGCTCTTGTGGTCCGTGTAAATCGTACAACGAACCCCATAGAGGTATTGACGTCAAACCTTGAGGGCGAACACAACAGCCCCCAGCTCCAAATCGTGCGTCGGGTAGTTTGCCTCGTGAGGCTTCAGCTGCCTCGAAGCGTAAGCAATAACATGCCCCCTCTACATCAATACTGCGCCCAAGCCCGAGATGGACGCATCACAGTACACGACGAGATCCTCCATGCCCTCGGGCAGGGCTAAGATTGGCGCCTCGCACAATCTCTGTCTCAGTGTCTCGAATGCAGCCTGCTGCTCAGGCCCCCAACGAAAGACCACGACCTTCCTCGTTAGCCTGGTCAGGGGTAAGGCTATCTTGGATAAATCCTTGATAAATCTCCGATAGTAGCCGGCTAATCCCAGGAAACTCCGAATCTCAGATGGAGACCTCGGAACCTCCCATCTCATCACGACCTCCACTTTGGCCGGATCTACCGAAATCCCGTTCTGGTTGACAAGGTGCCCAAGAAACTGCACCTCGCGCAACCAGAACTCGCACTTAGAGAACTTAGCATACAAGCTCTCCCTCCTCAAAGTCTCCAAAACCTCCCACAGATGCTCCTCATGCTGCTCCCACGTCTTGGAGTAAACCAAGATATCATCGATAAACACTATCACAGACCGGTTTAACATCGGTCTACACACGCGGTTCATTAGATCCATGAACGCGGCAGGAGCGTTGGTGAGCCCGAAAGGCATCACCACGAACTCATAGTGGCCATAACGCGTCCGAAACGCCGTCTTCTGAACATCCTCCTCTCTGACCCTCATCTGATGATACCCTGAACGCAAATCAATCTTGGAGAACCAAGACGCTCCCTGTAGCTGGTCAAAGAGGTCATCAATCCTCGGGAGTGGGTAACGGTTCTTTACCATTACCTTATTCAGCTCCCTATAGTCTATACACATCCGATCTGACCCGTCCTTTTTCTTTACGAACAGAATCGGGCTCCCCAGGGAGAACTACTCGGTCTAATGAATCCCTTGTCTAACAGCTCCTGCAGCTGTGTAGACAACTCCTGCATCTCGGGAGGAGCCAACCGATACGGTGCCTTGGCTATCGGAGCCGCACCAGGGACTAGGTCGATCCTGAACTCCACCTGTCGCTCCGGAGGTATCCCAGGCAGCTCCTCGGGGAATACGTCCGCGAACTCTCGCACCACGGGCACATCGTCCACCGTCGCCCTACCCGCCTCCTGGGTATCCATAACATAGGCGACATAACCTGCACAACCCTGCTGGAGGTAACGCCTAGCTCTCGTTGCTGAACATAAAGCTGGTCCTCGCAGTGGCCTCTCGCCCTGAATTACTAGCTCTCCCCCACGTGGGGTCCTGATTCGCACCAACTGCTACGCACAGTCAATCACTGCCCCATTAAGGCTCAGCCAATCCATACCGATAATAACCTTGTTCCCCCGCAAAGGTATGGGAACCAGATCTACCAGATAACGCTCCTCAAATAGTCGTAGGACACAATCTCGGTAAACCTCCGACGCTCGTACCGACCGGTCGTCCGCAATCTCGACCTCTAGAGGGCAATCCAGCATGCCCGAAGACTCAGGAAACTTCTTGCTAAGCGCAAGAGAGACAAATGATCGAGTGGCACCCGAATCAAACAATACCTGAACTGGGATACCGTTCACATGGAACGATCCCGTCACTACATCAGGTGCAATGTGTGCCTCCTCGGCTGTCAACTGAAATGCTCGGCTCCGCACCACTGGAGCCTCTGTCTTGGCCTTCCGGCCATCTGCAACCCGCGTTGTCGCTGAGACCGGCGCCACTGCCGGCGCCGCTGCTGACGCTGCTGACAATCTCGGGCAGTTGGCCTTTTTATGGCCCCTCTGATTGCAATGGAAGCAAATCAGTTCTGTCATCTGTACCACAGGAGTAGGGGCGGTACAATCTCTGCCAAAATGCCCAACCTTGCCGCACTTATAGTAACCTGAACCCGGCCCAGTGCGGCAAGCTCCCTCGTGTGACCGACCGTATTTCCGACAGCGGTCCCGCCCAGACTGGCCTTTCGGCATACCATCGGATCCCTTGGGCTTCTTCCCCGAAGCCCCCGTCGTCAGCTCCTCCGCTGCCTTCCTTTTCCGGATGTGCTCCAGATCAATCTCCCTCTCCCTAGCCCTGGCAATCATGGAATCCAGGGTAGGGCAAGCTGAGAAACTGACATGCTCCCAGATGTCAGCTCGTAACATATCATGGTAGCGAGTCCTCCTCATGTCCTCATCAGCCGCATACTGGGGCACCAACAATGCCCTCTCTCGGAACTTGGCGGTGATCTCCGCCACAGTCTCCGTAATCTGTCTCATGTCCAAGAAATCCCTGGCCAGCTGCTGAAGCTCCACAGCTGGCGTAAACTCCGCCCTGAATCTGGTCACAAAGTCTGACCAGGTCATAGCCTCAATAGCCGAGGCTCCCAATGAGTCACCAACAGACTCCCACCAATCTCTAGCTCTGTCTCTCAAACACCCTGCTGCATATCTCACCTTCGACCCCTCGGGGCAGAAGCTGGTCAGCTGTGCAGACTCGATGTCTGTGATCCATCTCCTAGCAGCAATGGAGTCTTTCACCCCATGGAAATCCGGAGCACCACTCCCACGGAAGTCCTTAAAGGACAGTGTGCGCGTACCCGTCTGGCTAGACGCCATATCACTCCTGAATGCCCGGAGGCGATCCTCCATCAGCTCAACAATCCCTTCCTTGATCGACCTGAAAATGACCGGGGTCGACTCAAGAATGCCTCTTGTGATCTCAGACGCGATGAACTCGTGCAGCCCGTCATCAACCTGCTCGGATCCTGCACCCGAGCCCGATCCTGATCCTGATCCGGAACCTCCTGCTCCATGTCGTGTGGTCACCATGCTGAAAATACACGCATAATGTCAGGATCATACATACTTCCAAGAGGCCTAACACACTTTCCAAGGTTCCCGATTCCATCTAGGCCCTCCTTGATTCGAGTACGGATCCTCTGCTTCCAGTAGTACGGGCCCATACTACCTTCCACATCTATTCGTGCTTTCCTCAAGGACTGCTTCGACTTCACCAAGTCCCTTTCACCGATACCCCTTTCCACTGACCTCATCCTAGGTTTTCCTAGGGCACTCTCCGACCTACCCTCCGCCATCAGCTGCACTAGGAGTCCCCACCACTTCCCCCTAACTAACTTGCGGATACTGTTACATATATGTTCCTTGGCTAGTTGAAGGTGGCCAGAACACCCATAGCACAAAGCAAGCAGCATTCGAGCATTGGGTAATCAAATCAGGCATAACCTACACAGGCCATCCTATTGCTGACTAAACAGTCCTAGCATACAGCTCATACAACAGGCATATAAGGCATCCTCCTAGATCCTTAGCCCTAACTAACATGCAATTCTCAGAATCATATATCAGGCACACAAGGCATCCTCCTAGATCCTTAGTCCTATTCTAGCATGCAGTTTTCTGAATCAAAACCATATAGCATAACATATCAAGTATAGGTATCTTGGGGAAAACTTACTTGAGCCCGGCCGGTCGCATGCATCACACACTTCGTCTTTCTTAAAACCCTTCCATTTAGATTTTAGAAAACCATTTTCCTTGTAAAAACCTTTTAGCCCCTCAGTTTGAGTGCAGACACCCCCGAGGGTGTGTCCGAATCCCTCAAACCAGGGCTCTGATACCAACTTGTAACATCCCAATTTTCAGGTCCAAAAATTTCTTTTTAATTAGCCAACACATAAAAACATTCATAAGAAAATACTGTGAAAACACGTCATCTCATAAAACAATGTATCATGTCTGAAAACCCAAGCCATAGAATAATAACATATCAGAGTACAATCCCAGAAAACTCCATGCGGAAATCATATGTGTGTGTGATGTGATGCTACGCCGCCAGCTCCTTCCCCTTAGACGAAGAGGTACCTGAAACCAAAACCGAAACCGTAAGCACAAAGCTTAGTGAGTTCCCTCATCATACCACATACCATACAATATCATCGGTATCTCTCAAACGGTAATCATCATCGGTATCTTTCAACCGGTAACCAACATCGGTATCTTTCAACCGGTAATCGTCATCGGTATCTTTCAACCGGTAACCAACATCGGTATCTTTCAACCGGTAATCGTCATTGGTATCTTTCAACCGGTAACCATCATCGGTATCTTTCAACCGGTAACCATCATCGGTATCTTTCAACCGGTAACTGGGGACTATTCCACCCCCTACCACTAGCATACAACAGCAAGGTACAATCATACAGTCAGGCATATCCGGGTACTGACCTACCCCACGGCCCTAAGGGCCGCTGTCAGGGATCCTAATCCCTACTATACACGTAACATATCATGCAGATAATACTCGTGACCAAAGCACATAACCAAACCAAGATAATTATCACAAAGACCATCATCTTACAAATACTCGTCTTTGGTGGGCCAGCATTGTGGCCTTAGACCCACCCCTACTGGAAGGTAACTCACCTCAATGTCGTGCAGTGTTTGAATTATCCTCAGCGCACAAGTCGACTCCCTTCGACTCCTCGATCCCTACACGACGACCTTCAAGTCAACACACAGCCAGTACAACCCTAAACAGGGTCAGTCCAAGTCTAGTCAAAGTCAACTTCAAGTTGACCCGACTCGCCGAGTTGGGCCGTCAACTCGCCGAGTCCCTTACCCTTTACTCGTCCTTATCCATGACCCGACTCGTTGAGTTGGGTCGTCAACTCGACGAGTTCCTCCCTCACATGAACATCGCATGAAACTCATCCGACTCACCGAGTTGATGAACAACTCGTCGAGTTCACCTTCATCTGATGAACAAGTTCTGTCCTCGACTCGCCGAGTTGATGAACAACTCGTCGAGTTCATCTTCATCCTTAAGAAGATTGCCTTGGACTCGCCGAGTCTGTTCTAGCACTCGTCGAGTCCCATGAACTCCAGGTCTAAAATCACGTCCAATACATTGGGTAACTCTTCCTGTCCGATTACAACCCTTCTAACACTCAACTGGGTTCCTTTGACCCTCAACAGATATGGGGCTCAAAGCCTCGGACTCGTCGAGTCCAAGAACGGACTCGCCGAGTCAGTCATGTCCACACTCTAAATCCTTGAATTCTGATGTACAACCTTTGATCAAAAGATAGATCCAAGCTTCTATAATCGATCTAGCACGTAAAGTTACAAACTTTACGTGCTTGCATGGGACTTTGAGCTCAAAAAGACATAAAACAAGCTGTTAAGATGCATGGGGCCTTTCATGGGTGCAAAAGTAGTCCCCAACTGCCTTGTGACTCCTTTAATGACATGATTTAGAAGCTCTAACCCCCAACCATGTTTGCAATCATGGTTGGCCATCAAAAGTGGCTTATAAAAGCCCTAAATCTCCCCAAAAAGGGATCTAACAAATGAAAGAGCAAGGTTACAGCTTTTTACCTTCAATGAACTGTAGAAGGTGCACAAACTCGGGTTCCCTTGGTCTTTACTTGCTTCCTCAAGCCTTTCTCCTTCCTTCTTAAGACCACAAGCACCAAAATCCACCAACAAGGCTTAGATTGCTTCAAAAACGGCTAGGGTTTCAATGAGAGGTGTTCTGGGAGCATAAGGGACGTTGTGGCCGTCATAACATTGTTTAAATAGGGTGCAAACCCTCGGATTAGGGTTTTTGTCCAGTCAGAGTCTACTCGTCGAGTCCGGGACCCGACTCGACGAATCCATCACTTAAATCCCGCGCCTCATCTCGCTTCTACTCGGCGAGTTGGTCCTTCAACTCGCCGAGTCCAAGGCCAAAAATGCAAAACTACTTAAATAAAAATACATACCAAGAACCAGGTGCTACACCTGGGGGTATTCCACCCGATGGTTGATTGGACCCGACATGCTGTTATAGTATATGTTATTTGTTTGTGTGTTGGTACTTTGGGGGATCTCACTAAGCATTGGCTTACAGTATTGGGTTATGTTTCAGGTACTTCAGATGAATGCGGGAAGGCGAAGGCGTGACCGTACACATCCTCATGTATTGACTTATGATTTTGGGAGACTCTAATGTTGAAAATGTTTTGAAAACTATGATTGTATACAATTTGTGAATTTGGGTTGGTTTTAAAAAGTTTAAATTTCTTGTGATTTTTATGGGTGTTACAAAGCAACTTCATCATCACCATCTTGAGCATATTATGGACCCTTGTAAGTATTCAAGTTCCAAGCTTTCTAGTTTGTGCTTCTAGATTTAGGGTTCTTATCCATTTTCTTCATATTGTGAGAGTTTAAAGGAATGGATTCCATAAAGCTTGCAACTTTATGGATCCTTCAGGTCCATTTGAAGTTATATGTTCCAGATCTAGTGTTCCTTGGTGTATTTGGCCTAATGCACAAGTTTGAGCCCTTTTCTTCCTTGGTTTTGACCTATTTTGGGTGAGACATGCATTGGACATGCATGTCCATAAAGCAAAGATTTTTATGCTGTATTTTGGTTATGAATGTCTTCTAAAAAGTTTGTTTGGGTGACTTGGTTGATTAAGAGCTTAATGAGTTAACTCATATCTTATGTTGTCATTAAGGACTTAGCGTTAGAAGTTTTGGCTTATTTGGATGACTTAAGGGATAAAGGTGGAAACTTTATCCATTAATACTTTGGGGGGTACTAGATCAGAGCTTTGGAGCTCTTAAGGACAAAGAAAGCAACTTAATCACTTAAGTTGTTAAGACCCAGCTACCACGTTGTGGCACTACGGCCGCCACGTCGAGGCGACTAGGAAGCTTCTCGACTGTTTTGTCTTTACGTTTCCACGATGTGGCCAATGGAAGGCCACGACATGGCGAATCACTGAGGTGATTCTTGGGCAGTTGACTTTAAGGGTTGACCTTGGACCGTTGACTTAATGACATGGGTTGACTTTTGGGCAAGATTGTTGGTTCTAGTGTATAGACTAAGGTTGGACCTTGTATATTTTGATAGGAGTGTTATAACATCTATTGTGGGGCATTGAGTTGTGGTTTAGCTGATTTCGTGAGTCAGGTGAGTCTTCTCACTATACTGTATACGATGTTAGCTGTCTTTGTGACTCCCACACTGTATGTTGGGCTAGGCCCGCTTGCATGTTTGGGCTGGGCCCATTTGTATGTTGGGTTTTGCCTATTGATATTTGGGGCTAGACCCGTTATTATGGGTTGGGCCCAATGCACGGTTTGGGCCCGTTGATATGTATTATATGCAGTATTTTGGAGAACTCACTAAGTTTTGTGCTTACGGTTTGTGGTTTAAATATTTTTCAGATACTTCCAGTTCCAGAGGGAAAGGTCCGACATGATCGCACTGCATCCCCAAAGTTTATTCCGCATTGGCTATTTGTGATTATTACTCAGATGTTTTGAGAATATTATTACTTTTATTTTCTTTTGGAACAAATGAATGAAGGGTTTAATTGATTAAAAATTAAATTTTTACTTGTTATTTTTGGGACATTACATGTTATAACATGTTAAGTGGTAGAGAGAGAAAAAGAGAAAAGAGGAAGAAAAATGATTTGATTGGCTTACTCTCCCATTGCAAAATGTCATAATGCAATCGAGACATGTCATAATGTTCTTACGGCGTCGTTATGGAGATGCCACGTAGGCACGTCTACGTTGTTGATGGCCCATACCGTATGCTCTTAGTATACAAAGGAGTAATTGGCATGTGACGACACAAAATTAACAAGTAATATACGTGAACCATCATTTGTTTGTTTGGCTTCCTCCGTGGTTATTTTGAATGCTCTTAATTACATTATAGCTAAATATGCTCTCCTGTAAATAAAGATTTAACTCATGAATCAAACAAGATCTACGTTTCCATATAGTTCTCAATTAACCAAGGGTTCTCAAACGAACCCATACTGCAACGTCTTTTTAAATTACATTGCTAGAATTATTTTATCATCCTTATAAAGGGTACATTGGGTCCAGTTTCAAGTAAAATGAAAGTTAGATCATTTTCCAAATTCAAGAAGCGTGTAGAAATGATCGATATAAACAGCTCGAAAACTTTTGAACCCAACAGATTTGCCAAGTTTACAATACTCCTCTTCAGTCCGATGTTTACCCTTGGCACGATAAATTGTCATGACAAAGATGTCACCTTCAAGCAAGGCTCGTGTGCGATGACTGTCGTTGGTCTCATCAGGTAACACTGGTTCACAAGCAATCAACTTTCCTCCAATTGGAATTGCTTTAAAACAGTTAGTCATGATAGCTTTCACTTCATCGTCTGTCCATGTCGTTAGAATCCACTGAACATCACAAAATTGACAAATTCATGAATTACTTTTATCGGTTGGGGTGGAATAATTGATTATTTTGGATACGATAAAATCGATAATCTAAAATAACATTACTTCTTTATCCTTTTTCTTAGCCTGTATGCAGAGAATTTACTCTCATTTTATGGGCGAAAAGCCTTCCTTACAACAATGTAATTTTTTTTAATATTTATATGTTTAGTTATGAAAAGATCATTTTCTTTCACAATTTATATTCAACTTTTATTCTAAAATTTATTAGAATAATATGATATTATTTTACATTGTGGAACCTTATATATATTAACATACTAGGTGTAAGACCCGTGTATTACACGGGTTTTGATCAAAGTTTAAACATTAATCATTTTTAAAGTAAAATTTCGAATTAAATACAACTTAAATGATGAATACATAAGTATTTCAATCTATAATTCTATATACTAATAAGGATAACTATTGAAAGAAATGAATGTAAGATACTACAATGAACCATTCAATAGATCGTATGTACAAACTCACTTATTTAGAAACCTGAATTGTCAAAAGGGTAAATAATAAAATTTTAATGCCCATATATGATATATATGAAAAAGCAAAAAAGGAAATTACGTCCTTTTGCTATGATATTAACTAATTGCTTTGAACTTATATTCATTTAAAATTGCCCAAATCATTCCTCCAAATGAGTTCCCCAAAATTAATCCCCATAAATTAGGAATCAATATTTTCAACCCTTATAAAACTTCCTTATTTAAAAAATCCAATGTGTAATTTTTCTAGACTATGTAAAAACAAAACCTAAATTATAAGAAAATGACATGTGGCGAAATGTCTAAGAAGATGACAAGTGGCAAAAAAGATTTTTATTTATTAGGGATGATTGTTTTCTAAATAAAAGTAAAGTCTAATTTATGATCAAATAAATTTAATCCAAAAATAAATATAATTAAACGATAAATATATGTTCACGTATGAAACGAAAGAAATAAAAATGTGTTCGATAAATATAGTATCGGACAATTCAGGTATATAAAAAACAAAATAACTAATTTCCTAATGATGATAAATTTTAGTAGTTGGGTTACATTAAAAATCTATAATACGTAACAAAATTATATAAGAGTAAATTACACAAATAGTTTATGTGTTTTAGTCATAAATAAATACTTGTTCCAAACATTAAAAAAGTTATGGATTGCGTTTTTATTGTTCAAAAAAGTTACACCATTGGATAGATACCTCAACCAAAGGTTAAGATTCAAATCATTAATAAAATAAAAATAACATAAGACAAAAATCATAGATTTAAAAATAAAATAATAGATACGTTTGTAAAGCGTTTAGAAAATAAAATTTCAATAATTAGATCAAACGGGTCATTCAAACAACACTCTTTGGACCATGTCTAATTATTTTTTATATTAAAATATAATTTGATATAACTAATCAATATCAAATAAATAGTTTTAAAATAGATCACTAAACGCACCCCTCTATATTATATTTTAAGCCATTTAAAAACTAATTTACCTTCATAAAGATTGCATCACCATTTGGAATTGAATTAAACATATCACCACCAACATGAGTCACTCCTGCACAAAAAGTCAATATTATCCTTAGAAAATAGAAACCCAGACAACTTCCATCAAACATGTACTTTATGCATCATAAGTAGTACACGTACATTACGTGTTTTTGTGTGTGAGAACTGAGAACTTCATTTTACAAAAACGTACAACTCACCATCAATTTTAGGAGCTTTTGCAACAACTTCAGGCAAATCGAAGTTAACACCTTCTTTAATGTGCGAATGTTTCTGCAAAATCATCCTCAAGCAATCGCCGGCGCTGCCACCTACATCCACCAACCGTTCAACACCATTAAAGCCGTCGTACCCTTCAAGAACTACCTTCATAAACGGCACTGTGACTCCCGACATTGCCTTCAACATCAGATCATTCATCTCCGGTTTCTTCCCGTAGAGGCCATACGCCGTTTCACCGCCGTTCGCCTTCACGAAAGGCTCCGTCGATGAATCCACCACCGCCTCATGCACCACCGCCCACGCCTTCATCAGCTCCTCCTGGTGGTGTTGCAGAACGTATGCCCCATACGACAATCCGTTTTCATCTGTCACTAGCGTCTTCCCTATCTCCGTCAATGAGTATCTATAATCAGGCATACGAATCCAGTAAGTAGAGGACTTTAATCATCGTAACAAATAACATAAAAGAAATTTATTATATGATTTTATAAAATTTGATAAAATACCTTCGTTGTAAGGTATCACCGGAGATGATGTGTTCGTTAAAAACACCATAGGTAGTGAGCATGCGGAGGATACGCTGCAGGTTTTCGGGATCTCCGGCACCGGAAGGTAGAATAAGGGGGATAATCTCTGCGGCGGATAGGGGTTTGTTTGAGCCGTTTTGCCATATGGCGTCAGCGACGTTCAGGCGAACCACCGCGTTGAGCGACATAGGGACGCTGATCATGTTTGCTAGCTCCATGATTGCCAGCCTAGCGGCGTTGCCGGTGGGCGGCGGTGTTTCTGCATCAGGGGTTTCCATTTTAGTCTTTTTGGCTTGGTTTGATGTATCCGTAGATATTACCAGTAGGGAGTGGAGTGGGCAGTTTAGTCTTTTGGGCGTATGTATGTTGATCACATGATACATGTTAAAAAACAAAACAGGCGCTATTCCAAAGGGAGGTAGTAGGTGGCGTCATGTGTGGTTGTCTTTGAAATGTATATACCTAGGGTAAATCATACATTAGTTTCGTTTTAACTTTTTTTTTTTTTTTTTGGTTTAGTTAAAATTTTTTGGGTTTTAAAAATGTTTATAGACAGTCTTTTTGGTTCGTTCCGTTATTTTTGATCAGTTAAGTCACAACATGTGCAATATATATGAGGGCAAAATTACATTTAAAAATTACGGGAATTGCTCATGAGGTTTCAAAATAAGTTATCCTTGTCCCAACCCACCCACCCGTAAGGGGCCGCTTCCATTCAGGACATAACTCTCAACTATCAAGAGACCCTCAGACATTCGACCATCCTCTAATGCTGGACAAAATCAAGCAATCGCCAACGCCGACCATTGTTACGGGACGATGATACCATTGCTTTCGGTCTGAAATAACGTCTTCCTTATGTTGTCGAACCCCTTCTGTAGCCCCTTAAGAGACCATCAGACATCGGTTCATCCAACCACCAACAATGTCAACTACCATATGACTTCGTTCCAACCCTAATCTACTCTCAATCAATCTAGTGTAACAAGTGTGAAAGACAAGATGTCTGTAAAACTAAGGGTGCGTTTGGTTATGGAAAATTTTCCAGTTTTTTAGGAAAAAATTTCAAGAAAAAAGGAAATTTTGAAAACGCGTTTGGTTCGTTTAGTTTCCAAATTTTTCTAAGAAAATAAAAATTTTCAGTCTTCCAAATTGTATGTAAATTAGAAAAGTGATTTTTACAGTTTTCCAAATTTCTAAGACGGAAAATGAAAACCCCACCGATTCCAACCAAATGCATTTTCTAAAATTTTCATTGAAAACTGAAAATGAAAATTCAACTCTATTTTCTGAAAACATTTTCTTAAAATATGAAAACAGTTTTTTACAACAAAGGCACCCTAAAAGCATCTTAGGAGTAGGACAAGATCTGTTTTTGTTTTTTAAATTTCTCACGAGTAGCAAAGATAATCAATAATGGATCTCATATGAGACTAAATAAATCTCTAGTTTGGGGTAAATGTAAATAACTAAATGCTTTGAAATTTAAGAAAATAAACCCAAACACGATTGATAGTAATTTATTATTATTATTATTATTATTATTATTATTTTGTAAATAATTAGGGTTTACTGATTCGGATAATGATAATCGAAGAATAATGAAATTTAGGATCATTTAAATTCCTGTATTCACTTCGTTGAGTTCTTCTTATTATTAATACTACTAGACAAAATTCCACATGTTGTGCACATGTAATTAAAATATTAATAAATATGTTATTAAAAAAATATATTTTTGTTTGTAACTTTAAATTAATAATTTTTACACTAATTTATTATAAAACATTATAAATATGTTATTAAAAAAATATATTCCTGTTTGTAACTTTAAATTAATAATTTTTACACTAATTTATTATAAAACATTATAAATATGTTAAATGTGCATAAGAATAAAAATAAGCTCACTTTAAAAAAGACATACTTTATGATGATATTATTTCAGTTGATTATATATTTATAGATTTTGTGTGAATGTAAGTTTTATTTTAATATTTTATTTAAACCTTTATTATTTTTAACTAATTTTAAAACTATATTTTAACGTATGTTTTAAATTTAATATTATATTTTAAACTTTTAATAATTTTAATTAATTTTAAATATCTATTTTGAAGAAAAAAACGATTATTACAAAAAGTACCTTTTAATCAACTTTTTTGTTAATTTGACAGATTTAGGTCTTATATTTAAACTTAGAAAAAAAATAAGGTTTGAATATTTTATTTTCATATATAAAAAATAGTTTTTAATCATTTTTTTTGTTAATTGACATTTGATTTATGTATATATTTAAACTTTTTAAGTATTTAGAAAAATTAGGTTTTGAATATTTTTTTCTATGTTCATTTGGAATTTTAATTTATGTTTCGAATTTAACACATATTTAAATTTAACAAATTAAATGTATTAGATTAATAATGATAAATTGAGGGTTTTAAATTCAAATTAAGTATATCAAATTTATGTATTGAATTTAACATCACATTTAGATTTACAAGTTAAATATATTATACTCATTTAGATTAACAAGTTAAGTATATTATACTAAACATAAAGAACTAATATTGAAATTAAAATAATAGTGAATTTAATATATAAATTTAAAAAAATTGAAAAATTAGGGATTTCAAATGAGTAACATTATAGTAAAATGGCCTCTTTAACAGTAGATGATAGATCATACATAATAGATGATAAATAAATATTTCTAGTTAATATTTTATACCATTTTGATGTAAAAATTATCTTAAATTCGATATAATTTTCAACATCATTCGATGCAAATGGATAATATATAAAACATCTCAAATTTTTTTAAATGTTTTTGTCTATTTAAAAAAGTTTTTAAAAAGTATTTTTACACGTAAATGCTTTCTCTAAAGAATAGCTCAACCATTTATTTTTTACTTAGTGGTTATTCAAATAGTATTTTACTAGGTTACAACCAGTGAGAACCATATATATATATATATATATATATATATATATATATATATATATATATATATATATCCTTAAAGATAATAAGCGTCAAAAACGACTTTTTGATTGATTTATAATAAATAATATTAACTAAGTTATAGTATATATCACAAGGGTTCCGTACATATAAAGAATGTTCAAATCCGAGTTATAACGAAGAACTTATGATCCGTCGAAGTTTTACGGCTAAACCGACACGACACCGCGTAATGTAAAAAATGCATTTTTGACAAAATACTTTTTAGCCTTAGAAATCTAAACGAAAGTCATAGTATACGTTAAACCAAGAACGTACATGAAAAGAACGTCCAAATCTGATTTCGTTTGAGGAAGTTATGATTTTTCTAAGATTTAGCATAGTAGTGCACAGCCCGGAATTCGAATTTTAGATCGATCGTTTTTTAGCCGAAACAATCTAAACGAGAATTGAAGATATCGTTAATAAGAACTCAACGATATAGACAGACGAAAACGGACATCCGATGACAAAATTATGAATTTTTAACGGATTTTAACTGTCTAAGTCTGTTAAAATATAACTTTAAAAATAAAGTCAAAATTAGCCAACAGATTCTAAACGGAAGTTGTAGATTACGTCGTCACCTACGCGTGGATATAAAGAACGTCAAAAACAGAGCTTGTATGCAAAAGTTACGGATTTTAGAAGATAATTAGTTTTTGGAGTAACCAGCGAGTGACACGTGGCGCGATCTGAGCCACTGCTTCCTCACCACGGCTTGCCACCAGATGGTGACACGTGGCATGGGAACGCCTAGTGTTCAGCAAGGGAACGCTCAGCGTTCACACTGAATCAGCCTATAATTAGAGGCGCAAATCACCCCAAAAACTCACGCATTTCATTCTTTCTCTCTCAACACTCCCAATCTCTTCCTCCCATTCCCTAGCACTTCCCAAGTGTTAGAGGCGAGTCTCGGAGCACCAGAAGGCTCCGAGAAGAAGAGATTTTGGCTCAGAAGTTCTGTCCGCTCAGAGCCCGGTTCTTTACTAAACTCTATTGTAAGTGAGTTATGATTACCCTACTTTAAGTATAGCTTATGTTTAAGTTCATTATCGTTATTATGAACCTATTAACAATATATGCGCTAAGTATTATAAAATATAAAGTGTTGTTATAATATTTTTTAACTACTCGCGGTACGGGGAATCTGGTTTGAAGGGCCACATAGGGTTATTGGATTTCAGAACAGCTTAAATGCCAAAATGGTTCTGCCCTCCAGTGTTTCATGTCTGACCACTGTCTGTATATAGTAGTTGAAAAGTACTGTTTGACACTTATAAAACAATATCGCTCATAAATCTAGACTAATAATTAGTCGCAATAAATATCAGACTAAAATCTAATGATAATGATACTAGGTTTCGTCGAAGGAAAATAAAATTGTTAGAAGCAAAGCGCTGCCCGATTTTGGAGTCATCACTTTAACAAGTGAGTGCATAGTCCATTTCATGAACATGATTTTAATACAAGTATTAATTTAAGTATCAAATATATGTTTATGTGCAAAACATTTGATATTGCCTGAAATACGTGTTAAGAGCATATCTGATAATATATGATGATGTAGGATATAGAGCAAACCTAGATTAATTAAGAGGAATATTTGGTAGTATTTTCTTATGAATACGAGTGAGATATATACGGAGAGTAGAACTTTAAAATATGTCATTGATCCGGGAGCATGGATTAGACATAGCCATTCGTCCTTAGTCCTAGAGTATGGAGAGGGCATAGTCATTAATCCGTGAGCATGGATTAGACATAGTCATTCGTCCTTAGTCCGAGAATATAGAGAGGACATAGTTATTTGTCATTAATCCGGGAGCATGGATTAGACATAGTCAATTGCCCCTAGTCCGAGAGTATGGAATGGGCATAATTATTGATCTGAGAGCATGGATGAGACATACCTGATCCGAGAGTATGGATTAGGTAAAGAGGTAAATTTTAGATCCGAGAGTATTGATCGTGTCGTTGTGAGGATCGACGAGGTGGGGTAAAATTGCATATATAATGTGAAATTGTATATATTATGAGTTCTAAAACACATATATATGATATAACATTGTGGGATTGAAATCCCTATGTACTCACCAGATTTCCCAACCTGACCCACTCAGTTTATTTGTATCACATGTATCGATACGAGGACACATTACACTGAGAGATTAAAGAAGATGTAAATCATTAGTGTAAATGAACGTAAGGTCTAATTATGCTTATGTTTTTATATTGACAATGACATCCCAAACTTTTAATATAAACACAATACGTTTCTTCGGAAATGCTTTGATAAGATATGTATCATGTTTTCTAGGAACAAATTCTACAATACTACTTTTCAAAAAGGATACTCTGATTTTTAAATAAGCATAAATAAAATTTTTAAAATGGCCGTGAATTTGGGGATGTCACATAACCCATACTCACAAAGGTCCAAGCTTTGGGACAAAAAAGCTCAAAAATATCCATCTAAAGAGATCTAGAAAGAACATTAGCAAGGTATGGACTTTATACCTTCAAAAGATGTACAAGGTGAGGTAGTTTCTGGATCTACAAGCTTGCATGCAACATCACCTTCTTCAATGGCCTTCTTCTTCAACAAGAGAGAACCAAAATCACCAAAAGCTTGAAAATCTTCACACAAAAGGATGAGACTCGAGATTAGGGTTTGGAAGAAGTGGAGGCTGACTCTAGAAGGTCCAAGGGAGGTATAAGGTTGTTTAAATCGAGAACACACCCTAAAATTTAGGGTTTAAGGTATAGGCTAGTACGCCCTGCATACCACACATACGGCCAACGTATTACGGAGAAGCCCGCGTTCCAAGTCTCGATTAGGTACGTTGTGCGTACCTCACACACGCCCAACGTACGGGCTAAAAATGCAACAATTTTTTTTAACACAAGGACCAAAGATGTAAATACCTGAAAACCGGATGTTACAAAACTAATTGGGTGGAAAAAAATAAAATCAACCAATTGTATTAGGACAAGTGTCGCAACCAGAGAGTCTAGAAATGGCGTGTGTGGTTCTCGGAAGCAGCGTGACCAATCTCGCAATTTACCAATTCTGACCCTCAAATTATTAGCCTTCGGTGGAATTTCAACCAAATTTGAGGATAATTACATATAATGCCACCGTGTTTTTTCAATAAAATAAAAACTTATAATTATATTCTGCTATTTATTTGTATGATTAAGGGTCAAGATTAGTTATCGCGGTTCTTACCAATGTTTGAGTACCTACACGATCCTACTTCTATATGTTTATATTTTTATACCTTAATAAGAATTTAGCCTCAAATGCTGAATTTTAAGAGGTATAACCCTTAAAACATCATATACAACAACTTTATACATTACATTACACATTTTTTTTTAAAAAGTCAACTCATTTTATCGCCCCTGTTATTAAGGCCTTATAATTTTGACTTGGTTTATTCCTTTATCTTTATATCCCATATCTCATGCGGTTTCTGTTTAGTGTTCATATAAACTTGAGAGACATTCACATAGAAGTTCTCTCACTCCCTCGTCTAGGGATGTCAAAAACCCCCGCGGGACCCCGTTCCCGTGGGACCCCGATACCGTACAGGACTAATTTTTAAATTTTTTTGGGAGCGGGAGCGGGGGCGGGGGCGATATTAACTCCCGTTTATTTTCGGGACCGGGGGCGGGAGTGAGTATTTCCGTCCCGTACTCCCGCGGGGGCCCAGTTTATATTTATATAAAAAATATATATATTTAATTTAAAATACAAATGGGAAATTAGGGCTTTAGCTTTCCGTGTTTCGTCGATTGACTCATTCTCATTCTCGGTCAGCCTTCACAATACGATTATACGAATGACGACTAGGTTCCGACTTCAGCTTCCTCCTTCCTTCCCGTAGGACCTGTAGTGTACTCCGACTGTGACTTTTCATCGTCTCCAACTCCCACCGGCGACAGGCGAGTAGGCGACCAGCGAGGCAGCGACCTGCATTTGCGTTTCCCGTCACCGCCGCCGACCCTTTCTGCATTCCACGGTAATGTATTCAGAACAGAACTTCGAGTACGACTTCTCCAAGTCTTAATTTCTGTCTTTCCTTCTTCATTTGCGTTTCTGTCTTTCCTTCTCCGATTCAATTGACAGTCGATTCTACCACTTGACTGATTTCGATTTCTCAAACATTAGTGTGGATTAAGGTTTATTCAGTGTTGTTGATTTCAATTTCTCAAACATTAGTGTGCATTAAGGTTTATTTCAGTTAACAGATTTCACAGTCTTAATTTGCTGCTTGCTGCTATCAATTTCACAGTCTTTATTTCAGTAAATAGACTTCGGTCTTGACAGTTCACACTTCACAGTCTTAATTTGTTGCTTGTTGCTATCAATTTCACAAACTAGAAGTCTAGAAGTGTAATAGAAGTCTAGAACACTCAATAGAATCTAGAAGTCAATTGTGTTTATCAAAGGCTTACATGTTTGTTTATATACATGTATTTTCATCACTTCTTGGAACTATAATAGAAGTTTTGCATCAATTCATGATTTTTAATTTTATAATTTTCATCACTTCAATCATACATGTATTTTTTAGCTAGATAAGTCATATACACGATTTCTCACCGATTGTTTTTGTGAACCATTTTCAGATTTTTGTAATCATGTCTTCAGCAGAACCGAATCAACCCAATGATTCAAACACGGTTAATGATACCGCCAATTCTGTAGTTAACTGTAACGAGAAACAAATTAAATTCACATCTCCAATGTGGCGTCATTTCACCTATGAAGAAGTTAATGGAACAAAAAATGTTGTTTGTAAGTATTGTAGAAAGGAAATTACTTATACAACCAAAAATGGAACCAAAGGGATGCATTCTCACCATAAGTCATGCAAAATACGAATTGGGCAAAAGAAAATTGATGATTTTCAGAGTCAGTTAACCAGAAAAAGATCTAAGACGGATGAAAGTGGGGGATCAATTTTAGCAACACATCGGTTTAATTATGACGATTCGCGAACCGATCTTGCTAAAATGATCACAAAACATGATTACCCACTTAGAATTGTTGAACATAGGTAAAAAATTATCAACTTTAATTGTTGATAATTGTTCAACAAATAATTGCATGATAAATTTGATGGTAGACAAACTACCTTTTGATAGCTTGATTTTGGGTAGAAGCTTGTTTCATATGCGATGTGGTGCGCATATTTTGAATTTAATTGTGAGGAGTGGGTTGGATGTTTTTGGACATGGGATTGAGAAAGTGCGTAACAGTTGTAGTTTTTGGATAGCTACACCAAACAGACTTTATACATTTCAAAAAATGCAAAGTGTGAGAATGTTTCTTGTGAAAAAAACCTAGTTGTTGATTGTAAAACACGATAAAATTCTACGTATTTATTGCTTTCCATGGCTTTGAAATACAAGAAGGTGTTTTATCGGTTACAACAACGTGAGCCCCAATATAAGAATGCACCTGATGAGAAAGAGTGGGCTTTGGCAAGTGAGCTTTGTGATAGACTAAAAATCTTTTATAATGTCACAGAATTATTTTCGGGAACAAAATATCCAACAACCAACATTTTTTTCCCCAAAATATGTGAAATAAAGATTGCTTAAAGAAATGGGATACATCTAGTTTCATTGAAATAAGCGAAATGTCCGAAAATATGATTACAAAGTTTGATGAGTATTGGAAAGAAAGTCACGGGGTGTTGGCTATGGCGACAATATTGGATCCAAGGTTTAAGATGAAGCTCCTAGAGTATTTGTTTTCCTATTATCTATGGAGTAGATAATGCAAAAGATGAAATTCAGAAAGTGCGTCAAATTTGTGAAGATATGTATCTGCGATATGAGTCAAGTGTTATGAGTCAAGCAAGTAATGATGATATTACTAGTAAGCCCACTTCTAGTCGAGATGCAGCTCCTGCAAGTGACATGGACTCATTAGATGCTTTCTTTTCATGGAATTCTTCTACTAGTGAAGTTTTTGTAAAAAAATGAATTAGAAAGGTACTTAGAGGAAGGGACTTTACCCCGGATTCATGAGTTTGATGTGTTAGGTTGGTGGAAGTTAAATGGGTTTAAGTATCCTACATTGTGTTTGATTGCAAAAGACATATTAGCCATTCCTATCTCCACTATTGCTTCAGAGTCTTCTTTTTCTACAAGTGGTAGAATCGTTGGTCCACATAGGAGTAGACTTCTTCCGTCAACAATTGAAGCTATCATATGCACTCAAAATTGGCTATGGGCGGATAAAAAAGGTATGTATGAATTTACTTGAACCATTGTTTTTTAATTCATTTTAATATATTATGCTTATTACCTTTATTTATTTTTTTCTTTGTTAGGTTGTGTTATTGATGGTGATGATGTACATTCAGATGAAGACGACGAGGGACTAGAGGTAAGATTGTTCAATTTGTCGTTTTGTATTGAATAAACTACTATAATAATTTATTTTATTATTATTTTTGTTATTTATTTAGGGAGGATATTCGAATGTCATTGAATGAAGAGTTAAAGGAAATTAATGGATATTGAAGATGTAGTGAATTGGTGTTTTATATTTGTAATTTTGGATTTGTCGTATTTTGCATTTGTAATGTTGGATTTGTCTTCGTAAGATTGTTGGATTTGTCTTTGTAAGATTGTAAGATTGTTGGAATTGTTGGATTTTTAATTTTTTAGTTTCTAAAAGATTAGGTTTTAAGCTTTTAAATTTATTAAAAAGAGTATTTTTGCCAAAAACAAAGCAATTTTTTAGCAAAAAAAAAATCCAATTTTAAGTCGGGGAACCGGGGGAACGGGGGCGGGACCGGGGGCGATGGAGGTAATCGGGGGCGGGACCGGGGGCTGTGTAAACGGGGGAACCGGGGGCGGGAACAAGGGCGGGGGCGGGGGCACCTATTTCCGCTCCCGTTTGCCCACGTTGCCATCCCTACCCTCGTCACATTGATCTCCATAAACCCTAGCCATCGACCTTTACCACCAGTGATTACATCCTATTTAAAAAAAACCCAACCTTTTGCCTCTTGCCACGTCTCGCTGCTCTGCTACAACCACAACCACTGTTCACCACCCATAGATGAACGATACCACCGTACCCTTACACCGTCATCGACCATCACCTATTTCATCTCCGTCTCTAAAATCGTCCACCATCGCTTCTAATTCTATATGTCGAAACCTAATCTACCTACTGGAATCGCTGCTGTCACTCAACATTCTCTCTTAAAACCTTAGAAGTCGGGTTACCACCATCATCAAGGTATGATGGTATGCTAATGAGTTCATACTTTTTTAGTGTCGTAATTATTTCTGACCAAGAAATGTTATAAAAGATAATATTCAGAATTTGTATTTCACTATTCATCCTAGAAATGTCATGAGTTGTGTCTGATTCATGTTTTGATTCCGATTTTTGGTTATAGCTATCGGACTTTTACTGGTTCAAAGGATCAAATTTTGATACTTTTACAACAACCTGATTTTTTTTTCAGGTTACTGCCATCGAATTCACATACTAAGGTTCATACGTTTTTGAATTTTTCTATAGGTTAAAACAATATCTCTTCATCCCTTGACTCTCTTTTTACTCTACCGATTGCAGGTCTTCCACAAGCAGTCGATTCGTCGAGATGATGAGGAAGACAAATAACCAGATTGAATGTGGCTTCTCAACTCTATTGTCCTCTCTATTGCTTGCTTTGATAAAAATCTATGTAAACTTTCTCTCTTTCTCTCTCTCTCTCTCTATCTCTATCTCTTTCTTTCTCTCTCTCTCTCTCTATCTCTCTCTCTCTCTCTCTCTCTCTCTCTCTCCCTGATTCCTCTATTTTTGTTGTTCAGAGAATTGAAATGGGAGGTTCATCAAGACCGAGGAGGCTGTAATGGGTTACAATGTTTAGTGATGGAGGATAGTGGTTGGTGGTGATTAAGATAGGTTGTGATGGTGGCGGTATTAGGTGGTTTTGGTGGTGGATATGATGGCAACAACCATGGCACCACCACTCTTCCGAAATAACCCATAATTCCTAGTTCAGAGAAGAAATAAATCAGGTATGTGTTTCCTTTTTCTTTTCCTCTCTTCATTGTACATAAAAATTAGGTGTGTGTATATATGTTTACTGTGTGCATTTGTGTTTAACAACTAAATTTCAAAAAGAAGGAACTGAAAGCTTAATTTTGTGGCTTGGCTTTAGAGGAAAACAAAGTTTTCTACAATGCTATAGTTAATGTGTGCGTGTGTATGACAGGGGACAGGGGAATCTATGTGAGAGATCTGAACTCTTGGGGGGAGGGGGAAGGGGATGATTAAGTACCATATACAACTATATTGATCATAATTGTAAAAGTGTTGCTTCATCTGCCAATTCAAATTTTTAATAATTACTTCTTAAGAAATTCCTTTTTTGATCTGTCTGATTTGAAATCTGTTGTCAATGTAGCTACATGTCTAAGTTTTGGTTTTATTGTGATATATAACAGTTGGACATATCTTTCTTGATCTTCCAGGAGTTGCAATTTTCACTCCTACTACTCTCTTCATTTTGTTCTCGGTGGAAATTTAATAACAGGTTTAATTTTTCTTATTATTTATTTATTTATTATTTTCTATTCACAAATGTCCTAATATTCGACAGGAAAGAGCAGTCTCAACTGATTGTCCGTGACCAACATTTTTTTAATAATCAATGAAAAAATTCATGCAATTCAGATCAATTTATGCCTAATACTAGGTGGAAGCATAAACCTTATCTTTTAAAATGTAATCTTTGTAGGTATTTTAATTTTTGATGCTTCCAGGAACTAGAAATAGATGCAAGCACAATATGGTATTAAATCTCTTTATATTTTTATTTCTTGGAAGCCTATACCTTTCTGATTCAGTTTCAAAAATTCATAGTCTCTGGAAATAGGCATGTTAATATTACCTAATGATAACTTAGTCGAAAAAGTTAACAAATGTTGTGTTTGAATTACATATGAATGGAATGGAGACGAAGGGGGAAAGGACAAGACAGATTCAAAACCCACCAGGTTTTACTTTTAGATAAGTAATTTTATTTTTCTACTTTCTATATAATTATATTTGCAATACAGGGACGTACATTTTTGGTACTCGAGTTTAATTATATTTTCTGGTTTTGGTCCCTAAAGGAATCTGGTTACAATTCAACCCTTTTTTTGGAGTTTTTCAATGACCATGTTGCCCTTTAATTGGTTTTTTTATAAATACTTCTTATCATATAATGTTTAACTCATAATAAATTCAATTCAAGAACTTGAAGCTTCGTAAGGAGTGATTGCATTGAGCATGATGAAAGTTCGTTTTAAGGAATCAACTCCAAGTTTAGCATAATATGGTGTTGGAGGGTAATATTGAGAAAATATTGGTTTCTTAAATTTTATTTGTTTTTTTTATTTGTTTTTTATTTTTATTTGTGTTGTTTTTTTGCAGTCACCTGTTGAAGGATTACATGCACACAAAGATTTTGCTTATGATATCCTTAGGTTGAGTGGTAAGTTCATTTTTTATACCAATTATACCCTTAACATCTTTATATAGCAATATAATTTGCACACAAGGATTCAATGGTATTTTTAAGTAATTTTTTGAGTTTATTTATATTTATATATTTATATTTATTGTAAATATATATAATTGAAGAGACAAGATCCAAATACCCCTAAGAAAAAAAAAGGATCAAAGGTAATGAAACTTTACCTCAGGTGCAACTTTACATAGTGAAAAAAAAGCAACTCTTTAAAGTCTAAAGTTCACATGTTTGTTAATTATTTACTAAAAAGAGATAATTGGATCTTATAATATTAATCTATTTTTTTTTAAATACATTCTTTTAGGTTGCAACAAATGAATGATGCATACATCAAATCTCTGGAAATACTATGTCCTTTTTGAACATGCTAATCTATACCATAATAGTTAGCCTCTTGACCTAATTAATAGACAAAAGTGTAATTTCCTCTATTTCGGGTGGCAAGAATCAATAACATACATAATATTATTTGTTTATTTTAACATCTTCATTTATTTTTTTCTATCAAATCATTACAATAATGTACATTATAATTTTTTCTCAATAAAAACAATGTCATCTAAATACAACTTAATATATATCTAGTCACCAAAATGGTTGAATATTCAAATAAAAAAAATGACTGGTAGTACAAAAAAAGGTTGTATAAATATGCATTTGTATATGTGTATGCATGTACTTATTCATATGCATATGGATATACTTATTCATATGCATATGTATATACTTACTCATATGCATATATGCATATACTTATTCATATGCATATATGCATATACTTATGAATATGCATATACTTATTCTTATGCGTTTTTTATATTATGCATATGAATATGTATATTTCATATACCTATTCTTATATATTTGTATGCATATACATAAGCATAATCATATGTATTTAATTGGCTTATATATATATATATATATATATATATATATATATATATAGACACACACACACTTATTATTATGCATATGCATATACTTATTTATATGCATATGCATATACTTATTCCTATGCATATGCATATGCATATATTTATTCATATACATATGTATATACTTATGAATATGCATATAGTTATTCATTTATATATGCATATACTTATTATTTTGCACATGTTTACACATAATCATAATCATATGTATATAATTGACTTATACATATACTTATTTTTATGCATATATTATTCATATGCATATACTCATTATTATGCATTTGCATATGCATATACTTATTCTTATAGTTATTCATATACATATGTCTATACTTATTCATATAGTTATTCATATACATATGTATATACTTATTCTTATGCATATACTCATTATTATGCATATAAATATGCATATAGTTATTCATATATATATATATATATATATATATATATATATATATATATATATATATATATATATATGTACATACTTATTCTTATGCAAATGCATATACATAAGCATAAGCATAATCATATGTATTTAATTGTCTTATTCTTATACATATGCATATGCATATATTTATTCATATGTGTATGCATATGCTTACTTTATGCATATAGAGGCATTAAATTTTTTTTTTTAAAATATCCGTGTGCATATACACAGGTTTTATAAAACATGCATATACACAGATTTTTTTAATATGCATTAATAATGCATTTATTTTTTTTTTAAAATTAATTTCGAAATGTAAGGAATATTCTTGAAGATTTAAAAAAAATAAAAAACAAATAATATATATATATTTTCAAATAAGTGAAAATATACCTTATATTCCGAACTTAAGATTTAAAAAAAGATTTTTTTCAAAAATATGCATTTTTAATGCATATTCATATTTTTTTTTGTGTATATTCACATTTTCAAAAAAATATGCATATGTAAATGCATATAATTTTTTTTGATATATTTTTTTTTCAATTCTCTTAGATATATGTATGTAAATTCACATGTGAAAATTGGTACCTAAATTCATTGTAGATAAAAAGTTTGTTGGTTTTCTCGCTCAATTTAGTTATCCAGTGATCTGGCCTCTCTCTCTCTCTCTCTATATATATATATATATATATATATATATATATATATATATATATATATATATATATATAACAATATTTAAAAAACATAGTGATAACATATTTTTTTTAATTTTTATTTTAATAACTATAGATATATGTTAAAAAGGTAAAATTAGTTAATGATAGTTTTATAAAATTTCATATAGATAAAGATAAATTAGTAAGTTGTTTGAAAAAAAGATGTTTGAAAGTAGTTTATGATTGGAGTGATAGCTTTTTGTTAAGTTAAAGTTAATGAAATGGGAATGTCACAAAAATAGAAGTTTTAGAGGGTTTACCTTTTAGAAATTCTCTAACAGCAAAGTTGATTTTATACTATTTCTTTACATCATATAATAGTGATGAAGTTTCCTTGTAGTTGATTAACTTTTATATATATATATATATATATATATATATATATATATATATATATATATATATATATATAAGATTAATTTTTGCTTATAAAAGTTATAGGTAGAACATAAATATAATAACTATTCTGTTTATGTTTTATATTGATATTAGTTAATATAAAATTTATCTTAATATTTTTAATTTATTTTTTTTATTTAACAAATATCATTTTGATAAAATAACACCTCGTTCGAATTAATAATATACAAATAGTTAATTTAGTTATAATTTTTTAATAATATATTTTAAAACGTTAGTTACATAAAAAGGATGTAAAGAAATATATAGAAATTTAATAAGTTGAGTGGCTTTTTTTTTAATAATATGGATGAGTTAAAAAAAAATATAAACATAATATATTTTTGGTTAAAAAATGGTGTAGAGTTGGAGAGATCGTCTTAAACTAAAGGAAAACTAAAGGAAGTGGTGTATTTTTGGTATAATGTTATCTTAAAACTTTTTTCTATCACGTCTCATTGTTATATAGGTTTTTTGATAGACGGTGAAAATAAAGGAGATGATATTGTTACAAGCTCCTAATCAATCTCTAACTTCTCTAATTAAATTATTCTTCATTTGCCTCTAAATCCATTCTCAAACTATTAAAATTTCCATTTCTTCTCTTATTTCATCTCTCGATTGTTTTCTCTATCAAATGGGGAAGAAAGGGCAAGACTTCATAACTAGCCTTCAAATATTTTCATTTTACACCTTCAGATTCCAAGTTATGTCTAATATGTATCCAATAACTTATTTTCCATATATTTAATCTCCAGTTCCTCCTTAGCATCGATCTTAACATAACGGTCTTTTCAAAAATCAGTCAACTAAAAACTTCGGTTAAATGTCTTTTCAAAAATCAGTCAACTAAAAACTTTGGTTTTTTTTTATCAAATTAACACTTTTACGCTACCTTTTATATTTGACCTAAATAAATATTAACTCACTTTAATTAAACTCGAGAAATGAATAAACTATCAAATACTATTATTAAAAACTTTTTAAATTTGTAAATTTTATTTTTATTATATAATTTATTTATTTAAAAAAATTATTTTTAGCCTTAAATTAAGGATGTCACATTGTATGACCTACACATTTGTGACTTGACACCTTGTTTGATATACTTGGTACTTAGATACCAACTTGTAAACTTGTCTGTCGATGTTCATGGCCGACTAAGGGTTTGGACTTGAGATATAGTGCACTTGGGATGACTTGGTAGTTTGGATAGTTTGTTCCTTTTAAAACGTTGACTATTAAATATTATATACTTATCTTTTTATGTTTATATGAGTTTTGATATTAGTAACAACGTATTTTAATTTATGCTATTACTTAGAGTTTTGATATTTTTGTTGGGGTTATAAAGAGGCTTGGGTTTGTGCAACGACCCGAATTTTCTACATCTAATTAACTTGAGATTATCAAAGTTTTATCTACTAAATGGAGGAATTCTATAAAAATTAAAACAATTTACATCTCATGGTTAATTATGGGTTCACAATAAAATCTATCTATTAATTAAACGATAATGAAATAAAATTTATTCTAGGTCCTTGTGCTCATGTCTTCTCGAGTACCGCGGCTGTTATCCGAACTTGCAAAACATGAAACATATCTACTACATCAGACCACATACCTGATGAGTTATATTCTAATATGTTTTCATGTTCCATCTACACTTTCTTTCTTGTCTTTTCTTTCTCTTACTCTGCAATCTAATATCTTTCTTTCATAGCGTACAATGTTATTATTTCTCATCTCATCACATCTATCTCTTCTACTCTTTTCTCATCTTTTCTCATATCTACTCATCTTTTCTCATATCTACTTTTCTTTTCTTTCTCATCTTATCTATCTATTTTCTTCTATCTCTTCACATGCCTTAGCATTATGTTCTTTCATTATCATACTCTATCTTCTACTCTTATTCTCTAATATTAACCATGTTGTTCTTCTCTTTCATGTATCTCTTCTAACTTTCTTAGCCTCTTATCAGGCTCATCTCATACTCTACACATATTCTATCTTCTCTTTCTTACTTTGATATACTCTATCTGTTCTAGTCTTTCTATGCTCTTCTCTATACTCTATCCATTCTCTTCTTTATATCTTTCTCTGTTCTTTTCATATCTCTAACTCTTAGCATGTCTTTGCATACTCTGCTTACTCTTTATCTCTCTATTCTCAGCTCTAATGCCTCAACATTCTGTTCTCATCTAGATCCAACGATCCCATCTCATACCATACTCTTATCTATCTTCTAAGGGAAACAACATCCCACTAACATTATCGGGTACACTTATCAGGACTTACTTCTCTCTCTTATGATCCCTAACAGATCCTTATTCATTCTTCTTCTCTTGAATCCCTCACGAATTCCTTACTCTTAACCTCTCAAGGATTACATCTAAGTTCTCAAAAGAACTCTCTTGCATTGTTCCACTCATGGAACCTTTTCTCTACCTTCTCTATCCGTACACAATCTTTATTCCCGCATGAATCATCTATCTACATCCCCAAAAGGGATCATCATCGTTTTCCTTGCAGGGATATAATCTCATTAACGAAGGAATAATATGGAACCTCTATTTTATGCCCGAAGGAATCATACTCTTATTCCAATAGGAATTGTACTCTTTTATGTGACTCATGACATAACTCTTATCTTGTGGACAATCTGTTGGGTATTTTATGTTGCGTCATGGGCTTAGTTTTGTATATCCGGATTGGGCCTGTCCATCCGTGATTGTTATGTAGGGTTAAGCTATAAATAGTGCATGCATGTATGCATTAGATACAGTGGTAATTATTATTATTATTGCTTTGTAACCCTAAACACCTCTACAGTCGAAGTTCTTAATCGAGCTCTTCTGAGGTGTTGAAGTTTAATCATTCGACATCAGTTAAACCATTCCTATGTTCTTCATTACGTCATTTATTATTTTTTCTGCTTAGAATCTATCGATCCTACTAGAACTTTGTTCTAACAATTGGTATCAGAGTAGGAGACTGTGTGATCAATACACATTCCTTCTGTTTGAAGAATTCTTTAGGGTTTCCACTTTTATCGAATATAAAGAAGCCGTCTTCTTCTTGTTGAAGGTAACTCTTGTGTTTGATAAAACCCTAATCTCAGGTTTACAGGTCTGATTCTAGCAGTTCTAAGGAAAGGCTCACCATGTCTCACGACGACTCTCATTCTAATCCCATCAACATCTCCAACAACATTGGATCCACTACAAGGGTTCCCATTCTCTACACTCAAGACTATGAAGTGTGGGCGCATCACTTTGAAGATTACGTAGTTGGATCTGAAGATAATGGTTATCTTATCTGGGAAGCTATCACGCTTGGGCCGTTTGTTCACTCTGGAACGAACAGGACAGTGAAAACTCAAAAAGAATATAATCAGCTTGTGGCAGACGTAGATAAGATGCCACAGGATGAAAAGGACAAGGTGCTATGTAATGTGAAAGCCATGAGAATTATTAGATTCGCACTACAATCTGACACTTTTCGGTTAGTTGGTTCATGCACGACGGCTAAAGAAATCTGGGATAGGTTGAAAGAACTCTACTCAACCGATGAGGATCTAGAACACTCAATTCAAACCTTGTTGCTCTCAGAATTTGGAGTTTTCGAACAGAAACCAGAAGAGAAACTGATACAAACCTTCGATCGCTTCAATCATCTCCTTAGCAAGATGATCAAGCATGGTATTGAAAGAAAATTGATCGAGCAAAAAGTAACCTTCATGAATGGTTTAAGACCAGAATGGATGGCAGTGGTTTCAACAGTGAAAGCTCACGAACAATTTAAATCTTACTCGCTAGCGAAACTGGTGGGTATACTTAAATCCCATGAAAGTGTAGTAACCAAGGAGGCGAAGATAGTTTCGGGTGTGGGATCGCTGACCCTTGTCTCAAAAGGCAAAAGTGTTGCAGAAGAAGAGGAGGATTCAGATATGTCTGAGTGTGGCCTTACAGGTGAAGAATACGCAATGATGGTCACCAACCCAAAGAAGTTTGCACGAAAGAAGTTCCCTATCAATAAGAACAGAAACTGGCAAGGAAGTTACAGTTTTGAGAAGGTGAAAGAAGAAACGAAGAATACCTCTCAAAAAGATGACGACAAGAAGGAAATCAAGCTTACAGGAGACTCTGGATTCGACTGCAATTACTGTCATGGCAAGAACCACTTTGCCAAAGACTGCATGTTGAGGAAGATGGCTGAGAAAAGGGACGGTGAAGATGATGAGGCGTATTACATGCGAAAGTTGGAAGAAATCAAGAAAAAGAAGGCTACTAACAGTTCAATGAATGCCTTGATTATGCAGGAAAATGTGGATGAAGATGAGTTCGGTGGCGTTGAAGTCTGGTCAACCGATTCTGAGGATGAAGAAGTGAGAAAACCCACACATGGAAGAGCTTATGTGGCGAGAGAGACTGGTTCGGCTGGAAAATGCTTGATGGTTACAACTGGAAGACCAACCGAAAGTGAGCTTAAGGAGCCGAACCTGACTGAGGACAAGTGCTTTGCAGCCAAGCCCGTGAGTGAGAAGATCAACGACTGTGATCGGCTGATAAAAAAGGTACAATCCATCATTGAATCACTTAAAGTTCCGGTAATGAATTATGAGGAAGAATTAAATGAACTAAAATTTAAATTTTCTAACTTAAGTGGTAGTCTCATGCAAACTCGCTTAGCGAACTCTAACCTAACTGACCAACTCAGCAGGGTGTCTTCGAAGAGTGAGGAGAGAAGCATGTGGATTAAGCTGAATGAGACGGAGTTAAATAGGGCTTGGGATGAGATTATTTATTTGCAACGAGACAATTTAAAGTTTTTGAAACAATGGAATGTTTTTTGCTTAATTGCTAAACGCTTATATACGAATATTACTTAATTGCATTTGAATTGTGAAATAGGGAAAAAGATACACAATATGATCTTACCCTTCCTTGAATTTAAGGAGGATGAGGTCATCGCTGAGTGTGAATCCATAATGTCCTCAGAAGAAACATCCATCACTTATAAAATCGGACTAGACAAGATAGAGACCTTTATTGACTCTAAGGAACATAAGTGTATGCTCAAAAATCTTTTAGATGAAAATGATAGGTTGAAAATTAAGTCCGAGACCATTCAATCATTTGACTCGTCTAACGCCAAATTAATTTCAGAACATAAAATGAATATAGAAAACACGCCTGAATTTGATGAGGAAAGTGAGATGAGCGAAATCTCGGTAGAAGATGTGGTTGATTGCTCTGAATTTATGAAGAGCGAAACCGAGAATGAAAAACCCCTCATATCTGAGAACTCGGTTGAATATGCTCGCCTGTCAAAGGACAAGCCGCAGAAACTCAAAGAGAAAGCGATGGTATATCAGAAAGTTCAAACTGTGCCAAATCAGGTATATGCTGTTACAGGGGTCACTGAAAAACAAACAGCACAATTGAAAATCTTGGTCGACACTGACAATGCTGAAGGGTGCGACGATTACTTTTGGTCAGCCCCTATTGATAATGCAGACGAAACCATCAGCTTATCGGAGCGAACCTCGTGGAGGGTAAAAGGTAGATACGTTGCTGAACCCATCAACAAACCCTCGAGTTTTGATAAACCAAGCACAAGTGGAACAAAAGAGATACCAGAAGAACCAAAGAAAACACCAAATGTTCCTTCCAAGACAACCGAAACTCAAAAGGAGAAGCCAAAATCAAGCTTCAATATTCATAAATCTCAAAAGCAGTTAGCTGAACAGAAACACCAAAGAAATCAGAGATACATGAAGAATCCGAATGAGCGAAAACGGTATTGGCAGTCTCAGAACCCTAATTACGTTCCTTCCAAGAAAGAGTCAAACATCAAGAAAAACGACGAGCCAAACCGAAAAGAAAATTTTAGTCCAAACTCCTATTATTCCAAAGCTTAGAACCGAACATCCAGTTTCGGTTCCAATACCAAAGCTCAGAACCAAACATCCAGTTTCGGTTCCAACACCAGAGCACAGAACCAAACATCAAGTTTCGGTCACAACGTCAAATCTAACAACCGAAAGTCTAGTTTCGGTCCTTCATGCTCCCAACAAAGCCAAATTCAATGAAGGACATCAAAGGAAACGGAAAGCTTGATTCGAATACTGATATCAACAATAAGAAAAAGTCAGCTAACCCTAGGATTCAAAAGAATATTCCAAAACCATCTAACAACACACCATGTAATACACCACAATTTAAACAAGTTAAAAAAAAATCAAGGTGTATACCATCAAAAGAAAAGACAAAAACACTATAATAAAAAGAACTTATTTGGTTGATATTTCTGCTGCCATTCCTTTTTCTGTAAAAGACTCACCAGGGCCCAATAGACTTTGGGTTCCTAAATCTACTTGAATTTGCAGGTTATAAGTGACGAGCAGTTCGATGACGAATGGTACATAGATAGTGGCTGCTCGCGTCACATGACAGGAAGGAAGGAAGAGCTGAGGGAGTTTCGGTCCCTTAAGGATGGTGGATGTGTGAAGTATGAAAATAACTCTTATGGCACAATCAAAGGATATGGAATGATAACCAACGGAGACTTCTCGATTCGAAAAGTAGCTTATGTGGAAGGGTTGCAGCACAACCTCATCAGCGTATCTCAATTGGTTGTGGGAACTGGTTTGAAGGTTTCATTCGATGATGAGGGATCAGAAATTATTGAGAAGCAATCCAAAAGAGTTATGTTGAAGTCTGAACGCAAGGGAGAGATGTATCCTTTAAATCTCAACCCAATTCGAGGAAAACCAACAATATGCCTGCTGTCAAAGGCGAACACTGATGAAAGCTGGTTATGGCATCGACGCCTATCGCACCTGAACTTCAAAGACATTAATAAATTGGTGCTGGGTGATCATGTTCGAGGCCTTCCTCTTCTCAAGTTTGATAAGGGACACCTATGTGCAGCGTGCGAGATGGGCAAACAAAGCAGAAAGAGCCATCCTACAAGTATCAATACAAAGATTGTTGAAGCTCTTGAACTTCTGCATATTGACTTATGTGGACCTTCGGCTATCGAAAGCTTCGGTGGTAGTAAGTTCATTCTTGTCATAGTAGATGATTTTTCATGCTTCACCTGGGTTTTCTTTCTTAAACAGAAATCAGAAGCGACTCCCAAGTTGAAGACGTTTATGAAGCAAGTGGAAGTGCAGTTGCGAAAGCTGGTGAGGAATATTAGAAGCGACAATGGGCTTGAATTCAAGAATAAAGATTTCGAGGATTTTCTGGCTGAAAAGGGGATATCTCACAACTTCTCGGCCACCTATACACCACAACAGAATGGAATTGTTGAAAGAAGAAACCGTTCTTTATGTGAGGCAGCCCGAACCATGCTAAGCTTCGCTTCTCTTCCGCTATACTTCTGGGCCGATGCAGTTGCAACCGCGTGCTATACTCAGAACCGATCCTTACTTAACAAACGATTCTCCATCACTCCATATGAGGTTCTGAACAATCGAAAGCCCAACGTTAAGTTTTTCCACGTGTTCGGTTCAAGGTGCTTCATTTTCAATTCCAAAGAGAACCGAAACAAGTTTGATGTCAAAGCCGATGAGGGAATTTTTCTTGGCTATTCACTCACTTCAAAGGCATACAGAGTTTTGAACAAACGCTCGAAACGTATTGAAGAAACATACTATGTAACCTTTGACGACAACTACATGAAGAAAGTTCAAAGAAGCGAAAGTGCCTTGGGGGAAATATTTCCTGAATCAGGACAAGTCTCGGTTCCCATTTCCAACTTGTTTGAAGAGTACATAAGGCTATTTGATGAACCAGAGAAGGCTGTACACTCAGAGGCGAAAGCAACAGACAACAAAATTGACAATCTGAAGAAGATAACTGATGAAGCTGCAAAAGAAATGAAAAATGAGCCTCCTAAACCGACTGGTGGTCAACCCTCCACTGACCCTCCAAACAACAGCTCAACGTTCAAGGGAGAGGGTTCATCTGTATGAAAAACAACCGATAGTCCAGTCGAGGGGGAGAATCCAACTCCAATCCCAACCAATAATAGTCCAATCGAGGGGGAGAATCCAACTCCAACAGAGGAGGAGAATCCTGAACCTGACAAGGGATACGCTTCGCCATTTGAGGGGGAGAATGAGAATACAAATGACGAAGGTGATCAATCAGAACTTGAAGAAGAGGTAAATGCAGAGTTGGATCCTGCCTGTGACCCTAATTACCCTCCTCTAACGAAATGGACTAAGGATCATCCCAAAGCACAAATTATTGGTGAATCATCTGAGCGAGTTCTCACACGTTCTCAATTGAAAGCGAAAGAAACTGCATTATTCTCTAATGTTGAATTCTATATGTTTAATTCGTTTATCTCCAAAATCGAAACGAAGACGGTTAATGTTGCACTTGATCACGCTGATTGGGTACAAGCAATGCAAGATGAACTCCATGAGTTTGAACGTAATAGAGTTTGGAGGCTGATTCCCACTCCAAAGGATGCTTCAGTTGTCGGCTTAAAATGGGTCTTCAGGAATAAGTTGGATAAAGAGGGCAACGTCATACGCAATAAGGCTCGGTTGGTGGTGAAGGGATATTGCCAAGAAGAAGGGATAGACTATGAGGAAACCTTCGCTCCTGTAGAAAGGTTGGAATCAGTTAGAATCATTATGGAATATGCTACTCATAAAAACTTCGAAGTTTTCCAAATGGACGTGAAATGTGCTTTCTTAAATGGAGAACTAGAAGAAACTGTGTATGTTGAGCAACCACCTGGGTTCGTGAACGAGAAATACCCTGATCACTGCTATGTGTTGGATAAAGCTGTATATGGTCTGAAGCAAGCACCAAGGGCCTGGTATGAAACTTTAACTCGCTTTCTTAAAATGTCGAAATTCAAGCAAGGTTCGGTTGACCCAACCTTCTTCCGAAAGAAAGAAGGCGAACATCTAATGATAGTTCAGATTTATGTCGATGACTTCATCTTCGGCTCCACGAATCCAAGCTTAACGGCTGAATTCAGGAAGTTGATGGAGACTAAATTTGAAATGAGTGCAATGGGTCCAATTAACTTTTTCCTTGGATTGAATATAAGACAGGGAATAGAAGGTATTTTTATCAACCAGGAGGCCTATACGAAGAAATTGTTGGCGAAATTCGGTATGACGGGAGACTCGAAGGTGAAGGTTCCCATGGCGTTTGGCACAAAGTTAACACCATCTTTGGAAAAACCTGCTGTTGACGTAACACTCTATCGTCAAATGATAGGGTCTCTTATGTATCTAACAGCTAGTAGACCAGACATTATGTTCTCTGTTTGTTATTGTGCCAAGTTTCAAGCAAATCCAAGAGAATCTCACATGGTGGCAGTGAAAAATATTTTCCGTTATCTGAAGCGAACCTCTTCTCTCGGTCTCTGGTACCCTGCTAGATCTGGATTCTTTGTTCAAGCCTTTTCTGACGCCGATCTTGGAGGATACGGTCTGTACTGAAAGAGCACAACTGGAGGATGCCAATTCCTTGACGGTAAACTTGTAAGCTGGCAGTCCAAGAAGCAAACCTGTGTGTCTCTTTCAACAGCCGAAGCTGAGTACATAGCTGCAACATCCTGTACCTCACAAGTGATATGGATACAAAGCCAACTAAGAGACTATGGACTGAGTATGAAGAAAATACCTCTTTATTGTGACTCAGAAAGCGCGAAAAGAATATGTCACAATCCAGTGCAACACTCAAAGACAAAGCATATTGCACTAAGATACCATTTCATCAAAGACCATGTAGAAGATGGGAACGTGGAAGTACATTTTATTCGGTCCTCTGATCAATTGACTGACATCTTCACTAAAGCCTTACCAGAAGCTAGCTTCAATAAAATTTTACAAGGGGGAATGATGGAAGCAGAGTCGGTACCGAACCCTCAAACCTCACTCTAAAAATTAGACAAGCGAAATAGAGCGACCGCTCGGTCTATTTCGGTTCCGGATTTTTCGGGAACCGAAATGAACCGAACGCTCGGTCTATTTCGGCTCCATAATTTTTGGGAACCGAAATGAACCGAATGTTCGGTCTATTTCGGCTCCGACATTTTAGGGAACCGAAATGAACCGAACGCTCGACTTATTTCGCTTCATTCTTTTAAGGTTTGGTTTCGGCTGTATAGTTTGTAAACTCTCTTTTAAAACTTTTTCTTACTCTATTTTCTCTTCCATTTTTATTTCAAGAATGTTTAGTATTAATTTCATTTTGTTTATTTTTCTGTTTTTATTATTTTTCAGAAACTTCAAAAATCCAAAAATATTTTCTGTTTTTATTATTTTTCAGAAACTTTAAAAATCCAAAAATATGTTTTTATTTTCTTTTTTCTTTATTATTTCTTAGCAAATTCCAAATTCGAAAAGTTTTTTTCTTTTATTTTTCTCTTAATTATTTTGTATTGTTTGTTTTGTTTGTGTGGTTTGTTTGTTTGCTAATTCTCTTTGCTAGGTACCAAGTACATCATTGCTACATAAATTGGAGGTAGGGCAGGTATGATTATTTTGATATGCACTAGTTAAGTGTCCCTAGAAGCATGCTGCTGCATGTAGACCGAAGCCTCTAAGACTAGGAGGTAGGCCTTAATGATTCGATCTATACCTATCGTTTCTTCCCAATCAGGCTGATAAATCCACTCAAGTCCTGAGCTACCTTACTCTTCTCAAATGAGTTAAGAGTTTACTGCTTTGTCACGTTTATATAGCAGAGGTACTTTCGGTTCTTAAAACACCTCCTTTGCGTTCTCCATCTACTTTCGTTTCAACAAGGTAACCCTTGAGACTCTCAGATATTACCACTGAGGTTTATGGTTACACAAAATCTGTGTTTATGATCTTAGATGCGTATACCACGTGCTAAGTGAGACCCAAAATTCAATACCAATAATGAATTGACGGTGAATATTAAATATTCAAGATCTCACTTGTTACCTAACGAAATCTCATTTTTTTTTATGGTCTTTTATGAAATTGTCTAACACCAAGGCATTTCTTCCCAAAAAGATCCAGTTTGTTTTTGTTTTTGAGATTTTTATAACATCTTTGGTCACAACAAATTATATCCAACCTACTTGTTCAACAGACCACATCGGTCTCACAAGTACTTCATCCAACGTTCGGTCTTATGTTAAGAATCGATGTTCGGTTGAAGATAAGCCACCCTTTAAACTATTATTTAAAAGAATCCTTTCGGTGTTTCTTTACAAACACTCGATCGTATTTTCTCGGGGAACCACGCAAGCACTTCAAGTCTTTCTTGACTTTGAAAGAAGAGATTCTTGCCTGGAATCATCTGCTTTATGTCTTATTAAAGACATCACTCACATCCTATACACATTTTGCTTTATTTCTTTATTTTTGGCACTCTTACACGAAAATACTTGGTGATTTTCCAAAATTCTGGTTGATGTTCCTTATGGCTCGTTTAAAGTTTCCTTTAGGCGCGAAAATGGTTCTTATAACATCTGGAGCGAAAGTGAATTTGAAAAGACGATATGTGGATAAGATTTTGGGCGCGTGAATTTGAACAGTCCCTAAACCCACGCTTGATGACGTCTACCTGGGGTAACCAACCTGTCACATCGCGCTTTTTCAGGCGACGTTTCAGTGATCGTATCATCATCACGAAGATACTTTCTCTCTGCTGGCAACGGTATATAAAGGGTTTCTCACACCAATTGTACCTTCTTACCTTCTTCAAACTCTCTCAAATACACAAGGCGATTTGCAACTGTTCATCTTCTTTCTTACATTAACAATGGCAGAATCATCATCTGTTCAAGATCAAATTGCTTCATCATCACTGCTTGTGATCAAACCTAATCAGAACTTGATCATTCAACTGAACCCGTTTTTGTATGATTCGTACATGCTCCACGTTGTTGAATCAAGTACTCTCCTCTGGTTATCGCACTCACGCAGATGGAATCTGTCTCTACTATCCCAAGTCTATTCTACTGCATCCTATGACAAGAACAAGGAGAGGATCTACTTTCAAATCTTCTCTCACAAGGCATCGATTTCGAAAAGGAGATTATGTTCCCTGTTAAAGCTTGCCGTCGATGCTTCTGTTATCTCTCCTGATTTTGTCACCACTACCCAGCTGTTTACAATGCTTTATGAGATGGGGTACACTGATGTTCTTACAACAGTGACGAAGTTTAAGAAATCGTGTTTACCGCCGCAATGGAATGGGTTACTAACTCTTATCAACAAGGGTTTAGCGGAGAGGGTTGCTGGGTCAGATGGTACCAGTAAGGCTTTTCTGACCATTCTCTATGGTCTCTACAATGGCATTAACCTCGATTATGGGTTGATTATTTGGTCGTAACTGGTGCAAAGTCTCAACACATCGACGAGATATTCATAGATTTCCTGTGGTCGCTTCTGGACCATCGTCACTCGAAGGGAAATTGACACTTTACAGATTCCAGTCGTGAAGGATGCATTGGTCTCCTCTGTGGCTACTTTTCATACGAAAAAGATCATCTTTTCAGATGCCACCAAATTCTCTCACAATGGTTCCATACCTGAAACAATGTACATGTGTGTGTCAAACGAAAGTAAAGTGATGGCTGACTACCGAAAGCTTCCTCCCAAAGGACCAAGAGAACTGACACCTGAACAACAAGCTGCTTTAGATGCTGTGGAGAAGCCAGCCAACCGAGGAAAAAGGGCAACTACCAAGAAAGTGGCAACCGGAAGTCCTTTGTCTAAGCCTATCAAGTCTAAAAAACGAAAGGCTGAAAAGGCTGACTCTTCGGCTCCAAAGAAAGTTAAGAAGATGGCAAGGAAATCCAAAAGTCCCTCTCCTTTAAGCTCAAAACATGATGAGGAGCGATCGGCAGATAAGGAAGAAGAAGTTCAGCCTCATGGTTCACCAAGAGGTAATACACCTCCCCGTTCTCCAACTCCTACTAAACAACTTCATGACAAGATTCCAACTCCTCCTCCATCTCCACCGAAATCTACTGTTCCAGTTTTGGTTGCTCCCATTCCACCTCCTCCTACATCTCAAACCACCACTTATGTGCCACCACCACCACCAGTTAGTACCATACCAATCTCTACCACTCCTTTACCACCTCCTATCTTTTCACAAGCAACTACCACCACTACAACCGAACCTCCAGTTAATGTCAACGTATCTAATACGGGGGCTAATACTGAAACCGAACCTCCTGTTACATCCAAACCTCTTTCACCATCACCCTCAACAGATTCTGGTGATACTCTCGGTGGTGCCAATCTTGAATTTGACTCAAACTATTACAGTCCTTATCGGCTTCCCACAGATGAAGATGAAGATGCTCCCGTCACAAGACAACAAGTGCAGAGTCTTGATGAAAAGCTTGATCAATTGGTTGCCTCTACCAAGACGTGTAACGATGTGGTGCTCAAGGCTTTTTTGGACACTGCTTTTGAGCAGTATACAAGGGCCATTGACAAATCCACGCAGGCAGTTGAAGCATCAACCTCTTCTTGCCAGAAGGCTACAACTGAAGTTGCAGAACTTATTCACAGTTCCAAGATTTTTCTTAAATCCCTCAACAGTCATGCTGATAAGAATGCAGCTAAAGTGAACGCTTTAGTTGACTCTTTATCAAAGTCACTTCAAGAGGAGCAAGCCAAATTTGAGAATGTTCGTTCTTCAATTCAAGCTGAGAACACTTCTCTTCTAAGCTCAGTGAATTCTCGCCTTGAAACACTCCATGCTGATTTAGCAAAGGAGAGCGCATTAAGGGAGGATCTTGCCCGTCAAACCTCTACCATTGAAGTTCAGAAGGTTCAATTGGCTCAAGCTGAAAGGGGGATTTCATTGTTGAAGACTGAGCGTGCTGTTTTCCGGAGTTGTGCTGGTGATGTACAGAATATGCTAAACAATGTTCTAAGTGCTCATGATCTGATTCTTACGTTGACCATCCGGAATCACCTGACTTCCAAGCTTCTTCCTGCCCTTGCACTTTTACATGAAATGAAGGGTGTTTCGGAGCCATTCGTACCTCCAAAACAAGGGGGAGAAGGTGTTAAGTCAACTCAACCGAAAGTCACTGTCAAAACAGAACCGAAGGGTAATGAAGCTTCGGGTTCTGGAAATCAATATAAGAAGAAGGGACTTGCTGATGATAGTGATGAAGAAGAAACAATTGCCGAGGCCCTGAAACGAAAGAAAAGGGATAATGAATTGGATGAAACTCTTAGGGTTGCAAAGGAAGTAGAAGAGAGGGAGCGAAAGAACAAGGAAGAGCAAGATGCCTTAGTTTGCAAAAAGGCCTTGTTTCCTCCTTGGACAAAGGAAACGCTCATCAAAGAAGCGATAGAGTTTCCTAGCGTGTACTGGCTGGAACCTGTAGCTTCATTTGATTGTGAGAATTCGAGGGACTCACAGTTTGATATGCCTATAACACGAAAGGCATTCACTTTTCATTGCTTTGATTCGACTGTTCAAGTTCCCTCACCTCACCCTCAGGTTGATCGTGAACTTATCGATTTTTATCTCAAGTTCGGTCAGCCTCAGTACCTGACTTGGAGTGCTCAAAAGATTACAACTGTAAAGGTGCTGAAACCTTCTCCTGCAGGGAAGTTTATTAATGTCAATTTCAAAATAACCCGAGGTTCAGACAACTCGGTTTCTGTTATTTCCCTGGCAGATCTTCCAAACTTGAATCCTCATGATTGGATCTTGTTGTTCAACATATTGCTCACAAATGCGAAAGAATATGAGCCGATCCTAGATCATCTGAAGAGGATGTTGGCCTCCTATATTCATGAAGTTGCTGCAATGGATCAGGAGATTGCTAAAGTTTTGAAGAAGAAACCAACCGTAAAGCCAACTGCAAAACCTGGAGATGTGAACAAAATGAAGATGGGTCAAATTGATTCTAAATATCTCACGGTGATGTTCACAAGAGGCGAAGCCAACATATTTCTTTTCGCTCTTGTTGATAAAAATATGTTCTCAACGAACTGCTTAGAGCACATAATTAATATCATCCATCGATGCAAGCAAAACACTGAGGCAGATAAGAAGAACTTCACGGACATGCTTCAGTGGTATATCACTTTTCGTCATACTCTATTGGCCATTATACCGAAGGTGTTCAAGACTGTCAAGAAGTCTTCTATAACTCAACCGAACTGAGCTTTCGGCTCCATTGACGCAAAGGGGGAGATTGTTGGGTATTTTATGTTGCGTCATGGGCTTAGTTTTGTATATCCGGATTGGGCCTGTCCATCCGTGATTGTTATGTAGGGTTAAGCTATAAATAGTGCATGCATGTATGCATTAGATACAGTCGTAATTATTATTATTATTTCTTTGTAACCCTAAACACCTCTACAGTCGAAGTTCTTAATCGAGCTCTTCTGAGGTGTTGAAGTCTAATCATTCGACATAAGTTAAACCATTCCTGTGTTCTTCATTACGTCATTTATTATTTTTTCTGCTTAGAATCTATCGATCCTACTAGAACTTTGTTCTAACACAATCTATCTTTTTATCTCATCAAAAGATCTTCTACTACACATGTAGTACTTAACTCATTAAGTACTTAATCTTTATCTATGTCTATTAACATATAGGTATTCTACATAATACCATTAATATCTAGATACACACACATACTCTTTTGATTATATTACATATAATCATACTTTGTCTCTATCTACAATCTCTTAGGTATCAACAATTACCTTTCTCATCATCTACTCATACATAGGATTATAATACATATAATCACATTCTTTCTTTATTTACTCTTATGGGCATTACTCATAATACCCCTATCCTTTCCTTATACATCTGTATATACTTTGGTTATACATACATGCTCATATACATGATCTTAAATGTATAACCACAAGTACACAATCTAACATAGGATTATCGTATATATAATCCTATTCTTTTTTTTTCTCTTTGTCATGAATACATGACTCTTACATACAAATATATATATATATATATATATATATATATATATATATATATATATATCAGGAGAGAGAGAGAGAGAGTAATTACTCACCTTATTAGTTGGTGAAGACTAACTACCATTGACTCCATTATTTGATTGATGCACCTTGATCCATTTTTGTTAGGTGCATAAAGTGCACCTTTTTAGATATTCATTTCATGTTTAATTCAAGTATTGCGTAGCATTTAGTTTAACTTTACATGCATTTTGTATTTTTGGGACATTTTTTTAGGATCAATCCACTTTTCACCATTTTTGTGGATGTTTCATGGGCATTTGAGGATTTGGGCATGCTTAGGATATTCGTGGGAGGTTCTACACGGTCGTGGAATGGAGTCCTAAACATATCAATCAATTTTCCATTCCATCCCCATGGAATCTCAAGGCATACCATTCCACGGTCTTGGAACGTAGTCTAGCAGTTTTCGGGATTTTTCAACGTCCGATTAAAAGAAGTTTTCGTCCGTTTTCAAGAAAACTTCAAACTTACACTTCGGGAGGCGATTTTGGGAAGAATAGATCATAATTAAGTGCTTTGGAAACACTATTTATTTTATTTTGTAAGTTTGTTTAAGGATTAAACTTGTTGGATTTGTATTTCAGTTGAACCATGTGTGGCTAACTTTTCCTTCCATTTTTTATTCTAGGTTCCTAATTACTTGTTGTTAGATTGTGATGTGAACTAGATTTCATATTTTTTATCTAGTAATATCTGATTTGGTCTTCATTATATACTTGATTTGTAGTCTTTTCACTTGATCAATGATATTTGGGTTCATATCATGGTTGCTAGTCAAATGATGAAATTCGTATATGTTTTATGATTTGTAATTGGTAACAAGCACTTAATTGGTTTCACTGGAATCAAAATTTGTGTAATCAATTATTAGATGTTCATATTCCCGAGACTATGAGGAGTATTCGACATTGTTGGTAATATTTGCATGAACTTAAGGTCTTTTAGTGATCTAATCTAAGAGCTTGTTTGGATTTTATCAAATAAATGAAGTTTTACTTAAAGATCATGTGTTGGGTAAAATACTTTGGTCAATTTGGAGATATTAGAACATGTTAGTATCTTAATTACCAACCTAGATTGAACTTGAGTTGATTTCACATTGGAACTTACAACATAGTATTTGAATACGATTTGGAATCAGAAATGTTCTTTAAATTATGAATTTTAGTCTTTCAATTCATCTATTTTATGAAGTTTTATTTAATGTCAACAAATACCACATTTTAAAAATTGGTTATATGTTATGTTAAAACATGGTCAAACATTAAGTTTCGTATCACTATGGATCGACCCTCCTTATTCTATACTATCTTTAGTATATATATAGTAGCAGTGACTTGTGTTTAAATTATTATTATTTTTATCCCTTTATTTGTTGGGTTGACACTCAAACAACTTGGTGCCTTTGCTGGGGATGCGGTAATACTAAATGTTTATGCCAAGATCTTTTTGTATAGGTACACCTTTACCATTTGAGTTGGAGATTGAGAAATCTATGAAGAAGAGAAGGAAGCAAGCTAGACTTTTAAAGAAATAACAACAAACCGGAGGTTCTTCATCAAACCTTTCAACCACATCCTCAAATACACCGCCATCTTCACCCACTCATTCCACTGAACCAGAAACCTCCATACATACTCCTATCATGGAAGGAGGAGTAGGCAATCACCAATGAGCCAATCAAGGTCCTCCCGTACCACCTCATGAACAAACATTTCGAAAATGATCCACACAAAGTGTTACCCAACAACCATTTTACATTACTTATGCCGCAACAATAAACTTTGAACTCAAATCCAGACTCATTCACTTGTTTCCTACATTCTGTGGTCTTGAAAATGAAGACCCACATAAATTCCTTAAGGAATTTCATGTTGTCTGAGTGGGAATGAAGCTACATGAAGTCACTAAATATCAAATCAAGTTAAGGGCATTTCCCTTTGCTTTACATGATTCAGCCAAAGAATGGTTGTATCACTTACCACTGGGGCGAGTCACAACGTGGAATGAGAGATTTAGTTTTACACAGGGAAATCATTGGTATCAAGCAACATAAAAGTGAAGCCTTGCATACTTACTGGGAACAGTTCAAGAAATCATGTTCAAGATGTCCAAAGCATAGGATTTCAGAGTATCAGTTGTTGCAATATTTTATGAAGGAATATCACCTTGGGATAGAAGATTGCTTAATGCATCTAGTGGAGGATCAATAATTGACAAGACTCCTACAAAAATCAGAGCTCTTATAAAGAATATGGCTGAAGAGTCCAAGCATACAAATCAAGAGGAGGAATGATACACTGGCACAACAAGAGGAGCGAAAGAAATTTTTATACCAAAGATCGAGAGTCAACTTTCCTAGTTGACCAAAGTTGTGATGATGCTTGACAAGGATAAGGGTGTGCAACCAACAGTTATACCTTGTGGTGTTTGTAACTAAGTAGGAAGAACCACTGATATATGTCTTATGTTACAAGAAGATATGGAAGAAGTTCAAGCTATGGGATTTTCTGGTCAACAACAAGGCAATTTTCCACCAAGAAGCAATCCAAATTGGCATCAACCCAGTGTCAATTTCCAGCCAAGGCCACCACCCTATCAACCTAGACCTCCATTTCAGAATTAAATACATCACCAACCAATTTACAAACCAAATTTCTAGCCCCATCAACCTCCTCAACAATCTCATTTCCAACCTCAATACATGCAACAAGGAAGTAGCTCAAGCGGTTCAGGAATGTGTTTGGAAGACATTATCAAGAGTTTAGCCACAAGTAATCAATCATTTCAAAATGATCCCAAGGCGAGTATCATGGATTTAGAGAAACAAATGACTCAAATCGCCACTTTCTATGAGTAAATTAGAGTCACAAGGAAAACCGCCCATACAAAATGAGAAAAATCCAAAGCATAATGCGTGTTTCAGGAACGGAAAAGAATATGAAGGTCCAAGCATGGTTGAGGAAGATGAAAAGATAGAGTTAGAGAAAGAAGATGAGAAGTCAAAAGCATCTTCAAAAGCAATACTCGTTAAAGTGAAAGTTAATCCTCATCATTTTCCTACAAGATTAAGCAAGTTAAAGCATGAAAGAGAAGATAATGAAATCATGGAAATGTTTAGAAAGGTTGAGGTAAATATTCCTCTCATTGATGCCATCAAACAAGTTCCTAGATATGCTAATTTCCTTAAGGAATAATGCACATCTAAGAAAAAGTTAAAAGGAAATGAAACTGTCAAAGTAAGTGAGAATGTTTATGCAGTGCTACAGAAAAAATTACCTCAAAAATGTAAGAATCTGAGTGTTTTGACGGTTCCTTGCAAGTTAGGTAACCTTCATGTTCCACGAGCTATGTTAGACCTTGGAGCTTCTATCAATGTTTTTCCTTACTCTATTTTCAAAACTTTAAATATTGGCACATTGAAGAAGACCAGGGTGATAATCCAATTGGCTAGCCATTCTTTAGTACATCCAAAATGTGTACTAGAAGATGTGTTAGTTTAAGTGAATGAAGTAGTGTTTCCCGTAGATTTTTATGTTCTTGACATGGGTGATGATGATGCACCAAGTTCTAGTTCCATCATTTTAGGAAGACCCTTTTTGAAAACATCCAAGACCAAAATTGATGTTTTTAATGGTACATTGTCCATAAAGTTTGATGGTGAAGTGATAAATTTTAACATTTATGATGCCATGAAATATCCAAGTGGTGCTTCATCATTGAACTTTATGGATGTCATTGAACCATTAACTGAAGAGTGTTTTGATTTATATAATCTTGATGTGTTAGCTTTAGTTCTAGATAGGAATAATCAAAGAGATGGAGTGGAGAAACTTTCAAAACAGTTCAAGATTGATGAAGAGATTATGGAAGTTGTATCTTGACTGGATCAAAAGAAGAAGATGAGGTTTGATGTTCCAAATTTGAAATTATTCGTATCTAATAAGAAACATGTTCCATCTATTATGCAGGCACTCAAGTTAGAACTCAAGACTTTACCGAAGCATCTCAAGTATGCTTATCTTGGAGAGAAAGAGACTTTACCCGTGATCATTTCCACCAAATTGATAACCAAGGAAGAAAAAGAGCTTGTCACCACATTGAAGGAATATAAGGAAGCTATTGGGTGGACTATAACCGACATCAAAGGGCTAATTCCTTCACTTTTCATGCATAAAATCCTTATGAAAGAATATTACAAGCCTTCCCGAGAAACTCAAAGGTGTTTGAACCCTCCAATGATGGAGGTTGTGAAGAAAGACACTCTGAAGTTGTTGAATTCTAGAATGATTTATCCTATATCGTATAGCAAGTGGGTAAGCCTATTTGAAGTTGTACCAAAGAAGACATGTATTAACGTTACCAAGAATGAACAAGGTGAATTAATCTGCACACGTGTGCAAAACAGGTGGAGAGTTTGCATAGACTATAGAAGACTCAATTCCTCGACCCGGAAAGATCATTTCCTACTTCCTTTTATTTACCAAATATTGGAAAGGTTAGCAGGAAAAACACACTATTGTTGCTTGGATAGGTATTCCAGTTTTCACAAAATACTCGTTGCACCGAAGGATCAAGAAAAGAATACCTTTACTTGTCTTTTCAGAACATTTGCATATAGGTGGATGCCTTTCGGACTTTGCAATGCTGCCACCATTATTCAAAGGTGCATGGTAAGTATCTTTTCAGAGTATGTTGAGGAAATCATTGAGATGTTTATGGATGATTTCACAGTGTATGGTAATTCTTTCATAGAATGTTTGGGTAATTTAAAGAAAATATTGCAAAGATGTATTGAGACCAACCTAGTTATGAATTATAAAAAGTGTCATTTTATGGTTGATAAAGGTCTCATACTTGTTCATGTTGTTTCTTCTAAGGGTCTAGAGGTAGACAAAGCAAAAATTGATAACATTAAGTCTTTACCTTATCCCACTTGTGTTTGTGAGGTACATTCATTTCTTGGCCATGCACGTTTTTATAGAATATTCATCAAAGAGTTCTCCAAATTAGCCTATCACATGTGTGAACTCTTACAAGAAGGTGCAGAATTTGAATTTTGCAAGGAGTGCAAGTAAGCTTGTGATCAGTTGAAGGAGTTATTAATTTCAGCACTAGTACTTCAATCACCGAATTGGAGTTTGCCATTAGAAATAATGTGTGATGCTAGTAATCATGTAGTTGGTGTAGTGTTGGGGAAAAGAAAAGATCGAGTTCCTCACGTCATATACTATGCTTCAAAGGCACTTGATTGTGCACAAGCCAATTAATCCACATCTAAGAAAGAATTGTTATCCATTATATTTGCTTTAGGAAAGTTTCACCAATATTTGTTAGGATCTAAGGTGATTCTTTATTCTGGTCATGCAACTATTTGGTACCTACTTGCAAAGAAGGACTCAAAGCCTAGACTCATTCAATGGCTATTCCTATTACAAGATTTCAAAATAGAAATCAAGGACAAGAGCGGAAAAGAAAACCTTGTGGCTGGTCATCTTAAGAAGATTGTTTCTTCCGATTACCCAACTCCCATCTGTGACACATTTCTGGATGAACAACTATTTTCAACAAAAGTTTCCCCGTGGTATGCCGATATTATGAACTACATCGTCACAAAACAATTTCCACCAAATTTGACTCGATGGCAAAAAGACAAAATCAAGAAGGAAGCCAAGAGGCATGTATGGAATGAACCATACTTGTGGAAATATTGTGCTGAACAAATGATTAGAGGATATATTGAACAACATGAGGTATCTTCTATCTTAGCATTTTGTCACTCTTATGCTTGTGGATGGTATTTTGGTCTTCAAAGAATTGCAAGAAAAGTCTTAGAGAGTGAATTTTACTGGCCCAATATCTTCCATGACTCTTACATTTTTTGTGCAAGCTGTAGAAAGTGTCAAAATATGGTTTCTTAAGCTCAAAGAATCAAATTCCCCTTAACCCCATTTTAATTTGTGAAATTTTTGATGTGTGAGGCCTTAATTTTATGGGTCCATTTACTTATTCTTCGAGTTTTACTTACATTTTTTGTTGTGGATTATCTTTCTAAATGGGTGGAAGCTAAAGCCACTCGTGCTAATGATTCAAAAATTGTGATAGATTTTAATGAAGGCTAACATGTTTTCCAGATTTGGAGTTTCAAAAGCCTTAATCAATGATCGTGAATCACACTTTTGTAATCATATGCTCGGAAGTGTTTTGAAGAAATATGGAGTGACTCACAAAGTCTCCAAAACATACTACCCATAAGCGAATGAACAAGCCAAAATGAGCAATATACAAATCAAGAGAATTTTGGAGAAGACACTGAATAAAAAATGAAAGATTGGAGTAATCGTCTCGATGATGCTTTGTGTGCATACCGTACTACATTCAAAACTCAAATTGGAATGTCTCTATGTCGCATTTTCTTTGGAAATCCATGTCGATTACCCTTTGAGATGGAACGTAAAGATTATTGGGTGGTTAAGCAGTTCATTATGGACATGGATAAATCGGGAAAGAAAAGGAAGCTTTACATACAAGACCTTGAGGAGATCCGCGATGAGGCTTATGAGAATGAATTTCTTTACAAAGAAAAGACAAAAGCGTACCATGACAAGATGATATATCACAAGGTATTCGTTAAAGGACAAAAGGTATTGCTTTACCCCTCTCATTTCAAATTAACTCCTGGTAAATTACAGTCCCATTGGATGGGACCATTTGTTGTTATTTATGTTTTTGAGCATGGTGCAATAGAAATCATAAGTGAGAAAACTGGGAAGATTTTCAAGCTAAAAGGGCATCGTTTGAAGCCTTATTATGAAGGATTTGTAGTAAAAAATGAAGAAGTGGAGGAATGAGAGGATCCAAAGTACCAAACTTGACAAATCATTGGGGTCCCTGTCGAGCCACCAACTTTAAACAAGGGCAGCTACCCGAGAGGAAACTCGGGGGTATTTTCATCATTTCTTTTGTAAAAGTTTTGTACGGACAATTTATTTCATTTTTTTATGTTCCAAAGTTCTTAGAATAATTAGAGGAGTCTAAAACTAATTTTTATAGGGTTTATAAGTGTGCGTTATTGAAATTGAAGAATTTTTTGGGCTCTATCAGAACATTCCACGACCATGGAATGATTAATCTTTTGGTTCCACGACTGTGTAACGAGTTATTAAAAAAAATCGAGGATTTTATTCCTCTTCTCCCCATTTTTTCTTAAATCTCACGAATCTCTCCCCTGGTCTCTCTCTTTCTATTTCCGACGCACATGAAAAACACATACACTCTCAAATTCAATTCGATTTTTCTTTAATATAAGATCAAAAGGTATGTTTCTTTTACTCCTAACTTGTTTCTTCTTCCCCAAAAAGAAATGGAGCTCCTCCCATGGAGATTTTCGGATTTTGAAGAACCCTAGAATTTTTGGGTCCGAAACTTTTGTGATATTTTGTTAAATTGTCTGTAGATTAAGCTTGGGGAAGCATAAGGGAAGTGAGTTTAAGCGTCAATTTCGAGCGGAAGCTACAAAAATTGTGTGTTCTCCTTCCAATTTTATTTTTCTTGCAATTGTTCATAAAAGCTTGAATCTTTCACTATTTTGTGTGTTCTTAACTGTTTGTAATTGTAACAATTGGTAAAAATTGATCAGAGTTCGGCGGTCAAACCACCGCGAACCGCTAGGTATTAATGGCCAATTATGTGTAATTATATGTTTATAATGTATATTAAAGATATTATATTCATAATTACATTTTGAACATCTCAAACTGCTCAAACCATCTATCCTTAAAGGTCAAACCGACAATCACCAAAAATTAAATTTATTTGTGACGTTAAAAATAAAATTTAGCAGTAAGTATATCTGAGAGTTATGGATAAGAAAATTGAATAGATTACGTTGTCCTGATTTCGTGGATATAAAGAACGTCCAAAGAGGAGATCGTATGAAAAAGTTATGCCCCTTTAAATTTATAAAATCAGTATTAATCTGATTTTTCCTGAAACGAACTGTGCACTGTTTCGTTTGGAATATCTACGGACCTCGTAAATTGTTTCTAAGCATGTTTTTGAACTCAGACTATGATATGTTATTTAATTTCATTTTTATGATATTTTAATGCCGATCGAAATCAAATTCGTAAAATCTGTCGAATCAGATCAAATTAGACGCGAAACTATAAACGTCTTTTCCCGGAGTTCTACATATCAGATTTAGGACCCGTCTGAGTTTTTGGAATCCTTGAACCGAGATTATGATTCGCCAACTTTAGTAAAATTATTAGACATCAGGATTGATGGCACACAAATCAGGAATGCTATAAAATAATATTTTTTTTATATATAGCACATGTGTGACATTATTACTAGTACAATAAAACATGTTTAATTGAGTAAATGTCCAACTTTGACTTATAAACATTTCCTAAATTATTTTCCACTTTCATGTAACGTATCTCTAAATTTCCATACAAATACATACATGAAACATTTACTAGATTTAGGAGTACCCTTGTATATGTGTATGTTGGGTTTTGAGCATTCTAACACTCCTATGGTGTACATGCAACCCTATAAACCTTGGATCTATGTTTTCTCTATTATACAAGCAAATATTAACTATTCCAAGGTTTCATCCTAACTAGCATATTATGAAGCACCTATACTACAAAGTTCTAGTTAGATGACATACCTTTTGATGTAGCTTGATGTCTTCAAGCTTTAAGAGCTTAGCCCCAATAGTGTGGAAGCCTCAAATGGAATCACAAATCACCAAAACACCTTGGAAAAATTTGAGAGAATATGTATGCACACTAAAATCGGCCTACTCTTATTTTCACACACTTGTGCCAATTTTGTGAGCCAAGGACCCCTTTATATATTATGGAGGATTAGGGTTACATCCATGTAAACCCTAATACCCATGACCTTTCATTTATATAGGTTCCATGGGTTAAAAGCTCCATGGACCATCCATGAAAGCTTAGCCCAACCTAAATGAACTTGGCCCATTCCATATATATAAGAGTCCATATTTAATTAGTTCTTTTTGATCACTTAATTAATTCTAAATTAATTCTTGATCAATACTAATTAAATAATATGATTCCATATTAATATATTAGAACTTATAATATATTAATATAAATCATAAATATACTATTCTCAAAAGACTATCCATATAAATTGTGCCGGTGAAGTGCAACCCAAATGGACCATGCCGGGTCGGGTCAAGTACATACCAAATATAGTTATGGACTTAGACATTAATCCAACAGTCTCCCACTGGGATAAGTCTTAAACTATTATTGAGTATGACTTCAAAACCTAACTGGCAATCGTAGCTCTTAAAGCCGTTGTCGAACTCTGACCTTGTCAATGACTTGTCCATTAGATAAGGGATCATATATTCCTCCATTCTAGATATCATATGGACTGAGACATGGATTATAATCATTCTCTCTGTCCATTTGTTGTTTCCCGATTTTCGATTTATGATGACTGACTAATTGAACAAATCAAATCAGTCCTGGCTTGGCCAAGCACTCACATGTGTCATCGCTAAATCATCGAGGGGCCCACAGATATCGCTTTTATCCCGAAGGTAAAAGGAATGGATAAACTTCGACTCATATGGCTTGTTCTACTACTTGTTGAATCATACACAAAGGCACGTTTTATAACATCGAGTTACCAAATGCGTTTTCGTGCAATCAATGTATAACCAACTCATAGTAACAACTCATATCTCTAGGTTTGAAGAATATAAGATATTATCGTCTCATGATCACTCGTGATAAAATCCATGAAGTGATTCAAATGAGCGCGGGTTGAATCCAATACTCAGAACTTATGAGCACTCATGAGTGTTGTAACACCACTTTGTCCACCAACTTGGACCTCTACAAACCAACCCATGACAGTCTTGATTCATATCTACTTCCAACATATGACCGACTGTGGATGGTTTGAATAACTTAATCATTCAGGAAGAGCGACTTAGTTATTCTGGAAGTCAAAACATGCAAAGTGAAACACAAGAATAAATGAATCAAATATGGTATCAAACCCTATAAATATAAATAAACACTTTTATTTATCACCATACTGATTACTCATTATTCATTGTTTCGGTTTTATCAACTTTATACTTGAATTAAAAACACTAGTTGTCCCATGCTCCAAGCATGTACACTATGTTTTTCTTAAACAATAGTTTTGCCATACACCAAGTATGCACTCTATGTTTGTCTATGATCCTTACTTTGTGAAATAAACCAATTGAACATAATTTCAATGATTCTAATTTCACACTCCCAAATCCTTATCGAAAAATGTGAGAATTTCAAATTCCTATCATTTATCGAAATCTGTTTAGATTTTAAACTTATATGCACTGAACCTCCTGTAATGAATATGTACAAAGTCACAAAGACTTGTCAACAGTAATTATAAGGTATTCCAATGGAGATCAACTCCATGGAAACTAAGTCTCATATTCAAAGTACATTGCTTTGGACATGCTTCTTGCATTAAGTTTTCTAATCTTACACAGATAACTTCCACCTATGGAGACAACTCCATATTCTCATTTTGACTATCAGTTCTGAATAAGAGATGCCTCTTTTCAGAATATGTCAATATGGTCCTTCCAAAATTAGCACTATACTTCCAACTGTCCCTGAGCAACCAATCTTTGGTAAACCTCAGATTGTCCTCGACAATTGCTTAATCATTTTAGTCATATCCAATTCTAGACTTTTTCCCTTCTTAATGCCTCGGGGCATTTGGAAAAATTTAGAAATGACAAATATTATAGCACATGCAATCGATCCTGTACCCAAAGCAAATGGTACACGATTCATGATGTCTCACATAAAGACATGATTCTAGACCAGTCTTTTGCTACAATATTTTTATTTGCCATGTTTTCAAAATTTGACTATGAAGAGGGATGTCGTAATCATAATCGAATTTTGAGAACGCAATATATAGAATTTCCTTAAGTTGAACCAATCCAACATGAAATTCATATATATATATATATATATATATATATATATATATATATATATATATATATATATTCTTGACTAAAGATGATTAAGGTCTCAATCTAAGCCTTTAGAACTGAAATGAAGTATATCCTCTCCCTTAATTATAGCAAAACAACTTTTTCAATCCCTGTAGCCTCACGAATTGAAACTTTTGTTTTCTATAATTAACATTGCTAACTTGCAACACTAATAATAATTATCATGTTAGTGGGACTTCTAGAAATCAATACTGTATTGACTTTCTTACCAAAGTTCATATTTCTGATACGAGATGCTTTGATAAAACTTTATCAAAATCATACACCTTTCCTTAGATAGCATGCATGTGTGTCTAAACAATTTCAGAACTATGAAAAGGGATGCCGTAATCATAGTCTCAATTGTTTAGACCTTTTGCCATCTGCTTCAAATCTACTTGGTGGAAGTGTTTCCTCACCATCATTTTCATGAATCGGAGAGAAACCTTATGACCCTTAGATTTTATGGTGTATGTGTTCTTATCCATGTGAATCGTCAAAACCATAGTCACAAGACAAGGATAATGACAAATCCAAACTCATATGGACTGAACTTATGCAATCTTAACTTCTTGCCACATGGCAGTACAGGGCCTGCCATTGCTTCCAAGTTGTTATGCAACCAATTGAGAACTTTCAGAACTCCTATGCAAAGCCAACTTTAACTGGACTGGGCACAGAATATGTCAACACGATAGGTTATAAACCTCAAGTCGTGTGCTAGTGAAGAACCTCATGTTTTATTCTTGATTAGTTCTTGAAATTCATTTTAGGATCTTTAAGACTCCCACTATCCTCTTGACATATAAGACTATCTTGTCAAATATTCAAGAGATAGTGCGGATTCTTTATCAAGACAAACACTTCACACAATTGGCCTTAGTTGGTCTTTGTTTTATCCAAAACATCACAACTTACAAATTTCAAATGTACAAGAGTAGGACACTTTTACTCTTACATTTGACAAGTGTTTTAAACCTTTCTTTAAGATATGTCACTCAAGTTACAATCTTGGAGTACGACTCTAAGAATTGTTTTGGAACGAAGTATGACTCATCTTCCTGATCTAACCATTTCAACAATTCATGACTCCTCTTCTTAGTCATAAGAATGCACTAAGATGACCTTTAGAGGACTAATTGTGATATGATTTCTAAATCATTAAGATGATCACAAACATGATACTAAAGTACTCTCCCATCTTTTCAAATTTGAGAAACTTTTATCTTTCTGCCTAATTTGATTCTTCCCATTCGTTCTGCCATACATTGAGACTTTTCCAATGTTTCAGAATTATACTTAAACTTGTAAGTATAACCATATTTACTAAACTTTAGTAAATCAAATAGTCTTAACGAGCTTTGTGGTGGACATGACCAGTGCACAAGAATGTGTACTCGATCCCTTTAGTCCTTCACTTGACTCACACATCCATGTGAACAAGTAATTAGTCTTGATTTTCCAATGCTTGAAAGTTCTCATTCATCATACTATTCAACTTGCATGATTCCAAGTTTCGATCCAATTGAAACTTGGGTGATGAGGAACTTTCCTGATTTGGTAAATTTAGACACTACCACAAATGAAAGAATCAAATCCATTTTCCAATATTGCTGTCAGTGGAATTATATAAGCAACAATTTTCCACAAATGCCATTGTAAGGATACTTCAAATAAATAAAATTAAACAATTTTCTTTTATTTTAAAACTTTGCGGAAAAACTTATCCTTACAATCCACATGGAAAATTGTTGTTATCTATTCCTTAGCAATATATCATAACTTCTTAAGCAACTGCTCAAAATTCTGAGGCGATCGAAATCCACCTTCGCGATCAGAATCAGCATATACTTCCTTTAAGATTTCTCTCTATTCTTTGAATCCTAAAACATCAACATGTGACCTAGTCACATCATGTAATGAGGATCTCAGAATAGAACTTAACAGAGTTAGATAATGGGCTCTACCTGATGTAGAGTCAAACTTATTGACTTTAACATCCTTAGGTAAATTTGGTAGCTTTGCAATCAACGCCCCTTCCTTTGGCAAAATAAACATATGGACCCTTTGGTAATGGGACTATCTCAGACTTAGCCTTTCTCTTTACCATTTGGTCAACCGGGTTGACTATGACCAATCCCTTTCCATTGGGAAGAGAATGCTTTTTTGGATTTCCAGTGTCACCATTGTCACTGTCCATAAAGTTTTTGGGAAGTTGATCTTCTAATCAAATTTGCTTTACTATCGTTCCAAATCATTGCTGATTCAGCAGCACCAAGCAAATAGATATGATGATTAAGGTTCATGTCATAGTCTGTTTCATAGTAGTCCCAAAGTAACTCACTATGTGACTTAGAAAGTGATTGAACATCCAACTTTCTCAAGACTTTGACACCCAACTCTCCCGACTTGTCAATATGTGACTTCATCTCTAAGATGTGATCACACATAGACCTTGCTTGACATTAGGAGTTGAGTGACCTTGAACTTGTGGGTTAGGGAGAATAATTGGAGGAGGTAGAGGAAGAGAAGTATGACTTCCATGAGCCAAACTCGGGAAGTCATATTCATTAGGAAAGCTTGGTTTGGGAAGATCATTGTTATCTAAACCAGACATCAACAATGGGAGAAATTCACGTAAAGTTTATGTCACTCAATTCACAATCTTGGAGTATGACTCTAAGAATTGATTTTGGTATGAAGTACGATTCATCTTATTGACTTAACCATTTCAACAATTCTTGACTCCTCCTCTTAGCCATACTAGTGCACTACGGTGTCCTTAGAGGATGAATTGTAATATGGTTCTTATAATCTTTAAGAGAATCGTAAAACATGATACAAAAGTACTCTCCCTTCTTCTTAGATTGGAGAAACTTTTATCTTTCTTGCCTAATTTATTCTTCTTATTCGTTCTGCCATTCATTGAAACCTTTCAATGAGTCAGAATTACACTTAATCTTGTAAGCATAATCACGTTTACTAGACTTTTAGTAAATGATGACGAATAATCTTATCGTTCTTTGTGGTGGACTTGACCAGTGCAAAAACATTGTGTACCAGATCTCATTATCCTTCACTTGACTCACATACTTATGTGAACAAGGAATTAGTCTCAATTTTCCAAATATGTCACACCCCGAAACCGAAGGCGGAAACGTTCCGGGGCGGAGGACGTCATGCGTAGTATCACAACAGTTGTAGCTAGTAAGCATAGTAAACACAACCTTTACATTAAAATAAGAATATTTACATTGTTCAAAAACATGGTTTATACATGTCAGTATATATAGCGAAAGTAAAAGATGTGACTTCAGGATGTTCCATCTTCTCCAAAAGTTGGCAAAAGTACCTGCCTATTGATGCCTTGAGAATACAAGCAGTTTTAAAATATCAGCATAAAGCTGGTGAGTTCATAAGCAGTTAATTCTGGTGAAAGGAATGTTTCCTTGATTCTTTGAAAAGTTGTTTCCCAAGAAAAATCCCATATTTTCTTATGAAAGAGTTTTGATTATCCATTAGTTACACATTAAACAGACTATTTATGAAAGATTAAGTTATTCCAGAAAATCCCATATTTTCTTAAGGGTTGATAGTTGATTATCCATACACGAGTATCTACCATACTCGAACAACAGTTTTCTTTTCGAAGCTCTGGTTACACCCAAAGGAGTATTTTAGCCGTATTTTCGAAGCTCTGGTTACATCCAGAGGAGTATATTGGAAAAGTAAATTCTCGTTACCTAAGTTGTGAGTGCAATAACCGTACTTTGACTGGATAAGGCACGAACGGGGGCTGATATCTTTTTAAGACTTTGTCACCCCTGATCCTAACGGTTCCGCTGTAGCTAGCAGCGAGGGTGCGGGATAGTCAGTCCCGTACATATCTATACACAATAGTCACGCTCTCCCTCCAAGAGATTCTGGTTATAAGTCGTAGTCCTCCACTCACGAATCCGGGGGAGTGTTACCAAGGACATGTCTCAAACTTAGCCTTACGAATTTACCAGTAATAGTACGAAAATCCTGTTTATGATTTGCATGAATCCTTTATGAGACAATACATATTATGATAAGATTCACAAGTTCCTTGCTTTAGATTTGAAAACTGTTTCTACGGGTTGATTTCTTAATCGAGTGGTAAAACAGTTTTCTGTGTTAAAAGCATACTGAACATATAATTATTTTAAACAAAATAATATATTTGAGCACAAGTTTCCTTGTACTTTTTGCTTGTATTCCCCCCCTTGAAAACATGAAAAATTCGGAAATGTATAGGGGTATGAACTCACAGATTAACGTGGGATCCGAGTGTAAGTTGCTAGGAATTTTTGAGTGTCAATAAAAGCCTTGGACACAAACGGATCCTATTTAGCATGAAGAAGTTCATATATATACATTAGGTGAGGGCATAACACTATTCGTTATGGAAGGAAACCACCTTAGGGACTAGGAAACACTTAAAACTAAGTGTTAGAATCATATGTGATTGAAAATGGGGAGTTTACGGTCGAAAAAGAGAGTTTACGTTTCATGGGCTTACGGTCCATGAGTTTACGGTCGTAAAAGGGGTTTACGGTCCATGGGTTTACGGTCCAGGTGTTTACGATCGTAAAAGGTGTTTACGGTCCAAGTGTTTACGGTCGTAAAAGGTGTTTACGATCCAAGTGTTTACGGTCGTAAACACTTCGACGAGAAGTGCAATTTTCGGTGTTTCAAGGCCCTTTCTAGTTTTCTGGAAGTGTTCTAAGCTTAGTTTCTATGTTTAGGAGGGTGTTGTGGCAACTTTGTGCCACTTAAATAGAGTTTACGGTCAAGGGAGATTGCCTTGACCGTAAACACCCTTCTGGTCACGATTTCTAGATGTTAACAAGTGATTCTTGTATCCAACAAGCTAAGGGTAGAGTACTTACGAAATAGAAGCTTGAAAGGGTGGTTAGAGTCCCAAAAACACTAGTGTGTGTTATTGGTGTTCTTGGTGAGAGAGAAAATCTAGAAAAATGATGAGATTTATGAGCGAACAACATGGATTTGCCACTAGAAATGAGATAGAAAGATAATCAAGGTGAAGAATCACTTACATTCTTGAGGATCTTTGAAAAAAAATCGAAGTTTGTAGAGAGAGAGAGAGTAGAGAGAGAAAGCCTTCTGGAGTGTGTAAAGTGAGAAATGGAGGCAACTCATCCCTTATATAGGGGTGAGTTTACGGTCAGGAGGTGGGGGAGGGTTTACGGTCGTAAACAGTGTTTACGGCCGTAAACAGAGTTTACGTTCGTAAACCGGGTTTGCGACCGTAAACTCCTTTTGAAGAGTCGTTTGGCCCGAATGCTATGTTTCGACTTAGAAAGCTTCGTTTTCAAATACGGAAGTCAATCGAACTGAGTTTAGAATATTCCGTTAGACTAAAAATTATACTAACGTGAACGAAAATAAATTCGAAAAGATTTATTTAAACGTAAAGTCCTTCCCAAACTATCAAATTTGACGGAATTAGATAAGAATCCAAATTTGATTAACGGAAATTTAGTAAGGATAACGGGAAAGTTTCGGGTTGTCACATTATCCCCCCGTTAGAGGGAATTTCGTCCCGAAATTCGAACATAGAATACAAATCATGGATTTGAAAAGAGATGTGGATACTTCTGTTTCATCTGATCTTCGCGTTCCTAAGTGAATTCAGGTCCCCGCTTGGCATTCTAGCGAACCTTCACTATCGGGATGCGACTCTGTTTCGTTCGTTTGATCTCTCTATTCATGATTTCGATTGGTTCTTCCACGAAGTTCAGGTTCTCGTTGATTTCAATCTCATCGAGAGGAATCGTAAAGGTTTCGTCAGATACGCATTTCTTAAGATTCGAAACGTGGAATACAGGATGAATGTTGCTAAGTTCATGCGGTAAACGAAGTTTGTAGGCTACGGGACCAATCCTAGCGAGGATCTCGAATGGTCCTATGTACCTCGGGTTTAGCTTTCCAGGGCGAGACTTTTAATAGGACACGGTCTCTAACCTGGAACTCCAAGGGTTTTCGTCGTTTATCGGCGTAGCTCTTCTGTCTATCTCTCGGATTTGCACGATCTTTTCGGTGGTTTCACGGATGATTTCTGGACCTGTGAGAGTGCTGTCGGGGACTTGTCCCTTAGCTAGCTGCATGTCGCCCACCTCAGCCCAGCACAGAGGGGATCTGCACTTGCAACCGTAGAGGGCTTCGAAAGGTGCAGCCTTAATGCTGGTATGGTAGCTGTTGTTGTAGGAAAATTCAACCAAAGGAAGATGAGTGTCCCATGACGCGTCGAAATCGATGACGCAGGCTCTCAACATATCTTCCAATGTTTGAATTGTTCTCTCACTCTGTCCATCAGTCGGAGGATGGTAAGCCGTGCTCATATCCAGCTTAGTTCTAAGAGCTTTCTGAAGTGACTGCCAAAACCTCGAAGTGAACCTGCTATCTCGATCGGAGATAATGGACACAGGCACACCATGCAGTCGAACTATCTCTTGGATGTAGATTCGCGTGAGCCTCTCCATTTTGAAGCTTTCCTTGATCGGTAGGAAGTGGGCGGATTTAGTCAGACGGTCGACAATTACCCAGATGGCGTCGTGCCCACTCAGAGACTTGGGTAAATTGGTGATAAAATCCATAGTAATTCTCTCCCACTTCCATTCAGGTATCTCCGGCTGGTGGAGTAAACCTGAGGGTTTCTGACATTCGACCTTCACCTTGGCGCAAGTCAGGCACTTGCCCACGAAGGTAGCGATCTCTGCTTTCATGTTGGGCCACCAATACAGTTTCTTGAGATCGAGGTACATCTTGTCCGAACCTGGGTGAATGGAGTATTTGTGACAACCCGAAATTTCTATTCTGTATAACCATTCACTTCAATAGAACTCAGAACAGTTTCTTCTAACTTTCAAGCTTTCTGGAATAAGTTTGAGGGTTTTAAGATTAGTACTTCAGGAGATATCAGGAGAGAGGATGCCCTAGGGTTTATTGTGTAGCAATAATGTTCCAAAACTCCAAGAGTTTGGAGTTTACGGCCGTAAACCCCAAGGGTATAAATATGGCACTTAGCCATTTTTAACACTTTTTCACAATTTCAAAGCTAGAACTCAAATCCTCTCAAGTATCATCCGATTTTTCTTCTTGATCTTCAACTTTGTAAGTGTTTCTATCCCTAAAAAGTTGATATCTTACTTAATCTAGTCATCTTACATGATTCCATCCGTGAAATCATTCCAAAAGTGTAGATCTTCAAGTTTCACCAAGAACACCAAGAACACACACTAGTGTTCTTGGACTTTTAGCACCTTTTCAAGCTTCTACCTAGTAAGTACTCTTACCCTAGTGTATTATAAGACTTGTTACACTTCTAATCATCAAGAAAACACCCAAGAATCAAGATCAAAGGTGTTTACGGTGCAAGGTGTTCTTGGACCGTAAACCCTAACAAAGGGGCCAAAGTGGCCCTAGTCCCTTACCAAGCCTTGGAAACTAGCCTAGATCCCTTCCTTGATGTGCTTAGAACTTGAAAACATCAAAAGACCATAAACCATTTGGGTTTACGGCCGTAAACCCAAGGAGAAGTGGTCCAAGGACCGTAAACTCCCTAAAGGAGTGAAATGGTGCCCTAATCTCTTCCTAAGGCTTAAACATGAAGTAGGAATGCTTCTTATGATCTTTATGGCTTCAAAACACAAAATGGTCAAGTACCATGAGTTTACGACCGTAAACTCAATGAGTTATGGTCACCAAACCGTAAACTCCAATGGAGTTTACCCTTGAACCCTAAACTCAATTACAAGGTCCTACAACACCTAGATGAAATCCTTAGTACTTGTAACACTTAAATCAAGTGTTTTACATGTCTTAGGATGTCTTAACATGGTTGATTAGTTGTTTAAATGACTAATTGGATACATATATGTGTGATTATATGTTAACTAGGATCATTGTGTGTGTACAAGTCTTCACTTGACACCTAGCATCCTTCATCATCCGTTCATCCAAACCACTCAGTACAGGTGAGTTCATACCCCTTAATCAACCTTTTAAATGATTTTAAATGCTTTCATGGGGGGGGGGGGGAAATACAAGTAAAAAACAGGAAGTTATAGAATCAATCACATGTGATTTATAACTTTGTTTTCAAACAACTGATTTCACATACTTCAAAATGTGATAAACACAATGCTTTTCAGTTATTTTTACTTTGTTATCAATAAATTACTTTTGAATTATTTTATAAACTGACATCAAGTCATTATTATTTATTGTTCAAAAATCTTAAATGCTTTACAAAACCTCTTTCAATTTACTGTTAAAAACCATATCTATACACTTATGTTTCATGTATATATGTATTGATATGAGAGCTTTCATTCTTTCTTCAGTTCCAACACTCTTGAGTAGCAAGGGTGTATAAACCTACTTGGACATTCAATTTACATTCCAGTAAACTATTATATGTATAGTTTAGGGGATACAAATTACTATTCCTATTACAAGGAATTACACAAGAGTCAGTTCATTCATGAGTCCATACTACTATATGAAGAGATACTATTACATGTTATCTAGAGAGAAATACTATATCTATACAGAGAGAAATACTATATATATACTATACGGGACTGACCATCCTACACCTGGCTGCTAGCTACAGCGGGACCTATTCATCGACGGATGATCTCGGTTGTACTGTTCGGCGAGTTTCCATGCCGTGTTTATCCTAAGGCAAAAGGATACAATTTCAATGATTATATAATTTTCCCTATTACTTTTATTTTGTGACACATTCACATAAACGATGAGGTAGACTATATTTTTATAATAATAGTTGTACAGGGAAAAATCATCATTGATACAGAAATGCAAACTTTCAAAGCATTCGGGTCTTGGTAGAAGACTACTTTTTATACTAGTAGGAAATATGGGATTTTCTAGGGTTTTCACACTTATACTAAATGTTTCATCAAATATTTACAAGTCTTTCATAACAGCTTTTCAAATCAATGACACCATAATACTTATGAATTCACCAGCTTTATGCTGATCTACACTTTCAAAATAACTTGTATTCTCAGGTCACCAGTAGACAGGTACGATGACCAGGTTTTGAGAAGACAGAGCACATACAAGACTCTTCTTTTATTTTGATTACATATTTTGGTGTATTATTACTATGAAAGAACACTCATGTATTAAAACTTTACTTTTAATGCAATGGATGATGTTGTTGCTTGTTTACTACTTTGCACTGTTATGATACTTTACATGATGTCCTCCACCCCTGAACGTTTCCGCCGTTCTTGGTTTTGGGGTGTGACAGATTGGTATCAGAGCTTTGTTTATAGTGAATTGAGTATATCAACCCATAAAAGATATACTAACTATAAATACAATGGGATTAAAATACTCTGACCAAGAGTTTATACTTTTAAATAATGAAATATTTAATTAAGTATACATGCCTGCATTCATACTAAAACCAGTGTCACAACGACAAAAACAAAAGTATTACGATTGTTGAATATCACAAGTAAGCTCGGGGATATATGGTCAGTCCTGGGAGTGGCATAGCTTGATCAACTATGCTGGTCCGAGGAGTGATTAGCATATGCCCAAGAATGGTTGTGATATGCTAACAAGTCTAAAAACTTACCAACATTACCACAATGAAATACCATAGGGGTATTTGGTGTTACTATAATTACTTATCTGAGAACTAAAAAGGTCTTTATCAGTAGGTCAATAGTTGCTGAGTGGATACACTAAGGTTATATGCACCTAGGACGTCATAGACTTAGAATCTGTGAATCTTTGCTTTACTTCTTGTTCCTTGTTTGGTTGTGGGCTTAGAGTTAGGGTCACTTATTCGAAGGTCTATCCTGTCCTGGTCCACAATGCATTCGCCAACTAGAGACTGCTCATGAAAGGACTCTGGTCCACAATGCAGCTCTGTAGAGAGAACTTGCTGGAACCCAAGCTGAAGTCAGGGAACTTCAAGCTCAGCAAGTAAAATATGACAGGCGTGTGAGGGACATAGAACGCCTTCTGTCGGAATCAAGAACTCACTCTAGTAGTTCTCGTCGCCGATAGAATCTCATCGACTTCTCTTTTGGATATAACCTAGTTATGTAAAACTCTGGTCTAATTTCCTATCTTTGTAAATCTTAGACCTGTTAGGTCTTGATTAGGTCGTAGTCCTGTCAAAATTTTCCCATCATGGTTGATGTAAGGCCTCCTACTAGGCCATTTTTCCCGAACTTGTTACATCTGTAATTCCAGTAATATTGACAGGTACCTGATCTCATGGAAATTATTATCCAAATGCTATCATCTGTTAGTTCTAGATCTACATTCAATCGTGCTGTTGGACTATGAAGAGTTAGTCCGTGAGTCATTTTCATCAACTTTCCTATTGAATTCTTATCAATATCTTCATCTTTCTAAACTTTTAGTTAAAAGATGCCTCCTCTCAGAAATCCGAGGCGTAACAATAATAACGAAACACCGATACCACCACCTCCACCACCTCCTCTGTTCGACGCTGCTATGTTCCAAGCAGCTGTCACGGCGGCCGTAGCGACTGCCATGTCACACATCAATACTCATGTCCCTAGTGGATCAGGAACTGGTGCACCTATTTCTAACCATGGCGAGAGCCATGGGCACCCCCAGGAATGCACCTACAAGGATTTTACGAATGCCAAACCCAGAAATTTCAATGGAACTGGAGGGGTTATGATCTTAAGGCAGTGGATCGAAAAGACAGAAGCCGTCTTTGAAATCTGCGCCTGCCCAGAGAACAATAAGGTCAAGTTTGCTACTTGTACCTTTTCTGACAGGGCATTAACTTGGTGGAATGGCCACGTTAAGTCACTGACTCTGATAGTAGCAAATTCAATAAGCTGGGAGAACTTGAAAGCCATGCTGATGAGAGAGTACTGCCCATGAGGGGAAATTCAAAAACTCGAGCAGGAACTATGGGGTCTTGTAATGGTTGGTTCTAACATATCAACTTATACTAATAGATTCTGTGATCTGGCAATTCTTTGCCCTGATATGATTGCTCTAGAGAGCAAGAAAATAGAGAGATATATTTGGGGACTGTCGCCCCAGATCCAGCCAAGTGTGTTAGCATCAAGGCCTGTTACTTTTGACAGCGCTAAAGAGCTGGCACAATCTCTTATAGATCACGGAAACTACCAGAACCCAACGATTTCTACACCCGAGCAACAAAAGGGAAACAACAACAACAAGAAAAAGGGGTGAAACAAGAGGAAAAGCGGGACTTCACAAGAATCCTTAAAGAGACAACAACTAGTTACAATCAATGCTGCCACGGAAACTCCTGTTGTCCTTGCTAATCCCTTACCAGCGAAGCCTTATGCCGATAATCTTCCGAAGTGCAACAAATGCACCTTCCATCACAACGGACCATGCCGGGAAATGCAGTGCACTAACTGCAACAGAAGGGGGTATACTGCCCGTTTCTGCAAGACTCCAACAAGGCCGACCGCTCAAGTTCCTAACGCCGGTGTGGGCCAAGCTTGCTACGGTTGTGGCGAAGTGAACCACTACAAGAGGAACTACCCTAAGGCAGGGATAGCTGGAGGAGTAGGAAGAGTTCTGGCCATAGGCCACGAGGAAGCCGTAGCTAATCCTATAATAGTTACTGGTACGTTTCTCCTCGATAACTCATATGCTTGCATACTTTTCGACAGTGGAGCGGAGAAAAGTTTCGTAAACCAGAAATTTGCACACCTGCTTAAACAAAAACCACGTGCACTAGATAAATCATTCACTGTAGAAATGGCAAATGGGAAAACGGAAAGTACTAACTGCACATACGTAGGTTGTACTCTAACTTTAGATGGCCATACTTTCAAGTTAGACCTCATGCCGGTCCCAATTAAAAGTTTCGACGTCATTATCGGCATGGATTGGTTGAGTCTTCATCGCGCCGACGTCTTGTGCTTTGAAAAAGCAGTTCATCTTAACCTTCCTAACAGCGAAACTCTAGTTATCTACGGCGACAAACCTAGTACGAACCTTCGCATCATTTCGAGTATCCAAGCTCAGAAGTGCTTGCGAAAGGAATATCATGCATTCCTCGCACACATCGTCGATACGAGTCAAGAAGTGAAAGATATTCAGAACATCCCAGAAGTACGCGACTTTCTCGACATCTTTCCAGAAGAACTTCCAGGATTACCACCACAACGCCAAGTCGAGTTCAGAATCGACTTAGTGCCAGGGGCTACTCCGGTAGCCAAATCTCCATATCGTCTGGCACCAGCGGAGATGCAGGAACTTTCCAGTCAGCTTAACGAACTTCTCCATAAGGGATTCATTAGGCCAAGCTTCTCACCATGGGGAGCACCGGTCTTGTTCGTCAAGAAGAAAGACAGATCGTTTCGTATGTGCATCGACTACAGAGAACTCAACAAGCTTACCATTAAAAATCGTTATCCCTTACCCCGCATTGACGATTTATTTGATCAACTTCAAGGAGCCAACTACTTCTCGAAGATAGATCTACGATTCGGGTACCACCAACTACGAGTGTTAGAGGAGGATGTTCCCAAGACAGCCTTCCGAACTCGTTATGGGCACTACGAATTCGTAGTGATGCCATTCAGATTAACTAACGCGCCCGCAGTATTCATGGATTTAATGAATAGGGTGTGTCGTCCTTACTTGGATCAGTTCGTCATTGTCTTTATCGATGACATACTCATCTACTCTCGTAGTAAAGAGGAACATAGTCAACATCTTCGTCAAGTCTTAGAAATATTACGATCGGAGAAGCTCTATGCGAAGTTCTCCAAGTGCGAATTTTGGATTCGAAGAGTCGAATTCTTGGGCCACGTAGTTAGTGAAGAGGAAATTCACGTGGACCCTTCCAAAATCAAGGCCATTGAGAACTGGTCAGCACCGAAGACACCTACAGAAATTCGTCAATTTCTAGGTCTCGCTGGCTACTATCGCAGGTTCATTCAGAACTTCTCCCACATTGCGAAACCTCTTACAACACTGACCCAGAAGGGCATGGCCTTTGACTGGGAAGAGAAGCAAGAGAGAGCGTTCCAAACGCTCAAGCGAGCCTTGTGCACCGTACCAATACTATCCCTCCCCGAAGGGATAGAAGACTTCGTTGTCTATTGCGATGCTTCAAATCAAGGGCTCGACAGTGTTCTGATGCAACGAGGTAAGGTCATCGCCTATGCCTCGAGACAGCTGAAGACACACGAGGTCAACTACACCACCCACGATCTTGAACTAGGAGCAGTTATGTTTGCTCTGAAGATCTGGAGACACTACCTATATGGTACAAAAAGTACTATCTTTATAGATCACAAAAGCCTACAACATATATTCGACCAGAAGGAGCTCAACATGAGACAACGACGGTGGGTCGAGCTACTCAGTGATTATGAATGTGAAATTCGTTATCATCCAGGTAAAACCAACGTAGTAGCCGACGCCCTAAGTCGGAAAGAATACTCTGGTCGTAGAGTCAAATCTTTGACTCTAACTATCCATTCACACTTGTCCATGCAAATTAAGGAGGCTCAGCTCGACGCTTTGAAACCTGAAAATGTGGCGAGTGAATCCCTGAGAGGGATGGATAAGAACTTGGAAGTCAAGGGTGACGGAGCCTTATATCTCATGGATCGGATCTGGACACCGAAACACGGTGGTTTCAGAGACTTGGTCATGAGCGAGGCGCACAACACTCGTTATTTCGTCCACCCAGGTTCAGATAAGATGTATCTGGATCTTAAAAAGCTATACTGGTGGCCTAACATGAAAGCAGAGATTGCTACCTTCGTAAGTAAATGCCTTACTTGCGCCAAGGTCAAGGTTGAATACCAGAAACCCTCCGGTCTTCTACAACAACCAGAGATACCGGAATGGAAGTGGGAGCGGATCACTATGGACTTCATAACCAAGTTGCCCAAGACAACGGGTGGACTTGATACCATATGGATCATCGTCGACAGATTGACCAAGTCCGCACACTTCCTGCCTATCAAAGAAACAGACAAGATGGAGAAGCTTACAAGAGCCTACATTCGGGAGATTGTACGACTTCACGGTGTTCCCATATCCATTATCTCCGACAGAGATAGTAGATTCACTTCGAGGTTCTGGCAGTCGCTACAAAGTTCCCTAGGAACTAGGCTGGACATGAGTACAGCCTACCATCCACAGACCAACGGAAAAAGTGAGAGAACTATCCAAACCTTGGAAGATATGTTGCGAGCCTGTGTGATCGACTTTGGGAAGGCATGGGATACTCATTTACCCCTTGTCGAATATTCCTACAACAACAGTTATCACACGAGCATAAAGACTGCTCCATTCGAGGCCCTCTATGGCCGAAAGTGTAGATCCCCTCTGTGCTGGGCTGAGGTGGGTGATACCCAGTTAGCTAAAGGACGAGTTCCTGAAAGCACTCTCACGGGTCCGGAGATCAATCGGGAAACGACAGAGAAGATCGTTCAGATTCGTGAACGATTGAAAGCCTCTAGAGACCGACAGAAAAGCTACGCTGATAAACGAAGGAAACCGTTGGAATTCCAGGTGGGAGACCGTGTTCTATTGAAGGTCTCACCCTGGAAGGGCTTGATACGCTTCGGAAAGCATGGAAAGCTAAATCCAAGGTACATAGGGCCTTTCGAGATTCTTGCCAGAATCGGCCCTGTAGCTTACAAACTTAACTTACCGCGCGAACTTAGTAATGTACATTCTACTTTCCACGTCTCGAACTTGAAAAAGTGTCTGTCCGACGAGACTCTTGTAATCCCACTCGACGAGATCGAGATCAACGAGAGCCTCAACTTCGTGGAAGAACCAGTAGAGATCATGGACCGGGAGGTCAAGCAAATGAAACAAAGCCGCATCCCGATAGTGAAGGTTCGCTGGAACGCCAAGCGAGGACCTGAATTCACTTGGCAACGAGAGGATCAGATTAAACTGAAATATCCACATCTTTTTACTTAGTTATTTGTAACTACTTATTTGCTTAAACTCTAATTTCGGGACGAAATTCTTTCTAACGGGGGGATGATGTGACAACCCGTAATTTCTATTCTGTATAACCATTCACTTCAATAGAAGTTAGAACAGTTTCTTCTAACTTTCAAGCTTTCTGGAATAAGTTTGAGGGTTTTAAGATTAGTACTTCAGGAGATATCAGGAGAGAGGATGCCCTAGGGTTTATTGTGTAGCAATAATGTCCCAAAACTCCAAGAGTTTGGAGTTTACAGCCTAAACAAGGTGTTTACGGCCGTAAACCCCAAGGGTATAAATATGACACTTAGCCATTTTTAACACTTTTTCACAATTTCCAAGCTAGAACTCAAATCCTCTCAAGTATCATCCGATTTTTCTTCTTGATCTTCAACTTTGTAAGTGTTTCTATCCCTAAAAAGTTGATATCTTACTTAATCTAGTGATCTTACATGATTCCATCCGTGAAATCATTCCAAAAGTGTAGATCTTCAAGTTTCACCAAGAACACCAAGAACACACACTAGTGTTCTTGGACTTTTAGCACCTTTTCAAGCTTCTACCTAGTAAGTACTCTTACCCTAGTGTATTATAAGACTTGTTACACTTCTAATCATCAAGAAAACACCCAAGAATCAAGATCAAAGGTGTTTACGGTCCAAGGTGTTCTTGGACCGTAAACCCTAACAAAGGGGCCAAAGTGGCCCTAGTCCCTTACCAAGCCTTGGAAACTAGCCTAGATCCCTTCCTTGATGTGATTAGAACTTGAAAACATCAAAAGACCATAAACCATTTGGGTTTACGGCCGTAAACCCAAGGAGAAGTGGTCCAAGGACCGTAAACTCCTTAAAGGAGTGAAATGGTGCCCTAATCTCTTCCTAAGGCTTAAACATGAAGTAGGAATGCTTCTTATGATCTTTATGGCTTCAAAACACAAAATGGTCAAGTACCATGAGTTTACGACCGTAAACTCATGGGTTTACGACCGTAAACTCAATCAGTTATGGTCCCCAAACCGTAAACTCCAATGGAGTTTACCCTTGAACTCTAAACTCAATTACAAGGTCCTACAACACTTAGATGAAATCCTTAGTACTTGTAACACTTAAATCAAGTGTTTTACATGTCTTAGGATGTCTTAACATGGTTGATTAGTTGTTTAAATGACTAATTGGATACATATATGTGTGATTATATGTTAACTAGGATCATTGTGTGTGTACAAGTCTTCACTTGACACCTAGCATCCTTCATCATCCGTTCATCCAAACCACTCACTACAGGTGAGTTCATACCCCTTAATCAAACTTTTAAATGATTTTAAATGCTTTCATGGGGGGGGGGGGAATACAAGTAGAAAACAGGAAGTTATAGAATCAATCACATGTGATTTATAACTGTGTTTTCAAACAACTGATTTCACATACTTCAAAATGTGATAAACACAATGCTTTTCAGTTATTTTTACTTTGTTATCAATAAATTACTTTTGAATTATTTTATAAACTGACATCAAGTCATTATTATTTATTGTTCAAAACTCTTAAATGCTTTACAAAACCTCTTTCAATTTACTGTTAAAAACCATATCTATACACTTATGTTTCATGTATATATGTATTGATATGAGAGCTTTCATTCTTTCTTCAGTTCCAACACTCTTGAGTAGCAAGGGTGTATAAACCTACTTGGACATTCAATTTACATTCCAGTAAACTATTATAGGTATAGTTTAGGGGATACAAATTACTATTCCTATTACAAGGAATTACACAAGAGTCAGTTCATTCATGAGTCCATACTACTATATGAAGAGATACTATTACATGTTATCCAGAGAGAAATACTATATCTATACAGAGAGAAATACTATATATATACTATACGGGACTGACCATCCTACATCTGGCTGCTAGCTATAGCGGGACCTATTCATCGACGGATGATGTCGGTTGTACTGTTCGACGAGTTTCCACGCCGTGTTTATCCTAAGGCAAAAGGATACGATTTCAATGATTATATAAATTTCCCTATTACTTTTATTTTGTGACACATTCACATAAACGATGTGGTAGACTATATTTTTATAATAATAGTTGTACAGGGAAAAATCATCATTGATACAGAAATGCAAACCTTCAAAGCATTCGGGTCTTGGTAGAAGACTACTTTTTATACTAGTAGGAAATATGAGATTTTCTAGGGTTTTCACACTTATACTAAATGTTTCATCAAATATTTACAAGTCTTTCATAACAGCTTTTCAAATCAATGACACCATAATACTTATGAATTCACCATCTTTATGCTGATCTACACTTTCAAAATAACTTGTATTCTCAGGTCACCAGTAGACAGGTACGATGACCAGGTTTTGAGAAGACGGAGAACAGAAAAGACTCGTCTTTTATTTTGATTACATATTTTGGTGTATTATTACTATGAAAGAACACTCATGTATTAAAACTTTACTTTTAATGCAATGGATGATGTTGTTGCTTGTTTACTACTTTGCACTGTTATGATACTTTACATGACGTCCTCCACCCAACGTCGTTATCGCATGTTCAGCTCCTTCTGATCGAAAATGTGCTGTAGGCTTTTATGGTCAGTGAAGATAGTGCACTTGGTTCCGTAGAGATAATGTGTCCATATCTTCAATGCAAAGACCACTGCTCCCAACTCCAGGTCGTGCGTTGTGTAGTTGACTTCGTGTACTTTCAGCTGTCTCGAGGCATAAGCAATAACTTTTCCCCGTTGCATGAGTACACAGCCCAAACCCTGATTGGATGCATCGCAGTAAACAACGAAATCCTGCGTCCCTTCGGGCAGAGACAAGATAGGTGCGCTGCATAGGGCCTGCTTCAATGTCTGGAACGCAATGTCTTGCTTTTCACTCCAACAAAAGGGTACGCCTTTTTGAGTCAGAGTGGTTAAAGGTTTGGCAATTCTGGAGAAATTCTGAATAAACCTGCGATAATAGCCAGCGAGACCGAAGAATTGGCGAATTTCTGTGGGTGTCTTCGGTGCTGACCAGTTCTCTATCGCTTTGATTTTGGAAGGGTCCACGTGTATGCCTTCCTCGCTTACCACGTGACCTAGGAAGGTTACTTTTCGAATCCAGAATTCGCACTTGGAGAATTTTGCGTAAAGCTTCTCCTTCCTTAGGGTTTCCAACACTGATTTCAAGTGTTGTCTGTGGTCCTCCTCACTTCTGGAATAGACAAGTATATCATCGATGAATACGATAACGAACTTGTCCAGGAAAGGACGACACACCCGGTTCATCAGGTCCATGAACACTGCCGGTGCGTTGGTTAGACCGAAGGGCATTACTACGAACTCGTAATGACCATATCGAGTCCGAAATGCTGTCTTAGGAACATCATTCTCATGGACTCTAAGCTGATGGTACCCTGATCTTAGGTCTATTTTCGAGAAGTAGCTGGCTCCTTGAAGTTGGTCGAAGAGATCGTCGATTCGAGGAAGAGGGTAACGGTTTTTGACTGTGAGCTTGTTCAGCTCTCGATAGTCAATGCACATCCGAAAGGATCCATCCTTCTTTTTCACAAATAAGATCGGGGCTCCCCAGGGTGAGGAACTCGGTCTGATGAATCCTTTGCTGAGTAGTTTATTGAGCTGACTAGATAACTCCTGCATTTCTACCGGTGCTAATCGCTATGGGGATTTAGCTACGGGGGTAGCTCCGGAGACTAAGTCGATGCGAAACTCGACTTGGCGTTCGGGAGGGATTCCCGGGAGGTCTTCGGGGAAGACATCGGGAAAATCGCAGACTTCGGGGATGCTCTCGAGGTCTTTAACTTCCTGCTTCTCGTTAATGACGTGGGCTAGGAATGCATAACACTCCTTCCGCAGGAGTTTCTGGGCTTTCATGCACGAAATGATGCGAACGTTTGAACTGAGTTTATCGCCGTAGATTACAAGAGTTTCATCCGAGGAAAGATTGAGGCGGATAGCTTTTTCATAACAAAGGATATCAACATGATTGGGGCTCAACCAATCCATGCTGATGATGACATCGAAGCTTTTTATGGAAACTGACATAAGGTCGATAGGAAAAGAATGATCATTTAAGGTAAGAGTACAACCTACGTATATCTCATTAGCGCTCTCTTTCTCACCCTTAGCCATCTCGACGGTAAATGTTTCAGTTAATGGTTTAGGTTTATGCCTAAGAAGATGTTTGAATGCATGGCTAACAAAACTTCTCTCCGCACCAGAATCGAAAAGAATGCATGCATAAGAATTGTCGAGGAGGAACGTACCCGTCACAACAGTGGGGTCTGCAACTGCCTCTTCTTGAACCATAGATAGAACTCTCCCGGTGTTTCCAGTTGTTGCTGCCTTGGGGCAGTTTCTCTTGTAGTGCCCGACCTCTCCACAGCCGTAACAGGCTTGACCAATGCCTGCTCCCGAGGCCTGATCGGTTGATCGGACTGGTGTTCTGCAGTCTCGAGTCAGGTGACCCTTCTTGCCACAGTTGTTGCAGAGCATTTCACGACATGGGCCAGGTATGCGATGATGATAACTGCATTTACTGCACCACGGGAGGGTGCCAGTATATCTATTGGTAGGTGCTTGAGTTTCAGGAGTAGCATGAGGAGTAGTAGCAGCGTGGACTGCCACCGTTTGTTGTTTCTTTAAGGGCTTCTGTGAAGACTGGCCCTTCCTCTGCTTCCAGAGCTTTCTTTTCTCACCACTCCCTTTAGCTGGCTCAGGAGCGGTTGACACTTTATCAAGATCAACTCTGTGATCTATGAGAGTTTGCGCCAGACACTTAGCGCTGTCAAAGGTGTTTGGCCTAGCATCCAAGACATTTCCTTTGGTGGGTTGTGTCAGTCCCCATATGTATCTTTCAATCGTTTTGCTTTCCGGGGTGACCATTCCCGGACAAAGAAGCGCTAGGTCTTCAAACCTAGAAGTGTAGGCAGCAATGTCGGATTCCTTCATCCTTAAGTTCCAGAGTTCGTGCTCTAGTTTCTGCATCTCGCCCCGTAGGCGGTATTCAGCTATCATAAGTTCTTTTAAGCTGTCCCAACCCATAGCATTTGCCACTGGTAGGGTTAGGGATTTGACCCGACCATTCCACCAGGTCAGTGCCCTGTTGGCGAAAGTGCAAGCGGCGAATTTTACTTTATTCACCTCAGAACAGGAACAGATTTCGAAAATGGACTCGATCTTTTTGAACCATTGAGTCAAGGCATGAACACCTCCTTTGCCGTCGAAGGATGTGGGTTTTGCGTTCATGAAATCTTTATAGGAACACTCCTTCTGGTGTCCCTGACCACCTTCATGATGTTGGGGATGCATACCACCTCCCTGACCACCAGATCCGCCAGGGTTCATCTGTGACATCGCGGCTGCCACAGTAGCAGTAACAGCTGCTTGGAACATAACGGAATCGAACTGAGGGGGCGGTGGTGGTGGTGGAGCGTCGTCATTCCTCCTGTTAGGTCTTTTTCGGGGAGGCATGATACAAAAGTACTCTCCCTTCTTCTTAGATTGGAGAAACTTTTATCTTTCTTGCCTAATTTATTCTTCTTATTCGTTCTGCCATTCATTGAAACCTTTCAACGATTCAGAATTACACTTAATCTTGTAAGCATAATCACGTTTACTAGACTTTTAGTAAATCATGACGAATAATCTTATCGTTCTTTGTGGTGGACTTGACCAGTGCACAACATTGTGTACCAGATCTCATTATCCTTCACTTGACTCACATACTTATGTGAACAAGGAATTAGTCTCAATTTTTCAAATATGTCACACCCCGAAACCGAAGGTGGAAACGTTCCGGGGCGGAGGACGTCATGCGCAGTATCACAACAGTTGTATCATAGTAAGCATAGTAAACACAACCATTACATTAAAATAAGAATATTTACATTGTTCAAAAACATGGTTTATACATGTCAGTATATATATAGCAAAAGTAAAAGATGTGACTTCAGGATGTTCCATCTTCTCCAAAAGTTGGCAAAAGTACCTGCCTATTGATGCCCTGAGAATACAAGCAGTTTTAAAATATCAGCATAAAGCTGGTGAGTTCATAAGCAGTTAATTCTGGTGAAAGGAATGTTTCCTTGATTCTTTGAAAATTTGTTTCCGAAGAAAAATCCCATATTTTCTTATGAAAGAGTTTTGATTATCCATTAGTTACACATTAAACAGACTATTTATGAAAGATTAAGTTATTCCAGAAAATCCCATATTTTCTTAAGGGTTGATAGTTGATTATCCATACGCGAGTATCTACCATACTCGGACAACCGTTTTCTTTTCGAAGCTCTGGTTACACCCAAACGAGTATTTTAGCCGTATTTTCGAAGCTCTGGTTACATCCAGAGGAGTATATTGGAAAAGTAAATTCTCGTTACCTAAGTTGTGAGTGCAATAACCGTACATTGACTGGATAAGGTACGAACGGGGGCCGATATCTTTTTAAGACTTTGTCACCCCTGATCCTAACGGTTCCGCTGTAGCTAGCAGCGAGGGTGTGGGATAGTCAGTCCTATACAGATCTATACACAATAGTCACGCTCTCCCTCCAAGAGATTCTGGTTATAAGTCGTAGTCCTCCACTCACGAATCCGGGGGAGTGTTACCAAGGACATGTCTCAAACTTAGCCTTACGAATTTACCAGTAATAGTACGAAAATCATGTTTACGATTTGCATGAATCCTTTATGAGACAATACATATTATGATAAGATTCACAAGTTCCTTGCTTTAGATTTGAAAACTGTTTCTACGAGTTAATTTCTTAATCGAGTGGTAAAACAGTTTTCTGTGTTAAAAGCATACTGAATATATAACTATTTTAAACAAAATAATATATTTGAGCACAATTTTCCTTGTACTTTTTGCTTGTATTCCCCCCCTTGAAAACTTGAAAAATTCGGAAAAGTATAGGGGTATGAACTCACAGATTGACGTGGGATCCGAGTGTAAGTTGCTAGGAATTTTTGAGTGTCAATAAAAGCCTTAGACACAAACGGATCCTATTTAGCATGAAGAAGTTCATATATATACATTAGGTGAGGGCATAACACTATTCGTTATGGAAGGAAACCACCTTAGGGACTAGGAAACACTTAAACTAAGTGTTAGAATCATATGTGATTGAAAATGGGGAGTTTACGGTCGAAAAAGAGAGTTTACGTTTCATGGGCTTACGATCCATGAGTTTACGGTCGTCAAAGGGGTTTACGGTCCATGGGTTTACGGTCCAAGTGTTTACGGCCGTAAACACTTCGGTGTTTCAAGGCCCTTTCTTGTTTTCTGGAAGTGTTGTAAGCTTAGTTTCTATGTTTAGGAGGGTGTTGTGGCAACTTTGTGCCACTTAAATAGAGTTTACGGTCAAGGGAGATTGCCTTGACCGTAAACACCCTTCTGGTCACGATTTCTAGATGTTAACAAGTGATTCTTGTATCCAACAAGCTAAGGGTAGAGTACTTACGAAATAGAAGCTTGAAAGGGTGGTTAGAGTCCCAAAAACACTAGTGTGTGTTCTTGGTGAGAGAGAAAATCTAGAAAAATGATGAGATTTATGAGCTAAGAACATGGATTGCCACTAGAAATGAGATAGAAACATAATCAAGGTGAAGAATCACTTACATTCTTGAGGATCTTTGAGAAAAAATCAAAGTTTGTAGAGAGAGAGAGTAGAGAGAGAAAGCCTTCTGGAGTGTGTAAAGTGAGAAATGGAGGCCACTCATCCCTTATATAGGGGTGAGTTTACGGTCAGGAGGTGGGGGAGGGTTTACGGTCGTAAACAGTGTTTATGGCCGTAAACAGAGTTTACGGTCGTAAACCGGGTTTGCGGCCGTAAACTCCTTTTGAAGAGTCGTTTTGCCCGAATGCTATGTTTCGACTTAGAAAACTTCATTTTCAAATACGGAAGTCGATCGAACTGAGTTTAGAATATTCCGTTAGACTAAAAATTATACTAACGTGAACGGAAATAAATTCGAAAAGATTTATTTAAACGTAAAGTCCTTCCCAAACTATCAAATTTGACGGAATTAGATAAGAATCCAAATTTGATTAACGGAAATTTAGTAAGGATAACGGAAAAGTTTCGGGTTGTCATAAAATACGAAGGTTCTCATTCGTCACACAATACCAGTTTCATGATTCCAAGTTTCTGTCCAATTGAAACTTGGGTGATGAGAATCTTTCCTCATTTGGTAAATTTCTGACATTACCACAAATAACATAACTAAGAATCAAATCCATTCACAATGCCGCTAACAATAGAACAATTCAAACACCAATTTTCATAAAATCCATCGCAAGGAAACATAAATAAGATAAATCAAAATTTATTTTATTGCGGAAAATATTGTCCTTACAATGCGATTACAAATGAAAACTATGTAAATATTATTTAGCAATTTATCCTAACTCTAAAGTAGTAGCTTAAATATCTGATCCTTGAATCATGCGATCAAAATCCATTTCTTCACGATCAGACTCAGCTTGCTCCTTCCTTTAAGCTTCCTTTCCTTTCTTCGATCCTTCAAAACATCGAAATGTAATCTTATCACATCATGTATTAAGAATCTCCAAATAGGAACTTAATAGAGTTAGATAGTGGATTTTTACCTGAAGCAGAGTCATACATCTTGACTCTCCCATCTCTTAGATCTCTCAGGTAGTCAGGGCAGCTTTGTAACCAATGCCCCTTCTTTTGGCAGTAGAAACATATGGACTCTCTGGAATGGCACACGGGACTATCTCAGACTGAGCCTTTCTCTTGCGTAGAGAAAACTCTTCTGGACTTCCAATGTTACCATTTCCCATAGAGGGTTGGGATATTGATTTACCAGACAAATTTGCTGACCAGTGCGCTAAATCATTTCTGATTCAGCAACACTAAGCAAATAAGTCAAATCAATAAGGGTCATGTTGTGGTCCATCATATAGTACTCTCTTACTATATGATTCGGGAAGTGACTGAAGAACCAAGTCAACATCCAAATTCCTTTAAACATCGACACCTAACAATCCCAATCTATCAATATGTAGCCTTTTATCCAAGACATGAGCACATATAGACTTTCTATTTTCATGTCTTTTGCCAATAGGGCTTGAGTGACCATGAACTTTTCAAGTCTTCGAACACGTGGGTCAAGGAGAATTACTGGAGGAGGTGGAGGAAATGAAGCATGATTTCCATTTCCACAATACAATCGTGGAACATCATTTTCATGTGGAAAACTTTTTCCAACGGATTTAGGAAGACCATAGTTGTCAGACTTTGACATCTATGAAACGGGAGAAAATTCAAGTTTAGTTGATTGAGTCCTTAATAAAACACCCAAATGAGATATTAAGGCTAGGACCCAACACAATATCCTACAAATTGGAAGAGGGATGTCGTAATCCAACTCGCGGAACATTTGAAGGTAGGTATGTTGAGAGAAAAACTTAGAGACACACTTGAACAAACGTTAGAACAAGTAGTATTGCGGAATAGTTAATCTCGAAGGATCTAAAAGCTCAACAATAATATTAATAAGTTAGAGAGTTAGTTGCGGAAAAGTAAAGTAATAGAAATGACATCAATGATTATATCAAGTATACACTTAAGTTGATTCATAACATGGAATGCATTCAAACCAAGTTAATAAGGAAGATCAAACTTAGTGATTAAGTCACAAAAGACTTGCTCCGGAGAGAGGTTATAATCAGTTATGGTTTAGTAAGAATTGAGAGTAAGAAGTGATGCGTAGATAGAGGGATAGAAAAGATAACTTCAGAGAAGTGTATTCAGAATAGATAGATGCATGTTTTTTTTGAATACAAAGAGAATGAGCTCTATTTATAGAGACTCACGATGTACACTAGACTTGAGAACATCCTGCTGAGTCATCTTGGTTTGTTGGAACGAGAATGGAATTTTCTTGAGCAGTTGGAAGAAGTTCCCCCTGGATTGCGGATGGGAGTTCCTTTGGAACCTGAGAAGGTTCCCCCTGGACTGCAGATGGGAGAGTGATAATCCTTCGATCAGTTCTCGTGTCAATGTTCTCTATGAGTTCATCATCCGAATCCGAAGATACGTTTGATGGTAATGATTCTCTCCGGATAGGAACTTGAGTAGCATCAAGTACTGGAACCTCGACGGTTGTTGCTAGATCCGGAGTAGAGCTTTCCCCCTCAACCGGAGAGGTGAAAGTATTGAGAGATGCTACTTCAGATAGAGATGGTCCAGAAACATCAGCGTGTTGTTGTTGAGCTGTAGGTGACACAAGAACTTTGGATAGTTTCGCCGTTTCAACAGGATCGAAAAGATCGTCATAATTGACTTCAACTAGATTTAAAGGACCTGAAGAGGCAGGAATATCGCTTTCCATGATTGCGGTGGTTTTAGTGGATGGAGGGGCGTTGCGGATGTGAGAATCATCAAATTTCGCATCGAAGCTTTCAATGATCAGCCTTGTACGTCTGATGAGCACTCGATAAGCAACCTTGTTAGTGGAATAACCAAGGAAAATGCCTTCATCAGACTTCGGTGCAAACTTGTTAAGATGATCTCTGTTGTTGATCACGAAACATCTACACCCAAAGATATGAAAGAAGCGAACATTTGGCTTGCGGTTGTTAAGGCCCTCATATGGTGTTTTATTGAGACGTTTGCACACAATGCTTCGGTTTTGAACAAAGCATGCGGTGGCTACGGCTTCAGCCCAGAAGTGGAGAGGAAGGTGTGCGAAGTTGAGCATAGATCTGGCTGCTTCTACTAGAGTGCGGTTCCTTCTCTCTACTACCCCATTTTGTTGTGGTGTGTAGGGAGCTGAGAAGTTGTGAGAGATGCCCTTGGACACCAAGAAACTGTTAAGGAGATGATTCGTAAACTCGGTTCCATTATCAATGCGGATCCTTCTTACTGGAAGCTTGATCTGAAGTTCGATCTCTTTGATGAAGTTGATGAAAATCTGCGGTGTTTCTGAATTGAGTCTGAGGAAGAAGACCCATGTGAAGCGTGTAAAGTCATCTACAATAACCAATATGTATTTTTTATGATGGAGACTGGCTACGGTAGATGGACCGCAGAGATCAATGTGCAATAGCTCCAGTGGTTCAGAAATTGAAGAGTCCATTACTAGAGGGTGACTTGCTTTGGACTTTTTACCACATTCACAAGCCGGACAAAGAGTATCGTTGCTGAATTTGAGAATAGGGAGACCTCTGACTAGTTCTCCTGTGACCAAGTTGTTGATGTACCTGAAATTGAGATGAGCTAGCTTGCGGTGCCATAGCCAGCTGACTTCAGATATAGCTTTGGACATGAAACACAACTGCGGTCTGCCAATGATCAGAGAGACATCCAAAGGATACATGGTACCTTCAGATCTGGATTTGATCAGACAGGTGTTTCTGTCACTAGTCATTACATAGCAGAACTGATCATCAAATTCAACCCGATGTCCTACCTTACATAGTTGGCCTACACTGATGAGATTGTGTTTAAGGCTTTCTACATAGGAAACCTTCTGAATAGAGAAATTCCCCGTAGTGAGAACACCGTAACCTCGGATGACCCCATTCGCATTGTTGCCAAATGTGACATTTCCACCATTGGCTATAGGACTGAAATCCCGAAGGTATTCTAACCTTCCGGTCATGTGCAAGGAGCAGGCACTGTCAATTAACCATTCTTCTTCTTGTTTTTCCTTGCACAAAGCCTGAGAATTATACGGTTAGTTTAGGCATCCAAACTAGTTTGGAGCCTGGGGCAATTGGTGAATTGCAGAATGATGCATGGACCGAGCTTGCAGGGACGGGTCTCTTGTCAACTTTTAATCCTAGTCCTGGATGTTTGTGCAGAATTGGAGTGTTGTGAGTTTTCGAAAAAGTACGAGGTTTCTGACTCCGACTAGATTTGACATAGGATGAATCCTTTTGACAACTATACTGACATTTACAAAAAGAGATTTTGTCTTTTGATCTGACACTATGCTTGGTCAGCTGTCTATAGGATGAATTGGACCTTTTACCGGTCCTTTTTGGTGGATTTGGTAGAATACCCTTCCATTTGTTGAAATTGTGACGTGACTTTGAAAGTGTTGGAGTGGGTAAAATCCCTTTCCATTTAGGATCATTTGAGGAATAGACCTGAAAACCATTGTTTTGAAAAGACTGAACACCCTTTTGGGTTATGTAAGAAGAAGTAGGAATGAATTTTGAAGCTGGACTTTCCCTTTTGTTTGTTTTCTTGGTGGGAGAGTTTTTTGAAAAGTAGTGTGAGAAAACAAATTTTTCTGGACTCTTGGACTTTGGAATTCTGACATGCTTCTTATTTTTTGAAAACGTGTGTCTATTTGTGCCTCGAGATCTAATTTCCTCTTTGAAGGCCTTTTTGGCCAAGGATTTTGGTGAACCGCAGTCATTGTTGTTCAACTGCGGTTTCCTAGAATTCTTAGAATGATTTGAAAACGTGGGCTTGAGTCATCCGAACTTGAAGATTCTGGGGTCTGTGAGCATTGACCCACTTCAAAGTTCTCTATAGGTAATTCATGATGAATCGCCTGAAGGGTTACGGTTCCTTTTACTGAGGACTGCGGTAGTGAGGATTTGACTAATACAGAGTAAGTCTTAGTTGGGACTTCAATGGGACTCTTGAGGGATTTTTGACTATAGTGTGAGACACTGCGGTCAGAGGGCAGAGATTGAAAGTATTTTGAGACTTCGGGGCCCTTAATGACAAATTCTTCATCAACTACGGATGAGGTTTGAGAATTTGGATAAATGGTGCCACATATAGGAATTTGATCACTTGTGTGACCCAAAACCTCAGGCATAATTTCCTCAATGACACATATTGCTTAGATTATGGAGTCTACCGAAGTGAGTTTTGATGTCTGCAGGGAAGGTCTTGTCATTGACTAGGAAATGAAATTCTCGGTCTGGAGGGACATACACTCTGTCTTTGTTGAACCGGGGTGAGGAATCCATTGCGGTAGGATATCCATTTGACCAACCCCAATTGTATGTATTCTCCACAATGCCATTATTTACCAAATTTTCAATAGCTTCACTTTCATTGAACAATTTTTCGATTAAAAGATTTAAGCGTACAATTTCACTATGAGGTAAATCTTTCTGGTTCAAAGCTATCTCTAATTGTGTTTCAATCAGCATTCTTGCATCTTTCTCTAACTCTAAGTCTTTTTCTAACATAGCCATTTTGAGTCTTTTGTTATCCAGGCGTCCTCTCACATGGAACATTTCTTGGGACGCAATGTTCTTCTCATCTAAGGCTTTGTTATAGTCTGTAAGGACGGCAACACAAGTGTCATTAAGATCATCTATGTATGGTTGACAGTCATGCATGCTATAGTTTAGAGTTTGGATCATGAGTTTTACCTGTTCGACGATGCTTAGAGTTCCATCCTTTGCCATGTAGCAGTAGTTCTTTTCCAGCTTTGTAGACTCATCATCATCCGCAGTTGCCAGCATGCATATTTTCCCTTTTCCTTTGACACTGCAGATGGCTTCATCTTCATCTCCGGATGACCAAACTTGATGGTCTCTTTTGACATAGGCTACGTATGCCCTTGCCTTTTCCTTATCTTCCAACTCTTGAGCCATTCTAAGATAGAATGCTCTGCCTTTTACAACATTGGCCTTACAATCTCTTGCAAAGTGATTCTCTTTGTTGCATTTGTGACAAATCACAATATCAGTCTTGTCTTCAGAGGTAGTACCGGAGTCAGTGGTTGGAGTAGACTGCGGTACCTCCTTTGGTTGAGAATTTTGAGATTGCGCTAGTGGATGAGAATCTTTTGGATAACGAGAATGATTATTTTGTGGACTGAAGTTACGGTTGAATGGAGGTTTGTTGAAATGTTGATTCTTGCGGTAGGAAGGAGGTGGTAGACGGTTGAACTGTTGGCTAACCAGAGCGATAGCCTTCTAAAATTCTTCTTCATCGTCATACTCTGAATCTGCTTTGTATGACTGTGGTGGAGTGTCATAAGAGGAAGAGTAGGATGACTGCGGTGGGGTTTGTGCTATGAGAGCAAGTGGTCCTCCGAAGTCAGCACAGTCTTTGAGTACGGTGGATTCTTGCGCTTGCAACTCTCCATAGAGCTTGTAGAGTGACAAAGAGTGAATCTTTCTATCGCCCTGGACTATCATATTAGCCGTAGTCCAATGTCTTCCCAAACCATTAAGAAACTGAAGATTTGTTTCATGGTTACTGCGGATGGTGCCCGCATTGGATAACTTGGTGACTATCAGGTTGAACCTTTTGAAGGAATCTTCCGAGCTTTCTCCGGTATGAGCTTTGAAGTTGTTGAACTCATTGAGTGCGGTAGTAAGTTTCTTGTCTTGTGCTTGTTCTGAGCCTTTGTACAGATTCTTGAGAACTTCCCATATATCTTTTGTTGATTTGCAATTTATGATAATATCGAAGTTGTCAGGAGCAACTCCACAGGAGATTTCATAAAAAGCAACAGCATCATTTTCCATTTTATCGAGATCATCCTTGGTGGGACGGCTCATGACTGGTTGTCCTCCTCCTAGTTTGGTTGTAGCGCCTTCAGTTTGGATTGGTGTAAGGATTGGGACATGAGGTCCTTCTTCTACGGATCGCCATACATTCTACCAAGTCTCCTTAAGTATATTTCCATTCTTTGTGACCAGTGATGATATTCATTTGCTACCAGTATTGGGGCTCGGTTAGAACCACCAACATTGTTGGAAACGTTTAGAGATAACGATTGTGCCATTTGAAATTGTTTTTTGTTTGAAGAAATGAGCTTTAGTGGTATAGAAGGCCTTTTGAAAATCAGAGTTGCGTTTTCAAAAAGCAATCACTATGGCTCTGATACCAATTGTTGAGAGAAAAACTTAGAGACACACTTGAACAAACGTTAGAACAAGTAGTATTGCTGAATAGTTAATCTCGAAGGATCTAAAAGCTCAACAATAATATTAATAAGTTATCGAGTTAGTTGTGGAAAAGTAAAGTAATAGAAATGACAGCAATGATTATATCAAGTGTACACTTAAGTTGATTCATACCATGGAATGCATTCAAACCAAGTTAATAAGGAAGATCAAAATTAGTGATTAAGTCACAGAAGACTTGCTCCGGAGAGAGGTTATAATCAGTTATGGTTTAGTAAGAATTGAGAGTAAGAAGTGATGCGTAGATAGAGGGATAGAAAAGATAAGTTCAGAGAAGTGTATTCAGAATAGATAGATGCGTGTTTTTTTTAATACAAAGAGAATGAGCTCTATTTATAGAGACTCACGATGTAGACTAGACTACCTCTCTAAGAGTGGCCATGCAAGGCATACTGGACAAAAGAGAGTGTTACAATAAAAGCAAGTAAAGTAATCTAGTTAAGTGACTGCGGTAGGAAGAGACTCCAGTTGCGGTTGCTGATGAAGAAGTTGACTGCGGGTGCTGGATGGCTGCGGTAGCTGAAGAGGTTGCGGTAACTGTAGTTTAAGAGGGTCACTTTTTATGATTCAACAAGGTAAATGACGATTTACCAATTTCCAACATGAAAAACGAAAATAAGGTTAAGTTTTAAATGAAATGAAACTCCTAGATCTTTTGAGATTCATTGAACTTTTCAATGTCATGTTTAATCTCGATTATGTCCTCCATTTGTGACTGGGATGCTGAGGATCACAAATAAGGTGTGAATAACCATGCGAACGTACGCGGTGCCCTCAATGTTACAGTCACCTAATCGACGTGCTGGTTAACCATACACGCTCCATCGATCTATGACAAACATTGAGTCACCCTTCGCTACCAATGCCAAACCCAACTTAGTGTGCCAGTTAACCACACACGCTCCACTAATTGTCTCGACAAGGGTACAAAGTGTAATTCCATGGAATTGCATCGATTTCACTTTTTCCTAAAGTAACTAAGATTTGGGATTTTAGTAAAACATGTAGTTACTTTATTCATTATAATTTTAATGAGGACAGGGGTTTGCCCTATCCTACCCATTCGGCTAACGACCCTCCACTAGTCAAGAGTGCGGTGGGTAAGAGTGGATACCCATTCAATCGCCATTTTAAAGGCAATTTCCTTAAACACCCCTTATAGACCAGCTTCGTGAATGAGGCCTACTAACGGTAAGACTAGCAATTTAAGTTATACATATATAATATTATACTTTTAATGTTATATATAGTATAGGGTGTATTTTATACTTTTAATTATACCTTTATTTAACTTAATAAAACCATAAGGGTGTAATTTAAACTTTTTCAAAACTAGGGTTTTAGAATTTAAAATTTCAAAAATTAACCTTTAATCAAAATTTAAATTCCAAAACTTAAGGAAAGTTTTGAAACCTTTCAAAATATTAGGGTTCAACTATTTAAATTTCAAAACAAAAACTTTTAAAGTTCAAATTTAAACTATAAAACCTAATGGGTGAAATAATGAAACTTTTCCAAACTTTATCAAGAACATTATAGATCAACAATTCAAATAAGGCAATTAACAATTAATTAAGGTTATCTAATTTTGACCTAGTCCAATTACTTGCAAGATAATTCACCAAATAACTAAAATAATTAAACATAATCTTATAAGGAAACAAATATTTGATTAATTGCTAATTATCTACTATTTTGGCAAGGATATTCACCCAAAATCAATAAAAATCGGATTTTAGTAATTAAAAACGTTTATGGTAAGTATCCCAAGCAAAAACAGCAAGCAAATCGTGAAAATGAGCTGTCAGACCCTTTGACTCATTGAGGCAGGCCTGCACTCGTCGAGTACAGCCGACTCGGCGAGTTCACCAAGTGACTCGGCGAGTCATGCAGTCAGAACGAAAAAAATTTCGATTTTTTAAGCAATAAATGATCAAAATAGCATCAATTCATCAACAAACAACCCTAGTCTCTGATACCACTGATGGGTTTTGAGCACTACAACATTCCTATGGTGTACATGCAAACCTAAAGCTTTGGATCTAGTTTGTCTAATGAACACGCAATAATCATCCAAAGCCATAAACCCTAGATCTAGCATGTGATAATCAAATAACATATGAATTAGGGTTTAGATCTTACCTTGATTGTTATTTAGCAATAACAATCACAATTCCTTCTTGTAATTGACTTCTTAAAGCTTAGAGTCACAAATGTCACTCCTCTAATGGCTCACAAACACCAAGAGCAAAAGGATGAAGAAGGAGAAGAGGAGAGGCACTCAAGAACCTCTAGAAACCCTAAGGAATCAGTTAGCCACGTTTTTGGTGCCCTAGGAGTGCTTAAATAGTGAGGCTATTAGGGTTATCAAACAAGGAAACCCTAATTTGATTGCTTAGGCCCTAAGCAACCCATGGACTCCTCCTTTAGAGGCCTTGGATGATTTCTAATGAGTTTCCCCATAGAATTCGTCCACCCCTCTAATAAGAAGTCCATTTGCCCAATATTCAACTGTCACACAATTGATAGTTCTAGTCCCATGAGTTTAATTAATCTCTTTTAGCCACAAAATTAATTCTTAATTAATTATTGACTAATATTAATTAAACAATATGATTTCACCTTTAATATATTATTCTCATAATATATTAATAAATCATAATTAATCCTCTCTCTCTCCATAATTCATCCTATCAAGTTGCTTTGCTGAAGGCAACCCAAAAGGACCATGCACCATCGGGTCAAGTACATACGGAAATAGTTATGGGCTTAGACACTAATCCAACATCAAATCCATCAATATCTTCCACGTACCCTCCTAAAAATCTGATTATATCTTTCAAAGATCATTTGTACACAAAACAGGTCATTTACCCTCTACTTATCTTTCTCTCTTGTTATCTTCATCACCGACCAAGGAGGGGGCTGTTGGCCACCAGAGCTACCCCTTACTTCCTATCCTGTCATGATTCACCATGTACAACACCCTCAGGAAAATCATCATTGCTGATATCCTCCTTCCTTCTCCATTTTATGTCTAGAAGCACCTCCCACTAGAGGTGGGTGATCCTCCGGTCACCGGAAAAGGGAGACAACCCTTCCTTCTCTTCCTTTCTCTTTCGTAAAATCTCAACAGCCAAACACCCCTGCAATTTTTGAGAAGCACCACCCAAAACACCGTGTCGACTGTTGCTGTTTCCGGAAAGATCAAAAGGAGAAACAACCCTCACTCTCCATGTTTTCCCGTCGATTAACACACCAAAACACCCCCTACTGATGTATAATTTCCGATCTGCTCCTCTTTTCCTTCGTGTTCTACTGCCAAAACAAAAAGGAAAAAAGAAGAAGATTCGAAGAGGGGGATACCAGAGCAACCCCTTGCCACCACTGTCGTCGACAATATCCAACACCGGTTGCCTTCACCTCCTCTTACCCCTTCCCACCGACGGTTGTTGTTACATGTCTTCCTTCCATTTTTCTTCCACTGGTGACGAAAACATGACCATAACAAGGTCACCAGAGATCGATTCCTTCTCCCCTCATCGCGATCTACTTAACCACGACTGGTGCCCAATGATTTCTGATCTTGTTCTTCCTCAACTTTCCGTCTGTTCGTTCTCTCTCTCGATCAGATGAAGACCAAGTGGGTGTTTGGGATTGCTTTTTAATTGACTTTTTGGCTTTTTCAAAAAGTAAAAAAATTCGAAAAGATGTTTGGAAAATAAAAAAGTCATTTTGAAAATAACTTTTTGCCATGAACAAAATGGTGAGTTTTCAAAAATTAGGAAATCCTATCTTTTTGTGACTTTTAGCTATTTAAAGGGTAATTTAGATTCAAAAGTCAAAAAAGTTAAGGCAAACACTTTTTAAAACTAACTTTTGGCTTTTGCTCCTTCAAAAGTTAAAACCAAAAAGTACTTTTACAATAAGGACTTTTGAGCACTTAAAAGAAATCCCAAACACCCCCAAGAAACGGGGACCCTTTCCCCTTTTTCTTGTACTCGTTTGATTAGCAGCCCCTATTTGTGTTAATTAGTTAAAAACAACCCCTGTATTGTATTTTTGATAGATAAGCCCCTCTTTTGAGTTATTTAACCAAAAACAGCCCCCCACTTGAATTTGATGATCAAAATTAACCCTCCATTGGTGGTCATTGTTCAAATCAGCTATTCCAATCCATATACAAGATTTAAAACAATCATTTTGATTTAAATCATTTCAAAAATAATCCCATTAGTTTGATTTCTTACAAAATAGTCCCGAAAGCGTTTCAAAGTTTAAGAATTGTTTAACTTCGGTTTTTCACGAAAAGCTTCACCAAAACGAACATAGATCGAGATCACACATCGAATGTGAGTTTCTATAGCCCCTCTTTTACGGTTTTAATATTTTGGGGAGAATATATGCGTGTCTATCAATTTTTTTATGATTTTCAAGTTTTATATATACATAATAGCATCATCCTTTATTATTGGTCAAAAGTTTATAAAAATAGCAATCTAAAAATGTGATAAATCACCAATAAATCTATTACATTAAAGTAGATTGTTAAAAGATGATATATTTATACTTTACGTTAAATATGAATATAATTATTAAGAAAAATCACAAGACTATAAAAAATTACTATAATAATACAATTGATATTATAAGTCACAAAAATGAAAGTGACCAAAAATATTACTCGCATATAACATGAAAGTACATTGTCATATTTGGTAGAAAAGTCAAATTTATGAAATCGTATAATTAATAGTTAAAATTATCGAAATTTAACTTTTAATATATATATATATATATATATATATATATATATATATATATATATATATATATATATATATATATATATATATATAAGTTATGTAAAAATGAATGTAAAATTTATTAATATATTTTATATTAGTTATAGAAATATAACTCATTTTTACTAAGTTATGAGTTTCTATTGCAATAAATAACATGATCGACTTAAAGTATTAAGAGTCGTTATTTGCAAAATATTATACTGTATTGATCACGTGAATTATAAATATCATTGGAATTGTTGGTTTCACGTTGGTTGAAACCTGAGAAATATTATAAAAACAGTCATTATGCTGCCCAAATTTTGTCATAACAGACAATAGAAATTTGGAAATCGATTAAGTCTTTCGTATCTCAAATACTAAAAGACTTCAATCAAATATTATCCCTAAACAACATAATCATAAATATTCAACAATCGTATAACGGGAAGTTTAGGACTAGGATGGCTAGACACATTGTTAGAATCCAACACTCCATGGTCTCCCAATAGGTGTCACGTTGTTTCTAAAACCATATGAGTTAGGTTCGTTTCCTAATCCATTTGGGCTATGTTTTTGGGTATACTAAGACTGTGTATACTGGTGAAAACCCTCTATTTTATAACCGTTAATCCACAAGGAACGACTAACAACAAGTATAAGTGTCATAATATTGATCTTATATGGTTCGACCGCCCACCTGGAGTTGCTAGCTACAACTAACGTCTGACCAAACGAATTTAGGCTCTGACATTTAGTTTCATTGAACATTACCACGTGCTATAACGAGGTGAATGACTTTAGCATACCCTATTATGGAGCCGGTGAAAAAAGTGTAGTGTCACGAGTTCGGTTATGAGTTCATTATAAAATATCAGTTTTGTTTCGTTACCGTATAAAGTCGATATTCGGTTTATACGGGGTTTTTGTTCATTTATATAATAGTTGAAAGAGATCGTATGTAGTGGGATAGTTTGTGAACCAAAACGATAAGTGTCAATACCAGAAATCAAGTCATATAACATTTAATTAATATCATGACACGACTGATTAAGGTTTAATAGTTTACATCTAATAAGTTATTTATATGAACTCTTTGTTCTTGTACGAGAAATAAATATTTATGTGGGAGGAGTTTTTCCTATTGGTTAAGTGTCGGTTCCCAATTAGGTAAGATAATATTTAAATAATACCATGACACGATTTTACAAACTTTATAAATTCGAAACTTATGAGTTTTACATATAAACTATAGAAATGCTTGTACAATGTTTCTAGAGTAAATCTGATCATTTTATGTTTTCACAAGATGTGATATGACTTTATTTTATATAAATTGGCATTCAAAGTCCTTATATAAAAAGCATTTTGGTCATGGGAACCGTATAATTTTGATATAAGTCTGATTTACTTATGTGTATTTTTCCAAATTTTGTACTTTTGGATTTGAACAAATGGTATTTATGAATGAGTCCAAATACATTTTTATAACCCATTTATTTTATACTTTTGATAGAAAAGTAAGTATTTAAAAAATTTGGTCAACCAGCTAAATTTTATAAAACACTTTTGGTTATAAAAACACTTTGTTTCGAAACCTGTAGAACTCAACAACAATTTTGTTGACGTATCTTAATGCATGTATTATCAGGTTTATTAACAGGTTGGAAGTGTTCGCTCAGAAGACTCTCCGTTATTTTTACTATACCATTGTAAACGCCGATCTATTAGGTATGTCTGTATGTGTAGTGATTCAACAAGAGTCATTGTCAATAAAATTTCTATTTCGGTAATAATAGAAGATTTTATTTTGTATTGTTCAATGTATGTTAATAATTGTGATCACTGGTTTACGTCGTGCACCTTGGCGTTTCCGCCGGCGGCCGAGGGTGTGACAGATTGGTAGCAGAGCTAATGGCTATAGTGAACTGGTACTTTCTTAGGAAAGCACGAATATAGCCTTGGGCTTACTCTATTAGGTTAAGTATATTCCTTAACCCACAAATATTAGAGTTATATAAAGTCGAACCCTCAAATGCTAATACAATGCAAGGTTTTAGGTCAAACACCTTAGCTAAGTTGGTTGTACGTGGGCCGAACCACAACTAGACGTGGACTGATCACCTATATTTAATTATGGTTAGACCGATGCACAATCAAGCTTGGATTTGGTTGTTGGTAGACTAAAACACTTGGAATCTAGAATATTTAAATAAAATCACAGTTCGAAATGCTTAAGAGCTCTCGAAAATTTTAGTGAACACTTACGAATATTTGGAAAATATTTACCTCAAATGCTCATGAAATTGTAAGTATCATAAATATAAATCATGTCTGAAGTTTATCTCGGAATGCAAATTACACAACTATTATCCTACGAACACTTCTATTAAACCTCGTAGGAATGCCTTGCAAGTTACGTGCTCTCACGAATCATTTCAAATTCGGCTTAAATATTCAATCAATCTAATTGTTCCTGTTTTGAACCGTCCGACTTATGATTGACCCATCCGAGTTCAAAAGAAGGACACCTATGCTTAACCTTCGTCTTTTGTGACCATGATTAAAGGAGAAAATAGCAAACTCAAGAAAAACTCAAAACATGAAAATTATAGCAAATGTTGTCTAGTTTTCAAAATATCTCGATTAAGCTAAATCAGAATTTTAGAACTCGAGATATGGTTAAAATATCGAGTAGTGGTCGATTTTCTATACATCATTTTCTTCGTGAATTTACACAACTTGTTCCAATATTTGATAGTTTCCTTATCCTCATTCTTCATCTAGTTTCCGCCATTGGTGGTACTATAAAATTTATTACACATAATAATCATAGTAAAGTCATTCTTAGACGAATCCGCATGAATTCCGCACATTTGACACAATTCTAACATTATCACTTATATTTACATCGATATTTTCACGCGACTCATTTCTATTTGAGCCTATTGTAATGGTACAAGCAATGTAACACAAGAGGTCAGTGAGTGATCATCCAAGACCATCACAATCACTTGACACAGATGCGGTCGAGTTAATGATCGAACAACAAATAACTAACAATTTCACCGCTTACGAAGCCAACATGAACAACACTTCTAAATAAAGTAGAGATATAAACCGTTCCTAACATGGCAAGACCAACTCATGAAATACAAACCTAGATCATTCTATGACACTGAAGGGATTGTAGGAATGACTCTCAGGAGCGAAAAGATGGAATCAATATTTCATGTAAACTTTTGTGCATAAATCTATCATGTTAAGTTGCCACGTACACTTTTAAGGACACAGTTCCTCCAGGTAAAGGTGGAACTACTATACGCAAATCATAGGCATTGACTCTGCTCAGGCCACGACATAAGAAACACTAAATATGATACTCATAGTAGTCTACTACCAAGAGATTGAATACGAAAGTAAGAACAATCACTGGTAGAGGAAAAGCTTGTTATTAAAATAGTGAGACTGGGCATTCTGAGAAGAACTACCCAAACCCAAAAAACCAAGAAGTAGTAGCTCGAGTCAGAGCAATGGTGATCGGAACAAGAGACAAAAAAACCAGGAACCATCAGTACTAACTGGTGTGTTTATCATTAACCACTCATATGCTGAAGTATTTGTAATTCAGATGAGTATAGAAATATTTGTGAACCCTAAACTTAATCATATACTAAGTTACAGATCCAGTAGAATGGAGGAAGCCTGCAAAGTAGAGATAACTAGTGAGTTGTCGAAAATCTACTCGCGAAATTTTTTATAAATTTCATCCTGACGCATACCAAATCACGTTTGTCACGTCTATCTCGTGCGTATATTACCGATAGTCCAATATCGTTGTCTATATGACACAGTTTTCCTTATGTCACGCCAAGTCATTTGGTGACCCCCTTTCACTGATAAAGTAACCATGAATGATTGATCTTTAGTCAAAGACTTCATGCAAATTCCGAGCGAAAGCTTGAACATTATCATAAGTATGAATCGACTACCTCCCCATTGTGTCTAGATATGTACTACTAGAAAAGTGTACGACTAAACCTACCCAATGATAAAGCCATGGTCATTTATGATGAAAAGTTAGAGAAGAAACTAAACTTTTCTTCCTACCCTAAAGATCAACATTGAAGGATTAAATCAAATGTGAAGGATTAAATCAAATGTGAAGGATTTGATCAAATACAGAAGAGTAACTGAAGACTCTTTCCTAAGAAATGAATGATGGAATTTTAACAACAAAAACATTTATGTTGGCTACTCCTGGATACCCATCAGGAATTTATCCAAAATAAGCACAACTGTCAACTATGCTAACACCAAAAGGAGACAAAGTTCAACAGGAAAAATAAGCAAGAGATTATATTCCAAAATTTGGAACAACTATGGTGCAACACACCAATCCTACCTTTATGAAAGAACAGAGAACTTGTTAAACGGCATAAATGAGAAATTTTTGTCATCATGACGTGTGAGATTTGTTAACATGGTAACGAAACTAACGTAGTAGCAAAATGAACTGAGCCGAAAAGAATGCACCAAGCCCCGCTAAGTATGGGTGTTAACTAGGATCGTTCATTCAAACCCTACATATCAAATTCGAGAAGTTTGAATCAAAACTCTAAAAGAGAAAAGCCTTGCGAGTAAATCTGTATGATGAATGGATAAACAAGTCAAGCTTAGGGATGACGACACGGGATACTATATGAACCAAATATGTACGCCTAAGTTTAGTGAGCACGGGAGCATAGTCTTGGACAAAGATCACAGATTAAAGTGTCCCATACATCCAGGCTCTGACTAGATGTACTTAGATTCAAAGAAAATGGAAATGGTGAACATGCATGGAAGCAAAGATTACCATTTGAGTGGATAGATAACAAACCCGTACTAAAGGCAGAACATCAGAAAACACTCAAGATTTGGGTAATGATAAAGAAATACCCGAATAAAAGTGGGAACCAACATCAATGGACTTCGTACCAAAGCTACCCAAGAAACCTAGTGATTTCAAACTTTATTTAGGTAGTAGTCTACAAATTAACTAAATTCGCCCACTTCCTCCTAATGAAAGGAACGAATGAAATGGAAAAGCTGACCAGGACTTATGCCAAGGATTTAGTCAGACTGCGAGGTGCCAATCTCTATAATCTCTCGTTAAGATAGTGGATTCACCTAGAAATATTGACAATCATCATAATCCTTGGATACGCTCTTGAGATTAAGCACAACTTACTAGTCGCAATGATCAAACTTTCCAAACCTTGGGAGAATTACTCCGAATCCACGTGATAAATCTTAGAAGTGTGTGGAATACTCATTATCATTGATAGAGTCTTTCCTACAACGACAATAATCACACCAGCATCAAGGCCACACCGTTTTAGGCTTTATATGGATGCAAGCATCGATACTCAATATGCTGATCAATGATTGAAGATGCAAAATTAAACAAAAAGCCTGCAGGCGATACACTGCACTTTGATCCAAGAATCACTCATGAGATCACAGAAAAGATTATGTGAACCGGAGCAAAATTTCAGATTGATCATTAACGTCAAGGGAGTTATGTAAACAAAATATGTAAGCCTCTCGACTTCCAAGTCAAAGATTGTGTAGCTTTTAAACGCCTACTCTTTTAGAGAAGTGATTCAGCTAAGAGAATGAGGCAGGTTAAACCTGCAGCTCGAAGGACCTTAGAAATTCTTAATAGAATTTGGTCCTGATTTTGATATCAAGTTATCTCAAAAACTAAAAGACATGCATGACGCTTTTTCATGCACAAAAATCTTAAAGAGCGTATGTCCGATGACACACTTGTTATCTCTCTTTCAATAAAGTGAGCTAGGAAACCATGCTAATGTGTCATAAATGGGAAAGTACACACGATAGAATTGTAAATAAGATTCGATAACCATTAAAATACGTGATTCAGTCTTATTCCCTATTCCTTTCTTTCATGGGCTTAGAATAGAGCCATCTATTCGACCGTGTATCCAATCTTGAGCTATGCGGCTTAAATCGACTATGGAAAGATCAGGTGTAGATAGAATGAAACAAAAACGCCACAACTTGTTTCATAATATTTTATCTACACGTTGATTTCGGGACCAAATTCCTTTCAACGGGGGGATAATGTAACAATTGGTAAAAATTGGTCATCGTTCGGCGGTCAAACCACCGCGAACCGCAAGGTAATGTGTAGTTATATGTTTATGATCATATCATACTATATTATAAAGGAAGCATTTTTTCTTTCACCACATTCATTTGAAACTCCCATGACTTTTCAATATTTTTCTAATAATGATTATAAGTTGGTTAATAAGATTAAATAAATATCAAACCTAAAGTGTAATCATATATAAACTAAATTTCAATATTAAAATAATATCTTTACTTCTCCTTATAAAGTTATGTTTTTTAACTTTTTACATATACTATATTATAAAGGAAGCATTTTTTCTTTCACCACATTCATTTGAAACTCCCATGTATTTTTCTTTCACCACATTCATTTGAAACTCCCATGACTTTTCAATATTTTTCTAATAATGATTATAAGTTGGTTAATAAGATTAAATAAATATCAAACCTAAAGTGTAATCATATATAAACTAAATTTCAATATTAAAATAATATATTTACTTCTCCTTATAAAGTTATGTTTTTTTAACTTTTTACATATTAGACTTATTATTAGTTTTAATATATTGTTGGATGTAAACCATTATCATTTTAAAGCTACAACTTTTGAACAATTTGTATAAAATATTTAAATTATAAACTTAAATATAACATTACAGGACCAACTTAAAAATAAATTTTAGTTTAACTTAAACAACCCAAATAACATTTTGTAAATAGTTAAAAGTGATAAATTGTAGTGTCTTTCTAATAATGATTATAATTTTGTTAATAAGGTTAAATAAATATCAAACCTTAAGTATAATCATAAATAAATGTCACACCCCAAAACCAGAACGACGGAAACGTTCTGGGGGTGGAGGACGTCATGTTTAGTATCACAAGATATGCATATAGTAAGCAGGTAATGAACAACCATTTCATTTAGAAAGAAAGTGTTTACAATGTGTGTGTTCACAAAACATAGAATACATAAGCAAATAATAAACAAGACTTGAAGCTATACTGCTCGAACTTCTGAATCCCAGTGCGAGTACCTGTCTACTAGGCTCCTGAGAATACAAGTTATTTGAAAGAGTTGATCAGCAATTAAGCTGGTGAGTTCATAAGATTTTAGTTATGTAAGTTGTAAAATGTTGTGGTAAACTGCTGTTGAAAATGTAGTTCAAAATGTAGTAAGTTGTAAGTTCTGTTTAGAAAAGCTCGCCTGTCCCTCCAGGAAATCCTATTTTTCCTGCCTTGGAGAAAGATTCGTAAAAATGACTCTACAGTCCCTTCTATGTGTACTAAATGGATACAAGTTACATAAAACTCAGAGTAAACAACCAATCGATTGTGTGTATCCGCCCTAAGCCCACAACCAAACAAGGAACAGGAAATGAGGCAGATGACACACATCCCATTGGTGGTTAGATCCTTGTTGTATATAACCCTGGTGTATTCCTTTGGTACTCACGGAGTTAACTGTAATAGTTCCTTTGTATTTGAATGAAAAGATTCATTAAGAAAACCCTTATTTCTTATAATGACATGGTGACCATAGTGATTACTTCTTTAATCACTTAGTTTATATTGGCTATATATAATCTAATATCGATTGGATAGTTAATTGGCTGAATCTGCCCTAAGCGCACAACCAAACAAGGAACAGGAAATGAGGCGGAAAGCACACATCCAACTATCTATTGGGTATTAATGGTATATAACCGTACTGTATAAACTAAAGTAATTTAGAGTTAGTCACTTAAGGTCCTTTGAGTGTATACTGGTTTAATAAAATGGATTAAACTCTCAACTGGTAAGTTTCTAGTTTTGTACACCAAACGTTCTGATTTGGAAAGTATGTTTTGTACTAGAAAACGGTGCATTGAATTTGTGTCCTACGACTTGACCCATACCTGGTACCCTTATGATGACTCAATGTGTACTGGGCATATATATCTAGAATCGAATAGATAATTGACCGGGTGAATCTGCTCCAAGACCACAACCAAACAAGGAGCAGAAAATGAGGCGGAAAGCACACATCCTATTACCTGTCAGACCCTATTGATATATATGTATCCTTTGATGTATACATTAAGGAATCATAAGGTTAGCATTATGGTCCTTTCTACTAAACGTAGCCTTCTACCAAGGCCTCAACTGTTATGTATGTATGTTTCTTGTATGAGTGTGTATTTTCCCAAGTGAAATTCTCACTAACTAAATATAGTATATACATTAATGGATATGTGAGAAGATCACAAAGTAAATGTAATAGGGAAAATAATGTTTTTCCTCAACAGTGACACTGCTGGCTATAAAGTAATAAAATACAGACTCCAGATAGTATTAAATGGACAATACACCTCGGAGAGTCTTAAGGTAATGAACTGCAGACTCCAGGTGGTATTAAATGGAGAATACGCCTCGGAGAGTCTAAAGTAATGAAATGCAGACCCCAGGTGGTATTAAATGAACAATACGCCTCGGAGAGTCTAAAGTAATGAAATGCAGACTCCAGGTGGTATTAAATGAACAATACGCCTCGGAGAGTCTAAAATAGCCTTTAATCCTAAAATGGTTAATTAAAGGTTTTAATATCAACCCGTATGTTACATTAGTTTATCGTATAACATTGTTTGTATAGTAAGTCATAGTGTAGTAATGTTCACTCTGTATTAGTGTATAGTGTACTCTCTTGTATAGTATGTTCTAGTTGTATTGTATGTTCTCTCTGTCTAGTATGTATGTATGCTCCATTTGTTTCTCATCATAGTATGCTTTCACTCATGTATGAACTGACTCTAAACTATACCTATTATAGTTTACTAGTAATGTACTTGAACTGTTGTGGAAAAGACCCATTTTACCACTAAGTTATGCTGGTACTTTAAAAAACAGAGTTTTGTTAAACTATAAATTACATAACTTGAAAAGAGTCTGTGAAATGTTTTGACAACTTATAAATGACATAAGTAATCCTTTTGAAAATGTTTATAACAAACAATTACACAAGTAGCATTGTGTTCAACTTGTATTCCCCCCCCCCCTTAAAACATTGAAAATAGTTAAAAGATTCATTACGGGGTATGAACTCACCTGATGTGGGTGATTCAACGAATACGCGTGTAAGGATGAGAAGTTCCACGAATGAAGTCCCTAGACTTAACGAGTCCTAAAAGACATATAATGGCATATATTGACATAAATATAGTGTTTAGAAGCAACCAAATGCAAGGGAACACCTCACGGGACTAGGAAACACATTGACCAAGTGTTGGAATCACATGTGATTCAACTAAAGAGTGTTTAAGGCCATGTATTGGTGTTTACGGTCCTGAGTTTACGGACAAGGGAGTTTACGGCCGTAAACTCATGGCCAAAGTTGCATAATTGTTTGTTTGAATGCTAGGGAAGCTTGAGGGATTTTTGCTCTACACAATGGTGAGGAAGACCACTTCATTGGAGGCTTTTGATGAGTTTACGGCCCAAAGGAGTTTACGGCCGTAAACTCATGGACATTATGAAGTGTGTGTGGTTTAAGGTCTTACAAAGCACCTGGGAGTGTTCTAGCCTCAAGTCCAAGCCTTAGGAAGAGTTTAAGGCTCAAATGACACACTTATAGGGGTTTACGGTCAAGGGAGATGGCTTGACCGTAAACTCCTTTTGATCCTTCATTTTTGATGTTTTCAAGGTCCTAAGCACGAACCTTAACTGGATATCAAGCATAGGGAAGAGTACTTACGATGTAGAGGCTTGAAATGGCCGATTTTGGCCAAGAACACTAGTGTGTGTTCTTGGTGTTCTTGGTGAAACTTGAAGATTTGAAGATCTAGTCAAAAATGGATGTTTTCATGGATGGAATCAAAGAGTGTGACTAGAAGATGAAGTGTAACAACAAATCTAGGAAAGAACACTTACGTTTTTGAAGATCTCGAGTGAAGATCGGGATGATAGTTGAGAGAGAATAGGAGTGTTCTTGAGGTTAGAATGTGAGAAATGGCTGAAAATGATGAAGGACCACATATATACTCTTGGGTTTACGGCAAGGGTTGGGTTTACGGCCGTAAACTCCATGTTTACGGTCGTAAACTCCATGTTTACGGCCGTAAACTCCACATGTTGGAGTTTAGGGCTTTAGTGTTGTACATTGTCTCTAGCAGGTGCATTCTAACACTCATTCCTTAAGTGTACTAGGTTAATAACTCCTTAGAATGACCTTTAACCAGACTAGGACTCATTTCCAATAAGTCTCACACTCTGATGAGTTGACTGACTGTGATTTAAAAGCAAAATTTTTTCCGGTTGTCACAATAAATTAAATTTCAATATTAAAATAATATACTTCTACTTATAAAGTTATGTCTTTAACTTTTAACATATTATACTTAATTTATTAGATTTAATATATTGTTGTATGTAAACCATTATCAATTCAAAGCTACAACTTTGGAACAGTTTGGACAAAATACTTAAACTGTTAATTTAAATATAACATTACAGTGTCAACTTAAATATAAATTTCAGTTCCATTTAACAAACCCAATGACTATTTTGTGAATAGTAAAAAGTGATAAATTGTAGTGCTAAATGCAAAAACTAAATTATAATATCAATTTAACTAAAATATTTCCTAAAGATATTTGTATAATCGTTAAAAGTTTTCAAATAAGTAGCTTAAAATAACTGACAATAACAATAGTTAAAAATAACTCTATATAAATGATTATATTGTTACCTTTAAAATCAAAAAATAATGTCTGATTTTTTAAATAATTATAATGATAGAAATTAAAACGTTAAGAAAATAATTTTTAAAAAATTTATTAACAATAACAAAAACTATAAATAACATTAATCCATATATTATATTTAATTTTATTCATGAGTAACTCGCGGGTAGAAGTCATTCAAACGGTTGAGAATATACATTTATAATAGATGTATATATATTATCATATAATTAAAAATAATCAATATATTACATCAATTTAGTATACGAATTATTATATCAAATTTAACAACAACGTTATTCTTATATTTTAAAAAAACATATATTTGTAAATATTTCAACTATATAGGTGTTTCTGCGCAACGCGCAGACATTCGCCTAGTGTATATTAAAGATATTATATTCATAGTTTCTTTTTGAACATCTCAAACTGCTCAAACCATCTATCGTTGAAGATCAAACCGACAATCACCAAAAATTAAATTTATTTATGACGTTAAAAATAAAATTATGCATTAAGTATATCTGAGAGTTATGGATAAGAAAATTGAATAGATTACGTTCTTCTGAACTTAGAATACCTATGGACCTCATAAATTGTTTCCATACACGTTTTTGAACTTAGAATATTGTCTATTATTTAATTTCATTTTATGTTATTTTAATCCCAATCAAAATCAAATTCGTAAAATCTGTCGAATCAGATCAAATTGGACGCGAAACTTTAAACGTCTTTTCCCGGAGTCCTACATATCGGATTTAGGATCTGTCTGAGTTTTTGGAATCCTTGAACTCGAGATTATCATTCGCCATCTTCTGGAAAATTATTAGACATCAGGATCGATGTCACGCAAATCAAGAATGCTAGAAAATAGTATATTTTTTATATATACCACATGAGTGACATTATTTCTTGTATAATAAAACATGTTTAATTGAGTAAATGTCAAACTTTGACTAATAAACACTTCCTAAATTTAATTTATTTTTCCACTTTCACATAACGTATCTCTATCTTTCCATACAAACACATACAAGAAATATTTACTAGATTTAGGAGTACCCTTGTATATGTATGTATCTATTCTAAATCATCCATAGAATCTCAATATATATTTGTAAGTACCCTCTAAACCCTTGAGAGATTGTCCAAATACTTCTAGATGAGATTTTATACAAATCAAATATAACTCTTTATCTATGAATTTCGATACCTATATCTCTCTTTAACCCTCATAGATTCAGACACATGTTCACAATATCATCCCATGTTCAATTGGTACTCTCAAATCCATCAATATCTTCCATGTACCCTCCTAAAAATCTGATTATATCTTTCAAAGTTCATTTGTACATAAAAAAACATCATTCACCCTCTGCCTATCTTTCTCGCTTGTTATCTTCATCACCCACCAAAGAGGGGGCTGCCGGCCACCGGAGCTGCCCCTTCCTTCCTATCCTGTCATGATTCACCACCCACAACACCCCCTGAAAAATCATCGTTGTTGATATCCTCCATCCTTCTCCATTTTATGTCTAGAAGCACCTCCCACCGGAGGTGGGTGATCCTCCGGCGACCGGAAAAGGGAGAAAACCCTTCATTCTCTTCATTTATCTTTCGTAAAATCTCTGCAGCCAAACAACCCTGCAAGTTTTTAGAAGCACCACCCAAAACACCATGTCGACTATTGCTATTTCCGGTGAGATCAAAAGGGGCAACAACCCCCACTCTCTACGTTTGGCCGTCGATTACCACACCAAAACACACCCTACTAATGTACAATTTCCGATCTGCTCCTCTTTTCTTTTGTGTTGTACTGCCAAAAAGAAAGAATGAAAAGAAGAAGAACCTACGAGGGGGATAAAGAAGCAGCCCCTTGCCACCACTGTCGTCGACAACAGCCAATACCGGCTGCCTTCACCTCCTTTTACCCCCCTCCCACCGACGGTTGTTGCTACCAGGGCCGACCCTAGGGGAGTGCAAGGTGTGCAATCGCACAGGGCCCCGAAAAAAATAGGGCCCGAAATCTAGTGAAATTATTATTTAATATTTGTATATATAATATTGGGTTCATCTCTAGTTACATATTTCATGTGGTTCATCTGGTAAGGCGTCTGTTATTATTTTTCTTTAGATTTTATGGTCTCTTTTTGAAGGCATATATCTTTTTTTAATATTTGGCATTACTTGGTGTGCTTCCATTAAATGCTCTTTTTTTCCTTTGAAAAGTTCTTTGCATACGCTACAAAATAATATATTGCAAGATTCCCTCTCTCATTTATATATTACTTTATTAAATCATTGAAATAATTTGAAAAAAAAAACTATTTACTCATTTCCTTCACTGATGAGTTGTGATTGAGTTTAAATCCACCATCCACAAATGTTTCATTAAATTATAATCGATGTCCAATAGCTTTGTAAATTTCTATTACATGTTCCTTTGATTATTTTTTTTAATTGATTTTACTAAAGGATATTGTTTGGTCTGTTTAAGTGATTACCATATAATTTCTTAAGTACAAACTGAGATTTGATTTAATATCATAAAATAAAGTGAAGAATCAAAAGAATTGGAACAAAGAATTATAGAATCTGCGAAATTTGATCAAGCATCACATGAATGTGATTTATTTATTTAAAAAAACGACATCGTTTTATATCGCTATCTGTATTTAATAAGAAATTTTAGGGCCCTTTTTTATTTTTCGCATAGGGCCTTCAAAATCAACGGACCGGCCCTGGTTGCTACCTGTCTTCCTTCTGGTTTGCTGCCACCGGAGATCGATCCTTCTCCCCTCATCGCGATTTGCTTAACCACGACTGGTGCCCATCGATTTCTGCCCTTGTTCTTCCTCAGCTTTCTGTCTGTTCGTTCCCTTTCTTTATCAGATGAAGACCATGAAACGGGCATTTCCCCCCTTTGTTTGTAATCGTTTGATAAACAACCCCCATTTGTGTTAATTAATTAAAAGCAACCCCTATATTGTATTTTTGACAGATAAGCCCCTCTTTTGACTTATTTAACCAAAAACAACCCCCCACTTGAATTTGATGATCAAAATCAACCCTCCATTGATGGTTATTGTTCAAATCAACCCTTCCATACCCTATATAAGATTTAAAACAATCATTTTGATTTAAATCATTTAAAAAATAATCCCATTAGTTTGATTTGTTACAAAATAGTCCCGAAAGAGTTTCAAAGTTCAAGAATAGTTAAACTTCGGTTTTTCACGAAAAACTTCACCAAAACGAACATAGATTGAGATCACACATCTAATGTGAGTTTCTACGACCCCTCTTTTACGGTTATAATATTTGGGGGAGATATATGCGTGTCTATTAAAGTTTTGATGATTTTCAAGTTTTATACAAAATAGCATCATAGTTTAATATTGGTCAAAAGTTTATGAAATAGCAATCTAAAAATGTGATAAATCACCAATAAATCTATTAAGTTAAAGTAGATTGTTAAAAGATGATATGTTTATACTTTATGTGAAATATGAATATAATTATTTAGAAAAATCACAAGATTATAAGTAAATTGCTATAATCACACAATTGATATTATAAGTCACAAAAATGAAAATGACCAAAAATATTACTCGCGTATAAGATGAAAGTACATTGTCATATTTGGTAGAAAAGTTAAATATATGAAATCATATAATTAATTGTAAAAATTATCGAAATTTAATTTTTAATATATATAAGTTATGTAAAAATGAATGTAAAGTTTATTAATATATTTTATATTAATTATAAAAATATAACACATTTTTACTAAGCTATGGGTTTCTATTGCAATAAATAACATGATCGACTTAAAGTCTTAAGAGTCGTTATTTGCGAAATATTGTACTTTATTGATCACGTGAATTATAAATATCATGAGAATTGTTGGTTTCACGTTGGTTGAAACCTGGAAAATATTACAAAAGCAGTCGTTATGCTGCTCAAATTTTGTCATAACAGACAATAGAAATTTTGAAATCCATTAAGTCTTACGTATCTCAAATACTAAAAGACTTCAATCAAATATTATTCCTAAACAACAAAATTATAAATATTCAACAATCTTATAACGGGAAGTTTATGACTAGGATGCCTAGACACATTGTTAGGATCCAACACTCCAGGGTCTCCTTGTTGGGGTCACGTTGTTTCTAAAGCGATATGAGTTAGGTTTGTTTCCTAAGCCATTTGGGATATGTTGTTGGGTATACTAAGACTGTGTGTCTTGGTGAAAACCCTCTATTTTTATAACAGTTAATCTGCAAGGAATATAAGTATCATACTATTGATCTTATACGGTTCGACCGCCCACCTAGAGTTGCTAGCTATAACTAACGTCTGACGACACGACTTTAGGCGCTGCCGTTTAGTTTCATTGAACATTACAACGTGCTATAACGAGGTAAATTACTTTAGCATGCCCTATTATGGAGCTGGTGCAGAAAGTGTAGTGTCTCGAGTTCGGTTATGAGTTCATTATAAAATCCCAGTTTTGTTTTGTTACCGTATATAATCGATATTGGGTTTGTACGGGGTTTTTGTTCACTTATACTAGTTGAAAGAGACCATATGTAGTGGGATAGTTTGTGATCCAAAACGATAAGTGTTAATACCAGAAATTAAGTCGTATAACATTTAATTAATATCATGACACGCCTGATTAAGGTTTAATAACTTACATCTAATAAGTTATTTATATGACCTCTTTGTTCTTGTACGAGAACACAATATTTATGTGGGATGAGTTTTTCCCACTGGTTAAGTGTTGGTTCACAAATTAAGTAAGATAATACTTAAATAATACCACAACACGATTTCACAAACTTTATAAATTCAAAACGTATGAGTTTTACATATAAACTATAGAAATGCTTGTACAAGGTTTCTAGAGTAAATTTGATCATTTTATGTTTTCACAAAATATGATATGACTTTATTTTATATAAATTGGCATTCAAAGTCCTTATATAAAAAGCATTTTGGTCATGGGAACCGTATAATTTTGATATAAGTATGATTTACTTATGTGTATTTTTCCAAATTTTATTCTTTTGGATTTGAACAAATGGTATTTATGAATGAGTCCAAATACATTTTTATAACCCATTTATTTTATAATTTTGATAGAAAAGTAAGTATCTAAAAAATTTGATCAACCAGCTAAATTTTATAAAACACTTTTGGTTATAAAAATACTTTGTTTCGAAACCTTAAGAACTCACCAACAATTTTGTGTATCTTAATGCATGTATTCTCAGGTTTATCAACAGGTCGGAAGTGTTCGCTCAGAAGACTCTCCGTTATTTTTACTATACTATTGTAAATGCCGATCTGTTAGGTGTGTGTAGTGATTTAACAATAGTCATTGTCAATAAAATTTATATTTAGGTAATAATAGAAGATTTTATTTTGTACTGTTCAATGTATGTTCAATAACTCTGATCACTAGTTTACGTCGCGCACCTCGACATTTCCGTTGACGACCGAGGGTGTGACAGTAATCGCTAATCCCTCCCTTTGGTTGTGTTTTGTTCTTCAAAGTCATATCTTAACACTCCAAAATGTCCACATCCTATAAAGCTTCCGCTAAGACTAATCCCAAATGTCTTAGAGTTGTTCCACCTTCAAGTAATGCTCCCAATCAGAAAAATCCACATGTCCAAAATCAGATTGGTGTAGAGTTTTCTACACCCACCCAAGAAACTAGTTACCGTTCTCTAGGAGGTAGAATTCGGACAACCCAAAAATTTGCGGACATTCCTACCCTCCGGTCTTTACACATTGACACTGAAGTCCGCAAACTCCTAATGAATATTGGGTGGGAAGGTATTCTCGCAATTGGTGATGTGGGTTATGTGCAACTTACTTTGGAATTCTTATCTTCTATTGAGTTTAATCGTTCCACTGACTTCTTATCCTTCCGTGCTTTCATTCGTAATCACCAACTTCACAATAAAAAAGTTTGTAAAATTAATGGTGCTCCGAAAATCAACACATATGGTCCATTTAGGAGGGTAAATACATAATTCTTTCTTGAATGTGATCATTTTTGGAGAAGAATTGCAGGACTCGAATACAATTCCAGTTTAGCCAAAGCCACAAATCTCATTCTTCTCGTGTTAAAAGTTGTCCACCATATTTTTGCTTCCATCTTATTTCCTCTAGAGGAATTCAACAAGGTCGGTCAAAAAGTGTTAGAGTTGTTATGGTGTTCGGTTTATAGCCCCAATCTCTGTCCTGACTTTGGACAATGGGTTATTTATAATCTTCTAAAACTCAATAGAATTAATAACAGGCAGTTACACCGTGGTGGCATGATCACCATTCTCTTAAACATCATGCTTTGGGAATCTGGTTTACTGAAGGTATTGATGTTATTCCGGGTGAACGCCACCTAACCACCACTGTGTTCCACAATATGCAACTGCTGCGGACGGATGAGCGCGACAGGTAGAGGGTGAAGACTATCTTCGCGTTGATAGTCGAAATTGCCAACTTCTAACCCTCACCTACCCACCCTCAAACATGAGATGGTGTCTTAACTCCAATTTAGGTGTCGTAATACCCAGGGCTAATTTTGATCATAATATAGATAAGCTTATTCCTGATGCCCCTATTCCTGATGTTGCTGCGCCATTACAACAAGAGCCTCTCGTGCACCCTCACCATGAGATGTATATGGACGAATTTCAGTGCTTGCACACCAATTATAGACTCCTCCATCGTGACTATTATGATCTTTATGAAAGTTCTTGTGAAATGAATATAAAGATGGTAGAGTTGAGAGAAGAATTCTATTCCATTCGAGAGATCTAACAAACGTATAACCAACACATGGATACTCTTATGACTGATATGCATCGAGTGCTTTGTTTGGGTGTTCAACCCACACGACCAACATACTATCCTCAATACCCAACCTAATATCCTTCACCATACCCCCAATACCCCCTCAAAACCCTCCTTAGTAATTTGTCCCACTCTCTTCCCAAGCATCGAGGACGGTGCACATTTTAAAGCTTGGGGGAGAGGGTGAATCATTTCATTACATTGCATTTTTATAAAAAAAAATATTTTAAAAAAATCAAAAAAAGATTTTTCTTTCAACTTATTTTTAGTTTGCATTGCATTAAAAAAATTTATTTTCATCATTTTCATCTTTTTGCATCATTTTCATTTAAAAAAATTATTTCAGAAAATTGATACATCAATCGTAAAGCGTGTTAGTAGTTGACCGCTTTGAATTCCAAACACATAAACTAAATAAATAAATAAATAATATTAAAATAATAAAATACATGTGAAATAATTCCTCAATTCAAAGGAGTCTCGCATAAACAGAGAATGATCATTCAGAAGGCATCCTCCATGGTGATTCGAGGCGGTTTGGTAACTCAACATAAGAGGTTAGATGATTTTCTATATGAAGTTATAGAGTGAAGGAAGGTAAAACAAATCTAAAATATACTGCATCCCTAGAAACCCGATTTTTAATGTCAGCTATTGTTTGAAAAAACCAGGCACCCATTCTTAGAATTGCTTTTGGGTAGACCTCTTGAAAGAGGATTTCGTTACATTCACCCGTCCACATGTCAAATGAAGTATTGATAATTTATTAGGCCACAAAATCATGCTACAAGTTCACTTCTCTCATCAAAGGGCTCAAAGAGTTCAGTATCTGAAAAGATCGATGAGAGACCATAAGCGAAGTATTCCAGAAAATAGATTCAGAAGCAATCAAGTATCTTCATAAAAAATCTCAAACAATCAAGAAACTTGAAGAAATGAAATAACAAAGTTCATCAAGAAATTCGAAGAAATCAAGTTGAAAAGTCAAAGACACAACCAACACAAAAGATAACGGGTAGATGTAGCGATTGATGTTTTTGGAAGTAAGCCCAAGATGGACAGTAAGGATGGGATAGGGAACAAGGTTGAGTCAACCCTGAGTATTCTAAGGGAGTTTTGGGACACAATCGTTTTTGAAGAATATAATACCTTTCCAAATAAAGTAACTTAACACCAGAGTTGTCTACATTTTCAAAACCATTGAATCGATGACTTTCATAAGAAGTCTTACGACCCTCTGACATGAACTCTGGCCCCACGACTGTCACTTTTAAGCATAACGTCCAAGGTGTGACTTTGTTGAGATTTTCTTGAAAGTGAGATTAATATTTGAACAAATGTTTTTATGTGTGTTTGGATAAAAAACAAAGCTTTAATTTCTTTTAGTTCTAACTTTTTATTTCTTTTTCATTGCATTTATGTTTTCATGTATAATATTTTTCATTGCATGCATCCATTCCTATCTTTCGTAGGATCTTTCTTTTCTTTCCTTTCCATTCTTTTCTTTTTCATTATCTCTTTTGCCACCTAGAAATCGTACCTTTCTTCTGATTCTCGTTCTTTCTTGAGGACAAGAAAAGTTCAAGCTTGGGAAGATTTGATAGGTGCATAAAGTGCACCTTTTTACAAGCTCATTTATTGTTTAATTCAAGTATTGCATATCATTTAGTTTGACTTTACATGCATTTTGCGTTTTCAGGACATTTTCGAGGATCAATCTACTTTTCACCATTTTTTTGGATGTTTCAGGGGCGTTTGAAGATTTGGGCATGCTTAGGATGTTTGAAGGAGGCTCTACGTGAAGTTTCAGAATTATTGGATCAAGACTGAAAAACGAGAAATTTGGATTTTGGACATTTACTTAGAACATTCCACGATTGTGGAATGATTACACGGTCCATTCCACGGTCATGGAATGGAGTCCACAACATATCGATCAATCTGCCATTCCACCCCCGTGGAATCTCAAGGCATACAATTCCACGGTCGTGGAACGTAGTCTGACAGTTTTCTGGACTTTTCAACTTCCATTAAAAGGATTTTTCGGGCCATTTACAAGAGAACTTCGAACTTACACTTATGGAGGCGATTTTGGGAAGAACAGATCATCATTATGTGCTTTGGAAACATTATTTGTTTGATTTGGAAAGTTTGTCTAAGGATTAAACTTGTTAAATTTGTATTTCAATTCAGCCATGTGTGGCTAACTTTTCCTTCCATTTTCGATTCTAGGTTCCTAATTACTTGTTGTTAGATTGTGATGTGAACTAAATTTCATGTTTATTATTTAGTAATCTTTGATTTGGTCTTCATTATGTACTTGATTTATACTTGTTTCACTTGATCAATGAAATTAGGGTTCATATCATGGTTATTAGTCAAATTATGAAATTCGTATATGTTTAATGATTTGTAAATGGAAACAAGCACTTAATTGGTTTCATTGGAATCAAAATTAGTGTAATGAAAGATTAGATGTTCATATTCTCAAGCCTATGAGAGATAGTTGACATTGTTGGTAATAATTGCATGAACTTAAGGTCTTTAAGTGATCTAATCTAAGGGCTTGTTTGGATTTTATTAACTAAATGAAGTTTTACTTAAACATCATGTTTTGGGTAAAATACTTTTGTGAATTTGGAGATATTAGAACATGTTAATATCTTAATTACCAACCTTGATTGAACTTAAATTGATGTCACATTGCAGCTTACAACATAGTATTTGAATAGGGTTTGGAATCGTAAATGTTCTTTAAATTCTGAATTTTAGTCTTTCAATTCGTCTATTATATGAAGTTTTATTCAATGTCAATAAAATCTCCAATTTGAATAATTAGTTATATGTTGTGTGAAAACATGGTCAAACATTAAGTCTTGTATCTCTGTGGATCGACCCTGGTTATTCTAAACTATCTTTAGTATATATAATGCCAATGACGTGCGTTTAAATTGTTATTATTTTTATCCCTTTATTTGTTGGTTTGACACCCAAAGAACCTTCTTTTCTCTTAGTCCTATTTATACGTATATACAAGTTTCTTAATACTTGTCTTAGCCTATTAAGATCTTAATTGCTCTCTTGGTGAAAATGATCACTTTATGGCTCGTATTTCTAACTTCTCATTTTCTACCTCTAAACCATTCCAACTAATGAATTAAGCATTTCATACTTCCGAATTCATTATAATATACTTTATAATGCATCAATCATAATCAATAGTTAAGGTTTCAAACCCTAACTCTCATTGGATTAATGCTTCTAAATGATCTCATCTACATCATAATCAAGCTATAGGGTGATCAAATCAACAAATCTTCACAAACTAACAATTTCACCAAAAATGGAAAAATCATACCTTGATGTGTAGAGGATGAAAGTCCTAACAATCCACCCTCCATAGCTTCTCGTGGAACTATTTGGGCATCAAAATCGCCACCTTCAGCTCTCCCATCGATTCCCCCATGAGAATGATCAAAATGAGGTCTAATAGGTCTGAAATCCGTCGTTAATCTTCAAAACCGTGTTGTGGTGGGGTTTCCACAACGTCGTGGTCACCATTTGACTGTGGTTAATCGTATCTTACTTACATCACCATGTCATGACGATCTATCTATCACGTTGTGGTAATTAGAGATAAAAAAAAGTGTAATGTTGATTCCCTTCCAACTTTAGGAACAACTTTTACCCCACCTTCTGACCTTCATATCTTCTTCATTCTATACCCATTTAATATGATCTTTATGTCCACACAAAGATGGGAACATACTCTAAAACTTTTTAAAGTCATTTTTCACTGACTTAATGCAAGTCGTAATCTATTAAGTCATAAACTTGGCCCAAAAAGCATAAAAATAATGATGGGTTTTGAGCATATCTACCATCCTATGTGATCATGCAACCCTAATTAGTTTGGATCTAAAGTTTTCTCTATTGAACATACAAATATGAACACCAAAGCAATAAACCTATAGACTAGCATACAATTTCGAAATTCACATAGATATTAGGTTAGACGATTACCTCACTTGTTATGTTGTAATAACAAGAACAATCCTTGCTTATCTTGAATTCTGAAAGCCTAGTGCCCCAAGTGTTGCACCTCTAATGGAGTCACAAACACTGAATGCAAAGGATGATTAGGAGAGATGAGGAAATCGGCTAGTGTTCTCTTAGAATGCTTGGATAGGCCGAAAATCCCATAGTGGAGGGTTCCTTATATAGCTGTGGGCTGCTAGGGTTTCTGGAGGAAACCCTAATTCCTGCTTAAGGCTTAAGCAACCCATGGACTCCTCCTTATGAGGCCTTGGACGAAATTTATAAGGGCTCCCTATAGGATTTCGTCCACTCCTAATTAAGGAGTCCATTAGCCCAGTTTTGCAACTATCAATGATTTGCAAAACAACCCCTCCATTATTAATTAGTTCTTTTAATCCCAAAATTAATATCAAATTAATTTATGATTAATCACTAATTAATAATATGATTTCCAAATAATATATTACTCTTGTAATATATTAATAAAATCATTCTGAGTACCAATTTTTTATTGATATAATAAATCCTACTCTTTCTGTCTAGTGGTCATCCTGTCAAGTTGCGTGAGTGAAGGCAACCCAAAAGGACCATGCTACATATCAAATCAAGTACATACCAATTATAGTTACGGGCTTAGACACCTAATCCAACAGTCTCCTACTTGGATAAGTCTAATAACTATTATTGCAAGTATGACTTCAGAATTTGACTAGCAATCGTAGCTTTCAAAAGCCGCTGTCGAACTTTGATCTTATTAGTAACGCGTCCTTTAGATAAGTGATCGAATATCCCACCGTTCTACAAGATATCGTATGGACACGATACATGGATTATGATCATTCTCTTTGTCCAAGGTTTGTTTTCCGATTTCTGATTTATGACGACTAACATAGACTATAATTGAACAAATAAACTTCGACTCATATGCTTGTATTATTTACTCATCAAATCACACACAACAATACGTTTTATAACATCAAGTTACTGATGTATTTATGTATTATCAATGTACAACCAACTTGTAAACAACTATATGTCTCCGTTTCAAGAATATAAGATATTTTCGTCTCACAATCACTCATGATAAAATCCATGAAGTGATTCAAATGAGCGTGGGTTTAATCCAATACTCAAATCCTATTTCAGGAGTACTCACGAACACTGCCTCAAACTTGTGCTATGTCTAAGACAATCTACAGTCGAATTCATGACAGTCTTAATTCACTACTTACTCCCAAAGTATGAACGACTGAGGATGTTTGAATAATCTTATTATTCGGGAAGTAAAACATGCGAAGTGAGACACAAGAATAACCTAATTAAATATGTTCTTAAAACTTTTGAACTTAAATAAATCCTTATTGTTTAATCACCATATTGATTAGACCTTTGTCACACCCCCGGACCAGACGGCGAAAACGTCTGGGGGCTCGTGTGACTAACAATTGAATTATCATTAGAATGAATACACATGAAACATAACACATTCATCCCCAACATTTCATATTACAACCAACATTGTTCACATCAAGTACATTGTTATAAATTACATAATTTCAAAGTAATAATAGTAAGAGGAGCGACGTTACATAAAATAAAACCATGCATACTTGGAAATCTTCCTGCTTAACGATTACCTGAGAATGCAAGTTATTTTGAAAACGGTCAACATATATAATTTTGGTGATTTCATAAGTATGTTTGAATAAAAGTCTTTGTATCCTTTGTAAAAACCCAGAAAATCCGATATTTTCTGTAAAGTGTCATAAAATGATGTGAAAATCAAGTATTGATGCACGTGTGAATTTCGTAGTAGTAACATATATGAATGTAGTTTAGATTTCTTTGTATTGTAAGTAAGTGATAATTGAATACTAGTAATTCCCCAGAAAATCCGATATTTTCTGATTTGTTATAATGTTGAGGTTCTTGTATCGTTAACTAAGTTGTTTTGTATTGACATAATCGAAAGGTTAATCTTCGAAACTTTATATTGGTATTGAATCTCTATATGAGCCGTTATAATCATACATGATAATGACTAGGTTGCCTGTCTTAACAGTTTTCCAATGCCGGTATTTGCTCAAGGTTTTGTCGCCCTAGACTGGCCTAGTCTAGCTGTAGCGAACAACTAAGGCGTGGGGGGTCACCCCGTATAGATCTATACACAAACTCTCGCTCTCCCTCCAGGAGACTCTGATTATAACTACAAGCTACGACTGTACACTCAAAGGTGCCAACCGACACGTCTTACTAGATTCTCAACCTTTCGTACTATGTTTAATGTTTACGTGCATGTTGTATGTTATCAAATCCAAAGGTACATGTATAAGTATATGAAGTTTAATAGTTATGTAAAGGTATAGTTACAATCTACCAAGCATGTGAATTTCAGTCCAAGCCCAATTAGCATGTAAGTGGATCACAAAAGCCCAATAACATGTAAGTGGATAATTTGAGCCCAATAGGCATGTAAATGGACCACAAAGGCCCAACAAACATGTGACCCATAACTCAGGCCCAAATTAACATGTAAATGGGTCGCAAGGCCCAATAAACATGTCATGGAAAACATTGGGCTCAATATACACTTGGATGGACCCTTAAGGCCCATTGGCCATGTAACGTGAATATTAGGCCCAATAAAATTGTTATCGATGTATTTCGTCCATTTGTTATTATTTCGTTGATTGTTTTAGTTCGAGGTTTACCGAATGTAATATAAAAGTCCTCTTTTGTAAAAACGATGATCTTGGCCAATAAGCCTCAAATTTTCAATTAAGGCCCAAAGTTTTGTAAAATGACGCTTTAGTCTATAATTTATAAAAAGTTTGTAATTTTGTACCAAATGTCTAGAAATTCACGGTTTTAGTCCAAAAATATATATTTTGACATTTAAGGTCTAGTTTTGCAGAAAAGTGCATTTTCAGCCCATTGTTTGTAAAAATTTACACTTTCGACCCAATTTTGATAAAAGTTACATTTTTGGTCCAATTTAGAAATAAATGTTATTTTCACCCCTAGATTTGGTTTATTTACATTTATGACTCAAATTTTGCTCAAATAACATTTTTTAGTCCCAAAAACTTTCCCTTTTTCACAGATTTGGGCCCAAAACCGTGAGGCCCAAAAGTTTGGCCCATTAAGCTAAAATTTACATTTTTGCCCCTTTGAAAAGCATGTTTATCATAAAAATCCATTTTTATACAAGTAGAACCTGTTTGATCCTTATAAAAACATAAATGTTGCTTTTTACCCTTATCTTTTGTTCTCTTGACAACTTTTGACCTTTAACAAAGTTTTTGCCTTAGATTTTTATATCTTGAACATATAACACTTTTAACTTGATAATATGATGTATAAGGTGTCTTAGTTCGTGGATCTTGACTCAATATTACTCAAGATGTCGTGATTTGCTAAGATCTAACATTTTTTTACAAAATAAACTAAGAAATCACACAAGACATGCATATAACACATAGATCTACACATTTTTCTTGCATTCTCCCCCCAAAAATCATGTAAAACCGAAAACAAGGGGGTATGAACTCACCTTTGCTTGATGTTTATGCTTTTGAAGAAAGAATGGAAAGGATTTTTGGTCCTAGCAACACCTTGAAGTGGATCTCGAGATTATGAAGCTTCTAAGGTGTGATCTTGGAATAAAACTATGTAAGAAGGAGTTTTTCATGTTAAGATGGAAGAAGATACTTGTGTTTGACAAAAACTTACCAAAGATTGGAATGACTTGATGAAGATCCTTAGAACTCTAGCCAATTTTCGAGATCTTGGAGAAAGAAGGATGATCTTTGAGAGTGTTTGAAAATGAACTATGTGTGTGTGTATTTGCTCTCGGACAAGATATCAAGAAGAGAGGGGAGAGAAAGTGTTGGATAAGGTGTCTAAGTCCATAACTATTTTTGGTATGTACTTGACCCGACCCGGCATGGTCCATTTGGGTTGCATGGCACCATGCAATTGGATAAACTAAAATGAGAGAAATAACACTTATGGTTTATTAATATATTATAAGTTCTAATATATTAATAATATTATTTAATTAGTTTGATCAAGAATTAATTTAGAATCAATTAAGTGATCAAAAGATAACTAATTAAATATATGGGTAGATTATGTAAATCTTCCATATCTTATATAGTGGGCTAAGAGGCTCCATGGATTATCAAGTTGGGTTCCACCCATAGGATGCTCCATGGATGCTCCATGGGAGTTACAAACCCATGGGTCATGGAAATGAAGAGTCATGACACATTAGGGTTTACATGGTGTAACCCTAGATGTGTCAACACTATATAAGAAACCCATTCTCCACCAAAATCGGCTACACTAAAAAACAAGAGGGCTAGAGCCGATTTTGCAAGTGTAAGATTCTCTCAAAGTTTACTCCTTTGCATTTGGTGTTGTGTGAAGCATTTGAGGCATCACACTTGGGGTGCTAGGCTCACAAGGTTTCAAGGATTATAATCAACAACAATGTAAGTTACTCTATCTTTCATTCAAGTTAAAAATGTTCCCCATGTATGCTAGATAGGAATATAACCTTGGAATTCAACTTTGCATGATTATTAGACAAACATAGATCCAAGGTTATTAGGGTTGCATGTATACTTAGGAAGTGTTAGAATGCTCAAAACCCATCCAAAAGGTGAGGTGACTTTGCATGGAAATATGTGAGACCATGCATTGTTACATGGTGAACAATATGGAGGTGGCACCTCCAAAGTCAACCCCCCCTCCATTTCATTTTTCATTTTTTTTGTTAATGTGTTGAGCCGAGAGTTTTGGGCTAGGAGAAAGGGTGGAGTAGTTTGGGCCTTGACTTGCCTTTACTGAAAATTATGAGGCCCAATGATTACCTTTCGGCCCAATGGGCTCATTAGATAGTCCACGGCCCAAATAGGATAAAAGAATGGGTTTGTGGCTCACTTAGGTTAATTGGGTTAGCTATGGCCCAATAAGGCCCGTTAGGGTTAGAATGAATCATTCTAGGCCCAAATGGTCCAAAATGTTATAGATTATGTGAATTGGGTCCATTTAGAATCCAAATAGGGTTTCCAAGCCCAAAATAGTTGAATTGAATGCTTATTGGTCCATTAGGACCAATAAGGAAATCCTAGTTCAATATGGACTTAAACCGGGATTCTTAGGGTTTTCAGACTCTTTGATGAACATGAAAGGTGAATTTAAATGAGCACTGAGTGATATTTTCTTAGATTATATGTTTTACAATAGTTGAATGATTACACGCGGATAGAATTTCCTAGCAAAAATGCTAGTTGTGACATCATCCCCCCGTTAGAGGGAATTTCGTCCCGAAATTCTTTTGAAAACTAGGTTTGTGAAAGAAAGAATAGGTGAGGGTACTTTTGCTTCATTTGGTCTTCACGTTCCCATGTGAATTCCGTTCCACGTTAACCGCTCCATCGTACCTTCACAGTCGGAATACGACTTTGCTTTGTACGCTTCACTTCTCTGTCCATAATCTCAACCGGTTGTTCAACGAACAGTAGGTTCTCGTTTATCTCAATCTCTTTCAAAAGAACGACAAGGGTTTCATCTGATAGACACTTTTTCAGATTCGAGACGTGGAACACCGGGTGTACGTTGCTGAGCTCGGTAGGTAGCTGCAGCTTGTAAGCCACTGGACCAATCCGGGCAAGAATCTCGAACGGTCCAATGTATCGCGGGTTCAATTTTCCTCATTTCCCAAAGCGAATCATTCCTTTCCAAGGAGATACCTTCAACAACACTCGATCTCTGACTTGGAATTCTAATGGCTTTTGCCGCTTGTAAGCATAACTCTTATATCGGTCTCGCGATGCTTGAAGTCGAGCTTTGATTTGGACTATCTTCTCGGTCATCTCACGGATGATTTCGGGTCCTGTAAGAGCACTGGCTGGCGATTTCCCTTTTGCTAGTTGAGTGTCACCCACCTCAGCCCAGCATAGGGGCGATTTGCATTTACGACCATAAAGTGCTTCGAAGGGAGCAACCTTGATGCTCGTGTGATAACTGTTGTTATAGGAGAATTCGATCAGAGGCAAGTGGGTATCCCATGACTTGCCGAAGTCAATCACGCAAGCTCGGAGCATATCCTCGAGTGTCTGGATGGTACGCTCACTCTGACCATCCGTCTGTGGGTGGTAGGCAGTGCTCATATCTAGCTGTGTTCCCATTGCCTTCTGAAGAGATTGCCATAATCTTGAAGTGAATCTGCTATCTCGATCCGAGATAATAGATATTGGCACTCCATGGAGTCTCACAACCTCCTTGACGTAGATTCGGGTCAGCTTTTCCATCTTGTAGGACTCTTTTATTGGCACGAAATGGGCGGATTTTGTTAATCTATCGACAATTACCCAGATAGCATCTAATCCGTCTGCTGTCTTTGGCAATTTTGTCATGAAGTCCATAGTAATCCTTTCCCACTTTCACTCAGGTATCACTGGTTGTTGCAATAGTCCCGATGGCTTTTGGTATTCCACTTTCACTTTGGCGCAAGTAAGACACTTGCCCACGAAAGTAGCTATCTCTGCCTTCATATTAGGCCACCAATATTGCTGCTTGATATCCAAATACATTTTATCTGACCCCGGATGAATAGAATATCGCGTCTTGTGGGCTTCATGCATGACTATCTCTCTGAATCCCCCAAGTTTGGGAACCCAGATTCTATTCATGAAGTAGTGGGTTCCGTCGTCTTTAATTTCGAGCTCCTTCTCCATTCCTCGTAGTGATTCACTAGCAACATTCCCCAGCTTCAATGCGTCCAGTTGGGCTTCTTTGATTTGTGAGGCCATGTGAGATTGGATGGTGATTAACAGAGTCTTCGCACGACGACTTGAATACTCCTTTCTGCTCAGGGCATCAGCTACTATGTTAGCCTTGCCTGGATGGTATTTGATCTCACACTCATAATCATTTAACAGCTCAACCCATCTTCGCTGCCTGATGTTTAGTTCTTTTTGATTTAGAATGTGCTGGAGGCTCTTGTGGTATGTAAAGATGGTGCACTTGGTACCGTATAGGTAGTGCCTCCAAATTTTCAAGGCGAAGACCACTGCCCCCAGTTAGAGATCATGCGTGGTATAATTTACTTCATGAGTTTTTAGTTGTCTGGATGTATAAGCAATTACCTTCTCTCGTTGCATGAGGACACAACCTAAACCTTGATTCGAAGCATCATAGTAAACTATGAAGTCTTTGGTTCCCTCCGATAAGGATAGCACTGGAGCACTATTGAGGGCTTGCTTCAAGGTTTGGAAGGCAAGCTCTTGCTTCTCGGTCCAGTTGAAGGGTACGCCTTTCTGCGTCAATGTGGTGAGGGGTTTGGCTATCTTGGAGAAGTTCTGAATGAATCTTAGGTAGTAGAATGCAAGACCCAAGAATTGGCGAATTTCTGTTGGCATTGCCGGATTCGCCCAGTTTTCGATTGCCTTGATCTTGGAGGGGTCCACATGTATTCCTTCCTTCCTGACTACATGGCCCAGAAAGTTTACACTGCGGAACCAGAATTCGTACTTGGAGAGTTTCGCATACAACTTTTCAGCCCGCATGGTTTCTAAAATATGTCGGAGGTGTTGGCTATGATCTTCTTCACTTCGAGAGTACACGAGAATATCATCGATGAAAACGATTACGAATTAATCAAGGAATGGGCGGCAGACTCGATTCATGAGGTCCATAAATGCAGCGGGGGCATTTGTTAGACCGAACGACATTACGACGAATTCATAATGACCGTAACGAGTTCGGAAAGCAGTCTTAGGAATGTCCTCATCTCGGACTTTGAGTTGATGATAACCGGATCTCAGATCTATCTTTGAAAAGTAACTAGCTCCTTGAAGCTTGTCAAATAGATCATCGATTCGTGGAAGTGGATACCGGTTTTTGATGGTGAGTTTGTTTAATTCCCTATAGTCGATGCACATCCTGAAGGATCCGTCTTTCTTTTTAACGAAAAGAACCGGAGCTCCCCATGGCGAGAAGCTGGGTCTGATGAATCCTTTATTCAGGAGTTCGCTTAGTTGGCTTGATAATTCTTGCATTTCAGCAGGAGCCAACCTATAGGGTGATTTGGCTATTGGAGTGGCTCCAGGCACTAGGTCGATTCGGAATTCGATTTGTCGTTCTGGAGGTATTCCCGGAAGATCTTCTGGAAACACATCCGGGAAGTCACACGCCACTGGGATGTTGTGAATGCTCGTTTCCTCTTTGGTTTTATCCACTACATGAGCAAGGAATGAGTAGTTCTTCTTTTGTAGACACTTTTATGCCTTGATACTTGAGATAAGGCGAAGGCTTGCGCCGGGTTTATCTCCGTAGATTATTAGGGTTTCGTGATTAGGAAGATGAAGGCGAACGGCCTTCTCATGACACATAATATCGGCATGATGGGGGCTTAACCAATCCATGCCGATGATCACATCAAAACTCCTAATATTTAATGGCATCAAATTTATTTGGAAAGAGTGGTTGTTTCAGTTTTCCCATTAGCCATTTCCACTGTAAAGGCTTCCTTGAGCTTCTGGGGTTGTTGATTTAGCAAGTGTTTGAATTTATTACTAACAAAACTTCGTTCCGCCCCACTATCAAATAAGATGCATGCATACGAGTTGTTTAGTAGGAACATACCGGTGACAACGGCTGGGTCCTGCACTATTTCACTTGGCCCATTGTCAGCACTCTCTATGCTGCCCCTGCCCCTTGATTGTTCGCGTTGGGGCAGTTTCGCCTGAAATGCCCGATTTTCCCACATCCGTAACAGGTATAGCTTGCTCCAGCATTGGTGTTGTTGTTATTGTTGTTGTTGTTGTTGTTGTTGTTGTTGTTGTTGTTGTTGTTGTTGTTTGTCATCTGGTTCTGTTGAAGCTGAGTCCTACAATACTTTGCTCTATGGACCTTCCGGTTGCACCTTGTGCAATTCATCTCTCTGCACTCCTCGTGATGGTGGAAGTTGCAATTGCTACACTTGGGAAGATTTCATGAATACTACTTTGGGGTATTTGGCGTGGATGAGGCTGGAGCATGTGGTGTGGTGGTAGCATGTGTTGCAGCATGGACGGACACCGTTTGATGCTTCTTAGACGATTCCGAGTTTTGCTTTCCCTTTTGCTTGTTGTTTTTCCCCTTCTTGCTCTCACCTTCTTTCTTGACCTCTGCTTCTGCTGTTTTGGCACCCTTTTTGTTGCCATGATCATACAATTTCTTGGCCAGTCTCTTGGCGCTGTCAAACGTCTCAGGGTTTGCCGCAATGACATTCCCTTGGATAGGTGCAGTCAATCCCCAGATAAACCTCTCAATCTTTTTCCCTTCTGAGGTGATCATTCCGGGAAACAGAAGAGATAGCTCACTAAACCTGGATGTATATGCGTCGATGTCGGAGTTTTGAACCGTGAGGTTCCACAACTCTTGTTCCATCTTCTGGATTTCGCCTCTTGGACAGTATTCAGCCAGCATCATTTCCTTAAGCTCTTCCCAGGGAATTGCGTTCGCCACCGGGAGCATCATGCCCTCTATGTGGCCATTCAACCAGGAGAGGGCTTGGTCAATGAAGGTGCAGGCTGCGAACTTGACCTTACACTCATTCGGACACCCGCAGATTTCGAAAATGGATTCTATTTTCTCGACCCATCTCTTAAGGGCTATTACGCCTCCTCTCCCATTAAAGGTCCGAGGTTTGGCGTTGGTAAAGTCCTTGTAGGTTCATGTTCGAGCGGCTCCATGGTTCGTCCCTTGATTTGTGCTTCCGGCTCCCTACCCGTTGCCTTCTCCGTTTCTTCCATTGCGAATCTGCGCAAGTGCTGTAGTGACCGCAACGGACACTGCTGCCTTGAATACAACCGAGTTTATCGCAGGTGGGGTCGGTGTTGCATTGTTTCCACGGTTGGGTCTTTGAGGCATCTTTCTGTCATGGAACGGAAAGATGTTGAGTGCCTATTGTTTTGCGAGTTTGGAATCCCATATACTAGACGTATAGTGTGTGTATTTAAGTAATTTCATGCATTAACATAAAACAAGAAAATAAAACACACAGCAGATGACAACGTCATGATAAAACATAACACATTTTCATTAATATTAATAGTTTTGATACATGAAAATTTGCTAGATGGCATACAGTACATGGGGGAAATATAATATCCGGCAGCATAACGACCCTATGAGTAGTGTGGTCACTTAAACATAGAGTCGATAGTACATAGCATAGTGCGCCTAAGAGAAACCTAATACTAATAGGATACGCTACTAATCCTGATCATACTGAGAAATGTCTAATGGTGGTAGCGAAATCATATCCCAAAATGCTGCGCCAACAACTCAGCCATCTCGGTCATTTCTCCGATGACCTCATCCCTTTCCTGCTAAGCTTGCACGACTCGTGCCTCCATAGCAAACAGCTGCTGCCGAAGTGTGGCGACCTCTGCTTCCAGGGAATGATCCTCACCAACGGGATCTGCTGGTAGAGCAGGGTGGTCCTGGTGTGCCTCATCGGTAGGTGGTTCGACAGGGGCCTCATTCGTGTCTCTAACTTCCCCCATGTCCTCGTCGGTCCCCTCAAACTCATAGTCTGTATTAGTGTACTCATCGGGCCCAACGTCATGGGCTCCCCCTTGTTCTTATTCGGGATCCTCCTCAAGCATCCCTTGAGCCACTAGCGCTTGATAGAATTGTACTCCTTGGTGATCATCATCCATGATGACTGCATGGGAGCGCGGGAACAAGTCATGTTTTGATTATTCCTATAGTATATTTTTAGTTATTTAAGTTTGGGTTTCCTAGAGTTTTTGGAGAGTGAGGTAGGCTTTTGGATTCATTTCCTGCTATGATTACTCCCGAACACATGTTGATCATATTCTGAATAAATATAGTTGATCAGACTATATTTATCCCTAATATGACTACATAACTGCCCAGGTTTAACCATAGTGTTCAGTTTCCTACATAAGCTTTTATTAAATATTGTTAGGTTATCATCCTAATACGTGCACATAAGTGTGAAATTTTGTTTTGTTCAGAGTTATTTAGTCCCATTGTGTTTATAGTTGCATATCATGTATGGTTAGATATGCTAGTTCACTATAAACATCGCTCTTATACCAACCTGTCACACTCCCGAACCAGACGGCGGAAACGTCCGGGGGCTCGTGTGACTAACAATTGAATTATCATTACAATGAATACACATGAAACATAACACATTCATCAACAACATTTCATATTACAACCAACATTGTTCACATCAAGTACATTGTTATAAATTACATAATTTCAAAGTATTAATAGTAAGAGGAGCGACGTTACATAAAATAAAACCATGCATACTTGGAAGTCTTCCTGCTTAACGATTACCTGAGAATGCAAGTTATTTTGAAAGCGGTCGACATATATAATTTTGGTGATTTCATAAGTATGTTTGAATAAAAGTCTTTGTATCCTTTGTAAAAACCCAGAAAATCCGATATTTTCTGTAAAGTGTCTGAAAATGATGTGAAAATCAAGTATTGATGCACGTGTGAATTTCGTAGTAGTAAAATATATGAATGTAATTTAGATTTCTTTGTATTGTAAGTAAGTGATAATTGAATACTAGTAATTCCCCAGAAAATCCGATATTTTCTGATTTGTTATAATGTCGAGGTTCTTGTATCGTTAATTAAGTTGTTTTGTATTGACACAATCGAAGGGTTAATCTTCGAAACGTTATATTGGTATTGAATCTCTATATGAGCCATTATAATCATACATGATAATGACTAGGTTGCCTGTCTTAACATTTTTCCAATGCCGGTATTTGCTCATGGTTTTGTCGCCCTAGACTGGCCTAGTCTAGCTGTAGCGAACAACTTAGGCGTGGGGGGTCATCCCATATAGATCTATACACAAACTCTCGCTCTCCCTCCAGGAGACTCTGATTATAACTACAAGCTACGACTGTACGCTCAAAGGTGTCAACCGACACGTCTCACTAGATTCTCAACCTTTCGTACTATGTTTAATGTTTATATGCATGTTATATGTTATCAAATCCAAAGGTACATGTATAAGTATATGAAGTTCAATAGTTATGTAAAGGTATATTTACAATCTACCAAGCATGTAAATTTCAGTCCAAGCCCAATTAGGATGTAAGTGGATCACAAAAGCCCAATAACACGTAAGTGGATAATTTGGGCCCAATAGGCATGTAAATGGACCGCAAAGGCCCAACAAACATGTGGCCCATAACTCAGGCCCAAATTAACATGTAAATGGGTCGCAAGGCCCAATAAACATGTCATGGAAAATTTGTTATTATTTCGTTGATTGTTTTAGTTCGAGGTTTACCGAATTGAATATAAAAGTCCTCTTTTGTAAAAACGACGATCTTGGCCAATAAGCCTCAAATTTTCAATTAAGGCCCCAAGATTTGTAAAATGAGACTTTAGTCCATAATTTATAAAAAGTTTGTAATTTTGTCCCAAATGTCTAGAAATTCACGATTTTTGTCCAAAAATATATATTTTGACATTTAAGGTCTAGTTCTGCAAAAGAGTGCATTTTCAGCCCATTGTTTGTAAAAATTTACACTTTCGGCCCAATTTTGATAAAAGTTACATTTTTGGTCCAATTTAGAAATAAATGTTATTTTCACCCCTAGATTTGGTTTATTTACATTTATGACTTAAATTTTGCTCAAATAACATTTTTTTGTCCCAAAACTTTCCCTTTTTCGCAGATTTGGGCTCAAAACCGTGAGGCCCAAAAGTTTGGCCCATTAAGCTAAAATTTACATTTTTGCCCCTTTGAAAAGCATGTTTATCATAAAAATCCATTTTTATACAAGTAGAACCTGTTTGATCCTTATGAAAACATAAATGTCGCTTTTTACCCTTATCTTTTGTTCTCTTGACAATTTTTGACCTTTAACAAAGTTTTTGCCTTAGATTTTTATATCTTGAACATATAACACTTTTAACTTGATAATATGATGTATAAGGTGTCTTAGTTCATGGATCTTGACTCAATATTACTCAAGATGTCGTGATTTGCTAAGATCTAACATATTTTTACAAAATAAACTAAGAAATCACACAAGACATGCATATAACACATAGATCTACACATTTTTCTTGCATTCTCCCCCCAAAAATCATGTAAAACCGAAAACAAGTGGGTATGAACTCACCTTTGCTTGATGTTTCTGCTTTTGAAGAAAGAATGGAAAGGATTTTTGGTCCTAGCAACACCTTGAAGTGGATCTCGAGATTATGAAGCTTCTAAGGTGTGATCATGGAATAAAACTATGTAAGAAGGAGTTTTTCATGTTAGGATGGAAGAAGATACTTGTGTTTGACAAAAACTTACCAAAGATTGGAATGACTTGATGAAGATCCTTAGAACTCTAGCCAATTTTCGAGATCTTGGAGAAAGAAGGATGATCTTTGAGAGTGTTTGGAGAGTGTTTGAAAATGAAGTATGTGTGTGTGTGTCTTTTCTCTCGGCCGAGATATCAAGAAGAGAGGGGAGAGAAATGTGAGGTGACTTTGCATGGAAATATGTGAGACCATGCATTGTTACATGGTGAACAATATGGAGGTGGCACCTACAAAGTCAACCCCCCCCCCTCCATTTCATTTTTCATTTTTTTTTGTTAATGTGTTGGGCCGAGAGTTTTGGGCTAGGAGAAAGGGTGGAGTAGTTTGGGCCTTGACTTGCCTTTACTCAAAATTATGAGGCCCAATGATTACCTTTTGGCCCAATGGGCTCATTAGATAGTTCACGGCCCAAATAGGATTAAAGAATGGGTTTATGGCTCACTAAGGTTAATTGGGTTAGCTATGGCCCAATAAGGCCCATTAAGGTTAGAATGAATCAATCTAGGCCCAAATGGTCCAAAATGTTATAGATTATGTGAATTGGGTCCATTTAGAATCCAAATAGGGTTTCCAAGCCCAAAATAGTTGAATTGAATGCTTATTGGTCCATTAGGCCCAATAAGGAAATCGTAGTCCAATATGGACTTAAACCGGGATTCTTAGGGTTTTCAGACTCTTTGATGAACACGAAAGGTGAATTTAAATGAGCACTGAGTGATATTTGCTTAGAGTATATGTTTTACAATAGTTGAATGATTACACGCGAATAGAATTTCCTATAAAAATGCTAGTTGTGACAACCTTATACATTGTATAATGTTTCGAACAATCAACTTAATACTTGAATTAAAACAATAGGCATCCCTTGCTCCAAGCATGCACACTATGTTTATCTATGGTCCTTTCTTTGTGAAATAGATCAATTGAATACATTTCCAATGATGCTCATTTCACAATTCCAAATCCTTATCCCAAGTGTAAGAATACGATATTCTTGCCATTACTAGAATCTGTTAGAGTCTAAACTTACATGAAATGATCCTTTTGTAATGTCTAGGCACCAAAGTCACAGAGACTTGGCCAATGATATTACAAAACATTCCATTGGAGATTGGTTACAAAACAATTCCATGGAGATTTAGTCTCATATTCAAAGTACATCCCTTTGAACATCCTTCTTGCATAAAAGTTTCTAACTCAAACATAGATTCTCAATATCCAACACCCATAATGGAAACATTTTCATATTCCCATATGACTATCAATTATGAGCAGAGTTACCTCTTCTCACAACATGTCAAGATGATCCTTCCAAAATTATACCATACTTCCAACTGTCCACAAGTAACCAATCTTTGGTAAACCTCAGATTGTTCTTGACAGTTGTTTAACAACTTTAGTCATATCCAGTTCTGGTCCTTTTTCCCTCTTAATGCCATAGGCATTTGGAAAATCAGAACGAGATAACATTATATCATATGTGATCAATCCTATATCTAAAGCATATGGGATTTGATACATAATGTCTAACATAAAGACATGATACTTGATTAGTCATTTGCTATAATATTTCCACATATAGAATTTCCTATGTCAAAATATTACAACATGATATTCATATATGTCCATGAATAAGTTCCAATAAAAATTTCAATCTAAACTTTTAGGTTTGAAATGAAGTACAAGTATCCTCTCCCTTAAATCTTACTATGGCGAAACAATTTCCAAATTCTGCAACTTTGCAAATTTAGAACTCTGTTTCCTATAAATAGCATTGCTAACTTGCAACACCTAGCATAACAATCATGCTCCCATTAGCATAATAATTATGTTCTTTTTAGCATAACAATTATGCTCCCACTAGCTTTGACATGTATCCAGAAATCAGCTGGACTTCTAGAAATCAATGCCTATTGACTTTCTTACCAATGTTCAGATTTCTGATATGTGGCGCTTCAATAAATCTTTATCTAGACTTCTGAAGTTCATACACATTTCATTAGATATCTCATGTGTCTGTCTAAACCCATTCGAACTTATAGCGGTAAGTCCCGAATGGTCAAACTATTTGCGATTTCTCACAATTCCAACTATGAAGAGGGATGCCGTAATCATACTTGAATTTGAGAATGCAATCGTCACAACTGCTAACTATAATCCTTTAAAATCTACTAGTGAGAGTGTTTCCTCACAATCATTTTCATGAAGTAGAGAGAAACCCTTTTCCACTTAGATTTTTATGGTGTATGTGTTCCTATCCATGTGAAATTTTCATTTCCTACCACTATCGTAAAGACAAAGTTTATGACAAATCCAAACTCATATGGACTGAACTTTCTTAATCTTAATTTATTTCCATCTGGTAGCACAAGAGCCCTACCAGTGTTTCCAGGTCATTGAGCATCTCACCCATACATACCAATGTACTTTCATTGAGCAAGGTGATTTGCCTCATGCAATCAAATGAGAACTCATGGAACTCACATGCATAGTCAACTTAACTGGAATAGGCACATAAATAAGAATATGTCAACACGATAGGTTACCAACCTCAGGTCGTGCGCTAGCAATAACTAAAAGGTTTATTCTTGATTAGTTCCTGAAACTATTCAAGATCATTTAGACTCCCAGTATCCTCTTAACATATAAGATTCTCTGTCAAGGAACATTCCTTGACAAACAAATATTCAAGAGTTAGTGCGGGTTCTTATCAAGAAAACACTTCGTATAAATAGTCTTAATTGGTCTTTGTTTTAACCAAAACATCATAACTACCAATTTCAAAATGTGCAAGAGTAAGAAAACATTTCTACTCCCTATTTCATGAAGCGTTATAAACCTACTTCAAACATGTTACTTGTGATACAAATTGGAGTAATAAGAGTAAAACTCTAAAACTTGTTTTTGGAATGAAGTATGACTCATCTTCTTGATTTGACCATTTCCATAATACCCGATTCCTCTTCTTAGTCATATAGATGCACTAAGGTGTCATTAGAGGATCAATTGTGACATGGTTCCATAATCATTAGGATGATCATAAAAACGATACTAAAGTACTCTACTTTCCTTTTAGATTGGAGAAACTTTTATCTTTCTGCCCAATGGATTTTTTCTTATTCGTTCTGCTATACTTTAAAACTTTTCAAAGTATCAGAATTACACTTAATCTTGTAAGCATAACCATATTTACTAAACCAATAGTAAATCATGACGAATAGACTTTATTGTCTTTTGTGGTGTATCTGATGAGTTCACATCAATGTGAGCTAGATCCTTTTAATCCTTCACTTGACTCACATACACATGTGAATAAGGAATTAGTCTTAATCTACCAAAGATCAAGATTCTCATACATCACACAATTCAAATCGCACGATTCCAAGTTTCTGTCCAATTGAAACTTGGGTGATGAGAATCTTTCCTCACCACACACGATATAACCAAGAATCAAATCCATTTTCAACATTGCTAATAATAGAATTTTACAAACACCAATTTTCTATAAATGCCATTGAAAGGAAACATAAAGTAAATAAAACAATTTTATTAATAATGTGCGGAAAACTTGTCCTTACAACGCAAATACATATGAAAACTATGTTTCTAGATATTCCTAAGAAATCTATCATAACTCCTAAGAAGCAGCTCAAAAATATGATCATCGAACCATGTGACCGAAATCCACTTCTTCTTGATCAGACTCAACTTAATTTTCTTTTAAGCTTCCTTCTTACTCTTAGTTTCTGAAAAAACATCAAAATGTAACTTTACATCATGTAATAAGAATCTATAAATAGGAACTTAATAGAGTTAGATAGTTAATGTACTTGAAATAGAGCCATACAATTTGACTTTACTATCTCTTAGTTCTCTCAGGTCGGCAGGGCATCTTCGCTTCCAATGCCCCTTCAATTGGCAGTAAAAAAATGGACTCTTTAGGAGTGACACGTGGAACTACCTCCGAATCAGCCTTTCTCTTACGGTCAAACTTTTTGACCTTGGATAATTTCTCTCCCTTAGGAGAGAAATTATCAACGTTGTCATTACCTATGTCCATGGAAATTTGGGAGGCAGATCTTCCAATCTGTTTTGCTTTACCAGTGCACCAAATCATTGCTGATTCAACATGAATTAGCAAATATGTCAGATCAATAAGGATCACGCCGTGGTCTGTCACATAGTAGTCCTTAACGAACTGACTATACGACTCATGAAGTGATTGAAGAACCATGTCAACAGCCAGATTCCTCGGGAAAACGACACCCAATATTCCCAATCTGTCAATGTGCAGCTTCATCTTCAGAACGTGTGCACATACAAGACTTCCATCTCGATTCTTACATGCCAATAGGGCTTGCGTGACCTTTAACTTTTCAAGTCGACGAAAACATGGGTCAAGGAGAATCACTGGAGGAGGTGGAGGAAGACAAGTATAATTTCTAGTTCCACTAATGCGCAAAGAAGGGAATGACCTTTCACCTTGATCGACACGTGGAAGATCATCTTCAGATGGAAAGCCTTTTGCAAAAGGACGAGGAAGACCATAGTTGTCAAAGCTAGACATCTACAAGGGGAGAAATTCAAGTTAGTTGATTTAATCCTTAATATAATACCCAAATGAAATATTAAGGCTAGGACCCAACACAATAATTCACAATTCGGAAGATGGATGCCGTAATCCAATTGCAAATTATTTGAAGGTAGGTAAATGACGATATACCAATTCCACCATGAAAACGAAATTTTAAATGAATTAGGTTTTAAACGAAATTCCTAGATCTTTTGAGATTCATTGAACTTTTCAATGGCATGTTTAATCTCGATTATGCCCTTCAAGTTTGTGACTGGGATACCGAGGATCTCAAACAAGGTGTGAATAACCATGCAAATTAGCTTGGTACTCTCGATGTCATTTATCATCTAATCAATGTGCCGGTTAACCACACACGCTCCATCAATCAATGATAATTTACGAGCTACCCATTTCCATCCTTCATTAGTCCATATTAGCGTGTCGGTTAACCACACACGCTCCACTAACTGACCAATAAGGTTTAATGTGCAATTTCATGGGTTAGCATCAAATTCACATTATCCTAAAGTAATTAAGATTGGGAATTTATAAAATCATTTAGTTACTTTATAATTCATTATACTTTTAATGAGAGTTAATGTCATATCAAAACTGTTCGGCTAACGACCCTCCACTAGTCAAGGGTGCGGTGGGTAAGAGTGGATACCCAATGGCGGTCATTTTATAAGCCGCTTCCTTAAACACCCCTTATAGACCAACTTCTTGAATGATGCCTACCAACGGTAATCTTTTAATTTAATTAAATTTAAACCTATCTATGGATTTATTAATTGTCTTTTAATTAAAACACTTAATTAATTAATTAATAAAATCCATGAGGGTGTAATTTTAAAATATTAAAAATATTAGGGTATTACCATTTAAATTTCCAAAAAATTAAAACTTTTAATTTCAAATTCAAACTATAAAACCAAAGGGTGTAATTTGAAACTTTTCAAAGTCTAGGTTATATCTTTGAATGAAAATAATATTATATTATCCAAATTTAACCAAATTCTTTAATTTTGATAAGGATATGATGATACCAATCAGAAAAATCGATTTTTGGCAATAAAAAAGAATTATGGTAATTATCCAAATCAAAATCAGATCTGAAAATCGAAATTTTAGGTAACAGACGAGTCAACTCGTCGAGTTCATTATGGACTCGTCGAGTTCATGTGACAGACAGTAACAAAATCGATTTCTTGTTCTTTGGACAGTTCACTCCTGTGCCAATTCAATTGAAAAACATCCTAGTCTCTGATACCAGTTATGGGTTTTGAGCATATCTACAATCCTATGTGATCATGCAACCCTAATTACTTTGGATCTAAAGTTTTCTCTATTGAACATACAAATATGAACACCAAGGCAATAACCCTATAGACTAGCATACAATTTCGAAATTCACATAGATATTAGGGTTAGATGATTACCTCACTTGTTATATTGTAATAACAAGAACATTCCTTGCTTATCCTGACTTCTGAAAGCCTAGTGCCCCAAGTGTTGCACCACTAATGGAGTCACAAACACCCAATGCAAAGGATGATTAGGAGAGATGAGGAAATCGGCTAGTGTTCTCTTAGAATGCTTGCATAGGCCGAAAATCCCATAGTGGAGGGTTCCTTATATAGTTGTGGGCTACTAGGGTTTCTGGAGGAAACCCTAATTCCTACTTAAGGTTTAAGCAGCCCATAGACTCCTCCTTATGAGGCCTTGGACGAAATTTATAAGGGCTCCCTATAGGATTTCGTCCATTCCTAATTAAGGAGTCCATTAGCCCAGTTTTACAACTATCAATGATTTGCAAAACAACCCCTCCGTTATTAATTAGTTCTTTTAATCCCAAAATTAATATCAAATTAATTTATTATTAATCACTAATTAATAATATGATTTCCAACTAATATATTAATCTTGTAATATATTAATAAAATCATTCTGAGTACCAATTTTTTATTGATATAATAAATCTTACTCTTTCTGTCGGGTGGTCATCCTGTCAAGTTGCGTGAGTGAAGGCAACACAAAAGGACCATGCTACATATCAAATCAAGTACATACCAATTATAGTTATGGGCTTAGACACCTAATCCAACAGTCTCCCACTTGGATAAGTCTAATAACTATTATTGCAAGTATGACTTCAGAATTTGACTAGCAATCGTAGCTTTCAAAAGCCGATGTCGAACTTTGATCTTATTAGTAACGCGTCCTTTAGATAAGTGATCGAATATCCCACCATTCTACAAGATATCATATGGACACGAAACAAATGGATTCTGATCATTCTCTCTGTCCAATGTTTGTTTCCCGATTTCTGATTTATGACGACTAACATAGACTATAATTGAACAAATCAACTTAGTCCAGGCTTGGCCAAGCGCTTAGGGTGCCATCACTAAATCATCGAGGGGCCCACAGATATCGCTTCTATCCCATTTAGGGTAAAAGGAACGGATAAACTTTGACTCATATGCTTGTACAATTTACTCATCAAATCACACACAACAATACGTTTTATAACATCAAGTTATTGATGCGTTTACGTATTATCAATGTACAACCAATTTGTAAACAACTATATGTCTCCGTTTCAAGAATATAACATATTATTGTCTCACAATCACTCATGATAAAATCCATGAAGTGATTCAAATGAGCGTGGGTTTAATCCAATACTCAAATCCTATTTCAGGAGTACTCACGAACACTGCCTCAAACTTGTGCTATGTCTAAGACAATCTACAGTCGAATTCATGACAGTCTTAATTCACTACTTACTCCCAAAGTATGAAAGACTGAGGATGTTTGAATAATCTTATTATTCGGGAAGTAAATCATGCGAAGTGAAAGACAAGAATAACCTAATTCAATATGTTCTCAAAACTTTTGAACATAAATAAATCCTTATTATTTAATCACCATATTGATTAGACCTTATACATTGTATAATGTTTCGAACAATCAACTTAATACTTAAATTAAAACAATAGTTATCCCATGCTCCAAGCATGCACATTATGTTTATCTATGGTCCTTTCTTTGTGAAATAGATCAATTGAAGACATTTCCAATGATGCTCATTTCACAATTCCAAATCCTTATCCCAAGTGTAAGAATACCAAATTCTTGCTATTACTAGAATCTGTTAGAGTCTAAACTTTCATGAAATGATCCTTTTGTAATGTCTAGGCACCAAAATCACAGAGACTTGGCCAATGATATTACAAAACATTCCATTGGGGATTGGTTACAAAACAATTCCATGGAGATGAAGTCTCATATTCAAAGTACATTCCTTTGAACATCCTTCTTACATAAAAGTTTCTAACTCACACATAGATTCTCAATATCCAACACCCATAATGGAAACATTTTCATATTCTCATATGACTATCAATTCTGAGCAGAGTTACCTCTTCTCACAACATGTCAATATGATCCTTCCAAAATTATACCATAATTCCAACTGTCCACAAGTAACCAATCTTTGGTAAACCTCAGATTGTTCTTGACAGTTGTTTAACAACTTTAGTTATATCCAGTTCTGGTCCTTTGTCCCTCTTAGTGCCATAGGCATTTGGAAAATCAGAACGAGATAACATTATAGCATATGTGATCAATACTATATCTAAAGCATACGGGATTTGATACATAATGTCTAACATAAAGACATGATACTTGATCAGTCTTTTACTATAATATTTCCACATATAGAATTTCCTATGTTGAAATATTACAACATGATATTCATATATGTCCATGAATAAGTTTCAATAAAAATTTCAATCTAAACTTTTAGGTTTGAAATGAAGTACAAGTATCCTCTCCCTTAAATCTTACTATGGTGAAACAATTTCCAAATTCTGCAACTTTGCAAATTTAGAACTCTGTTTCCTATAAATAGCATTGCTAACTTGCAACACCCAACATAACAATCATGCTCCCACTAGCATAATAATTATGTTCTTTTTAGCATAACAATTATGCTCCCAATAGCTTTGACATGTATCCAGAAATCAGCTGGACTTCTAGAGATCAATGCCTAATGACTTTCTTACCAATGTTCAGATTTCTGATACGTGGCGCTTTGATAAGTCTTTATCTAGACTTCTCAAGCTCATACACATTTCATTAGATAGCTCATGTGTCTGTCTAAAACCTTTCAAATCTTATAGCAGTAAGTCCCGAATGGTCAAACTATTTGCGATTTCTCACAATTCGAACTATGAAGAGGGATGTTGTAATCATACTTGAATTTGAGAATGCAATCGTCACAACTGCTAACTATAATCCTTTAAAATCTACTAGTGAGAGTGTTTCCTCACAATCATTTTCATGAAGTAGAGAGAAACCCTTTTCCACTTAGATTTTTATGGTGTATGTGTTCCTATCCATGTGAATTTTTCATTTCCAACCACTATCATAAAGACAAAGTTTACGACAAATCCAAACTCATATGGACTGAACTTTCTTAATCTTAATTTCTTTCCATCTGGTAGAACACGAGCCCTACTAGTGTTTCCAGGTCATTTAGCATCTCACCCATACAGACCAATGTACTTTCATTGAGCAAGGTGATTTACCTTATGCAATCAAATGAGAACTCATGGAACTCACATGCATTGTCAACTTAACTGGAATAGGCACATAAATAAGAATATGTCAACACGATAGGTTACCAACCTCAGGTCGTGCGCTAGCAATAACTAAAAGGTTTATTCTTGATTAGTTCCTGAAACTATTCAAGATCATTTAGACTCCCAGTATCCTCTTAACATATAAGATTCTCTGTCAAGGAACATTCCTTGACAAACAAATATTCAAGAGTTAGTGCGGGTTCTTAACAAGAAAACACTTCGTATAATTGGTCTTAATTGGTCTTTGTTTTAACCAAAACATCACAACTACCAATTTCAAAATGTGCAAGAGTAAGAAAACATTTCTACTCCACATTTCATGAAGCGTTATAAACCTACTTCAGACATGTTACTTATGATACAAATTGGAGTAATTAGAGTAAAACTCTAAAACTTGTTTTTGGGACGAAGTATGACTCATCTTCTTGATTTGACCATTTCCATAATACCCGATTCCTCTTCTTAGTCATATAGATGCACTAAGGTGTCATTAGAGGATCAATTGTGACATGGTTCCATAATCATTAGGATGATCATAAAACACGATACTAAAGTACTCTACTTTCCTTTTAGACTGGAGAAACTTTTATCTTTCTGCCCAATGGATTTTTTCTTATTCGTTCTTCTATACTTTGAAACTTTTCAAAGTATCAGAATTACACTTAATCTTGTAAGCATAACCATATTTACTAAACCAATAGTAAATCATGACGAATAGACTTTATTGTCTTTTGTGGTGTATCTGATAAGTTCACATCAATGTGAACTAGATCCTTTTAATCCTTCACTTGACTCACATACACATGTGAATAAGGAATTAGTCTTAATTTACCAAAGATCAAGATTCTCATACATCACACAATTCAAATCGCACGATTCCAAGTTTCTGTCCAATTGAAACTTGGGTGATGAGAATTTTTCCTCACTTGGTAAATTATTACCACACACGATATAACCAAGAATCAAATCCATTTTCAACATTGCTAATAATAGAAATATATAAACACCAATTTTCCATAAATGCCATTGATAGGAAACATAAAGTAAATAAAACAATTTTATTAATAATGTGCGGAAAACTTGTCCTTACAATGCAAATACATATGAAAACTATGTTTCTAGATATTCCTAAGAAATCTATCATAACTCCTAAGAAGCAGCTCAAAAATATGATCATCGAACCATGTGACCGAAATCCACTTCTTCTTGATCAGACTCAGCTTAATTTTCTTTTAAGATTCCTTCTTACTCTTAGTTTCTGAAAAACATCAAAATGTAACTTTACATCATGTAATAAGAATCTATAAATAGGAACTTAATAGAGTTAGATAGTTAATGTACTTGAAATAGAGCCATACAATTTGACTTTACTATCTCTTAGTTCTCTCAGGTAGTCAGTGCATCTTCGCTTCCAATGCCCCTTCAATTGGTAGTAAAAACAAATGAACTCTTTAGGAGTGACACGTGAAACTACCTCCGAATCAGCCTTTCTCTTACGGTCAAACTTTTTGACCTTGGCGAATTTCTCTCCCTTAGGAGAAGAAATCATTTTTGGACTATCAACGTTGTCATTACCTATGTCTATGGAAATTTGGGAGGTAGATCTTCCAATCTGTTTTGCTTTACCAGTGAACCAAATCATTGCTGATTCAACATCAATTAGCAAATATGTCAGATCAATAAGGGTCACGCCGTGGTCTGTCACATAGTAGTCCTTAACGAACTGACTATACGACTCATGAAGTGATTGAAGAACCATGTCAACAGCCAGATTCCTCGACAAAATGACACCCAATATTCCCAGTCTGTCAATGTGCAGCTTCATCTTCAGAACGTGTGCACATACCGGACTTCCATCTCGATTCTTACATGCCAATAGGGCTTGCGTGACCTTTAACTTTTCAAGTCGACGAAAACGTGGGTCAAGGAAAATCACTGGAGGAGGTAGAGGAAGACAAGTATGATTTCCAGTTCCACTAATATACAAAGAAGGGAATGACCTTTCACCTTGATCAACACGTGGAAGATCATCTTCAGATGGAAAGCCTTTTTCAAAAGGACGAGGAAGACCATAGTTGTCAAAACTAGACATCTACAAGGGGAGAAATTCAAGTTAGTTGATTTAATCCTTAAATATAACACCCAAATGAAATATTAAGGCTAGGACCCAACACAATAATTCACAATTCGGAAGATGGATGCCGTAATCCAATTGCAAATTATTTGAAAGTAGTTAAATGACGATATACCAATTCTACCATGAAAACGAAATTTTAAATGAATTCGGTTTTAAACGAAATTCCTAGATCTTTGGAGATTCATTGAACTTTTCAATGACATGTTTAATTTTGATTATGCCCTTCAAGTTTGTGACTGGGATACCGAGGATCATAAACAAGGTGTGAATAACCATGCAAATTAGGTTGGTACTCTCGATGTCATTTATCATCTAATCAATGTGGCGGTTAACCACACATGCTCCATCAATCAATGATAATTTACGAGCTACCCATTTCCATCCTTCATTAGTCCATATTAGCGTGTCGGTTAACCACACACGCTCCACTAACTGACCAATAAGGTGCAATGTGCAATTTCATGGGTTAGCATCAAATTCACATTTTCCTAAAGTAACTAAGATTAGGAATTTATAAAATCATTTAGTTACTTTATAATTCATTATACTTTTAATGAGAGTTAATGTCCTATCAAAACCGTTCAGCTAACGACCCTCCACTAGTCAAGGGTGCGGTGGGTAAGAGTGGATACGTAATGGCGGTCATTTTACAAGCCGCTTCCTTAAACACCCCTTATAGACCAGCTTCTTGAATGAGGCCTACTAACGATAAGACTGACTTTTCTCTTATACATATATAATATTAAAGTTTTAATTCTATAATAGTAAAAGAGTATATTTTAAACTTTTAAAATACTAAGTGGTTTAATATTTTAATAAATTAATCTTTTAATTTAATTAAATTTAAACCTATCTATGGATTTATTAATTGTCTTTTAATTTAAACACTTAATTAATTAATTAATAAAATCCATGAAGGTGTAACTTTAAACTATTAAAAATATTAGGGTTTTAACATTTAAATTTCCAAAAAATTAAAACTTTTAATTTCAAATTGAAACTATAAAACCAAAGGGTGTAATTTGAAACTTTTCAAAGTCTAGGTTTTATCTTTGAATCAAAATAATATTATATTAACCAAATTTAACCAAATTCTTTAAATTTGATAAGGATATGATGATACCAATTAGAAAAATCGATTTTAGGCAATAAAAACGAATTATGGTAATTATCCAAATCAAAATCAGATCTGAAAATCGAAATTTTAGGTAACAGACTAGTCAACTCGTCGAGTTGGGTTCTGAACTCGTCGAGTTCGTTATGGACTCGTCGAGTTCATGTGACAGACAACAAAAAAATCGATTTCTTGTTCTTTGGACAGTTCACTCTTGTGCCAATTCAATTGAAAAACATCCTAGTCTCTAATACCAGCGATGGGTTTTGAGCATATCTACAATCCTATGTGATCATGCAACCCTAATTACTTTGGATCTAAAGTTTTCTCTATTGAACATACAAATATGAACACCAAGGCAATAACCCTATAGACTAGCATACAATTTCGAAATTCACATAGATATTAGGGTTAGATGATTACCTCACTTGTTATATTGTAATAACAAGAACATTCCTTGCTTATCCTGACTTCTGAAATCCTAGTGCCCCAAGTGTTGCACCTCTAATGGAGTCACAAACACTCAATGCAAAGGATGATTAGGAGAGATGAGGAAATCGGCTAGTGTACTTTTAGAAAGCTTGCATAGGCCGAAAATCCCATAGTGGAGGGTTCCTTATATAGCTGTGGGCTGCTAGGGTTTATGGAGGAAACCTAATTCCTACTTAAGGCTTAAGCAGCCCATGGATACCTCCTTATGAGGCCTTTGACGAAATTTATAAGGGCTCCCTATAGGATTTTGTCCACTCCTAATTAAGGAGTCCATTAGCCCAGTTTTGCAACTATCAATGATTTGCAAAACAACCCATCTGTTATTAATTAGTTCTTTTAATCCCAAAATTAATATCAAATTAATTTATGATTAATCACTAATTAATAATATGATTTCCAAATAATATATTAATCTTGTAATATATTAATAAAATCATTCTGAGTACCAATTTATTATTGATATAATAAATCCTACTCTTTCTCTCCAGTGGTTATCCTGTCAAGTTGCGTGAGTGAAGGCAACCCAAAAGGACCATGCTACATATCAAATCAAGTACATACCAATTATAGTTATGAGCTTAGACACCTAATCCAAGAAATACCTATTTTACCCTACTGGTCAAAATGTATCTTCTTATGCATTCTTTCTCTTGAACTTTCTCATCTAACCTCATATAAGAAACTTAAACTCATCTTTGCTATTTTCATGAAGTCACAACTTCATAAACTTACTAAATTCTCAATAATGAACATTTTGCCCTTTTGGTCAATATTTGACTAAAAGTCAACTATCTTTAAATTTTGGGTTCTTACAATTTGTACATCATTATATAACTTTGTATTCATTTATACACTATGCATATAATGTCAAACATATGATTTACTCAATAGGCATCTCAATCCTAACCCACTACTTTGATATATTCTTTTAGCCTAACGACAATTATAAGTGTAAGGTCCTAGAAACAGGATCTTAACCAGTGATCAAGCAATCTAACAATCAAATAAGATGAGAAATGAGTAGAAGAAGAATGAATCAAAGCTTGCACACGTTTGTATTTAGAAAACGTCTCGTACAACTCTGATAATGACCGTAAACACTTTGGTTCATCAACAACCACTAACAGACACAGACTGATCCTATATATAGGGAAAAAGACCTGACCGTAAACTAAACATAGCCGTAAACAGGTTTACGGCCGTAAACATGTTTACGGCCGTAAACACACTCTTGGCCGTAAACATACGAAAACACTTCTATTACAAGACTAAATGACCTATACATCCAAAGCCTAGCCCAAACCATAACATGGACCCTTCAATAAGAACTATTTTTTGTATTCAATATTGTTTACTTAAAACATTGTCTTTTGATTTATACGTTACACTCTTGAATGTTTCAAATTATTTTAGTAATTTAAAGTTTGGGACCCTATTCTGCAACTGAAACTCTGAATTTGTTTTGAAAATAAATTTTAAAATATTCTTTTAAATTTCTTATGTAAAGGGTGTTTCATGATTTGTTTTTTAAATCATGTTCTTATTGTTGTATATTGATTATAATGATCAAAATTTGTTGTACAAATGTTAATTTGAGTTATTAACAAGTTCTACGATAAAAGAAGATTTGTGATTGATAAGCGGTGATCTTTTCCTTTACGTAACCATGTATATATTGGACATATGTAAACTACATAATATGGTGGTAACACAAATTGGTTGACATATGTTTGTATGAGTTACACGCTTGAGCGAAGATGTAGTAACTCGATCCAAGATGTAAGCAAGAGAAAGCTAGGAATATAAAAAAGAGAATTAATTTATTATTTATTGAATGTCAATGAATAATTAGAAATTAATTATATTAACTTACTATTTATTATGTGTTAATAAATAATTAGAAATTAATAGAACATGGTCGTTCGTTGTTGTTTGATCATGTTATTTGATCGGTATTCCGACGATTTAGTTTTAGACACGCTTATATGCAGATTTTCACGCCGGCTGGTTTGAATGTGTTATAAGTTATATAATTATGTGCTCATTGCATACTACATTACTAATTACAATACTTACTTTACTGAAAAAACTTTGATTAGAAGCACATCATGTTGTGAATCTCATTGTTGATAGAGCGTACACAGGATGATGCTTGATGGATAGTTGTGTTGTCAACTTTCAACACTGATGCATTTGACTGGAGTGACATGGCAGACATATCCGTTTACCCGACTTGGGTAGAGTGTTATACGGTATAATTGTTTTTGTATTACATTACCTAACTAATAGTAGTTTATAATATAATGTTATTTTATGATAATTAATTCCAACCTTTTGTGTAGCTTTACATCCCAATCAGTATACCATATGCTCACTGGTTTTTGGGTGTTTTGGATTTGAAGAGATTCAAAATGACTATATACGATAGTCACTGGATGAGAGAATATTGTTCAGTAGAAAAGGAATGGTTTATAGGTATGTGAGCACGAATCCACCAACTGCTAATGAGTATGAAATACTGGGAACCGACCAACTGATGCAATCAATATTGAGAATTTCAAGATGACCCTTGAAAATGCCCAGACGTACCACAACAGATTTCAGTAGAGGGGATTATGGTTTGTTTTTGTGTTGGTTCCTGGAGAAGTTGATCGGCGAAAGTTCGTATTTTATTGAGGGTAAACACGATCCATAGGCCATGTGTAACATCCTGTTTCGAATTGATCCCAATTTGAATTGGTGATCTGAGGGCTGGGTGTTATCAGGCTTCGAAACCTCGAGGGATTGATTTTGGACCCAATTGGAGTTAGATAATGTATCTTGGTTGCTCGGGTATTCATTTCGAGTTTTTCGACCAAAGGGTATTTCGGTAATTTATCAGCTCGGACGTTTATGGAAATTGGATTTTAGTTCGGGATGTTGTAGGGCAAGCAGGAATTTATATTTGTGTTGAGCGTCTCGATACCTTTCTACAGATATATGGATGGCTGGGATCGGGGTTGTATCGAGCGAGTTATGGTCTTCAGAAGAATTAGGGTTTTGGGAAAAGCCCTAGTACGCGGGGTGTACCAAGGCGGTACAGAGGGCGTACCGAAGAGAAAGGGACTACACGAGGCATAGCTAGGAACATGAAACGTATATGCGAGGATTGGATCGGGGCATACGAGAAGGTACGTTGGGCGTACGAGGGTCAAACTGAAAACCCTAAAATTCGGACTTGACACCTGTTTAAACATCCTTAAGTCATTGGCACTAAACCCTAATCCGCCTCTAGAGCCTCATTTCATCCCTCTACCTCAGTTTTCCTTTGAGAGTGTGATTCTGGAGCATAGAAGTGTGTTGGTGGCCATTTTGGAGCTTATTTAAGAAGAAGAAGTTAGTGAGCAAGCTTGGAGTTGCATTGTGCTTTAAGAATCTGCATCTGGTTCACCTTGAAGAGATTCTGGAGGTATAAAGTCTTGATCTTGCCATCTTATTCATTAGATTGAGTTAGGGTTGCTATATTGCCCCTTTTGAGTTGATAAGTCACCTCTTGGGAGTTGAGCAACTCCAAAGCTTAGGAAGAGTAGATTTGAGGTCCTTTAGCTTGTTCTTACCATAAAAATACAAACTTGTTGGTTGTTTTGACCTCATGAATGACTTAAGACCTTTGGAAAGGTCCTAATGGGTTGTTGGGAGCATATGGAGCATGCAAAGGCATAAGGTTGCCAACTTTATGCCTTAGGACTCATCAAACGACCTAGATCTGAGTTTGTGATGTAAAGCCTTCAAGTATTAAGCACTTAATGGATTTTGGTGCATAAGTTGTTTGTACGCTGGGCATACTATGTAGTACGCTGCGCGTATAGTCCTTTTTCCAAGTACGCTAAGTGTACAGAAGAGGTACGCTGGACGTACGCTCTCAGGAAGACTTGGGCCTTAGCGGACTTCAGACTTTTGGGCCCTAATGGTTTTGGGCCTGGAATTGCTTGTAGTTGGGCCTGAATGTATCTTTGGGCCAATACTGGAATAGTTGGGTCTATTGGGCCTTGTGGCCCATTATAGGAATGGACTTCGTATTTGTGGGCCTCGGTTTGGGCCATGTCTTGGACTAGGTTGCTGTGGTCATTCGTGGGCCAAATGGGAACGACGTTATGGACTAAGAAAATTATTGGGCTTTAGGATAAGGTCAACTGGAGAGGATTTGGCACAATTTGGAAAATTGGGCCATTGGTTGATTAATTGGCCTTTGGGCCTTTTCAGATTATAGTTTGGGCCAAAGTATTGGACAAGGATAGGTTAGGGGTAAGTGCGCCTGCTCCGACTATTTTGGGGATCACTGACGGATGAGAGAGTAGGGCAGGAGCTCCAATAGATAGGGGCCACACTTCGCAGTATCAGACAGGGGAGATCAGAACTTCAACAGGCTAGGGTGCGGGCTATGTACCTGTTTGCCTTATTTCCAGCTTTATCTGTATTTTATTGCTGTTATCTTGCATCAGCGTGAGTAAGCATATCGTTGGGTTGTTATCTTCGCTTGTGGTCGAGTTATATGTATATTCAAAAGGAGTTGTATGCCATTTGCATACCATGAATCTTCGGTGGAGTTGTACGAGGTGGTATCCTTATAAATAGCGGATTTCCAGTATACAAATGTCATCTTTGGTGTAGTCGTGTTGATTCAAGGGCTTGTACAAGGGAGTTATGACTAGGACTCAGTAGCCTTAGTATTTGTGCTTGGAAGGGCTTTCGGGTTTGCCGAGGGAAGAGAGAGTTGTTGCGGGAGTTTTGGTTGAGTATCCGTCCTTTGGACTTCGAGATATGAGGGTGATATCTTGTTAAGCATCTGGAGTCCTTGATGTTGTTTGGATTCAGGAAGTGTTAGCTGGTTATCAAGGAGTTGTGTTGTTTTTGGGAAGGGGTTACTTATGACACATTAGCCTTGGTAAGCACTGGTCGTCATCAGATTGATCATTGGAACGTAAAAAGGATTGAGAATCCTTCAATTTTCATGTGTCGAGCGGAATTAGTCGAATCTAAGTGGGGGAGAACCATCCAGGTAGCCAGGACAGAAGCAAGGATAAAACTAGGATACGTTTCGCATCCCTTTCAGGGAAAGGAAGGTGGCCCTAGTGGTTGTCTGGATTTTGGATTCTACGGGATGGGAGTTCGGGAAACTCCCCAACATTTGGATCGCATCTTCTTAACGTCAGATAGCAGGCTTTGGGGAAGGGAACCGGGTTGGTTTCTAGTCAGTACTTAAGTTTAGATTGGGATGTTAGATCACGTGAGTGGTCAACGTTGAGATGGGTTCAGATTGGTAAACGAGCGATTGGGTAGTGTGGAAAGTGTTGTAAGTCTGCGGGGGAGCCGTAGCATTGAATAGCAGCTGGGTAGTTTGGAAAGTGTTGTAAGAATGTTGGGGAGCCGTAACATTCACTAATGGTCAGTTAGGGTGGAAGTGTTATAAGACTACGGGGGAGCCGTAGCATTCACTAATGATCAATTAGGGTGAAAGTGTTGTAAGTCTATGGGGGAGCCGTATCATTCACTAATGGGCATTTAGAGTGAAAGTGTTGTAAGACTACGTTGGAGCCGTAGTATTCCCTAGTCGTCGGATAGTGTGGAAAGTGTTGTAAGACTGCAGAGGATCCGTAACATTCACAAGCGGTCCGATAGTGTGGGAAGTGTAAAAAGACTATAGGTTAGTCGTGACATTCACAGATTCATTCAGATGACTTAGGCCAGGGTGGGCCAGTTTGCAAGGTTGTGAGTAGGTCACACCACAATTGGGATAAGAAAACGGTAGGTCGAAGGAGACTGGGCATGATGTAAGACTACAATCATTCTGGTACCATTCACCTTTTTGCCCCGCATTCAGTGGCAACAGGTTGTCAGCCTAAGTGGTGGTATAGATAGGGTAGTTATTTTTAGACGAGGTATCCTTCGGAGGTCTTGTGAGACGAATGCAAGGATGCTTGTTTGCTCAAAAACTAGGCAGGAATCTAATATTCCGGATGTGGGCAGACAAGTCAGACCCAGGGATGCCTCAGTTATAGAGAAAAACATCTAGGAGGCAGTGTGATGTTCCGAGTAGTGGTAGTGATTTGGGATTCCTATGGGAGTAGCTTGTGGACTGGGAAGTGCCTCTTACAATAGGATTAAATGATCTCAGAATACTTGATTTGACCTTATTGCGCAGATCTTGTTTTAGTCTTAATCGTTGCAGAGATGGATCCTTTACTCGAATGATTATTTGGACTAACTGTTAAGACGGGCGTTCGACAGCTGGACGTGGTAAGTGAATACATTCGGTTGGTAACATTGAGATAATCAGGACGGGAAGTGGTTGTTCGATCAGTTATCTGCAAAGGAAAATTTTACGGTACTGTTCCAGTGTGGGAGGTCTGTCGAGGAGTCAGACCAATGTGAGGTCTCGAGACATGGGGAGGTAGGAGTAGTTTCCTGCATGACACAAAGGATTCATCCTTCGCCGAGATTATAGAGAGTCTGGCTTAGTTGATTTTGGTTGCCTTGGGAAGGCTGTACTTATTCCCGAGTTGTGGAGGTATTGACCAGATTATTGGATGGGTTGGGGAAGGTAAGGGCGAATTTCGAGGACAAAATCTAAATCAAGTGGGGGGAGAGTTGTAACATCCTGTTTCGAATTGATCCTAATTTAAATTGGTGATCAAAGGGGTGGGTGTTATCAGGCTTCAGAACCTAGAGGGATTAAGTTTGGACCCCATTGGAGTTAGATAATGTATCTTGGTTGCTCGGGTATTCAGTTGGAGTTTTTGGACCAAAGGGTATTTCGGTAATTTATCAGCTCTGAGTTTATGGAAAGTGGATTTTAGTTCGGGATGTTGTAGTGTAGGAAGGAATTGATATTAGTGTTGAGCGTCTCGATACCCTTCTACATATATATGGATGGCCGGGATCGGGGTTGTATCGAGCGAGTTATGGTCATCGGAAGAATTAGGGTTTTGGGAAAAGCTCTAGTATGCGGGGCATACCAAGGTGGTATGCAGGGCATACCGAAGAGTAAGGGACTATGCGAGGCATAGCTAGGAACGCGCAACGTATATGCGAGGACTGAATCCGGGTGCACGGCCTTGTACGCGGGCCGTACGAGAAGGTACGCTGGGCGTACGAGGGTCAGACTGAAAACCCTAAAATTCGGACTTGACACCTATTTAAACATCGTTAAGTCATTAGGACTAAACCCTAATCCGCCTCTAGAGCCTCCTTTCATCCCTCTACCTCAGTTTTCCTTTGAGAGTGTGAGTTTGGAGTATAGAAGTGTGTTGGTGGCCATTTTGGAGCTTATTTAAGAAGAAGAAGTTAGTGAGCAAGCTTGGAGTGGCATTGTGCTTCAAGAATCTGCATCTAGTTCACCTTGAAGAGTTTTTGGAGGTATAAAGTCTTCATCTTGCCATCTTATTCATTAGATTGAGTTAGGGTTTCTATATTTCCCCTTTTGAGTTCATAAGTCACCTCTTGGGAGTTGAGCAACTCCAGAGCTAAGGAAGAGTAGATCTGAGGTCCTTTAGCTTGTTCTTACCATAAAAATACAAACTTGTTGGTTTTTTTGACCTTATTAATGAGTTAAGACCTTTAGAAAGGTCCTAATGGGTTGTTAGGAGCATATCGAGCGTGCAAAGGCATAAAGTTGCCAACTTTATGCCTTAGGACTCATCAAATGACCTAGATCTGAGTTTGTGATGTAAAGTCTTCAAGTATTAAGCCCTTAATGGATTTTGGTGCATAAGCTGTTTGTACGCTGGGCGTACTATGTAGTACGCTGCGCGTACAATCCTTTTGCCCAGTACGCTAAGCGTGTAGAAGAGGTACGCTGGGCGTACGCTCTCAGGAAGACTTGGGCCTTAACGTACTTCATAATTTTGGGACCTAATGGTTTTGGGCCTGGATTTGCTGGTTGTTGGGCCTGAATGTATCTTTGGGCCAATATTAGAATAGTTGAGTCTATTGTGCCTTGTGCCCCAATATAGAAATGGATTTCGTATTTGTGGGCCTCAATTTGGGCCATGTCTTGGACTATGTTGCTGTGGGCCTTCGTGGGCTAATTGAGAATGGGGTTATGGACTAAGGAAATTATTGGGCTTTAGGATAAGGTCAATTGGAGAGGTTTAGGCCCAATTTGGAAAATTGGGCCGTTGTTTGATTAATCGACCTTTGGGCCTTTTCAGATTATAGTTTGGGCCAAAGTATTCGACAAGGATAGGTTAGCGGTAAAATGGTTTTTTTACCCCGGGTATGAAGTGATATGTATGGATTAGAACTCAATTGCTTATAGAGTGTCAATTAATATTGGTAGCTCCGGGAAGTGGACAGGGCATCAGCTAAGGATTTCATTTGGGAAGCGTCTACATTCGAGGTGAGTCTCCTCACCATACCAATTGGTCTAAGGCACCAAGCCGGCCCATTTAGTTAGTTGTAGTGTTTATTGTAGATTCACTACTGATATGTCAGGTATGCATGTATATGTGAATGTGCTAGTTTTTTTATTGACTAGATATGTGAAGACCCCCGGGGGGAGCCCGTGACAGTTGGATATTAGAAAATGGGGGGGGGGGGGGGGGGGAGCCCATGGAATACCAGAAAAAGACCATGGGGGAAGTCCATGTCAAGTAGTAAAGGCCATGGGGGTAGCCCATGGCAAGTAGTTAAGACCATGAGGGGAGCGCATGGCAAGTAGTTAAGACCATGTGGGGGAGCCCATGACATGTATGTATAAGACCCTGGGGGGAGCCCACGACATCCTGGAGTAAGACCGTGGAGGATTTCCACGGCATCCCTATATGTTTATATATGTGTGTTATGTAATATGATAGTTTTGATCTGTGATATGTGGTATGCTTGTTGAGTCTGTGTCATTTTTATAGAAGACTCCGGAGAGGAGCCTGTGGCGGTTGGATATCAGACCATGGGGGGAGGCAATGACATTCCAGGTAAAGACCATGGGGGGAGCCCATGACATGTATGTATAAGACCCTGGGGGGGGGGGAGCCCACGCCATCCTGGAGTAAGACCTTGGAGGGTTTCCACGGCATCCCTATATGTTTATATGCATGGTTTATGTGATTGATATGGCTTATGTGGATTATGTAGCTGATATAGCTGATATGGTGATTTATGTAGCTGATATAGCTAATACGGATTATATGATTATGTGGATTGTGTGGGGTATGCTCTGGGGAACTCACTAAGCTTCGTGCTTACAGTTTTGTTTATGGTTTCAGATATCATTGGTTTGGAAAGGAAGGACCCGACATGATCGCAGCGCACACACATGTGTTTTCCGCATTATGTGATTTTGGGATGTAACTTTGATAAATGTTTTAATTAAGCAATGTTTTTGAATGGTTGGATTAAGTATCATCTGTGCTTGACCATAATAAAAAATGTAATTTTTTTCCCTGGATGTTTGGGTCGTTACACCATGTCATATCGTGAATGGTTGGTGTAATTTTTTTGGGGTACGAGGAAAAACACCATTACAACATTGTACTACTATTTAAAACAATGAACTTATTGTTTTTTTTTTGTTTTTTTTTGTAGATTTTAAGATTCCATGCAATAGATTTCCATGCGTTATATTTTATAAAACCAAATATTATACAAAATCACCAAAGACATAGTATACATACTAGACGAAAAAGAAAAAAAAATTATTGTACCAGAACGTTGGTCCGAAATTCTACTCCGGTATTCCAAAGATCGATTTGAAATGGCCTATTCCGAAAAAGTGGTTATTTTACACAAAAAGAGTTATTATTTTAAAAGACTTCGTTTATATGGGATAGATTACTCAATTTCCCATAAAAAACTTTTGAGTTGTAAATATTAAGTAGTTTAAAGTTGTAATCATAACTACCAATTAAGCAACATAAGTTGAAACACTTTTTAGTTTTAATGGTTAATAAGTGATGAAGAGTTTCTTTTTTTTTTTTTTTTTTGAAAGGACAAACTAACTAACGTACTCCTAAATAACCACCTATGTCTCCAACGAGACTTGAACCCATGACCTCTTATATGAGAGAGTCACTCCTTACCGCTAGACCATAGAGTTAACATTTAAATTAGAATAAGAAAGTTTTTAAATATTCAACATTGAACATTGAACATTTCTTCACTACTTTATAGTATATATAGGTAGATACAGATATAAATATTCACCATTGAGCATTTCTTCACCACTTTGTCTACACTATCATATTCTTTTTTATAATCATCCAACTCTTTTAAAACTCTTCCACTAGGAGTGAAAGGTGTTGAATTAAGGTGTCTAAGCTCATAATTAAATTGATATAAACTTGTAATTAGAAGGAAAGTCATTTTGGGGTTGCCCTCAAAACTTGAACTTGGTTAGAATGACATTTGTAGAGAGAGGATAATTTATTAGATTATTATACGATTAATAAACTAATTGGAAATTATGAGGAAATAATTTGTTAATATATTATATGATTAATATATTAATTGGAAATAGATAATTGGTTTGTTAATTTATTATGTGATTAATAAATTAATACGAGTTCAATTGTTAAATAATTGATTTGTTAATTTATTAATATGAAATCAGTAAGAACTAATTAATTAGTAATCATAATTAATCTTGCTATAACTTGGGATTAATTGGAGTTAACTAAAGGTGCAAGGGGTGAATGGTAATTGTTCATAGGTGAGCAAGGATAGACAATTCTAGATGGCTCTATAGGGTGGACGGTTTTTGTAGGGCTTTTAAGGTTTCTAGAAGCCTCCTGGAGCTGATAAAGATAATTGTATTAAATAGATAAAGGGTGTGTTCGATAGGGAGCGTTGGTGAACGTTTGAGAGCTTCTAGCTTCTAGCGTTTGACAAAATGCTTCGTTTTGAATAGAAATCCTCGTTCGACACTACAAGATTCTAGCATTTAGTTTAAACGAAACTCTCCAAATCCAAATGCTACTCCATGTAGTGTTTAACAAAATGCTACAAGCTACAAGCTACCCACTACCAACTAATTTTGTCGAACACGTCCAAAATTTGAATATTTTATTATTCAAATCAGGGTTTATCTTGGAGATCCCTTAACTATAAATACATTCCCTTGGGTTACTATTTTCGTGGTTCTCACTTCCTAAAAGATTGTGAACAAAAAATTTACTCTACTCCTATTTCTTCTATTGTCTTCTAGTTCTAGGGTTTGGGTGTTAGCCATTAGAGGCATCATCATTTTGGTGCTAAGCTTTCCAAGAATAAAAGCTGCAAGGGATTAAAGTGATTTGTTTACTACAACAAATCTAAGTTATGTAATCCTTATTCCATGATTTCGATTATATTAGGGTTCATCTAGTTTTCTTGTTCAAGTACGTTGCGTTCAAATTATAAGACATAGATCCTTATAGGTTGCATGTTCCCTCTTAATTCTTAAGTGTTTTTCCGTATTGTACATGTTCTTATAACCTATAAAACTCATCAGTGGTGTCAGATCCGTGGTGTGTCTAACATGAAGTGCATAAGATGAACTGAACAAGTCTGAATCTTTTTTTTCGAAATCTGTTCTCACGACGTGACAGAGTCTCTGTAACGACGTGAGCTCAACTCAAAACTGGAAATTCAGAATTTTCTGCCTAATTTGATTTGTGTGGTTAATTTTTTGTAATTATCTGATTCAAATGCTACCAAAATCTGATTTTTTTGCATATCTTAGATAATTAAAATAAAACCATAAATATTAGGATATAATCTTGAATGAGATAATATTTAATTACAAGATTAATTAAAATTATCCTTATGGATTTAATAATTAATTCAATTAGAAAGACTAATTAAAAGATGATTATAAATCCATGATAAGTTTAAATTGATGAATTAATTATATGATTAATTTTGATAATTAATATTTAAACCTTGTGTTTTAAAAAGTTTTAAAATACACCCTTATATATATATATATATATATATATATATATATATATATATATATATATATATTAAACGTTTAATACTATATGTATAAGAAAAGTAAGTCGAATCAATAGTAGGTCTCATTCATGAATCCATGCTATAAGAGGAGTCTAAGGAAACTGTAACATCCTGATGTCAAGGTACTTGTAATTTCAGTCGTTTAATTTATTTTTGTTGCATTTTGGTCCCTTAGTTCAAGAATGTGTGCATTAGAACCCTAATGGCATTATTATAATTTCAGGGACTTCGGAGTACGCCATGCGTACGTGGTGTATGCTGAGCGTACGAGGGCGCCCCTTAGTACGCTTGGCATATTTGCCAGAGTGGGAAACCCTAGTTTTTAGGGTTTGGCTAGTATTTAAACATCCTTAAGTCTCATTCCTTCCCCATTTTTCAGCCTCCATTAGCAGCAAATGTGTTCCCTTGTAACCCTAGCCTCATTTGAGTCGTTGGAAGGTTGAGTGTGAGCTTTTGAGTGATCCAAAAGAAGAAGAAGGTGGTGGTAAAGCTTGGAATCTTGAAGAAAATCTTGGATCTGGAAGTTTTGCACCTTCCTCTATCCTTTCAAGGTGCCAGTTAGAGAGCTGAGTTTTGGAGTCAGGGACCTCATCAACTTCTGTCAAGTTTACGAGGTGAGTTTCCTCACTATACATACGGGTCGAAGGCACCAAGGCCGGCCCATTGGTTGGTATTCACTGATATGTTGAGTATGGGATAAATATGCATGGTTATGATAGTTATTAACATGCTAGAATGGTAGATCTGTAGGAATACATGTGATGTTGTTGCATGATTATATGTTTAAGTTTATTTTCTTGTATATGTTAACATATTATGTTGGGTTAGGTTGAGACTGTACTGCTCCGTACGGTAGCCAACAAACCCTGGAGCATTTCAGATATGAGCTGAGGACCGGGTAGGACATGCCAGACTCATACTGAGGGCTCATGAGCATTCCAGATATGAACTGAGAGTCGGGTAGGGCATGCCAGACTCGTACTTAGGGATTCATGGTATTCGGTCCAAGGACTGATCTGGTCGGGGAGCAAGCCAGACATAAGCTGTGGTCCCCAAGGGTAAGCCAGACTTATGCTATGGGCTCAGGGGTAATTCGGACTTTTAGCTGTGGACCCATTGCATGCTGTTATTATACGTTCATGTTATTTGGTTATGTGTTGGTATTTTGGGGGAAAGTCACTAAGCGTTGGCTTATAGTTTTGGGTTATGTTTCAGGTACTTCAGATGACCGACGGGAAGGCGAAAGCGTGACCATACATTTCCTCATGTTCTGGACTTATCATTTTGGGAACTTTGATGTGAAATGCTTTTGAAACTATGTTTGTAAACAATTTGACAGTTTGGTTTTTTTTACAAAGTTGAAATCTATCATGATTTTTATGAGTGTTACAAGTTGGTATCAGAGCCTTCGTTTGATTGAATTGGAGAAACACTCGTGTGAATCCACTCTCAAACTAAGGAAAATATTTTAAAAACGATTTTCAAAGTGTTTTCAAAATAATCAAGGAGGATGCGATGTGTACGATCAGCCAGAGCCAGTAAGTAGACCCCAAATTACCACACTATGATTTAATTTGTGATATGTTAGAACAACATGCTAGTGATAGGCTAGGTATCTTCAGGAATTGCATGATATTATTGCCTGATTATATGATGCCTGATTGCCTAGGGTTCTTCCTTATATGAAATTGACATCATTACTATAGTAGCTTAGTGTATGCATCATGCTTATACATAACTAACATTCTATAGCCTGAGAATGTTTGGTTTGGCCTTATTTCCTGTTCTTGTTTGATGAAGGGATTAGGTTTGGATCACATATTCGACTGTCTATAGGGTCTTGTTTTATGTACGATTTGCATACACGAGTACTGCAGGGTTGGTGCAAGTTTCATGGATGAGTTATGTGGGGTCAGCCGGCCAGTTTCGAGATGTTTAGCCTTCCTTTAGGGTGTGAGGAATGAGTGTATGCGTATGATGGTATGTATTGTTAGGGTTGTTGTGATGATCCTTGAGACAAATACGGGTAGGTGTGGAATGTAGTATGGGCCCGTACTGCTGAAAATACAAGACCCGTACGCGTAATAGGGAAGTCACAACCCCTAGCGCTTTGTTGGGTGGTGGTTCCCATTATATGATATACGTGTTATCTGATATCTCCCTGGGTTATTTTCAGTATGGTTATGACGAGACGATTTGAGGCTGGATCGGGATCGGGATCGGGAGCTGGTAGTCAGGGTGGACCATCTATGTCTGAGGACATGATTAGGGAGATTGTTCAGGAGGAGGTTGTTTCTCACATTCGAGCACAACTGCCAGATATGTTCGGGTCTATCAAGACTGCTATGGTGGAGTATTTTGATGCTCGTTATGCTTTTTTGTCTAAGGCTGCTGTTGCTGCAGCCATCGCAGCCGTTGCCGCGACTGGGTTGGTGCTAGGAGAGTCTTTCAGTATCGACACTTTGAAAATACGAAGCCCCCGACATTTGATGGAGTTCAGGACCCGATCATAGCCATGAGGTGGCTGTCTGACATTGAGGGGTGTTTCTTCACTTGTTCTTGCCCAGCTGAACAGAAGGTCAGGTGCGCTCTAAACCTTTTGAGGTCTGCAGCAAAGGATTGGTGGACACTTGTTACTGGTTCGTATTCTTCTGAGAAGAGAGCTATTTTGTCTTGGGAGAAGTTCTCAGACATGTTCCGTTCTAGATATGTGTCGCCGGTGGAGCGTGAGAAGTTGGCCCATGAGTATTTGGATCTGAGGCAGGGGACGAAGTCGGTGACAGAGATCACCAAGATATTCACGGAGAGGGCCATGTTTTGTCCTGAGTTTGCTGCTTCTGAGCAGGCTCAGATGACCCGTTACTTAAGCATGCTTAAGATGGATATCTGGCAGTTCGTATCCACTGAGTGTTATGGTTCTTTATTGGAGTTGTAGGAGGTTGCCAGACGGCGTGAGATTGAGTTGGAGCTCTAGACGAGGGAGCAGAGACCAGTCCCAACGTAGGCGCAGCCTGTGCCGAAGCGGTTCAAGGCTGCTGATGTCAGATCTGGGGGTCGGAAGGGCCACACTAGTGCGACAAGGTTCATAAGGGTGCTTGCCGATCATCTTCTTGGTGCCAAAATTCAGGTCGGAAGAGCCATATGGCGAGGGATTACCGCCAGCAGGCCCTTACACTCAGCTCCAGGATTTGTTACCATTGTGACCAGGTTGGCCATATGAAGGCCAACTGTCCTTCGCCCTAGCTTGCTGCTAGGCCGACGCAGGATCCAACGCTGGCTACTCTGAGGATCACAGATGGGAGTCAGGGCAGGGTAGAGCCCCCGAGGGCTCAAGGTCGTGCTATTCAGCTCATTACCGAGCAGGCCAGAGCAGCTCTAGATGTTGTGACTGGTATGTATCTACTCATATATATGTTTTATGTTATGCTTATATATATATATATATATATATATATATATATATATATATATATATATATGTATGCCTCTGATAGGTACTTTCCTAGTGAACTCTTTGCCTGTTCTTGTGTTATTTGACTCGGGTGCGAGTCGGTCCTTTGTATCTCGATCATTTAGTAGGGACTTTGATATTCCTGTTGGGGAGTTAGAGTGTACGTTGTGGGTTTCTATCTCCAATGAACACAGGGTTTTTGCGTCTATGGTATATCAGGGTTGTGTGCTAGAGATCTTCGGGGTGCCTTATCTGATTGATCTGATCTCTATCTCTATGGGGGATTTGTGCGTGATGGTGGGTATAGACTGGCTGAGCAGGTTTGGTGCCATGATTGATTGTGAGGGCCAGCGAGTGGTAGTTGAAACCCCAAGTGGGGAAGAACTGGTTATTTATATACAGGGCACCAGGGTCGGTTCAGGATTTTGTTCGGAAGCCAGGGCTCGTCAGTATATTTCTGCACGGGTGTGCAGGTTATTTGGCTTATGTGGTTGCCACTCGAGTTGGGGATCAAATTTCAGTTTCAGAGGTTCCAGTGGTCAGGGAGTTTGCTGATGTATTCCCGAAGGAGTTACCCAGTGTACCTCCCGAGAGGAAGGTCGAATTTAATATTGACCTTGTGTCGGGTGCTGCCCTGATTGCCAAGGCGCCGTACCACTTGGTGTCGCCTAAGATGCAGGAGTTGTCATCTTAGCTGGAGGAGCTACTAGACAAGCAGTTCATCAGACCGAGCAGTTCTCCGTGGGGAGCATCGATACTGTTCGTCAAGAGGAAGGATGGTTCACACCGGATGTGCATTGATTATCGGGAGGTGAACAAGTTAACGGTGAAGAACCGTTATCCCCTTCTGTGGATTGATGACCTCTTTGATCAGTTGTATGGTGCATCTTGGTTCTCCAAGATAGATCTTAGGTATGGGTATCATCCGGTGAGAGTGAGAGAGGAGTTTGTGGAAAAGACCACGTTCTAGACTCGTTATATCCCTTACGAGTTCGTGGTGATGCCATTTGGGCTCACCAATGTGCCTGCTGTGTTTATGGATTTGATGAATCGGGTATGCAGGACGATGCTCGATCGATCCGTCATTTTGTTTATTGATGATATCTTGGTGTATTCCCAAACCAGAGAGCAGCATGTGGAGTATCTTCGAGAGCTTTTGGGGGTTTTGAGGTGAGAAAAGCTTTATGTTAAGTTCTCGAAGTGCGATTTTCGGTTACGAGAGGTCCAGTTCCCAGGGCACTTCGTTAACTAGGATGAGATTTTGGTAGATCCGGCCAAGATCAAGGCTGTGATGCAGTGGGAGGTTTCGAACTCTCCCTCAGAGATCAGGAGTTTCTTGGGTTTGACAGGGTAATATCGGAGATTCATTCAGGGCTTCTCTAAGATTGCGGTACCCCTCAATCGTCTGACGAGGAAGGGGGTGGATTTCCGATGGGGCCCTGAGCAGCATTCAACATTTGAGACTCTGCGACAGAGGTTATGTGAGGCCCTGGTATTGACCCTCCTGGAGGGGGTTGAGGATTTTGTGGTATTCTGTGATGCATCCATCACCTATTTAGGGGCGGTCCTCATGTAGAGAGGATGGGTGATTGCTTATGCTTCGCGGAAGCTGAAGCCGCATGAATAGCGATATCCCACGCATGACCTGGAGTTGGGGGGATGTGGTGTTCGCCCTCAAGATTTGGAGACACTATCTATATGGGGTCCGTTGTATGGTCTACACGGATCACAAGAGTTTAAGATATCTGATGAAGCAGCCGAAGCTGAACATGAGGCAGCATAGGTGCTTGGATGCAGTCAAGGATTATTTCTACGAGATCCTTTACCATCTGGGTAAAGCGAATGTGGTAGCGGATGCTTTGGTCCGCAAGTCAGCTGGGTCTTCAGATAGGGTGACATGTATGAAAATATTAGTTGATTCTCTGCTTTTAGGATTGATCTGGGAGGTTTAGGCCGAGGGAGTTCGGAAGGAAAATTGGAAGCAGGAGAGGATCCAGGGAGAGATTGAAAGATTTGTTAGGGATAGTCGAGGATTATTGACCCGGTGTGGTCGGGTTTAGGTTCCAGTTTCTGGTGGGATCAGGAAGGTTGTGTTGGAGGAGGCTCATAATTATAGTTTTTCTATTCATCCGGGGGCCACCAAGATGTATCGGGATTTGAGAATGAGCTATTGGTGGATGTGTATGAAGAGGGAGATAGCCTAGTATGTCGAGAGACGCTTGTCCTGCAGGATGGTCATGGCTGAGCATCAGAGGCCGCGTGGAAGCTGCAGCCTCTGGAGATTCCCATGTGGAAATGGGAGCAGATTTATATGGATTTTATCACCAAGTTTCCGAGGTTGGCAAAGGGTTTTGATGCTATATGGGTCATCGTGGATTAATTGACCAAGAGTGCCTACTTTATGGCGATTCGGGAGAGTACTTCGGCCAGGAAGTTAGATGATGTGTATGTTCGCGAGATCGTTGCTTGCCATGGGGTTCCAGTCTCCATTGTTTCAGACCGTGATGTTCGGTTCACTTCCCGTTTCTGGCAGAAGTTCCACGAGGAACTGGGCACGAGGCTCATTTCAGCACTGCTTATCATCCGCAGACCGACAACCAGAGTGAGCGAACGATACAAACCCTTGAGGATATGTTGCGGGCCTGTGTTATTGATTTTGGTGGGAGTTGGGATTCCTACCTACCTCTTGCGAAGTTCTCCTACAACAATAGTTGTCACTCCAGCATTGGTGCTTCGCCTTTCCAGCTCTTGTATGGTCGAAGGTGTCATACCCCGGTTTGTTGGGGGGAGGGGAAGTTGGTCACAGGGTTATGGGAAGGACCAAAATAGTCCTTCAAACCATAGACCTTTTTCAGTGGATTAGGCAGAGACTGCAGACCGCTTAGAGTCGGCAGAAGAGCGATGCCGACCAGCGCCGATCCGAGTTGGAGTTTCAGGTCGACGATTTGTTATTACTGAAGGTCTCACCTTGGAAAGGTGTGATACGATTTAGGAATATGGGAAGTTGGGTCCTCGGTATATTGGACCTTTTCGAGTTATTGTTAGGGTTGACAAGGTTGCTTACAGGTTGGATCTACCTGAGGAGCCCAGTCAAATTCGCAGCTATGAAAGTGTGTATTGGATGAGGATGCAGTGGTTTCCTTAGACTATATTCAACTTGATGAGTGTCTGAACTATGTTGAGAGGACGGTAGTGTTGAATCATAAAAGTGACCCTCTTGAACTCAGCTACCGCAACCATCTCAGCTACCACAACCATCTTTCTACCGCAACCGCTTTGGCACCCGGAGTCAATCTTGTTCATCAGCAACCGCATCAGCAACCTGAGTCAGCTACCGCAGTCAACTTAGCTAGATTACGTTATTTGTCTTTTATGTAATACACTCTATTATCCAGTATGCCTTGCACGGCTGCTTATAGAGTTGTAATCTAGTGTAGTTTCTAAGTCTCCATAAATAGAGACTTACTCTTTGTATTAAAAAAAAAAAAAAAGGAACCGATAACTTATGAATTCTATCTGAATACACATTCTGAAGTTATATCTCTTATCTTTCTTCACTCATATCTTCTTACTTAAATATTATCATAATTCTGCTGATCATAATCCCTCTTTGGAGCAAGTCTTTAAGACTTAATCACTAAGCTTGATCTTCCTTATTAACTTGGAGTGAATGCATTCCTTGTTATGAATCAGCTTAAGTGTCTTCTTGATATAACAATTGCTGTCATTTCCATTCCTTTACATTTTCGCAACTAACTCTCTAACTATCTAACTATATTATTGTTGAGCTTTTAGATCCTTTGAGCTTAACTATTCCGCATTATACTTGTTCTAACGTTTGTTCAAGTGTGTCTCCGAGTTTTTCTCTCAACAATTGGTATCAGAGCCAAAGTGGTTGCTTTTTGAAAACGAAACTCTGATTTTTCAAAGAGCCTTCTATACCACTAAAGCTCATTTCTTCAAAAAAAAAAAACAATTTCAAATGGCACAATCATTATCTCTAAATGTTTCCAACAGTGTCGGTGGTTCTAACCGAGCCCCAATACTAGTCGCAAATGAATATCATCACTGGTCACAAAGAATGGAAAGGTACTTGAGAAGACTGGGTAGAGATCTATGGCGATCCGTAGAAGAAGGACTACATGTTCCAGTCCAAACTGACGACGCTACAACCAGGCTAGGAGGAGGTCAACCAGCCATGAGCCGTCCCACCAAGGATGATCTCGATAAAATGGAAATGATGCTGTTGCTTTTTATGAAATCTACTGCGGAGTTGCTCCTGACAACTTCGATATTATCATAAATTGCAAATCAGCGAAAGAGATCTGGGATGTTCTCAAAAACCTGTACGAAGGCTCAGAACAAGCACAAGATAAGAAGCTTACTACCGCACTCAACGAGTTCAACAACTTCAAAGCTCATACTGGAGAAAGTTTGGAAGACTCTTTCAAAAGGTTCAACCTGATAGTCACCAAGTTATCCAATGCGGGCACCATCCGCAGTAACCATGAAATCAATCTTCAGTTTCTTAATGGTTTGGGCAGACATTGGACTACGGCCAAGATGATAGTCCAAGGTGATAGAAAGATTCACTCCCTGTCACTTTACAAGCTCTATGGAGAGCTGCAAGCTCAAGAATCCACCGTACTCAAAGACTGTGCTGACTTCGGAGGACCACTTGCTCTCATAGCACAAGCTCCACCGCAGTCACCTTACCCTTCCTCATATGACACTCTACCGTAGTCATACGAAGCGGATTCTGAATATGATGATGAAGAAGATTTTTAGAAGGCTATTACTCTGGTTAGCCAACAGTTCAACCGTCTACCACCTCCTTCCTTCCGCAAGAATCAGCAGTTCAACAAACCTCCATTCAACCGTAACTTCGGTTCTCAGAATAACTACTCTCGATTTCCCAAAAGTTCTCATCCATCACCGCAATCTCATAATATTCAACCAAAGGAGGTACCGCAGTCTCCTCAAATCACTGACTCTGGTACTCCTTCAGAAGACAAGACTGATGTTGTAATTTGTCACAAATGCAACAAAGAGAATCACTTTGCACGAGATTGTAAGGCCAATGTAGTAAAAGACAGAGCATTCTACCTTAGAATGGCTCAAGAGTTGGAAGACAAAGAAAAAGCTGAAAAGGCAAGGGCATACGTGGCCCATGTCAAAAGAGACCATCAAGTCTGGTCATCCGGAGACGAAGATGAGGCCATCAGCAGTGTCAAAGGAAAAGGGAAAATCTGCATGCTGGCCACTGCGGACGATGATGGGTCTACAATGTTGAACAAGAACTACTGCTACATGGCAAAGGATGGAACACTAAGCATCGTCGAACATGTAAAACTCATGATCCAAACTCTAAACTATAGCATGCATGACTGTCAGCCTTACATAGATGATCTTAATGACACTTGTGCTGCCGTGCTTACAGACTATAATAAAGCCTTAGATGAGAAGAACATTGCGTCCCAAGAGATGTTCCACGTGAGAGGACGACTGGATAACAAAAGACTTAAGATGGCTATGTTAGAGAAGGACCTAGAGTTAGAAAAGGATGCAAGAATGTTAAGTGAAACCCAATTAGAGATTGCTTTGAACCAGAGAGATTTAGCTCAGAGAGAAATTGTACGCTTAAATCTCTTAATTGAAAAATTGTTTAATGAAAGTGAAGCTATTGAAAATTTGGTAAACAATGGAACCGTGGACAATACATACAATTGGGGTTGGTCAAATGGATATCCTACCTCAATGGATTCCTCACCCCGGTTCAACAAAGACAGACTGTATGTCCCTCCAGACCGAGAATTTCATTTCCCTGTCAATGACAAGACCTTTCTCGAAGATATTAAAACTCACTTCGGTAGACTGCACAACTTAAGCAATAATTGTGTCATGAGGAAATTGTGCCGGAGGTTTCCGGTCACACATGTGATCAAATTCCTATATGTGGCACCATCTATCCAAATTCTCAAACTTCATCCGTAGTTGATGAAGAGATTGTTGTTGAGGGCCCCGAAGTCTCAAAAGACTTTCCATCTCTGTCCTCAGACCGCAGTGTCTCTCACTGTAGTAAAATGTCCCACAAATGTCCCACCGAAGTCCCATGTAAGACTTACTCAGCGGTAGTCAAGTCATCCCTACCGCAGTCATCAGTTCAAGGAACTGTAACTCTTCAACCAATATTTCACGAACTACCTATAGAAAATTTTGAAGTATGTCAATGTTCCCAAATTCCTGAATCCTCAAGCTCTGATGACTCAACTCCGCGTTTTCAAAATCATTCCAAGAATTCCAGGAAACCGCAGTTGAACAACAATGACTGCGGCTCACAAAAATCTTTGGCAAAAAAGGCTTTTAAAGAAGAAATCAGATCTCGAGGTACTAATAGACAAATTTTTTCAAAAAACAAGAAGCAAGTCAGATTTCCAAAATCCAATAGTCCTAAAAAATTTGTTTTCTCTCACTACATTTCAAAAAAATCTTCTTTCAAGAAAACAAACAAAAAGGAAAGTTCAGCTTCAAAAGTCATTCTTACTCCTTCTGACACAACCTAAAAGGGTGTTCAATCTTTTCGAAACTATGTTTTTCAGGTCTATTCTTCAAATGATCCTAAATGGAAAGGTATTTTACCCACTCCAACACTTTTAAAGTCACGTCAAAATTTCAAATGGAAGGGTATCTTACCAAATCCATCAAAAAGAATTCAGAAATCTACACGTGCTAAAACCTTTCATAAACAGACTTTTTTAAAACCCAAAAACACTCGTGTCAGGAATAACCCATCTTGGACCGGTAACAGATCCAAAACATCCTTAAAACCGCTGACCAATCACAGTGTTAGATCAAAAGACAAAATCTCCTTTTGTAAATGTCAGTGTAGTTGTCAAAAGGTTTTATCTCATGTCAAATCAAGTCAGAGTCAGAAACCTCGTATTTTTTCAAAAAATCACAACACTCCAAATCTACTCAAACACCCAGGACTAGGCTCAAAAGTTGACAAGAGACCTATCCCTGCAACCTCGGACCATGCATCACTCAGAAACACATCAATTGTCCTAGGCTCCAAACTTGTTTGGATGCCTAAACTAACCGTGTAATTCTCAGGCTTTGTGCAAGGAGGAACAAGAAGAAGAGTGGTTAATTGACAGTGCCTGTTCCTTGCACATGACCATTCAGAAGGTTGCTTATGTAGAAAGCCTTAAACACAATCTCATCAGTGTTTGCCAACTATGTAAAGCAGGACATCGTGTTGAATTTGATGATCAGTTTTGCTACGTAATGACGAGTGATAGAAACACTTGCCTGATCAAATCTCGATCTGAAGGTACCATGTACCCTTTGGATGTTTCTCTAATCATTGGTAAACCGCAATTGTGTTTCTTGTCCAAAGCTGTATCCGAAGTCAGCTGGCTATGGCACCGTAAGTTAGCTCATCTCAACTTCCGGTACATCAACAACTTAGTCACTAGAGAACTAGTCCGCGGTCTCCCTATTCTCAAATTTAGCAACGATACTCTCTGTCCGGCTTGTGAATGTGGTAAGCAGTCTAAAGCAAGTCACCCTCTGATAATGGACTCTCCTATTTCTAAACCACTGGAGCTATTGCATATTGATCTCTGCGGTCCATCAACCGTAGCCAGCCTCCACCACAAAAAGTATATACTGGTTATTGTTGATGACTATACACGCTTCACATGGGTCTTCTTCCTCAGACTCAAATCAGAGACACCGCAGATCTTCATCAACTTCATCAAAGAAATCGAACTTCAGATCAAACTTCCAGTTAGACGCATCCGTAGTGATAATGGAACCGAGTTCACTAATCATCTTCTTAACAGTTTCTTGGTGTCCAAAGGCATTTCTCACAACTTCTCAGTACCCTACACACCGCAACAAAATGGTGTAGTAGAAAGAAGGAACCGCACACTAGTAGAAGCAGCCAGATCCATGCTTAACTTCGCCCAACTTCCTCTCTACTTCTGGGCTGAAGCAGTAGCAACCACATGCTTTGTCCAAAACCGAAGTATCGTGTGCAAACGCCTCAATAAAACACCATATGAGGGCCTTAACAACCGCAAGTCCAATGTTCGCTTCTTCCATATTTTTGGGTGTAGATGCTTCGTGATCAACAACAGAGATCAGCTCAACAAGTTTGCACCGAAGTCCGACGAAGGCATATTCCTTGGTTACTCCAGTAACAAGGTTGCTTATCGAGTGCTCATCAGGCGTACAAGACTGATCATTGAAAGCTTCGATGTGAAATTTGATGATTCTCACATCCACGACGCCCCTCCATCTACTGAAACCACCGCAATCATGGAAAGTGACATTCTTGCCTCTTCAGGTCCCTTGAATCTAGTTGAAGTCAACTATGAGGATCATTTTGATCCTATTGAAACGGCGAAACTATCTGAAGTTCTTGTGTCACCCGCAGCTCAACAACAACATGCTGCTATTTCTGGACCATCTCTATCTGAAGTAGCCTCTCTCAATACTTCCACCTCTCCGGTTGAGGGGGAAAGATCTACTCCGGATCTAGCCGCAACCGTCGAGGTTCCAGTACTTGATGTTGTTCAATTTCCTGTCCGCAGAGAAGCATTACCATCAAACGCATCTTCGGATTCGGATGATGAACTCATAGAAAATATCGACACTAGAACTGATCCAAAGATTGTCACTCTCCCATCCGCAGTCCAGGGGGAACATCTCCCAACTGCTCAAGAGAATTCCGTTCCAATAGATCAAGATGACTCAGCAGGATGTTCTCAAGTCCAGGGGGAACTGTCATCTCCAACCGCAGATTCCTCTGACATTCAAGATATTCCCTCTACTACAGCTGCTGATCATCTGCTGCCACGTCTTCATGTATGGACGAAAGACCACCCACCAGGTCAAATCATTGGGAACCCATCCGCAGGCATCCAAACTAGATCTTCCAAGGACCTATTTGATCACTGCCACTATGCAGCATTTATGTCCTCGGTAGAACCCAGAACGATCAAAGAAGCATTGCTTGAACCTGACTGGATAGCTGCAATGCAAGAAGAGCTTGAAGAATTTCAAAGAAATAAAGTTTGGCAGCTCGTTCCGAAGCCACGTGGTCACTCCATTGTTGGCACTAGATGGGTGTTCAAAAATAAGTTGGATGAATCGGGTGGGGTAGTCAAAAATAAGGCAAGGTTAGTTGCAAAGGGGTATAGTCAACTTGAAGGCATTGACTACGATGAAACTTATGATCCGGTAGCACGCATGGAAGCTATCCGGATCTTTCTAGCATACGCAGCCCACAAAAACGTCAAAGTACACCAAATGGACGTTAAGAGTGCCTTTCTCAATGGGGAACTAAAAGAAGAGGTTTATCTTCAGCAACCTCCAGGCTTTGAAAATGTTAAATTCCCAGACCACTGCTACAAGCTTGAAAAGGCAGTCTACGGTCTGAAGCAAGCCCTAAGAGCATGATATGAGACTCTTTCTGAATTCCTTGTCTCATCCGGGTACAAGAGAGGAGTGATTGATCCCACACTATTCAGAAAAGCAAATGGCGACCACCTCATGATGGTACAGATATATGTGGATGATATCATCTTCGGTTCGACTGATCAAGGCATGGTGGATGAATTTGCTAAGCTCATGACCAATAAGTTCAAAATGAGCATGAATAGAGAGATTAATTTCTTTCTAGGTCTTCAAGTGAAACAAGTACCGCAAGGCATATTCATTCATCAAGAGAAATACACCACTGAACTATTGAAGAAATATTCTATGGACAACTGTTCATCTGCTAAGGTCCTCATGGCATTCGGTTATAAGATCTCCGCTGATCCCTCAGGCGAATCTGTGGATCACAAGACTTATAGAGGCATCATCGGCTCTTTGATGTACCTCACTGCAAGCAGGCCAGCCATTGTCTTTGCAACTGGTGTATGTGCAAGGTATCAGGCTGACCCAAAAGTCTCACATATGACCGCAGCCAAACAGATACTACGGTACCTGAAAGGAAGCAAATCTCTTGGTCTATGGTACCCCGCGGGCAATGACTTCAGCCTGCAAGCTTTCACAGATGCGGATCATGCTGGATGCAAGCTCGATCGAAAAAGCACTTCAGGAGGATGTCAATTCTTGGGTGAAAGACTAGTCAGCTGGTCCTCAAAAAAACAAAGTTGTGTCTCTCTATCAACTGCAGAAGCCGAGTATGTGGTCGCAGCCAGCTGTTGTTCTCAAGTCCTTTGGATGAAAACTCAACTAATGGACTACGGGTATAGAATGCTGCGGATACCGATCTATTGTGACTCTGAAAGTGCTATTGCTATTTCTCACAATCCAATTCAGCACTCCAAGACTAAGCACATTGAACTACCGTATCATTTCATCAAAGACCACATCTTAAAAGGTAATATTGAACTCATCTTTGTCCCTTCTCATGAAGAGATTGCTGATGTGTTCACAAAAGCGCTCGATTCAACAAAGCTTAGCATCTTCCTGCAAATGTTAGGAATGATGAATCCAGACCCGCAATTCTTTTTGAATTGTTAGCTACCGCAGACCATCCTTGGCCTCCGTTGCGGTTCTAACTGAGAATTACATGTGTTAGATGGTTTTGGTACCGCTGTCTAGGTACCGCAACCATATATCATACGTATCTCTCATGGGTCTTTATGGTCTGTTATTACTAATCTTTGTACAAGTGTTTTCCTCAGTTTCTCACTACAGTCCTTCCTTGTTCATCCGCAATGACGTTTCTCAACCGCAATGAAAGTTTCATCCGCAATGACGTTTCTCAACCGCAATGAAAGTTTCATCCGCAATGACATTTCTCAACCGCAATGAAAGTTTCATCCGCAATGACGTTTCTCAACCGCAATGAATTTTCCATCCGCGATCATCATGATAATTTCTCAACAGTTTTATCAACTCTTGAATCTTTGTGTGCTATTTAATGATCCTTCATTAAATTAAACATTAAAAAAAAACATTCTCTTTAGAAACTGTCACATTCTCTTTCTGAATAATCCTTGTATCAGACCTATTTTAGGGATGATGACAAAAAGAACGTTTTTCAATAAACTCATCCTTAATTTGTCCTTTCCTCTCCCCAATACATCCCATCCGTTACAACTTCCTCTCCCATCACCCCCTCGAGCACCTGACGTATTGACATGCGTCTGACTTTACATTAAATGCAAAACCCCTTTTGGAAATCTCCCAAAATCTCCTCAAACCCGTTCTAATTATGTGTGCTGAGATTTAATCCAAAATTCATAGATTTCCCCCAAAACCCCAATCGACATTTTACCCTATCCTTACCATTTACCTAGGGTTAAACACCTTTTTACCCCCCTTTATAAACCCATCTTCTTCCCCAACAATACTTTACGTTTTCTGAATATCTATTCTTTCTCCCAAATTCCTCAAAACCTTCAAAACTTTCAACAACGTCTGTTTTCTTCTCTCAAATCTTCAACAATGGTGAAATCAGGTGCATCAAAGAAGCAATCCAAGGCTTCAGGTTCTGTAAATCCAACAGGTTCCGACTCTCCAACAATTGCTTCAAGTACTTTCAGAGCAATATTTGAAGATCATCCTTCATATAATGCTCCCATCAAGCTTATGATCAAGTTTCTCAGGAACCACCCTCTGTTCGGTCCATTCGATGCATTGACAGACGTTGTTCCAGTTTCTACTCTATTCAAATGTGCATTCTCTGCATATCGCCCAATGGAAAACCCCCAAGAAGTTCACCTCAATCTCATGAACGATTCTTTGGTCATCTTGTCCAAAGAAAAGTTCTTAAATGCCATTAATCTTCTGGTTCACCCCTCCATCAAGATTTTCTCACCTTTAATGGCAGATATTACATCCGCACTCTACCAGATGGGGTATCAGAAACCAATTCGAGGGAGTGGTGAGTTCAAAAAGAATCAGCTGCCTGCGGTATGGCAGTTTGTGTGTCATTTTGTCATCCGCTGCCTATCCGGCAGAACCGGAGGCATCGACAGCATGGGACTGAAGCTACTGGAATTGATATGGAGCATCTACATAGGCCACGATGTAAACTATGGACAAATCCTTTGGGACGACTTCCTCCAATACATTCCCAAAGAGCACCCAAGGGAGAACCCAACCAAGCTCACATTTGCACGGTTTTGGTCACTTTGCATCTAAGACTTACATACGGATGCTGGAATAGACATAGGTAGTGACATCAAATTTTTCGTCACTAAGGATCTCAAAAGGTACAACCCTTCTTCTGATCAAACGATATTTGGACCGATCCGCAGACTCCCTACTCATATCCTTTCTTCTCTTGGTCTTGAGACTGCTGATGTCTCAGACCACATTGAGGCTACGGAAGGTATTGCCCCATACCCTCCTACCCCGCCCCTTCCATCCGCAGCCATTATCCCTGAGGGTACCGCAGTCCCCTCTTCCACTACACTATCCAATATTTCTCAAAGAAGAAAGCAGTTGCCAACCAAGAAACAAAGAACACCCAAGAAGGATGCTCCTAAACGAACCGCACCCACCAAGAAACGCAAAACAAAACCTGCCCCAATCATATCTAGCAGTGATTCAGATGAGGATAGGCATCCAATCTCTATCTTCAAGAAAAGGAAAGCAACCGATACCACTATCCATATGTGTGTCCGGACCGATGCTGAAGCCTCTCAACAGGCTCCAGTAGTCCTTGGGGTGCCCGCACACCCATTCGACACCACCATCATTTTCCAGTCAGACTCAGAAAGTAAGTCTGATTCTCAACTACGTGGAGACTCCCCCCCAGTCCACTCCCAAGAGGACGACACTGGTTCACGCCCTAAGGTCTCCAGGGCTTCCCGACTGCATTTCTTTTCACCAGAGGAGTTGCGCTCCATCCTTCTTTCTGTCACCCAAACACTACAAACACCTTCCCACCCGCAGGGCACTTCTTTCGCCCATGCCAGAACTGAGCAGAGGCCACACTTGACCACGGGTCAAGGAGACCGAGGAAGCTCAGGAAATCCTACTCTGCTTTCATCTTTTACAGGTGGTTTAGGCACGGTGAGCACAAATGTGCAAGGATCCGTGGACCCGAAGGACACTTCGGTGCGCTTTGAAGGATTTGACCATGATGCATCCAATGACTCTTGGTTACAGTACAATCCAGTAACTGAGTCAGACAAGAAGAAATACGCTGCGTTCCAAAGGGCTTTCCAAGCCCGCAAGGAACAACAAATCAAGCAGCAACAACAGAAAGAACAGGAGATCCAGTCCGTGGCTAAATATTGGGCAAATGCCATCAGCAATGCCAGTACCGTAGCCACCATTCAAAAAATTCAGAACTGGATGGAACAGATGGCTGAAACAATTTCCAAAGCTCAAGCTTCAGGTGCAGCCGCAGGTACCTCCAAAGTTCCTCCTACTCCAACTCCCATTCCATCTCCCACTCCTACAGTCAATCCATCACAAGACGAAGAACCTGCAATCGAACTCAGTTCAGCTCCCACCTTCGGTCTTGATGATGAAGACATCCAAGAAGTAAACAAGCCAAGCCCTTCTGATGATGACCTCATGATGTTTGAAGAAGAGGAGTCCAGCGGTTCTCAACATTCGACTTCCAAGCCTAAAGAGAAGAAGAAAAAGAAGAAGAATGTTGTCACCCGGAAGGAGTTCATGAGCCTTCAAGCCAAAATCGATCAGATCCTGGCTGCGGTCCAGCCTACTCAACCGCAACCTGAAGACACTCCAGGACCGCAATCACTGATTGAAAGAATAGAGCGTCTGGAAACAAGGGAACGCATGGCTGCTGAACGAATCTCTCTCAAAGTAGAGATGGGAATCCGGTCCCTTAACTATAACCGCAAGGCTGACCACAAGGACTTCATGGCTGCAGCGGAACGCCTCATTACTGAGGTGACCGCAATCAAAACGGATCTTCAAGCGGCCATCGCGGATCAAGCTTCTCAGTCTCAGAAATTGATAGATGAGACTCATACTGCTTATGAGTCCACTATCTCTGTTCTTCAAGCAACCATCAACAGACTGTAGAAATCCCTTTCCTCAAACTTCCATGGCCCTGAGATCCTCCAACTCACCAAAGAAATCCACAAGTTGCTCTTCAGCTCCTCCACTCCAAACAACCAACATTTGGCAGAAGCTCTCAAAGCTCAGTTCCAAGAAGTCTTCAACAAGGTGGATGGACTTAAGCAATGGCTTGAGGAAGCACCGGGGTTGCATCCCTCAAGAGGGGGAAGTGATGAAGAACAAGAAGCCCATCACTCTGATACTTCTATTCATCAGAGTCCCCCCATCATCACTGAAAAAATTCCCACACCACCGCAACCAACTCAACATACTCCATCTCACACTTCACCTCCAAAAGATACTCCCAAAAAGCCAGAGACTCCTCCGCACTTTAAGAACTTGCTTGAAAACATGTCTTCTCCTAGCACCACAGACTCCCCTGCCACCGCTCAAAGGAAGCATGATTGGAAAGCAGCCAAGCTGGCAGAATTAATTTGGAGAGAATGCGGGTTTGACACCATGATGGATGAGTCCTTGATCAATTCTTGGATCAATCCGCATCGCAGGCTCCTAGACGAAGATTACAGACCGCACCTCACTTATGCTGAACCCCTTGCTGATGGATACTGGGATATACCAATTTCTCCAAATGCCAAGTACTTCACTGTATTTGAGCAGTTTAACCAAAGCCTTCCAGATCACAAGAGACTGCCAATGGAGTTTGAGAGACTTAGTCTTTTTCATGATAAACATGCCTCCTCCATTGAAAACATATGGTCTAACGACAGACCATCCGCAGTCAAGAACTACAAAGTCAGGAAATTTATGAAGGCTGACTACATCCAGTATACCCTCACCAGAAGGGAGCATGACTATATCCGCACCCAGGCAGACTTTCCTTGTATGAATCCTGAAGAAATCTTCCTTATTGCCAGGGTGTTCCAAAACAAGTCAGAAAAGCACCCTAAAATGCAGATAGCGCTTGAAAAAGCCAACTCTTTTCTCAGGGATACGGTCTGTGACTTTGCCAAGATAGATGCGGATATCTACCCCACCATCCTCAAGAAGTTTGATCTCCCACCTTTTGAACCTGTGCCAATGCCTTCCGAAAGCTTCCAAGAAAGATCTCTAGGCGCAACAAACTACCCTGAACTTGGAGTCATATTCAAAAGGAAGACTGACAACGTCAAATATTTCATTCCTATGACTGCCATGCACCGCCTGACCAAGAAACAACTTGACATCTGCCGGACTGCAATTGAAAGATCTAAGCATACTACCGCAGAAGTCAAGTTCGAGATCACAAGAAGAATCACATGGTTGGAAAACGTCAGGAAGTTCTGGTGGATTTTGATCAAGTTCCTCAAACTTGATAGCTGAAACGGAGTTAAAGAGGTCACTTAGGGGGAAATTATTGAATCATAAAAGTGACCCTCTTGAACTCAGCTACCGCAACCATCTCAGCTACCGCAACCATCTTTCTACCGCAACCGCTTTGGCACCCGGAGTCAATCTTGTTCATCAGCAACCGCATCAGCAACCTGAGTCAGCTACCGCAGTCAACTTAGCTAGATTACGTTATTTGTATTTTATGTAATACACTCTATTATCCAGTATGCCTTGCACGGCTGCTTATAGAGTTGTAATCTAGTGTAGTTTCTAAGTCTCTATAAATAGAGACTTACTCTTTGTATTAAAAAAAAAAAAAAAGGAACCGATAACTTATGAATTCTATCTGAATACACATTCTGAAGTTATCTCTCTTATCTTTCTTCACTCATATCTTCTTACTTAAATCTTATCATAATTCTGCTGATCATAATCCCTCTTTGGAGCAAGTCTTTAAGACTTAATCACTAAGCTTGATCTTCCTTATTAACTTGGAGTGAATGCATTCCTTGTTATGAATCAGCTTAAGTGTCTTCTTGATATAACAATTGCTGTCATTTCCATTCCTTTACATTTCCGCAACTAACTCTCTAACTATCTAACTATATTATTGTTGAGCTTTTAGATCCTTTGAGATTAACTATTCCGCATTATACTTGTTCTAACATTTGTTCAAGTGTGTCTCCGAGTTTTTCTCTCAACAGGTAGCTATTTTGGAAAGAAAGATGAAGGTCTTACGCAACAAGGAGATACCTTTGGTAAAGGTACGACGGCAACATCGGAGGGGCTCCGAGTGGACCTGGGAGCCGGCGGCTGAGATGCGGGAGCATTATCCTGAGTTATTCGCCGCAGAAGACTTCGAGGACGAAGTCTAGATCAAGTGGGGGAGAATTGTAACATCCTGATGTCAAGGTACTTCTAATTTCAGTCCTTTAATTTATTTATGTTGCATTTTTGTCCCTTAGTTCAAGAATGTGTGCATTGAAACCCTAATGAAGTTATTGTTATTTCGGGGACTTTGGAGTACACCATGCGTACGTGGTATACGCTGAGCATACAAGGGTGCGCCCTAGTACGCTGGGCGTACATCAGTGTACGCGAGGCGTACTTGCCAGAGTGGGAAACCTTAGTTTTTATGGTTTGGTTAGTATTTAAACATCCTTAAGTCTCATTCCTTCCCCATTTTTTAGCCTCGATTAGAAGAAAACGTGTTCCCTTGTAACCCTAGCCTTATTTGAGTCCTTGGAAGGTTGGGTGTGAGTTTTTGAGTGCTCCAAAAGAAGAAGAAGGTGGTGGTAAAGCTTGGTACTGGAAGTTTTGCACCTTCCTCCATCATTTCAAGGTGTCGGTTAGAGAGCTGAGTTTCTGAGTCAGGGACCTCATAAGCTTCTGTCCAGTTTGCGAGGTGAATTTCCTCACTATACTTACGGGTCGAAGGCACCAAGGCCAGACCATTGGTTGATATTCACTGATCTGGAGATGGTCTTCCATATTCGAGTTATAGTGAAATTGTCTTCCCTTCCTTATGAAATGGTGAAACTGGACATCATCTCTCTTTAACTCTTCCACCTTCTCCTCATGTGACTCTACCATCATCACGTTTTGCATAAGTTGAATGATATGAAATGACTCAAGCCCTATTGGCATGTAAACATAAAGATGGATATTCTGTGTGTGCGAATGTTCTGAAAAGGAAGTCGTGCATTAAAAAATTGGAAAGAATAGGAGTCGTGTTCCCGAAGGATCAAGCCATTAATTTGGTTCTTATCTCGCTTCCTAAGTCATATTGTCACTTCGTTAAAAAATTTCATATGAAGAATTTCGATGTGACCCTAACTGATCTGACCCATATGCTGATTGTTGCTGAAGCAGAAATGCTTAAGAACACAAATGAAGTAGAAATGCTTATAGGTTCTAATCCCAAGAATTCCATGGACATTGATAATGGTAACATTTATGCTCAAGAAAAGGTTTCTCTTCCCAATCAAAAGGAACCGGCCAAGGTCAAACCATTTGAGCGTATGGTAAAGAGAAAGGCTCATTCTGAGATCGTTCTACATGTCGACCCCAATGTCTCCATTTGCGTCTACTTCCAATTGATGGGACATTGGAAATGAAGCTGCCCAAAATACCTGAAGGATATTGAAGATAGTAAAGTCAATTCGTGTGACTCTAATTGAGTTAGATCCATTATCTAACTCCATTATTAAGTTTCTGTTCTTAGAATCCAAATACATAATGTGATAATCAAGTTTTTATGGTATTGCAGGATCTAAAAGAAAGAAGGAAGCTTAGGCAAAGTGAGCTAAATCTGATTGTGGGAAATGGACTTTTGTCGCATGGTTCGATGGTTAGAATTTGGAGCTACTACTAAGTAGTTAGGATAGTTTTACTAAACTGCTATTACTCTTTGGAGATGTCTAGAAATATAGTTTTACATTTTATGCATTGTAAGGGCTAGTTCCAATTTTTTTAGCAATAAAATGAAGTTTTGGTTTATATTTCCTTGCAATGGTATTAATAAGTGTGTTGAATATTTTTCCAATAAAAGGGATATTAATTGTGGATTTTGATTCTTATGATATCGTACTTGTGGTACTATCAGATATGAGCAAGTCAAAAGAAATCTCATCACCAAGTTTCAATTGGACAGAAACTTGGAGACATACAATTTAAATTGCATGATGCATGATAATCTTGGTCACTGGAAATGTTATTGCTATTTCATTGTTCACATGTTTAAGTGAGACAAATGAATGACTAATGGATCTAGTACATGTTGATACAGACTCTTTAGATCGAATTGCATGATGCATGAGAATCTTGTTCACTTGAAATGTTATGACTAATTCATTGTTCACATGTATACGTGAGACAAATGAATGACTAATGGATCCAGTACATGTTGATATGGACTCTTTAGATCCACTACAAGGGATGATGACTCTATTCGTCATTATTTTCTAATGCTTTAGTAAATATGATTCTGTTTATATGATTAAGCATAATTCTAATATTTTTGAAAAGGTTCAAAGAGTAGCATAATAGATAGAAAAATCTATTAGGCAGAAAGATAAAAGATTCTCCAATATGAAAAGAAAAGAGAGTACTTTAGTATCATGTTTAATGATCATCTTGGGAATTGTCGAATTGCATCACATTTAATCCTCAAAGAACATCTTAGTGCAATTGTATGACTAAGAAGAGGAATCAAACATTGTTGGAAATGGTTCGATCATAGATGAGTCATAATTTGGTCCAATCAAGTTTTAGATCCATGCTCTGGTAACTATGAATCGTATCTTGAAATTTATTTCAAAATAAGAAGGTTGATAAAACCTCGTAATATGTGGATCAATAATTTTTTCTTACTCTTGCACATTTAGAATTGGAGTTTTGATGTTTTTTGTCTGGATCAATAAACTGAGACGAATTCTATGGAGTGTTTTCTTGTCTGGAATCCACACAAACTTTTGAATATTTGTTTTAGCTCGAAAATGAATGTTCCTTGAGATAAAACTCATATGTCAAGAAGTCAGTGGGAGTTATATTAATCTTGAGAGTTGCAAGAGTCTACCGATAATGATCCTTTTAGTTATTACTAGCATGTAACCTTAGGTTGAAAACTTGTTGTGTTTAATTGGCACATTTTTATTTCTGCGCACTTCCAGTTGAGTTAGAAATGTTTTTGATTTCTATGTCTTTCATTTAATTGAAAAAGTAAAGTGTGTTGGTCAGTGAATGTACACTGATCAATATGGATGAGCTGCTAACAACATGAAAACACTGATAGGCCCTTGTGTTACCAAAAGGAAATTTAGAATAGCGAAGTACAATACATAAAGGAAAAATGAGTTTGATTTTTGTTTGACCTAAGCCTTTTATTATGATTGTAGGTTTGAAATGATACATTCACATGGATGGGAATGCATGCACCATCAAATCTAGGTGGCAAAGGTTTCACTCTAATTCGTGAAAATGATTATGAGGAAATACTTTCGCTAATAGATTTTAAAGATCTGATAAAGATCAATATGGATATTGGTTTGTATTAAGTTCATTGTCAAATTCAAAATATGATTACGACATCCGTCTTCATATTTTGAATTGTTAGGAGTGGTAAGGAATTGTTTAAACTTTGAAGAGATATATCTATCAGTCTTGAAAAGGGTTTCAAAATACACACACATTATCCAACTAAGGTGAATAAGCTTTAAGAAGTATATTTGGAGACTTATCGAAGCATGACATAACATAAATCTACACTTCTATAAGAAAGTCAAAGGGTATTAATTTGTACAAGTACAGTTGAATTTTGAGTACATTTCAAAGCTAGTGAGAGCATAATTATTATGCTAGTACTGCATGTTGACAATACTGCTTGTAGGAAACAATGTCTTTGTTTTTGCAAATTACAAAGGTAGGGAACTGTTTCACTATAATCGATTTAAGGAGAGGGCAGTTATACTTCGTTTGGAATCTAAAGGTGTAGATCAAATGGTTTAATGGAACGTAGTCATAGACATATATGAATATCATGTTGAAATGGTTCAACATAGGAGATTCCATATATAGAAATATTATAGTAATAAATTGAACATATATCAAATCCTTATGAAGGACATAATGAATCGAGTCCCATATGCTTCAGATATAGGATCGATTACATATTCTATAATATTCGATTATTCTAATTTTTCAAATGCCTTTAGCATTGTGTGAAAAGGATTAGAATTTCATGTGACTAAAGTTGTTAAACAACTGTCAAGAACATTATGAGATTTACCGAAGACTGGTTGCTTATGTATAATTAGGAATATGATATTATTAGGATGGACCATATTGACACGTTTTGGATTGAGAAGATTCTTTGTCATAATTGATGGTCATATGGAAATATGGAAATGTTTCCATAATGGGAGTTGTTTGTTAAATCTACATGTGAGTTGGAAGCTTTAATGCAAGAGAAGTGTTTAAGGAGTGTACCTTGTGTGAATGCAAGGGTTTGTGTGGACAAGGTTTCAAAACTCAAACCTTGAATTAACTTATGATCAATGATTGCTTGTAATATGGTTCCAGTTAAATTTGGTACACTAGTCAAGTCTAGAAAATTATTAACTCAACAAAGTGCTCAATATAGAATAATATTAAGTATGAACAATGTAAAGAAAATAAGAACAAGGAGAATGTAAGAGAGAATGATTTTTTATTTGATCAAGATGAAAAAGGTGCATTACATCTACTTGATACAAAGGTTGACAACTCCTTAAATAGACAAGGAGTTACTAAAAGACAAATTTAAAGAAAATACACATGGACAAAGAGACGACTGAAGATCAACAATTTGAAACAACCGTTGTTGATCTTGTCTCATGTACTATACTAAAAGACATTAAGAACAATACAAAATAGTACTTGGTACATTTAATGCATTACAAACTCAAAACTCTTTCTAAACAACGATTGATCTAGGACTATTTCTTCACTTCAGAATTTATTCACTTAATACTTCATTCTCTATCTCAAACAACTGTATCACGGATTGAATAAGGATCACTTTTTAATGTTCCAACAATATCCCCCTAAATTAACTTAGAAATACCAGACTCTTTACTTGGATTCATCCAAGGCAAACAGATAAGCACCCTGGAGCCAGATTCGGACCTCAATGTACCATTGGAGACACTTGTGACATCCCCAAATTCACGGTCATTTTAAAATTTTTATTTATGCTTAGTTTAAAATCAGGGTATCCTTTTTTGAAGAATAGTATTGCGGAATTTGTTCCCAGAAAACGTGATAAAAATGTTATCAAATCATTTCCGAAGAAATGTATTTTATTTATATTAAAACATTGGGATGTCATCTTCAATACAAAAGCATAAGCATAAACAGACCTTACATTCATTTACACTAATGATTTACATCTCCTTTAAACTCTCGGTGTAATGTATCTTCGGATCGATACCTGTGATACAAATGAACTTAGTGGTTCAGGTTGGGAAATATGGTTAGTACATAGGGTTTTCAACCCACAATAATATAGTTAATTTGTTTCTTCACATACTTCATGTCCAATAATTAACCCGATTACCCATCCCCATTATCTTCTTTATTCTTAAGGATCTAACGTAAGAATCATTGATTCTTCAATATTTATTCCTAAGGATTTTCCTAAGGAATAGGCACGATGTCCATCGCTGCTAGGGTTTATCTAACAAGCACTAAGTCGATAGCTACCAATGTTATCTGTTAGGCATAGCTGCCAGTTCTATCCATTAGGCACAACCGCCATTGTTATCTATTAGGCACAACTGCCAACATTATCCATTAGGTACAACTGCCAGGATTTTTTAGAGTACATTTTATGAACACATAGTTTAAAAACACCTACAGGTTGCGAGCCTGCTAGCGTTCCACTGGAATGTCTAGAATAGTCCGTGGTTATCATCTATACTTTGCTAGATGACTGGATCGGCTTTAAAGTCAAGGGTTCTCATCTTCTTTTATCTCTCATCATCTATATCATTTTTCATCTCTCATCATCTATATCATCTTTCATCTACCCATCTTACCCAATATATTTATAGGTATAAAAATACATATACATTTTCAATCAAGTAAAACATGTATGAATCGGTCATCTAGCATATATATATATATATATATATATATATATATATATATATATATATATATATATATATATATATATATATATATATATATATATATATATATATATATATATATATCTGGAACACAGATAATAGGCACATATAGCATGTATTTATATTAAATACTTCATATATGTGTGTAAGATAAAAGTACCTCTGCACTCACTTGTTAAAGCCACGACTCAAAATTCGGGCAGCGCTTCGCTTCTAACAATTGTCTTTTCCGTTGACGAAACCCAGTATTATTATTGCTATGTTTTAGTCTAATATTTATTGTGGCTAATTATTAGTCTAGATTCATCATTAAATCAAAGTCTACTTTCATGATCTATTAAATAAGGAGCAACCAGGTAGGATCATATTGGAGGTAGGGTCCGTTTGGTATACGAAGTATACTGTTTCAAAATCCCACTTTAAACACCTCACCAAATCACAGACTAGACATCATCCCTGTAAGTAGATCAATCTGTATAACGACTTGGAATCACTGATAAATCTTGTTTATAGGTTCATAATAACGACAATGAATTTAAACATAAGTTATACTTAAAGTATAGTAAGCATAACTCACTTACAAGGTGGTTTAGTGAGGAACCGGGCTCTGTGCGGGCAGAACTTCTGAGCCGAAAGCTCTTCTTCTCGGGGCCTTTGGCGCTCTGGGACTCGCTACAAACACTTAGGAAGTGCTAGGGAAAGTAAAAGAGAGTTTGGGGGTGTTTGAGAGAGATGGTTTTAGAAAGGTGTGAGAAAACAAGTGATTTGCGCCTTCTATATATAGGCTTGAAATCTCATGAAAGTAGGACGTTCAAGAGCTGAACACGGGGCGTTCGCTTGCCATGTGTGGCCATCTTGTTCCAAAGGTGGGGAAGAAGGTGCGGCTCAGATTGTGCCACATGTCACTCATAGGTTTAGCCCAAAATTAATTTTCTTCTATAATCCGTAACTTTCGTATACGAGCTCCGTTTTTTACGTTCTTTATATCCACGCGTAGGTATCGACGAGATCTACAAATTTTGTTTAGACTCCGTCGACTATTTTGAATTTATTTTTGATGTTATATTATAACTGACTTATATAGTTAAGGTCCGTTAAAAATTCATAACTTTATCATCTCGGCGTCCGTTTTCGACTGTCTTTATATCGTTGAGCTCCTATTAACGAGGCCTTCAATTCTCGTTTAGGTTGTGTTGGCTAAAAATCGATCTATCTAAAATTCGATTTTCGGGCTGTATATTGCTATGCAAAACCTTAGAAAAATCATAACTTCCTCAAACAAGTCAAATTTGAACGTTTTCTATACGCACGCTCTCGGTTTAATGTCTGCTACAACTTTTGTTTAGATTGCTAAGGCTAAAAAGTATTTCATGAAAAATTCAATTTTTAAAATACGCGACACCGTGCCGGTTTTGTCGCAAAACTTCGACGAGTCATAACTTATTCGTTTTAAGTCGGATTTCAGCGTTGTTTATATATACGGAATCCTTGTGACATATACTATAACTTTGGTTAAGATTATTTATGCTAAATAATTTTCTATCAAAAATTCATTTTTAAAGCTTATTATCTCTAAATTGAGTAGCCCGAATCTGCAGGCATTCCAATTATCTCCCCCTTAGGATGATTACATCCCAGAACCATCAAAGAAACAGGGCTTGTATAATGAATCCATACATTATCTTTTCATCCTAGGTAATAACTGTATCTCTTATGTCCTTTCAAATGAGTATCTAACTCTTGGATTTCTTGATTGTTGGCAGTGCTGAATCTTCCACTCGTTCTTCATACTATGTTGGACTTTCAATTGTAAACTTTAAGTTACAAAATTGATCCTTATTGGAGACTTCAGCTCCTTCGTAAACCGACTTATCTTACGATAAGTTCTTTACTTCAATTTTCGTAACAGACCGATGGGTCATGTTCTAAGGACCTCTCGTCGTATGATGCAGTGCTTAGACTCTGGTATTTTAGAGTCAAATTCCAAAATGGAATATACATTCCTTCATGTTCTAATGTGATTTAATCACATTCTAGTATGTAGCACTTCTAGCTACAAGCTTCTTACTTTAACTAAGATCGTGATACTTATATTGATCGCTTCGATTATCTTTCTTTTCAATCTTCTGGCTTAAGTCATATGCTACATCGATCTTGGGTCTCTGAACCACATAACATACTTATCTTAGTCAGACTCGATTTGATATGGCTACTAGGATCGGAATAACAATCATCTTCTTAGTCAATACTAAAACGATGGTAACGACAGACATGAACAAAACGAAATCAATTACTAGTGCCTTGTTAACCTTGTGACCTTCCCTAATGCAAGTGCGAGTCCTGTTCTTACGGTATTATAAGCATGTACTACCTTTCAAACCTACCGATACTCGTCCCAAGTATTGCCTCTCAGTTCTCCAAGTCATCATACAAGAATTTCACAAAGTCATTTAACACGCCGGATAACATAACTATGGTTTATATTATTTCTTGAAAAGATTACATAGATATTCAAGTTCACCCTACATTATGCCTCTTATATTAGGCTACACCACATGAAACTATCTATATGGCTACTTTATATCTTGATCTTCGGATATATAGATCCCTACTCCTGATCCCTTGCATTGTCACCTGCTTCATTATGGATCATCTGGAATGCTCTTGCCTTTGGCTTCGGTGGCGCATTCGGTCTTGCTTCTTCATTTTTCTCCAGGAAGTCCCTAGAAATATGCCCTTATTTATTATATCTGTAACACACCCTCTTTTTGAATGTACACCCATTGGCGTAATGCCCAGTCTTCCCACACTTGAAAGAAGTCACCTCCTCACCACATTTTCCAGAGTGTTTCTTTTTGCACTTCTCACACCATTTTGTTTCACCTCCTCCCCCTACATACTTTGAGAACATGATGTTCTTGTTGGACCTTGAAGATCCTTCAAATTTCCTTTTCTTGCCAACTTCAACCTTGTTGGCGAATTTTCCTTTGATCATTTCTTTAACAGACTTAGCCGCCCAAATGGCCCATCAAGAGTAGGTGCCTGCGTACTGGCACAATATACTCCCATGGTAGTCCCTTTCCATACTTATTGATTTTTGTTAGCTCGTTAGGGACGATGCGCACATCAAACTCCATCTTGTATGTGAAGGCATTGGTATACTCATCAATGGACATGTTGCCCTTTTTCAATGTCAGAAACTGGTTTTTTAGCTGTAGCATGTTTTGGGATGAGCAAAACTTGCATTTAAAGTGTACCAAGAATTTTTCCCATGTCATTTGTAGTGGCTCATTGGGGCTTATGGTCTTTCCCAGGGTGTTCCACCAACAAACAACACCACCTCTAAACTTACACACAATATAAGTGGTTTATAGCTTGCCCTTCCAACCACATGTTATGAAGGCTAGTTCCATTTTGGAGATCCAGTACATAACTTCGATTGGATCTTATTTCCCAGTAAAAGTTTATGGTTTGCAAGTCGTGAAGTCTTTATACTTGCATCTGTTCCTTTCAATTCATTCGTTCTATTTATTTCTTTTAACCATTTGTGGTTCGACTTGACTAACGATTCTACTATAATTTCCTTCTTCCGACTGTTCTCCATTCAGTCAGGCTGCACAACAGGCACAATAGGTTCATCCTTATTATGTTGAAGTAGACGCCTCGTTTCTTCCATCTGATGATCGAACATCATTTGTATCATTGCTTGTACTCCCGCCATCGTGATTTGCTCGGGTGCATCTGCTACTCCTGGTGCACGCTCAATCACTTGTGGCTCAGGTTGCTGGTTTCCATTAACATTTCATAATCCACTGCGAGTTATCAACATTTCGATCTATACACTATAGCAGATGTTCAGTGTACAGTGACGAGAATTAAGATAGGGAAAACTTTATTTACGACAGATGTATAAATCTCCTTATCACTCCGAAAAGTTATATGCCAGTTATAGTACCATAATTAAACGTTTAGAGACCTAAGCACATAAAATTTCATGATCCGGTCGACAATAGACCATACATCTGATCAAATAATGGCATCATAAAGCATCATAAATCATTTAGCACATGAAAGCAATTTAGGCATCTTTCTAAAAATAAGCTAGTGCCCATGTCTAATTAGACACTCATCTCACAATCATCGATTAGCATTCTAAGTTTAAGTCAACAAATTTCCTAAAATTCCTAGTTCACTTAAACTATTGCTCTGATACCAACTGTGACATCCTCAAATTCACGGACATTTTAAAGTTTTTATTTATGCTTACTTTAAAATTAGAGTATCCTTTTTGAAGAATAGTATTGTGGAATTTGTTCCCAAAAAACATAATAAAGATGTTATCAAAGCATTTCTGAAGAAATGTATTTCATTTATATTAAAACATTGGGATGACATTGTCAATACATAAATATAAGCATAAACATACCTTACATTCCTTTACACTAATGATTTACATATCCTTTAGACTCTCGGTGTATTGTATCTTCGCATCGATACCTGTGATACAAATGAACTTAGTGGGCCAGGTTGGGAAATCTGATGAGTACATAGGGTTTTCAACCCACAATAATATAGTTAGTTTGTTTCTTCACATACTTCATGTCCAACAATTAACCCGATTACCCATCCGCGTTATCTTCTTTATTCTTAAGAATCTACCCTAAGAATCATCTATTCTTCAATATTTATTCCTAAAGATTTTCCTAAGGAATAGTGTCACACCCCCAAACCGGAACGGCGGAAATGTTCGGGGGTGGATGATGTCATATGTAGTATCACAACAATTGCATCATAGTAATCATAGTAAACACAACCATTACATTGAAAACATATATGAAAAGGGTATTTACATCGGTTTGATTCTTGTTTTTATACATCAAAAGTATAATCAAAAGAAAAAGACATGACACTATATGGTCCGTCTTCTCAAAACTCCAGGAGGTACCTGTGTACTGATTTCCTGAGAATAGAAGAAGTTTTGAAAGAATATCAGCATAAAGCTGGTGACTTCATAAGCGATGTTTTTGTAATAAAAACCTGTTGAAGACTCTGTAAAAATGTTCGCATGTTTCCAAGAAAATCCAATACATTCTTTAGTAAAAGCGTGATAATATTAGTTCCATCTATGACTACTTAGTTTATGCTAGCCATGTATAAACCTATATCGAACAGACAGTTGACTATGTGGATCTTCCCTACGCCCACAACCAAACAAGGAATAGGAAATAAGGCTGAAACTACACATTCCACAGTCTATCGACTATTCTCCATACGTAGCCCTGATGCCTAAAGTAAGGAATTATAGAATTAACTATGAATGTTTGTACTATGATAGGAAGAGGAAATACCAAATAGATCTATTCACAAATCTCACACTCTCCCTCCAGGAGACTCTGGTTATACTATGATAGGATTTAACCTGTACCTTGAAGGGTACATTTGAAGTGTTGTCTCACAATCCTGTATCAACTACTTTACGTTTAGTTTTGTATTGATTTACAGTATTGAAATCTGTATGTATACCGTATAAGGTAATAATTATACTTAGATAATTATTAAATGTTGTACTCTCGTAGTAATGTATATCATACACTAAATCAGTCATAGTTTATATGTTTACCCATGTATGTAGTCTGAATCGGTAAAAGCTGTGTATTGAATTCTCCAAACTATACCCATTATAGTTTGCTTGAAATGTTATGTACTTGGTTTGTAAATTGTTCTGAAAATTATGCAATTATGTTTCCAAGATAAAAGTGTCCTTTATGTTCAACATATTACAAAAAGGGATAAAATATCTAAATATTTTATAAACGTGGGAATTGTTTGATTGTATCAATTGCATAAGTTTTAAACTCGTTAAAACCTTTTGTTTTAGTTCACAAAATCATTTGTGTTTATCTTGTATTCCCCCATGAAAACATTAAAAATCATACAAGCGTAGGGGTATGAAATCACTGTTAGCTGTGTACAAGCGTCGAATCAATGAACTGGAATGAAGACCCTCGAGTTGTAGTGTGTGGCACTTAACGGAATCCTAATAACAATTAAATACATATATGTATCTAAATTAGCGATTTCGTTAGATAAAGTGTTAGAAAAACACTTCCTTTCGGTTAAGGAATGTTACCGGGACTCGATTGAATCGAGGAAAGTGGGTTTTCAGTATAAGTCACTGCTTAGGAAGTGTTTACGGCCGTGAATGGTGTTTACGGACGTGAAGGGAGTTTACGGCCGTGAACTGTCTCTCTAAGGGTTTACGGCCTTTGAAGGTTTGAAGTGTGTACGACCGTGAACTGGTTTACGGTCAATGAAGATTTGTTGACTTGAAGGGTGTACGACCGTACACTCAAGAACAAGGATGCTGGATTCGATGAAAAACGTGTTCTAGATGCTCCAAATCAACTCCCAATGACGATTCTCGATGATTTTCGGAAGGATAAGGGTGTTTTTGGGGTGTACGTTCAAGAGTTTAGAGAGAGGAGGAGTGAGTCTTCAGCCAGAAAAGTGTAAATGAGGGGTGGGGTCTCGCATTTATAGGGGGTTTTCATGGTCGTGGGGGGGTCCACCCGACGTTGGCCGTAAACGAGTGTACGGCCGTACACGGTTTACGGCCGTAAACTCACTTAGGCCGAAAACTGTTTGATTTTACAAGAAGATTCGGGTTTTTCGCGCGATTTTGGTCTCGACTCATATATAAAAATTTAATTATATATATAAATCTAGATGATTTTCTAAACCAAGAAGTTTGATGGGAAACTTAATAAAATTCAAATTTTATTAACGGAAATCGGTTAATGGAAACGGAAAAAGGTTCGGGTTGTCACATCATCCCCCCGTTAGAGGGAATTTCGTCCCGAAATTCAAACACTGAATACAAATCATGGACTCGGAAATAGATGAGGGTACTTCTGTTTCATTGAATCTTCGCGCTCCTAAGTGAATTCAGGTCCCCGCATGCCATTCCAGCGAACCTTCACTATCGGGATACTGCTTTGTTTCGTTCGCTTGACTTCCCGATCCTTGATTTCTACGGGTTCTTCGACGAAGTGTAAGCTGTCGTCTAGTTCGATCTCACCGAGGGGTATCATATGTGTCTCATCGGACATGCACTTCTTTAGGTTCGACACATGGAAGATAGGATGTACGTTGCTAAGTTCTCGTGGTAGGTGAAGTTTGTATGCTACGGGACCGATCCTAGCGAGGATCTCGAATGGTCCTATGTATCTTGGATTTAGCTTTCCACGCTTTCCGAAGCGTATCATGCCCTTCAAGGGTGAGACCTTCAAAAGGACACGGTCACCAACCTAGAACTCCAAGGGTTTTCGTCTCTTATCGGCGTAGCTCTTTTGTCTATCTCTTGAAGCCTTTAATCGTTCCCGGATTTGTACGATCTTTTCTATAGTCTCTCGGATGATTTCTGGACCTGTGAGAGTGCTATCGGGGACTTGACCCTTGACTAGCTGCGTGTCACCCACCTCAGCCCAGCACAGAGGGGATCTGCACTTACGACCATAGAGGTCTTCGAACGGTGCAACCTTGATGCTGGTATGATAGCTGTTGTAGTAGGAAAATTTGACCAAGGGCATATGAGTGTCCCACGACATGCCGAAGTCGATGACGCAGGCTCTCAACATATCTTCCAATGTTTGAATGGTTCTCTCACTCTGCCCATCTGTCTGTGGATGGTAAGCTGTGCTCATATCCAACTTAGTTTCAAGAGCATTCTGCAGTGACTGCCAAAATCTCGAGGTAAACCTACTATCTCGATCGGAGAAAATGTATACAGGTACACCATGCAGGCGGACTATATCTCGAATGTAGATTCGTGTCAGTCTCTCCATTTTAAAGTTTTCCTTGATTGGCAGGAAGTGGGCGAATTTAGTTAGTCGATCGAGAATTACCCAGATGGCGTCGTGCCCACTCGGAGACTTGGGCAACTTAGTGATGAAATCCAATGTAATACTTTCCCACTTCCACTCAGGTATTTCTGGTTGCTGGAGTAGACCTGAGGGCTTTTGATATTCCATCTTCACCTTGGCGCAAGTCAGGCACTTGCCCACGAAGTTAGCGATCTCTGCTTTCATGTTCGGCCACCAATAGAGTTGTTTGAGATCCAGATACATCTTATCTGAACCTGGTTGAACGGAGTATCTAGTCTTGTGAGCTTCGTTCATGACAACCTCCCTGTAACCGCCGTACTTCGGGGACCAGATCCGGTTCATGAAATATTATACTCCCTCTCCCTTGACCTCTAAGTTCTTTTCCATTCCTCTCAAGACTTCATCCGATTTGTTCTCTGGTTTTAAGGCTTCCAGCTGAGCCTCTCTGATTTGAGCGGATAGATGGGAATGGATGGTCATTGTCAGTGCCTTCACTCTACGACCTGAATATTCCTTCCGACTGAGGGCATCCGCTACTACATTGGCCTTGTCGGGATGGTAGCGTATTTTGCACTCGTAATCACTGAGTAGCTCTAACCATCGCCGATGTCTCATGTTCAACTCTTTCTGATCGAAGATATGTTGTAGGCTCTTATGGTCGGTGAAGACAGTGCACTTGGTTCCGTACAGATAATGTCTCCAAATCTTTAACACAAAGACCACTGCTCCCAACTCTAGATCGTGAGTTTTGTAATTGACCTCGTGCTTTTTCAGCTTTCTTGAGGCATAGGCAATAACCTTTCCTCGCTGCATGAGCACACAGCCTAGGCCTTGATTGGATGCATCACAGTAGACAACGAAGTCCTCCGTCCCTTCGGCCAGAGACAAAATAGGTGCGTTGCATAGGGCCTGCTACAATGTTTGAAACGTAGTGTCTTGCTTTTCTCCCCAACTAAAGGTTACACCTTTCTGTGTCAGGGTGGTTAAAGGTTTAGCAATTCTGGAGAAATTCTGGATAAATCTGTGATAGTAGCCAGCGAGACCCAAGAATTGACGGATTTCTGTGGGTATCTCCGGTGCTGACCAATTCTCAATCGCTTTGATCATGGAAGGGTCCACGTGTATACCTTCCTCGATAACCACGTGACCAAGGAAGGTTACTTTTCTGATCCACAATTCTCACTTTGAAAACTTTGCATAGAGTTTCTCCGCTCTTAGTGTTTCTAACACTAGTATCAAGTGTTGTCTATGGTCTTCCTCACTTCGAGAGTACACAAGTATATCATCAATGAACACGATTACAAATTTGTCATGGAAAGGGCGACACACCCAATTCATCAGATCCATGAATACCGCCGGTGCGTTGGTTAGACCAAAGGCATTACTACAACTCGTAGTGTCCATAACGAGTTCGGAATGCTGTCGTGGGAACATCATTCTCATGAACTCGCAACTGATGGTACCATGATCTTAGGTCTATTTTCGAGAAGTAACTGGCTCCCTGAAGTTGATCGAAGACGTCGTCAATTCTGGGTAAGGGATAAAGGATCTTGATGATAAGCTTGTTCAGTTCTTGATAATCAATGCACATCCAAAGGATCCATCCTTCTTTTCACGAATAAGATCGGGGCTCCCCAGGGTGAGGAACTTGATCTTATGAATCCTTTGCTGAGCAACTCATTGAGTTGGATGGATAACTCTTGCATTTCTGCCGGCGCTAAACGGTATGAGGATTTAGCTACAGGAGTAGCTCCGGGAACTAAGTCGATACGGTACTCGACTTGGCGTTCGGGAGGGATTCCGGGAAGATCTTCGGGGAAGACATCAGGAAAGTTGCAGACTTCGGGGATGCTCTCGAGGTGCTTAACTTCCTGCTTTTCGTTAACGACATGAGCTAGGAATGTATGACACACCTTTCGAAGATATTTCTGGGCTTGGATGCATGAAATGATATGAACGTTTAAGCTGAGTTTATCACCGTAGACTATGAGGGCTTCACCCAAGTGTAGATTGAGGCAGATGGCTTTTTCATAACAAAGGATATCAGCACGATTGGGGCTCAACCAATCCATACCAATGATGACATTGAAGCTTTTTATGGAAACTGGCATAAGATCGATGGGGAAGAAATGGTCGTTTAGGGTAAGGGTATAGCCTATGAATATGTCGTTAGTGCTCTCTTTCTTTCCGTTAGCCATCTCGACGGTAAATGTTTCGGTTAAAGGTTGGGATTTACACTTGAGTAGATGTTTAAATGCATGACTAACAAAACTTCTCTCCGCACCAGAATCGAAAAGAATGTATGCATAAGAGTTGTGGAGGAGGAACGTACCCGTAACAACGGTGGGATCAGCAACGACTTCCTCCTAGCCAATAGCTAGCACTCTCCCTATGTTGCCAGTTGTTGTTGCCTTGGGGCAATTTCTCTTGAAGTGCCCAACCTCCCCACAGCCATAAAAGGCTTGAACAGCGCCCGCTGCAGGAGCCTGATTGGTTGGTTGGACTGGTGCTTTGCAGAATCGAGCTGTGTGTCCCTTTTTACCACAGCTATTGCATAACATCTCCCGGCACTGCCCAAGATGATGAAAGTTGCACTTGTCGAACTTTGGAAGAGTACCAGCATACCTACTAGCAGGTGCTTGGGTGGTTGGAACAACAGCAGGAGTAGTAGCAGAGTGGACTGCCACTCTTTGTTGTTTCTTGGAGGGCTCCTGTGAAGACTGGCCTTTTCGTTTGTTCCAAAACTTCTTCTTCCCACCACTCGCCTTTTGTGGTTCGGGAGCGGCTGTCACTTCATCAAGATCAACCCCATGATCTGTTAGGGTCTGCGCTAGACACTTGCCGCTATCAAAAGTGGTAGGCTTAGCATCCAAAACATTTCCTTGCATTGGGGGTGTCAATCCCCAAATGTATCTTTCTATCTTCTTGCTTTCCGGGGTGACCATTCCCGGACGTAGAAGAGCTAGCTCGCAGAATCTAGCTGTGTAAGCGGCAATGTCAGAACCCTTCATCTTCAGGTTCCAGAGCTCGTGCTCTAACTTCTGCATCTCGCCCCTTGGGCAGTACTATGCAAGCATGAGTTCTTTTAAGCTTTCCCAACCCATGTCATTCGCTACCGGCAGGGTTAGGGATTTGACTCGACCATTCCACCAGGTCAATGCTCTGTCGGTGAAGGTGCAAGCGGCGAACTTGACTTTGTTTGTCTCGGAACAAGCGCAAATTTTGAAAATGGATTTGATCTTCTCGAACCATCAGATTAAGGCAATGACTCCTCCATTGCCGTCGAAGGATTTGGGTTTTGCATTTATGAAATCCTTATAGGAACACTCCTTTTGATGTCCTTTATCACCGAGATTCTGGGGATGAGTACTACCTCCGGATCCGCTAGCCCCACCGGGTTTTATTTGCGCCATTGCTGCAGTCACAGCGGTCGTAACTGCTACCTGGAACATGGCAGGATCGAACTAACGAGGTGGTGGCGGCGGAGGGTCGTTGTTCTTCCTGTTGGGTCTCTTTCTGGGATGCGTCTTTTTCTAAAAATAATCAGGAAGAAGAGGATGGTAAGTCCCATAGATCTTAAATTAAGAGATATGAAACAAGATATATCTCATCCTGATAGACAAAGTGTTCTACTAAGCGATAAACAGAGAATGGTTACTAACGCAAGTAAACTATCGCTAGGAAGAAATAAGTAGCAACACTTGGAATGAATCTCTATACTGTATTCGGCTGTAGCTAAAATACTCCTATAGTATTTTAAGTTGTATGCTCTATTCTATCGATATCGTGATGTATATAGCTTGGTAAGTTTTAGGCTTGCTGCAACACCATGATCACTCCCAGACACATGTTGGTCATGTCTCAAATAAATATAGTTGATCAGGCTATATTGATCCCAGACATGATTACATAACTATCCAGGTTTAACCACAGTGTCCAACATCCAAATACTTTTGTTTTGTTCTACTTATGGTATTGTTTCTGGTACTTATGTATACTTGTATACTTCTTATAAAATACTTATATTTTAAAAGTATACTTTTAGTTTTGAGCACTAAAACCCTGTAGTGTTTATAGTTGTATACCATGTAAGGTTCGGTATACTTAGTTCACTATAAAAAAGAGCTCTGATACCGATGTGTCACACCCCCAAACCGGAACGGCGGAAACGTTCGGGGGTGGATGACGTCATATGTAGTATCACAACAATTTCATTATAGTAATCATAGTAAACACAACCATTACATTGAAAACATATATGAAAAGTGTATTTACATCGGTTTGATTCTTGTTTTTATACATCAAAAGTATAATCAAAAGAGGTACCTGTCTACTGATTTCCTGAGAATACAAGCAGTTTTGAAAGAATATCAGCATAAAGCTAGTGAGTTCATAAGCGATGTTTTTGTAATAAAAAGCTCTTGAAGACTCTGTAAAAATGTTCGCATGTTTCCAAGGAAATCCGATATTTTCTTTAGTAAAAGCGTGATAATATTAGTTCCACCTATGACTACTTAGTTTATGCTAGCCATGTATAAACCAATATCGAACAGATAGTTGACTATGTGGATCTGCCCTACGCCCACAACCAAACAAGGAACAGGAAATAAGGCTGAAACTACACATTCCACAGTCTATCGACTATTCTCCATACGTAGCCCTGATGCCTAAAGTAAGGAATTATAGAATTAACTATGAATGTTTGTTACTGTATCCTGTTATAGTATAGGAAAAACGTTAATTTGTATGTCTGGTTACTACCTATCGTAGTATGTGTGTATTCTTGTACAAAAAACCTTTGTATAGTATGTTCTGTTTGAAAACCCTGGCTACCACCAGTATATATAGTATGTTCTGTTTAAAAACCCTGGCTACCACCAGCATATATAGTATGTTCTGTATGAAAACCCTGGCTACCACCGATATGTATGGTAGTTTCATTACTTAAAATAAAACTAATGAAGAATGAATTCCCATAAAGAAATGTTTAGTTTATAATATTGTGAGTCGTATAACCATGCTTTATATGACCTAGTGACCTTTACGACGTTCTTCAAGTGTCGGTTAAATGGCATTTGTCAGCCCAGGCATGCCTGCCTATCTGTAGCTACCAGTTCAGGTGTGGGATTGTCAGTCCTAAATAGATCTATTCACAAATCTCATGCTCTCCCTCCAGGAGACTCTGGTTATACTATGCCAGGATTTAACCTGTACCCCGAAGGGTATTTTTGAAGTGTTGTCTCACAATCCTGTATTAACTAGTTTATGAGTAGTTCTTTATTGATTTACTTTATTAAAATCTGTATGTATACTGTATAAGGTAATAATTATACTTAGATAATTATTAAATGTTGTACTCTCGTAGTAATGTATATCATAAACTAAATCAGTCATAGCTTATATGTTTACCCATGTATGTAGTCTGAATCGGTAAAAGCTGTGTATTGAATTCTCCAAACTATACCCATTATAGTTTGCTTGAAAGGTTATGTACTAGGTTTGTAAATTGTTCTGAAAATTATGCAATTATGTTTCCAAGATAAAAGTGTCCTTTATGCTCAACATAGTACAAATAGGGATAAAATATCTAAATATTTTATAAAACGTGTGAATCGTTTGACTGTATCAATTGCATAAGTTTTAAACTCGTTCAAACATTTTGTTTTAGTTCACAAATCATTTATGTTTGACATGTATTCCCCCCCCTGAAAACATTAAAAATCATAAAAGCGTAGGAGTATGAACTCATTGTTAGCTATGTACAAGCGTCGAATCAACAAACTGGAATGAAGACCCTCGAGTTGTAGTGTGTGGCACTTAACGGAATCCTAATAACAATTAAATACATATATGTATCTAAATTAGCGATTTCGTTAGATAAAGTGTTAGAAAAACACTTTCTTTTGGTTAAGGAATGTTGCCGAGACTTGATTGAATCGAGGAAAGTGGGTTTTCAGTCTAATTTACTGCTTAGGAAGTGTTTACGGCCGCGAATGGGGTTTACGGCCATGAAGGGAGTTTACGGCCATGAACTGTTTACGGTCGTGAACTGTCTCTCGAAGGGTTTACGGCCTTTGAAGGTTTGAACTGTGTACGACCCTGAACTGGTTTACGGTCAATGAAGATTTGCAGACTGGAAGGGTGTACGGCCGTACACTCAAGAACAAGGATATTGGATTCGATGAAAAACGTGTTCTAGATGCTCCAAATCAACTCCCAATGACGATTCTCGATGATTTTAGGAAGGATAAGGGTGTTTTTGGGGTGTACGGTCAAGAGTTTAGAGAGAGGAGGAGTGATTCTTCGACCAGAAAAGTGTAAATGAGAGGTGGGGTCTCGCATTTATAGGGGGTGTTCATGGTCGGTGGTGGGGTCCACCCGATGTTGGCCGTAAACAAGTGTACGACCGTACACGGGTTTACGACCGTAAACTCACTTAGGCCGAAAACTGTTTGATCTTTCTAGAAGATTCGGGTTTTTCGAGCGATTTTGGTCCTGACTCATATATAAAAATTTAATTATATATATAAAGCTAGATGATTTTCTAAACCAAGAAGTTTGACGAGAAACTTAATAAAATTCAAATTTTATTAACGAAAATCGGTTAATGGAAACGGAAAAAGGTTCGGGTTGTCACAAATAGGCATGAAGTCCATCGCTGTCAGGGTTTATCTAACAGGCACTAAGTCCATAGTTGCTGATGTTATCTGTTAGGCACAACTGACAATGCTATCCACTAGGCACAACTACCATTGTTATGTATTAGGCACAGCTGCCAACTTTATCCATTAGGTGCAGCTGCCATGATTTTTTAGAGTACTTCTAGTAAACATGTAGTTCAAAAACACTTACAGGTTGCGAGCCTACTAGCGTTCCACTGGGCAGTCTAGAATAGTCCGTGGTTGTCATCTATTCTCTGCTAGATGATTCGATCAGCTTTAAAGTCAAGCTTCTCTTCATCTTTCATCTCTCATCATCTATTTCATCTTTCATCTCTCATCATCTATATCTTCTTTCATCTACCCATCTTTACCCAATATATTTATCGGTATAATAATACATATACAGTTTAAATCAAGTAAAACATGTATAAATCGTTCATCTAGCATATATATCAGGAACACAAATAATAGGCACATATAGCATGTATTTATATTAAATACTTTATATTAATGTGTAAGATGAAAGTAACTATGCACGCACTTGTTAAAGTGACAACTCAAAATTCGGGCAGCGCTTCGCTTCTTACAATTGTCTTTTCCGTTGACGAAACCTATTATTATTATCGCAAAATTTTAGTCTAATATTTATTGCGGCTATTATTATTAGTCTAAATTCATCATTAACTCAAAGTCTAGTTTCGTGATGTATCAAGTAAGGAACAACCAGGTAGGATCATATCGGAGGTAGGGTCCGTTTGGTATACCAAGTATACTATTTGGAAATCCCACTTCAAACACCTTACTAAACATGGGGAGTTCGCTTACCACATGTCACCATCTCGTTCCAAGCCATGGGGAAGAAGGTGCAGCTCAGATTGTGCCACATGTCACTCGCAGGTTTAGCCCAAAATTTATTATCTTCTAAAATTTGTAACTTTCGCATACGAGCTCCGTTTGAGTTCTTGATAAACATTTTGTCCCAACCAAGATTCTTCAAAAATTTATCCCCAATACTGCCAAGAGTGATTCTCCAAAAACACATCAAAAAGAAATTCATAGAGTGTTGTAACGCCCGTAGATTCGTGCTAGTCAATTTAGAGATAATAAGCGTTAACAATTACGTTTTGATAGAATATTATTTAGAATAAATAATCTTAACCAAAGTTATAGTATATGTCACAAGGATTCCATACATATAGAGAACGCTGAAATCCGGCTTATAAAGAAGAAGTTATGACCCGTTGAAGTTTCGCGATTAAACCGACACGACTTCGCGTATTGGAAAAAGTAATTTTTTTAACAAAGTACTTTTTAGCCTTAGAGACCTTAAATAAACTCGTACTAGACGTTAAACCGAGAAGGAGCATATGGAGAACGTCCAAATCTAACTTCGTTAGAGGAAATTATGATTTTTTTTAAAATTTAGCGTAGCAGTATGCAGCCCGGAAATCGAATTTTAGATCGATCGAATATTATCCAAAAGAACCTAAATGAGAATTGAAGATCTTATTTTTAGGAGCTCAACAATATAAAGACAGTTGAAAACAGACGTCGGATGACAAAGTTATGAATTTTTAATGGAGTTTAACTGTCTAAGCCTGTTAAAATATAACTTTAAAAATAATTTCAAAATTAGCCAATAAAGTCTAAACAAGAGTTGTAGATCACGTCGCTACCTACACATGAATATAAAGAACTTCAAAAACGGAGCTCGTATGCGAAAGTTACGGATTTTAGAAGATAATTAATTTTTGGATTAAACCTCGAAGTGCCACGTGGCAAGATCTGGGCCACTACTTCCTCCCCACGGCTTGGAACAAGATTGCGACACCTGGAATTTACGCCCTATGTACCTCTTAGGTACGACCAGTGTACTGCTATTTTACCCATTACGTCCCGCGTAATGTTGAGTACGCCCAGCGTACTGGGCACTGCGCAGCCTATACATAGAGCTCGTTTTTCACTCATTTCTCCACACCTCTGCAACCTATTCTCTCTCGAACACCCCCAAATCCTCTATTTCTTTCCCTAGCACCTCTTAGGTTTTAGTAGCGAAGCCCAGAGTGCTAGAAGTCCCCGAGAAGAAGAGCTTTCGGCTCAGAAGTTCTGCCCGCGCAGAGGCCGGTTTCTCGCTAAACTACCTGTAAGTTAAGTTATGCTTAACGTACTTTAAGTATAACTTATATTTAAGTTCATTATCGTTATTATGAACCTATAAACAAGATTTATTAGTGATTACAAGTCGTTATACTGATTGATCTACTTACGGGGATGATGTTTAGGCTGAATTTAGGGAGGTGTTTAAAGTAGGATCCAAACAGTATACTTCATATACCAAACGGACCCTACCTCCGATATGATGCTACCTGGTTGTTCCTTACTTGATAGATCTTTAAGTAGACTTTGAGTTAATGACGAATCTAGAGTAATAACCAGTCGCAATAAATATTAGACTAAAACTTAGTGATAATGATACTAGGTTTCGTCAAAAGAAAAGATAATTGCTAGAAGCGAAGCGCTGCCCGAATTTCGAGCCATCACTTTAACAAGTGAGTTCATAATCCCTTTCATTAACATGATTTTAATATAAGTATTAATAAAAGTATTAAATATATGCTGAAAGTTTATATGTTATTTATATGCTTATTATCTGGAAATATGTGCTATATGTATATTTGATGATATACGTTATGCCAACCAAACATGGTTCTATATGTGTTAAGATGTATTTACATGATAATAATAACAAAAGTATTATAAATGAGAATATAAATGTATGCTAATACTTAATAATTTGTATAAAATATTACATTAAATTAGGATAGTTTTGCTGAAACAGAGTTAGTATTGAAAGTTGATTATAAGCATAGTAGGCTTTCCTAGTGATGAAATAAGACTCAAAAGAGATGCTTAGTTCAATTAAGTTTGGATATTGGGTAACATCTTATTAAGGGTACGTGTGTGATCGTAATAGAGAGTAGAAACTCTGTTCGAGGAGATTAATGATCGATGGAGTATGTCCTACATACAAAAGTACTTTCTATGTAGCAAGACTTTTTCAAAGCTCTGTATCTTAGGTGCTGCTTGTGTTGAGGTATTATTATTATCATCTGGGGTACGAGTCTTACTCATAGCAGGGTACTATAATGTGGCAGAAGTACTATCATGTACAAAGTCCTTTTGACACTATTATGTATCGGAATACGGGAGCGTACGAGAGTACTTTATTAGTATTTCCCCATACTTTTTCTTTTGATGATCTTTGTGTGTCAGCGTTTCCTTTCATGAAGTAATTGATGGAACTTCGTAGAATGCCTAATAGAGTGTGTTAGTAGTAGACCGCTACTAGGTATATCTGATGTTGTATTTCTGGATAGGGTGAGTCTGGGGAAAAAAACCTCACGATGTCAGACTACTTCTAGGCACAGTTATCTAGATAACCACCCTTGACTTAATTGTCTTGTTGTTTTTACGAACGGAGGTTCGTGGTGAAAATTATTCCACTCCCCTCATTTGATGTATTTATTGATCCTCGTTTGCTGCCAGGGAAGTTCCGAAGCAACGTCGTCAGTTTGTTGTTCATATTAATCCTTTAGGCTAGATGTTGTAAGATTCTTGTATAGGATTAGTAAGTAGGAATCGACGGGATGGGATAAATTGTTTTAGAGATATGATATATCAGAGTTAATGATAATTGTTGGTTTTGTAGGTTTGAGATATACATTATTATCACATTATGGGATTGAAATCCCTTTGTGCGCAACAGGTTTCCCAACTTGACCCACTCAGTTTATTGTATCACAGGTAGCGGTATGAAAGATACATTCTCCTGAGGGATTCAAGGAGTATTAGACCACTAGTTTAATTACTGTACGCCTTGTAATATTTTGTTATGATTATGTTTATGTATTGAAGATGGCATCCCAATGTTTTAAAATAAATAGAATACATTTCTTCGTAAATGCTTTGATAATATAATTATCATGTTTTTCTGGGAACCAATTCTGCAATATTATTATTCAAAAAGGATACTCAAATTTTTAAATAATCATAAACAAATCGGTCTTTTCTAGCCGTGAAGTTAGGGATGTCACATTGTAACCATCATCAGAATCATCCAGACCCATGATATTATCATTCTGATCACCTTGAATTTGAGTGTTGGGGTCACCATCGATTGTAGTTTCGAGACGAGGATATGTGTTGTTGTTTCCTTCTTGATTATCTTCTTCTTCTTCCATTTCATCCAACGATGATGAGAGACCTAAATAAAATTGATCTTTGGAAGGTGAAGGCTTTTGGAATAGATTGAGGGTTGAAGGAAGTGTAATGACACTAACAACAATGTTGTCATATTCAAACATCATCTCTTTGGAGTGATCTTCTTCATTATCAGGCTTGGGATCATCAAAGATCTATGTAGATAAAGGAACTTATTTTACATATTCATATGCACTATTCTGAGGAGGATCATCCACTATAATGCTTGGAGTGGGAGCATCTACACTAGGTTTGGTCTTCAAAGCGTTTACGGTTGGAAGAAGTTCTACATCACTTTCTTCATCGGATAGAAAAAGGGGATTCAACTTTAGAGTGCACGTTGACACATGGAGATTAGAGTATATTCAATTTGTTATCTAGTGAACTCCAAATTCCTTGAATGAGATCTGTCAACAAAATGAGCCCAGTCATCGTTTAAAATACCCGGTCGTCCTTTACCTGAAGCAGGTATCAGAACGGTTGTGGCTTTCAAGGTAGGAGGGACTACTCATGTCTCGGAAAGCTTGGAATTAGTGGCAGGGGCCACTAATTGTGCTTGTGTGGAAGAAATAGGGTGATTCAAATTGACTCGTGAGCATGTCTAAGGTTGCTCCAAGGGACTTTGTTTAATACCGACATCACCCTTTTGGGAGGGTGGGGGTAGATTATGAGCAGACTCTCGTTGATTGTGTGAAATGTGTGTTTGTGAAACTCATATAGGTACTTCGGAAGAGTGGATAGGTGGGGTATGCAATGACCCAAAGTCAGGTTAAGATCCAATATGTGAAACCTTTTGAGAGGATTCGTCTGCTTTGGTTCTCTTTTTAGCCTTAGGATTCGAAAGGGATGCCTTTCGCTTTTTGGTGATTTTATTCTTTCGTCCTTTAGATATAGTTGATTTATTCTCTTCTGAGGAAAATTCATCCGAGATTGGGGCAGGTTGTGTTGGGTCAAACACAAACGAAGTATCAAATTTTTTTTTCCAAATGTTGAGAATCTCAAGGAATGATATCCAACATGTGTTGGGGTAGACGCCATACAGTTTTGAAAGTAGCTTGACTAGGTAACATGTAAGTTTGAATTATTTTGAAGAAACAATATACCTCACAGATGTCCTAGTTGAGTGGAATTGCTTCATGGCGATCAGAGTATAGTTGTTGTAAAGTTAGAGCCAAAAATCTCGGACTAGGAATCTTATTTGGCTTCCGTTTCTCAGTGAACTTTATGAACTCTTTCCAAAGGACCTCTAGAAGATCAATGGTGTTTGATCGGTCGGCGAAGATGCTGTAGATGACATAGAACCAATATTTTCTCATCGTGTCTGTTTCGCCATGCTTGGTGGAGAATCATATGAGAATGAGGTGCATAAATATGGTCCATAATATGGGAACAACCAAATTCTTGAATTCCTTTGCTTTGAATTCCCCTTTGTACCCAATCTGAGACATAAAATATTTGAATTATTCTGTCGTAGGTTCCTACACACAAACCTTGAGGGTTTTCTTCAACGCCGATTGCACGAAGAAATGTTGCTTTATGAACTGATACTATGCGATCATCAGTGATTTCGACCTCGAGGACTCCATCTTCAAACTTAACACGTTCAAAGGATTTGTGCAACAACCTAAGAGGGAAGTTAGGGTTTGGGATTTTGGTGAGAGGAACTGCGATGGGATGCCTAGAGATGAACTTGATCATGATCCTAACATATTCATCATACTCCATAGGATCGAGGGAAAAGAGTTGAGTTGTTTTCTTGAGAATATGTTCAATTGATGTTTCTGGGTTGGGTTGAAGAATATTAATGATGATACCCGAATAAGGAAATGGATTGCATTAAATGCCTAGGTCTAAAAGACCTCTCTATGTGATAGTTTGTAACCATGGGATGTGACGTTTGCTTTTTCAGTTTGTTTAACTATCAATTCGATTGAGAAACACTGAATACTTTATTGGAATGCGTGCCAAAAGCATGTTTCTTCGGAATTAAGAGGATAATCATAAATAAATTACCGTTTTAATACATCATGAGAAAATGTTTGCAATTAATTCATAAATGATAACCTTAAAATTCATTTATTGTTTATTGAAGAGAATATTGTAATGATCAAGTTCCGAGACGAAACGACATAAGATACTTCAGAAGAAATTTAAAAGCTTCATTAGTAGATGATATAGGTTCAGAGATGGCATAGTCTCTAAATGAATATCAGAGGTATCAATGAATGAAGATGTCACACCCCGAAACCGGAACGACAGAAACGTTCGGGGGTGGATGACGTCATATGTAGTATCACAACAATTGCATCATAGTAATGATAGTAAACACAACCATTATATTGAATACATATATGAAAAGAGTATTTACGTCTGTTTGATTCTTCTTTTTATACATCAAAAGTATAATCAAAAGAAAAAGACGTGACTCTATACGCTTGGTCTTCTAAAAACTCCAGGAGGTACCTGTCTACTGATTTCCTGAGAATACATGTAGTTTTGAAAGAGTATCAGCATAAAGCTGGTGAGTTCATAAGCGATCTTTTTGTAATGAAGACCTATTGATGACTCGGTAAAAATGTTCGCATGTTCCCAATAAAATCCAAAATTTTCTTTAGTAAAAGTGTGATAATATCAGTTCCATCTATGACCACTTAGGTCATGCTAGCAATGTATAAACCAATATCGAACAAACAGTTGATTATGTGGATTTGCCCTAAGCCCACAACCAAACAAGGAACAGGAAATGCGTGACAATCGTCAAATTCCAGTCAAAGTCAAAGTCAACAAGTCAAACCGGTAAAACTTAATTGGTACTTGTATGTTAAAATTTATTATATGTATAAAAATGTGCATTTGTATGTCAAGAATTCAAGTGTCTCGAAGAATCTGTGTTTAGCAATGTAAAAACCCTAAAAAGGGAATTAAATGCATCAAAACACGACTATGGACCCTTTTGGGGACTTAATACAATCATAAATGAAGCATAACGGGGTTCACGAACGTTGCATTCCGAGACTATACGATAATAATGGCTAAAATTAAATCTCTCCCAAATCTCTCCAAGTATGTGAAATCTCTCCCAAATCTCTCCAAGTATGTGAAATCTCTCCAATTATGTGAAATCTCTCCCAAATCTCTCCAAGTATGTGAAATCTCTCGCAAATATCTCTAAGTATGTGAAATCTCTCCCAAATCTCTCCACGTATGTGAAATCTCTCCAAGTATGTGAAATCTCTCCCAAATCTCTCCCAAAATCTCTCTCAAACTTTTTATAGTCATCCGGGTCATCCCGACCCTTAACTTGGCAAAAAACCGCTTGAAACAGGAAGTTTTATTGAAAAACAGCTAAATAGGACCGAAACCCTCTTAGGAACCGAACCTCTTAGAGCCGAACCCCTCTAATAGAACCGAAGCTGTCAGAAGCGAACTTGTCAGAACCGAACCCACCTTCTCGGACCGAACTCAGTAGACCGAAATGGACCGAACCAGGACGCAACCGAAATAGACCGAGCCCTCGGTCTATTTCGCTTCCCTCACCACTTCGGACCGAGACCCCCACCTTCGGTCCCTTCTCCCTTCTCTCGATTCCTTCTCCCTTCCCTTCGGTTCTCACCTCCTAAGAGCCGAACCTCGCATGTTCGGTCCACAATGCCCGGTTTTCGACTACTTTCGCTTCCTAAGCCCGTTTTTGACGGGATTTTTTTCACCAAAATCATATTTTTACCATTTTAAACCCCCAAAACTCATGTTTTATTTATTTCTCAAGGATTTATTAATTAAAAATCATTATTTTATATTAAGAGGAGTATTCTAACCCACAAGTGGGTCAAGTGTGCCCACTTGCCTCCATGTGTCATCCTCTCATTAGCCCAATCTTATCCACATCACACAAACCAAGGCAAACATCATTTCAACTTGCAAATTGCTCCAGCAACCTTCTCTATATAAAGAAATCCCTGGAGGATTTCTTGGTTTACCTTGATCATTCCAAACTTACACACTTCTTAACACCTCAAGAAAGCTTCTTTTCTCTCTACTTCCCACCACTTTGTGCTAGTGTTCTTGAGCTACTACTTCACTTTTTGGTAAGTATTTCATCTAAACTCAGGTGTCATTCCATGTTTTCCCAACATCCTTGAATCATCTACACACATTTAACACCAAAAGTCGTTCTTAGGATCATCGAAGCTTTCACGTGTTCATCAAGTGTTCTTGACTTGATACTCTTCGTCTTCGACCTTCCACTCTCCAAGAAATCACTCAAGGTGACTTCATACCCCTACATTTTCCTGTTTTCTTTAGTTTTCAGGGGGGGGGGGAATACAAGTTAAAACACCAAAACATATTTGAAACTTAACTTGACAGCTTACAACAGAAAAGTTGTGACCTGTTCACGAACTGGTTTACCCAACGTAAACTTAATATTTTTCAAACATGTTTAAGATGCAAATAGTTCAGGCATATACCTTTAAAATGACTACTTGCACATCTTCATACGATGTTTCTACAATTTATGGTGATTTTTACAAAACTGCCTATCACTGCAGCAACAAAATCGGTCCAGGTTGTGAAGATGAACATTTTCACACTGTTTTGAGACCACCAAAAATTATAGGAAAATTAATGGACACAGTAGACTCATTTTCCAAACACTCAGAGTTTACGGATTCAGTTTTCGACTTACGATGATTTTTCTATAAATATTCTAAAACAGTGACAGTTAAGGGTAAAACTGTCAAACACAAGTTTAAGAGTTATTCACACCTTGTAACATGCTGAGCAAGGTGTGTAAGATTTACACTTAGTATTTTCAATTTCATTTTATGGAAATATAAAGACATGCATAACAAGGTTTCATTCAAACACACAACACTTTTGATAAACTATAATAGGTATAGTTTGACCACTTCGTTTGACAAAGAAAACAGTAACTCAATCGATTTACAAAACAAGTATTTCATTACACACTATGTGAACATGTTAATGAATGAATTTGTGAGACATTCTCCTTCGGGGTACTCTTAAGTACCACATCAAAGTCCTGTAGTTATAATCTGAATCTCCTGGAGGGAGAGCGTGATAGTTGTGTATAGATCTATATTGGGTCTGACAAACCCGCACCTAAGCTGCTTGCAACAGCTAGACCGGCAGGTCTGGGGTGACAAGTGTCATAACATTCCGACACCTGAAGAACGTCGAGTACGAGGTCTTCGAGTTTTAGTATGGTTATAACATCTCACATGGGAAATTAACAAAACACACAGTTCATGGGAATTTAAGGAGTTTTATTTAAATATAAAACCACACACACACACACACAAGTATGGCGATTTAGTTAAGGCTATAACAAACCCTTAGAAAATATTGGATTTTCTGGAAACAAACTTGTAACAAACAAAAAGGAACATCATTCATTTTTCATTCATAAATTGCTTATGAACTCACCAGCTTTATGCTGATACTCTTTCAAAACAACTTCTATTCTCAGGTAATCAGTAAAACAGGTAATCACAATATTTCTGAAGTCAAGACGCTAAGGCATAGATTCTTTTGCTATATTTTGACATCATATGTAATTTATTTGGAAACATGTACTTTTGAAACGATGTAACCTTTTAAATTATATTTATGATGGTTGTGTTTACTTTCTTCACTATGGTTATCATACTGAGCATGACGTCCTCCGCCCCCGAACGTTTCCGCCGTTCTGGTTTGGGGGTGTGGCAAAATGAGGCGGAAACCACACATTCCACAGTCTATCGAATATTCTTCATACATAACCCTGCTGCATAAACTAAGGAATTATAGAATTAACTATGAATGAATGTTTGTTACTGTATCCTGTTGTAGTTATAGGAAAAACGTTAGTTTGCATGCCTGGTTACTACCAATTGTAGTATGTGTGTATTGTTGTACAAAAACCTTTGCATAGTATGTTCTGTATGAAACCCTGGCTACAAACCAGTATGTATAGTATGTTCTGTTGGAAAACCCTGGCTACCACCAGTATGTATAGTATGTTCTGTTTGAAAACCCTGGCTACCACTAGTATGTATAGTATGTTCTGTTTGAAAACCCTGGCTACCACCAGTATGTATAATAGTTTCATTACTTAAAATAAAACTAATGAAGAATGAAATCCCGTAAACAAATGGTTAGTTTATACTATTGTGAGTCGTATAACCAGGCTCGATATGACCTAGTGACCTCTACGACGTTCTTCAGGCGTCGGATGATATGATATTTGTCACCCCAAGCATGCCGGCCTAACTGTAGCTAGCAGTTCAGGTGTGGGATTGTCAGTCCCGAATAGATCTATTTACAAATCTCACGCTCTCCCTCCAGGAGACTCTGGTTATACTATGATAGGATTTAACCTGTACCCCGAAGGCTACATTTGAAGTGTTGTCTCACAATCCTGTATTAACTAGTTTACGTGTACTTCTGTATTGATATATTGTATTGAAATCTGTGTGTATACTGTATAAGGTAATAATTATACTTAGATAATTATTAAATGTTGTACTCTCGTAGTAATGTATATCAAAAACTAAATCAGTCATAGTTTATATGTTTACCCATGTATGTAGTCTGAATCAGTAAAAGCTGTGTATTGAAGTCTCCAAACTATCCCCATTATAGTTTGCTTGAAATGTTATGTACTTGTTTTGTAAAGTTGATCTGAAAACTATGCAATTATGTTTCCGATTTGAAAGTGTCCCTTATGCTCAACATAGCACAAATGGGATAAAATATCTAAATATTTTAGAAAACGCGGGAATCGTTTGGTTGTATCAATTGCATGAGTTTTAAACTTGTTAGAACCTTTTGATTTAGTTCACAAAATCATTTGTGTTTGGCTTGTATTCCCCCTCTGAAAACATTAAAAATTCATAAAAGCGTAGGGGTATGAACTCACAGTTATTTGTGTGCAAACGTCGAAGCAACAAACTGAAAATGAAGACCCTCGAGTTGTTGTATGTGGCACTCAACGGAATCCTAACAACAATTAAATACATATGTGTATCTAAATTAGCGATTTAGTTAGATAAAGTGTTAGAAAAACACTTGTTTTCGGTTAAGGAATGTTACCGGGACTTGATTGAATCGAGGGAAATGGGTTTTCAGTCTAATTCACCACTTAGGGAAAGTTTACAGTCGTGAAGCGGGTTTACGGCCATGAATGGAGTTTACGACCGTTAATGGAGTTTACGACCGTTAGCTGTCTCTTGAAGTGTTTACGGCCTTTGATGGTTCGATGAGTGTACGACCGTGAACGGTTTTACAACCTTTGAAGATTTGAAGGTATGGTGTGTGTACGGCCGTAAGCTCAAGAACAAGTATGCTGGATTTGATGAAAAACGTGATTTAGATGCTCATAAAACAACTTCCCAAGGTGTTTCTTGATGATTTTCGGAAGTATAAGGGTGTTTTTGGTGTTTACGGTCAGTAATCTAAAGAGAGAAGGGGAGAGTTTTCGGCCAGAAAAGTGTAAATGAGGAGTAGGGACTCGTATTTATAGGGGGTTTTCGTGGTCGGTGGTGGGTTCCACCCGACGCTGGCCGTAAACGAGTGTACGACCGTAAACAAGTGTACGGCCGTGAACTCAAGCCAGGCCGTGAACGCTGTTTTGATCGAAGGAAAACTCGAAATTTCGCGTGGTTTTGGTCTCGACTCATATATAAAGTTCAATTATATAACTAAATGATTTTCCAAACCAAAAGAATTTGACAGAACTTAATAAAACATAAATTTTATTAATAGAAATTGACTAATGGTAACGGAAAAAGGTTCGGGTTGTCATATCATCCCCGCGCTAGAGGGAATTTCGTCCCGAAATTCAAACACTGAATACAAATCATGGACTCGGAAAAAGATGAGGGTACTTCTGTTTTATTGAATCTTCACGCTCCCAAGTGAATTCAGGTCTCCGCTTGGCATTCTAGCGAACCTTCACTATCGGGACACGGCTTTGTTTTGTTCGTTTGACTTCCTGATCCATGATTTCTACGGGTTCCTCTACAAAGTGTAAACTCTCGTCTAGTTCGATCTCATCGAGGGGTAGCACAAGTGTCTCATCGGACAGACACTTCTTTAGGTTCGACACGTGGAAGACGGGATGCACGTTGCTAAGTTCTTGGGGTAGACGAAGTTTGTATGCTACGGGACCGATCCTAGCGAGGATCTCGAATGGTCCTATGTATCTTGGATTCAGCTTTTCACGCTTTCCGAAGCGTATCATGCCTTTCCAGGGTGAGACCTTCAAAAGAACACGGTCACTAACCTGGAACTCCAAGGGTTTTCGTCTCTTATCGGCGTAGCTCTTTTGTCTATATCTTGAAGCTTTTAGTCGTTCCTGGATTTGTATGATCTTTTCAGTAGTCTCTCGGATGATTACTACGCTTGTGTGAGTACTATCGGGGACGTGACCCTTAGCTAACTGTGTGTCGCCTACCTCAGCCGAGCACAGAGGGGATTTGCACTTACGGCCATAGAGGGCTTCAAACGGTGCAGCCTTGATGCTGGTATGGTAGCTGTTGTTGTAGGAGAATTCAACCAAGGGCAAATGAGTGTCGCACGACGTGCCAAAGTTGATGATGTAGGCTTTCAACATGTCTTCCAACGTTTGAATGGTTCTCTCATTCTTCCCATCTGTATGTGGATGGTAAGTTGTGCTCATATCCAGCTTAGTTCCAAGAGCCTTCTGTAGTGACTGCCAAAATCTCGAGGTAAACCTGGTATCTTGATCAGAGATAATGGACACAGGTACACCGTGTAGATGAACTATATCTCGAATGTAGATTCGTGTCAGTCTCTCCATTTTGAAGTTTTCTTTGGTTGGCAGGAAGTGGGCGGATTTAGTTAGTCGATCGACAATTACCCAGAGGTGTCGTCCCCACTCGGAGACTTGGGTAACTTAGTGATGAAATCCATCGTAATCCTTTCCCACTTCCACTCAGGTATTTCGGGCTGCTAAAGTAGACCTGAGGGCTTTTGATATTCTTCCTTCACCTTGGTGCAAGTCAGGCACTTACCCACGAAGGTAGCGATCTCTGGTTTCATGTTCGGCCACCAATATAGTTGTTTGAGATCCAGATACATCTTATCTGAACCTGGGTGAATGGAGTATCTAGTCTTGTGAGCTTCGTTCATGACAACCTCCCTGTAACCGCCGTACTTCGGGGTCTAGATCCGGTTCATGAAATAGTAAACTCCGTCTCCCTTGATCTCTAAGTTCTTTTCCATTCATCTCAAGGCTTCATCCGACATGTTCTCTGTTTTTAAGGCTTCCATTTGAGCCTCTCTGATTTGTGCTGATAAATGGGAATGGATGGTCATTGTCAGTGCCTTCACTCTTCATCCTAAATACTATTTTGGGCTGAGGGCATCCGCTACCACATTGGCCTTGTCGGGATGGTAGCGTATTTTGCACTCGTAATCACTAAGTAGCTCTACCCATCGCCGCTGTCTCATGTTCAACTCCTTCTGATCGAAGATGTGTTGTAGGCTCTTATGGTCGGTGAAGATAGTACATTTGGTTTCTTAGAGATAATGTCTCCATATCTTTAACGCAAAGACCACTGCTCCCAACTCTAGATCGTGAGTTGTGTAATTTACTTCATGTGTTTTCAACTGTCTCGAGGCGTAGGCAATAACCTTTCCTCGCCGCATGAGCACACAGCCTAGGCCCTGATTGGATGCACCGCAGTAGACAACGAAATCCTCCATCCCTTCGGGCAAGGACAAGATAGGTGCGCTGCATAGGGCCTGCTTCAATGTTCGAAACGCAGTGTCTTGCTTCTCTCCCCAACAAAAGGGTACACCCTTCTGAGTCAGGGTGGTTAAAGGCTTTGCAATCCTGGAGAAATTCTGGATAAATCTGCGATAATAGCCAGCGAGACCCAAGAATTGACAGATTTCTGTGGGCTTCTTCGGTGCTGACCAATTCTCAATCGCTTTGATCTTGGAAGGGTCCACATGTATGCCTTCCTCGCTAACCACGTGACCAAGAAAAGCTACCTTTCTGATCCAGAATTCTCAATTTGAGAACTTTGCATAGAGTTTCTCCACCCTTAGTGTTTCTAGCATTAGTCTCAAGTGTTGTCTATGGTCTTCCTCACTCCGAGAGTAGACAAGTATATCATCAATGAACACGATTACAAACTTGTCTAGGAAAGGGCGGCACACCCAATTCATCAGATCCATGAATACCGCCGATGCATTGGTTAGACCAATGGGCATAACTACAAACTCGTAGTGACCATAGCGAGTTGGGAATGCTGTCTTGGTAACATCACTCTCATGTACTCGCAATTGATGGTACCTTGATCTTAGGTCTATTTTTGAGAAGTAACTGGCTCCCTGAAGTTGATCGAAGAGGTCTTCGATTCTGGGTAAGGGATAATGGTTCTTGATGGTAAGCTTGTTCAGTTCACGATAATCTATGCACATCCGAAAGGATGCATCCTTCTTTTTCACGAATAAGATCAGGGCTCCCCAGGGTGTGGAAGTTGGTTTGATGAATCCCTTGCTGAGCAGCTCATTGAGCTGGCAGGATAACACTTGCATATCTGTCGGCGCTAGATGGGATGGAGATTTAGCTACGGGAGTAGCTCCGGCGATTAAGTCGATACGGGACTTGACTTGGCGCGCGGGAGGGATTCCAGGAAGATCTTCGGGGAAGGAATCAGGAAACTTGCAGACTTCAGGGATGCTCTCGAGGTCCTTAACTTCATGCTTCTCATTAACGAGATGAGCTAAGAATTCATGACACTCCTTCCGCAGGTACTTGTGGGCTTTGATGTATGAAATGACACGAAAGTTTGAGCTGAGTTTATCGCCGTAGACTATGAGAGCTTCGCCCGAGGGCAGATTGAGACGGATGGCTTTTTTCTAGAAAAGGATATCGGCACGATTGGGGGTCAACCAATCCATACCAGTGATGATGTCGAAGCTTTTTATGGAACCCGACATAAGGTCGATTGGGAAGAAATGGTCGTTTAGGGTAAGGGTACAGCCTATGAATATGTCGTTAGTGCTCTCTTTCTTTCCGTTAGCCATCTCGACGGTAAATGTTTCGGTTAAAGGTTGGGATTTACACTTGAGTAGATGTTTAAATGCATGACTAACAAAACTCCTCTCCGCACCAGAATCGAAAAGAATGCATGCATAAGAGTTGTCGAGGAGGAACGTACCCGCAACAACGGTGGGATCAACAACTGCCTCCTCCTGGACCATAGCTAGCACTCTCCCTGTGTTGCCAGCTGTTGTTCCCTTAGGGAAATTTCTCTTGAAGTGCCCGACCTCCCCACAGCCATAACAAGCTTGACCAGTGCCCGCTCCAGGAGCCTGATTGGTTTGTTGGGATGGTGCCTTGTAGCATCGGGCTGTGTGTCCCTTCTTACCACTGCTGTTGCACAACATCTCCCGACACTGCCCATGATTATGGAAGTTGCACTTGTCGTACCTTGGAAGAGTACCAGAATACCTACTGGCAGGTGCTTGGGTGGTTGGAACATCAGTAGGAGTAGTAGTAGCGTGGACTGCCACTGTTTGTTGTTTCTTGGAGGGCTCCTGCGAAGACTGGCCTTTTCGCTTGTTTCAAACTTTCTTCTTCCCACCACTTACCTTTGGTGGTTTGGGAGCGGCTGTCACCTCATCAAGACCAACCCCGTGATCTATCAGAGTCTGCGCTAGGCACTTGGCACTGTCAAATGTATAAGGCATAGCAGCCACGACATTTCCTTGCGTTGGGGGCGTCAATCGCCAAATGTATCTTTCTATCTTCTTGCTTTCCGGGGTGACCATTCCTGGACGCAGAATAGCCAAATCGCAGAATCTAGTTGTATAAGCGGCAATATCGGAACTCTTCATCTTCAGGTTCCAGAGTTCGTGTTCCAACCTCTGCATCTCGCCCCTAGGGTAGTATTCAGCAAGCATAAGCTCCTTTAAGCTTTCCCAACCCATGACATTCGCTACCGGCAAAGTTAGGGATTTGACTTGACCATTCCACCAGGTCAGTGCTCTGTTGGTGAAGGTGCACGCGGCGAACTTCACCTTGTTGGCTTCCGAACAAGCACAAATCTTGAAAATGGATTCGATTTTCTCAAACCATCGGGTTAGGGCAATGCCTCCTCCATTGCCGTCGAAGGATTTGGGTTTCGCATTCATGAAATCCTTATAGGAACACTCCTTCTGATGTCCCCGATCGCCGAAATTCTAGGGATGAGTACCACCTCCAGATCCACTAGCCCCACCTGGGTTTATTTGCGCCATTGCTGCAACCACAGCGGCTGTAACTGCTCCCTGGAACATGGCAGGATCGAACTGAGGAGGTGGTGGTGGCGGAGGGTCGTTGTTCTTCCTGTTGAGTCTCTTTCTGGGAGGCATGTTTTTCTAAAAATAATCAGGAAGAAGAGGATGGTAAGTCCCCTAGATCTTTAAATCAAGAGATATGAAACAAGATATATCTCAGCCTGATAGATAAAGTGTTCTACTAAGCGATAAACAGAGAAATGTTACCAATGTAAGTAAACTATCGCTAAGAAGAAATAAGTAGCAACACTTGGAATGAATCTCTATACTGTATTCGGCTCTAGCTAAAATACTCCTATAGTATTTTAAGTTGTATGCTCTGTTCTATCGATATCTTGATGTATATATTTTGGTAAGTTTCAGGCTTGCTGCAACACCATGATCACTCGCAGACACATGTTGGTCATGTCTCAAATAAATATAGTTGATCAGGCTATATTGATCCCAGACATGATTATATAACTATCCAGGTTTAACCACAGTGTCCTACACCCAATTACTTTTGTTTTGTTCTACTTATGATATTGTTTCTGGGACTTATGTATTCTTGTATACTTCTTATAAAAGACTTAAATTTTAAAAGTATACTTTTCGTTTCAAACCGCTTCGGCCCCTTTAGTGTTTATAGTTGTATACCATGTAAGGTTCGGTATACTTAGTTCACTATAAACAAGAGCTCGGATACCAATCTGTCACACTCCCAAACCGGAACAGTGGAAACGTTCGGGGGTGGATGACGTCATATGTAGTATCACAACAATTGCATCATAGTAATCATAGTAAACACAACCATTACATTGAATACATATATGAAAAGAGTATTTACATCTGTTTGATTCTTATTTTTATGCATCAAAAGTATAATCAAAAGAAAAGACGTGACTCTATAAGCTCCCTCTTCTCAAAACTCCAGGAGGTACCTGCCTGCTGATTTCCTGAGAATACAAGCAGTTTTGAAAGAGTATCAGCATAAAGCTGGTTAGTTCATAAGCGATGTTTTTTGTAATGAAAACCCATTGATGGCTCTATAAAAATGTTCGCATTTTCCCAAGAAAATCCAATATTTTCTTTAGTAAAAGTGTGATAATATCAGTTCCATCCATGACCACTTAGTTCATGCTACCCATGTATAAACCAATATCAAACAAACAGTTGATTATGTGGATCTGCCCTATGCCCACAACCAAACAAGAAACAGGAAATGAGGCGGAAACCACACATTCCACAGTCTATCGAATATTCTTCATACATAACCCTGATGCATAAACAAAGGAATTATAGAATTAACTATGAATGAATGTTTGTTACTGTATCCTGTTGTAGTTATAGGAAAAGCGTTAGTTTGCATGCCTGGTTACTACCAATTGTAGTATGTGTGTATTCTTGTATAAAAACCTTTGTATAGTTTGTTCTGTATGAAACCCTGGCTACCACCAGTATGTATAGTATGTTCTGTTTGAAAACCTTTGCTACCACCAGTATGTATAGTATGTTCTGTTTGAAAACCCTGGCTACCACCAGTATGTATAATATGTTCTATTTGTATACTATGTTCTATTTGAAAACCCTGGCTACCACCAGTATGTATAATAGTTTCATTACTTAAAATAAAACTAATGAAGAATGAAATCCCGTAAATAAATGGTTAGTTTATACTTATGTGAGTCGTATAACCATGCTTGATATGACCTAGTAACCTCTACGACGTTCTTCAGGCGTCGGATGATATGATATTTGTCACCCCAGACATGGCTGCCTAACTGCAGCTAGCAGTTCAGGTGTGGGATTGTAAGTCCCGAATAGATCTATTCACAGATCTCACGCTCTCCCTCCAGGAGACTCTGGTTGTACTATGATAGGATTTAACCTGTACCCCGAAGGGTACATTTGAAGTGTCGTCTCATAATCCTGTATTAACTAGTTTACGTGTAGTTCTGTATTGATTTACTGTATTGAAATATGTGTGTATACTGTATAAGGTAATAATTATACTTAGATAGATGTTAAATGTTGTACTCTCGTAGTAATGTATATCATAAACTAAATCAGTCATAGTTTATATGTTTACCCATGTATGTAGTCTGAATCGGTAAAAGCTATGTATTTAATTCTCCAAACTATACCCATTATAGTTTGCTTGAAATGTTATGTACTTGTTTTGTAAAGTTGATCTGAAAACTATGCAATTATGTTTCAGATTTGAAAGTGTCCCTTATGCTCAACATAGTACAAAAGGGATAAAATATCTAAATATTTTAGAAAACGCGGGAGTCGTGTGATTGTATCAATTGCATGAGTTTTAAACTTGTTAGAACCTTTTGATTTAGTTCACAAAATCATTTGTGTTTGGCTGGTATTCCCCCCTGAAAACATTAAAAATTCATAAAAGCGTAGGGGTATGAACTCATAGTTAGTTGTGTGCAAACGTTGAATCAACGAACTGAAAATGAAGACCCTCGAGTTGTTGTATGTGGCACTTAACGGAATCCTAACAACAATTAAATACATATGTCTATCTAAATTAGTGATTCCGTTAGATAAAGTGTTAGAAAAACACTTGTTTTCGGTTAAGGAATGTTACCGGGACTTGATTAAATCGAGGGAAACGAGTTTTCAGTCTGATTCACCACTTAGGGAAAGTTTGCGGCCGTGAAGGGGGTTTACGGCCGCGAATGGAGTTTACGACCGTGAATGGAGTTTACGGCCGTGAACTATCTCTTGAAGGGTTTACGGCCTTTGAAGGTTCGATGAGTGTACGGCCGTGAACAGGTTTACGACCTTTGAAGATTTGAAGGTATGGTGTGTGTATGGCCGTAAGCTCAAGAACAAGTATGCCGGATTTGATGAAAAACATGTTTTAGATGCTCCTAAAACAACTTCCCAAGGTGTTTCTTGATGATTTTCGGAAGTATAAGGGTGTTTTTGGTGTTTACGGTCAGTAATGTAGAGAGAGAAGGGAGATTTTTCGGCTAGAAAAGTGTGAATGAGGGGTAGGGACTCGTATTTATAGGGGATTTTCATGGTCGGTGGTGGGGTCCATCCGACGCTGGCAGTAAATGAACGTACGACCGTAAACGAGTTTACGACCATGAACTCAATCTAGGCCGTGAATGTTGTTTTGATCGAAGGAAAACTCGAAATTTATGTGGTTTTGGTCTCGACTCATATATAAAGTTCAATTATATAACTACATGATTTTCCAAACCAAAAGAATTTGACGGAACTTAATAAAACATAAATTTTATTAATAGAAATTGACTAATGGTAACGGAAAAAGGTTTGGGTTGTCATAAAAGATCTTAGAGGTCATGTTTTAAAAAACATAGATTTGAGAAGTTCTGAAAGTTGAAGGGGCATATCTCAGATAGATATAGGTGCGTGATCACATTACCAACTCGGATTTGAATTTCGAGGTGAATTTAATTAGCATGAATTCAGAATGTGAAATATTCGTGGAAAATTCTCAAGATTTATGAGAAGATTGTTTCGGAGGGATCTTTCAATGAGGTGATAGTCTGAAAACTTAAGACTAGAAGAAAAGATTAGACAAAAAGACATAATGATCCTTTATTTTCCAAGAAGAAATAATTTTGAGGTAAAAAATATTTGATTCAGAATCATTTTACTTTCTAATGTTTATATCGTAGAGTACAAACGTCTACGAGGAATTGAGGATCAGACATCGTAATTCCCATTTTTTTTCGAAAACCATTGATTTAGTTTCATCTAATTCCTTAGTAAAGACATCAATAATCTTATCGTGAGATGGAACAAAAAATGAGTTCAATGTTTCCTTTGAGAACATGATCTTTAATAAAATGGTACCAAATATCGATGTGTTTGGTCATGGAGTGCTGAATTGGATTGTGAGAGATCACAATAGCTCTTTGCGAGTCACAATAGATTGGAATTTGTTGAAATCGATAACCATAGTCTAATTGCTGAGATTTTATACATAGAACTTGAGAGGTGAAGCTTGCAACAACAATGTATTCTACTTCAGCTGTTGAAAGAGCAATACATTTATGTTTCTTGGATGAACAGCTAACTAATCTTCCACCTAAAAATTGACAACCACTAGATGTGTTTGTTTATATCGAGTTGATGCCCTCCGTAGTTTGAATTAGAATAAGATTGCAACAGGGAACTTTCATTTGCATGATACCAAATTCCGAGGCTCTTTGTTCCTTTGAGATATCAAAACATTTGCTTTACAACCAAGAGATGAGACATCTTCGGTTTGACCTAGAAGCTAGCACACAAACATGTAGATAACATGATGTTAGGACGACTTGCAGTGAGATAGAGTAGTGATCCAATCATTCCCATATATTTCTTTTGATCTACAAAAACATGGGATGGGTCCGAGAAAATCTTGTGTCCGAAGCCCATTGAAACTTTTGAAGAGGCACAGGTGTCGACTGGATATTTCTTTAGAAATTCGAAAATGTATTTCTCTTGATGAATACAAATTCCTCTTTTGGGCCGTTTGACTTGTAGTCCAAGGAAGAAATTGAATTCTTGATTCATACTCATTTGGAATCTAATAACCATCAACTTAGAAAAGTCAGCAACCTTCGTTGGATCATTTGACCCAAAGATGATGTCATCGACATAAATTTTCACTAACATGAGATGCTTCCCATTTGGTCTTCGGAAGAAGGTAGGATCAAGAATTCCTATTTGAAAACTAGAACAATTTTTTAAACAATTGAGAGTCTCGTACCAGGCGTGAGGAGATTGCTTGGGGCCATACATAACTTTTGGATTTTGGGGCAATGATTAAGATAGGAAAGATTTACAAACCCAAGAGGTTGTTGAAGATAGACTTCACTATCAAGTTCACCATTGAGAAAATAACTCTTGACATCCATTTGGTAAACTTCAAAGCCTATATGAGCAGCATAAGCGGGAAAGATTCAGATAGCATTAAGAAGGGCAACTGGATCAATAGTCTCGTCATAGTTAAGACCATATATCTGTGTGAATCCATTCACTACCAATCTCGCTTTGTTTCAGATAATCACTTCGGCGTCGTTGATTTTGTTTCGGAAAACCCATCGTGTTGAAACAATGGGGTGATCCTGAGGAGGAGGGACAAGATTCCACACATGATTTTTATCAAATTATGCTAGTTCTTCTTATATGGCTGCAATCCAGTCAGAATGTTCTAGAACTTCTTTGATGAATTTTGGTTCAACCATTGAAATGAACGCCAAGAAGTGACACTGATTTTGAATATTAACAACAGAGCAAGTTTGAAATCCAACATTAAGATTTTTGATTACTTGATTCAGAGGATGATCCTTTGTGCAAATATGCAATCTTGGAAGTTCTTGTGCAATAGAAGATTCGACGTCAACAACGGGGTTGTGTTTCTCCCCCTGAATAGTTTAAATTTGAGGACGGTGCTCCCCCTGAACTTCTAAACCAAATATGTCAGCATTGCCATCGTTCGGAAAGTCAAAGAAGTTGACATCATCTTCATTGTTGTTCGGAGTTTCAACAAATTGATCAGTTACATCATGGAAGCCATCAACATTTGATTCGAGGGTTGAATAGCTTTGTTGCTTTTGAGACAGGGAAGCGGAGGTATTCTCCCCCTCAATCCGAGATGGGAATACTTCAGAATCAAATGGATTAAAAGTTGGGGTCGAACCTAATATATTTTGAGAAACAAGAGTGGGTGTTGAGGATGATCTTTATCGAGATTATGAGTCAAGATTGGTTTCTATGGGTCCAAACAGGCTTTCGAGATAAACTTCATAGATAACTTGACGATTCAGAGACCCAAGGGATGGAGCATAATGCTTAGGATGTGTGTTGTAATATGAGTTGGTTCTGAGTTTCAAACAAAATTATCATCAAAAGTGATATCAAAGCTTTCTTCGATTACACGGGTAAAACGATTAAGAACCTGATAAGCTTTCGATTTAGCAGAGTATCCGAGGAAGACGACTTCATATGATTTTGGTTGAAACTTGGTGAGTTGATCACAATTGTTTTTGATGAAACATCTACATCCAAAAATGTGTAAGAATGAGATACTCGGCTTCCGACCATTCATCGCTTCATGCGGTGTCTTGTTGAGACTACAATTGATGATACTCTGATTTTGAGTAAAACAGGTTGTGGTGACTGCTTCAGCCCAGATATCAAGATGAAGATTTGAAAATTTCAACATCGACCGAGCGACTTCTACTAGAGTTTTGTTTATTCTTTCTACGACACCATTTTTTGTGGAGTGTAAGGAGCAGAAAAGTTGTGTTTAATGCCTTTGTCAGTAAAAACTTTTCAATTGAGGCATTAGTGAATTCGGATTCGTTGTCACTATGAATTCTTCGGATTGGTAACTTGGTTAGCACTTTAATTCCTTTGATGAAATCAATGAGATCGGAAGTTGTTTCCGATTTAATTCTAAAAAAGAACACCCACATAAATCTTGTGTAGTCATAAAAAATCACAAGTATATACTTTTTGTGATGTAATCTTTTGACAGCTGGCAGCCCACAAAGATTAATATGAAGAAGTTCGAGTGATTCCGAGATGGATTTTTCAATTAGAACCATGTGACCTTTCTTTGATTGCTTTCCACATCCACATGCAGCACAAAGACGATCGTTCTCAAATTTGAGGAGTGCCAAACCTCAGACCATTTCAACAGAAAGCAGACCATTCATGTATCAAAAGTTTAAGTGGCCAATCCTCCGATGCCATAGCAAACATACGCCATGAGTGGATTTTGTTAGAAGACACAATTGAGGCTTTCGAGTGATAATATTAATATCCAAAGGATACAAATATTTATCCGATTTGATTTGATGGTACATTCTTTCTGATCTTCCGTCTTGACATAGCTATGTTTTTCTTGTAGAACTCAACTATTCAATTGGCATCAGTGATTTGAGATACATTGATTAAATTGTGCTTGAGATCAGCTACATAAGCCACATTTAAGATAGAGAAATTACCGTTGGTTAGGATACCATAGCCTCAAATTTCGGAGTTTGAATTATTTACATAAGTAGCATAACCATCATTTGGAGCAAGCTTCGTCATGTGCATGAAACAAGCACTATCAATATATCATATTGTATCTTGTTCTAAAGAACAAAAAGCCTACAAAAATCAGTTAGTTTTGGAGTTTTTAGGCTCTGAGTTAGATTTAGGGACTTTAGTATAATCTTTGGACTTGACTTGTGATTTCTGAAAAACTGGTGTCTCGGAAGGCTTTTTCCGAGAATCTTTTGGAAATATGCAAAATGTTAAAGACTTCTCATTGATCCAAAAATCATATTCAACTATTGGTTGTTTGGATACTACTTTCCTCGGATGAACAATTCTCCGAGATGGTTGGATGAACTGTGTTCTGAGATAGTTCAAGTGAATTTTCACACCTTTTTACTTTCCATTCAAAATTTTGATTAGAACCTATTGAAGGGTTTTAAAACAACAGTTTTCTGAGTACCTTTTCCTTTGTTCATTGCACTTGTAGGCAAATTTGATTTTGGAAATTGTTTTGGTTTGGAAAATATGTCATCCGAGGTAGCAATAAACACAAAATAGGATACTTTCGAGGAGAGTGATTTTTATTAGATGAGGTTTCAACCGTAATAGTTTTCACATATGTTTTGACGGATTTATGACAAGTATATGAGCTAACAGGAACATATGGTCTCTTAAGAATCCTAACAGGGAAGAAAGTATTGTGATTACTAGTAGCTGGATTGACTGTTTGAGACATTTTTTCTCGGACCTCTCAAGGAATCTAGAACGTTGTCTTGGTCTAGTTTCTATTTCTAATGCTTTCCTAGCCTCCTTTTTCGGGTGAACAGTGTCCTTATTTAGCAAGGCTTCTTCCGAGAGTCAGGTGTTGACTTGGAAGACTGTCCTACATATGGATTGTTGAAACGAGGCTTAATAAGAACTAAGATCGACTTAGAAACAACTTTGGAGTTAGAAACATAGGATGCTGACAAAGTGTCATCATCATAACTAATTTCTTCATCTACATCACTATCAAAAGACGCCCAAAATGAATTTGTGATATCATTAAGTTTGTCTGAGTCATGTCCATTTGTCTCAGGAATAATTTCCTCAATGAAAGAGTTGTTTAAAGGACTAAAGTTTGGAATGTAAACTCCGGTGTCTCTTGTGCAATGTGGAATTTATGAAGATTGATTCAGGTCCAGGGATATCAGAGGCGGAAATTACATAACTCTGGAATTAAATATTGATATCTGTCATATGTCTCGTGAAGGGACAAAAATGGCGAGACAGGGGTAGCTGAATAAGTGTGGTTCAGAATGTCTCCCATAAACATTAAATTCTGAAGTTCCTTCAAGGGACTAGCAATAGGTTTTTAAAACTCGCTTTCAAGACCAAGTGCTTTGGACTAGGGATGATGAAAATTCCGAGTCATTCTTTCATTAACTTCAAGAATATCTATTGAATTATGCACACTATTGATTTTGACATTAAGACTCTTGTTATCAGTAACCAAAATATTTATTTGACTAATTGAAATTTCACATTTGTCATTCAAAATACTACAATCATATTTGGCCATTAAAGTTCTCTTTATAATGATTAAATCTTAAGCTTGCGGTCTTGGAATCGTAATCTAAGACGGGTCAACTGACAATCCATATTTTCACTAACTTTTATGGAAAACTCATATGCTTTATGAATAAATATCATATCTGATTGAATTTGAGTTCGATAAGGTTCACAAATAGATGAATCAAAGTTATTATCAGTAATCATAGATTTTACCTGCTGGATGATGCTTCGGCCATGTGGATTGTTGGTTGCCATGTAGTAGTAATTTGGCTCAACATCTTCATTATCAGGCTCGAACCGGAAGACCAGTAACTGTCACACCCCAAAACCGGAACGGCAGAAACGTTCGAGGGTGGAGGACGTCATGTTCAGTATCACAACAATGCAAAGTAGTAAACAAGCAACATCATCATCCATTGCATTAATAATATAATTTCATACAAGTGTGTTCTGTGAAGTTATATAGACACCAAAAATATACATCAAAAATAAAAGATGAGTCTTGAACGAGCTCCATCTTCTCGAAACCTGGCACCGGTACCTGTCTACTGGTGACCTGAGAATACAAGTTATTTTGAAAGAGTTTATCAGCTTTAAAGCTGGTGAGTTCATAAGTATATTAGTGTCTGTATTTGTATGAAAGTGTTTGTAAGTCTGTAATGTATAAGTTTTGTAAAAGTTTGTAATTGTTTGAACTCTCCTAGAAAACCCTATGTTTCCTACTAAAAGTAGCCTTCTACCAAGGCATCTAGTATATGTGTGTGTGTCTCTTGTAAGAGTGTGTATTTTCCCAAATCTGACTATCATTAACCAAAAATATAGTTTTTACATTATTGTTTATTGTGTGAATATCACAAAGTAAATGTAAAGGGAAAATGAAATAGTATTGTAGTGTTGTATAAAGTAACTACTGCTATACTAATTACTTTAAACCAATTGTTATTTAAAGTACCATGTGATCGGCCTGTATCCTGCTACCGACTCTATAGAAAAACGACGATGTAAGACATCGTAAGAAATGACGTTTGGCACCCGTAGACTTGCAAGTCCCACTATAGCGAGCAGCAAGGTGTAGGATAGTCAATCCAGTATAGATCTATACACAAACTCATACGCTCCCCAATTAAGGAGATTATGGATGCAAAACGGGTCATGACAGGTAGTGCCATGCCCCCGTTATGTGGCTCACATAACTGTAAGTAATGTATATGTGTATGTATATGTATGTGCTAGCTGTATTGTGTGTTCTTTCTCTGTCTAGCCTGTATGTTTTGTTTCTCATCACTGTGTATTATGTTTGTTTCTCATCACTATGTATAATGTTTGTTTCTCATCACTATGTATTATGTTTGTTTCTCATCACTATGTATTATGTTTGTTTCTCATCACTATGTATTATGTTTGTTTCTCATCACTATGTATTATGTTTGTTTCTCATCACTATGTATTTAGCAAGGATTCTTCCGAGAGTCAGGTGTTGACTTGGAAGACTGTCCTACATATGGATTGTTGAAACGAGGCTTAATAGGAACTAAGATCGACTTAGAAACAACTTTGGAGTTAGAAACATAGGATTCTGACAAATTGTCATCATCATAACTAATTTCTTCATCTACATCATTATCAAAAGACGCCCAAAATGAATTTGTGATATCATTAAGTTTGTCCGAGTCATGTCCATTTGTCTCAGGAATAATTTCCTCAATGAAAGAGTTGTTTAAAGGACTAAAGTTTGGAATGTAAACTCCGGTGTCTCTTGTGCCATGTGGAATTTATGAAGATTGATTCAGGTCCAGGGATATCAGAGGCGGAAATTACATAACTCTGGAATTAAATATTGATATCTGTCATATGTCTCGTGAAGGGACAAAAATGGCGAGACAGGGGTAGCTGAATAAGTGTGGTTCAGAATGTCTCCCATAAACATTAAATTCTGAAGTTCCTTCAAGGGACTAGCAATAGGTTTTTAAAACTCGCTTTCAAGACCAAGTGCTTTGGACTAGGGATGATGAAAATTCCGAGTCATTCTTTCATTAACTTCAAGAATATCTATTGAATTATGCACACTATTGATTTTGACATTAAGACTCTTGTTATCAGTAACCAAAATATTTCTTTGACTAATTGAAATTTCACATTTGTCATTCAAAATACTACAATCATATTTGGCCATTAAAGTTCTCTTTATAATGATTAAATCTTAAGCTTGCGGTCTTGGAATCGTAATCTAAGACGGGTCAACTGACTATCCATATTTTCACTAACTTTTATGGAAAACTCATATGCTTTATGAATAAATATCATATCTGATTGAATTTGAGTTAGATAAGGTTCACAAATAGATGAATCAAAGTTATTATCAGTAATCATAGATTTTACCTGTTGGATGATGCTTCGGCCATGTGGATTGTTGGTTGCCATGTAGTAGTAATTTGGCTCAACATCTTCATTATCAGGCTCGAACCAGAAGACCAGTAACTGTCACACCCCAAAACCGGAACGACAGAAACGTTCGGGGGTGGAGGACGTCATGTTCAGTATCACAACAATGCAAAGTAGTAAACAAGCAACAACATCATCCATTGCATTAATAATATAATTTCATACAAGTGTGTTCTGTGAAGTTATATAGACACCAAAAATATACATCAAAAATAAAAGATGAGTCTTGAACGAGCTCCATCTTCTCGAAACCTGGCACCGGTACCTGTCTACTGGTGACCTGAGAATACAAGTTATTTTGAAAGAGTTTATCAGCTTTAAAGCTGGTGAGTTCATAAGTATATTAGTGTCAGTATTTGTATGAAAGTGTTTGTAAGTCTGTAATGTATAAGTTTTGTAAAAGTTTGTAATTGTTTGAACTCTCCTAGAAAACCCTATGTTTCCTACTAAAAGTAGCCTTCTACTAAGGCATCTAGTATATGTGTGTGTGTCTCTTATAAGAGTGTGTATTTTCCCAAATCTGACTATCATTAACCAAAAATATAGTTTTTACATTATTGTTTATTGTGTGAATATCACAAAGTAAATGTAAAGGGAAAATGAAATAGTATTGTAGTGTTGTATAAAGTAACTACTGCTATACTAATTACTTTAAACCAATTGTTATTTAAAGTACCATGTGATCGGCCTGTATCCTGCTACCGACTCTATAGAAAAACGACGATGTAAGACATCATAAGAAATGACGTTTGGCACCCGTAGACTTGCAAGTCCCACTATAGCGAGCAGCAAGGTGTAGGATAGTCAATCCAGTATAGATCTATACACAAACTCATACGCTCCCCAATTAAGGAGATTATGGATGCAAAACGGGTCATGACAGGTAGTGCCATGCCCCCGTTAAGTGGCTCACATAACTGTAAGTAATGTATATGTATATGTATATGTATGTGCTAGCTGTATTGTGTGTTCTTTCTCTGTCTAGCCTGTATGTTTTGTTTCTCATCACTGTGTATTATGTTTGTTTCTCATCACTATGTATAATGTTTGTTTCTCATCACTATGTATTATGTTTGTTTCTCATCACTATGTATTATGTTTGTTTCTCATCACTATGTATTATGTTTGTTTCTCATCACTATGTATTTAGCAAGGATTCTTCCGAGAGTCAGGTGTTGACTTGGAAGACTGTCCTACATATGGATTGTTGAAACGAGGCTTAATAGGAACTAAGATCGACTTAGAAACAACTTTGGAGTTAGAAACATAGGATTCTGACAAATTGTCATCATCATAACTAATTTCTTCATCCACATTACTATCAAAAGACGCCCAAAATGAATTTGTGATATCATTAAGTTTGTCCGAGTCATGTCCATTTGTCTCAGGAATAATTTCCTCAATGAAAGAGTTGTTTAAAGGACTAAAGTTTGGAATGTAAACTCCGGTGTCTCTTGTGCCATGTGGAATTTATGAAGATTGATTCAGGTCCAGGGATATCAGAGGCGGAAATTACATAACTCTGGAATTAAATATTGATATCTGTCATATGTCTCGTGAAGGGACAAAAATGGCGAGACAGGGGTAGCTGAATAAGTGTGGTTCAGAATGTCTCCCATAAACATTAAATTCTGAAGTTCCTTCAAGGGACTAGCAATAGGTTTTTAAAACTCGCTTTCAAGACCAAGTGCTTTGGACTAGGGATGATGAAAATTCCGAGTCATTCTTTCATTAACTTCAAGAATATCTATTGAATTATGCACACTATTGATTTTGACATTAAGACTCTTGTTATCAGTAACCAAAATATTTCTTTGACTAATTGAAATTTCACATTTGTCATTCAAAATACTACAATCATATTTGGCCATTAAAGTTCTCTTTATAATGATTAAATCTTAAGCTTGCGGTCTTGGAATCGTAATCTAAGACGGGTCAACTGACAATCCATATTTTCACTAACTTTTATGGAAAACTCATATGCTTTATGAATAAATATCATATCTGATTGAATTTGAGTTCGATAAGGTTCACAGATAGATGAATCAAAGTTATTATCAGTAATCATAGATTTTACCTGCTGGATGATGCTTCGGCCATGTGGATTGTTGGTTGCCATGTAGTAGTAATTTGGCTCAACATCTTCATTATCAGGCTCGAACCGGAAGACCAGTAACTGTCACACCCCAAAACCGGAACGGCAGAAACGTTCGAGGGTGGAGGACGTCATGTTCAGTATCACAACAATGCAAAGTAGTAAACAAGCAACATCATCATCCATTGCATTAATAATATAATTTCATACAAGTGTGTTCTGTGAAGTTATATAGACACCAAAAATATACATCAAAAATAAAAGATGAGTCTTGAACGAGCTCCATCTTCTCGAAACCTGGCACCGGTACCTGTCTACTGGTGACCTGAGAATACAAGTTATTTTGAAAGAGTTTATCAGCTTTAAAGCTGGTGAGTTCATAAGTATATTAGTGTCAGTATTTGTATGAAAGTGTTTGTAAGTCTGTAATGTATAAGTTTTGTAAAAGTTTGTAATTGTTTGAACTCTCCTAGAAAACCCTATGTTTCCTACTAAAAGTAGCCTTCTACCAAGGCATCTAGTATATGTGTGTGTGTCTCTTGTAAGAGTGTGTATTTTCCCAAATCTGACTATCATTAACCAAAAATATAGTTTTTACATTATTGTTTATTGTGTGAATATCACAAAGTAAATGTAAAGGGAAAATGAAATAGTATTGTAGTGTTGTATAAAGTAACTACTGCTATACTAATTACTTTAAACCAATTGTTATTTAAAGTACCATGTGATCGGCCTGTATCCTGCTACCGACTCTATAGAAAAACGACGATGTAAGACATCGTAAGAAATGACGTTTGGCACCCGTAGACTTGCAAGTCCCACTATAGCGAGCAGCAAGGTGTAGGATAGTCAATCCAGTATAGATCTATACACAAACTCATACGCTCCCCAATTAAGGAGATTATGGATGCAAAACGGGTCATGACAGGTAGTGCCATGCCCCCGTTATGTGGCTCACATAACTGTAAGTAATGTATATGTGTATGTATATGTATGTGTTAGCTGTATTGTGTGTTCTTTCTCTGTCTAGCCTGTATGTTTTGTTTCTCATCACTGTGTATTATGTTTGTTTCTCATCACTATGTATAATGTTTGTTTCTCATCACTATGTATTATGTTTGTTTCTCATCACTATGTATTATGTTTGTTTCTCATCACTATGTATTATGTTTGTTTCTCATCACTATGTATTATGTTTGTTTCTCATCACTATGTATTATGTTTGTTTCTCATCACTATGTATTATGTTTGTTTCTCATCACTATGTATTATGTTTGTTTCTCATCACTATGTATTATGTTTGTTTCTCATCACTATGTATTTAGCAAGGATTCTTCCGAGAGTCAGGTGTTGACTTGGAAGACTGTCCTACATATGGATTGTTGAAACGAGGCTTAATAGGAACTAAGATCGACTTAGAAACAACTTTGGAGTTAGAAACATAGGATTCTGACAAATTGTCATCATCATAACTAATTTCTTCATCTACATCATTATCAAAAGACGCCCAAAATGAATTTGTGATATCATTAAGTTTGTCATGTCCATTTGTCTCAGGAATAATTTCCTCAATGAAAGAGTTGTTTAAAGGACTAAAGTTTGGAATGTAAACTCCGGTGTCTCTTGTGCCATGTGGAATTTATGAAGATTGATTCAGGTCCAGGGATATCAGAGGCGGAAATTACATAACTCTGGAATTAAATATTGATATCTGTCATATGTCTCGTGAAGGGACAAAAATGGCGAGACAGGGGTAGCTGAATAAGTGTGGTTCAGAATGTCTCCCATAAACATTAAATTCTGAAGTTCCTTCAAGGGACTAGCAATAGGTTTTTAAAACTCGCTTTCAAGACCAAGTGCTTTGGACTAGGGATGATGAAAATTCCGAGTCATTCTTTCATTAACTACAAGAATATCTATTGAATTATGCACACTATTGATTTTGACATTAAGACTCTTGTTATCAGTAACCAAAATATTTCTTTGACTAATTGAAATTTCACATTTGTCATTCAAAATACTACAATCATATTTGGCCATTAAAGTTCTCTTTATAATGATTAAATCTTAAGCTTGCGGTCTTGGAATCGTAATCTAAGACGGGTCAACTGACAATCCATATTTTCACTAACTTTTATGGAAAACTCATATGCTTTATGAATAAATATCATATCTGATTGAATTTGAGTTCGATAAGGTTCACAGATAGATGAATCAAAGTTATTATCAGTAATCATAGATTTTACCTGCTGGATGATGCTTCGGCCATGTGGATTGTTGGTTGCCATGTAGTAGTAATTTGGCTCAACATCTTCATTATCAGGCTCGAACCGGAAGACCAGTAACTGTCACACCCCAAAACCGGAACGGCAGAAACGTTCGAGGGTGGAGGACGTCATGTTCAGTATCACAACAATGCAAAGTAGTAAACAAGCAACATCATCATCCATTGCATTAATAATATAATTTCATACAAGTGTGTTCTGTGAAGTTATATAGACACCAAAAATATACATCAAAAATAAAAGATGAGTCTTGAACGAGCTCCATCTTCTCGAAACCTGGCACCGGTACCTGTCTACTGGTGACCTGAGAATACAAGTTATTTTGAAAGAGTTTATCAGCTTTAAAGCTGGTGAGTTCATAAGTATATTAGTGTCTGTATTTGTATGAAAGTGTTTGTAAGTCTGTAATGTATAAGTTTTGTAAAAGTTTGTAATTGTTTGAACTCTCCTAGAAAACCCTATGTTTCCTACTAAAAGTAGCCTTCTACCAAGGCATCTAGTATATGTGTGTGTGTCTCTTGTAAGAGTGTGTATTTTCCCAAATCTGACTATCATTAACCAAAAATATAGTTTTTACATTATTGTTTATTGTGTGAATATCACAAAGTAAATGTAAAGGGAAAATGAAATAGTATTGTAGTGTTGTATAAAGTAACTACTGCTATACTAATTACTTTAAACCAATTGTTATTTAAAGTACCATGTGATCGGCCTGTATCCTGCTACCGACTCTATAGAAAAACGACGATGTAAGACATCGTAAGAAATGACGTTTGGCACCCGTAGACTTGCAAGTCCCACTATAGCGAGCAGCAAGGTGTAGGATAGTCAATCCAGTATAGATCTATACACAAACTCATACGCTCCCCAATTAAGGAGATTATGGATGCAAAACGGGTCATGACAGGTAGTGCCATGCCCCCGTTATGTGGCTCACATAACTGTAAGTAATGTATATGTGTATGTATATGTATGTGTTAGCTGTATTGTGTGTTCTTTCTCTGTCTAGCCTGTATGTTTTGTTTCTCATCACTGTGTATTATGTTTGTTTCTCATCACTATGTATAATGTTTGTTTCTCATCACTATGTATTATGTTTGTTTCTCATCACTATGTATTATGTTTGTTTCTCATCACTATGTATTATGTTTGTTTCTCATCACTATGTATTATGTTTGTTTCTCATCACTATGTATTTAGCAAGGATTCTTCCGAGAGTCAGGTGTTGACTTGGAAGACTGTCCTACATATGGATTGTTGAAACGAGGCTTAATAGGAACTAAGATCGACTTAGAAACAACTTTGGAGTTAGAAACATAGGATTCTGACAAATTGTCATCATCATAACTAATTTCTTCATCTACATCATTATCAAAAGACGCCCAAAATGAATTTGTGATATCATTAAGTTTGTCCGAGTCATGTCCATTTGTCTCAGGAATAATTTCCTCTATGAAAGAGTTGTTTAAAGGACTAAAGTTTGGAATGTAAACTCCGGTGTCTCTTGTGCCATGTGGAATTTATGAAGATTGATTCAGGTCCAGGGATATCAGAGGCGGAAATTACATAACTCTGGAATTAAATATTGATATCTGTCATATGTCTCGTGAAGGGACAAAAATGGCGAGACAGGGGTAGCTGAATAAGTGTGGTTCAGAATGTCTCCCATAAACATTAAATTCTGAAGTTCCTTCAAGGGACTAGCAATAGGTTTTTAAAACTCGCTTTCAAGACCAAGTGCTTTGGACTAGGGATGATGAAAATTCCGAGTCATTCTTTCATTAACTTCAAGAATATCTATTGAATTATGCACACTATTGATTTTGACATTAAGACTCTTGTTATCAGTAACCAAAATATTTCTTTGACTAATTGAAATTTCACATTTGTCATTCAAAATACTACAATCATATTTGGCCATTAAAGTTCTCTTTATAATGATTAAATCTTAAGCTTGCGGTCTTGGAATCGTAATCTAAGACGGGTCAACTGACTATCCATATTTTCACTAACTTTTATGGAAAACTCATATGCTTTATGAATAAATATCATATCTGATTGAATTTGAGTTAGATAAGGTTCACAAATAGATGAATCAAAGTTATTATCAGTAATCATAGATTTTACCTGCTGGATGATGCTTCGGCCATGTGGATTGTTGGTTGCCATGTAGTAGTAATTTGGCTCAACATCTTCATTATCAGGCTCGAACCAGAAGACCAGTAACTGTCACACCCCAAAACCGGAACGACAGAAACGTTCGGGGGTGGAGGACGTCATGTTCAGTATCACAACAATGCAAAGTAGTAAACAAGCAACAACATCATCCATTGCATTAATAATATAATTTCATACAAGTGTGTTCTGTGAAGTTATATAGACACCAAAAATATACATCAAAAATAAAAGATGAGTCTTGAACGAGCTCCATCTTCTCGAAACCTGGCACCGGTACCTGTCTACTGGTGACCTGAGAATACAAGTTATTTTGAAAGAGTTTATCAGCTTTAAAGCTGGTGAGTTCATAAGTATATTAGTGTCAGTATTTGTATGAAAGTGTTTGTAAGTCTGTAATGTATAAGTTTTGTAAAAGTTTGTAATTGTTTGAACTCTCCTAGAAAACCCTATGTTTCCTACTAAAAGTAGCCTTCCACCAAGGCATCTAGTATATGTGTGTGTGTCTCTTATAAGAGTGTGTATTTTCCCAAATCTGACTATCATTAACCAAAAATATAGTTTTTACATTATTGTTTATTGTGTGAATATCACAAAGTAAATGTAAAGGGAAAATGAAATAGTATTGTAGTGTTGTATAAAGTAACTACTGCTATACTAATTACTTTAAACCAATTGTTATTTAAAGTACCATGTGATCGGCCTGTATCCCGCTACCGACTCTATAGAAAAACGACGATGTAAGACATCGTAAGAAATGACGTTTGGCACCCGTAGACTTGCAAGTCCCACTATAGCGAGCAGCAAGGTGTAGGATAGTCAATCCAGTATAGATCTATACACAAACTCATACGCTCCCCAATTAAGGAGATTATGGATGCAAAACGCGTCATGACAGGTAGTGCCATGCCCCCGTTAAGTGGCTCACATAACTGTAAGTATTGTATATGTATATGTATATGTATGTGCTAGCTGTATTGTGTGTTCTTTCTCTGTCTAGCCTGTATGTTTTGTTTCTCATCACTGTGTATTATGTTTGTTTCTCATCACTATGTATAATGTTTGTTTCTCATCACTATGTATTATGTTTGTTTCTCATCACTATGTATTATGTTTGTTTCTCATCACTATGTATTATGTTTGTTTCTCATCACTATGTATTATGTTTGTTTCTCATCACTATGTATTTAGCAAGGATTCTTCCGAGAGTCAGGTGTTGACTTGGAAGACTGTCCTACATATGGATTGTTGAAACGAGGCTTAATAGGAACTAAGATCGACTTAGAAACAACTTTGGAGTTAGAAACATAGGATTCTGACAAATTGTCATCATCATAACTAATTTCTTCATCCACATCACTATCAAAAGACGCCCAAAATGAATTTGTGATATCATTAAGTTTGTCCGAGTCATGTCCATTTGTCTCAGGAATAATTTCCTCAATGAAAGAGTTGTTTAAAGGACTAAAGTTTGGAATGTAAACTCCGGTGTCTCTTGTGCCATGTGGAATTTCTGAAGATTGATTCAGGTCCAGGGATATCAGAGGCGGAAATTGCGTAACTCTGGAATTAAAGATTGATATCTGTCAGATGTCTCGTGAAGGGACAAAAATGGCGAGATAGGTGTAGCTGAATAAGTGTGGTTCAGAATGTCGCCCATAAACATTAAATTCTGAAGTTCCTTCAAGGGACTAGCAATAGGTTTTTAAAACTCGCTTTCAAGACCAAGTGCTTTGGACTAGGGATGATGAAAATTCCGATTCATTCTTTCATTAACTTCAAGAATATCAATTGAATTATGCACACTATTGATTTTGACATTAAGACTCTTGTTATCAGTAACCAAAATACTTCTTTGACTAATTGAAATTTCACATTTGTCATTCAAAATACTACAATCATATTTGGCCATTAAAGTTCTCTTTATAATGATTAAATCTTAAGCTTGCGGTCTTGGAATCGTAATCTAAGACGGGTCAACTGACTATCCATATTTTCACTAACTTTTATGGAAAACTCATATGCTTTATGAATAAATATCATATCTGATTGAATTTGAGTTAGATAAGGTTCACAAATAGATGAATCAAAGTTATTATCAGTAATCATAGATTTTACCTGCTGGATGATGCTTCGGCCATGTGGATTGTTGGTTGCCATGTAGTAGTAATTTGGCTCAACATCTTCATTATCAGGCTCGAACCGGAAGACCAGTAACTGTCACACCCCAAAACCGGAACGGCAGAAACGTTCGGGGGTGGAGGACGTCATGTTCAGTATCACAACAATGCAAAGTAGTAAACAAGCAACAACATCATCCATTGCATTAATAATATAATTTCATACAAGTGTGTTCTGTGAATTTATATAGACACCAAAAATATACATCAAAAATAAAAGATGAGTCTTGAACGAGCTCCATCTTCTCGAAACCTGGCACCGGTACCTGTCTACTAGTGACCTGAGAATACAAGTTATTTTGAAAGAGTTTATCAGCTTTAAAGCTGGTGAGTTCATAAGTATATTAGTGTCTGTATTTGTATGAAAGTGTTTGTAAGTCTGTAATGTATAAGTTTTGTAAAAGTTTGTAATTGTTTGAACTCTCCTAGAAAACCCAATGTTTCCTACTAAAAGTAGCCTTCTACCAAGACATCTAGTATCTGTGTGTGTGTCTCTTGTAAGAGTGTGTATTTTCCCAAATCTGACTATCATTAACCAAAAATATAGTTTTTACATTATTGTTTATTGTGTGAATATCACAAAGTAAATGTAAAGGGAAAATGAAATAGTATTGTAGTGTTGTATAAAGTAACTACTGCTATACTAATTACTTTAAACCAATTGTTATTTAAAGTACCATGTGATCGGCCTGTATCCTGCTACCGACTCTATAGAAAAATGACGATGTAAGACATCGTAAGAAATGAAGTTTGGCACCCGTCGACTTGCAAGTCCCACTATAGCGAGCAGCAAGGTGTAGGATAGTCAATCCAGTATAGATCTATACACAAACTCATACGCTCCCCAATTAAGGAGATTATGGATGCAAAACGGGTCATGACAGGTAGTGCCATGCCCCCGTTAAGTGGCTCACATAATTGTAAGTAATGTATATGTATATGTATATGTATGTGCTAGCTGTATTGTGTGTTCTTTCTCTGTCTAGCCTGTATGTTTTGTTTCTCATCACTGTGTATTACGCTTGTTTCTCATCACTATGTATAATGTTTGTTTCTCATCACTATGTATTATGTTTGTTTCTCATCACTATATATTATGTTTGTTTCTCATCACTATGTATTATGTTTGTTTCTCATCACTATGTATTATGTTTGTTTCTCATCACTATGTATTTAGCAAGGCTTCTTCCGAGAGTCAGGTGTTGACTTGGAAGACTGTCCTACATATGGATTGTTGAAACGAGGCTTAATAGGAACTAAGATCGACTTAGAAACAACTTTGGAGTTAGAAACATAGGATGCTGACAAATTGTCATCATCATAACTAATTTCTTCATCCACATCACTATCAAAAGACGCCCAAAATGAATTTGTGATATCATTAAGTTTGTCCGAGTCATGTCCATTTGTCTCAGGAATAATTTCCTCAATGAAAGAGTTGTTTAAAGGACTAAAGTTTGGAATGTAAACTCCGGTGTCTCTTGTGCCATGTGGAATTTCTGAAGATTGATTCAGGTCCAGGGATATCAGAGGCGGAAATTGCGTAACTCTGGAATTAAAGATTGATATCTGTCAGATGTCTCGTGAAGGGACAAAATGGCGAGATAGGTGTAGCTGAATAAGTGTGGTTCAGAATGTCGCCCATAAACATTAAATTCTGAAGTTCCTTCAAGGGACTAGCAATAGGTTTTTAAAACTCGCTTTCAAGACCAAGTGCTTTGGACTAGGGATGATGAAAATTCCGATTCATTCTTTCATTAACTTCAAGAATATCAATTGAATTATGCACACTATTGATTTTGACATTAAGACTCTTGTTATCAGTAACCAAAATACTTCTTTGACTAATTGAAATTTCACATTTGTCATTCAAAATACTACAATCATATTTGGCCATTAAAGTTCTCTTTATAATGATTAAATCTTAAGCTTGCGGTCTTGGAATCGTAATCTAAGACGGGTCAACTGACTATCCATATTTTCACTAACTTTTATGGAAAACTCATATGTTTTATGAATAAATATCATATCTGATTGAATTTGAGTTAGATAAGGTTCACAAATAGATGAATCAAAGTTATTATCAGTAATCATGGATTTTACCTGCTGGATGATGCTTCGGCTATGTGGATTGTTGGTTGCCATGTAGTAGTATATTGGCTCAACATCTTCATTATCAGGCTCGAACCGGAAGACCAGTAACTGTCACACCCCAAAACCGGAACGGCAGAAACGTTCGGGGGTGGAGGACGTCATGTTCAGTATCACAACAATGCAAAGTAGTAATCAACCAACAACATCATCCATTGCATTAATAATATAATTTCATACAAGTGTGTTCTGTGAAGTTATATAGACACCAAAAATATACATCAAAAATAAAAGATGAGTCTTGAACGAGCTCCATCTTCTCGAAACCTGGCACCGGTACCTGTCTACTGGTGACCTGAGAATACAAGTTATTTTGAAAGAGTTTATCAGCTTTAAAGTTGGTGAGTTCATAAGTATATTAGTGTCTGTATTTGTATGAAAGTGTTTGTAAGTCTGTAATGTATAAGTTTTATAAAAGTTTGTAATTGTTTGAACTCTCCTAGAAAACCCTACGTTTCCTACTAAAAGTAGCCTTCTACAAAGGCATCTAGTATCTGTGTGTGTGTCTCTTGTAAGAGTGTGTATTTTCCCAAATCTGACTATCATTAACCAAAAATATAGTTTTTACATTATTGTTTATTGTGTGAATATCACAAAGTAAATGTAAAGGGAAAATGAAATAGTATTGTAGTGTTGTATAAAGTAACTACTGCTATACTAATTACTTTAAACCAATTGTTATTTAAAGTACCATGTGATCGGCCTGTATCCTGCTACCGACTCTATAGAAAAACGACGATGTAAGACATCGTAAGAAATGACGTTTGGCACCCGTAGACTTGCATGTCCCACTATAGCGAGCAGCAAGGTGTAGGATAGTCAATCCAGTATAGATCTACACACAAACTCATACGCTCCCCAATTAAGGAGATTCTGGATACAAAATGGGTCATGACAGGTAGTGCCATGCCCCCGTTAAGTGGCTCACATAACTGTAAGTAATGTATATGTATATGTATATGTATGTGCTACTTGTATTGTGTGTTCTTTCTCTGTCTAGCCTGTATGTTTTGTTTCTCATCACTGTGTATTATGTTTGTTTCTCATCACTATGTATAATGTTTGTTTCTCATCAATATGTATTATGTTTGTTTCTCATCACTATGTATTATGTTTGTTTCTCATCACTATGTATTATGTTTGTTTCTCATCACTATGTATTATGTTTGTTTCTCATCACTATGTATTATGTTTGTATACCTTTGCTACCCAAAGGCATTGAACTGAATGAAAGAAGTAACCTTTTATATCTACACACATATACATGATATATAACTAGGATTCAAACGACCTTCGGATAATTAACCTGAATACCCTAAGTCCACAACCAAACAAGGAACAAGAAGTAAGGTGAGCTATCAGTCCTAAGTCCTTTCAATCCTACCTATATAACTATATATATATATATATATATATATATATATATATATATATATATATAGATACACAGAATATAAGTTAAAAGAGTTTAAGTAAAAGTATTTAACATATAAAAGAGTTTGATAAAAGCATTTGGTATGTAAAAGAGTTTGTAAGGCAGTATGAAGTAAAACAGTTTGGTAACACAGTTTGAAAAGTAAGAAATCCACTTGTTTGGTAGTTATTAATAACATGTGATTGATATAATAACTATAATTGTTCAACTTGTATCCCCCCCCCATAAAAGCATTTAAAAACATTTAAAAGGTTAATTAAGGGGTATGAACTCACCTGTAGTGAGTGGTTTGGATGAACAGAATGTATAGGATGCTAGGTGTCAAGTGAAGACTTGTACACACACGATGATCCTAGTTAACATATAATATCACATATATGTATCCAATTAGTCTTTAAACAACTAATTAACAAAGTTAAGACATCCTAGGACATGTAAAACACCTTATTTAAGTGCTATAAGTCCTTAGGATTGCATCTAAGTGTTGTAGGACATTGCTATTGAGTTTAGGGTTCAAGGGAACCCTTTATTTGAGTTTATGGTTTTGTGACCATAACTCATTGAGTTTACGGTCGTAAACCCATGAGTTTACGGCCATAAACTCATGTTTCTTTGACCAACTTGTGGTTTGAAGCCTTAAAGATCACAAGAAGCATTCCTACTTCATGTTTAAGCCTTAGGAAGAGATTAGGGCACCATTTCACTCCTTTTAGGAGTTTACGGTCCATGGACCATTTCCCTTTGGGTTTACGGCCGTAAACCCAAATGGTTTATGGTCTTTTGATATTTTCAAGTACTAAGCACATCAAGGAATGGATCTAGGCTAGTTTCTAAGGCTTAGAAGGGACTAGGGCGCACTTTGGCACCCTTTTTGGGGTTTACGGTCCAAGAACATCTTGGACCGTAAACACCTTTGATCCTTGGTTTCTTGGGTGTTTTCTTGATGTTTAGAAGTGTAACAAGCTCTATAATACTCTAGGATAGAAGTACTTACTAGGTAGAAGCTTGAAAAGGTGCTAAAAGTCCAAGAACACTAGTGTGTGTTCTTGGTGTTCTTGGTGAAACTTGAAGATCTACACTTTTGGAATGATTTCACGGATGGAATCATGTTAGATCACTAGATTAAGTAAGATATCAACTTTTTAGGGCTAGAAACACTTACAATGTTGAAGATCAAGAAGAAAAGTCGATGATACTTGAGAGAGAATTGAGTTTTGGATCTTGAAATTGTGAAAAGTGATAAATAATGACTAAGTGTCATATTTATACCCTCTTTTAGGGTTTACGGCCGTAAACACCTTTGTTTAGGTCGTAAACTCCAAACTCTTGGAGTTTTGGGACATTATTGTTACACAATAAACCTTAGGGCATCCTCTCTCCTGTTATCTCCTGGAGTACTAATCTTAAAATACTCAAACTTATTCCAAAAAGCTTGAAAATTAGCAGAAACAGTTTTGACTCCTATTGAAGTGAATGGTTGTACAGAATAGAAATTTCGGGTTGTCACAGTAACCTTCATCTCACTTTAACCTTCATCACACTTAATTTTCTGTCTAGCCATAAGACACATGTTTCTCCTAGATTTTCCTTCATCCTCATCACTAGATGACCAGTACCCATCAATATTTATTGAAACCTGTTAGGGTGCAAAGTTATTCGTGGATTGACTTTGTAATGGATTGACTTGAGAAGACCCACTTGCATTTGGGATTGAAGTCTTGTGACATGAGAGAGAGAGAGAGAGAGAGAGACTTGTTAGCACCTCTATATATAGCGGGTTACATACCACTAGTAGAGTGTTCTTGAGAGATATAGTTCATAGAGAGTTTTGAGTGAGTTAATTATGTAAACTATATCTAGTTCATTTTTGTAATATCCTCATAATAACCAAATACATATTTTAGCACCAAAATCTCCATGGTAATTGTGTTCTTACAATTCCGTATGTCAAATTAAATGTTGATAATTCACTACATTTGGAATCATAGTGGGTCTTCAAAGATCGAAACGATTTTTGAAGAAACAATTCTAGATTTGGCGACATTCAACACAATGTGAATAATTTTTGGTGAGCCTCTCGATGATCCCTCTTAATCTCTCAGAATCTTTCAAAATCGTGCTTGTGTTATTGATTTTTGGGTGAATTACACGGATGGTCCCTATGGTTTAAGGTAATATACATGTTTGGTCCCTAACAACTTTTTTTTAACTCAGACCGGCCCTATTTTATATTTTTGTTGCACGCTTAGTCTCTATCCGTTCTAAAAAGACTAATTTTCCCTTACTAATTTCTTTTATATTTTTTTAAATTATCAGTTAATTAAAAATTTTCAATTAAATATGGAAATGATATTAGTTAGATATTAAAATTTGATGGGTCCCACAACCCCATTACTACTCCACCCACCCCACCCCTCACTTTCTACTTCTCCGATAAACAACCACAACTTCATCTTCACCGAAGAACCACCCATAACTCTATTTTCTCTAGCGAACCACCAATAAATACCAAGACAAAATCAAAATAATGTCTTCTCCATCAAACATCCAGCAAACCTAAACACATTCCATGAATTAAAAAAAAAAACAGAAATCGACCAGGAAGAGATCTCAAATAGGTCTTTGGTGCTTCCAAGATCCCAAACCAAAGCCCCTGAATCCTGTCAATTTCATATTTATTTTCATATAATTGAAGCATAACTATATAAAATCAAAAAAATTAAAAACGAAACTGAGAGAAATCCCAAAAATTCAAAACAAAACTCAGAAAACCAAACCCATCGAAATGGTGTTGTGATATCGATTGGCCATGGTGTTGATGAACACTGTTGTATCACTAACCCAATGACAATGAGAAAATAAGGGATACATCAGAATCTGTTGATCTCTAAAATCAAAACTAACCCTAGTTTAAAATCTGAGTTTTTGTTCGCCACTAATGAATGTATGAATGGCGCCGACGAGGATGAAAGGCATCGACGGAAGTGCATCGATGATGTTGGAGGTCTCCAACGAGGGTTAAGGGTTGGATAAGGTGAATGGTGTCGGTGGTGAAGGATTATTTCAGAAAATTCGCCAACGGAGGAGAATTCTTGAAGGGCGACTACGATAGCTAATGGTCTTGTGATTTAGGGTGCCGACCGTGAATGATTTTCTCTTACACACCAACTCCTCCTCATTTGTATATTTGTTACACACCAGTGGAAAAGATGAATGAATGTGAGTATTTTTTCCATTGAAGGTGATTTACGGAAGAAAGGTAGTTCCCAGCGGCAAGGTGTGAGTGATGCCCTATGGAGTCGACGATGTTATCAGGGAAGTTGGGACACATGAATGAGGATGAAGGGAAATATGGATGAAAAGATACGATCAGTGCATATATTATTTTATTTTATTTTATTTTTTTTTCAATTTGTTTTAGTTATAAAATAATACATATATAATAAAAAGTATATAATAAGGGTAATTTGGTCATTTTATGTCTACAGAGGACGAAACACGTGAAAAAAGTATACTATAGGAACGGTCCGAGATAAAAAAAAGTTGTTAGGGACCAAACACATAGGTTACTCTAAACTATAGGGACCATTCGTGTAATTTACCCTTGATTTTTTGATATTTTGACTCATTGGATCAATTTTTTTTCCAAAACACAATTGTTACGATCCAATAAATTTTTTCATTGATCAAGTCCAATTTGTTCTGATTTTTGATTCTCAACTAGAATTGTTATTGGAATGAAAATCTAGCACAAATATCAAGTCCAATTCACATGATTAACTTTTTGAGTCCAATTTTCATATCATGATACTATTCATCGATCTGTGTATTCTGTTGAGCCCAATCATGTTATTCGTTACTGTTCATATGAAAGTCTAACCAAATTTGTTTCATTTTTAGCCCAAGGTTATGATCTATTAAATTCAATATGTGATCCGATTCATAGTCCAATCACGCGTGGTTATTGTTCATCGACATATCTTTTTGACCAAAATTGATTCTTGATTGAAATCCAGTCGACTTAAACTTTCAATCTCATTCTCATTCATGATATTGAGTCATTTATTTTTTACCTAATCAGAATTCATTGTACATCATTTATTGTTCTCATTATCGATTGGAATCTATTTGATGTTTTGATTTGTGAATCGAATCTTGAAATTTCATCAATCTCGTGAAAATTTTGGTTGATAATCTTTTGTGAAGAGCTTGATGATGATCAATCAAGAACAGTTGAAGATGATGAAGAACAGTTGAATAATCTCTGCTTGATCTGAAAATCTATTTAAGAATCATGATTTTTGTGTTTGTTGACTATTGAAATCGAAAAGTCAAACACGAAAAGTCAAAATCAGATTTACAAAAGTTGATTCAATGGATTGAAAGTCAAAATTGGTGGATAAGAGGACTATTCGAAATCAAATGTGTAATTGGAATCGATTTTAGAGTGGAATTGGTTGGAATGGTCGATGGGTAGTGGCTAATTGCAAACGATAAGTGTCGAACGTGTTTTTGGGTTTGACAAGTCGAAAATCGTGTTTCTTGGGGTCGAAATCGCCTTTGTGTCGATGGGTAGTGGCTAATTACTATTTCGACTGATGAAAGTTAAGTTCAAATCTAATTCGCATATGAGAAAGTATTTCAGGTTCATGGCCGAGCGGCAAGTAATTGGAATCAAAATACGTTGCTTGGGTTAGGAGTCGAACTGCTTGAGGTCGACTAATTATTGCTTGGAATTGATTTGAAAAAAAAGAGGATCAAAATAGAATTAATTTGGGATCGAAATGAAAGGAGGAGTTCGAGTGTATGGTGTTGGTCTATATTCGTTCGAGTCGAAATCTTCGTCGACTGATTGTTATGATCGCAATTGCATCTGGTTTTGGGTTTGATGGTCGAACAAGAATCGCTTAGGATCGAATGCTTTGAAGTCGAACATAATTTTTACTATGTGTTCAATGAGGTAGTTCGACTTGTGACGCTCTTTGTTCGCATCCTGTGATCGAATTGGGGAAGAAATAAAACTTTTCGATTTGAGACCTTGATCTTTCAACGAAATGACAAAAAATACCCTATTTCACATTGGTTTACTTTTTTTTTGAAGAGTGAAGCTTTTCCATTTTAAATCCCTGAAGTTTAAGGAATTTGACAGATTTTACCTAGTTTCGACATTGTGGTAAAATTATGTGAAGTGGGAAGAATTTTCTAATATGGTCCCTGCAGTTGATGCGAATTGATACTTTATGTCCAATTTCACATTTGGGGTAAAGTTTCACATTCAAAACTATTTTGGTGCAACGGTCCCTACGTATTTTCGAAATTGTCAGTTTCTACCCGGTTTTTCAAATTTCGAGTCCAAGGCGGCCCAGGTAGTGAAGAATTCGAAAATTGTGACATTTTTTAGATTTTCCGGATTTGTGCAAAACATTTATTTCACGTGTCAAGGGGAGTTGTGTATGGAAAATTACAAATTGAGCGCTTTCTCATTCCCCTTTCGATTTTTTAATCATTTTTCGATAATAAAAAAGGGGAGATATTTGAATATGAGAATTCAAAAGTTTTGGATTTTTCATATTACGCGGATTTGAAGACTGATATGACCTTGAGAAATAGAACTTTATGAAGTGATTCAATTTGGAAATTATGAAGTGATTTGGGTTTTTTCGCGGTTCATGAAGGGTTTGGACATAATGAAGATTTTTGGGGTGTGTTTTTATGCTCAAATTTGGGTAATTAATTTGTGGAGATTTGGATACTCCAACTTACCTTTTTATGATTGGATTGTAATGTCTCACACTCTAGAACCCGGATTGAAAAATCATTGAAGAATTGAAGATTTGATGCTCATTTCTATATTTGTCACGCTTGAGGTTTTGTTCGTGAAGTTGCTTCTTTTGGAAGATTGAAGCCTAGTCATCCATTCCTAACTTTGAGGGGAGAATTTTAGGGTGTAAAGTTATTCATGTATTGAATTTGTAATGGATTGACTTGAGAAGAACCACTTGCATATGGAATTAAAGCCTTGTGACATGAGAGATAGAGAGAGAGACAAAGAGACATAGATAGTTGTTAGCTCCTCTATATATAGTGGGTGTGCTTGAGAGATGTATTTCATAGAGAGTTTTGAGTGAGTTAATTATGTAAAATAGATCTAGTTCATTTTTTTAATCTCCTCATAATAATCGAATACATTTTTTAGCACCCAAATCACCATGTTCATTGTGTTCTTACAATTCCGCATGTCAAATCAAATGCTCATAATTCACTACAAAACTGTAACATCCATAGATATCATAATAAATTTAAATATTTTAAAACAAACCAATTTCAAAAATGTTTTACAATCATAGTTTTCAAAATATGTTCAACATCTGAGTCTCCCAAAATCATAAGCAAAAAACATGAGGATGTGTACGGTCATTCCTTCGCCTTCCCGCGATCATCCGATGTACTTGAAACATAACCGAAAACTGTAAGCCAACGCTTAGTGAGTTCCCCCAAAGTACCAACACATAACATAAGAATAATACATACAACATGCATACAAAGCCTTCAGCCTGACTGGAAATACCCACCGGCCTACAGTCTATCTGGTACACTCACAGAACCTTCAGCATGATGGGTACGCTTCACCGGGCCTTCTGCCTATTTGGAACGTTCTCCGGGGCTTCGGCCCGACTGGTATGCCCCTCATGGCTTCGGTCTATCCAGGATGCCCTGGGTCTCTTGGCCTTCAGCTTACACTGGCCTGCCTCAATCCGACCACACATAAACCATGTCGACATATACATAATAAATAAGCATACATATAACTAGTCAATAGACAATCAGACAGATCTTACAGATCACTAAGCATAACATCATCCTATATACCAGGATATAGATCTACCAGATCACTATAGCATACAAACATGCGATAAACCAGGATAACAATCCAATGGGCCGACCTTGGTGCCTTCGACCCGAAAGTACAGTGAGGAAAACTCACCTCACAAATTGCACAAAAGATGAGAGGTCTCGACTCCGAATCTCAGCTCTCTAACCGACACCTATTCCCACCAAATGACCAATTTCCATCAAAATCCCAAAATACCCAAAATACCCTCAAGGTCAAACTTGATCAAAGTCAACTGGTCAAACCTACTAGGTCAACTAAGTCAACCCAGCCGAGTCAACACAACCGAGTCAACTCAGGGTGCTTATGCGGGGTGTACTCCAGAGGTACACTGGGCGTACACGTAGCCTCGCGGTTGACCACCATCGCGGTGGTTGACCCCATATGTAGGGCATACTCCGAGTATGCGGGGCATACCTTTGCAAGTCAAAAAATTCCATCAAGAGCTTAATCGCTTAAGCTCTTATGTCCAAACTTCAGATCCATGGCTAAAAAATTCTTAGGAGTCATAGGGTCTCCAACTTTATGACCTAGGATGTCCAATAAGTGCTTAACACAAGGTCTTATTCCATTAAGACCTTTTAAATGATGCATGAAGCAAAACAAACCATTTGGAACCCATTTTTATGACTTAAGACCCCTCCTAGGGTCTGAAAGGACAACTCAAAGATCATGAACATGCCATATTCAAGATCTAACATTTTGGGACCAAAAAGCTCCTTAAGGACAACCAAAACTAGATCTATGAGCTAGAGGGATAAAGTTGCAAGCTTTTTACATTACAATGGTTGCGAATGAAGTAGAAATCCCAGATCCAAGTGTTCCATTCCTTCAAGATGAGCTTAGCTTCCTTCCTTCTTCTTCTAAGGCACCAAAAACACGCTTCTAAGCTTGAAAAGGCTCCTCAAGGTGAAACTAGGGTTGCCCAAACGTATGAGAGGGATAGAGGAAGTTAAGGTGAATGAAATGAGGCTATAAGAGTGCTTAAATATGAGACACACCCTAAAAATTAGTGTTTCCTTAACTGGAAAGTATGCCCAGCGTACTAGGGCGCGCCCTAGTATGCTCAGTGTACACCACGTATGCATGGCGTACTCCGAAGGCCATAATTACAACAATGCCATTAGGGCTCCTTTTGCACAATTTCTTGAACTTAGGGACCAAAATGAAACATAATAAAATTATAGGGTTGAAATTTGAAGTACCTTATCATCGAGATTTTACAATTCTCCCCTACTTAATCTAGACTTCGTCCCCGAGGTCTTCCGCGGCGAATAACTCAGGAAAATGCTCCCGCATATCATCCTCCGGCTCCCAGGTCCACTTAGAGCCCTTAACCAAAGGTAGCACCTTGTTGCGCATGACTTTCATCTTTCTCTCATAAATAGCCATCGGCCACTCAACATAGTTTAGGTGGTCATCGACCTGACTATCGTCCAAGGAAGTCACTACCTCATCATCCAATTCTCACTTTCACAAATACAAAACATGGAAAGTGTTGTGAATCTGACTGAGCTCGTGAAGTAGATCCAATCTGTAAGCGACCTTGCCAACCCTGACAGTCACTTGAAAAGGTCCAATATACCTTGGACCCAATTTCCCCTTCTTCCTGAAGCGTATCACACCTTATCAAGATGAGACCAACAGTAATAAAATATTAACGACATGAAACTCCAACTCGGATCGGCGCCGGTCGGCATAGATTTTCTGCCGATTCTGTGTTGTCTGCAATCTCTGTCTGATTTGCTGGATAATCTCTACGGCCTGAAGGAATACTTCAGTCCTTCCCATAACCCTGTGATCAACCTCCCCTCAACAAACTTGGGTACGACATCTCCGACCATACAAGAGCTCAAAAGGCGGAGCACCAATGCTGGCGTGATACCTATTGTAGTAGGAGAACTCCACAAGAGGTAGGTAGGAATCCCAACTCCCACTAAAATCAGTAACACATGCCCGCAACATATCCTGAAGGGCCTGTATCGTCCACTCACTCTGGACGTCGGTCTGCGGATGATAAGCAGTGCTGAAATGTAACCTCGTGCCCAGTTCCTCATGGAACTTTTGCTAGAATCGGGAGGTGAACCGAACATCACAGTCTGAATCAATGGAGACAGAAATCCCATGAAGAACGGCGATCTCCCTAACATACACATCGGCCAACTTTTCGGCCGAAGATCTCTCCCGGATAGCCAAAAAGTGGGCATTCTTGGTCAATCGATCCACGATGACCCATATAGCATCAAAACCCTTCGCCGTCTTTGGCAACTTGGTGATAAAATCCATAGTGATATGCTCCCATTTCTACATGGGAACCTCCAGAGGCTGCAGCTTGCCATGCGGCCTCTGATCCTCAACCTTGACCAATCTGTAGATCAAGCACCTCTCGACATACCAGGAGATCTCCCTCTTCATACACGACCACCAATAAGTCAATCTCAAATCCTGATAAATCTTCGTGGCACCCGGGTGAATAGAAAATCAAGACTTATTAGTCTCCTCCAACACAATCTGTCTGACCCCACCAGAAACTGGAACCCAGACCTGACTACACCGGGTCAATAACCCTCGACTATCCGAGACAAACCTTTCGATCTAACTATCACATCCCCAAACCGGAACGACAGAAACGTTCAGGGGTGGAGGACGTCATGTCAAGTATCACAACACATGCATCATAGTAATCAAAGTATCAACAACCATCGTATTGATAATATAATATTTACATTATGTTCAAAACATTACTTGAAATACATAAAAAGTACAACAAAAGATAAGACGTAAAGCTCCGTCTTTGCAACACCCGGAAGAGAGTACGTGTCTACTAATGACCATGAGAATACAAGTGGTTTGAAAAAAAGTCAACATTTAAGTTGCTGAGTTCATAAGTATTTTTGTTACATAAAGTATATCCTTTATTCTTTTGAAAAGTTTGCCAGTTTCTCCAGAAAATCCTATATTTTCTGCTGATAGATGATAAGTAAAACAACTCATGATTGTTCCTTCTACAAGTACTTAGTGAATACAAGTCATATACATTTAGATCGAATAGATAGTCGACTGTGTGGTTCTACCCGAAGCCCACAACCAAACAAGGAACATGAAATGAGGCGGACTCAACACATCCCACTATTTGTCGGATCCTCATGTATCTAACCCTAAAGTATTTACTAAGTACATTAAGTTTAATGATCCTTTAATTTGAAAACGTTCCCTTAAGAAAATTCTATATTTTATTAATAAGTAAAATGACTGTAGTTAATCCTTTTGTAATCATTTGGTGAATACTAATTATATATAGTACAGATCGATTAGACAATTGAATAGGTGAATCTGTCCTAAGCCCACAACGAGACAAGGAATAGGAAATGAGGTGGAAGCCACACATTCCACTGTCTATCGGATCTTTATTATATATAATACTAATGTATTCATCAAGTAATTACATAATTAACATTAACGAATCTCCGGTAAAATGGTAACCACAATAGTTCCTTCTATAATCACTCAGTTTATACTAACTATATATAACCTAATATCGAATGGACAGTTGAATGTGTGAATCTGCCCTAAGCCCACAACCAAATAAGGAACAGGAAATGAGGCGGAAGTCACACATTCCACTGCCTATCGGATATTATTTATATATAATTTGAATGTATAAACTAAGGAATTATAGAATTAACCATAAAGGTCCTTTATGTAATACTAGTTTAATAATATAATAATAAACCCTTTGTAAATAAGTTTATCTTCCAAAATAACGATGTAAACCATAGAAAATCCTATATTTTCTATAAAATCGATATTAGTCTTAAATGCTCCAAGACCGAGAAGCACAAGTATAATTACCATACTTAGCTTAATGATACCCAGTTTTGTTTATCAGTAACCCTATTTGAACATGTAATTACCCTGAAAACTTGATGTGACAATACTACCCTCCTATGATCACTTAGCACAAACGAGTTGTATAATACCGAGATCGAATAGACAGTTGAATGGGTGAATCTGACCTAAGCCCATAACCAAACAAGGAAAAAGAAATGAGGCGGAAGTCACACATTCCACTGTCCCGTATAGATCTATACACCAACTCGCGTTCTCCCTTATGAAGACTCTGGTTATAATTAAGATTCGAACGGGTACCCTGAGTGGTACATCTAGTGGTTCACAATCCTGTATTAATTATTTACATAAAATGTAAAACCTTTTTATAATTAACAAGTAATTTTGTAAAAAGATTTCCTTTCATTTCATAAACCATGTTTATTAGTTCATTTCCATGTTTTAAGCTGGATTTTTGTATAATAGTTCCTATGATCCATAAACCATACCTATTATAGTTTATAAGTTGATTTCTATGATTTTAACAAGTTTCAAGTTCAAATACATTTAAAAAAAAATAGAAAACATAATAAGTAAATTATGTTTTTAAACACACGCAATCTTCTGTTTTACTTGTATTCCCCCCCTTTAAAACATTAAAAATCTTGGAAAATATGGGGGTATGAACTCACCTTATTTATGGGATTCAATAGAAGATTTGGTTAATTTCCCGAGTGAAATCCTGAGGCACAAACGAGTCCTATTTAGTATATTATGACACATATGTGTATATAGTTAGTGAATATAACTACAAAGGTGTTTAGGAAACAACCTTGGATGCTAGAATAACTCACCAAAAGAGTGCTAGAAGCAAGTTAGGAGACTGGAATCGAGTTCACGGCCACCTGGAGGTGTTCACGGCCCAAGAAAATGAAGGGTTTACGGCCTTGGGAGGGTTCACGGCCTAGAAATGGTGAAGAACACTTGAAGATCTTGTTGTTTGGTGAGTGTTTGTGTAACATCCGGTTTTTCAAGAATATTATTGTGTATGTTAATCTTGAGATTTAAGGAGAGACTCGACGAGTTGAGGGTCCAACTCACCGAGTCGAGTCGACTTGCTCGCGTGGATTTAATGAATGGACTCGACGAGTCAGAGGAGGGACTCGCCGAGTAGGTGCTGGGTAGAGAAACCCTAATTTACCGGTTTGGGACCTATTTAAAGGCACTTATAGCCTCATTTGCGGCTACCTTCCCCTGAGAGCAAACCCTAATTGCTATTGGAGCTAGAGAGTGAGAGAGAAGCTCATATTGTGGTTCTTGTGCATCATTTGAGGAAGAGGAGGAGGTTATCAAGCAAGGAGCTTGAGGTGAGGCGGTTGGATCCAGTCATTTCCTGTTCAGAGCTCCTGAGGAAGGTAAGAAGTCTTTACCTTTCTTCTTATTTTGGATAGATCTCATATCCATGGAGATTTAGGGCTTTTTGCCATCTTTTGTTTGGGTTTTTGAGTAGCATGAGTTGCCAAGAAGTCTAGACTTCAGATCTAGACTTTGTGAGGTCCAGAGAGTCCAAAGATTATAGCTTTATTAAGCTATATAAGAGTTATTGTGGTTAATCATCCTTATTAGAGTTATATTGGCATTACGAGCCCTATATGCCATGTTTAAACGTAAAGCTTGCAGCTTTACGTGACAATCGACCCTTAGGATGATAGATCTAGTGTTTGGGGTTATGGATCTGCCTTAAATCGTTTGAATGAGGAATCTAATCGAAAGGACTCGCCGAGTCCATGGCCTGACTCGACGAGTCGGTTAGGGTTTGTCCCGATGAGTTTAATCATGTGATAACTCGGCGAGTTGGAGGTCAACTCGATGAGGTGAGCTGGACTTTCTTGAGACTTCTGAGGAAAAGAGGGGACTGGACGAGTTGCATGAGTGCAATCGACGAGTCAGGTCAAACATGGACTATTGACTTGAGTTTGACTTCTGTTGACTTTGGGGTTCTGGTCAACATGAGTGATGGAGACCATGGAGGGGTAAAATGGTCTTTTATCCACTTCAAGAGTTAGACAGAGAAAGAGGATGGCCTTTGGAATAGGTGAGTATTAATAGAGCATTAATTAGAGATATTTATCCTATGTGATAGGCGGAGGCTAGTTCGAGATTTCCGAGTACGAGACTGTCATTTGCTGGCTTGCCAGGTACGTCTTCTCACTATACGTTACCCTGAGTGGTAGTTATGTGTTACCGGAAGGTCTTATGTGCTTACATTGAGTATTATGTGATGCTGCCTTATGTGTTATGATGTGCATTATTTCTTTGTGATTTATGCCATGCGGAGCTTTACAGACCGGACCAGAGGGTCCAACGATTTATGAGGCCAGAGGGTCCTCAACCAGACTGGACTGGAGGGTCCAACGAGCTAGAATGGACGAGAGGGACCAATGAGCTATGGGACTGGAGAGTCCCGCTGAGACACATTGACCGGAGGGTCTTACAGAGTATAGCCTCGAGTGGCGAATTAGTTGTATGTGGTAGTTTGGGGAACTCACTAAGCTTCGTGCTTACCGTGTTATGTGTTATGTGTTTCAGGTTTTCTCAGGATCGCGGGACGGCACTGGCTTGATTGTACACACCAGATAAAGAGTTATGTTTGAGGATCCTAGATTATTAATGGAGTTGTGTTTTGTAAATTGAATAAACGAGATTTTTATACAATATGTTATGAAAAGTATGCGATTTTTAAATGAAAATTTTGTTTGAAAATTTACGTCGTTACAATTTGACGGCCCTTTGATGTATTCCAAGAAGATGGTAACGAAAAGTGTGACAACCCGAAACTTTGTCCGTTTCCGTTACGCGAGTTTCGTTACTAAAATTTCGAATTTGTTAACTTTTCCGTCAAACTTTTTGGTTTAGGAAATAATCTAGTTATATTTAATTAAATTATTTACGAGTTGGAACCAAAAATCGCGCGGAAACCCGAATATCTCAAAAAATCTAGCATTTACGGTCTAAATGAGATTACGGCAGTAAACGTGTTTACGGCCGTAAACTCGTTTACGGCCGTAAACTCGTTTACGGTCCACCTTTTAACTGGTTTACGGTCCACATTTCTGGCCAAAAACTCTCTCCTTCTCTCTCTAAGAACCTTAACCGTAAACACTCAAAACGCCTTCAAACTTCGGAATTCATCGAGAAACCACGTTTGGAGTCACTTGGGAACACCTGGAATCGATTATCTCTTCAAAATCAGCAATCAGAACCATTTTTCTTGAGTTTACGGTCCACCTTCAAGAACCGTAAACCCTGTTCTTGAGTTTACGGTCCAACCTTCAGAAACCGTAAACTCTGTTCTTGAGTTTACGGTCCAAGCCTTCAAGAACCGTAAACTCCTCTTCGACCATAAACACCTTTTAACTGGTGTTTTTGACTGAAAACTCACCTTCTTCGATTCGATCAAGTCTCGGTAACATTCCTCAACCGAATACAAGTGTTCTTATGACACTTTATTTATCGAAATCGCTAATTTAGATACATATATGTATTTATTTGATAATAGGATTTCGTTAAGTGTCGTGCAACAACTCGAGGATCTTCATTTTCAGTCAACGATTTCACGCAACAACTATGAGTTCATACCCCTACATTTTTCCGTGTTTTTAATGTTTTTAGGGGGGAATACAAGCTAAACATAAATGTTTTCAAAAACTTATGCAAATCTCATAGATTAAATCCCTTTTGTACTATGCTGAGCATAAGGGACGTTTTCATTAAAATTTGCATAGTTTTTCGGACACGCTATTCACTACATTATACATGCAAACTATAATCGGTATAGTTTGGGATTTTTCTAAAAATATAACAAGTGCAGAAACTTTCATTGTTAAACATATGCACTGAGACAGAAACCATTTACAGTTTACATCACCACTTTATCATGGTATTCATAACTGTAATTATCACTATATACGGTATACCTACAGATTTTCACTACGGTAGAACGCTACTACACTACATGTAAACTGGATTGTACGATACTGTGAGGCGCTACTTCACTACTGTACCCTTAGGTGTACAGGGATAAATCCTACCACTGTATAACCAGAGTCTCCTGGAGGGAGAGCGTGAGATTTGTGAATAGATCTATTCGGGAGTGACAATCCCATATCTGGACTGCTAGCTACAGTTAGGCGGGCACGCCTGTGATGTACAAATGTCATTTAACTCGACGCCTGAAGAACGTTGGAAAGGTCTCTAGTCATATCAAGCATGGTTATACGACTCACAATATGTATAAATCACCTTTAGTTTACAACTTAACACTCTTCAACAGTTCTATTTTTACTAAATAGAACTGATACACGCTACGTATTCTGGCTAAGGCTAGGGTTTTTCAAACATAACCGATTATGCAATGGTTTCACATATAAAATACTTACACTTCATGATTAGTTTTAGCTAGTCACATGAGGTAGTATTCTCGCATATCACTACAGTTTTCAGTAACGAACATTCATGGTTTTATACGAAATCGATAGCGCTACCCTTTACACTAAAGAAAATATCGGATTTTCTTGGAAACATACAGATATTCATGGTTTATTACAGAACTGATAACACTACGTTTTCACTAAGGAAAATATCGGATTTTCTTGAAACTATTCAAATATTTTCCGAACTCATCAACGGATTTGACTACAAACCACCGCTTATGAACTCACCAGCTTTATGCTGATACTCTTTTAAACTGCTTGTATTCTCAGGAAATCAGTAGACAGGTGCCTGCTGAGTTTTTGAAGAGTTGAAGCAATAAGAGTTTAATGTTATATGCATAGAAGTTATATGATGTAATTAAAACAAGTTTCAAAATTGATGTAAACATTTTTACTTAAGTATTCACTGTAATGGTTGTGTTGCTATGATTGCTGTTATTTATTGGTTGTGATGCTATACATGACGTCCTCCACCCCGGAACGTTTCCGCCATCAGCGTTGGGGTGTGACAGATTGGTATCAGAGCCCTTGTTTATAGCGAACTCGTATACCGAACCTTACGTGGTATACAACTATAAACACTAAGGGGCCTAAGTGCTCTACGCTAAAAGTATACTTTCAATATATAAAGTATTTTTATAAACGTATACGAGCATGCATACATAACAGAATTCGTGTCACTAGTAGAGCAAAACAAAAAGTATTTGGATGTTGGAACGTTGCGGTTAAACCTGGGCAGTATGTAATCATGTCTAGGGTGAATATAGCCTGATCAACTATATTCAGTCGAGAGATGACCAACATGTGTTTGGGAGTGACTGTGGTGCTACAGCAGGCCTAAAACTTACCAAAGTCATCTCACATAAAATACTATAGGAGTATTTTCGCTAGAACCAAACTCAGTATACAGATTCACTCTAAGTGTTGCTACCTCTCCTTCCTTAAGCGATAACTTACTTGTATTAGTAACCTTTCTATGTTTATCGCTCGGTAGAATACTTTCATTATCAGGATGAGATATATTTTGTTTTTATATCTCGAGGACTTACCTACCTCTTCTTCCTGATTGTTTCTAGAACAAGATGCCTCCTCGACCAAGACCCATCAGAAGGAACGACGTCACTCCGCCACCACCACCACCACCCCCTCAGTTCGACCCCGTCATGTTCCAGGCAGCAGTTACAGCCGCCGTGACTGCAGCATTGGCACAAGTGAATGCTGGTGGGGCTGGAGGTGGAACCAACCCTCAAAGGCAAGACGGATCCCAGGTACAACAAAAAGAGTGTTCCTACAAGTACTTCATGACTGTGAAACAAAGGAACAAAGGCGAAGGCTCACGATTTCCGGAGAATGTGATGTCGGCGCTGGCTGACGATGGCATCGCAGATGCAGCATGGCGCCAACTCTGGTGGTTGGTGCTCGAACTCAATAAAGCGGCAGCGGCCGGCGATGGGGATACAAGGTGGGCGGCAGAAATGGAGAAGGAGGGTGGAGGCGGCTGAAGTATTAAGGTAGGGTTAGGGTTTTAGGTGGTGACAGGTAAATACCCGATCCCTTGAACAAATTTCCATAATAACACATTTAGTCCCTCTCTTCCCTTTTCTTTCAAAACAAAACCCTAATTTACCCTTTAAACCCTTGTTTCCAATGATCCTTTTCATTACAAGTCCAATATTTACAAAACAACCCCTTCCTCTATAAATTATTCTCAATTAAGATTCGTAAATTACCATTTAACCCCTCCTTCTGAAAATCCTTACAATCCAAGTCGAAAATGTTACCAATCGGCCCTTGACTTATGAAAATCTTTACAAATTAAGTCCCACAATCACACTTTAACCCCTAGAGATTCAAATCTTGTCATTTGGCTCCCCGAAACCATCAGCCCACTAATTATTATTTAATTTCTGAGCTCTAACAATATAAAATAATAATAATTACTTCCCGGGGTTCCTGATTTATTATTTAATTAAACTGTTAAAAAAATGGGATGTTACAACTCTCCCCCACTTAAATTTGATTTCGTCCTCGAAATCGTTTCTTATCATCCGTTACACGCCAAACACATTGAGCTACTTGGCTACAATCCCGTGCATAACTCTAGCCTTTCCAAGGCAACCATATCTAACCCTCGCAGGGTTCTAAAACCAGGAAAATAAACAAATCCCTTACAATATGATCACAATTACTCGATCCGAAATCTGGAGTCTCGAGATGGTTTGGCTTCCTAACAGACTGCCCACACTGGATCATTGTCGAATGCATTGCACTTAACTCCCAACTGGCTACTAAACTTCTGATAACCTAGGGTTCCCACTAGAAAACAGAATCAAAAATCCCACACTGCTAACTATGATCCTTTAGTTCCCGAACCACATACATATAATAACCGGCTTATCAGCACAAATACTCATACCTGGCCCAATCAGCCTCGGGCTGGAATACCAAGCATGCCTACAACGGGTCCAGTCATCCCTAGGATGGAATACCCTCGTATCACGCATATGTTGATGGTTTTGAGCATTCTAACACTTCCTAAGTGTACATGCAACCCTAATAACCTTGGATCTATGTTTGTCTAATAATCATGCAAAGTTGAATTCCAAGGTTATATTCCCTATCTAGCATACATGGGGAACATTTTTAACTTGAATGAAAGATAGAATAACTTACCTTGTTGTTGATTATGATCCTTGAAACCTTGTGAGCCTAGCACCCCAAGTGTGATGCCTCAAATGCTTCACACAACACCAAATGCAAAGGAGTAAACTTTGAGAGAATCTTACACTTGCAAAATCGGCTCTAGCCCTCTTGTTTCTTAGTGTAGCCTATTTTGGTGGAGAATGGGTTTCTTATATAGTGTTGACACATCTAGGGTTACACCATGTAAACCCTAATGTGTCATGACTCTTCATTTCCATGACCCATGGGTTTGTAACTCCCATGGAGCATCCATGGAGCATCCTATGGGTGCAACCCAACTTGATAATCCATGGAGCCTCTTAGCCCACTATATAAGATATGGAAGATTTACATAATCTACCCATATATTTAATTAGTTATCTTTTGATCACTTAATTAATTCCAAATTAATTCTTGATCAAACTAATTAAATAATATTATTAATATATTAGAACTTATAATATATTAATAAACCATAAGTGTTATTTCTTTCATTTTAGTTTATCCAATTGCATGGTGCCATGCAACCCAAATGGACCATGCCGGGTCGGGTCAAGTACATACCAGAAATAGTTATGGACTTAGACACCTTATCCAATAGTCTCCCACTTGGATAAGTCTAATAACTATAACTGCAATACTTCAGGAACCGATCGGCAATCGTAGCTCTTTCAAGGTCTCTCGGAACTGAGAAGATGATGATACGCCATTTAAGATAAGTGATCATATAATCCTCTGTTCTAGATATCAGCCGGACAAATACATGGAACAATGTCTTACTTATTGTCCAGCAGTTTGTTTCCCGATTTCCGATTTGTTTGACAAAGAACTTAATTGAACACATCAACTTAGTTCTGACCGGGCTCGGTACATAGGTCAAAACAAAATCATCGAGGGGCCCAGATATCAGCTTCTAATCCAAGAAGGAACAGATAAACTTCGACTCATATGTTTGTTCTACCACTCATTGAATTATACACAAAAGCACGTTTTATAACATCGAGTTACCAATGCGTTAACGTACAATCAATGCATAACCAACTCATAAGTAACAAATCATATCTCTAGGTTTGAAGACTTATATGATATTACCGTCTCACGATCACTCGAGATAAATTCCATGAAGTGATTCCAGTGAGCGTGGGTTGAGTCCAATCCTCAGAACTTATGAGCACTCATGAGTGTTGTAGCCATGTCCAACAACTTAGACCTCTGCAACCAATCATGACAGTCTTGATTCATACTTACTTCCGACATATGACCGACTGTGGAGGTTCGAATAATATGATATACCAAACATAATTATTTTGGAACTCAAAATATGCAAAAGAAATATTGTAAACGATCGACAAGAGATAGCAACACTTTACTCATAAATAAAACACCTTTTATTCATCATCTACTAAATCTAATATTATCCTTCAGCGCTATGCTCCGAGCATGCTGGAGATGCTTAACCTGAGTCAGTCCCTTCGTGAGGGGATCTGCTGGATTCTCATCCGATGATACCCTCTTTGCCACGAGGAGTCCTTCTTCTATTCGATGTCTGATGAAATGGTATTTTCTGTCGATGTGTCTGGATCTCCCGTGATCCCTAGGTTCCTTGGCTAAGGCAACTGCACTTTCACTATCACAGAAAATTTCCATTGGCTCTTTAATAGCTGGTACAACTCCAAGGTCTCCAATGAAGTTCTTCAGCCATATCGCCTCCTTTGCTGCCTCGCTAGCTGCTATATACTCTGATTCGCAAGTTGAATCAGCCACTGTCTCTTGCTTGGAACTCTTCCAAGAAATTGCTCCTCCATTTAAGGTAAAGACCCAGCCTGACTGAGATCGGAAATTATCCCTATCAGTCTGAAAGCTAGCATCACTATACCCTACAACTCTCAAGTCTTCACTCCCACCGAGGGTAAGGACCCAGTCCTTAGTCCTCCGTAGGTACTTGAGGATATTCTTTACCGCAGTCCAGTGTGCCTTGCCAGGGTTCCCCTGATACCTGCTAACCATGCTCAAAGAAAAGGCTACATCAGGTCGAGTACACGTCATAACATACATGATCGATCCTACAGCCGAAGCATAAGGTATTCGACTCATTTCTGCTATCTCAGCCTCAGTACTAGGGCTTTGTGTCTTACTCAATCTGGCGTTACTCTGGATGGGTAACTCTCCTTTCTTGGAGTCCTGCATGCCGAATCTCTTCAACACCTTATCCAAGTAAGTACTCTGACTAAGTCCAATTAGTCTTTTACTCCGGTCTCTCAAGATCCTTATCCCTAGAATATAGGCAGCTTCTCCTAGGTCCTTCGTAGAGAAACACTTCCCAAGCCAGGACTTAACTTCCTGCAGAGTTGGGATGTCATTTCCTATGAGTAGTATGTCATCCACATACAATACCAAAAAGCTAACTATACTCCCACTAGCCTTGACATATACACAAGATTCATCTTCACTCCTAGAAAAGCCAAATTCCTTGACTTTCTCATCAAAGCAAAGATTCCATCTGCGAGGTGCTTGCTTTAACCCATAAATGGATTTCTCAAGCTTACACACTCTATTAGGGTACTCTGTGTTGACAAAACCCTCTGGCTGACTCATGTAAACATCCTCAGCCAACTTTCCATTAAGGAAAGCCGTTTTGACATCCATTTGCCACATTTCATAGTCATGAAATGCGGCTATGGCTAACAGAACCCTAATAGACTTAATCTTGGCCACTGGAGAAAAGGTCTCATCATCATCAACTCCCGGAGTTTGTGAGAAACCCTTTGCAACCAGTCGTGCCTTATAAGTGTGTACATTACCATCCATGTCGGTCTTCTTCTTGAAGATCCATTTGCACCCTACAGTCTTACGACCTGGTACATTCTCAACCAAACTTGATTGTCATACATGGACTGTATCTCGCTGTCCATTGCCTCTTTCCACTTGGCTGACTCAGGGCCTGCCATGGCTTCCGCGTAACTGTTAGGTTCATCCAGACCTATCAGTGTCTCATCACTGATAAGTGTATCACCTTCCGCAGTAATATGGAATCCATAGTAATGCTCAGGTGCATTCCTAACCCTTGTGGAACGCCTCAGAGGTACAGACTTGTCAATTGGCTCAACAGAAGTTTCCTCCTCAAGTTGAGTGCTAGGGTTTGAAGTTCCTTCACCACTTGACTCTTGAATTTCTTCAAGGTCAACTTGCCTCCCACTGTCTCCTTGGCTTATGAACTCTCTCTCTCGAAAGAAAGCCCTCCTAGCTACAAAGACCACATTCTCACTAGGTCTGTAGAAGAGGTAACCAAAGGATTTCTGTGGGTAGCCGATGAAAATACACCTCTCACTTCGAGGTTCGAGCTTATCATGAGTCTTGCGTCTCACGAAAGCCTCGCAACCCCAAATCTTAATGTGGTCTAGTTTGGGTACTTTACCAGTCCACATCTCATGAGGAGTTTTGGCAACTTTCTTTGTGGGAACTAGATTAAGGATATGGGCGGCAGTCTCTAAGGCATACCCCCAAAATGAGATTGGTAGCGAAGCTCGACTCATCATGGAACAAACCGTATCCAACAAGGTTCGATTACGCCTATCAGCTACACCATTCAACTGCGGTGTCCTGGGAGGTGTCAATTGTGAGACAATCCCACATTCCCTAAGATAGTCGAGGAACTCTGAACTAAGATACTCACCACCTCGATCGGATCGAAGCATCTTAATGTTCCTGCCCAATTGATTCTCGACTTCCTGTTTAAACTCTTTAAACCTCTCAAAAGTCTCTGACTTATGCTTGATTAAGTAGACATATCCATATCTACTGTAATCATCAGTAAAAGTCAAATAATAACGATTAGCATCCCTTGTGGCATGTTTTAAGGGCCCACACACATCTGTGTGTATAAGATCCAACAAACCTTCACCCCTCTCACAAGAACCTGTGAAGGGTGACTTTGTCATTTTTCCAAGTAAGCATGATTCGCAACTATCATCTGACTTTAGGTCAAATGACTCCAATACTCCATTCTTTTGGAGTTGGCCTATGCGTTTCTTGCTTATATGTCCAGGACGACAATGCCATAATGATGCTTTATCCAAGTTATTATCATTAATAGAATCAATACACAATACATTATTTCCTAAGTTATCAACCACAGATACAGTTTCATACACACCATCACAAGGTAATGCTTTAAAATAAAGAACATTATTAAAGAAAGCATTAATCGAACCAACTTCATTATCAAATGAAAAGGTGAAACCTTGTTTATACAATGCATGAAAGGAAATAATATTTCTTGCCATTTCTGGCGAATAACAACATTTATTCAAATCTAAACTAAACCCACTACTTAGCGATAAAGTATAAACTCCAATCTTGGTGACAGGTAAAGCTTTCCTATTCCCCATGATTAAGTTTATTCTTCCATGCTCCACATTCTCACTTCTTCTTAGTCCCTGCAAATCAGAACATATATGAATACCACAACCGGTATCAAGGACCCAAGAGTTAGAATGGGGTGAGTTATTAGATAAGATAGTGTAAATACCTGCATGGTTGGGTTTAACTTTCCCATCCTTCACATCTTGCTGGTATTTTGGGCAGTTCCGCTTCCAATGTGACTTTTCATGGCAATAGAAGCATTCAGCCTCTTTTGGGTCAGAAGAAGGAGTGACGAAACCTTTCTTGGTTCCACTTGAAGAAGAGCCATCAAGGGTCCTAGCCTTGGTACCCTTCCAAGAGCTCTTCCTCTTCTTCCCTCTACCTTTCCCGATTGCCAAAACCGGGGCGGAGTTTGGAGTAGGAGTGTTAACAACCGACTTACCCTTAAGACCTGTTTTTGCGGTCTTGAGGAGTCCCTGAAGTTTGCTGAGTGTGACCTCTTCCTTATTCATGTGATATGTCATGCGGAATTGATCATAGCACGATGGTAAGGAGTGAAAAATGATATCTATTGCAAGCTCCTCAGGGAAGTTCACATTAAGCTTCAGCAACCGATCCACATACCTTTGCATTTTCTGCATGTGGCTCGTGACGGATTCCCCGTCCTTCATCATGGTTGTTATGATAGAGCATATGATTTCATACCTCTCTTGTCGTGCACTTTGATGGTGTCTTTCCATCAGATCTTGGTGCAATTCAAAAGGGTAGAAGTCCTCATAGGACTTTTGGAGTTCCGCTGTCATGGTGGCCAACATGATGCATGCCACTTTTGTAGCATCCCTTTCATGTGCCCGGAAGTCAGCGATCTCCTGGGGAGTTGCAGTGGTCTCATCAATCTCCTTAAGCTCCTTGTCAAGGACATATTCTTTGTCCTCGTAGCGGGTAATCATCCTGATGTTTCTGATCCATTCATTGAAGTTGGATCCATCAAAAGTGACTTTCCAACACAAGTTCATAAGGGTAAAGGAGCCATTAGGATTAGAGCCAGAAGCAGCATTGTTTGAAGACATCTGAAAGAAGAGAACAAGATTAGTTTAGATATTAAGAGAGTCCTTAATAAAACACCCAAATGTAATATTAAGGCTAGAATCCAATCACAATATATTATAACTTAGAAGAGGTATGCCGTAATCCAAGCTATAACATATTTGAAAGGTAGGTGAATGACGATTCACCAATTTCCACCATGAAAAACGAAATATAAATATTAGGTTTTTAATTGGTTCTTAGAAATTCCTAGATTCTTTTGAGATTCAATGAACTTTTCAGAGGCATGTTTCAATCTCGAGTGTGCCCTCCAAGTTTTGTGACTGGGATACCGAGGATCACAAAACGAGGTGTGAAGTAACCATGCAAATCACTTGGTACTCTCAAGGTTTATCACTCAATCGATGTGCCGGTAAACTACACACGCTCCACCGATGCTATGGTAAACCTTAAGTCACCCTTTACCTACCTTGTCAAGTCCAAGTTAGTGTGCCGGTTAACCACACACGCTCCACCAACGACTTAAACAAAGTGTAAAGTGTAATTTCATGGATTAGCACCTTATTCACATTTTCCTAAAGTAACTAAGATTGGGAATTTAATAAAAGCATTTAGTTACTTTATAATATTCATCATGCTTTTAATGAGAATTTATAAGTCCTTGTCTTACCCGTTCGGCTAACGACCCTCCACCGATCAAGGAAGCGGTGGGTGAGAGTGGACACCCATTAAGTTGCCATTTTATAGGCAACAACCTTATACCCCCCTTATGGACCGGCTTCATGAATGAGGCGTACTAGCGGTAAGACGACTTGACGTTATACATATATATATTAGTAACTTATAATATTATAAAGTATAAGGGTTGAATTTTAACTTTTAAAATTCTAAGGGTTGGAACTAAAGTTTTAATCAAGACTTTACATGTTCCAAAACTTGAGGGCAAGTTTTGTAAACTTCCAAAACTTATCATTTCTTATAACTTATGAATTAATTGAGTAATAAAAATGAAGACTCTTCATTTTTATAACTCTTGTGTTCTTTTAATGGCTTTAATAAAAGTGAGACTTTTGGTTTTCCATAACTTGAGGACAAGTTATGGACTCCATTAAAACACATTATGATCATGAATTAAACTACCATGAAGGTTACAAACAATTCCTATGATCATCTAATCTTCATAAGTTCAAGAACATGAATATGAACACTTTCAAGAATCAAAAATTACACTTAAAAAAAAAATTGTAATTTTAATAATTGCCATTGTAAATGGATTAGCATAAACATTACACCATCTAAAACAAGCTTTAAAACATCAAAACAGTTTAGGGTAATGTTTCTAGTCCATTTCCAGCAACAAATGTGCAAACTTTCATACGAGCAGAAAACAGAAAAACGATTTTTTTCAAGCTGTTTGCACACAAAAAAAACAAAAAAACAACAAACAAACCTAGTCTCTGATACCACTAATTGTTTTGAGCATTCTAACACTTCCTAAGTGTACATGCAACCCTAATAACCTTGGATCTATGTTTGTCTAATAATCATGCAAAGTTGAATTCCAAGGTTATATTCCCTATCTAGCATACATGGGGAACATTTTTAACTTGAATGAAAGATAGAATAACTTACCTTGTTGTTGATTATGATCCTTGAAACCTTGTGAGCCTAGCACCCCAAGTGTGATGCCTCAAATGCTTCACACAACACCAAATGCAAAGGAGTAAACTTTGAGAGAATCTTACACTTGCAAAATCGGCTCTAGCCCTCTTGTTTCTTAGTGTAGCCTATTTTGGTGGAGAATGGGTTTGTAACTCCCATGGGTCATGGAAATGAAGAGTCATGACACATTAGGGTTTACATACTAACCGATCGCTAGTGAATGCTACAGCTACCCCCGCAGTCTTACAACACTTCCCATACTGACTGAACACACACTCAAACTAACACACGACTAAACTCAATTCATGAATATAATTCCCACCTGATTTCCCCAAGTTTTGCTATCAAGCATCGAGAAGACGCGATCCACATGCTAGGGAGTTTTACCGAACTCCCAACTCACACAACCCTCAAACTAAACAGCCGCTAGGGTTGTCTTCCTTCCTCACAACAACAAGAAACTTATCCCATTTTAGAAAAAAACCGATCCTGCTTCTGCATTCCGGGTCGATTCTCCCCCAATTAGATTCAACTAAATCTTCACAATACATGGAAATTTGAAAATTCCCCATCCTTTTTACTTTCCAACGATCGATATGATGACAACTAGACCCTTTCCAACTAGAGCTTCATTACCAGCCAATCGCAAGTGATCACACACTTCCAAGAACTAGCTGAACACTTCCTGAGTCCCAGTGAAACCGACAATCCCTAATGCTTGAATGATCCCACACTCAAATCTTGAAGCCCAAAAGACAGATACTCCAACTAATACCTCATCAACGAGCTACTTCCTTTAGCGCTTTCATTCGCCAATCAATAACGGTTACTAAAACCACTCAATCCTGACAATGCTGAATAACCATTCTGGGGGACCCTGTCCGCAAACCTCCCATATGATAACCTTCTTCCCCAAAGTGCTCCAATAAATCTCCCGCTCTCGGCTCTAGAAATCATACCATTCAGGGCCTCGTACCCTGACTCACTATTCAGCTCAATCATTCACAGCTGAATTGCAGTAGCTAAAGCAACCTTTGCCCTAAACCGGCTACGAACCTACTCCCGAGACATAGTCTCCAATACCAAAAGTGCAATAGATCGCACAATCAATCCTTACCGTCCGATGTAAGAGATCCAAGGTGAATTAGATCTTAGCTCCTATGGGTTAGAACAGTAATCGTGTACACATCACAAGATACTCATGTCGCATTGACCCACCTGCGCTTACCAGCGCCGAAATACTGTCACCAGTCCCTGCGACTAACTGACCCCGAGCTGGAATACAACCTGATCCAGGGATCACAAGCCTTTTCACTCCTTTGAACTCGTAAAGCTAATTGGGCACAATCCTTGCCCTTGAAAACGACATTCCTATCCATCAATTAACCATTCTAGTTCCAGCTGCAAAACCCCAGCTGAACATAATCATCACTCCTTTCTAGAGTCCCCACGACTCACAATCCGACCTCGAGCAAAACCCCTGAAGCCTCAAATCTACAAACGCAAGAGCTAGACTCTCCCGCCTAACCCGCAGAATGTAACAACTACAGAACATATCCTTGATCACAAATAACTGCAGCCCTCTGCTCATCAGAATATGTCCTAGTAATAAATCTCGGTACTGGAAAGCTCGACCAGCTCCTCCCCTTACCGTCGTTACAGCTGCTAAAGCTGCCGCGGCAACCCTCTCAGCAATGGATGCATAGCGCTCGACGAAGTACTCAACCATGACAATCTTAATAGACCGAAACATGCCCGGAAACTGTCCCCAGACAACTCGATCACCTCCTCCCGGATGGTCTCACTGACACGGTCCTCTGACAATGTCGGCCTATCCTGGCTGCCAGCTCCCGATCCTAACCTGGATCCAATCTCAAGACGTCTCGTAACCACCATGCCGATAAAACACCAGAAGGATCACTGATAACCCATATAGATACAGGGAACCAACTCCCAACCCAACCCTAGGGGTTGTGAGTTCCTTGCTACGCGTATGGGTCCTGTGCTTTCAGTAGTATGGGCCCCTACTACCTTCCACACCTACCCATATTTGTCTCAAGTATTACCACAACGCCCTAACTGTATACATAACATGGCGAGCGCTCAATTCTCACTCCTAGAGGAATGCTAAATATCTCATAACTGGCCTGCCGGGCTCACACAACCCACCCATCCATGAAACTTCAACCAACCCTGCAGTACTAGTGTATGCTAGCCATACATAAGGCTGGACCCTATAGACTTTCGAATATCCAGTCCTACCCTAAGCTCCCAATCAAACAAGAACAGAACATAAGGCCAAATCAAACATTCTCAGGCTATGAGATCTTAATTATGTATAACCGTGAAACATATAGTAAGCAACTACAGTAATGATGTCAATCTCATATAAAGGAAACCCTAGGCTAGCAAGCATCATGAAATCAGGTAATTCTATCATGCAATTCCTGAAGATCCCTAGCCTAGCACTAGCATGTTGTTCTAACATATCACATAATCAAATACTGTATGGTATTTTGGGGTCACTTACTGGCTCCGGTTGATCGTACACCCTGCATCCTCCTTTACTTATTTTGAAAACCATTTGAAAATCATTTTGAAAATCTTTTCCTTGATTTGAGACTAGAGTCACACGAGTGTTCCTCCAATTCACTCAAACCAAAGCTCTGATACCAACTTGTAACACCCATAAAATTCAAGCCAATTTGAAACTTTTTAGAACATTTAAAACCATTAAGTTATTACAGTTTGTTTTAAAAATAGTTTAAACATCAGAGTATCCCCAGAATCAATCATGAAAATGTAAGGAGCTGTACGATCACGCCTTTTCCTTGCCACAATCGCCTGATGTACCTGAAACAATAAACTAAAACTGTAAGCTCGAAAGCTTAGTGAGTTCCCCCAAAATACCCATACCCACAATAATACACATATAATCATAAACATCATACTACGGGTCCAATCAACCATCGGGTTGGAATACCCCAGGCCCTCAACCAACAGGATGGAATGCCAACACACTATGGGTCCAATCAACCATCAGGTTGGAATACCCCAGGCCCTCAACCAACAGGTTGGAATGCCAACACACTATGGGTCCAATCAACCATCAGGTTGGAATACCACAGGCCCACAACCAACAGGTTGGAATGCCCACATACTATGAGTCCAATCATCCTCGGGATGGAATACTCACGGCCCACAACCAACGGTTGGAATGCCCAGGTCTATTGGCTTTCGCACAAAGCAGATAAGCCTCAACCGCCAAACAAACATGTGCACGTATAACAGATAATCACATAACAGTCTATAGACAATACTTGATCTAACGGATCATACCACATATCACATAACACCATCCCATCTACCAGGATGCCGATCTAACAGATCACACCACATATCATATAATATTATCCTACCCTCTAGGATACCGATCTAACAGATCATACTAGCATAACATAACCATATAACAATTGAAAGGGCCGGCCTTGGTGCCATAGACCGTAGAGTATAGTGAGGATAACTCACCTGACACTGGTGAAGTCCCGCAGACAAAGCTCCAGCTGCTGGTTGACAGATTCCCGAACTGTCAACATCAAACAATACCCAATTAATAATTGGTTTCCAAACCCAAGGTCCAACTCACACTACAAAACCCAATAGTGAAGTAACGGGCCAAAGCCCAACACATGGCCCAATTTTCCAAATTGGGCCCTACCCTTCACATGGACCTTACGCCTTAGGCCCAACCATCTCTCTTGTCCAACCACTTGGTATACTAATGGCTCATCTATGGCCTAATTTTCCAAATTGGGTCCAAGACTCTCACATGGGCCTTGTCTTAAAACTCATATAATTATTTAGTCCATTTGCTTATTCTTGAAAAGCCCATTAACAGTCCAATCGCCAAAAGCCGATAAGAGGGCCCAACACAAAGTCGAAGTGAAATTAGGGTTTCACATAAAATGACAATTTGGGTTAAGTGTTTCTTACTTAATCCATTAAGTCTAATATTGACTTAGGTTAATTTGCCAATGATTATTATTTAATATTTCAAGTTATTAAATAATATCGTGTGTGCCGATTAATTCTCAAGAATTAGGGTTTTATGCTATTAGGGTTTTCCAAACCCTAATTAGGGTTTCCAACCCAATACTAGTCCATTAGTAAATTGGTTGAGCTTCTAGGTCACTTTGGTCCTTATTGAGCCCATTAGGGTTTTATTAGGTCCATTAGGGTCTCTTTGGGCCCACTAGGGTTTCTTTTGGCCCATTAGGGTTTAGTAGTCCCTAGTCCAAACATCCAAACGAGTCACAAACCAAACAAAGCACTCTGCCACCCTACACGGCGGTCGGTGGCGACAGGAGGCGCAAGCCACCACCCTACGGTGGTGGTTTGAGCTTTTCTTTTCATTATTCCTACTCTATTACAGTACAATTTTACAATAATATCCAATAACCCACACACACACACATGTAGCCACCTTGTGGCGGCAGGCGGCTGTACACGGTGGCAGCCACCACCTTACGGTCGTGGCGGTGGGGTTTTGTTCTTCGGATCTCCGGCCAAGGGACACTCCGGCAGGCTAGTCCCATCACAGTACACGAACACACATCCATATTCCCGGAAAATGAACCCAACACCCACTGAGGTGGGTTGCAACAGCAGCAACACAAGAAACGGGCAACAGCAGCGGCGGCCATCATGGCTGGCGGCCATGGTGGGTCCTTCTCCGGTCTCCGGCAGCACCAACTCGCACAACAGTAAACACACACACCAATCCCGGAACCGCTACACCACCACCCACCAAGTGGTTCACGGTGGCGGCACAGGAAAACGACAATTGCAGTGGCGGTAGAACGAAGGAAGAAAGGAGAGAGAGAGTGGCAGCGGCGCTATCAGCCGGCTATAGCGGAACTGGACTCGGCTGGGTCTTCAATGGCACGACAGTGGCGGTGGTATCAATGCAATCGTGGAGCAAGAACATCAGAGGGCCACCGGAGCGCAGGAAATAGCCGCTCGAACGACGGTGGCTCCACCACAACGTCTACCAGACGAAAGGTGGCGATAGGCGGAGATAATCCTGACATAAAGGAACAAAGGCGAAGGCTCACGATTTCCGGAGAATGCGATGTCAGCACCGGTTGACGATGGCATCGCAGATTCAGCATGGCGCCAACTCCGGTGGTTGGTGCTCGAACTCAATAAAGCGGCAGCGGCCGACGATGGGGATACAAGGTGGGCGGCGGAAGTGGAGAAGGAGGGTGGAGGCGGCTGAAGTATTAAGGTAGGGTTAGGGTTTTAGGTGGTGACGGGTAAAGAGATTAAGTACCTGATCCCTTGAACAAATTTCCATAATAACACATTTAGTCCCTCTCTTCCCTTTTCTTTCAAAACAAAACCCTAATTTACCCTTTAAACCCTTGTTTCCAATGATCCTTTTCATTACAAGTCCAACATTTACAAAACAACCCTTTCCTCTATAAATTATTCTCAATAAAGATCCGTAAATTACCATTTAACCCCTCTTTCTGAATATCCTTACAATCCATGTCCAAAATGTTACCAATCAGCCCTTGACTTATGAAAATCTTTACAAATTAAGTCCCACAATCACACTTTAACCCCTGGAGATTCAAATCTTGTCAATTGGCTCCCCGAAACCAACACCCCAATAATTATTATTTAATTTCTGAGCTCTAACAATATAAAATAATAATAATTACTTCCCGGGGTTCCTGATTTATTATTTAATTAATCTCTTAAAAAAATGGGATGTTACATGACCTCTAAGGGAGATTACGGAACCTCCCACTGTATCACAACCTCAATCTTGGCTGGATCGACCAAAATCGCATCATGGTTAATGAGGTGACCAAGGAATTGGACCTCTCGTAACCAAAAATCCCACTTCAAGAACTTGGCATAAAGCCATTCTAGCCTAAAAATCTCTAAAAGCTCTCGAAGGAACTCCTCATGCTGCTCTCGGGTCTTGGAATACACCAAGATATCATCAATAAACAGAATGAAGGATCGGTCGAGCATCAGCCTACATACCCAATTCATCAAATCCATAAACACGTCAGGCGCATTGGTGAGACCAAATAGCATCACCACGAACTCGCAATGCCAATAACGAGTCCGGAACATGGTCTTCTCCACGTCCTCCACTCTCACTCTCACCTGATGATACCCTGACCACAGATCTATCTTGGAGAACCAAGATACACCCAACAACTGATCAAAGAGGTCGTCAATATGCAGAAGGGATAATGGTTCTTCACTGTTAACTTGTTTAACTCTTGGTAATCAATGCACATCCGGTGTGAACCATCCTTATTCTTGACGAACAATATCAGCGCTCCCCATAGATAACTGCTCGGTCTGATGAACTGCTGGCCTAGCATCTCCTGCACCTGAGATGACAACTCATGCATCTCAGGGGGTGCCAAGCAGTACGACGCCTTGCCAATCGCGACCACACTTGGCATAAGGTCAATCCTGAACTCGACCTGCCTCTCGGGAGGCACGCCGGGTAACTCCTCTGGAAATACATCAGAAAACTCTCTGACAACTGGAACCTTTGAAACTGAAGTCTTCTCCCCAACCCGGGTATCAACCATATAAACCAGATAATCAGTACACCCGTGCTGAATATATTGACGAGCCCTGGCTGCCGAACAAAACCCTGAACCGAACCTGGTGCCCTCTCCATAGATAACCAATTCTCCCCCACTTAGGGTTCGAACTACTACTCGATGGCCCTCATAGTCAGTCATGGCACCAAACCTGCTCAACCATTATGTACCTACTATCACACAATCATCCCCCATGGGGATAAAAATCAGATCAATCGGATAGGGCACTACGAAGGTCTCCAATACACAACCCTAATATACCAGAGATGCCAAAACCTCGTGTTCGTTGGTGATAGAAATCTGAAATAGACACTCTAACTCCCCAATAAGAATATCAAACTCCCTAAAGAATAATCAAGATAAAAGGACTGACTCGCACCCAAGTCAAATAACACAAGAGCAGGCAAAGAGTTCACTAAGAAGGTACCTATTAGGAGTATAAACATCACCATAACATAAAACATAACCAAGAGAACAATGAATAGAACATACCAGTGATGACATCTAGAGCTGCTCTGGCCTCCTCGGTGATCCTCAACGTAGATGACACCGGGGCCTACGCCAACTTGGCGGAGAGCAATGGACAATTGACCTTCACATGGCCAACCTGATCACAGTGATAGCAAATCCTAGAATTCGGAACTGGGGTCGGCTTACCACAATCCCTCGCATAGTGCCCCTCCTTGCAACATTTATGGCATACACTGCCTGATCGACAGGCCCCCTCATGAACCTTGCCACACTTCCAACAAGTGCGGACCCTCTGACTCCCAAATCTAGTATCAGCGGCCTTGATCCGCTTCGGTGCAAGTTGCGACTACGTCGGGGCTTGTATATGCTCCCTCGTCTGGAGCTCCGTCTCAATCTCACGCCGTCTGGCGGCCTCCTGCAACTCCAACAAAGAACCATAATGCTGAGTGGAAACAAACTGCCTAATATCTGTCTTGAGCATGCTCAAGTAATGGGTCATTTGAGGTTGCTCAGAAGCAGCAAACTCAGGACAAAACATGGACCTCTCTGTGAACATTTTGGTGATCTCCGTCACTGACACATTCCCCTGTCTCAAATCCAAGTACTCCTGGGCATAACTATCATGCTCCACCAACAACACATATCTATAACGTAACATATCTGAGAACTTCTCCCAAGTCACAACAATTATCTGCTTAGAAGAATACGAGCTAGTAACAAGTCTCCACCAATGCTTCACTCCAGACCGAAAAAGGTTCAGAGAAGACTTGACCATCTGGTTAGCTGGGCAAGAGCAAGTGAAGGAAGATACCTCGATGTCAGATAGCCACCTCATGGCTTTGATCGGATACCGAACTCCATCAAAAGTTTGGGGCTTCGTATTGTTGAAATCCCGATACTGAAAGGCTCTCTCAGGGCCAATCCCTGCAGTCACAATGGTTGCGGTGGCTGCAGCAGCAAAAGCCTCAGACAAAGCAGCATAATGCTCATCAAAGTACTCCACCATGGCGGTCTTAATAGAACCAAACATCTCTGGCATCTGTGATCGAAAGTAAGCAACAACCTCCTCCTGAAGGATCTCCCTAATTCTGTCCTCGGACACAGCTGGCCCATTCAGGCCACCTGTCCCTGATCCTGATCTCGATTCTGCCTCGAAACGGCGTGTCATAATAATACTGAAAGTAGACCAGCGAGATATCAGATAACACGCATATCATATAAGGGTAACCAACTCCCAACAAATCCGTAGGGGCTGTGACTTCCTTGTTACGCGTACGGGTCTTGTGCTTTTAGTAGTTCGGGCCCATACTACCTGCAACACCTACTCATATTTGTCTCAAGGATAATCACAACAACCCTAACAAAACGCACTAGAAAACACATACACTCAATCCTCACTCCCGAGAGAAAGGATAAACATCACGAAACTGGCCGGCTGACCCCACACAACTCATCCATGAAACTTACACCAATCTTTCAACACTCGTGTATGCTAATCATACATAACACTTGACCTTATAGACAGTCGAATATCCGATCCTACCCTAAGCCCGTCATCAAAAAAGAACATGAAATAAGGCCAAACCAAACATTCTCAGGCTATAGAATCTTAGTTATGTATAACTATGATGCATACACTAATCAACTACAATAATGATGTCAATTTCATATAAGGAAGAACCTTAGGCTATCAGGCATCATATAATCAAGAAATTCTATCATTTAATTCCTGAAGATCCCTAGCCTATCACTAGCATGTTGTTCTTGAAGGGTTTTGAGCATTCTAACACTCCTATAGTGTACACGGAACCCTAGAAACCTTGGATCTATGTTTTACTATGATACATGCAAATTTGGTTTTCAAGGTTCATAACCTATCTAGCATAGGATGGGGAACTTTTAAACATAAATGCTAGAAGTAGAACATACCTTATGTTGTTTGGATTCCTTGAAAACCTTATGAGCCTAGCACCTCAAGTGTGATGCCTCTAATGTGTCACACAACACCACAATACTTGAAATAACCTTAATAGAAGTTCACTAACACATCAAAATCAGCTAGCCCTCTTTCTTGCTTGTACAAGTGCCGATTTTTCTAGTCTAGGGTGTCACAACTGGTATTTTTAACCAGGAAAATTCTGTAATCATGTAAACATTGTCTATGATAATACTTGTAACCCTAACTTGATACCATGCACTATGTTCATTCTATGACAACAAACTTAATCAAAATTCACAAGTGAAGTTTAAAACTCTACACAAGGTATCCAATTAGTCAATTGGGGAATTGAAAACCCTAGAGATCCAGGTTCAAGTCCATTACAGACTAGGATCTCCTTATTGGGCCTAATGGACCAATAAGCATTCAATTCAACTATATTGGAATTGGAAAACCTATTTGGATTCTAAATGGACCCAATTCATAAATCTATAATATTTTGGACCATTTGGACTTAGAATGATTCATTCTAACCCTAATGGGCCTTATTGGGCCATAACTAATCCAATTAACCCTAATAGGCCATAAATCCATTCTTTTATGTCAAATTGGGCCGTGAATACACTTAAGGGCCCAATGGGCCGAAACATATTTATTGGGCTTCACAAAATCAAGCAAAACCAAGAGTGGGCCAAGCTAATTCAATTTCATCCATCTTAAGCCCAATTCTCGGCCCATGATAAAAAAAAGAGAAAACAAGGGAAGATATTATGGTGCCACCTCAGTAATACATGGAGGTAATCCATGCAAATTACCCCTAAACAAATAACAAATCCCATACATCTATGCACCTATCACATTTTCATCTCTCTTCTCTCTCTCTTTTCTTCCTCTCGGCCGAAGATAAGCCCACAACACACACACACACATTTTCAAATTCTCTCCAAAACACTTTCAAGATCATCCTCCTTCTTCCAGCAAGAATCTCGAAATTTTGCTTGTGTTTCAAGAGGGTTTTCACAAGAAAATCATCATTCCTTGGTATGTTTTTACATATCCAAGTTTCATAACCTCATTTTCATATTAGAACACTCCTAAACAATTGTTCATGATCTAACTCCCTAGAAATCATCTAAGCCCGAAAACTACTTCAAGATGTTGCTAGGACCAAAAATCTCTTTATTTCTTCTTCAAAACCAAAACATCAAAGCAAAGGTGAGTTCATACCCCCCCTTTTTTTCGGTTTTCTACTTGTTTTTGGGGGAGAATACAAGTAAAATGTGTAGATCTATGTGTTTTATGCATGTCATGTGTGATTTCTTAGTTTATTTTGTAAAAATGTGTTAGATCTTAACACATCTCGACATCTTAAGCAACATTTAGTAAAAATCCAAGAACTAAGACACCTTATACATCATATTATCAAGTTAAAAGTGTTTACATGTTTAAGATATAAAAATTTAAAGCAAAAATACTATTAAGGGCCATATTTGTCAAGAAAACAAAAGATTGGGCCACTTATGTCATTCTCGGTTTTATGAGGATAAAAAAGAATGTATTTGTATAAAACTGAGTTTTTGTGATAATCACACTTTTTAAAGGACCAAAGATGTAAATTTTAGCTTTTTGGGCTTAGAAGTTTGGGCCTTACGGTTTTGGGCCCAATTTGTGAAAAAATGAGACTTTTAGGAATAAAGTGTTATTTGATCAAAAGTTGAGCCAAAACTGTAAATAAACCGAAATCAGGGTTAAAAATGGCATTTATTTCTAAATTGGCCTAAAAATGCAAACTTTTTGGAATTTGGGCCAAAAATGTAAAATTCATGAAAAATGGGTCAAGAATGTAAATTTCTGCAAAAGTGGGCTGAAACTGCCAATACATGTATTTTTGGGTCAAATCTGTCAATTATTAAAAATTTGGGCCGAAAATATAGAACTTTTATAAATTAATGGGCTAAAACGTTATTTTTAACTAAAATAGTCCAAAAATGTCATTTTTAAGAAATAAGCCTTTAAATGTCTCAAATTAGTTTTTAAGAGGTTTAAAGCGCAAGTTTTATTAAAACTAAGTTCAAATTATAGAATTACGACTTAACAAACTATACTATAACGAACAAACGAAATACAACAATGGAGCGCTTATTGGGCCTAGTAATTGATATACATGTTTTTGGGCCTTCGTGGTCCAATTACACGTTTATTGGGCCCAATGTATTCATCACATGTCTATTGGGCCTAAGTGACCCAATTATATGCTAAATGGGCCTAATTTATCATTTACATGTTATTGGGCCTTAGTGGCCCATTTACATGCTAATTTAGCCTGAAAATAACTTACACGACTAATGGGCCATAGTTGCCTTTTCTTCATGTTTGTTGGGCCTTGTCCTATCATTTCAAACATTATCTAATGATCGAACTTCTAAATACATTTAACATTATACAAATTCATGTGAATACGAATGGGATCTAGTGAGACGTGTCGGATGACACCACTGAGTGTATGGTCGTAGCTTGTAGTTATAATCAAAGTCTCTTGGAGGGAGAGCGAGAGTTGGTGTATAGATCTATACGAGGGTGACTCCCCCACACCTGAGCTGTTCGCTACTGTCACACCCCAAAACCGGAACGGCGGAAACGTTCTGGGGTGGAGAACGTCATGTACAGTATTACAACAAAGCATAATAGTAAACAAGCAACAACATCCATTGCATTAATAGAATAATTTCGATACAAGAGTGTCGTGAATAGTATGTAAGACACCAAAATGTATAATCAAAATAAAAGATGAGTCTTGTATGTGCTCCATCTTCTCAAAAGCTTCCTCGGTACCTGTCTACTGATGACCTGAGAATACAAGTTATTTTGAAAAGAGTTTATCAGCATAAAGCTGGTGAGTTCATAAGTATTTAGTGTCATTGCTTGTATGAAAATGTTTGTAACAACGTAGTGTGTAAATGTTCATAACTGTTGGTAAGTGTTTGTAAATAGTTATGCTCCCTAGAAAATCCTATATTTTCTAGTGAAATGTAGTCTTCTACCAAGACCCGACTGTTTGTGTATTTGTTCCTTATGTAGTGTAAGAGTTTTTCCCCAGTGAAACTATCATTATGAAAATATAGTTTACTTAAACGTGTATATGACAGAATCACAAATTAATGAAATACAGACTCCAGGTAGTACTAAATGTACAGTACACCTCGGGGAGTCTAAATTGGTAAAATGTAGACTCCAGGTGGTATTAAATGAACAATACGCCTCGAAAAGTCTGTTTTGCCTTTAATTCTTAATTGGTTAATTAAAGGTTTGAATGTGAACTCGTATGTAACCATGCTGATCGACGGCTGAATAACTGATGACCCTCCGATGTCATATGTAGTGAGGTAACATTCTGTCACCCCTTGGACTAGACGGCTGGGACTGTAGCTAGCAGTCAGGGTGTGGGAATGTCTGTCCCGTATAGATCTATACACACAATGACCGCTCTCCCTCCAGGAGACTCTGGTTACAAACTGATACCACAATGAAGTGTCGTATCGAGAAGTAGTATGTCACATTCGATTTATAGTATTCAAAAATTTTGTATAGTATATCATAGTATAGTAATGTTTTCTCTGTACTAGTGTATAGTATACTCTTTTGTGTAGTGTATAGTATGTTCTCTTGTATGGTGTATGGTATTGTATAGTGTATAGTATGTATTGTTTCTCAATGTAGTACTTATGTAGTGATTCGTAAATGTACTACTCTTGTATGTATCGCTGTAGTAGTAATAGTGAATAGTAAACCCTTAACTATACTTATTATAGTTGAATAGTAATGTTGTTTGTATGCCTTCGTTACACAAAGGTACTGAACTCAAGTGAAAGATTTTATATCCAACACATATATATATATATATGATATATAACTAAGACTTCAACGACCTTCGGACAAATAACAGGATACCCTAAGTCTACAACCAAACAAGGAACAGGAAGTAAGGTGAGCTATCAGTCCTAAGTCCTTCAAACCTTACTTATATAAATATAATTGTATAGATATGAGTTTGACAGTAATGTAAGGTTAAAAGAGTTCGAAAACAGCTTTAGCGTTTAAAAAAGTTTAGTAAAAGGTTTTGAAGTGCTTGTAATCCATAAGTTTGATAACAACTTGATAGTAATAGTAAATCTTTCTATTTGTTCTAGTTATCAATCACGTATGATTAAAGCAATAACTAGAATGTTTCAACTTGTATCCCCCCCCCCATAAAAGCATTTAAAATCATTTAAGAGATTGATTAATGGGTATGAACTCACCTGAAATGAGTGATGCGAATGTAAGATCGGAAAAAGGATGCTAAGTGTCAAGTGAAGACCTGAACACGCACACGGATCCTATTAACATATAAAGACACATATATGTGTACAGTTAGTGTATATTCAACTAATGAAGAAGGATAACACCCTTATAGTCTAGGAAACACTTATAATGCAGTGTTACAATCACAAATGATTGCATAAAAGGAGTGTATGGTCACTAAAAGGAGCTTTCGGTCCAAGTGGCATGTTCCTAGAAGCTTTCGGTCCTAATGGTATTCTTGGTCCGAAGGGTTCTCGGTCCGAAGAGGTTCTCGGTCCGAAGAGGTTCTAGGTCCGAATGGTTCTCGGTCCATGAGGTTAGGACCGAAAACTCAAGATCTTTGGTGCATGTGGTGATTTTCAAGTGCTTTCAAACATGCATAGGGTTTCTAAGCTTTATTCGAAGCCTTAAGTGAGTTTTAAGGTCTTAAAGGCACCTTTCTTTAGGGTTTTCGATTTAAGGAGATGCACTAACCGAAAAATCCTTTTGTTCTTGGAAAAAGGACGATTTCAAGGCTCTAAATCAAGTATCCTTACTAGATAACAAGTATAGGAAGTAGATACTTACAATATGGAAGCAAATAAGGGTGTTTTCGGCCCAAAACACTAGTGTGTGTTCTTGGTGTTCCTGGTGTTCTTGGTGTTCTTGAAGAACACTTAAAGATCTAAGAAAAAGAGAAGATTTCATGGATGAAATCATGTATAACTAGTAGATGAAGTGTTGTATCAACAAATCAAGAGAAGAAACACTTACATTTTTGGAATATTTGGAAGAAGCTCTTATGATACTTGAGAGAGAAAGTGGGTGTTCTTGTGTTTGGAAGTAAGAAATGAGGAAAGGAAGGAGTAAACTCATGCCTTAAGCATGAGTTCTCGGTCAAAGGGGTTTTCGGCCGTATCCCTCATGTTTGGCCGTAACACCTTATTAAGGTGTTATTTGTTTTAATTGATCCTCAATAATTCTAAAAAAAATACTTCCTTCTGTTTATTCTCTCGAAGAATAAATATTTAAAAATACTCAAACGGACTTTAAACCGAGCTAAAAATTAGCAGAAATAAATTTGACTTTTAATTGAAGTGTTTGACTGTAGAGTTCGTACAAAAGAAGATTTCGGGTTGTCACATCATCCCCCGTTAGAGGGAATTTCGTCCCGAAATTAGAGCTCAAGAAACTAAGTTAGTACAAATAACTAAGTGAAAAGATGAGGATATTTTAGTTTCATTTGATCCTCGCGCTCCCAAGTGAACTCCGGTCCTCGCTTGGAGTTTCGGCAAACCTTCACGATTGGGATGCGGCTTTGTTTCGTTCGCTTGACCTCTCGGTCGATGATCTCTACAGGTTCTTCCACGAAGTTGAGGCTCTCGTTGATCTCGATCTCGTCGAGTGGGATTATAAGAGTCTCGTCGGATAGGCACTTTTTCAAGTTCAAGACGTGGAAGGTAGGATGTACGTTACTAATCTCGTAGGGTAGATTGAGTTTGTAAGCTACGGGGCCGATTCTAGCGAGAATCTCGAAAGGCCCTATGTATCTTGGATTCAGCTTTCCACGCTTTCCGAAGCGTATCAAGCCCTTCCAGGGTGAGACTTTCAAGAGGACTCGGTCTCCCACCTAGAACACCAAAGGTTTCCTCCGTTTGTCTGCGTAGCTTTTCTGTCGGTCTCTAGAGGCTTTCAATCGTTCACGAATCTGAACGATCTTCTCTGTCGTTTCCCGAATGATCTCCGAACCCGTGACAGTGCTGTCAGGAACTCGTCCTTTAGCTAACTGGGTGTCACCCACCTCAGCCCAGCATAGAGGGGATCTGCACTTCCGGCCATAGAGGGCTTCAAATGGAGCAGCCTGGATGTTCGTGTGATAACTTTTATTGTATGAGAATTCGAGAAGGGGTAAGTGAGCATCCCATGTCTTCCCAAAGTCTATAACACAGGCTCGCAACATATCTTCTAAGGTTTGGATAGTTCTCTCACTTTGCCCGTCGGTCTATGGATGGTAGGTTGTACTTATGTCCAGCCTCGTTCCTAGGGAGCTTTGTAATGACTTCCAGAAGCTCGAAGTGAATCTACTATCTCTATCGGAGATAATAGATATAGGAACACCATGCAGTCGTACGATCTCCCTAATGTACGTTCTTGTGAGTTTCTCCATTTTGTCTGATTCTTTGATGGACAGGAAGTGCGCGGATTTGGTCAATCTGTCGACGATGACCCAAATGGTATCAAGTCCACCCGTTGTCTTGGGCAACTTGGTTATGAAGTCCATAGTGATCCGCTCCCACTTCCATTCATGTATCTCTGGTTGCTGAAGCAGACCTGATGGTTTCTGGTATTCGACCTTGACCTTGGCGCAAGTAAGGCATTTACTTACAAAGGTAGCAATCTCTGCTTTCATGTTAGGCCACCAGTATAGCTTTTTAAGATCCAGACACATCTTATCTGAACCCGGGTGGACGGAATATCGAGAGTTGTGCGCTTCCTTCATGACCAAGTCTTTGAAGCCACCGTGTCTCGGTGTCCAGATCCGGTCCATGAGATATAAGGCTCCGTCACCCTTGACTTCCAAGTTCTTATCCATTCCGCATAGGGATTCTCCCGCCACATTTTCAGGTTTTAAGGCTTCGAACTGAGCCTCCTTAATTTGTGCGGATAGATGCGAATGGATAGTCATAGTTAATGACTTGACTCTTCGTCCAGAATATTCTTTTCGACTTAGGGCGTCTGCTACCACGTTGGCTTTACCCGGATGATAACGAATTTTGCATTCGTAGTTGTTGAGTAGCTCGACCCACCGTCGTTGTCTCATGTTGAGTTCCTTCTGGTTGAATATGTGTTGTAGGCTTTTGTGGTCTGTGAAGATAGTACTCTTCGTACCATACAGGTAGTGTCTCCAAATCTTCAGGGCGAACACAACCGCTCCTAATTCGAGATCGTGTGTGATGTAGTTGACTTCGTGTGTCTTCAGCTGTCTTGAGGCGTAGGCGATGACCTTACCTCGTTGCATCAGAACACAGCCGAGACCCTGGTTGGATGCATCGCATTATACCACGAAGTCGTCTATCCCTTCGGGGAGGGATAGTATCGGTGCGGTGCATAAGGCTCGCTTCAGCGTTTGGAACGCTTTCTCTTGTTTCTCTTCCCAGTCGAAGGCCACGCCTTTCTGGGTCAATGTCGTAAGGGGTTTCGCAATTCGGGAGAAGTTCTGTATGAATCTGCGGTAGTAGCCAGCGAGGCCTAGAAATTGACGAATTTCTGTAGGCGTCTTCGGTGCGGACCAGTTCTCAATAGTTTTAATTTTGGATGGATCCACGTGGATTCCTTCTTCGCTAACCACGTGTCCTAAGAATGCGACTCTTCGAATCCAAAATTCGCATTTGGAGAACTTCGAATAGAGCTTCTCTGATCGTAAGGTTCCTAGGACTTGTCGTAAATGATCGCTATGTTCCTCCTTACTTCGAGAGTAGATAAGTATGGCATCGATGAAAACGATGACGAACCGATCGAAGTAAGGACGGCATACCGTATTCATTAAGTTCATGAATATTGCGGGCGTATTAGTTTGTTGAGTTCGGAAGGCTTTCTTCGGAGCATCCTCCTCAAGCACTCGTAACTGGTGATACCCGGATCTTAGATCAATCTTAGAAAAGTAACTCGCCCCTTGCAGCTGGTCAAATAAATCGTCTATGCGAGGAAGAGGGTAATGATTCTTGACTGTAAGTTTGTTGAGTTCCCTGTAATCGATGCACATACGGAACGATCCGTCTTTATTCTTCACGAACAAGACTGGTGCACCCCAGGGTGAGAAGCTTCGTCTTATAAAGCCCTTGCTGAGCAGTTCGTTAAGTTGGTCGGACAGTTCTTGTATCTCAGCAGGTGCTAGACGATAGGGCCATTTGGCTACGGGGGTAGCCCCTGGAATTAAGTCGATTCGGAACCTGACTTAACGTTGCGAGGGTAATCTTGGGAGTTCTTCCAGAAAGACGTCAGGAAAATCACGTACTACGGGGAGGTCTTTTAGGTCTTTTGTTTTTCGGCTCGTATCGACAACGTGCGCCAGGAATGTACGATATTCCTTACGCAAGTACTTCTGGGCTTGAATACTCGAGATGATACGAAGGTTCGTACTGGGTTTGTCTCCGTAGATCAACAGGGTTTCATTATTCGGTAGGTTTAGGCGGATTGCCTTCTCGAAACATAGGATATCGGCACGATAAAGAGTCAACCAGTCCATGCCTATAATGACATCGAAACTCTTGATAGCCACTGGTATGAGGTCGATTGGGAATGAATGGCTATCTAGCGTGAGGGAACAACCTATGTGAATCTCGTTGGAACTCTCTGTCTTTCCGTTAGCCATTTCTACGACGAAGGTTTCTTTTAGTGCTTGCGGTGCTTGATTAAGTAAGTGTTAAAATTTTTGGTTTACGAAGCTCCTCTCTGCCCCACTATCAAATAGGATACAAGCATAAGAGTTATCGAGAAGGAACGTACCCGTGACTACTGTGGGGTCTGCCACGGCTTCATTGTGGCCAATAGCAAGTAGTCTTCCTGCTCCTCCCGCAATCCCAGCTTTCGGACAGTTTCTTTTGAAGTGCCCTGTCTCGCCGCACCCGTAGAAGGCATGGCTTACTCCTGCACCGAGAACCTGGGTGATGGGTTTGGGTGGTGTTCTGCAAAACCGGGTGGTGTGGCCCTTCCGGTCGCAATTAGTGCAATGCATTTCCCTGCAGGGGCCGTTATGATGAAAAGAGCACTTGGTGCACTTGGGTAGGGTCCCTGCATATGGCTTGGCTGGTACAGGGGCAGCAGGAGTAGTGGCAGGGTGTGATGCTAGAACGTTCCCTCGATACGGGGGCACTAAACCCCAGATGTATCTCTTGACTTTCTTGCTTTCAGTGGGGACCATGTTGGGACATAGAGTCACCAGGTCGCAGAACCTGGCTGTATAAGCCACTATGTCGGAACCCTTCATCTTGAGGTTCCACAGTTCCTCCTCGAGCTTCTGAATTTCGCCCCTCGGGCAGTATTCCCTTGTCATTAGGTCCTTCAGAGTATCCCAGCCAATGGCGTTAGCTGCTACCAGTGAGAGTGATTTGACATGGACATTCCACCACGTCAGGGCCCTTTCGGTGAAGGTGCAAGCAGCGAACTTTATCTTGCTTCCTTCAGGGCATGAGCACATCTCGAAGATTGCTTCTGTTCTGTCGGTCCATTGGGACAGTGCAATGATCCCTCCGGTTCCATTGAAGTATGTTGGTTTGCAGCTGATGAAATCTTTATAGGTACACTCTCGTGTACGTGGGTGGATTTCACCATGGCTAAATTTTGTGCTTGTTCCAGCTCCACTAACACCACCAGAGTTTGCTTGGGCCATGGCTGCGGTCACAGCTGCGTTCACCGCTGCTTGAAACATCACCGCATCGAACTGCGGAGGGGGTGGTGGTGGTGGAGTTTGATTCACATGCGTGTTTCTGGTCGGACGCTTTCGGGGCGGCATCCTTTACTGAAAGTTGATAAAGATGATGATAATAGTAAGAATCAATTGCAAGTATGATGAGAGTGTTGCATGGACTAAATCTCCATAGTCCAATTATTAGATAGAGGATAACAATAGAGTAGGGAAACAGAAAGGTGAAGACTTTCCCATAAATTAGATAACTGCCAATATTACTGGTATTAATGATGTAAAATGAGTTCGGGAAAAATGACCTAATAGTAGGTCTTACATCAAACCATAAGGGAAAATCTTGGCAGTATTAGAAGTCTAGTTAGAGTACTTTATAAGTTAAGAAAGTTTTACAGACAAGTGCTCCATAGGGCACGGAAAAGAAAGGCTATTCCTTATCCCAAAAGAAAATATGAGTCAACATCTTCTACCGGCGACGGGTGTCCCTCGGGCGAACCCTCAGATCTGTCAGTTGACGTACAACCTCTTGAAGATGTCGCTCATGCGCCCTCTGACGTACTCGGAGTTCCATGACTTCGGCTCGGGATGCAGCTAGTTGTTGATGCTGAGCCTCGTTGGTCCTCCTAGTTCTCTCCATAGCCTCTTCAAGTTGGCGAATGCGGACTGTATTAAGGCCAAAGTTGGCGTCAACTTCCATTACTCGGTCGATGGCTGCATGACCTTGCTTGACGTTTCGAGCAATCCTACGGATCATAATGGGCAGGACTCGGTCAGCTGAGCCTCCTTCGCTTATATCATAAAAGCTTCGATCTTCATTGTAAGGTAAGGGCTGACCCTGCTCATCGCTCCAACGATTCAAGGTTGTTGCCCACAAGGGCGTGGGACCTTGAAATGTCGGACGGCGGTTGAGGTGTGGGACTTGACCTTCTTGGGGTAGGTTGTTGACCTCTGGTTCGGAGTCAGAGCCCTCCGAAAAGCCTTCTGCGAGGTGATCATCCAAAGGGATTGGGTGATCATCTTCTGGCTCATCATCAAGCCATCCACCAATGCCTTGGTTGGGATAATACGGATTGCCGGGAAGATGGAAGCCAGCCATGTTATCTACGCGAGAATGGGGAAAAGAATAGTTAATAGACGTACTAATGAAGATCCTTTTTAGTTTGCACATTAGTAATTATAGTAGCACAAAATACTCCTATAGTATTTTAGATTTATGTTCTGTTCTAACGCTCACGTTGTAGCAGCGTTGGTAAGTTTTTAGACTTGTTGCAACACCACAATCATTCTTAGGCACATGCTAGTCACTCCTCGGAAAATATAGTTGATCAGGCTATATCCCCCTAGATTTGACTATATGTCTCTAAGACTAATTGTGATGTTCAACAATCGTAATACTTTTGTTCTATTCTAGTATGATACTGACACTGGTATGAATAGATGTATATATACTTAGTTAAATATTTTATTATTTAAAAGTATATATTCTTGGTCAGAGTTTTTTAATCCCGTTGCGTTTATAGTTTGTATATCTTTTATGGGTTGATATACTAAATTCACTATAAACAATGCTCTGATACCAATCTATCACACTCCAAAACCGGAACGGCGGAAACGTTCTGGGGTGGAGGACGTCGTGTACAGTATCACAACAAAGCATAATAGTAAACAAGCAACAACATCCATTGCATTAATAGAATAATTTTGATACAAGCGTGTTCTGAATAGTATGTAAGACACCAAACTGTATAATCAAAATAGAAGATGAGACTTGTATGTGCTCCATCTTCTCAAAAGCTTCCTCGGTACCTGTCTACTGATGACCTGAGAATACAAGTTATTTTGAAAAGCGTTTATCAGCATAAAGCTGGTGAGTTCATAAGTATTTAGTGTCATTGCTTGTATGAAAATGTTTGTAACAACGTAGTGTGTAAATGTTCATAACTGTTGGTAAGTGTTTGTAAATAGTTATGCTCCCTAGAAAATCCTATATTTTTTAGTGAAATGTAGTCTTCTACCAAGACCCGACTGTTTGTGTATTTGTTCCTTATGTAGTGTAAGAGTTTTTCCCCCGTGAAACTATCATTATGAAAATATAGTTTACTTAAACGTGTATGTGACAGAATCACAAATTAATGAAATACAGACTCCAGGTAGTACTAAATGTACAGTACACCTCGGGGAGTCTAAATTGGTAAAATGTAGACTCCAGGTGGTATTAAATGAACAATACGCCTCGAAAAGTCTATTTTGCCTTTAATTCTTAATTAGTTAATTAAAGGTTTGAATGTGAACTCGTATGTAACCATGCTGATCGATGGCTGAATAACCGATGACCCTTCGGTGTCATATGTAGTGAGGTAACATTCTATCACCCCTTGGCCTAGACGGCTGGGACTGTAGCTAGCAGTCAGGGTGTGGGAGTGTCTGTCCCGTATAGGTCTATACACACAATGCCCACTCTCCCTCCAGGAGAATCTGGTTACAAAGTGATACCACAATGAAGTGTCGTATCGAGAAGTAGTATGTCACATTCGATTTATAGTATTCAAAAGTTTTGTATAGTATATCATAGTATAGTAATGTTTTCTCTGTACTAGTGTATAGTATACTCTTTTGTGTAGTGTATAGTATGTTCTCTTGTATAGTGTATGGTATTGTATAGTGTATAGTATGTATTGTTTGTCAACGTAGTACTTATGTAGTGATTCGTAAATGTACTGACTCTTGTACGTATCGCTGTAGTAGTAATAGTGAATAGTAAACCCTTAAGTATACCTATTATAGTTAAATAGTAATGTGGTTTGTATGCCTTCGTTACACAAAGGTACTGAACTGAAGTGAAAGATTTTATATCCAACATATATATATATATATATATATATATATATATATACATATATATATATATATATATATATATATATATATATGATATATAACTAAGAATTCAATGACCTTCGGACAAATAACAGGATACCCTAAGTCCACAACCAAACAAGGAACAAGAAGTAAGGTGAGCTATCAGTCCTAAGTCCTTCAAACCTTACTAATATAAATATAATTGTATAGATATGAGTTTGATAGTAATGTAAGGTTAAAAGAGTTTGAAAACAGTTTTAGCATTTAAAAGAGTTTAGTAAAAGGTTTTGAAGTGCTTGTAATCCATAAGTTTGATAACAACTTGATAGTAATAGTAGATCTTTATGTTTGTTCTAGTTATCAATCACGTATGATTAAAGTAATAAGTAGAATGTTTAAACTTGTATCCCCCCCATAAAAGCATTTAAAATCATTTAAAAGGTTTATTAAGCGGTATGAACTCACCTGAAATGAGTGATGCGAATGTAAGATCGGAAAAAGGATGTTAAGTGTCAAGTGAAGACTTGAACACCCACACAGATCCTATTAACATATAAAGACACATATGTGTGTACAATTAGTGTATATTCAACTAATTAAGATGGATAACACCCTTATAGTCTAGGAAACACTTATAATGAAGTGTTACAATCACAAATGATTGCATAAAAGGAGTGTATGGTCACTAAATGGAGCTTTCGGTCCAAGTGGCATGTTCCTAGAATCTTTCGGTCCTAATGGTATTCTTGGTCCGAAGGGTTCTCAGTCCGAAGAGGTTCTCGGTCCGAATGGTTCTCGGTCCATGAGGTTAGGACCGAAAACTCAAGATCTTTGGTGCATGTGGTGATTTTCAAGTGCTTTCAAACATGCATAGGGTTTCTAAGATTTATCCGAAGCCTTAAGTGAGTTTTAAGGTCTTAAAGGCACCTTTCTTTAGGGTTTTCGGTTTAAGGAGATGCACTAACCGAAAATCCTTTTGTTCTTTGAAAAAGGACGATTTCAAGGCTCTAAATCAAGTATCCTTACTAGATAACAAGTATAGGAAGTAGATACTTACAATATGGAAGCAAAGAAGGGTGTTTTCGGCCCAAAACACTAGTGTGTGTTCTTGGTGTTCTTAAAGAACACTTGAAGATCTAAGAAAAAGAGAAGATTTTATGGATGAAATCATGTATAACTACTAGATGAAGTGTTGTATCAACAAATCAAGAAAAGAAACACTTACATTTTTGGAAGATTTGGAAGAAGCTCTTATGATACTTGAGAGAGAAAGTGGGTGTTCTTGAGTTTGGAAGTAAGAAATGAGGAAAGGAAGGAGTAAACTCATGCCTTAAGCATGAGTTCTCGGTCAAAGGGGTTTTCCGCCCTATCCCTCATGTTTGGCCGTAACACCTTATCAAGGTGTTATTTGTTTTAATTGATCCTCAATAATTCTAAAAAAAATACTTCCTTCCGTTTATTCTCTCGAAGAATAAATATTTAAAAATACCCAAACGGACTTTAAACCGAGATAAAAATTAGCAGAAATGAATTTGACTTTTAATTGAAGTGTTTGACTGTAGAGTTCGTACAAAAGAAAATTTTGGTTTGTCACAGCTACAGTTAGACTAGGCCAGTCTAGGGTGACAAAACCTTGAACGAAAATCCGGCATTTGGAAAAATGCCAAGACAGCCAAATCAGTCGCTATCATGTATGGTTATAACGACTCATATAGAGACCCATTTCCATTAAGACATTATGGAAAATCAAAAACTTGTAAGTCATAATGATGAAAAACATTTCCACAGTGCAAGGACCATGACATTTTTATAAATCAGAAAATATCGGATTTTATGGGGAAATACTATTATTCAAATACTACTTACATACAAAGAAAGAATACAAATAAATTTGAACTGCATTTCTATATGTTACTACTATGAAATTCACACATGCATTTATACTCGATTTCACATCGTTTTATAGACGTTTTACAGAACATATCGAATTTTCTGGGTTTACAAAAGATACAAAGACTTTTATTCAAACATGCTTATGAACTCACCAACATTATATATGTTGACCGTTTTCAAAATAACTTGTATTCTCAGGTAATCGTTAAGCCGAAGAATCGTCGACAGTATTTTGGGATTTCTTTTATGCATATGTCAATTATCATACATTTTATGTCTTTGGATTATGTAATGTAAAACAATGTACTTGATGTGAACAATGCCAGTTGTTATATGTTATGTTGGTGACGATTGTGTTATGTTTCATGTATATTCATTGTGATGATATTATAATTTATAGTCACACGAGCCCCTGGACGTTTCCGCCGTCTGGTTCGGGGGTGTGACAGGTTGGTATCAGAGCATTGTTTATAGTGAACTAGCATATCTAACCATACATGATATGCAACTATAAATACAATGGGACTAAACACTCTGAATAAAGGGCATACATTAAAACAATAACATTAAAAGTCTCTAGAGGAAATGGAACGCTGTGATTAAACTCGGCCAGTTATGTGGTTATATTGGGGTAAATATAGCCTGATCAACTATATTTATTCAAATTATGACCAACATGTGTTTGCGGGTAATTATGGCGGGAAATTGACCTAGATACTTACCTCATACCCAAAACTTCGCAGTAATTCAAACATAAATAATTAAAATACTATAGGAGTATTTTGGAAATACTATATGCATACGTGATTAAAATTTTACGACGTCTTGCACCCCTTTTCACCCTTCTCACTCCCAGTTTCTCGCACAACAACCATGGATGGAGCGCATCAGGGCATTCAATTTTACCAGAACCTAGTGGCTTAGGGAGAAATTGAAGAGGACCCCGAAGTAGGACCCGAGGCAACTTCTGACCATGAGGAAGAGGAGTATACACACATGGATTACGAGTTTGATGAGACCGAGAATGACGATGAGGACGATAAGGACACCGAAGAAGTGCTCGACGAGCCCCCCACCGTAGAAATGCATCAGGTCCACCCTATGCCGCCAAGGGCCTCCATTAATGAAACCCGCTCCTCGGAAGAAGAAATCGATGTAGTTCAACAACAGCTACTGGCACTGGAGACGCGAGCTGTGCAGGCGGAACAGGAAAGAGATGAGGTCATTACAGAAATTATCGAGATGGCTACCTTAGTAGCACAACATTTTGGAATATGATATCACTATTTTTGTTAGAACCATATCGTCATGATTAGGGTGCACTCCCTCACTCACTAGTACCGTTTCCTTTTATATGTATGCCACTTTATGTACTATCGACCTTATGTTTAAGTGATCACACTACTCATAGGGTCGTCATGTTGCCGGATCTTATATTTCCCCATGTACTGTATACCTTCTGGGAAATTTTCATGTATCAAAACAATTAGTATTAATGAAGATGCTTTATGTTTTTATCATGACGTTGTTATCTGCTATGTGTTTTATTTCCTTGTTTTATGTTAATGTATGGAATTACTTACACACACACTCGATACACTGGGTCTATGAAACTCTAAACTTGGAATACAAACATGCATTCAACATCTTTCCGTTCTTTTATAGAAAGATGCCTCAAAGACCCAATCGTGGAAACAACGCAACACCAACCCTGCCGGAGATAAACCCGGTTAAATTCCAAGCAGCATTGTCCGCTGCGGTCACTACAGCGCTTGCGCAAATTCGCAAGGGAAACAACGGAGAAGGCAACGGACAGGGAGCCGGAAGCACGAATCAAGGGACAAACCACGGAACCACGCGAACCTGCACCTACAAGGACTTCACCAATGCCAAACCTCGAACCTTTAATGGAACAGGAGTCATAGCCCTGAAGCGTTGGATTGACAAAGTGGAATCCGTTTTTGAAATCTGCGGGTGGCCAGATGGATGCAAGGTCAAGTTTGCGGCCTGCACATTCACTGATCAAGCTCTCTCCTGGTGGAATGGCCACATAGAGGCCATGACACTCCCGGTGGCGAACGCATTGCCATGGGAAGAGCTCAAAGAAATGATGTTGGCTGAATATTATCCAAGAGGTGAAATCTAGAAGATGGAACATGAATTGTGGAACCTCACGGTTCAAAACTCCGATATCGATGCCTACATAACCAAGTTTAGTGAGCTATCTCTTCTGTGTCACGGAATGATCACCCTAGAAGGGAAAAAGACTGAGAGATTTATCTGGGGATTGACTGCACCTATCGAAGGATATGTCATTGCGGCAAATCCTGAGATGTTCGACAGTGCCAAGAGGTTGGCTAAAAAATTTTATGATCATGGCAACAAAAAGGGTGCCAAAACAGTAGAAGCGGAGGTTAAGAAGGAAGGTGAGAACAAGAAAGGGAAAAACAACTATTCATGCTGCAACTCAAGCTACCACCACACCACATGCTCCAGCCTCATCCACGCCTAATGCTCCAAAGCAGTACTCAGGAAATCTCCCTAAATGTAACAAATGCAACTTCCACCATCAGGGGGAATGCAGGGAGTTGATTTGCACAAGGTGTAACCGGAAAGGCCATAAAACAAAGTATTGTAGGACTCAGCTCCAACAAAACCAGGTGCCAAACAACAACAACAACAACAATAACAACCACAAAAACAATAACAACAACACCAATGCTGAGGCCAGTTATACCTGTTACGGATGTGGGAAAACCGGGCATTTCAGGCGTAATTGCCCCAACACAAACAATCAAGGGGCAGGAGCGGCAGGGAGAGTGCTGACAATGGGTCAGGGTGAAGCAGTGCAGGACCCAGCCGTTGTCACCGGTACGTTCCTACTTAACAACTTATACGCATGCATTCTGTTTGATAGTGGGGCAGAACGGAGTTTTGTGAGTAATAAGTTAAAAAATTTGCTAAAACAACAACCCCATATGCTCAATGAAACCTTCAAGGTGGAGATGGCTAATGGGAAGACAGAATCAACTAAGGAAATCTATGTAGGGTGCACGATAACATTAAACAACCACACTTTCCAAATACATTTGATGCCTGTAAATATTAGGAGTTTTGATGTGATAATTAGCATTGATTGGTTAAGCCCCCATCGTGCTGATATCATGTGTCACGAGAAGGCCGTTCGCCTTCATCTTCCTAAGCATGAAACCCTAATAATGTACGGAGAAAAACCCGACACAAACCTTCGCCTTATCTCGTGTATCAAGGCATAAAAGTGCCTACATAAGAAGAACTACGCATTCCTCGGTCATGTCGTAGATAAAGCCAAGGAAGAAGTAAGCATTCAAAACATTCCAGTGGCACGTGACTTCCCAGATGTGTTTCCAGAAGATCTTCCAGGAATACCTCCAGAAAGGTGTGACAACCCGAAACTTCTACCTGGTACATCTACTCAGTTAATCTAAGTTGAACTCGTTTCTGTTAACTCCTAGCACTGATTAAGGGTTCATTTAAGCGCTTCTAAGCTTGAGTACAACCAAGGTTGAGATTAGGAATGAGTCAGCAAGTCGTATTGTGACGAAATCAGGCCATACACCCCTTTTGGAGGAGTGTGCGGCCGCACACATGGGTGTACGGCCGTACACACCCCTCATGGCCACACACCAACCCCTATATAAAGGGTAGACCCCTTTCCTTTCATTTCTTTAACACCTTGGCAGCACACAACACCATTTCTCTCAAGCTTCTTCAACCACTAACCCTCCCAAGGCTTTAAAAACATGAGTAATCCATCCCTTAGCTTGTTGTGCTTGAAGAACCTCATGATCTAAGTCTTAATTCATCATGTCCCGTCATGTTCTTCATCTCTTTGAAGGAGTGCGGCCGCACACCCCTATAAGGTGGCCGCGCACTCTTAAAATACCCTCCAAAGTGAGAGTTTTGACTTCCACATTCGAGTTGGACATGACCCTAGCTTTGCTACACCTTAGAATTGGAATTTTGGACATCACCATGTAGCGTGTCCGACCGCACACACCTGTATACGGCTGCACACACCTGTGTATGGCTGCACACACCCTTATGCGGTAGAACACTCCTTGTTTGCGGCAGCACACTCCCGTGTGCGACCACACACTCATCCTAGGGCCGGAAACCCACTTCTAGGACCCTTAACTTGCACTACAATTGAGTATAGACCTAGAACACTTCATGGATGCAAGTATGGACCTTGAAACACCTCAAAGACACTTTATAACATGAGTGTACGGCCGTACACCCCTTGGGCTGCACACCCATGGACGTACACACACTCAAGGTGGCCATACACTCCCCTCATGCAATCCTACAAGGTTCTAACACTTAGTGCAAGTAGTACCAAGTCCCTAGAGTGGTTCCTCGTTATATCTAGTACTGATATACCCTTATTTGACTCCTTTATGTATCATTGCATGTTAATTAGGATCAAATCGTGTTCAAGGCTTTACTTGAACATCCGACATTCCGTATCGATCCTTCATTCAAATCGCCCGAGGTGAGTTCATACCCCTACGCTTTTTTCGAGTTTTTCATATTTTCAGGGGGGAATACAAGCAAAAGTACAAGGAAACTTGTGCTCAAAATATATTATTTTGTTTAAGATAATTATATTTTCAGTATGCTTTTAACACGGAAAACAGTTTTACCAAACGATTAAGAAATCAACTCGTAGAAACAGTTTTCAAAACTAGAGCAATGAACTTATGAATCATGTAGTAAAATGTATCATTTTATAAAGGATTCATGTTAATCACAAAAGGATTTTCTATATTATTACTTGTAAATTTGTTAGTATAAGTTGGAGACACATCCTTGGTAACACTCCCACATAATTAGAGTGTAGGACTAGCACTTGTAACCAGAATCTCTTATAGGGAGAGCCTGACTGTTGTGTATAGATCTATACGAGACTGACAATCCCGCACCTTTCTGCTAGCTACAGTCGGACCGGCAGGTCAACGGGTGACAAAGTCATAAAGGATACCGGCCCCGTTACGGGCCATATCCAGTCAGTTATGGTCATGAAACTCACAATGTAGATAACAAAGATTTACTTTTGTAATAATGAATCAAGTGAACTAACCTCAAAGTAATAACCGATTTGATTACTGGAGGGTAGTAACAGTACCTTCAGGATTTAGTTCATCACGTTTTCTTTTATTTAGTTTTATTTATGTAATAAGGCTAATATACCTCACTGGGAGTAACCAGGGTTTTTAAAAGAAAACTATGTTTATCGATATAAGTATGGTAGATACTTGTACACCTCAGTTTAGAACGGATAACCAACCATCAACTCTTCGGAAAATTATAGGATTTTCCCGGGATAACTCGGTTTTTTCATAAACGGATTGTTTAACATGTAACCAACGGATATTAATATTCATTCCATGACACTTTGGATTGTACATATCTTGTATGAATCTGGAAGTCATGGAAGGAATGGTTTTTCAAACACGCTTTTCATAAGAAAATATAGGATTATCTTGAGGAACACTTTTCAAAAGGATCAAAAACATTTTTCCACCAAAAACTAAATGCTTATGAACTCACCAGCTTTATGCTGATATTCTTTCAAAACTGCTTGTATTCTCAAGGGGATTAGTAGACAGGTACTTCCAGGAATTTGGAGAAGTCGGAGCGTTAGAGTCACGTCTTTCCATTTTACTTTTGATATGAATAAAACTATGTATTAAACAATGTAAACCTTTTTCATATATGTATTCAATGTCTGGTTATGTTTACTATACTTGCTATGATACAATTGTTGTGATACTACGCATGACGTCAACCACCCCCGAACGTTTCCGCCATTCCGGTTTGAGGGTGTGACAGATTGGTATCAGAGCCCTTGTTTATAGTGAACTAAGTATACCGAACCTTACATGGTATACAACTATAAATACTAAGGGGCCTAAGTGCTCTAAATTAAAAGTATACTTTGAAAAATATAAGTATTTTTTTATAACAAAGTATACAAGTATACCTAAGTACCCGAACCAGTGTCATAAGTAGAAGAAAACAAAAGTATTTGGATGTTGGACATCGCGGTTAAACCTGGGCAATTATGTAATCATGTCTAGGGTCAATATAGCCTGATCAACTATATTCATTCGAGACATGACCAACATGTGCTTGGGAGTGACTGTGGTGTTGCAGCAAGCCTAAAACTTACCTAGGTACCAGAAGAGTTCTAGAACCAAACATAAGGATTAAAATACTATAGGAGTATTTTAGGATGCTATAACGACCGAACCGAAAACTTTCCCAAGGATCCATTCTTCAAGAATCAAGCATGTAGCTATAATACATTGGAAGTATTATTAGATGCGATGCTTATTAACTACCCCTTTACCATCACCTCGCGTAGATAGCATGGTTGGATTCCTTCTTCCTGACGACCCGTACTTTCCCAACCAAGGAGATGATGGATGGATCGAGCCAGAGCCAGAAGGAAACCATGAAATTCCTTCGGACGATGACTTTGCCGAACCACTTCCTGAAGAGACTGACTTGGAAGCCGAAGTCGAGAACCTACCTCAAGTGGTCCAAATACCAAATCCAAACCCTCGAGTTGAATTCCAAGGTCCAACGCCTATGTGGGACGGGAGTTTGAATAGGTGGAGCCACGAGCAAGACCAACCCCTCCCATACGACGGAAACGGAAACTTCTACAATCTGAACGAAGGAGGCCCCGCGGACGAGGCCCTTCCAATCCGGATACGCCGAGTGGCTCGCAATGTGGAGCTAGGTATGGAAACCCTTCAGTGAACTGTGGAGCTCGAAGCGGATTCGAACACCAGCACAGATCGCATTCGTCGCCTCGAGATGGCTCATGCGTGAGCTGCAAGGAACAATGAAGCCCTGCAGCGAGAGTTAGCTACAACCCGAGCCGAAGTCATAGACCTCCGAGCTAGCCAGTCAGAGTACGAGAGACGCCTACTTGGTGTGGAACGCCAGCCAACCGAATTAAGGTTTCACTTGAGGGGTACCCGTCGCTGATAGGAGAATACTCTACTCATCCTTCCTTTTTGGTCTAAGGAATAACTTTCATATTTATGTTCTAAGTAGCTCTTTTCCGTAAACAACTCTGTCCTTCATGTTGCCAAAATTCTTTCTCTGTTAGAATGAATTAGACCTATTTTTAGGTCAAGGGTTCCGAAATATGTGTAATCTCAGTTTCAAATATGATGGCAACAATCATATTTCAGTTAAAGATTATCATTGTCAAAAAGTATACCTTGGATCAGTAGCATGCAAATTAAGCAACTTTAAAAGTCACACCACCGTTTCGTTTTAAAAGCATGTGTCATAGGAAGTACTCTTACCTTAAGAAGATCATTCCTTTTCCCCATCAATTTCATATCAGTCTCCATAAAAAGCTACAATGTCATAATCGGCATGAGATGGTTGAGCCCCAAATCGTGCTGATGTCCTTTGCTTCGAGAGGGCGATTTGTCTCAATCTTTCCCTCTGACGAAGTCCTCACTGGTTATAGTGATAAAATTTGTTCGAACCTTCATATCATTTCCTGCGTCAAAGCCCGAAAGTATCGGCGGAAGGTATGCCAAGCATTCCTCGCTCATATTGTTAACCAAGCCCAAGTAGTTAAGAACCTCGAGAGCATCTCCGAAGTCTGCAACTTTCCTAATGTCTTCCCCAAAGACATTCCAGGGATTCCTCCCAAGCGCCAAGTTGAATCCTGTATCGACTTGATCTCCATGTCGTCTAGAGCCGGCGAAAATGTGAGAGTTACCCAGCCAGCGCAATGAGCTGAACAACAAGGAGTTTGTAAGTTTATTGTATGTGAACTTTATTGCGTTCAAATCTTTTTCTATTCTTGTTAGGACCACATCATGGGGATGTGGGTCGAATCAATGAGACTTAGATAGGAAAACGGGAAATCCCAATGCATAGATAAACATTTAGGATACATCCAGAGGCAACCATTGTTGCTCACAAGCTTCTTTTCTTGACATGTAGTAGAATCATGCCTCCGAAGAAACGTAATCAACCCACCAGTAAGACGCCAATCCTCCAGATGGACTCAGCTACATTCCAAGCTACTGTCACAGCAGTTGTAGCAGCCGCCCTAGCTGTTCTTAATGCTAACAACACAAATGTGGGTGGAAGCATTAATGGCAATCCAAAACTTGGTGTTAACCAACCTCAACAACAAGTGTCTACTGGGAAGGAAACACCTGATCTCCAACCTAACATCCTAAAATGAAAGTTCAAAGGAAGTTGTTCAACCCAAGGACCTACTGAGAGGCAACAAATTGGGACAGTCAGTACCCCAGTCATCCATGCTGTTCCAACACCAACCACACCCTACTTGTGAAATCTCCCGCACTGCAGCAAATGCAACTGCCATCATCATGGAATCTGCCGAGTGCTGCATTACACTAGATGCAACAGGAAGGGGCACACCTCCCGCAGTTGTAGGCCCCTAGTCAAGTTCATCACTCCGACTACCAATGTTGGGACAGGTGCAACCTGTTACCTCTGTGGAAGTGTAGGACATTTCAAAAGAGACTGCCCAACAGAGAAGAACAATGAGGAAACAGGAGGAGTCTGACCTCAGAGAATGAGGAAGCATCGAAGGACCCTGCCATGTTTTGGTACGTTTTCGAAAACCCCAATAATTGTTCATAATTGTTATTACTTTCTCATTCGGATTAAATCACGAAATCCTTATAAGGTTTAAAGCCCTAATGAGTAAATTATGATAGCTTAGTGAATACGTTAGGTTCAGTTGTAGTTATACATGACCTTTATACACCAAGCAATAATAGGAAGATCTAGTAAGAACCATTACATAAAAAGCTCATAGTTTCAAAACGTCAGGACCCTTGTGTTAGTAGTACCCACCAATTTCATCAAACACAGAAAACCCCAGAGACATTCATCTAGAGCACCAATGTTCAAGCAAAACGATCCTCCCAGACTAAATTAACACGTGATTCTACGACGTCATCCTGTCTAGTTCGACCGAGTCTATGTTATACCAAACCCTTTTGTCTTAAATCGTTCGATCGCAAATCTCCCCTCCCTCGTAACGACAAAGTAGATGCAAACATCGAAAATTCATCTCTCTTCAAAACCCTAAAGTATGCATGCGAAAAGTATCATCCACAAAGAAATGGACAAAGTAAGAGAACAATCCGGACAATTGTAGATACGTCGTGGGACACTCATCTACCCTTAATTGAACTTTCTTGCAACAACGGTGACCTTTCCAGCATCAAGGCTGCGCCGTTCGAAACCCTATATGGCCGTAAGTATAGATCCCCTCTGACGATAGGAGAATACTCTACTCATGCATACATAACCTTTAGCCAAACTGGAACGCCCCACCAGCTTATAGTCTATCTGGTACCCTCACAGAATCTTCAGCATGACTGGTACGCCTCACAGGTCCTTCAGCCTATCTGGAATCTTCTTCGGGCCTTCGTCCTGACTGGTACGCCCCTCAGGCCTGCAGTCTATCCGGAACGCCCTGGGTCTCTTGGCCTTCAATAAACACTGGTCCGCCTCAACCCAACAACACATAAACCATGTCTAGATATACATCACATATAAGCATACACATAACCCTTCAACATACAATACGACAGATCTTATAGATCACTGAGCATAACATCATCCTATATACAAGGATACAGATCTTACATATCACTACAACATACCAACATGCGATAAACCAGGATAAAAACCCAATGGGCCGACCTTGGTGCCTTCGACCCGAATGTACCGTGAGGAAAACTCACCTTGCAAACTGAACAGACCAATTTCCATCAAAATCCCAAAATACCCAAAATATTGTAACATCCGGAATTTGAGGAGCAACTTTGGGTATAAATCGACTTTTGGGGATTGGACATGACGTCTTAGAGGCACCAAAACGGTGTGTCGAGATAAGAAAAGGTGTGGGCCTCATTAAGAGCAACACGACGTGTTGTCTCCTGGAACACGGTGTGTTGGTCACTGGAAATGAAACCCTAATCTTTCGGGTTTTTCTCCTTATTTAAAGGAATGAGATGGCTAGGGTTTGTTCACCCTCAGTCCCAATCAGCCCTCAGGCTCTGAAGAAACCCTAATCATCTTTCCCTCCCATTTGTGATCAAGTGTGGTGGTCTTGGAGCCAAAGAAGGAAGAAGTTGGAAGAAGGAAGCAAGATCCAGCAAGCTTGTCCCTCATCTTTCAGCTTGGCATTCTTCTGGACCTTTGTAAGTGTCCAAGATCCGATTTTTATCATTCCATGTTTCTAGATCTTGAGTTTTGTCCCTTTAGCGTCTTGTTCTTGTATGATAGGATGGTTAGATCTCATAAAGCTTGCAAATTTATGAATCTCCAGGTCAGGGTGACCTTGTAGAGTGTTGGATCTGGCTTATGGTTGAGTTTTGATGCCATGCTTAGAGATTAGTTCATAATACTCATTATTGACCTAATTTGTGTTCAAGACAAGCATTGGACATGCATGTCTAAACAGCACCGAAATTTGGGATGGTTTTAGTGCTAGAACATCTTCTAGAAAGTATTGGACATCAGCTTTAAGGATTAAGTGCTTATTGGTTAAGTACTTGCATCTTCAAGCATTATAGATGGGTTTTGGACCCTTTGGAGTAGTCCCAGAGGATAAAGTTGGAAACATTATCCTTCTTCATATCTAAGCTTTGGAGCTCCGGGAAACGAAGGAAGCATCTTAATGGATTAAGTTGTTGGAACTCTGGCAAACACGGCGTGTTTGCAATTCAACACGACGTGTTAGATGGTGTTTTCCCGACTGTTTGGATATGGAAGGAACACAGCGTGTTTGCAAGTCAAAACGGTGTGTTGGAGTCAACATGGAATGTTGACCTTGAATTTTGACTTTGACCAAGTTTGACATTAAGGGGTATTTTTGTATTTTTGGATTTTGATGGTCATTGGTCACTTGGATAGATAGGTATTGGTTGGAGCTGAGATTCAGAGTAGGGACCTCATCAGCTATGGGTCAGATCGAGAGGTGAGTTTTCCTCACTATACTTACGGGTCGAAGGCACCAAGGTCGGCCCATTGGATTGCTATCCTATTATGTATGCTATTGTGCTATTAGATTAATATCCTGGTAGATAGGATGTTGCTATGATCTAGTGATCTGTTAGATCGGTATCCTGGTAGATAGGATAATGCTATGTGATCTGTAAGATCTGTCTGTTGTTTATTGGCTGGTTATATGCTTGTTGTTATGTATGTGTCGACACGGTTTGTATGTGGTTGGGTTGAGGCGGTCCTGCTTTGTGCTTAAGGCAAACAGGCCCAGGGCGGCCCGGATAGACTGAAGGCCTGTGAGGCAGACCAGTCAGGCCGAAGGCCCAGAAAATGGTCCAGACAGGCTGAAGGCCCGGTGCGGCGGTCCAAACATGCTAAAGGTTCTGTGAGTGGTCCAGATAGGCAGAAGGCCTGAAAAGCGGTCCAGTCATGTTGAAGACTCAGTATACGTGTTGTTGTTGTGATCTTTATGATTATGTGATGTGGTGGTACTTTGGGAGAACTCACTAAGCTTTGTGCTTATAGTTATGGTTTATGGTTTCAGGTACTTTAGTCGACCGTGGCAAGGTGAAGGCGTGACCGTACACATCCTCGTGTTTTGGGAATTATGATTTCGAGGAAACTCTGATAATGAAAATGTTTTGAAAACTATGTATTAAACGATTCCGATTTTAAATAATGTTTTGGAAGCAACAGTTTTTGTCAACACCCTTTTAATAAACGGGTCGTTTTGAAAAGTTCAAATTTGTTGAAATTTTGGGGATGTTACAAGTTGGTATCAGAGCCTTGGTTTGAGTGAATTGGAGGAACACTCATGTGAATCCAGCCTCAAAATAAGGAAAAAGCTTTTTACAAACAATTTTCAAATGGTTTTCAAAATAATCAAGGAGGATGTGATGTGTACGGTCAGCCGAAGCCAGTAAGTTGACCACAAACTACCACACAATTATTTGAGATTTTGTTATGTTGTGGTAGAATAGCATGCTAGTGATAGGCTAGGGATCTTCAGGAATTGCATGATAGAATTTCCTGATTATATGATGCCTTAGTTCCAATAGAGTTCTCTTGATTGATTGTTGTGTGACTCTTTCACGTGTGAACTGACTATTGAGTGAATACGCTAAGTAACATGCTACATGGGTTAAATGATCTTAGGGTACGAGATTTGGTCCTACTGCGCAACTCTTGTTTGAGTCCAACCGATGTAGGATTGAATCTTTTAGTCTAAGATTGTTTAAGTCGTGTTGCATGTGATTGTATTCATGAGATAGTCATCTGGAACCAATGGAAGGTCGTGTGGAAGTTAGTAGTAGTATGAGCTATGTGACAACCCGAAACTTTTTCCGTTTCTGTTATACAATTTCCGTTAATAGAATTTGAATTTTATTAAGTTCCGTCAAACTTCTTGGTTTAGAAAATCATCTAGTTTTACATAATTAAATTTATATACGAGTCGGAACCAACAATCGCGCGAAACTCGAGGGTCTTCATTCCAGTTTGTTGATTCGACGTTTGCACACACGCTACAACTCGAGGGTCTTTATTCCAGTTCGTTGAACGCCCCACCAGCCAAACTGGAACGCCCCACCAGCCAAACTGGAACACCCCACCAGCCGTTAAGTGCCACACGCTACAACTCGAGGGTCTTCATTCCAGTTCGTTGATTCGACGTTTGCACACAGCTATCTGTGAGTTCGTACCCCTATGCCTTTACTGTTTTTTAACGTTTTCAGGGGGGAATACAAGTCAAACATAAATGATTTTGTGAAACTTATACAAAAAGGATTTCAATAAACTTAAGATGGATGCAATTGATACAATCATACAGTTTCTATACTTTTATAAAATATGTAGATATTTTATCCCTTTTGTAGTATGCAGAGCATAAGGGAAGTTTTCATCATAATTACAAAGCTGTCAATGTAAAACATGAATTGATTACATGAATGAACATATAAACTATAATAGGTATAGTTTATGGAACAATTAAGGCCTGCCGTCCTAACTGTAGCTAGCAGTTATGGTGCGGGATTGTCAGTCCGTATAGATCTATACACAAACTCACGTTCTCCCTCCAGGAGACTCTGGTTATAATATCAGGACTTTTGTTAGTACTTAAATAAGTACGTGAAGAATGCTTACTCATAAAATGCTATACTAACGATTACATGTAGAATAAAATGAATCCATTGAATTTAACTTGTTGTCTATATATCTCATAAACTACACATTATATAGTTTATATGTTTGGTTGCATTGAATCTATGATTTGTACATTGAAGAACATCGTTCAAGCAATTCAATGGTAAAGTATGGTTATAACAACTCATAAAATTGGTACTAAGAAAATACGATTAATGTATGGTCAAGTAATAGAAGTACTATACATATTACAGTTTTCTGAGCTTTCCGAACTTACTATACATACTGACAATAATTAGGGGTTTTCATGTAAAAAGAGGTTTCTTATTCAATCAAATAATGCACAACACATTCAATGAGATTCAGTAACAAAATACACATGTTAGAAAATAATGGATTTTCTTGGAAGCATACAAATACATTTATCGATTCATTAACCGATTTTTCTCTCAAAAACATGCTTATGAACTCACCAGCTTTATGCTGATACTCTTTCAAAACTGCTTGTATTCTCAGGAAATCAGCTTTATGCTGATACACATTCAATGAGACAGGTACCTCCTGGAGTTTTGAGAAGACGGAGCGTATAGAGTCTCGTCTTTTACTTTTGTCATACTTTTGATGTCTATAAACATGAATCAAAACGATGTAAATATTTTACTTAATTAATGTAATGGTTGTGTTTACTTTGATTACTGTAATGCAATGGTTGTGATACTATACATGACGTCATCCACCCCCGAACGTCTCCGTCGTTCCGGTTTTGGGGTGTAACAACATGAGTTATGGTATGTGAGATGGGATGTTCTTGGCTATTCTATGGTTTGGAGTGTTACTGCACAAATTCTACTTGCTTTGTGCTTTGTAGAACTCATGAGTGATGTAAGTTAGCTACTAAGTGAATATGCTAGGTCACATGTGATAAAGGTTGAATAATCTCAGAGTGACAGATTTGACCCTGCTGCACAGCTCTTGTCTTAGTCCCACCGTTGTAGGGATGATTCTGTTACTCGAAGGATTATCTAAGCCTTGTTGCATGTGATTGTATTCATGGAATAGTTAACTAATATTATTAGGAGTGCTTCAGCAGCTGGTGGCAGGGAAGTGAGGAAATCCTAGGAGGGCCTAGGAGGTATTTTATGCGGTTGTTTCGTTGTTGAGCAGGTATCAGGAAGATATTTTGAGTAGGTCTTGGAGGACTTGAGATCATTCTTGAGGAAAGTATGGATAGGTGTGGAAGGTAGTATTGGGTCCGTACTACCGAAAGCAGAGGATCCATACTCGTATCAAGGAGAGTTACAGGGACTCTAAGGGCTGGTCCGGAGAGATAGCATGGTTTGACACCATGATTCATGGCAGCAGTTGCGTATCTGTCGATCTTTTGGTTATGGTTGCTCGAGCACGAGGATGTGTTTGGTATTTGTTTCGGGCCCCAGTGGCGATATCGGTTTTGGGTTGAGTGGTTTAGACCTAGATGAGTATGTTGGTTTGGACGTCTCGAGGGTGTTGTTAGAGGTCGAGCATCGAGTCACGAGACTCAAGGAGGAAACGGTTGATATGATCGGCTCGGTGATCACAACTATAATTTGAGTAGTGGATTGATGGATTGGATGGTCGCTGTCTATGGCAATGAGTATACCCTTCCAGTCTTTTGAGTTTGGAGGACGAGTGATCAGGCTTGTGAGTTTCAGTGTCGATATGTGAACCCTTCACGGGGTCTGTTGGCCACGGTGTTGGCAACAGTATGTCAGCGTAGGAGTGCGCAGGAGGGTTGATGTGGTATGGATACTTTGTGATGTGGACAAGGGTCTGTGTTCCTTGGATATAGGCATGCCAGGTACCGGATTGGCGGTTAGAAATGCAGGCAAGGAGTGTATGTTTTGGATCATGATTCGGTATTGGTTTATGCTCCTGTAAGGGATCCTTAATGTTAGGTGATCATTATTGGGAAATTTCGGAGGTCTTCAGCTAAAATTTAGGATTCTCTGTGGATTTGTTTGATCCTTATCTGGAAGATCATCATGCGTGGTTTATTCTTTCCAGGGTTAGGGATGGTTGTACCTGGTTGATCCGATTGAGTTATGGGTTGGTTTGAACACCAGTGGGTTGTAGTTCGAACCCTAAGTAGGGGAGAATTGGATATTCTTCTTGAAGGATCATCGATCTATTCGAGTTTGTGGTATTGGACGGGTGAATCATAGGGATTTGTGGTGCAAGTATGTGGAATATTGGTTCAGGATTTGGTTAAGGCAAGGACATATAGTAGGTGGCGATCAGATGTATGGGTTACGAGGTTCATGGGTTGTTTCTCAGCAGAAAGTGGTTGGTCAAGGAGCTTATTGCAGCTCGTGGCTTCTTTTTGAGTTGTGAATGATTAGATGAGGAACCGTTGGGATCACTTAGTTCGAGTATAAGTGGCGGAGGGAAATTGTCAACTGGGTGTATGTACTTCTAATTGTAGTCTAGCTTGGGCAAAGATTGATCATGGAATCAGTTTCAGTTCGGTGCGTTCAGCCCCACAAGTGTTTTGGTGACTTAAGGTCGTGTGTTCGCGATTCCTGGTCGCATCCTTGGTCGTGCAACAAAGAATTTTGAACGTTTTAGTGTGACAATTGAAGTTCTATGGATGTGTCAGCTTCTCGTCAAATTTAGCATGTTTTATGTTTCTTTGGTCTCTGGGTAACCTTGCCCTCAAGGATGGTGTGGAGTTTTAGTTCTGTAGTGGTGATGATTATGATGACAAATGCAGAATATGAAAGATCTAGTGAATCATCATACAAATCATGAACACGTGGAGTAAATAAATCTGGGTTTAAGCTCTCATTAGTTTTTGATAGAAAGAGTACAAATGGGTTTGCTATTTCTCTCTCTAAAACTAACACTCCAAAATGATCATTTGTGACATCCCCTAATTTCTCGGCCAGAAAAGACCGATTTAATTTATGCTTTTTAAAATAAAATCAGAGAAATCTTTTCAAAAGATATTGCGGAATAGGTCCCCAATATAAAACATGATAATGTTTATCAAAACCCTTCTTTAAGAAGGTATATATTTCCCATATATATATCAAAACCTCGGGATGTCATGTTCCGATACAGATCAAAAGCATAAACAAGACATTATAAGCCTTTCTACAGTTATTTACAACTACTGGCCTATAATCAAAAAATCTCTCATCGTCCTCCGACTATGCTAGGGGTCCACTACCTGTAATCATAAAAAAACTGAGTGGGTTAGGCTTGGGAGCCTGGTGAGCATATAGGGTTTTCAACCCACAATAATAATATGATATTAAGTTCACCAATCAACAATAACCCTGATTACCCATTCCCGTTGTCCTCACTTTACGTCCCTAAACACCTAACACAAGGGACTTAGCCTAAGGAATATCATCGGGTTGGACACTACTGCTAAGGGGACTCCTCAGCCATACATGTCCTAAAGGCAACCATGAGGGGGATTGGAGTACACCAATGAACATTTAGTTCATCAACACCTACAAGTTGCGAACTTGCTAGTGTACCACTGGACTGTCTAGAAAGGTCCGTGATCATCATCTATACTCCGCTAGACGACTACAACGATAACACCAACAACAACACTGACACCGAGGCCTCTCATCATTTTTAACACCCACCGACTATTTTGTCTACCCATTTTTTACCCAACATATTTGTAGATAAAATACATATACAGTTTAAAACTTGTATAAAACATCAATTCAACAGTCACCTAAAATAAACAATTAACATATTTACACATAACACGTATTTTAAGGTAAATACTTCATATCTATGTGTAAATTGAAAGTAACTACACACTCACATGATTTGATGATAATCGGGCAGCAATTCGTTTCCTAAAACATTCGTTGCTAATAAAACCGGGAGTTTTATTGAGAAACCGGGCTCTCCAAAAGTCGGGCTTCGAAACCGAAAAGATAAATTTTACGGGCTTCACGGGCACTTCGTGGCGTATTCCGGGGCTTATAATTGATACCGGGACTTCGGGGGATGATAATATGAAAGCAATATGGAGAAAGTGGCTAAAAATGACAAGTTTTCAAAATACCCCCGGGAGGTCTCGCACCCCCCTATTTATAGGGGCCGAAGCTCCTGATCCAACCGCTGAGAAGAGGCCACGCGTCGCTGATCCGGAGTTCGCAGGGGAAGGCTCGCACTAGGATCGCACCTGCGAAGGCTTGCTGGCAGCCTCCTACTGGACCGAGGTCTACTGGTCCGAAGTCGGTTCTGGTGGTGGGGTCCGCAGGCGAGGTGCGCAGATGGTAGCACGTGCGAGGGCCTCGGTGGCGGTTGCTGATTGGACCGCGGACTCCCAGTCCATGTGCGAGGCTCGGAGTCGTGGCGTGCGAGGTTCGGATTGGGCCTCCCTTCGGTCAAATCAGAATCTGACACGTGGCTTCGCATGACTCACCATTTCGGACACGTGGCACATGCGAGGCAAGGGTGACGTGGCAACTCGTGACTATGCGAATTTTCTCGGTTTTTGTGCAAAAACTTCTAAAATCCATAACTTTCGCATACGAGCTCCGTTTTTGACGTTCTTTATATGCACGCGTAGGTAAAATTACGCTCTACAACTTCCGTTTAGACTTCGTCGGCTAATTTTGATTTTAATTTTGATTTTATTATTTTTAACAGACCGGGACAGGAAATCCGTTAAAAATTCAAAACTTCTTCATCCGACGTCCGTTTTCGTCAGAATTTTTACCGTTGTGCTACTATTTACGAGACCTTCGATTCTCGTTTAGGTCGTGTCGGCTAAAAATCACTCGATCTAAAATTCGAGTTTTTAGCTGTATACTGCTAAGCTGAAACTTTGAAAAATCATAACTTCCTCATACGAAATCAGATTTGGGCGTTCTTTTTATCGAACTTCTCGGTTTAATGAACACTACGATTTTCGTTTAGATCAATAAGGCTAAAAAGTAGTTTATCGAAAACTCACTTTTTACGACATTCAGCACCGAGCCGGTTTTGTGGTGAAACTTCGACAGGTCATAACTTCTTCGTTATAACTCGGATTTCGGCATTCTTTATATATCCATAATCCTTGTCATGACCCCTATAACTTTCTTAATAGATATCGGCTTTATCTAAAATTTAATTTTGACGCTCATTTTTATTCTTAATTAATTAACTCCTAGTAATTAAGCATAAAACACATAAAATTCACATAATTCCTTTTTCATTTCTTCAAAATGAGTTACAAAGGTTAACCTAGACTATCACCTTAATATTAATGCCTAGGCTAGAAACACGAGTGTTACAATTCTCTCCCCCTTAGGATGATTCCGTCCCGGAATCACACATCACCAAACAACTGCGGGTAGCGACTCATCATGTGACTCTCCGTTTCCCAGGTGAGATTTGGTCCATTCGTATGTTTCCAGCGTACAAGCACTAAATCAACCATCTTGCGTCGCAACTTCATAGTCTTACGGTCAACTATTGCCTCAGGTTCTTCAATCAACCTTTTGTTTTCATCCACCTTTAACTCAGAAATCGGAATTATGTCGGGCATATCTCCCGTGAATTTCCTCAAATAACACACATGAAATGTGTTATGAATACCCTCCACTTCTTCCGGTAATTCTAGCTTGTAAGCTTGATTCCCGATCCTCTGAAGAACTTTAAATGGTCCAATAAACCTTGGACTCAACTTTCCCCTTTTACCAAATCTTATAAGTCCCTTCCACGGCGAGACTTTAAGTAAAACCGAATCTCCAACTTCGAAGGATATCGGTTGTCTTTTCTTGTCAGCATAGCTCTTTTGTCGATCTTGAGCAGCTAACATCCTCTCCCTTATCACTTTCAACTTTTCAGCAGTTTGATGGACAATTTTAGGTCCCATAAACTGCTTTTCCCCAGCTTCCAGCCAACATGATGGCGTTCGACACTTTTCCCCATACAAAGCGTGATAAGGTGCCATCTTAATGCTTGAGTGGAAACTATTATTATAGGAAAAGTCTACTAGAGGTAAGTGTTCATCCCAGTTACCTTGGAATTCTAGGGTACATGCTCTCAGCATATCCTCCAATGTTTGAATCGTTCGTTCGCTCTAACCATCGGTTTGTGGATGGTAAGTTGTACTCAAACACAACTTGGTACCCAATTCCTCTTGTAGACTCCTCCAAAACCTTAAGGTAAAACGACTGTCACGATCGGATACAATCGTTAACGGAACACCGTGTAGCCTCATAATTTCCTTCACATAAGAATTCGCAAGTTTATCCATAGACCATTTCTCGTTAGCGGCTATGAAATGTGCACTCTTAGTGAAGCGATCAACGACCACCCAAATCATGTCGTGACCGTTCCTTGTTCTGGGCAGTTTAGTCACAAAATCCATGGTAATGTCCTCCCATTTACCTATGGGTACAGGTAAAGGTTCTAAACTCCCATACGGTTTCTGATGTTGTGCCTTAACCCTAGCGCAAGTTACACACTCAGCCACATACTTAGCAACATCGAGCTTCATCGTCGGCCTCCATTAATAGGGTTTTAGGTCCCTATACATTTTCGTACTGCCGGGATGAATCGAGTACATGGTTTTGTGAGCTTCTTCCATCAGAAGACCTCTTACTCCTCCCATCTTAGGTACCCAAATCCTATCTTTGAATACCTTCAATCCTTGACCATTTGTATCAAACACCAACGTTTTACCCAAACGTTCCTCCTTCCGGTCATTTTTCTGTAAAGCTTCCTCCTGAGCTTTCTTTATACTTTCCACAATTGTAGAGACAACTTCAATCTTCAGCGCTCTTGGCCTTCTCTTTTCACGATTTACCTTCCGACTGAGAGCATCAGCAACAACATTTGCTTTACCAGGGTGGTAAAGTATCTCACAGTCGTAGTCCTTGAGTAGTTCCAGCCAGCGCCGCTGTCTCTTGTTCAATTCCATCTGATTAAAGAGATGTTGAAGACTCTTATGATCATTGAAAAGTTTACACTTAGTACCATAAAGATAATGCCTCCATATCTTTAAGGCGAATACTACCGCTGCCAACTCCAGATCATGAGTTGGGTAGTTCTTTTCATGCTCTTTCAACTGCCTCGATGCATACGCTATCACTTTATCCCTTTGCGTCAGAACACATCCTAACCCAACTCCAGAGGCATCACTATAGACTGCGAAGTCATCAACTCCTTCAGGTAACGAAAGAATCGGTGCTTCACACAATATCTTCCTTAACTTCTCAAAGGCTTCCTTTTGCTTCTCATTCCAAGCATAAGTAGCTCCTTTGTGGGTCAAAGCTGTTAATGGAGTAGCGATCGAAGAAAAGCCTTGGATAAATCGGCGATAATATCCGGCTAATCCTAAAAAGCTTCGAATCTCCGTGGGACTTTTTGGTTGTTCCCACTTCATCACAGCTTCAATCTTTGCTGGGTCAACCATTATTCCATCTTGGTTAACCACATGACCCAAAAATTGGACTTCTTGAATCCAAAATTCACATTTGGAGAATTTTGCGTACAGCTTCTCCTTTTTCAGAACCTCTTGCACTTCACGCAGATGCTTCTCATGCTCCTGCTTGCTTTTCGAATAGATCAAGATATCGTCTATTATTACTATCACGAATTTATCAAGGTATGGTTTACAAACCCTGTTCATCAAATCCATGAAAGTTGATGGGGCATTGGTTAATCTGAACGACATAACCAAAAGTTCATAGTGTCCATATCTTGTTCTGAACGCGGTCTTCTCGATATCCTGCTCCCTCACCTTTAGTTGATGGTACCCCGACCTAAGATCGATCTTCGAAAAATAGCCCGATCCTTGCAACTAATCGAACAAGTCATCGATCCTCGGCAATGGGTACTTGTTCTTTATCGTCGCTTTATTCAGCTCTCTATAATCGATGCACATTCCATGCTCCCGTCTTTCTTCTTTACAAATAACACAGGGGCTCCCCAGGGTGATGAACTAGGTCGAATGAAACTTTTATCCAATAACTCCTGAAGTTGTGTCATAAGTTATTTCATTTCGGTTGGCGCTAATCGATAAGATGCTTTGGGTATTGGCGTCGTTCCTGGTAACAAGTCGATACGGAATTCTACTTGTCGATCAGGGGGCAATCCGGGAAGATCTTCGGGAAAGACTTCCAGATAATCACACACCACTGGAATATTCTACACCTCCTTCTTTTCCTTCTGAGCATCGATCACGAATGCTAGATATGATGTACACCCCTTGGCCAAACACTTTCTGGATTTCATTAAGGAAATGATTCCAGCATTTACTCTGCGTTTGTCTCCATACACCATAAACGACTCTTTCCCTGGCGGGTTTACTTTAACTATCTTCTTCCTACACATTATTTCGGCATCATTGGCACTAAGCCAATCCATTCCTTAAACTACGTCGAATCTATTTAACTCGATAGGCAATAATACCTCGTGGAACTTAAACTACGTCCAACACATTATTTCGGCATCATTGGCACTACACCATAAACGTCCCATCCAAGTCAATGATGATGTTTTTCATACGATGGCTAACAGGTACAAACTTGCCACTACCAATTTCGACTAATAAAACAGGCAAAGCTAGTTTTCTACCAAATTCATGCGATATAAAGGAGTAATTGGCTCCAGAATCAAACAAAATTTGGGCAGGCAATTCGTTTACAAGAAAGGTACCTGAAGCGACATCGGCTTCTTCTTTCGCAGCTTCGAGTGTCATCTGAAAGGCTCTCGCCTTCGGCTTTGGTGGCAGATTGGGTTTCGCTGCATCCTTCTTCTTCGGGCAATCCCTTAAAATATGCCCTTCTTCATGGCACCCATGACAGACGTTATTAGTGAAGGTGAAATTATTGGCATAATGCCCTGGCTTTCCACACTTGTAACAAGTGATTTCCACGCTGCACTTCCCAGCATGTTTCTTCTTGCACCTGTCACACCATTTGGCTTCGGCTCCTCCTCCGAATTTTATCGAACTAGACTTCGAGAATTTGTTCTTTTTATTGGAACCAGACGTTCCTTCAAACTTTCTCTTTTCGCCAACTTCAACCTTGTTGGCGGCTCTCCCCTTGATCATATCTTCAACAGACTTGGCAGCCCAGATAGCTGCCTCCAAAGTAAGTGCCTGACGTACTGGCACCGCATACTCCCATGGAAGTCCCTTTGCGTACCTGTCAATTTTCGCCAGCTCATCTGGGACAATACACAAAGCAAAGTCCATTTTGTCTGTGAAGTTATTCATATACTCGTCAACAGTCATACTCCCCTTCTGCAACGTTAGAAATTGGTTTTCTAACTCAAGTACGTTTTGGGCCGAGCAGTACTTGCGCTTAAAGTGCACCAAGAACTCTGCCCAAGCCATTTGCAGTGGCTCATTAGGGCTTAAGGTTTTCCCCAATGTGTTCCACCAACGAGCAACACTACCCCTGAACTGACGTACTGCAAAGGTAGTTTGTAACTTGCCTTGGCAATCACAAGTCATGAAAGCCAACTCCATTTCCGAGATCCAGTCCATAACTCTGACAGGATCTTCTTTTCCAGTGAAGGTCGATGGCTTGCAAGTCATAAAGTCCTTATACTTGCACCCATTTCTCTCCACTCTACCCTCGTGGTTATTCCTCCCAACCACAAGCGGTTCACTATGACCAACCGATCTGCTGTTGTTCCCTTCTTCAGATCGATCGTCATTTAGTTCACGTTGTTCAACAGGAACTGAAGGTTCATCCCTGTTGTTCAGCAACATTTGCCTCAACTCCTCCCTCTGATCAGCCAACATGGTCTGAATCATAGTTCGTACTCCAGCCATAGTGATGGGTTCTGGTGCAGCTCCTACTATAGGCACCTGTTCCACCACTTGGGGTTGAGGTTATTGGTTTGCATTTCCCGCTCCACTTCGAGTTCTTTCCATTACAATCTATATACCGAATAAGGCGGATTTAAGTCTTTATCCTTGTTAGACATGTCAATTCCCTTATCACTCCGAAACGTTTACATGTTAGTTCTAATCTCGTAATCATACGCTTAGAATCCCACATACATAAGGTTTCCAGATCCGGTCGGCAACAGACCATAGATCCGAACAAATAATGGCATATATGGCAACATATAGCATTTAGCACATAAAGGCATTTTAGGCACCTTTCCTAAAATAAACTAGTGCTTATGTCTAAAATATGGTAGACACTCACCTCACAATCATCACTTAGCATTCTAAGTTTAAGTCTAGAAATCGTAGGATATTTCTTAGTTCGCTTAAACTAATGCTCTGATACCAACTATGACATCCCCTAATTTCTCGACCAGAAAATACCGATTTAATTTATGCTTTTTAAAATAAAATCAGAGAAATCTTTTCAAAAGATATTGCGGAATAGGTCCCCAATATAAAACATGATAATGTTTATCAAAACCCTTCTTTAAGAAGGTATATATTTCCCATATATATATATATATATATATATATATATATATATATATATATATATATATATATATATATATATATATCAAAACCTCGGGATGTCATGTTCCTATACAGATCAAAAGCATAAACAAGACATTATAAGCCTTTCAACAGTTATTTACAACTACTGGCCTATAATCAAAAAATCTCTCATCGTCCTCCGACTATGCTAGGGGTCCACTACCTGTAATCATAAAATAAAACTGAGTGGGTCAGGCTTGGGAGCCTGGTGAGCATATAGGGTTTTCAACCCACAATAATAATAACATAATAAGTTCACCAATCAACAATAACCCTGATTACCCATTCCCGTTGTCCTCACTTTACGTCCCTAAACACCTAACACTAGGGACTTAGCCTAAGGAATATCATCGGGTTGGACACTACTGCTAAGGGGACTCCTCAGCCATACATGTCCTAAAGGCAACCATGAGGGGGATTGGAGTACACCAATGAACATTTAGTTCATCAACACCTACAAGTTGCGAACTTGCTAGTGTACCACTGGACTGTCTAGAAAGGTCCGTGATCGTCATCTATACTCCGCTAGACGACTACAACGATAACACCAACAACAACACCAACACCGAGGCCTCTCATCATTTTTAACACCCACCGACTATTTTGTCTACCCATGTTTTACCCAACATATTTGTAGATAAAATACATATACAGTTTAAAACTTGAATAAAACATCAATTCAACAGTCACCTCAAATAAACAATTAACATATTTACACATAACACATATTTTAAAGTAAATACTTCATATCTATGTGTAAATTGAAAGTAACTACACACTCACATGATTTGATGATAATCGGGCAGCAATTCGTTTCCTAAAACATTCGTTGCTAATAAAACCGGGAGTTTTATTGAGAAACCGGGCTCTGCAAAAGTCGGGCTTCGAAACCGAAAAGATAAATTTTCCGGACTTCGTGGCGTATTCCGGGGCTTATAATTGATACCGGGACTTCGGGGGATGATAATATGAAAGAAATATGGAGAAAGGGGCTAAAAATGACAAGTTTTCAAAATACCCCCGGGAGGTCTCGCACCCCCTATTTATAGGGGCCGAAGCTCCTGATCCAACCGCTGAGAAGAGGCCACGCGTCGCTGATCCGGAGTTCGCAGGGGAAGGCTCGCACGGGGCTCGCACCTGCGAAGGCTTGCTGGCAGCCTCCTACTGGACCGAGTTCTACTGGTCCGAAGTCGGTTCTGGTGGTGGGGTCCGCAGGTGAGGGTGCGCAAATGGCAGCACGTGCGAGGGCCTCGGTGGCGGTTGTTGATTGGACCGCGGACTCGCAGTCCATGTGCGAGGCTCGGAGTCGTGGCGTGCGAGGTTCGGATTGGGCCTCCCTTCGGTCAAATCAGAATCCGACACGTGGCTTCGCATGACTCACCATTTCGGACACGTGGCACATGCGAGGCGAGGGTTGTGACAACCGTCAAAATTCAAGTCGGTTCTAGATTTGACTAAACTTAGTTGCACGTACATGCACGACACATACTAGACTTAGTAACTAGAAGCTAAGTTATAACCTACTAGGAACTTGGAAACAATTAGAAACAATGGATAATGTACTTAGATTTCATATTGATATGTGAATTCTACAACTACTTAACTGTAGAGGCTATCCATATTCGGAGTCTCGTGGAACTTAAGTCGGAGTCTCGTGGAACTTAAGTCAAAGTTGAAACTATGACTAGTATACTTGGTTCTTCAAGTTCACTTGAATCTCGGAACCACTACATATTAATGCCAATAAACCGACAAAAAGGAATTATAAACATTATTTATAACTATAAAAGAGTTATAAGACTCAAAAATAATTTGATGCCTCCAAAATTCAATCTACCTTGATATCTAAAGTTTAGCAAAATCCGAAAAACCCTAAAAACCCTAAAAGCCCTAAAAACTCATATTTATAAACTTTAACCTTAAAAATCCTATAAAAACAATTATGAACCTTATAATATTATATTATCATAATAACTATTATGAAATACAATCATTAAAAAATAAAGATTTAGTTATTAACATTTACCCTTGATTTATAAGCCAAAAATCAAGAGTTTTATGCATAAAAACTAGGTTAAGGTGCACATTTTATAAAAAGTTGGATATTTTTATAAAAGATTTGAATTTTTATAAAAGAAACAAGAGAGAGGGAGCCTCTCCTCCCCTAAAAATTCGTTCTCTCCCTCCCCATATCTCTCTCTCACACTCTCATTATCCAACATACACACATCTCTCTTCTTTCTCTCTCTAGAAAACTCTCTCTACCTTCTCTCTAATTTTTTTTCTCCAAACACCACAACCACAGCCTCTTAACCACGAAATTATGGAGATTCATAAGGGGTTTTCAAGCCACAAATAAATTTAAGGTAAAGAACATACATCTCTTGAAGATCCACAACAATGATTTAAGCCATGCATGTGCATTTTACTTCAAAAACCGACTTCTACTTCTTCATCTTCTTCAAACTTGTTTTCTTTTTGTTAAAATGGTTTTTAGAACATCATGGATGTTTTCTAACACCATGCATGTATGATAAACAAGGTTGCATGTTCATGATCTTAGTGCAAAAATTGATTTTTAAGGACTAAAACATTAAACTCAAGTTAAGAGTTTTTGAGAAACAAAATTTTGTTCATAAATGCATGTATACATTTTGATAAGTTTTAATCTTTTGATCTCTGGAAACATGACTAAAATATGAGTTTATCATGATATATTTAAAATATTTCAAAAGATTTACTCAAGGAAATGATGAAAACTCACTTTTCTAACCAATCATCATGCATGCAATCTGCCAGATTTCTTTACCTGCCTTTAAACTGCCATATCTCACTCATTTCTTAACCAAAATTCGTGATTCTTTTTCTGAAATATAATATTTTGAGTTAGCTTTCAAACCCATCTGACCTGACTAGAAAATTCCAATATTTCGAGTTCTACCAATTTTTACAAACTGTTGCTCAAACAGCACTTTCCTTATGAACATTTGTTTTGTGTTGCATGTTCAAAGGACTTATTCATAACTAAAAATCATTCAAAAATTATTTTGAACTCTTAATATTATGTATTAATAGGTACAAAAATATCTTGATTCAAAAATCTTTGTAACATGTTGCAAAAATTCTCAAAGTAACATCAATAATCTTTACATAAATCACAAGAACCAAGTTTTCTCTATAATTTATTGAGCCTTTAGGCATGGTTTTCAACATCAAAAATAAGAAAACAATTTTTCATTGTTATTAAATTGTATGAAGATGCATTCTGGAAATTTTCAGCTCAATATATATTTCCTTTATTTTTATATGAAAATAATAAGAAAATAGAGTGTTAAATCATATAAAATACTTACACTAGTAAATAAATTCTGTAAAAATTCTTGGATGATCGTTTAAGTTAATAAACATCTCCCATGAAGTTTCAATGACTTTTGTTTCTGTTTAATATGGTTTTGAATTTTCTTTTTTTTTAGCTCTAATAAATTATAAAACCACATTAGGGAATATAAAAAGTCTATCTAATAATTTTCGGAGCTTCTACCCTATGTGGAAGACTCAGGAAAATATTTTGCGTATTTTTCAAAATGTATATCTATTTTTCATGATTTTTTTGTGTTTATAATGGACTAAAAACAGGAAAACTAGTTTTACTCATCCAAAATTCATGAAAATTTACCAGAACACCTTATAATATATTAGAATGCTACATAAAACTTTTGATAATTTTTCTGTTTATGTATGCTATTTTTCATCTATTTTCCCAAGATTAAATACACTTAAATCCATTTTTATTAGAATAAATCCACAAAAATCATAAAATTGGGTTAAACAGTTTAGAAATTCATTTTTATATTTTTCCTAGCTTAAGTATGTCTAATGGCAGTACTATAAAAAGTTTGGGAATTTTTATCATCTGGATCCTATGTTTCACGAATTTATATTGTTATGAAGGCTTAAAAATTAGGAAAAATAGTTAGTCACATCAAAAATTCAAGGGAAAATTTCCGGAAGACCTCTACTGTGTTTAGAATGAAAATGCAAAGTTTGAGAATTTTTGGAAATTGTTTGATGATATTTTGGCTTTTTAAGAGCTTAAAACACATTTAAATGTGTTGAAATACCCTCAATTAATATTACAAAAATCTGGAAATTAATATCCAAAATTGTCTTAATCACATGAGCTATAAAATTTCACCATTTCAGAAAACTGTTTGTAACTTATCAACATTAAATTTTGACACAATATTGGCATAATTCTATTGTAGTAGTAAGTATACTAGTGTTGGATTTCGATTAGAGACTCACTAGCGAATACCATTATTGTAGGAATCGGTAGTGGTACACGTGGAACGTAGTTCAAGGCATCATTTTCATCATCTCAATGCATTGTGAGTATTCACGACTCCCCCTATTTTCGGTTTTTATGTTTTGGGGTGGAAAAGCATGTCTTAAACTATTTATGTTCGTTGTATTTAATTTGACTTGTATCAAACTTGGTTGCTAAATGTTGCTATGTATGTGTATGCTATTGTTAATTCATGAGGCCTTATCGCGTTTAAGTCCCTGGAATCAATTCGCATAACTCATTAACTCATTTGAGCCTATGGTTATTATGGATAGCGCTATTAGGAGGTAGACAACTCCTCACTCGCACGATTCGCTTGAGTGCATTTTACCATATTTTCCTATGTTAGCGATAGACATAGAAGTGGGCACCCTCGGTCATTAGGCTTGGGTTGTGAACTCATGGTATAATCATTATGAACATACGAACCTTGTATCTCGTTTTAGCAACAAACTTTATTTCCTATGAGAATATGAACGTTGCATCTTATTTGGGCAACATACTTTATCTCGCATGATGACAACGGAATTTGTTTATGTAAACTTATTTACTCATTTGCAATATATTTCTATTTATGGAAACTTTATTTCCCATTAGAATATGAACGTTGCATCTTATTTGGGCAACATACTTTATCTCTCATGATGACAATGAACTTTGTTTATGTAAACTTATTTACTCATTTGCAATATATTTCTATTTATGGAAACTTTATTTCCCATGAGAATATGAACGTTGCATCTCATTTGGGCAACATACTTTATCTCTCATGATGACAATGAACTTTGTTTATACAAACTTATTTACTCATTTTAACAATATACCTTATTTATGGAAACTTCTATTAAAACTTTGATTACGATTCATGAAACCAATATTATTTTTAACCTGTGAGTACTCACCAACTATTTTTATAGTTGACGCTCGTTCTACATGCTTTTTCAGGAATCATCGAGTAAGTGGCACTTAGGGATACATCACTTTTAGGAGCATTCGCATGTGTTGTATTTCAGTTTACATTGTAATTTCTTTTAAAAATTTGTTCAAACCCATTGTAAATTTGTAATGATTTTTAAACTATGGTTGGTGTTGTCTTTTAACTTTGTCTATGAAACCCTTTATACTGCCACGCCTCGTGTTTCCACTTTAGCGGGGTGTGACATAAATGGTATCAGAGCCGAAGGTTATAGAGAATACCGGTTTTCCTTTGGAGAACCACAACTATAGCCAAAAAATTTCTAAACGTTTTTAAAATATAGAACATTCTACTGGTATAACTAATTCGAGTACGCATTATTGGACTTTAATTAAGTATAGCCTGGCCAACTATGCTTAATTAAGGAAGGTTAATGTGAGGTTGGAAACGGTTATACTAGAATTATGTTCCAAACAATTTTCAACTTAAACTTTTGAAAAACAAAATTTTTTCGGTGTGCGTACGGGCATTGCATATTATAGGTATTCATCTAGATACACTTAGAAACTAAGTGCACTTTTATAACAATGCCTTTATTTAGAAATATTCTTACCCCTTATCAAGTGCTAGGTTAACCACTTAGGTTATATCACTAGTCACTTTAGGAGCAATGCACTTAGTATTGAGAATGAGTATTCCTCGGTAGCTGTTGACTTTAGATGTAAGGTTAGTAGTTAGATATACACAAGTAATAATCTTAAGTCGAAACCTATTCCAATTATTCCTCAATACCCCTTCATCGTCTTCGTACTAGAGTTACAACTAGGAAAGCGTTCCGATACCGACACGAATGAAAATTGGAGCATCGCGTAAGGAGGTTTAACCCATACGTGAGACCTTATTACTACGATACGACTTAGCTCTAGGTTGTTTCCACCTTGAGCTTAAAACTTAACATAGGATGTCCCTTTGACCTCTATAAAAGGTCATAAACTACATTGACACCGTAAAACGTTTTTCAAACAATTTTCATAAATAATTTTTTTTCTTGTCCTTTATCTTGAGGAAAAGACATCAGTACTCGCCTTATACTTGCCTTAGTATTTAGGTACGATCATCTACACTAATCTACCTATCCCTTACTTTTAATCTTCCATCGAAAAGTTATTTTGCTTCATCGGTTTTGTTTATCATCGATAAAATATTTTATAACCACTTCATACAACTTAGTAGACCATTCCAAACAATGTAAGCCATATTCTCGCTAAAATCTTTTGACAACTTGCTTTAACTTAACAATTTTCTTCTAAACTCAATTTAACCAATATTGGTTTTAACATTGCTATTTCAATTTCAATTCAAATCCATTTCAATGGATAGATATGCTTTTAAGGGCATATAAACCATTTTAAACCTTGCTTACCAATTTGACACGTTTTCGATAAACTTAGAAACATTTCCTTTTATAAAAGTGTTTAAATTCTATTCTATAAAACTTAGACATATGACATTGAAGTTCATATTACGTGTAAAAGCTTCATCGAATCTTTCAAACCACTTTTTTTTGACTCTTTTGACCACTTTCTTATTTAGGCATTGTACTTTACTTAAATGTGTTTTCTTGAAACCGAACATGATATTTTTTTTACAACTTTCTACTCCAAGCGTGATTACAAGGCATCACTAATGCGTACATTTCAAAACACACCTTATTTGTATATTTTATTACAAATTAGTTAAATAATTTGTAAAACTTCTAAAATATAAAGCATTGCAAAACTTAGTGTTCACTTTTAAATTTCCAGTGACGCACCTTCAACAATGTATAATTACTCTTCTAAATCTATTGAGTCTTTACCTTATATGTTTTAACTATTAATGAACTCCATTCTAAAAAGTCAAATTGTCAGATTTTCAACTACCATTGTAGTGCTTCTTGTTTTTCACAAATGGAGTTTAACTTAATAGATCACTCATGATTTTTAGCAAACACTTTAAAAGTTCCACATGTCTATTTAATCATCAACATACATCAAATATTGAAGTTTGAAAAATATCTCGACTTGGCTTTAAATCTACCTATACATATTATTCTTAAAATTTTAACGATAGCAATCATTGTCGCCGGTACCTTCCTTTTCTATCCCCCGCACTTGATTTCTTGCTCTCCTTCTAATTTTAGATATTGCACACCCACGATAATAACATAATACATTGACTAACTTTGTTTCTGTCTATTTTGCTTCTCATGGTATCATGTTCGTACACATACAGACTAGAAGTCTACCCTTTCGTTTTGAGCAATTAATACGTGTATAGTCGTGAGACATAATTTTGATTTAGTCAACTTTGATATATTCAATTACTCCTTTTATCATATACATCTTGTTTTTATTTTGAAATCTAGTATAAACAAGTGATCCTTATTTACATTTGCTCTTTCGTTCTAAATTCGGAAACTTGATTTAAAATGCAAGTTTCATTATATTTTTCCTTCTAATTAATACACAATATGAAGACCCTTATGCTTATAATTTTTCTATATCCGGAAAATATATGTGAAGGATATGTTTCCTTATGTTTCTTCTTTCCTTTAAATACATCAAAAGTCTTGGATTTTACTATTATATATTCTCTAAATGATTGTTTTGTAGAAACACTAAATCAAGAATCCACTATTTTCAATGATCGATATTTTTACACATTTCTTAAAAATAGCATTCTACTTTGCAATTTTCAGTGAGTTCCTAAACTCTCAAACTTGTTTTCATAAATATTTTGACTCCTTTTAAACTTGTATTTGTCTTGACTTAGACAATTATTCAATTTTACAAAAAGCGTAATATCAATATTTCTATAAAAAAAATTCCCTTAATGACGACTTAAACATTTAACATTAATTAATCTTTATATTATTTTACTACTTCGTTTGATCGTCAAACATGTATTTTCATTATCTTGGAATTATTACATATTTTGATAATAGTGAGATTAATTATCATTTCTAAACACACATTTTGATAACAATGAGATTTTTTATCACTTCTAAACACTTAAAATGCTATCTACACAATGTGATTTCATCGCCTCCATTTGCAACATTGACTCTCTAAATATATATATTCTTCGAATATAGTTCTATTATTGTAAGAGTAACCGTAGTAGTAATTATAGCCTCGGAGATCCTCAATCATTTCGTAACTTATTTTGTAGACGACACTTAAATAGCCTTTACATTCGAGAGGTACCAAAACTTCGTTGCCTACCCTTAGTACGTATCTTTAGGAACTTACCCTTGATCATTTATTTTCATTCGTGCTACCCCTTCTTATTTCGGAATATGTATTTTCCAAATTTAGTATCCAGCCCGAAAGTGAACAAATTGTTCTTAATCCCTTCTTTATTAGATGACGAATTTACACTTAGTGCTGATTTAGAATGCGACTTAGGAATCAATGCGGATCAAACACTCAATGTAGTTGGTGCTTCAGCCAAACTTATAGCGCTCTCTTAATTCAGATAATATCTAACTAGATGATCTTTTTCGACTAGGTCGCCATGGTTGGATCATGATTCCATGAACCAAATTTTCCATAATCTAGACGAAAGAACTCGAATTAAGGAGACATTAATTTAATTGTAGCTAAAGAGCTGCGCTCTTCCCTTGAGGAATTAACCTAAAATAATCAAAGACCTCTTCAAGTCACCACCTCTCCAGCTATACAATTGTATTCGGCTGAGTTCTAATAGAATACGTCACGAATTGAATTTCGGGACGAAATTCTTTCAACCGGGGGAGACTGTGACAACCGTCAAAATTCGAGTCGGTTCTAGATTTGACTAAACTTAGTTGCACGTACAGGCACGACACATACTAGACTTAGTAACTAGAAGCTAAGTTATAACCTACTAGGAACTTGGAAACAATTAGAAACAATGGATAATGTACTTAGATTTCATATTGATATGTGAATTCTACAACCACTTAACTGTAGAGGCTATCCATATTCGGGTCACTCTTTGACTCGAACACCTTTTCATGAATCATATACACACATTATGCACTTGACCTAGTGGTAAAAATTAGGTCGGAGTCTCGTGGAACTTAAGTCAAAGTTGAAACCATGACTAGTATACTTGGTTCTTCAAGTTCACTTGAATCTCGGAACCACTACATATAAATGCCAATAAACCGACAAAAAGGAATTAAAAACATTATTTATAGCTATAAAAGAGTTATAAGACTCAAAAATAATTTGATGCCTCCAAAATTCAATCTACCTTGATATCTAAAGTTTAGCAAAATCCAAAAAACCCTAAAAACCCTAAAAGCCCTAAAAACTCATATTTATAAACTTTAACCTTAAAAATCCTATAAAAACAATTATGAACCTTATAATATTATATTATCATAATAACTATTATGAAATACAATCATTAAAAAATGAAGATTTAGTTATTAACATTTACCCTTGATTTATAAGTCAAAAATCAAGAGTTTTATGCATAAAAACTAGGTTAAGGTGCACATTTTATAAAAAGTTGGATATTTTTATAAAAGATTTGAATTTTTATAAAAGAAACAAGAGAGAGGGAGCCTCTCCTCCCCTAAAAATTCGTTCTCTCCCTCCCCATATCTCTCTCTCACACTCTCATTATCCAACATACACACATCTCTCTTCTTTCTCTCTCTAGAAAACTCTCTCTACCTTCTCTCTAATTTTTTTTCTCCAAACACCACAACCACAGCCTCTTAACCACGAAATTATGGAGATTCATAAGGGGTTTTCAAGCCACAAATAAATTTAAGGTAAAGAACATACATCTCTTGAAGATCCACAACAATGATTTAAGCCATGCATGTGCATTTTACTTCAAAAACCGACTTCTACTTCTTCATCTTCTTCAAACTTGTTTTCTTTTTGTTAAAATGGTTTTTAGAACATCATGGATGTTTTCTAACACCATGCATGTATGATAAACAAGGTTGTATGTTCATGATCTTAGTGCAAAAATTGATTTTTAAGGACTAAAACATTAAACTCAAGTTAAGAGTTTTTGAGAAACAAAATTTTGTTCATAAATGCATGTATACATTTTGATAAGTTTTAATCTTTTGATCTCTGGAAACATGACTAAAATATGAGTTTATCATGATATATTTAAAATATTTCAAAAGATTTACTCAAGGAAATGATGAAAACTCACTTTTCTAACCAATCATCATGCATGCAATCTGCCAGATTTCTTTACCTGCCTTTAAACTGCCATATCTCACTCATTTCTTAACCAAAATTCGTGATTCTTTTTCTGAAATATAATATTTTGAGTTAGCTTTCAAACCCATCTGACCTCACTAGAAAATTCCAATATTTCGAGTTTTACCAATTTTTACAAAACTGTTGCTCAAACAGCACTTTCCTTATGAACATTTGTTTTGTGTTGCATGTTCAAAGGACTTATTCATCACTAGAAATCATTCAAAAATTATTTTGAACTCTTAATATCATGTATTAATAGGTACAAAAATTTCTTGATTCAAAAGTCTTTGTAACATGTTGCAAAATTCTCAAAGTAACATCAACAATCTTTACATAAATCACAAGAACCAAGTTTTCTCTATAATTTATTGAGCCTTTAGGCATGGTTTTCAACATCAAAAATAAGAAAACAATTTTTCATTGTTATTAAATTGTATGAAGATGCATTCTGGAAATTTTCAGCTCAATATATATTTCCTTTATTTTTATATGAAAATAATAAGAAAATAGAGTGTTAAATCATATAAAATACTTACACTAGTAAATAAATTCTGTAAAAATTCTTGGATGATCGTTTAAGTTAATAAACATCTCCCATGAAGTTTCAATGACTTTTGTTTCTGTTTAATATGGTTTTGAATTTTCTTTTTGTTTAGCTCTAATAAATCATAAAACCACATTAGGGAATATAAAAAGTGTATCTAATAATTTTCGCAGCTTCTACCCTATGTGGAAGACTCAGGAAAATATTTTGGGTATTTTTCAAAATGTATATCTATTTTTCATGATTTTTTTTGTTTTTATAATGGACTAAAAACAGGAAAACTAGTTTTACTCATCCAAAATTCATGAAAATTTACCAGAACACCTTATAGTATATTAGAATGCTACATAAAAATTTTGATAATTTTTCTCTTTCTGTATGCTATTTTTCATCTATTTTCCCAAGATTAAATACACTTAAATCCATTTTTATTAGAATAAAAGCACAAAAATCATAAAATTAGGTTAAACAGTTTAGAAATTCATTTTTATATTTTTTCCAGCTTAAGTATGTCTAATGGCAGTACTATAAAAAGTTTGGGAATTTTTATCATCTGGATCCTATTTTTCACAAATTTATATTGTTATGAAGGCTTAAAAATTGGGAAAAATAGTTAGTCACATCAAAAATTCAAGGGAAAATTTCTGGAAGACCTCTACTGTGTTTAGAATGAAAATGAAAAGTTTGAGAATTTTTGGAAATTGTTTGATAATATTTTGGCTTTTTAAGAGCTTAAAACACATTTAAATGTGTTGAAATACCCTCAATTAATATTACAAAAATCTGGAAATTAATATCCAAAATTGTCTTAATCACATGAGCTATAAAATTTCACCATTTCAGAAAAATGTTTGTAACTTATCAATATTAAATTTTGATACAATATTGGCATAAGTCTATTGTAGTAGTAAGTATACTAGTGTTAGATTTCGATTAGAGACTCACTAGCGAATACCATTATTGTAGGAATCGGTAGTGGTACACGTGGAACGTAGTTCAAGGCATCATTTTCATCATCTCAATGCATTGTGAGTATTCACGACTCCCCCTATTTTCGGTTTTTATGTTTTGGGGTGGAAAAGCATGTCTTAAACTATTTATGTTCGTTGTATTTAATTTGACTTGTATCAAACTTGGTTGCTAAATGTTGCTATGTATGTGTATGCTATTGTTAATTCATGAGGCCTTATCGCGTTTAAGTCCCTGGAATCAATTCACATAACTCATTAACTCACTTGAGCCTATGGTTATTATGGATAACGCTATTAGGAGGTAGACAACTCCTCACTCGCACGATTCGCTTGAGTGCATTTTACCATATTTCACTATGTTAGCGATAGACATAGAAGAGGGCACCCTCGGTCATTAGGCTTGGGTTGTGAACTCATGGTATAATCATTATGCACATACGAACCTTGTATCTCGTTTTAGCAACAAACTTCATTTCCCATGAGAATATGAACGTTGCATCTTAATTGGGCAACATACTTTATCTCTCATGATGACAACGGACTTTGTTTATGTAAACTTATTTACTCATTTGCAATATATTTCTATTTATGGAAACTTTATTTCCCATGAGAATATGAACGTTGCATCTTATTTGGGCAACATACTTTATCTCTCATGATGACAACGAACTTTGTTTATGTAAACTTATTTACTCATTTGCAATATATTTCTATTTATGGAACCTTTATTTCCCATGAGAATATGAACGTTGCATCTCATTTGGGCAACATACTTTATCTCTCATGATGACAATGAACTTTGTTTATACAAACTTATTTACTCATTTTAACAATATACCTTATTTATGGAAACTTCTATTAAAACTTTGATTACGATTCATGAAACCAATATTATTTTTAACCTGTGAGTACTCACCAACTATTTTTATAGTTGACGCTCGTTTTACATGCTTTTTCAGGAATCATCGAGTAAGTGGCACTTAGGGATACATCACTTTTAGGAGCATTCGCATGTGTTGTATTTCAGTTTACATTGTAATTTCTTTTAAAAATTTGTTCAAACCCATTGTAAATTTGTAATGATTTTTAAACTATGGTTGGTGTTGTCTTTTAACTTTTGCTATGAAACCCTTTATACTGCCACGCCTCGTGTTTCCGCTTTAGCGGGGTGTGACAAGGGTGACGTGGCAACTCGTGACTATGCGAATTTTCTCGGTTTTTGTGCAAAAACTTCTAAAATCCATAAATTTCGCATACGAGCTCTGTTTTTGACGTTCTTTATATGCACGCGTAGGTAAAATTACGCTCTACAACTTCCGTTTAGACTTCGTCGGTTAATTTTGACTTTAATTTTTATATTATTATTTTTAACAGACCGGGACAGGAAATCCGTTAAAAATTCAACGTCCGTTTTCGTCAGACTTTTTACCGTTGTGCTAATATTTACAAGACCTTCGATTCTCGTTTAGGTCGTGTTGGCTAAAAATCACTCGATCTAAAATTCGAGTTTTTAGCTGTCTACTGCTAGGCTGAAACTTTGAAAAATCATAACTTCCTCATACGAAGTCAGATTTGGGCGTTCTTTTTATCGAACTTCTCGGTTTAATGAACACTACGATTTTCGTTTAGATCACTAAGGCTAAAAAGTAGTTTATCAAAAACTCACTTTTTACGACATTCAGCACCGAGCTGGTTTTGTCGTGAAACTTCGACATGTCATAACTTCTTCGTTATAACTCGGATTTCGGCATTCTTTATATATCCGTAATCCTTGGTACGACCCCTATAACTTTCTTAATAGATATCGGCTTTATCTAAAATTTAATTTTGACGCTCATTTTTATTCTTAATTAATTAACTCCTAGTAATTAAGTATAAAACACATAGAATTCACATAATTCCTTTTTCATTTCTTCAAAATGAGTTACAAAGATTAACCTAGACTATCACCTTAATATTAATGCCTAGGCTAGAAACACGAGTGTTACATCATTACATAAATGAGTGTCACTAACTTCCTATTTATAGGAAAGACAACTCATTACACAATACAAGTAGGTAAGCATAAATACATCCAATCATGACTTTGCACCCTAAAATTCTCCCCCTCAAAGTTAGGATTGGATGTCCCGACTTTAATATCCAACGAGCTCATGTGATCAAGACTAAACTCCCCCTCAAAGTGATACAGGTCTTCAAATTCGCAAATGAATACCCGAAGCTTCGAATACCCACTATTCGTTCTCCACTTTTTATAATAAAAAAATGATTATCAAACCCATTAACGGTGAGAAGCGCCCGATGAATAATCTTCACATAACTCCCCCTTGATGTGTGCCAAAAATGAAACCACGAAAAACTTGCATGGAAAAACAATCACAAAAAAGTCTTAAAAAATTTCCAATTTTTGTGAAAATTTTCGACTTTTGGGTGAGAGTTGCAAGAATTTCCAAAATCCAGGTAAAAACTGCCACTTTCAGATTCTGTAGGGACCCGTGTGAGAACAAGATCTTACTTATGCACAGGGACAAGGTTTGAGAACTCAAACCTTGAGTGAATGCTTAAGATCAATGTCTGCTTGCTAATAAATGTTCAAGTCAAGCCTGGAAAGACCAGTCAAGTCTTAGATAATGTTTTCAGCAAATGATCAAGTCATTTAATGAGCAACGAGAATAACTGATCAAAGTAAAGCTAATAAATGAAGAACAAGAAGAATGTTTGAAGTAAACTTAAAGAGAATAACAAAAGTGAGTGAAAGATCTGTAGTTGACTTGTATTGAATACTCCTAAAAATAGGAGTGAATATTACACCGAATTAACTGAAGTGTTTACATAGGACCGGACAAAAGACATGATTCTGACATTCTGATTGTCCAAATACAACTATAGACTAATTCCTATGAAACGTTACATCAATACAAAGACAAATACAATAAATGCACAAAAGACAAAACAACTTCGTTCTGGATCAGCATCATTCCGGACATGAGAGTCAGCTCCTGAATGTCTTCATTCTTCACGTCTTTTTACCTGGTCCGGACGGATTCCGGACCACTCTCCTCTTCGGAACATACACTTCGGAATTAGTACTTAGGATTGCTAGCGGTTGACTTTCAGGTTCCAACAATCTCCCCCTAAGTGAAGTTAGCAATCGAAAAAGCTTAGTTCATTTCTTCCTTGATGCAGGTGTAGGCTCTGAAACTTCTTCAGAGCTTTGGTCGGAACTAGATGTTTGTCAAGGACTCGGAAGAAGTCCTTCTTGTCTGTCCTTCTGGTTGTGTAGACAAAACCTAGAACCGGTTCTTCAATGGGACCATCTACAAGAACTTCAGCTTTCGGAAGAACAAAGTCGATTTTGGCAACGAATTGTTCCGTTCAGTAGAGGTGTGCAAGCTCATAATCACATCGGCAAAACTCAGCAACATAATCTTTCAGAAAGGTTAGAGTTGCGTGGTAAGCTCCCATACTGATGTTATCCTTTTGATTTTCTCTGAAGTAAGCAGCTAGAGTGAGGATGTCATTGGGATTCATAGAAGGAAAATCAAAATCAGTAACGGTCCGGGGTGTTGGCTTGTTCCGGAGGAGGTTAAAACGGAATAGAGGGCAGGTCAGTTTGAATTTCACCAAAAATTTTCTTCCGAAGCCCTGAACTTTGGTAATCCTCTTCCTCGTTCATACTTCCTTGAAACGTTGAGCGTCCTTAGAGTAGAAGGTTTTAAGCCTTTCTCGCTCAGTCTAGATGATTACTTCTGGATCGTTTGATGGATGAAGAGTGGCAAATTTGGTATAAAATTTGCTGCAGGGAGAGAGAGAAAGATCCAGTTGATCGGAGTCATTGGTGGGAGGGTCGTAGTAGAGGCACATAATGATTTCTTGAGCCTTAAGAATGCCTTCACGGCAAAGAGGAGAGATGCCACGCAACGGATCAGGATTTTATTAGATCTTGGATCTGAATGCTGTCCTCTAATGCCTGATTGATTTCCTCCTGAGACCATCCATGTTTGTGCTTAAGAGGAGGTCCGGAGTGAAGAACTTGTTGTTCGGCAGTCATTGGTTTCTTCCATTTGTCTTTTTGAAGAGCATTTATAACCAGCTTCATATTCTCATCAATCGTGAATTCCGGAGTGGGAATTAGAAGTGGTTCTTCCGAAATTTTGTCAGGGATCCGGAGGGGAGAGCCCTGGTCGATTGGAGCGATTTTTGGTTCCGGAATGGGAGGCTGTAGTGAAGGAGTGGCTCAGAAGGCTTGAGCGGTTAAAAATGTTTTTTCCTTAGCCATTTGAACGACCCTTTGAAAAGCATTCGGCAAGGAGGATGGCTAAGAGACTGCGGACCATATCCTCATATCTTCCTCAGTCAGCACCTTTGGAATTATTTTCTTTGGAGCTTAAAGGCCTAGAACTCCATTTGTGATGTATTTGTCTTCGTCACCGTCTTCTTCGTCAGAAGAGGAATTTCCTAGAAGTCCGGACACAACCTGGACTTCATCATCGGAATTCAGATCTTCATCTCAGAGTATGAACTCCAAGGCAGGTTTCCAAGGTTTACTTGGTCCTTCTCCCCCTCTTGCATCGGTGGATCTCGGAACCGGTGCAAGCAGCAAATTCTCCTTGAGATCGTCGAATTTGGAGAAGACTTTCTGAAGGCCTTTAGTAAGTTGAAGAGTGAGGTTATCATAGGCTTCGGCCGTGGGGGCTTGGTCAGCAAGGTGCTTGAACATGTTGCTGAGGATAGCAATCATCTCATCAAACTTCTGGTTCGGAACATCAACAATATTCCAACTTGAGCGAAGAAGTTTAATGAGGACTTGTTGAATGATCATGTTCATTTCATCCTTCTTTCGGATCTCCTTCTCCGGCCTTTGAATCTGCTTCTCATGATGAACGTGGGTCTGCTTAATTAGGTCGTTGGTAGCAGACACCAGATCATCATGAACCTTGAGTATGGAAGTGATGGTGTTGAGATAATGATCAACCAAAATGTCGTATTTGGTATCAACTTCCTCCATGGTATGCTTGAGCCGGAGGGAGATTAACTGATCCAGTTGAGCTTCTCATTCCGCAACAGATGGTCCAGACTGCTGGGATAGTGACTGGAGAATGGCATCAAGTTTGGAATCAAGTCCGGAGACTTTTTGATCCAATTTCGTGTTGAGCTCTGTTACGGATGTTTCCATGGATAAAACTTTCTTCATAGTGTCTGAGATGTTCGTCCGCATCTCGAGGAGAGCAAAGGGGTCAACATAGTCACCAACTGATGATTCTGAATCGGAATCTGAGTGTTGCGGAGGTGGTTGGTGTGAGGAAGGATTTTTGGAAGGACCCAGTTTAGTTGCAGCATCATCTTCTTGCAATTTGGAGTTTGAACCTCCGTTCGGAGTGGTTGAGGAGGAGGATCCGAAGTCATAGGCAGACTTCGATACAGAAGCCTTTGATTGAAAACGAAATGAAGTCATGAGATTGTTGTGCGGAACGGTTTTTTACTTCATCATCCAGCATGACTTCTTCGGAGACCTCATCATCCGGATCGGTATGGAAGATGCTTTTGGTGAGTTGTAATGGGCGGTAGTTTCGAAGTGAGCTCATTTACAGCATCGGCGTCAGTAGGAATAACATAAGGCATGTTCCTTTGGATGGCCCTATTCCTCATGGAGATAAGAGTTGACTCCACTTGAGCTCTGGTGAGATCGGGACGCTTGGATGCGGCCCTGTTGACAAAGTCTTCCCATTGGGGATCATTAACACCTGGTCATCCTGTACGCCTTCCAGGTATCAGACCAGTTGGGGCATCCAGAGGTGGAGGGACTGCTCCAGCTCCGGAAAGCATAGGGTCCGGAATAGGAGTTCCGGAGGGTGTGCATGTAGACGAAATAATGGGATCATCAAAAGAGACTCGTGGGTGTGTTCCAGGGGGCTGAAAGGAACTATGATCAACACCGGTATCACCTTTTTGGGAAGGTGAGGGTGGATTGTGTGGAGACTCCCCGTGAGTGTGTGCATATGATTTTGAAACATCGAGGGGTCCTCGGATGAGTGGGTAGGTGGGGTGTGCGGATGGCCAGAATCAGCCGGAATGTCATGGGTGCCTTCCTGTTGAGAGGAGGCACTGACTTTGGTTTTCTTTTTTGTCTTTGGCTTTGTGGGAGAAGCCTTTTGCTTGGCTGGTTTCTTAACCTTAGGTCCGGACGTAGTGGGTTTGGCCTCTTCCGAAATGGGCTCAACAGAGACAAGGGAAGGTTGTGTTGGGTCGAACACAACCGAAGTCTCTAAGTGTTGTTTTAAATAAGGGGAACCGGAAGGAATGAGGACCAACATGTCATCCGGAAAACGTCTGACCGGACCAAAAGAGGATTGGTCTGGAATCCTATAAGCCTTTACTAGTTTGATCGAGACACATACCTCCGGAGCAATGGTGTTAACCGGAAGTGGTTCGGAAAGCTCCTTGAAGATTTGTTGAAGTGTCAGTGCCCAGAACCTAGGGCTCGAAATTTCATTGTTCTTCCTCATGGTGGAAAACTTGCAGAAGTCTTGCCATAATACTTCCGGAAGATCCACGACATTGTCGCGTTCGGAGTAGATGCTGAAGACGACGTTGAGCCAGTCCTTGCTTAAGGCATCAGTTCCTCCATGCTTTCCGGATAACCCTCTAATGATGAGATGCATGAGTACGGTCCATAGTCCGGAGACAACAGATTTCTTGAAATATTTGGCCTTGTATTCTTGGGCGTACCCGATGTAGTTCAGGAACGTCTGAAAATCTTGAGTCGTTAGCTCTACGACTTTGAAACCCATTGGATTTTCTTTTACACCAATCTCCTTGAGGAAGGTCGATTTGTAGATGGGAGCGGTTCAGTCACCGATGATTGTGGTCTCTAAAGTACCATCTTCGAGTCTGATACTGGTGAAAGCGCGATGAAGGTGATGAAGTGGTAGTGGAGGTTCAGGGATTTTGGTGAGGGGAATGGATATAGGATGATTTGCAATGAACTTGATCATTACACTTATTAATTCATCATAATCCAGTCGATTTAGGGAAAACAGTTGGGTAGTTTCTCTCAGAAAGGGTTCTTGATATGCATATGAGGATGAACCCTTCGAACCTTTGGATGATTTCTTCCTTGCAATCGATTTCTTTGGGGGTGAGGTAGTTTGAGTGGGTTTCTGTGGAGACGCCATTGTTGCAGGAAGATGAATGCTCGAAGAACACCAGGAACACAGAGAGAAATAAGGGTTTGGAGGTAATGAGCGCGTAAAGTGGTAAAAAGGGGGTTTGAAAGGTATTTATAGGTAAGGTAGTGGGTCGGGTTGGAGGATGTAATGATGAGGATCCAAATGAGAAACGGGTCACATTTAATGATAGGGAGGTTGATTTGACTTAGGGGTGAAAGGTAAAGTTATTTGTGGCTAAAAATAGAGAACTCAACCGACGATTTGATGGCTAATTTTATGGGGGCATGCAATCGTGTCATGAGAATCGAGGAGAATAGGATAGGATATTCAGAAAAAGTAACCATTGAGACAGAAAACGTTTCACCTTATTGTCCTTTGGTATTCCATATGAGCTATTCCGGACAGAGTATGATCCGGAGGGTAAAGAGTTTTGTTCCGGAATATACTCGATTTGAAAAGAGGTCCGGAACGAGAAATGATCCGGAGAAGGTTTCGGTTCCGGAGTCAGAAATTCAGTGTCATTTAGGAAAAGATGTGTGATTATAGAACATAAATTTGTTCATTTTTGAAAAAGGTTGAGATTCCGGAGCAATGGTTTTAGAATAGAAATTCGAGAATTTCCGGAAAGAATTTTAAACAGTTTCCGGAACAAGATTGTGAAAGCATTCCAGAGTGAGATTTTAAAGAGTTCCGGAGTAAGTTTTGAAAAGCATCCCGGGATGAAATTTGAGAGACCTTCCAGAGTGATTTTTGAAATTCCGGAGCACATTTTGAAAATCTGGACCGTATTTTGAAATTCCGGAATGTAATGTCTTTTCCGGAGTATAATTCCAGGGTGCTATTGACAATGTGGACTTTAAATGACAAAAAATCAGGGTGAACTGTACAGCTTAAAAAACACAAGAGTTGGTCAAAAATAAATACAAGTAAAATGATCCTATGCATTTAGAGAGAAAGTAGTTCCGAGATGAAAAAAATTGGTTTGGAACTAATTTTCTTTCGTATACGTCTATCAAAGAGAACAAGTCTCTTGAAAGAACTGAGGATCTGGTATCATCATACCGATCTTGTTCAGAAACCCGTTGAATTTGGTTTTGTCTAATGCCTTGGTGAAGACATCAACAATCTCATCATCAGATGGAACAAAAATGAGTTCAATGTTACCATTTAGTACATGATCTTTTATAAAATGGTACCTTATATCAATGTGCTTAGTCATTGAGTGTTGAATTGGATTGTGGGAAATTGCAATGGCACTTTGAGAATCACAGTAGATAGGAATGCATTGAAAACGGTAAACATAATCCAAGAGTTGAGATTTCATCCACAGAACCTGAGATGTACAGCTGGCAGCCGCAATGTATTCGGCTTCGGCTGTAAAGAGTGCAATGCAGTTCTGTTTCTTGGAAGACCAACTGACCAAACGACCACCTAAGAATTGACAGCCACGTGAAGTGATTTTTCTATCAAGTTGAAGACCACCATAGTTTGAATCCGAATAGGCTTGAAGTAGGAAGCTCTCATTCGCTGGATAGTAGATTCCGAGACTCTTTGTGCCTTTAAGGTATCGGAAGATTTGTTTCACAGCGAAGAGATGAGACATCTTTGGCTTGACTTGAAATCTGGCACATAGGCATGTAGAAAAAATGATATTCGGACGACTTGCTGTGAGATAGATCAAAGATCCAATCATTCTGCGGTATTTCTTTTCATCAACAGGAACACCTGAAGGGTCGGCAAAGATCTTGTGTCCGAAGCCCATTGGTACCTTTGCGGAGGCACAAGTGTCCATTGAGTATTTCTTGAGGAGTTCTGAAATGTATTTCTCTTGGTGAATGAAAATTCCTCTGTTAGTCTGTTTGACTTGGAGGCCATTTAGCTTAACTCCCGATTCATGCTCATTTGGAATCTATTGATCATCAGTTTAGCAAAGTCAGCAACCATAGATGAATCCGTAGATCCAAAAATGATTTCGTCCACATAAATTTGTACCAGCATGAGATGCTTTCCATTTGATCTTTGGAATAAAGTGGGATCTAGAATTCCTCTTTGAAAACCGGAGTGTTTGAGAAAATCAGTGAGTGTCTCGTACCATGCTCAAGGAGCTTGCTTGAGTCCGTAGACAGCCTTCCGGAGTTTATAACAGTAGTTCGGAAAGGAGAGATTAATAAATCCGGGGGGTTGTTGAAGGTATACTTCAGTGTCAAGTTCACCGTTAAGAAAGGCACTCTTAACATCCATTTGGTAAACTTTGAAGCCTTTATGTGCAGCATAAGCAAGAAAGATTTTGATGGCTTTAAGACGTGCAATAGGAGCAAAGGTCTCATCGTAGTCGAGCCCTTCGATCTGAGTAAATCCTTTAGCCACCAGCCTTGCTTTATTTCTAATGATCCCTCCTGCGTCATCCAGTTTGTTGCAAAATACCCATCTCGTACCGACAATGGGATGCTTCTGAGGAGGAGGCACGAGAGTCCAAACTTCATTTCGGTCAAATTCTGCCAGTTCTTCTTGCATGGCTGTAATCCAGTCAGCATGCTCCAATGCTTCCTTGATGGATTTGGGTTCAAGCATGGATATGAATGCTGAGAAATGACATTCATTTTGAATATTAGTGGCGGAACGAGTCTGTACACCAGCATTGGGGTTTCCGATTACTTGTTTCGGAGGATGATCCTTCATCCAAACATGTAATCGTGGGAGTTCTTGGGCAGCCGTCGAACCGATATCAATAGTGGAATTGATTTGCTCCCCCTGAATGGTTTGAATGTTGGGATGATGCTCCCCCTGAACTTCTGAACCATAGAGGTTGACATCATCATTGGAAGGGAACTCAAAGAAGTTTTCATTTTCATCATTGTTGAGAGGATTGGAATCATCGAAATCAGCAGCTGCATCTTGGAAGCCATCCACATTTGATTCAAGAGAGGGATTAGCATTCTCCCCCTCAACCTGAGAAGATTGAAATGGATCAGAATCGAATGGAGAGAGGCTTGGGATCGGACTAGAGACATTTTGAGAGACTGGAGCTTCCGAAGAGGGAATTAGAATGAGAGATGGTCTTGATCGAGATTCCAAATCAAGAGCGGTTTCGGAAGGACCAAAGAGAGATTCAAAGTCAACTTCAAGAATTGTTTGAGGGTTCGGACATTCTGGCGGAGGAGCATCGGACTCCATAATGTCAGTTGTAATGTGAGTGGGGCCAGAATTCCAAACGAAGTTGTCATCAAAGGTAATGTCAAAGCTTTCTTCCAGAACACGCGTTCTCCGGTTAAGAACTCTGTAAGTTTTCGATTTTGAAGAATACCTAAGGAAAATGGATTCATCAACTTTAGGTTGGAACTTGGTAAGCTGATCACGGTTGTTCTTGATGAAGCACCTACATCCGAAAATATGCAAAAACGAGATTGATGGCTTCCTATCATTCATTGCGTTGTACGGTGTCATGTTGAGGCATCGATTGATGATACTCCGATTTTGAGTGAAGCAAGCAGTAGACACGACTTCAGCCCAAAGGTAGAGTGGTAGATTTCCGGAATTCATCATAGATCGAGCAGCTTCAATGAGAGTTCTATTGCGTCTTTCGACTACACCGTTTTGTTGTGGAGTATTGGGAGTTGAGAAGTTGTGGTCGATTCCTTTTTCTGTGAGAAATTTATCAATAGTGGAATTAGTGAATTCCGATCCATTATCACTTCGGATTCTCCTAACTGGGAGTTTTATAAGAACTTCTATTCCTTTGATGAAATTTATGAGCTCTGAGGCTGTTTTGGATTTCAGCCATAGGAAGAAGACCCAAGTGAACCTTGTAAAATCATCAACAATCACAAGAATGTATTTCTTATGATGAAGACTTTCTACAGTGGATGGTCCACAAAGATCAATGTGTAGAAGCTCCAATGGTTCCGAAATGGACTTTTCGATGATAATAGGATGACCCTTCTTCGATTGCTTACCACACTCACAAGCAGCACACAAATGATCATTTTCGAATGTATTTCTTATGTTGAGGCATCATTTTGCCGGATACAAGATCATTCATGTACCGAAAGTTTAGATGAGCGAGCCTTCGGTGCCATAACCAACTGACGTCAGGAACAACTTTTGAGAGAAGGCACAATTGCGGTTTGCCAATAATCATGTTGATGTCGAGCGGGTACATGTTCTTGTTGCGAACCGACTTGATTAAACACTCTTTCCGGTCTTCGGTCATTACATAGCTGTACTTTTTGCAAAATTCCACACGTCGATTTGAATCAATGATCTGAGCAATACTTATTAAATTAGAGAAGTTTCCATTCTTGAGAGTTCCATAACCACGAATTTGAGAGTTGGAATTGTTGCCATACGTCACGTAACCAACATTTGGAGAAAGCTTTAAATCTCTCAGAAAATCTTTCTGCCCCGTCATGTGCATGAAGCAAGCACTATCAATATACCATATTGTTTCTTGCTCCGAAGCAGAAAGTGCTTGCTGAAGGATGCTTCGACCGGGTGGATCATTAGTGGCCATGTAGCAGTGGTGAGGTTCAGCAGCATCATCTTCATCTTCGGACCCAGAAGACCAATATCCTTCATCACATTCAACCGTTTGTCTTGCCATCAGACACATGCTTCTTCCAGTTACCATGTCATCATCGTCTCCGGATGACCAATATCCTTCAACATCTCTTGAAACTGTTGTTACAAAGGTTTTTTCGCATTGAACCATCTCTTGTGCTTTTCGGACGTAGTAAGCATAATCCTTGATTTTTGGTTTCTGCGGAGCATCAGCGAGGTAATGGTGAGGAGCATTGAATCGATTTGAACCTCTGATAGGGTTCCAGATTAGTGTTTGGTTTAGTGATGTTTGGTTTGTATGCTAGAGGATTTTCGGAAGTCGGTTTAGGTTCCGGAGCTGAGTTAGGTTGAGGATTGTTATGGTGAGGAGCATTGAATCGGTTTGTAAGAGGAATTGAACGGACGTTTGTACTTCATTGAGAGTAGGCCGAACTCCTGTCGAAACGGAGTTTAGAGTTCATGGCTTCGAAATCATCAACATGATAGATTTGTTTAGGTAAGGTAGGTGCGGATGTTTGAACCAATGAAACAATGGGTTTGAAGGGATCCGAAGTAGATGAGTTCGGAATGGTTGATTCAAAGGAACTAAGAAGGGCAAGAGGACCTCCGGAGAGTTCCCTCATGGTTTGAGCAACATTTGACTCATGTCCTTGAAGTTCATCAAAAAGTTGATAGAGCTTCAACTTTTTCAAGGAACCATTGCTTTGGAGACAAGATTTCACATTTCCCCATCCTTTGCCGAGACTGTTTATAAATTTCAGATTGTACTCCAAAGGAGTTTGGACAATCCTATGAGCAGTCATGTTGTTGACAACGATTCGGTAACGACTGGAAGCTGAGGCTACAGATTCACCTGGAGTGGTAGTGAAGTTGTCGAAGTCGTTGACAACTGAGGTGAGGCGCTTGTCCTTCATATTTTCGGAACCTTCAATTAGTTCCTGAAGAGTGTCCCAAATCTCTTTGGCAGATTTGCACAACTTGATGTGCTCGAAGAGTGAAGGAGGAACACCAAGCACCATTTCAGAGAAAGCAACTTGATTAGCATGAAGCTTTTTGAGATAATCTGTAGTCAGAGGAGCAGTGCGAGTTTCATCTTCTCTCATGAGTTGAGCAGCTGCATCTCTTACAATTGTTCTTACAGGAACATTTGGACCTTCTGTGACGGATCTCCATATTTCTTCACCTTTTTCTTTGGCAATTAGAAATCTTTCCATTCTAACTTTCCAGTGATTATATTCTTCTACAACTAGTAATGGGGCATGAGTAGGGCCACCCACACTATTTGCGATTTGCATTGAAATCATTTGCTGAGAATTAGAAGCAGCCATTGAAGTTAAGATATCTTCAAGCTAAAGTGGTATATAGAAGAACTTTTATCCTTGACAAAGAAATGGTTGAAACACCAAGGTAATTTCAAACCAACTATAATATGATCTTTATGGATTCAAAGGACAACCACTCAAGCTCTGATACCAATTGTGAGAACAAGATCTTACCTATGCGCAGGGACAAGGTTTGAGAATTCAAACCTTGAGTGAATGTTTAAGATCAATATCTGCTTGCTAATAAATGTTCAAGTCAAGCCTGGAAAGACCAGTCAAGTCTTAGATAATGTTTTCAGCAAATGTCAAGTCATTTAATTAGCAACGAGAATAACTGATCAAAGTAAAGCTAATAAATGAAGAACAAGAAGAATGTTTTGTTGGGTCTAATAGTGTTGCATCCTTGGGCTCGGTTCTTAGCCCAATTTTGTTATCCGGTTTGGGCCTGTCCAACCATGTTTGTTTTATTAGGGTTTAGTATTTAAGGTGCATGCATGCATCCTTTGTCAGTAGCGCTTTAATTATTATTCTGATCATTGTACTACAAACCCTAGCTCGCCTCTACAGTGGAAGTTCTTAATCGAGCTCTGCTGAGGCGTGACTACATTTGAATCATTAAGCATTTCTTGATTCTATATCGTATTGATTGTGTTTGTTTGCATTTATTGTTTAACATGTTGAAGATCTAATCGATCTAAGAGTTTTTCAACTCATCAATTGGTATCAGAGCAGGAGACTGTGTAATTCATATACATCTCTTCTGTTGAAGAAGATCTTAGGGTTTTCCGCTTTGATTGATATTGTTGGAGCCGTCATTTACTATTGATGTAGTTCTTTAAATATTCAATCTTACCCTAACGTTATTTACAAGTCTGATCTTAAGCAGGTTTTTGAACAAACATCGTCATGTCTATGGATGATTCTCAGTCTAACCCAATCAATATCTCCAACAACATAGGATCGACGACAATGATTCCTATATTGTACACTCAGGATTATGAAGTCTGTACTCATCACTTTGAAGATTACGTGATTGGCTCAGAAGACAATGGATACTTGATCTGGGAGGCGATTACTGTAGGTCCATTCACTCACTCAAAATCTTCAAGAATTGTGAAAACTCAAAAGGAGTACAATCAACTCATCAGTGATGTGAAAGACATTCCCCAAGATGAGAAGGAAAAGTTTCAGTGCAACATCAAAGCTTTAAGAATGATTAGGTTTGCTTTACAATCGGACACATTTCGGTTAGTAAGCTCATGCACAACGGCAAAAGAAATATGGAACAGATTGAAGGAATTGTATTCTACAGATGAAGATCTTGAGCATTCAATCCAAACATTGTTACTCTCAGAATTTGGTGACTTCAAGCAAAAGCCAGAAGAGAAGCTTATTCAAGCCTTCGATCGCTTCAATCATCTCCTTAGTAAGATGATGAAGCATGGGATTGAAAGGAAAGTCATTGAACAGAAGGTGACATTCATGAATGGCCTTAGACCCGAATGGATGGCTGTGGTGTCTACTGTGAAGGCTCATGAACAATTCAAGATTTATTCTCTAGCGAAACTGGTGGGAATATTAAATTCACATGAGAGTGCCATGACTAAAGAAACGAATGTGGTTTCTATCATGGGTTCTTTGGCCCTAATCTCCAAAGGAAAGAGTACTGCTGAAGAAGAAGAAGATTTGGATCTCTCTGAATATGATCTAACAAGTGAAGAGTATGCTTTGATGGTGTCAAATCCCAAGTAGTTCATCAAAAGAAGGTTCCCAACAAATAAGAACCGAAACAGGTAAGGTAGCTACAGTACCGAGAAAGCAAAGGAGGAACTGAAGAGTGTTTCTCAGACCGAAGAACCAAAGAAGGAAGTAAAATTTGGAGGTGACTCAGGGATTAATTGTCACCACTGGGGAGGCAAAAATCACTTCGCCAGAGATTGTATGCTAAGAAAGATGTCAGAAAAGAATGAAGATGAGGACGAGGAAGCAAACCTCACACGACGATTGGAAGAAATCAAGAAGAAGAAAGGTGGATCTAATAACACTATGAATGCTCTTATTGTACAGGGAAATATTATTGACGATGAGTTCGGAGGTGTTGAAGTTTGGTCCACTGATTCAGAAGATGAAGAAATGAGGATGCCTACTCATGGCAGGGCTTTGTTGGTGAAAGAAGAGGATGTTGTAGGAAAGTGTCAAATGGTGACTTATGGGGTGTCGTAAATGCGAGGCTATACCACTGATGGGGAACTGGATGAAGCGAAGGAGCGTGAAGACAAGTGTTTTGCAGCGAAACCCGTCAGTGAGCAGATCAACGAATGCTATGAGTTGATCAAGAAGGTACAATCTATTCTTGTTTCCTAACAAATTACCATCTCAAACTCGCGTCACAAATTCTAACCTAACTGATCAAATCAGCAGGGTATCATTGAAGAGTGAGGAGAGGCGTATGTGGATTGAGCAGAAGGAGAAGGAGTTGATTAGGTCTAGGGATGAAACAATTTATTTGCAAAGAGATAATTTAAAGCTTTTGAAAAAACGAAATGTTTTTTGTTTAATTCCTAAACGATTATATACCAACATTACTCAGTTGCATCTTGATTGTGAAATAGGGAAGAAGATACATCGTATGATTTTACCCTTCCTTGAGTTAAAGGAGGACAAAATCGATGCCGATGCATATAACTGTGAAAATGTTGTTTCTTCTGATGATATTTCTCCTGCTTACAAAATTGGTCTTGACAAAATAGAGTCCTTCATTAAGTCAAATGACCATAAGGACATGCTCAAAAATTTGTTGGATGAAAATGACAAATTAAAAATCAAAACCGAAACTGTACAAAAATTTGACTCTTTGAATGCCAAGTTGAGTTCAGAAAATAAAATTGATATTGAAAACACTTCTGAATTCAACGAGGATGATGATATGAGTGTAATATCTGTAGAAGATGAGTTGGATTGTTCTGAATTTCTCAAGAGCGAACCCGAAACCAACAAAAATCTTATTTCTGAAATTCTGTTGAGTTTTCTCGTTTATCCAAAGACAAAACCAAAGTCCTTAAGGAAAAGGCTATTGTATATCAAAAAGTCCAAACGACTCCAAATCAAGTTTATGCAGTTCATAGAGTTACTCAGCAACAGACAACCAAACTGACAGCATTAGTAGCAGAAGATAATGCTGATGGTTATGATGAGTTTTTCTGGTCAGCACCGATTGATGACGCTGATGAAACAGTCGGTCTATCCACAAAAACATCATGGAGAGTAAAAGGAAGGTATGTGGCAGAACCACTTAATGATCCTACAAGCTTTGATGTGCCTAACACAAGTGGTACCAAAACTCCTTTAGGCGAACCGATCATGATGTCAAGCGAAACCTCTTCGCTAAAGAGTGAAACTCATGCTCAAAGACCAAAGAAAAAGGCCAACATCCACAAAAATCCAAAACAGGTGTTAGAACGAAAGCATCAACGACATTTGAGATACAAGAAGAATCTCACTGAAAGGAAATAGTTTTGGCATTCTTAAAACCCTAATTACGTTCGCTATGAAAAACCCTCTAAGTCAAAGGAAGAAGCAAAAGCAAACTCAGCTTCTTGCGCTCAACATAACGAAAACAGCCGAAAGAAGAGTTTCGGTCCCCAGACTCAAAACAACCGAAAACTGAATATCGGTTCACAAAGGCACAACAACCAAAAGAGAAGTTTCAGTCCTCAGATATACGACAACCGAAAAGGAAGCTTCAGTCATCAACATGAGAGAAACCAAAAGGGTGGTTTCGGTCCTAGACCAACCAATGAGAGGAACCGAAGGGAAAGTAGTTTCGGTTCTCAACCAAGTAAGAGCAATGACAGAAAGCTTAACTCTGCTCCCAAGTCTCATCTTTCTCATTCTCACTCTCACCCACAGATTGATCAAAAGGGAAAAGGAAAGCTCTTTCCAGAAAAGGCAAAGAAGACGTCGTTTAAACCCGATTTCGAGAACCGAAAGTCTGCCAACGTCAAATTCTCAAATTCTAAAACTGAACCTAAAGTACTCAAATCAGATAAAATCAAAGTTTTCACCTTTAAACAAAAAGATGAAACAACCTTAATAAAAAGGACCTTTTTAGTTGATGTTTCTCTTACAATTCCCTGTTCTGTAAAAGGCTCACAAGGACGCAAGAAACTTTGGGTTCCTAAATCGGCTTAATTTTTGCAGGTAATTCGTGATGAGCAGTTTGACGATGAATGGTACATAGACAGTGGTTGCTCGCGTCACATGACATGAAGAAGGGAAGAGCTGAGGGAGTTTCGGTCCTTTACAAATGGTGGAAGTGTCAAGTATGGTAATAATTCTTTTGGCACAATTAAAGGTTATGTTATGATCACCAATAGAGAGTTCTCGATAGGAAAAGTCGCATACGTTGAAGGTTTACAACACAACCTTATCAGTGTTTCTCAACTGGTAGTTGGTACCGGGTTAAAAGTTTCGTTCGATGACGATGGCTTAGAGATTATTAAAAAGAAGACGAACAATATTCTGCTGAAATCAAAGCGAAAAGGAGAGATGTATCCTCTGAATCTCAATCCCATACGAGGGAAACCATCAATCTGCTTACTAACGAAGGCTCATTCAAACGAAAGCTGGCTTTGGCACCGAAGAATCTCCCATCTCAATTTTAAAGATATCAACAAACTGGTGCTTGGGGATCATGTTCGAGGTCTTCCTGTTCTAAAGTTCGATAAAGAACACATGTGTGATGCATGTGAAATGGGAAAGAAAAATCGACAGATTCATCCTTCTCAAGTCAATACGAAAATTATAGAACCACTTGAATTACTTCACATTGATTTATGTGGTCCATCTTCAATCGAAAGTATTGGCGGTAACAAGTATATACTTGTCATAGTAGGTGACTTCTCTCGGTTTACTTGGGTGTTCTTTTTGAAGCAGAAATCAGAGGCCACTCCCAAGCTTAAACTCTTTATCAAGCAGATAGAAGTTCAACAACGGAAGATAGTTCGAAATATAAGGAGCGACAACGGGTTCGAGTTCAAGAACAAAGACTTTGAAGATTTTCTTGTAGAGAAGGGAACAACTCACAACTTCTCGGCTCCATATACTCCACAACAGAATGGAATTGTCGAAAGGCGAAATTGATCTTTATTTGAAGTAGCCCAAACCATGCTGAGCTTTGCCTCCCTACCTCTATATTTCTGCGCTGATGCCATTGCCGCTGCATGTTTTACACAGAACAAATCTTATCTCAACAAACGTTTCTCCATCACTCCTTATGAGATCTTGAACAACCAAAAGCCTAATGTAAAGTTTTTTCACGTGTTCGGTTCAAGATGCTTCATCTTCAATTCAAAGGAGCACCGAAACAAGTTTGATGTCAAAGCAGACGAAGGAATCTTTCTGGGTTATTCCTTAACCTCTAAAGCATATAGGGTTCTCAACAAGCGTTTAAAGAAAATAGAGGAGACCTATTATGTTACCTTCGATGATAACTACGTCAAGAAACTGAAGACAACCGAAGGCTCTGTGGAGGAAATATTTCCAAAATCTGGTCAAGTTACGGTACCAATTTCAAACCTCTTTGAGCAATACATGCTGTTATTTGATGAACCAAAAAAGGCTGTTCTCTCTGAATCTAAAGCTGCAGACAACAAGGTAGATAAGTTGAAGAAGATAATCGATGATGCTGCGAAGAAAATGGCAGAAGAAAAACTGGTAACAACCGAAAGGCCAGACACAAGCGAACCTCTAACAGATAGTTCTCATATTCAGGGGGAGGGGTCGTCCTTTCAACATAACCAAAATTCATCATTCCAGGGGGAGAGCTCATCATCATTCATTCCAACCAAAAATCGAGTCCAGGGGGAGAATTTTGAGCCTGAGACTGAGGAAGTATCATCATTCGAGGGGGAGAATGCGAATACAAACGATGACGATAATACAAACGATGACGATACTCAGTCAAAATTTGAAGAATAAGTGAATGCTGAACTGGATCCCTCATATGATCCTAGTTACCCTCCTCTCACCAATTGGACCAAGGATCATCCACAAAAACAAATTATTGGTGATTCGACAGAAAAGGTTCTCACCCGGTCACAACTGAAAGCGAAACAAACTGCACTTTTCCCTAAATTAGAATTCTACATGTTTAATTTGTTCGTCTCCAAAGTCGAACCAAAGACGATCAAGACTGCACTCGATCACTCTGATTGGGTACAGGCAATGCAAGAAGAACTCAATGAGTTCGAGCGAAATAAAGTGTGGAGACTGATTCCAACACCAAAGGATGCTTCTGTGGTTGGATTAAAGTGGGTTTTCAGGAACAAGATGGATAAGGAAGGAAATGTGATACGCAACAAGGTAAGATTGGTTGTGAAAGGTTACTGTCAAGAAGAAGGCATAGATTACAAAGAGACCTTCGCTCCAGTAGCAAGGCTAGAATGGGTTCGTATCTTTCTCGCCTATGCTGCACACAAGAACTTTGAAGTATTCCAAATGGATGTGAAGTGTGCCTTCCTTAATGGAGAACTGGAAGAAACGGTGTATGTGGAGCAACCACCGGGTTTCGTGAATGAGAAGTACCTAGATCACTATTCTGGACAAGGCAGTGTACGGTCTCAAGAAAGCACCAAGGGTGACCACCTTATGATCGTTCAAATTTACGTTGACCCAACCTTCTTTCGTAAGAAAGAGGGTGACCACCTTATGATCGTTCAAATTTACGTTGATGATATCATCTTCAGTTCCACAAATCCTAGCTTAACAGCTGAATTTAGGAAGTTGATGGAGTCTAAAGTTGAAATGAGCTCAATGGGTCCAATTAACTTTTTCCTTGGCTTGAATATAAGACAGGGACCCGAAGGCATTTTCATTAATCAATAGGCTTACACCAAGGTCTTGCTCGCCAAGTTTGGAATGATGGGAGATTCGAAAATAAAGGTTCCTATGGTGTTTGGCATAAAGCTAACACCTTCTCTGGATAAACTGGCTGCTGACATGACTCTTTATCGTCAGATGATAGGGTCTCTAATGTATATAACAGCAAGTCGACCAGACATAATGTTCTCTGTCAGTTATTGTGCCAGGTTTCAAGCAAATCCACGTGAACCTCACCTGTTAGCTGTGAAGAACATCTTTCGGTACCTGAAGCGAACCTCTTCTCTTGGTTTGTGGTACCATGCCAAATCAGGGTTCTTTGTCTGTTATTGTGCCAGGTTTCAAGCAAGTCGACCAGAGATAATGTTCTCTGTCTGTTATTGTGCCAGGTTTCAAGCAAATCCACGTGAACCTCACCTGTTAGCTGTGAAGAACATCTTTCGGTACCTGAAGCGAACCTCTTCTCTTGGTTTGTGGTACCATGCCAAATCAGGGTTCTTTGTCCAAGCATTCTCAGATGCTGATCTTGGGGGATGTGGACTGGACCGAAATAGCATCACTGGAGGATGCCAAGTTCTGGACGGCAAACTTGTTAGCTGGCAATCCAAGAAACAAACTTGTGTGTCTCTCTCCACTGCTGAAGCAGAATATATAGCCGCTGCATCATGCACATCTCAGGTCATTTGGATACAAAGTCAACTTGGAGACTACGGCTTGAACATGAAGAAAATCTCACTATACTGTGACTCAGAGAGTGCAATTAGGATTTGTCATAACCCAGTGCAACACTCAAAGACGAAACACATAACACTGAGGTATCACTTTATCAAAGATCATGTGGAAGATGGTAATGTTGAAATTCATTTCGAAAGGACCACTGATCAATTGGCTGACATCTTTACTAAGGCCTTGCCAGAAGCAAGTTTTAATAACATCCTACAAGGCTTAGGAAGGATGGAAGCTGAATCTGTACCGAAATCTCATTTGTCTCAATAAAAGTTGGAAGCGAAATAGAGCGAACGCTCGGTCCATTTCGGGTTATGTTCTTCCGGGAACCGAAATGAACCGAACGCTCGGCCTATATCGGGTTCGGTCTCACCGGGCTCGGTTCGCTTCTCATCTCCAAAAGATGGTTTCGGTTGTACAATATGTATACTCTTTTCTCGCAATTTATTTTATGTTTTTCTTTTTATTTTCATAAAATTCTAATATATATATATATATATATATATATATATATATATATATATATATATATATCTTTCTGTTTTAATTCTTTTTCAGAAAACCTTTTAAAATTCAAAATTATTTTTTCTTTTCTGTTTTATTTCTTTTCGGAAAACATTATAAAATTCAAAAATATTTTTTCTTTTCTGTTTAATTTCTTTTCAGAAACTTCAAAACTCAAAAATATTTTCTTTCATTTTATTGTAAATTTTCTTTACTCTTAATATAATTTGTATATAAGGACCATTCTCAATGATGGAGCTGGGGCAGGTATAATTCTTTATCTATGTACTAGCTAAGTGTCCCTAGAAGCGTGCTGCTGCATGTTGACCCAAGCCTGAAAAGATTTTGAGTGAAGCCTTAATGACTTGATATATACAAATAATGTCTTCCCAATCAGGCTGTCAAATTCACTCTAATCATGAGCTACCTTACTCTTCTTAAATGGAGTTAAGAGTTTTTCTGCTTAGTCTATTTTTTGAGATTTCTAATTAACGATTATCAACAAGTCACTGAATATGTACCAAACCTACTTGTTTAACAGGCCAGATCGGTCTCACAAGTACTTTGTTCTATTTTCGGTCTTATATCAAGTATCGGAAAACAAAATTGAAGCGAAAGCCACCCTTAATACCCTTATATATAAAAGATGCCTTTCAATGCTTCTCAACAAGTACTTGATCGTAATTCAACGGGAATCCAAACAAGCACTTTGAAGTCTCTCTTGACTTTGAAGGAAGAGATTCGTGCCCGGGATCCACTGCTTTATGTCTTAATTGACATCACAAAATCCCACAAATAGTTTGATTTATTTCTTTATCTTCGACACTGTCTTGCACGAAAATCTTGGATTTTCCAAAAGTCTTGTTATTCATAAGCTATTCATAAATATATAGCTTCAGTTCCTAACGATGTAATGCAGTTATTTCCAAACGAAGGGATGGGTCAATATTCAGCCTTTGGTAATTATGGTAATAAAGATTCGATTGAAGGTTTAAGCGGTGACTCGGCAGGAAGTTTAATCGATTGGTGTTTTGGAAAGAGGGTAAGTATGGTAGACGCGAGAATTTGAATCATTACCTAATCATGCGTCATCGGTTGTTTTATCGGGGTTGCTAGTTGTCAAATCATGCCTTTTTAGGCGTCGTTTCCCAAATTAATGGAATCATTGCTTGCGATTTTTCTCTCTCTTCAAAATCGTATATAAGGGATTGATTTCTGTGGCATTCTTCTCTACCACACCTCATCTTTCTCAAGCAAAAGAAGGCGATTCAATTCCCACTGTTCATCTTCTTCTTCATCAACTTCAACAATGGCAGATTCTTCCTCTGTTTAAGAAACCACTGGACGCTCAATTCTTCTCGCAATCAAGGCCAACCAGAACTTGTTGATCGATCTTACACCGTTCCTCTACGATACTTACATGTATCAAGTGGTGGAATGCCTAAAATATTCCCCACTCGTGAAGGCTCTCTCAATGGTGGAAGTCGTACCAATGACATGCCTCTCCCAACTTTATTCCACTTCTACGTACGACAAAGGTGCAGAGAAGATTTACTTTGAAATTCTCAACCAGAAAGCTTAAATCTCCAAGAGCCGATTTTGCTCGTTGTAAGGGCTTACTTATGACGAATCCATGGTGAACCCTGATTCCATCTCCACAGGTCAGCTTTTCTCTATGTTCTACAACATGGGGTGCATTGAAACCCTAACTACTATGACCAAGTTCAAGAAATCATGCCTTCCTCCTCAATGGAATGGCCTCTTCACCCTTCTTTTCAAAGGGCTTTCTGAACGAAGTGTAGGATTTGATGGTGCTAGCAAGTCTTTCATGACTCTGCTTTATGGATTATACCATGGTGTCAACCTTGATTATGGTTTGGTTCTATGGCTTCAACTTGTCCAAATTTTGTCATCTGCTTCTCGCCACACAGAAATTTCTTGTGCCCGGTTTTGGACCATTATCACTCAATGGATTATGGAGCGTTATCATGTTCCTATCATGGCAGACTCACTACTCTCCTCCATTGCTACATTTCATACCACTAACATCATTGTCACTCATCCGTCGAATTTTCACTTCGTTGTCTCAATTCCTGAGGCAATGTATGCTTGTTTGTCCCCTGCGAGCAAGATTATTCAGGAGTACAAGATGCTCCCCTCTTCTGGTCCAAGGGAACTTTCTCCTGAAATGATAAAATCTATTGAGGAAGCAGACAAACTTGCTAAGCGGGGCAAGAAGCAAGAAGCGAAAAAGGGGGATAAAGGAGGTCAAGTATCAAAGGTTCAGACTCCAAGGAAGCGAAAGTATGAGAAGGCAGCACCTTCCCAGCCCAAGCCGAAGAAGGCCAAGAAACCTGCTCGGAAGCTTATTCTTCAATCATCAAGCGACTCAGACTCCAAGTACGTGCCTACTGGTCTTAAACACCCCATTCGTAGCGAATCTGAGAGCGAAAGCTCAAATGATGAAGGTTCGGCTCGTGGTGGTCCACCACCTCGTTCGCCTACACCAGAGGTACATGTTCGCTCCCAATCACCTTCTCCTCCACCTGTTTCCATTCCTATTTACTTACCTCCCATTTTCCCTATCATCACCTCACAACCTTCTGTTGGGTTTTGAGCATTCTAACACTCCTATGGTGTACATGCAACCCTATAAATCTTGGATCTATGTTTTCTCTATTATACATGCAAATATTAACTATTCCAAGGTTTCATCCTAACTAGCATATTATGAAGCACCTATACTACAAAGTTCTAGTTAGATGACATACCTTTAGATGTAGCTTGATGTCTTCAAGCTTTAAGAGCTTAGCCCCAATAGTGTGGAAGCCTCAAATGAAATCACAAATCACCAAAACACCTTGGAAGAACTTGAGAGAATATGTATGCACACTAAAATCGGCCCACTCTTATTTTCACACACTTGTGCCAATTTTGTGAGCCAATGACCCCTTTATATATTATGGAGGATTAGGGTTACATCCATGTAAACCCTAATACCCATGGCCTTTCATTTACATAGGATCCATGGGTTAAAAGCTCCATGGACCATCCATGAAAGCTTAGCCCAACCTAAATGAACTTGGCCCATTCCATATATATAAGAGTCCATATTTAATTAGTTCTTTTTGATCACTTAATTAATTGTAAATTAATTCTTGATCAATACTAATTAAATAATATGATTCCATATTAATATATTACAACTTATAATATATTAATATAAATCATAAATATACTATTCTCAAAAGACTATCCATATAAATTGTGCCGGTGAAGTGCAACCCAAATGGACCATGTCGGGTCGGGTCAAGTACATACCAAATATAGTTATGGACTTAGACATTAATCCAACAGTCTCCCACTTGGATAAGTCTAAAACTATTATTGAGTATGACTTCAAAACCTAACTGGCAATCGTAGCTCTTAAAGCCGCTGTCGAACTCTGACCGTGTCAATGACTTGTCCATTAGATAAGGGATCATATATTCCTCCATTCTAGATATCATATGGACTGAGACATGGATTATAATCATTCTCTCTGTCCATTTGTTGTGTCCCGATTTTCGATTTATGATGACTGACTGATTGAACAAATCAAATCGGTCCTGGCTTGGCCAAGCACTCACATGTGTCATCGCTAAATCATCGAGGGGCCAATGCGTTTTATATGGCCAAGCACTCACATGTGTCATGGCTTTTATCCCGAAGGTAAAAGGAATGGATAAACTTCGACTCATATGGCTTGTTCTACTACTTGTTGAATCATACACAAAGGCACGTTTTATAACATCGAGTTACCAATGCGTTTTCGTGCAATCAATGTATAACCAACTCATAGTAACAACTCATATCTCTAGGTTTTAAGAATATAAGATATTATCGTCTCATGATCACTCCTGATAAAATCCATGAAGTGATTCAAATGAGCGTGGGTTGAATCCAATACTCAGAACTTATGAGCACTCATGAGTGTTGTAGCACCACTTTGTCCACCAACTTGGACCTCTACAAACCAACCCATGACAGTCTTGATTCATATCTACTTCCAACATATGACCGACTGTGGATGGTTTGAATAACATAATCATTCAGGAAGAGCGACTTAGTTAATCTGGAAGTCAAAACATGCAAAGTGAAACACAAGAATAAATGAATCAAATATGGTATCAAACCCTATGAATATAAATAAACACTTTTATTTATCACCATACTGATTACTCATTATTCATTGTTTCGGTTTTATCAACTTTATACTTGAATTAAAAACACTAGTTGTCCCATGCTCCAAGCATGTACACTATGTTTTTCTTAAACAATAGCTTTGCTATACACCAAGTATGCATGCTATGTTTGTCTATGATCCTTACTTTGTGAAATAAACCAATTGAACATAATTTCAATGATTCTAATTTCACACTCCCAAATCCTTATCGAAAAATGTGAGAATTTCAAATTCCTATCATTTATCGAAATCTGTTTAGATTTTAAACTTATATGCACTGACCTTCCTGTAATGAATATGTACAAAGTCACAAAGACTTGTCAACAATCATTATAAGGTATTCCAATGAAGATCAACTCCATGGAAACTAAGTCTCATGTGACAACTGTCAATTCAGGTCATTCTCGGACTCATGCATCTTTATAAAAACCATTCATGCACAACATGCCATGGCCTAGTAGTATAAATTAGGTCAAAATCTTGCATAAACTAGGATCCAACTAAGATCTAGGACTAATATACTTGACTCTTACGATTCTAGTAAGTTGCTTAACTACAATAGGAAATGCCAATACCATAATTAGAATGAAACTTCAGACTTTGTTACAATTGAAAAAGGGTATAAAACCCTAAAAGTAAATTAAAATATTCTAATTTCATCCCAATATGATGGTGAATATCAAACAATGTTCCAAAAACTCTAAAGAGCCCAAAAATCCAAATTTATAAACTTTAAAGCTTAAAAACTTTATAAAATTTCTATAAACTTCCTAATATAAAATCTTTATTAATCAAATTATAGATTATAATCAATAAAATAGAAATTTAAATTATCATACATTAATCATAATTTATTAGTTAAAAAACAAGATTTTTAAATAAATCAAAAATTGCTTAAAGAGACATTTTTATAAAAATTTAGGTTTTATAAAAATTGAAGGGAGAATTATATAATTTGAATTTTAGGAGAGAGGGAGCCTCTCTCACTCATAAAATTCGTGCATCCTCTCCCCCATGCCCTCTCTCTTCCCAAAACTTCAATCATTAAAACACAATCCCCACTCTTCCACTTCTCTCTTCACTCTCTCTCACACTCCACCCTTTCAACTCTCAAACTCTCCTCCTCTCTCTCCAAACCCACGAAAATCATCAGCCAAGAACACCTCTCCACACTCAAATCTTCATCTTCTAAGGTTGTTCTTCAAGGTATTCACGAAAATCCTTCATTTTCCTTACTTTTCCTTCTTGTTTTTAAAGAGTTTTGTAGTATTTCTCTTCCTTCTACACCATTCTTTATGAACATTCATGAACATGTTCATGAATGTCGAGTTTGATGATGATGGTGGTAGGGTTTCACCCAAGAACAACATGCATGTTGTTTAATGGTGAAATCCAAGGACCAAAACCTATGTCAAACACTAAAGTTCGGATTTTTACAAGTTTTAAAGGTTCATACACCTTATGCATTCAAGTATTTCCTTTAAAAGCATCACTATGACAAACATATGTCCATGCATGGTCTTCAAACCGTGATGCATGTGATGAACACCAAGCTAAAGAGCTTGGTGATCAAAGTACATTGTTAATAGTGCATGTAAATGATTTTGTCTATAAAAATATCTAAAAGTTCTTTTCTGTTCAAATCAAAATTTTTCTAGATTCCCATTAAGGTAATATGAACATCTGGAAAATTTCAAGAGTTTTTATCATTTCCTTGATTTATTAAAACTATTACAAGAAAACAAGGTCATAAATCACATAAAATACTTCTAGAGGTCTATAAATCCGGAATAAATTCAGGGATGACCCCTATGGTGAATAATGACCTCTCATTAAATTTCATCGATTTATGTTGCTGTTTAGTATGATTTTCGATTTTCTTTTTGTTTGGGTACAATAAATCACAAAACCACTTTAGAAAGTGTGAAAATTGTATCTAACAATTTTCGCAGCTCTTACCTGTGGTGGGAGACTTAGAAAAATAATGACTTAAAAATAGGAAAAGTAGTTCTGATTATCCAAAATTCATGAAAGTTTACCAGAACATCATGTTGTACATTAGGAGATTACATAAAACTTTGGATGATTTTTCTCTACTGTATACTATTTTTCTCCTATTTGCTAAGGTTAAATACACTTAAATACACTTAAATACACATAAATACCCAAAACCGGATTATACAACATGAAAACCACTTTTGGTATTTTTCCCAGATTACTTACACTGTAAATGATGTTACAAAAGTTTTTGGTAATTTATTTTAACTGTTTATTATTTATTCTTTAATTAATGATTATTTAAGGGGATAAAACAAGGAAAAATAGAAATACCCACTGAAAAATATCTTTTATATTTTTCCCAGCCTAGCTATGTATAATAACAGTTAAATAAAAAGTTTGGGTAATTTTGGAAACTGTTTTCTATTTATTTCAATTTTTATTGGAATAAATGCTCAAAAATCGTAAAATATAATTAAACAGCTTGGAAATCCATTTTTATATTTTTCCCAGCTTAGTAATGTGTAATAACAGTAAAATAAAAACTTTGAGAATTTTTATCCTTTGAATGCTATTTTTCGTGAATTTATGTTGTTATGAAGGCTTAAAAATTTGGAAAATAGTTAACCATATCAAAAATTCAAGGAAAATTTTCTGGAAAACCTCTATTGTATTTAGAATGAAAAATACGAGGTTTGACAATTTTTGGAAACTATTTGATAATATTTTACATTTTTAGGAATTTAAAACACCTTTAAATGTGTTGAAACACCCTTAAATTTATATTACTAAATCTGGAAAATTAATATCCCAAAGTTGTATTTATCGCATGACTTGTAGAATTTCATCATTTCAGAAAAAGTGTAACCAATTAATATAAAATCCAATATTAGAACATAAATTGGCATTTCACTATATGTAGAGTTTAGTATATTAGCATTAGATTTCGACATGGAAACTCACTAGTGTGTGTTTGATGTCGTAGGATCCCGGCATTAAGACGTTGGTGTATTCCAAGGCACCACTTGTATCTACTCGAAACATTGTGAGTATTCACCACTCCCCTATTTTCGGTTTTTAAATGTTTTGGGGTGGAAAAGCATGTCCTAAACTATTTATGTTCGTTGTATTTAATTGACTCGTATAAACTTGGTTGCTATATTTTGCATATTGTGAGTATTCACGCACTCCCCTATTTTCAGTTTTTTTTATGTTTTGGGGTGGAAAAGCATGTCCCGAAAAGCTATTATTTGAATGTTGTATTTAAATTGATTTGTATCAAACATGATTGCTATTTTATTGCTATGTCTCTCTATGTATGTCTATGCAACACGGAACATGAGAACTTATCGTACTAAGGCCCTTCCCTTATCTCTAACCATTAACTCTTTGAGCCAATGGTCACTATGGATAGCGCTATTAGGAATTGACAACTCCTCACTCGCCCTATTGCTGGAGTGCATGATACCATATTCATCTATGGAACGATAAGCATAGATCTTGATAGGGCTTCAGTCATAGGTTTGGTTGAGACTCATTGTTTGCTCATACACATACAAACTCGTTTCTCGTTATAACAATAAACTTGTTATCAATAATGGCAATCAACTTTGTTTCTCATTAAAGCAATGTACTTGTATTTATGAAAAGCCTTATTCCAAATCTTGATTTTATAAACTTGTGAACTCACCAACTATTTTCATAGTTGACGCTCGTTTTACATGCTTTTTCAGGAAATAATTAGTAAGTGGATATAAAGATTCATCATCATAGAGCATGATGCATCGTGTTGAAGTTATTTATGAAGTTATATTTTGAACAATGTTATTTTGGAAAAACTTGTACTTGTTTCTTTTAAGCTATGGGTTGTAAACTTTTGAATGTTGCTATGGTGATGTATTCTTTATCTTTTGCAATGAAACCATTATCGCTGTCATACCTTGCGTTTCCGCTTTAGCGGGGTGTGACAGAAGTGGTATCAGAGCTAAAGTTATAGAGAACATCAGTTTTCCTTTAAGAAAACACAACCTATAACCAAAACTTATAAAAATTCTTTTTACATCAAGCATATTACTAATATAATTAGGTCAGGAATTGTATCGTTGGACCTCAATTAAACATAGCCTGATCACCTATGTTTAATTAAGGAAAGATTTATACAAAGCTTGAGCTAATTATAATGGAAATATGTTCAACAAAATTTTTGAGAAAACTTTATTTCAAAAAAATTCAAAAAGGTTAATTTTGGTGTGTGTAAGCATTGCATATTATAGGCATGCATTGTCATTTATTTCATATCTCATTGAATCTATGTCTCAGTCCACTATGTCGACATCGTCATCTTCTCACGCTACCGCCTCAGCTGATGAGTCCGGCTACGTCACTGTTATCCCTCGACGTGATCCCCCCGCCTCGGTGGAGGAAGACCCCTCGGAAGACACAGAAGATACAGGAAACTCGGTGGAGATCAGCAATGACAACGCCCCGAGTCAGCAATGCGAGGCATCGCCTACATCGGTGTTGCAACAGCCACCACTTTATGGGCTTCGTATTCGGAGGACGGCGAGGAAGAGTGTTCCTATTCCAGGAAGGATAGCAACCAGTACAGCAGCACTTGGCACGGCAGGACCCAGTAGGGTAGGACCCAACAATACAGGACCGAGAGCACCCCCACCACAGTGAGTCATAGGGATACCTGTCAGGCAGCCAGGTATGACCCCGGAGGAGTCACGGAGAATGCATTCGATGGCAGCGGGCCTACATCACAGTCTTGCTGTGATAGCTGAGCATCGGGAAGTTTTGGATGAAGTGTTGAGAAGGATGGAAATCCTGTTTCAGCATTCGATGGAGACTGCTGACACTGCTAGTGCTGCTAGACGAGTGGCAGGTCGTGCGATGACCGCATGTTATGTGTTTGGAGGGCTGTTACTGATTGTGGTGTGGATGTTTCTTGTTGGGATAGCGATTCGTACTTGGTTCTGAGTTTAGTATTTTATTGTGTCATGAAATGAAAACCCATGTTGGGTATCTTTTGGGGAAAGACATTAAAACTTTATTTTGGGATTGATGTATTGTTTTGGTTTTAAGACTATTTCAAATGGTAATGAAGAAGTTTATTTTATGTTTGAAAACTTTTACTATGAGGTCGAACCCTAGAATTTATTTAGTCAATAGTTGAATAAAAAGATTTTTCTTTTTCTTTCCTTTCTCAAATCTATGTGCATAGTATTAATGCAAACCATTAATTTGACAACACTTATGGTTTTCAAAATAGTAGTGAACTAAAAATTATACATTATTTTATGTATTCATACGTATTTCTTCTCTTGTGTCTTAGAACCATGTCAGGAAGGCCTAATCGCAGGCGCCCACAGAACGAAACACCCGATGTTGCTCAAATTGTAGCACAACAGCTCTTTGAAGCAATCCCAAACATTGTTACTCAAGTAACTGCGGGACTTAATGCTAACCAAGGAAGTAGTGGAGGAAACCGGGGAAACAATGAAAGAGAATGCAACTACAAGTCCTTTATGGCCTGTAAACCTAAGGAATTCCATGGAAAGGAAGGTGCGGTCGGGTTGCTGAAATGGATTGACAGTATGGAGTCGGTCCTTCACATTAGCAAATGTCTCGAACACAACAAAGTGGAGTATGCAACTTGTCTAGTTCAGGATAGGGCATTGACCTGGTGGAATACTTTAGTGCAAACCCGAAGTCGTGCAGCGGCATATCAGCTAACTTGGGAAGACCTAAAGAAGCTGCTGATAGAGGAGTATTGTCCCAAGGATGAAATTCAGAAGCTTGAATCGGAGTTCTGGAACCATTCTATGGTTGGAACCCAAATAGAGAAGTACACAGTCCGATTTCATGAACTAGCAAAACTGGTACCTCACATGGTTACTCCTGAGGAGAAACGGATAGACCGTTACATCTGGGGTCTGGCACCAGAGATTCGGGGAATGGTTACTTCAGCAAACCCAACTACCATTCAAAGTGCAGTAAGTCTAGCAAATCGACTAACCAATGATGTGATAAGGACGGGAGCATCGGCAAGGGAAAACTCTAGTAGCAAGAGGAAGCCAGCAGATCAGGGAGAGAAGAAGTATGGAGGCAAGTCGGGGAGGAAGCAGAAAGTCTCAAGAAACTTTATGGTAAGAGCCCACGAGCAAGAACCAGTGAAAACTCAGGAACCGGAAGTCATGGAAGTGCAGGAGCGAAAGCAGTACTCAGGACCGCTCCCGAAGTGCAATAAGTGTAACTTCCATCACAAGGGAGCTAGCCCAGTGTGCCAAAACTATAAACAGACAGGCCATTACCCGAAGTATTGTAAGCTGAATAAGGATGGAAAAAGGGCATGTTACGAGTGCGGGAGTACTGATCATCTGCGTAGTGCTTGTCCCAAACTGAACAAGGGGCCTGGTAACAATGGACAAGGCCAAGCTAGGCAAAATTTCCAAGGAAATCAAGGTGGGTGGCCAAGAGGTGTAGCCTTTGTGATTGGTGCAGAAGAAGCTCGTCAGAACCCTGAAGTGATAACAGGTACGTTTCTCCTGAACAATCATTTTGCATCAGTAATATTCGATGCGGGAGCAGATAGGAGTTTCGTTTCTTTAGCATTTAGACCGGTACTCAACTTGAAATCAAGAAAGATGAGGAATACTCATACTATTGAACTTGCTGATGGGTATGAAATTAGGGCTAATGAAATAATTCCTGGCTGTACTCTGAATTTAGCTGATAAACTCTTTAGCATTGACCTAATTCCTATCGACCTAGGTAGTTTTGATGTAATAGTAGGAATGGATTGGTTATCCAAGAATAGAGCGGACATTGGTTGTTACGAGAAAGTCATTAGGATACCTCTCCCTAATGGAGAAACCCTTATCATACATGGTGAGAAGCCAGGAAGAAGTTTAAACATTGTATCAAGCATGAAGATTCACAAGTATCTGAAGAAGAATTGTATTGCATTCATGGCCCACGTGCTAGAAAGAGAACCTGAAGCTAAGCAACTCAAGGAGATTCCAGTGGTTCAAAACTATCCCGAAGTGTTTCCGGAGGAATTACCCGGTCTACCCCCTCACAGACAGGTCGAATTTCGGATCGACTTAATTCCCGGAGCGGCATCGGTAGCAAAAGCACCATATCGCCTCGCGCCATCCGAGATGCAAGAACTATCCGGACAACTTCAAGAACTTCTAGACAAAGGGTTTATACGACCAAGTTCTTCACCTTGGGGAGCCCCCGTGTTATTCGTCAAAAAGAAAGACAGGTCATTCCGAATGTGTATTGATTACAGAGAATTGAACAAGTTGACAATCAAGAATCGATATCCTCTTCCTCGAATTGATGACTTGTTCGATCAGTTGCAGGGCGATTCATAATTCTCAAAGATCGACCTCCGATCAGGATACCATCAACTAAGAGTTCACGAAGAAGACATTCACAAAACAGCATTTAGAACCCGTTATGGACATTATGAGTTCTTAGTCATGCCTTTTGGACTAACGAACGCACCCGCTGTTTTCATGGATTTGATGAATAGGGTCTGTAGACCATACCTAGACAAGTTTGTAATTGTATTTATCGATGACATACTTGTTTACTCACAAACCAAAGAAGATCATGAGAGACATCTGAAGCTAGTGTTGGAGTTGTTGAAGGAGCAGAAATTGTATGCCAAGTTCACTAAGTGTGAATTTTGGATTCGGGAAGTACATTTCCTTGGTCATGTGATCGGCGAAAGAGGAATTCATGTAGATCCAGCTAAGATCGAGGCAATCAAGAAATGGGAAGCCCCCAAAACCCCGACAGAAATACGACAGTTCCTAGGATTAGCTGGGTACTACAGACGCTTCATTGAGAATTTCTCTAGGATTGCTCAATCATTAACATCTTTTACCCAAAAGGACAGAAAATTTCTCTGGGAAGAGAAACACAAAGAAGCGTTTCGAATCCTGAAAAACAAGCTATGCAATGGACCAATTCTGGCCTTACCAGAGGGATCAGAGAACTTTGTAGTGTATTGTGATGCGTCTCATCAAGGATTAGGATGTGTGTTAATGCAAAAAGATAAGGTCATTGCGTATGCTTCCAGACAACTCAAACCGCATGAGAAGAATTATACAACCCATGATCTAGAACTAGGAGCAATAGTTTTTGCTCTAAAGATATGGAGGCATTATTTGTACGGAACCAAGTGCACCATTTATACCGATCACAAAAGCCTTCAGCATATCCTAGATCAGAAAATGTTAAACATGCGGCAGAGGAGATGGGTAGAGTTGTTTAATGATTATGACTGTGAGATACGATATCACCCAGGGATGGCTAACGTGGTAGCCGACGCTCTAAGTAGGAAAGAAAGAGTGAAACCTTCCCGTGTGAGAGCTTTGGGAATGGTAATTCAGACAAGCTTGAAATCTCAAATCATTGATGCCCAGGAGAAAGCGCTATTCAAGGAACGTCTTCCAGGTGAAACCTTACATGGTTTGGAAGTGAGATTTGAAACCAAACCTGATGGAGTTCGTTATTTTAAGGACAGGGTCTGGATTCCAAGGGTTAACGATCTGAGAGACATGGTACTAGAGGAGTCTCATCGATCTAAATACTCAATCCACCCTGGAGCGGATAAAATGTACAAGGATCTTAAAGAGTACTATTGGTGGCCTGGAATGAAAAGGGATATTGCCTTATATGTTGGGAAGTGTTTAACTTGCTCAATAGTCAAAGCTGAACATCAAAAACCATCCGGCTTATTGCAACAACCTGAAATTCCCCAATGGAAATGGGAGCAGATATCCATGGATTTCGTTACCAAACTTCCTAGAACTACTAAAGGTCATGACTCAATTTGGGTCATAGTGGATCGACTGACGAAATCTGCTCACTTTCTCCCCATTCGGGAAGATTTCAAGATGGAAAAATTGGCCCAAATCTACATCGACAAAATTGTTTCTCTACATGGTGTACCCCTATCTATCATTTATGATAGAGATAGTCGTTTTACATCACGATTTTGGTGGATGTTACAGAAGGCACTAGGAACCAAGATAGATTTGAGCACAGCTTACCACCCTCAGACAGATGGGCAAACAGAGAGAACAATACAAACATTAGAAGACATGCTACGAGCGTGTGTCATTGAGTTCAAAGGAAATTGGGATACTCAATTGCCTCTGGTTGAGTTTTCCTACAATAATAGTTACCACACGAGTATCGAATGTGCCCCATACGAAGCATTGTATGGACGCAAGTGTCGTTCTCCATTGTGTTGGACAGAAATCGGAGACAGACAATTGACTAGACTCGAACTTATCCAGGAAACATCTGACAAGATTGCTATCATCAAAGATAGGCTTAAAGCTGCCAGAGATCGTCAGAAAAGTTATGCGGATAATCGTCGAAAACCATTAGAATTCCAAGTAGGAGACAAGGTACTTTTAAAAGTGTCGCCTTGGAAAGGGCTTGTACGTTTTGGTAAGAAATGAAAACTAAGCCCGAGATATGTTGGACCCTTTGAAATCATTGAAAGGATTGGTCCGGTGGCTTATAAACTCGAATTGCCCCAAGAGTTAAGCGCCATTCACGCCACATTCCACGTCTCCAATCTTAAGAAATGTCTAGCCGACGAAGCATTGATAGTACCCCTGGAGGAAATTAAGATCAATGATAAGCTAAACTTTGTTGAGGAACCGATAGAAATCCTTGACAGGGAGGTAAAACAACTCAAGCGGAGTAAGATTCCGATTGTGAAAGTTCGATGGAACTCAAAACGCGGGCCGGAGTACACCTGGGAGCGTGAGGACTTCATGAAGGAAAAGTATCCACAACTTTTCCCATGCAATGACAAACGATGACATAGAATGAATTTCGGGACGAAATTCTTTTTAAGTGGGGGATACTGTGACAACTGTCAATTCAGGTCATTCTCGGACTCATGCATCTTTATAAAAACCATTCATGCACAACATGCCATGGCCTAGTAGTATAAATTAGGTCAAAATCTTGCATAAACTAGGATCCAACTAAGATCTAGGACTAATATACTTGACTCTTACGATTCTAGTAAGTTGCTTAACTACAATAGGAAATGCCAATACCATAATTAGAATGAAACTTCAGACTTTGTTACAATTGAAAAAGGGTATAAAACCCTAAAAATAAATTAAAATATTCTAATTTCATCCCAATATGATGGTGAATATCAAACATTGTTCCAAAAACTCTAAAGAGCCCAAAAATCCAAATTTATAAACTTTAAAGCTTAAAAACTTTATAAAATTTCTATAAACTTCCTAATATAAAATCTTTATTAATCAAATTATAGATTATAATCAATGAAATAGAAATTTAAATTATCATACATTAATCATAATTTATTAGTTAAAAAACAAGATTTTTAAATAAATCAAAAATTGCTTAAAGAGACATTTTTATAAAAATTTAGGTTTTATAAAAATTGAAGGGAGAATTATATAATTTGAATTTTAGGAGAGAGGGAGCCTCTCTCACTCATAAAATTCGTGCATCCTCTCCCCCATGCCCTCTCTCTTCCCAAAACTTCAATCATTAAAACACAATCCCCACTCTTCCACTTCTCTCTTCACTCTCTCTCACACTCCACCCTTTCAACTCTCAAACTCTCCTCCTCTCTCTCTAAACCCACGAAAATCATCAGCCAAGAACACCTCTCCACACTCAAATCTTCATCTTCTAAGGTTGTTCTTCAAGGTATTCACGAAAATCCTTCATTTTCCTTACTTTTCCTTCTTGTTTTTAAAGAGTTTTCTTGTATTTCTCTTCCTTCTACACCATTCTTTATGAACATTCATGAACATGTTCATGAATGTCGAGTTTGATGATGATGGTGGTAGGGTTTCACCCAAGAACAACATGCATGTTGTTTAATGGTGAAATCCAAGGACCAAAACCTATGTCAAACACTAAAGTTCGGATTTTTACAAGTTTTAAAGGTTCATACACCTTATGCATTCAAGTATTTCCTTTAAAAGCATCACTATGACAAACATATGTCCATGCATGGTCTTCAAACCGTGATGCATGTGATGAACACCAAGCTAAAGAGCTTGGTGATCAAAGTACATTGTTAATAGTGCATGTAAATGATTTTGTCTATAAAAATATCTAAAAGTTCTTTTCTGTTCAAATCAAAATTTTTCTAGATTCCCATTAAGGTAATATGAACATCTGGAAAATTTCAAGAGTTTTTATCATTTCCTTGATTTATTAAAACTATTACAAGAAAACAAGGTCATAAATCACATAAAATACTTCTAGAGGTCTATAAATCCGGAATAAATTCAGGGATGACCCCTATGGTGAATAATGACCTCTCATTAAATTTCATCGATTTATGTTGCTGTTTAGTATGATTTTCGATTTTCTTTTTGTTTGGGTACAATAAATCACAAAACCACTTTAGAAAGTGTGAAAATTGTATCTAACAATTTTCGCAGCTCTTACCTGTGGTGGGAGACTTAGAAAAATAATGACTTAAAAATAGGAAAAGTAGTTCTGATTATCCAAAATTCATGAAAGTTTACCAGAACATCATGTTGTACATTAGGAGATTACATAAAACTTTGGATGATTTTTCTCTACTGTATACTATTTTTCTCCTATTTGCTAAGGTTAAATACACTTAAATACACTTAAATACACATAAATACCCAAAACCGGATTATACAACATGAAAACCACTTTTGGTATTTTTCCCAGATTACTTACACTGTAAATGATGTTACAAAAGTTTTTGGTAATTTATTTTAACTGTTTATTATTTATTCTTTAATTAATGATTATTTAAGGGGATAAAACAAGGAAAAATAGAAATACCCACTGAAAAATATCTTTTATATTTTTCCCAGCCTAGCTATGTATAATAACAGTTAAATAAAAAGTTTGGGTAATTTTGGAAACTGTTTTCTATTTATTTCAATTTTTATTGGAATAAATGCTCAAAAATCGTAAAATATAATTAAACAGCTTGGAAATCCATTTTTATATTTTTCCCAGCTTAGTAATGTGTAATAACAGTAAAATAAAAACTTTGAGAATTTTTATCCTTTGAATGCTATTTTTCGTGAATTTATGTTGTTATGAAGGCTTAAAAATTTGGAAAGTAGTTAACCATATCAAAAATTCAAGGAAAATTTTCTGGAAAACCTCTATTGTATTTAGAATGAAAAATACGAGGTTTGACAATTTTTGGAAACTATTTGATAATATTTTACATTTTTAGGAATTTAAAACACCTTTAAATGTGTTGAAACACCCTTAAATTTATATTACTAAATCTGGAAAATTAATATCCCAAAGTTGTATTTATCGCATGACTTGTAGAATTTCATCATTTCAGAAAAAGTGTAACCAATTAATATAAAATCCAATATTAGAACATAAATTGGCATTTCACTATATGTAGAGTTTAGTATATTAGCATTAGATTTCGACATGGAAACTCACTAGTGTGTGTTTGATGTCGTCGGATCCCGGTAGTAAGGCGTTGGTGTATTCCGAGGCACTACTTGTACCTACTCGAAACATTGTGAGTATTCACGCACTCCCCTATTTTCAGTTTTTTTTATGTTTTGGGGTGGAAAAGCATGTCCCGAAAAACTATTATTTGAATGTTGTATTTAAATTGATTTGTATCAAACATGATTGCTATTTTATTGATATGTCTCTCTATGTATGTCTATTCAACACGGAACATGAGAACTTATCGTACTAAGGCCCTTCCCTTATCTCTAACCATTAACTCTTTGAGCCAATGGTCATTATGGATAGCGCTATTAGGAATTGACAACTCCTCACTCGCCCTATTGCTGGAGTGCATGATACCATATTCATCTCTGGAACGATAAGCATAGATCTTGATAGGGCTTCAGTCATAGGTTTGGTTGAGACTCATTGTTTGCTCATACACATACAAACTCGTTTCTCGTTATAACAATAAACTTGTTATCAATAATGGCAATCAACTTTGTTTCTCATTAAAGCAATGTACTTGTATTTATGAAAAGCCTTATTCCAAATCTTGATTTTATAAACTTGTGAACTCACCAACTATTTTCATAGTTGACGCTCGTTTTACATGCTTTTTCAGGAAATAATTAGTAAATGGATATAAAGATTCATCATCAGAGAGCATGCTGCATCGTGTTGAAGTTATTTATAAAGTTATATTTTGAACAATGTTATTTTGGAAAAACTTGTACTTGTTTCTTTTAAGCTATGGGTTGTAAACTTTTGAATGTTGCTATGGTGATGTATTCTTTATCTTTTGCAATGAAACCATTATCGCTGTCATACCTTGCGTTTCCACTTTAGCGGGGTGTGACATCTCATATTCAAAGTACATTGCTTTGGACATGCTTCTTGCATTAAGTTTTCTAATCTTACACAGATAACTTCCACCTATGGAGACAACTCCATATTCTCATTTTGACTATCACTTCTGAATAAGAGATGCCTCTTTTCAGAATATATCAATATTGTCCTTCCAAAAATAGCACTATACTTCCAACTGTCCCTGAGCAACCAATCTTTGGTAAACCTCAGATTGTCCTCGATAATTGCTTAATCATTTTAGTCATATCTAATTCTAGACCTTTTCCCTTCTTAATGCCTCTGGGCATTTGGAAGAATTTAGAAATGACAAATATTATAGCACATGCAATCGATCCTGTACCCAAAGCAAATGGTACACGATTCATGATGTCTCACATAAAGACATGATTCTAGACCAGTCTTTTGCTACAATATTTTTATTTGCCATGTTTTCAAAATTTGACTATGAAGAGGGATGCCGTAATCATAATCGAATTTTGAGAACGCAATATATAGAATTTCCTTAAGTTTAACCAATCCCACATGAAATTTATATATATATTCTTGACTAAAGATGATTAAGGTCTCAATCTAAGCCTTTAGAACTGAAATGAAGTATATCCTCTCCCTTAATTATAGCAAAACAACTTTTTCAATACCTGCAGCCTCACGAATTGAAACTTTTGTTTTCTATAATTAACATTGCTAACTTGCAACACTAACAATAATTATCATGCTCCCATTAACATGATGATTATTAGCATAACACTTATGCTCCCACTAGCTTTGACATCTACTCAGAAATCAGCTGGACTTCTAGAAATCAATACTTTATTGACTTTCTTACCAAAGTTCAGATTTCTGATACGAGATGCTTTGATAAAACTTTATCAAAATCATTCACCTTTCCTTAGATAGCATGCATGTGTGTCTAAACAATTTCAGAACTATGAAAAGGGATGCCATAATCATAGTCTCCATTGTTTAGACCTTTTGCCATCTGCTTCAAATCTACTTGGTGGAAGTGTTTCCTCACCATCATTTTCATGAATCGGAGAGAAACCTTATGACCCTTAGATTTTATGGTGTATGTGTTCTTATCCATGTGAATCGTCAAAACCATAGTCACAAGACAAGGATAATGAGAAATCCAAACTCATATGGACTGAACTTATGCAATCTTAACTTCTTGCCACCTGGCAGTACAGGGCCTGCCATTGCTTCCAAGTTGTTATGCAACCAATTGAGAACTTTCAGAACTCCTATGCAAAGCTAACTTTAACTGGAATGGGCACAGAATATGTCAACACGATAGGTTATAAACCTCAAGTCGTGTGCTAGTGAAGAACCTCAGGTTTTATTCTTGAGTAGTTCTTGAAATTCTTTTTAGGATCTTTAAGACTACCACTATCCCCTTGACATATAAGACTATTTTGCCAAATATTCAAGAGATGGTGCGGATTCTTTATCAAGACAAACACTTCACACAATTGGCCTTAGTTGGTCTTTGTTTTATCCAAAATATCACAACTTACCAATTTCAAATGTACAAGAGTAGGACACTTTTACTCTTACATTTGACAAGTGTTTTAAACCTTTCTTTAAGATATGTCACTCAAGTTACAATCTTGGAGTATGACTCTAAGAATTGTTTTGGAACGAAGTATGACTCATCTTCCTGATCTAACCATTTCAACAATTCATGACTCCTCTTCTTAGTCGTAAGAATGCACTAAGATGACCTTTAGAGGACTAATTGTGATATGATTTCTAAATCATTAAGATGATCACAAACATGATACTAAAGTACTCTCCCATCTTTTCAGATTTGAGAAACATTTATCTGTCTGCCTAATTTGATTCTTCCACTTCGTTCTGCCATACATTGAGACTTTTCCAATGTTTCATAATTATACTTAAACTTGTAAGTATAACCATATTTACTAAACTTTAGTAAATCAAATAGTCTTAACGAGCTTTATGGTGGACATGACCAGTGCACAAGAATGTGTACTCGATCCCTTTAGTCCTTCACTTGACTCACACATCCATGTGAACAAGTAATTAGTCTTGATTTTCCAATGCTTGAAAGTTCTCATTCATCATACTATTCAACTTGCATGATTCCAAGTTTCGGTCCAATTGAAACTTGGGCGATGAGGAACTTTCCTGATTTGGTAAATTTAGACACTACCACAAATGAAAGAATCAAATCCATTTTCCAATATTGCTGTCAGTGGAATGATATAAGCAACAATTTTCCACAAATGCCATTGTAAGGATACTTCAAATAAATAAAATTAAACAATTTTCTTTTATTTTAAAACTTTGCGGAAAAACTTATCCTTACAATCCACATGGAAAATTGTTGTTATCTATTCCTTAGCAATATATCATAACTTCTTAAGCAACTGCTCAAAATTCTGATGTCATCGAAATCCACCTTTGCGATCAAAATCAGCATATACTTCCTTTAAGATTTCTCTCTATTCTTTGATTCTTAAAACATCAACATGTGACCCAGTCACATCATGTAATGAGGATCTCAGAATAGAACTTAACAGAGTTAGATAATGGGCTCTACCTGATGTAGAGTCAAACTTATTGACTTTAACATCCTTAGATAAATTTGGCAGCTTTGCAATCAACGCCCCTTCCTTTGGCAAAATAAACATATGGACCCTTTGGTAATGGGACTATCTCAGACTTAGCCTTTCTCTTTACCATTTGGTCAACCGGGTTGACTATGGCCAATCCCTTTCCATTGGGAAGAGAATGCTTTTTCTGGATTTCCAGTGTCACCATTGTCACTGTCCATAAAGTTTTTGGGAAGTTGATCTTCTAATCAAATTTGCTTTACTATCGTTCCAAATCATTGCTGATTCCGAAGCACCAAGCAAATAGATATGATTATTAAGGTTCATGTCATAGTCTGTTTCATAGTAGTCCCAAAGGAACTCACTATGTGACTTAGAAAGTGATTGAACATCCAACTTTCTCAAGACTTTGACACCCAACTCTCCTGGCTTGTCAATATGTCACTTCATCTCTAAGATGTGATCACACATAGACCTTGCTTGCCATTAGGGCTTGAGTGACCTTGAACTTGTGGGTTAGGGAGAATAATTGGAGGAGGTGGAGGAAGAGAAGTATGACATCCATGAGCCAAACTCGGGAAGTCATATTCATTAGGAAAACTTGGTTTGGGAAGATCATTGTTGTCTAAACCAGACATCAACAATGGGAGAAATTCATGTAAAGTTGATTTAAGTCCTTAATATAACACCCAATATGATATATTAAGGCTAGGACCCAACAAACTATTTTATAACTTGGAAGAGCGATGCTGTAATCCAAGCTATAAAATATTTGAAGGTAGGTGAATGACGATTCACCAATTTCCACCAAGATAAACGAAATGTATTATTAGGTTTTAATTGGTTTTGAAACTCTAAGATTCTTTTGAGATTCATTGAACTTTTCAATGGCATGTTTCAATCTCGAGTGTGCCCTTCAGGTTTTGTGACTCGGATGCCGAAGATCACAAAACAAGGTGTGAAGTAACCATTCAAATATACTTGGTACCCTTAATATTTACCCCTCAATCGATGTGCCGGTTAACCACACACGCTCCAACGATACTATGATAAACATTAAGTTACCCTTTGCCTACCTTGTTAAGTCCATGTTAGTGTGTCGGTTAACCACACATGCTCCACTAACAGCTTAAACAAAGTGCAATGTGTAATTTCATGGATTAGCACCTTATTCACATTTTCCTAAGTAACTAAGATTGGGAATTTATAAGTGTTTAGTTACTTAGTATTTATTGTTATACTTATAATGAAGGGAGAATTATGGTCCTTGTCCTACCTGTTCCGCTAACGACCCTCCACCGGTCAAGGAAGCGGTGAGTGAGAGTGGACACCCATTAAACTGCCATTTTATAGGCAGTAACCTTATACCCCCCTTATAGACCGGCTTCGTGAATAAGGCCTACTAATGGTAAGACGACTTGCTCTTATACATATAATATATTAAACTTTTAATATTATAATAGTATAAGGGTGTATTTTAGACATTTAAAATACTTGGTGGTTTAATCTATTAATTAAACTAGACTTTTAATTTAATTAAACTCAAACCATATATTTATGGATTAATAATACTCTTTTAATTAAACGCTTTAATTAACTATTAATAAAGTCCATAAGAGTTAATTTGAAATATTCAACAAAACATCATAATTCCAATTATTAAACTCAAAATTAAAACCATTTAATTAATTGTTTAAGTTATGAACCCAAGAGTTTTAGAATTCAATTCTTTTTTTCATAAAAAAGTTTTCTCAAATTCCAAAACTTGAGGGCAAGTTTTGTAATTATTGAAAACCTTTGGATTCCAAAACTTATGGAATTAATGGTGTTTTATGATGAAACTTTTCATGTTCCATAACTTAAGAACAAGTTATGGAATTCTTTAAAACATTAACACCAAATTTTGTAACTCCATAAAAACTTTGAATCAATTTTTTTTTTAAAAAACTTTCATATCCATAACTTATGGAAGTTTCAAAAACCCTTAAGATCACAACTTTAAAAAAAACTTTTTGAGCTCCAAAATTTTATGACAAAATATGTAACTCCTTAAAACATTTAGATCAAACTTTTAAAACTAATAAAATAATCATATCATTTTATCTTTTACTAAATTTGACCTAATTCAACTCATATAACAAATGATTCAAATTTTACAAATAATTCGTTTTTCACAAAACAAGTAATTATCTTAAAATTTGACAAACGTCATGTTTTTTTTTCCTTTTTTTTCAACTTGAAAATAAAACATTTACATCAATATAACAGAAAACAACCCATGGCTCTGATACCACTGTTGGGTTTTGAGCATTCTAACACTCCTATGGTGTACATCCAACCCTATAAACCTTGGATCTATGTTTTCTCTATTATACATGCAAATATTAACTATTCCAAGGTTTCATCCTAACTAGCATATTATGAAGCACATATACTATAAACTTCTAGTTAGATGACATACCTTTTGATGTAGCTTGATGTCTTCAAGCTTTAATCAACCCTCGTCAACGAAGCCATCGACTTGTCGTTAACGAAGCATCAATCAACCCTTCTATAACAGCCCAAATTTCCAAATAAAATTTTTATTTTTAAATAATCAAACCATTTCCATAAAATATGAAATCTCAATGACAATTGTTTTCGAAATCCATAACATCAACATTTTATTCAAAATACCAGACTGTCCGCATATAAAATGCCGGAGAGTTCATGCCGCGTCATCAAACCTTGCCCTTGCCCTTAGGCTCTGAAATACCTGAAACAATCAAAAAACTGTAAGCTAATGCTTAGTGAGTTCCCCAGAGCATACCCCACACAATCCACATAATCACATAATCCATATTAGCTATACAAGCTACATAAACCGCATAAGCCATGCATATAAACATGCAGGGATGTCGTAGGGTCCCCCAGGGTCTTATAAATACATGTCACAGGCTCCCCCATGGTCTTTACCTAGGATGCCATGGGCTTCCCCACATGGTCTGATATCCAACTGCCACGGGCTCACCCTAGGGTCTTCCATGCAATAACACAGAGTCAACTAGCATACCATATATCATAAGAATAATTATCATACTACATAACACATATATATGCATATAGGGATGTCGTGGGCTCCCCCCCCCCCCCCCCCAGTGTCTTAGACCTATGTGTCACTAGCTCCCCCACATGGTCTTAACTACTTGCCATGGGCTCCCCCTCATGGTCTTTACCTCGAATGCCATGCGCCCCCCACATGGTCTTGTATCCAACTGCCACGGACTCCCACGGGGTCTTACATATCTACTCAACAAAGTATTAGCACATTCACATATACATGCATAGTAGACATATCTGTAGTGAATCCACAATAACACTACAACTGGCTGAATGGGCCAGCCTTGGTGCCTTAGACCTATTTGTATGGTGAGGAGACTCACCTGAAGAAATGATGAACCGGGAAAAGTCTAACCCAATCCACAACGCCAACTCAACTGCCTACAAATATCATGTGATTAAGTTGCCAAAATCCCGAAATACCAAAGATACCCTTAAGGTCAATCTTTGTCAACCATGGTCAAAGTCAAGGTCAACAATCAAGATTACCTGTCCATGTTGACCCAAGTCGTCGAGTGCATCTAGCGAGTTCCTTCAGTGTTCAACAAACCCGAAAAAACCCTAGCCAACTCGACGAGTTATCTTATCAACTTGCCGAGTTCGCTCTGTATCCAGAAGACGGGAAAACCTTATCCTACTCGTCGAGTTGTCACGGCAACTTGTCGAGTTTTCCATGTCTTAACGTATTCAGCCCATTCAAGTCGAATCTAAAGCCCGAAACTACAACTCCAGTCCCTTGGGACTGAAATACCACGTAAATTTGCTAACTTTACGTGCATGCAAAGCCACAAGAGGCTAAAACACAAAAACTAAGTTTAATAAAAGGTTTAGGGCATGGAGAAGGGCCAAGACTAGCTAAAGTTGGCAACTTTATGTTCATGGAGGCCTAGAGGTGTCCAGATCTGAAACCCTATTCTCATGACAAGTCCAAATCCGAGAATGACTCCATTATGCACCAAAAGTAACCATATACTTTCATAAGAGGAGATCTAAGCAACAAAAGTTCATGGTATCAACTTTATACCTCAAGATGGTTGACAAAACATAGTAGATGTCGGATCTACTGCTTCTCCCTTTACTCCAACTTCTTTAAGCTCCAAGTTCCTTCACAATCACCCTAAAATCACTCTCCAATGCTCACACACAAACTCAAGAAGGTATAAGGGTCGAACTAGGGTTTCTCTGGACTGTAAGGACGATGAGGGAGGCCACAAATGAGCCATAAGTTCTTTATATAGGGTGCAATGCCTGGAAAATTAGGGTTTTGCTTTCTAGCGTCTACTCGTCGAGTTGGGGCCTTCCAAATAGTCTAGTAGACCCTTCATCCCGCGTCCATAATGATCCCTAATCGACCTGTTGGAGCTCCCCAACTCGTCGAGTCCCAGTCCAAAACCCTAAATGTTAGAGAAATAAATGATACCTGAAACAAGTGTTACAAAGCTCCCCCACTTGAACTAGACTTCGTCCTCGAAGTCTGCTGATGCAAACAAATCTGGGTACTGGTCTCGCATCCCATATTCCAGCTCCCATGTCCACTCGGAGCCTCTTCGCTTCTGCCATTGCACCTCCACTAGCTTCACTTCCTTATTACGAAGGAGCTTAGTCTTCTTATCCAGAACCGCAATAGGCCTCTCAATGTAGTTCAGGCTCTCATCCACCTGAATGTCGTCCAGAGAAATAACCGTGGCCTCATCTATGACGCACTTCCGAAGCTGAGACACGTGGAAGCTGTTGTGTATCGGGCTAAGCTCGTCCTGATGATCCAAGCGATAAGCCACGTTGCCCACCCGGGCAGAAATCCTGAACGGTCCAATATATCGGGGTCCTAGCTTGCCCCTCTTCCGAAACCTAATGACACCCTTCCATGGTGACACTTTTTGCAAGGCGAAATCTCCCACCTGAAAATCGAGGTCTGATCAACGCCGGTCAACATAACTTTTCTGATGGCTCTATGTGACTCGCAGCCGGTCGCGCACCTGCTGAATCAACTCGGTAGTGTTGAGCACCACCTTTGTGCTCCCCATGACTCGATGCCCTACCTTGCCCCATCAAACAGGACTCCTACACCTCCGACCATACAACATCTCAAACGGTGGTCGGTCGATACTAGCATGATAACTATTGTTATATGAAAACTCTGCTAGTGGGAGGTACGTATCCCAACTCCCTCCAAAGTCCAATGGGCATGCCCGCAACATATCCTCGAGCGTCTGAATCATCCACTCGCTTTGGCCGTCTGTCTGGGGGTGGTATGCAGTGCTAAAGTGTAACTGAGTGCCCAGCTCCTCGTGGAACTTTCTAAAGAATCTGGCTATAAATCGAACATCCCGGTCAGAGACCACCAACACTGGCACCCCGTGCCTAACCACCACCTCTCGCACATAAATATCCGCTAATTTCTTAGCAGAGATGCTGTAGGAAATCGGAATAAAGTGGGCACTCTTCGTGAATCTATCCACAATAACCCGTATGGCATCCACACCACTCTCCGTCCTCGGTAAGTTCATGATGAAGTCCATGCTGATCTCTACTCATTTCCACATAGAAATGGGTAACGGCTAAACCTTGCCGTGAGGCCTTTGTTGTTCGCCCTTGACCTTCCTGCAGGTCAAGCACCACTCCACGAACCATGCAATCACCCGCTTCATGCAGGGCCACCAGTATCTCAACCTCAGATCCCTATACATATTCGTGGCCGTCGGGTGAATAGAGAACTTGGATCTGTGTGCCTCCTCTAGGATCTTCTACCTCACACCCCCGGTTACCAGTACCCACACCCGGCCACACTGTGTCAGAAGACCTCGACTATCCCGAACAAACAAGGGAAACTGACCCCGAATCTGCTCTATCTTCCAGTTCTCTTTCTTCAAACCCTCCACCTGAGCCCCCTTGATCATATCCAACAATGGAGAGATCATTGCCATCCTAAAACATACATCCCTAATCGGAGCACTTGTCGCATTGCGGCTCAAAGCATCGGCCACCACATTGGCCTTCCCTGGGTGGTACAAGATCTTGCAATCATATTCTTTCAGTACATCCAACCACCTCCTCTGCCGCATGTTCAGGTTCTGCTGATCCATCTAATACTTCAAACTTTTGTGGTCAGTAAAGATGGTGCACCGAACTCCATACATGTAATGCCTCCAGATCTTGAGGCCAAACACCACTGCCCCCCAATTCCATGTCATGAGTGGGGTAGTTTGCCTCATGAGGCTTCAGCTGCCTCGAGGTGTACGCGATCACATGCCCCCTCTGCATCAACACAGCTCCTAACCCTGTGATAGACGCATCACAATACACCACCAAATCACCCAACCCGTCGGGTAGCGCTAAAATCGGCGCCTCACATAACATCTGTCTCAAGGTCTCGAAAGTTGACTGCTGATCCAGGCCCCATCGAAAGTCACAGTTTTCTTAGTCAAACGAGTCAAAGGTACATCTATCTTGGAGAAATCTTGGATAAATTTTTGATAATACCTTGCTAGACCTAAGAAGATACTTATCCCAGATGCATTCTTCAGCACTTCCCATCGCATCACTGCCTCAATCTTGGCTGCATCCACCAAAATACCCTCTTGGTTGATGATGTGCCCCAAAAACTGCACCTCTCGCAACTAAAAATCACACTTGGAGAACTTGGCATAAAGCCTTTCCGTCCTCAGTGTCTCCAACACCTCCCTCAGATGTTGCTCATCCTGCTCCTTGGTCTTAGAATAGACCAAAATATCATCGATAAAAATGATCACAGACCGATCCAACATCGGCTTACTCACCTTGTTCATGAAATCCATGAACGCTACTGGGGCATTGGTGAGCCCGAATGGCATCACCACAAACTCATAGTGATCGTACAGAGTCCTAAAATTTGTCTTTGATATATCCTCATCCCTAATACTCATCTGATGGTACCCCGACCAAACATCAATCTTGGAAAAGCAAGATGCACCCTACAACTGATCGAACAAATCATCGATCCTCGGAATCGGATAATGGTTTTTCACCGTTAGCTTGTTTAGCTCTCGATAGACATCATGTGTGATTCGTCCTTCTTTTTCACGAACAGAATCGGTGCTCCCCACAGGGAACTACTCGGACGAATAAACCCTCGGTCTAGAAGCTCCTGAAGCTGCATAGACAGCTCCTGCATCTCGGGCGGAGCTAACTGCTACGGTGCCTTAGCTATCGGAATAGAACCCGACACCAAATCAATGTGAAACTCTACTTGCCTCTCTGGAGGCACTCCAGGCAACTTCTCGAGAAAGACATCCCAGAAATCTCGTTCAACCGGTACACTATCCACATCTGTCAGGGTCTCAACCCTCGTATTCGAGATATATGCCAAAAATCCCGAACAACCGTGATGGAGAAGTGTCCTTGCTCTCGCAGCCGAACAGAGGGTTGGCCCCTGCGAGTCCCTCTCTCTATGCATAACCAGTTCTCCCCCACTTGGGGTTCGAACTCTCAGTAGCTGGTGCTCGCAATCTATCATGGCCCCATTGGCCCCCAACCAGTCCGTCCCAATGATCACCTTCAGTTCTCGCAACGGTATCGGTACCAGATCAACCCGAAACCTCTCCCCAAAGACATTCAGGACACCATCCAGATATACCCTCCCAGCACTCACAGTGCGGTCATCAGCAATCTCAACCTCAAGCGGGGAATGCAACGTTCCCGGAGCATCCCGAAACTTCTTGCTAAGCGCATGAGATACAAACGATCGGGTAGCTCCCGAACCGAGAAGAACATGAGCCAACATACCATTGACCAAAAAGGTCCCTATACAAGAGCACATATGTACACATAAGCAATACAAATCAATATCGAGCAGGAAAAATAAAATACGTACCAGCCACAACGTCTGGTGCTACCCGAGCCTCCTCTGTAGTCAACTGAAATACACGGCTCTTTACCGCAAGAGCTTCCGCCTTGGCAGGGCGGCCATCAGTGATCCTCATTGTGGCAGGTGTAGGCACCGCCACTGCTCCACCTCCTCCCCGCATCCTCAGACAATCGGCCTTTTATGGCCAATCTGGTTGCAGTGAAAACAAATCAAACCCTTCTTGGGGCAGTCCCTGCTCATGTGGCCCGACTGGCCACACTCGTCACATCCCGAGCCCGCTGCTCGACAAATCCCACTGTGCGGCTTACCGCACTTGGCACACCGGCCACGAACCTGCTGGCTCCTAGTATATGAATCAGAGGTCTTAGGCTTTTTAGCCTGGCCTATTGCTGTCTGAACCTACTCTGGCTTCCGCTTGGTGCGAAGCTCCAACTCCATTTCACGCTCTTCTGTTTTCTCCACCATCTCATTCAAGGTTTTGCACCCTGTAAAGATCACAAACTCATGGATATCATCCCTCAGCATGGAATGATACCTCGTCCTCCGCATATCCTCATCCGTAATATACTGCGGGATCAACAGTGCTCGTTCCCGAAACTTGGTGGTGATCTCTTCCACAGTCTCAGTGGTCTGCTAGAGCTCTTGAAACTCCCTTACTAACTGTTGCACCTCAATATATGGTGCAAACTCCAGATCAAAGTGTCCAAAAAACTCTGTCCATGTCATCTCAGCCACACCGGTTGCTCCCACCTGGCTAGTCACATCCTCCCACCAATCGCCGACTCGGTCCCTCAACATACGCGAGGAAAATACCACCTTTTTCGCTCGTGCGGTGGGCATTCTCCATGTCTGCCACCCAGCGTCGAATAGCTATGGGTTCCCTGACCCCGAAGAACTCAGTCGCTCGGCACGCCTTGAAATCCCTGAACGAGGGGGTTTGGGTTCCAACCGGGACCACAACAATATCGACTCGGAAAGACTTGAGCCGCTCCTCCATGATCTCCATCATCCCTTCCTTGACTATCCCAAAAATCACCGGGGTAGTGTGAAGGATGCCCCTCGTAACCTCGGCTGCAATAAACTCGTGCAGCCTCTCGTCAATGGGCTCGGTACCGTCGCCAGACCCAGATCCAGATCCTGATCCTGATCCTGATCCCCCTGCTCCATGTCGTGTCACCACCATTCTGATCTGAAATACCATAAGACAGAATGATCAAATATCATAAAAGGGGCTCCTCCACACCGGTTCTCCTCAGAGCTTCCAGATCTAACATTAGTTCGGGTGCAGGTCCTGCACTTTCAGTATTACGGGCCCAATACTACCTTCCACACCTACCTGTACTTTCCCCAACGCTCTACTTGATAACTCTAATTCGTCCCGGAACAAAACATATTTCCCAAACTATTGCATACTCAAATCCAAGGCTATCCTAAGATTTTCTCAATCTCATCAAACCATAACTCAAATCAATCATAACAGGTTGCCCTACGCATGCAAATTATACACAAAACATGATCAAATAGACTTTCGAGTAACAGAATCTACCCTAGGACCACAACCAGACAAGGAACATGAAATAAGACCAAATCAATCATTCTAAGGCTATAAGATCCTAACTGTATACAATTTTTAAAGCATACACATAGTAAAATCCATCCAACAATCATAATCCAAATATAAATATAAGATGGCTAACATATTTGGGAACCACTTACTTGAGCTCGACCGATTATGCGCATTGCACTCTCCCCTTTTTCTATTTTTAAGAGGTTTTTAACTTTTGATTTTTGAAAATAATTTTACCATTTCCTTAGTTTGAGTCCTGACACACCCGAGAGTGTGCCCGAATCCCTCAAACAAAGGCTCTAATACCAACTTGTAACAACCCAAATTTCCAAATAAAATTTTCATTTTTATATAATTTTTAAATAATGTTAAAATTGTCACACCTCTGGAGCTTTTACATATTGATTTGTGTGGTCCTTCGACTGTTTCAACTCTCAACAAGAAACAGTACATTTTAGTTATTCTTTATGATTTTTCCAGATTTACGTGGGTTTATTTTCTCAGGCTTAAATCCGAAGTTGCACAAATCATGATTGACTTTATCAAAAAGATGGAAACAACATTGAAGAAGATTGTTCAAAAAATTAAGAGTGATCATGGAACTGAATTTAAGAACAATGTTCTTGATTCATTTTTGGTGGACAAAGGAATTTCGCATAATTTTTCATCTCCATACACACCACAACAAAATGGTGTTGTTAAACGAAGAAATAGGTCTCTATGCGAAGCGGCAAGGACTATGTTGGCATATGCGAATCTTCCACAATACCTTTGGGCTGAAGCCGTATCCACCGCATGTTTTACTCAAAACAGATCTTTCATTCATCACCGTTTTAACATTACTCCATATGAAATTCTCAACAATCGAAAACCTAACGTCAAATTTTTTTATGTTTTCGGATGCAGATGCTTCATTATGAATCTCAAGGATAATCTTACGAAATTTCAAGCTAAAGCAAATGAAGGGATTTTCTTGGGATATTCGCATAATTCAGTCGCATATCATGTGTTGAACAAAAGAACACGAAGAGTTGAAGAAACTTTTAAACTTACATTTGATGATTACTACATTAAGCAAACAACATCACAGTTTGAAAATCATCCTATTCTGACAAAAACACAAGATGAAACTAAATCCTCACAAACATTAGATGTTGATTATGATTTAATTTTTGGACTTTCAGATCATGCTACTAATGCTGAAATACATGCAAATGATAATCATATCTCTGAACTCACAAAGCTTACTGACGATTCAACATCAACTTCTCCAGAGAAAAGCGAAAGTATGCAAAACAATCCAATGGAGGGGGAGCAATTGGATTCAAATACTCTAGTTGAGGAAGATCATTCTTTCGAGGGGGAGAATGGAAGAGTGAATGCTAATGTTGAGGGGGAGCATAATGTTGAGGGGGAGCATTTAGAAAACATTGAGAATAATGATGATTTAGATGATGTTTGTTCGATTGTAGGTTCAGAAAAAGAAGATATATATGAAGATGCACCTTTGGAATTTGATCCAGCATATCCACCAATAGAAAAGTGGACAAGAGATCATCCGAAGGATCAAGTAATTGGGAATCCACAAGAGGGAGTTTTAACAAGAGCTCAAATTCGCGCAAAGAATGAGGTATTGAATACTCATCAAGAATTTTGTATGTTCAATGTTTTTATATCTAAAATTGAACCAAAAACAGTTAAGATTGCAATGGAACACTCAGATTGGTTTGTTGCAATGCAATCTGAATTATCTGAATTTGAACGAAACAAGGTTTGGAGATTAATTCCTAAACCTGAAAATGTTTCGATTGTCCGGTTAAAATAGATTTTCAAAAATAAAACCGACAAAGATGGAAATATTGTTCGAAACAAAGCCAGACTTGTTGTTAAAGGTTATTCACAACAAGAAGGAATCGACTATGAAGAAACTTTTGCCCATGTCACAAGACTCAAGGCAGTTCGTATATTTCTGGCTTATGCAGCTCACAAAGATTTTGATGTTTATCAAATGGACGTGAAATGTGCATTTCTAAATAGAGAGCTTGAAGAAACTGTTTACGTGGAACAGCCCCCAGGTTTTATTAACGAAGAATTTCCAAATCATGTTTATATTTTAGATAAGGCTGTTTATGGTTTGAAACAAGCACCACGAGCATGGTATGCAACTCTAACTTCATTTTTGAAACAATGTAAATTTAAACAAGGATCTGTTGATCCCACATTATTTCGAAAGAAAGTTGGGAATCATCTAATGCTTGTTCAAATTTATGTTGATGATATTATTTTTGGCTCAACTGACCCTGCTTTATCTAGAGAATTCGAATATTTGATAAAAAGTAAGTTCGAAATGAGCATGATGGGAAAAATCAATAATTTCTTGGTTTGAATATTCGTCAAAACAGAGAAGGGATTTTTATTAATCAGGAGAAATATACGAAGAATCTGGTTGAAAAGTTTGGATTAACGAATAGCATAAAGTTACGAGTTCCAATGGCCACTAGCATAAAGTTGACACCTTCGTTAGATAAACCTGCAGTTGACCTAACTCTTTACAGGAGCATGATTGGTTCATTACTTTATCTTACAGCAAGTAGACCTGATATCATGTTTTATGTATGTAATTGTGCTAGGTATCAGTCAAATCCACGAGAACCACATCTCACTGCTGTGAAGAATATATTTCATTATCTTAAAGGAACAATTTCGTTAGGATTGTGGTATCCTTCGAAAACTGGGTTCTTTGTACAAGCCTATTCGGATGCAGACCTGGGTGGTTGTAATCATGATCGAAATAGCACACGTGGTGGATGTCAATTTCTTGATGGAAAATTGGTGAGCTGGCACTCGAAAAAGCAAACATGTGTATCAATCTCAACAGCTGAAGCAGAATATGTGGCTGCTGCTGCTTGCACTTCACAAATAATATGGATCCAAAGTCAATTGTGTGATAATGCAATAAATATGAAAAAGATTCCATTATATTGTGATTCTCAAAGTGCGATAAGAATTTGTCATAATCCTGTGCAACATTCGAAGACTAAACATATAGCTGATATTTTCACGAAACGTTTAGATGAAAAATCTCTTGTGAGAATTATAGAGGGACTTGGAATGATCGATGGAAATTCTGTTCCATGCGAAAAAGAAGAATGATGCATGATAAGGACTGATTCAGAGGCGCTGACTGAAAGACAAAGCAATATCCGTCAGCATTCAGAGGTTACTGTTCATAGTCAACGCTTCGACCCCTTCGACCCCTTCAAATTCGTAAATTTGTTATTTATTTTAAGGGTTGATTCAGAGGTTACTGTTCATAGTCAACGCTTCGACCCCTTCGAATTCATACATTTGTCACTTACAAGGGGATGATAAAATTTCGCATTTTTGCAACAAGTACTTTTTATTTTCGAAAATTAAAAAATCCAAAAAGATTTTCTTTTGTTTTGTCATTTATTTTCGAAAATTCAAAAATCCAAAAAGATTTTCGTTTGTTTTGTCATTTAAATTTCGAAAATTCAAAAATCCAAAAAGATTTTCTTTTGTTTTGTCATTTATTTTACGAAAATTCAAAAATCCAAAAAGATTTCCGTTTGTTTTGTCATTTATGTTCGAAAATTCAAAAATACAAAAAGATTTTCGTTTGTTCTGTCTTTATTTTCGAAAACTCAAAACAACAAAAATATTTTGATTCTTATTTTTCTAGTATTTTGTTGTCGATAATCTTGAAGACATAGAGTGGCTTATGCTTGCAGTTCTAGGGTCAGGTACATTTTTCGTATGAATCGATAAATTTTTCTTCAATTGAACTAGTTAAGTTGTCCCTAGAAGCATGCTGCTGCATGTTGTCCAAAGCCTCCAATGACTCAATGTGTGAATACGAAAGCCTTAATGAAATATTTCATACGAAAATTTCTTCCCAATCAGGCTTATATTCACATTAGTCTCTGAGCTACCTCACTCTTCTCAAAATGAGTTAAGAGTTTACTATTTGGTCCAAATATAACAGAGGTACTTTTCGTGTTTTTCACCAATCTTTTTCATCCATAAAGTTCTTACACAATCACACACGAAGACATATGTCCGAGAGGTCTCTGATCAAACCCATCGAGACTTAGACATATCAAAACTCTGTGTTTATGATCTGTCATCATGAGACCGTGATGAAAGTGAAACTCAATTTTCATTACCTTTTTATGGAATTGACGGGGAACTAAGTTCTAGATTTTCATGAAACTTGTGTTTCTGTATCAAAATTCGAAACTCCAAATCATATTCATTTCGAATGAGTGGTCTTGATCAAACATTCGAAACCCATGATGTTTGTTACCCAACAAGATCCAGCACACAAAATTTTTCTTGAATATGATTTCCGTGTGAGTTTCATTAAAATGTCCTTGTCATTTCAAAATTTATCAAAGCCAACTTGTCATTGACTACACTGGTCAAACGAGTAATTTCTGTTACAATTTCTCACCTTATTTTTAGGATGACATGTAACGAAATTTTTGAACTACTCACGAAGCATTATAAAAGAAGCCCTTCGATACTTATCAACAAGTATTCGATTGTAATTCACGGGAATCCACACAAGTTATTGATCATTTCTCTTAATGATTAATGAAGTAATCTTTACCCGAGATTTTATCTGCTTTTGTGTTAATGGTTTGACATCACAATATCCCATATCTTTCTTATTTTTTTTTCTCGTCTATATTCTTTGGAACACTGCACTCACGAAATCCTTGAGGCTCTGAGTAATACCAACTCAGGCTGATGATTTCAAACTTCAGGCGTATGACTTCGGTTTTCATCCCAAAAGTGAAAGAGCCTTGCTTCCATTCGAAGGGTTCTGACGGTTACAATACTCTTGGGGATAACAAGACAGGCTGTTTATAAATGACGTATGGTATTCTGTCTGGTTTTCAAGGTGATGTGACAGCTACTTTTTGACGTATGGCTATTTTTCCGCAGTAATGGTCCGACTTTCAAGGTGCCACATCGGATATCATTAAATACACATCCCGCTTCAAATTCAAACTTCAGGGTTACATATAAAAGGGGATTCAAGGGTTAATTGTCAGTTTACGCGATCAAAAAGCAAATTTCACAAATTCTCTATTCATTATTATCTTCAAACCCTAACAATGGCGACTTCTGCTCATGTTGATTCTCATACCACTGAAGATGCCTCTTCATTACCAATAATGAAGATTCAAGCTACAAACTATTACTTGGAGGGTGAAGTTTCTCAGTACCCGGAAGAATTGAAGATGCTAATAGTTTCCTTGAAGAACTCTGTTTTGGCTAAGGCGATGTTCAATTCTTTCTCTGTTCCATTGTCCTGGCTTTCTCAAGCAAGATCAACTGCAACTTACAACAAAGCATCTGATACGATTACTTTTCATCTGGTGAACGATAAAAAGGTCAGGCTATCCAAGAAACTCTTCTGCCAAATTCTTGATATTCCTAATTCGCCTCCATATGTTTCATTTACTTTTCCACAAATCGTTCACATGTTTAATGAATTGGGCTATCAGCCACCATTGTCCAAGATTAGTGATTTTAAGAAGTGTGGTCTTCCACGCCTATGGAATTTCTTATTTGGTATTTTTCTACGATGTTTCACTGGGAGATCTGCTGGTCTTGATAAAGGAAGAATGGAGGTTTATGTCATGGTTGCTGGCATTTATTATGATCTTCAAGTGGATTATTCTACACAGTTGTGGAAGGAATTTCAAAAAGGTGTAGAACACACGAATGCTATTCATGGTATTTCGTGTGCAAGATACTGGAGTTTGATTCTGCAATACTTTTACAATAAGGAAGGGATTTTGGTACCCAATGATGAAGACAAAGCTGTTTTTCAATCATATCACTATCTGAAGGATGTCACAGATAATGCTGAAGCTTTTCCATTAGTTGCTCGTATTCTAGATGCTATGCTTAAAAGAGTTGATCCTTCAAACTCTGTCTTGGTGGCATATTTGAAGACTATTGATTCTTCAATCGAAACTGACATACTCTTGGATAGAGATGATACGAAATCAAAGAAGACAAAGAAAAATGAAACTGAGTCAAAATCTTCGAAATCTCCAAAGAAGAAGCCTGAAAATGTTGAAGTATCTGTAGCTGAGACTCAAGTGATTGAGCCCATTCTTGAAGAATCACAAGAGAATGTAATCATTCCTTCGAAGACTAGAATGTTTCGAAGAATCAAAATGAAGTCCACTCACAAACTCAAGTCTCCTACACACAAAGTGGTTCGAAAACCTCAAATCACTCATCAAGGTGTGTTAATTCGAGAGGTGCCAGCACCTATTTCTCCGGTGTCCAAGAAACGAAGGGTTGAGGATATGGCCAAACGTTTGTCAAAGAAGAAGAAGAAGAAGAAGACTCGAAAACTTGTGATTTCTACTGAGTCAACAGAAGATGATGATGAAAGAATTCCAGAAACCCCAAAGTTCACTCATCTCACAGAAAGTTCCACTCCTAAGAAGACAGTTGTCATACCACCCGAAGATTCGATTGCCAAATCAATTTCTGAGGCGGTTCGAACTTCAGGCATCCCTGCACACGTATTTGATACGGATGCAAATGTCGATATAGGTGAAGGAGGTTCGAAAAATGGAGCTCAAGGTCACGTTACTTCTGCTCCTTTTGAACGTATTGTTTCTTTACCATTATCCACTACTCTTCTTCCTTCAACCACAGATTCACCAACATTCGAACACATTCTTGATCAACCCTTTACTTCTATTTTTTCTTCACAATCTACTGAGCCACCCAAACCAACTTCACCTGTTCTAGAAACCGTTTTTATGGAGATAGAGACCGATAATGAGGGGTTTGGTGGTATGTTTGATGAATTGGAATTTCATGAAGAAGAAGAACAGTTTCCCGATCATATGTTGATGACCATGAAGCAGTTCAAAATTCTGAATCAAAAATTGAATTCAATAATTCAATCTCAAGCAGATCTAGGGGGTGGTTCATCTGTTTCTAGTTTGGAGGTTGATTCAATGTTGAAAATGCTCGAAGCCAGAGTGGTTAGCAAAGTATCTGCCATGATTACTGACTCTGAGTCTCGAATCCTGGAGAAGGTTGATTATAATGATCAAAATAATGAACTTCGAATCAAATCTTAAAATTCACTGTTTACCAGTGATGTGAAAAATTGCAAGAATGTCGCAAAGGAAAGGCATGTTCTTTTTGTGCAAGAAGTGAAGAAGGTCAGGGAGGATGTAAATTTGCAGATTCACGAACTTCGTGAAGATATGCAAAAATAAATTGTCACTGTTCATCAAGATTATGCATCATTAAATCAAAAGGTTGATATCATTTGTGATGCAGTCACACGTTTTGTTAAGTTGTATGAAAGTTTGAGTCCTCAACTAACTCAAATTTCAACATCCGAAAGTGCAAGCTTTGAGGAAGTGCTTAAGTTGCTCAAGGAGTTAAAAGAAATTTCTGACAGGCCGGTTTCTTCTTCTTTGATCACTCCAGAATTTTTATCATAGAAATTTATCCATTTCGAAGCCATTCTCAACAAGAAACTTGTTCCTCTCTTTCGCATATCATGTCTTCTTCCAACAACGATTGCCCCACCTGTTTTCACAGGGGTGCAAGGGGGAGAAAGAAAAACTAGTGAGTCGAAGACTAGTGGAGAAGATGCGAAAGTTGTGGGAAAAGTCTTTTCTTTGAAAATCCCAACAACAAAACCAGTAATAGTTTTTGCTGAACTGGTTACTTCAACTGTTGTAACAACAATGCCAATTGCAAGACCAATTTCGAAAGGAATTGTTATTGGTAAATCTTCAGAGACTGGTGGGAGTGGTTCTAATGCAAAAGAGACAATTGTCAATCCAGGCGTGAAAGATAAAGGGAAATCAATTGTAGTGGAAAAGTCGAAAGAGGAAAAGAAGGCTGAAGCAGAAGCTGAAATTGAAAAACTAAGGATTATTCAAAGCATTATGACTCAGAGTGCTAGTGATCCGAAGGGAATGGATAAAGGTGATCCAGCTAAACACTATAATTACGAAACAATTGAGGCCAAGGTTGCTTTTAATCACATGTATACATTCGATAAGAAACCCAAGCAGAGTTATTTGGTCACGAATACTGATGCAAGCCAGCTGGATTTTCCCATAAACGAAATGATGTTAATCATGCCTCATTTCAAAGTAGAAGGGAATTTTAAAAATAAGGATGAAGGTACACACATGAAAATTCGTTTTCATGCAGTTCTTGGAAAAGCCCCTGAGGAAGTTTGGTCTTTAATAAAAATCAAGAAGGTCATAAGTATGTGGTTGCCAGGGCAAATGGAAATATTTGCGAATTCACTGTTGCTGATTTTCCATTGATGAACTTGTATGATCTTATACAAGTTGCATTACTTCTAAAAGACAAATCATTTTCATTCCTTCAAAACCCTGAACCAGATGAATTCAAGCTTGGAGTTACTCACATCAAGATTTTTATCGAAAACTATTATGAGTGCTTGGCACTAACAGATGTGGAATTAGCTACTGCCAAAGGAATGGAAATAAAAGCACCGATGGCTCCTACGAAGACTCAGGCGGAATTAAAGAAATATGCTGATGGTGAAATTTTCCTGAAGCCTTTTGGAATGGTCTTCGCAGGAAAAGACAAAGCTGGAAAAGCTAAACGGTTCTTATTACAAGCAAGTGAAGTAGAGAGATATTCAACATCTCAATATACGAACTTGATAGTTCGTATGAATCATTGCAAGAAGAACAATGAAGGAGACAAGAAAGAGCTGAAGAAGATTATCTCCTGGTACACGGAGATTCGAAGAGTGTTACTGTATTCCATCACACTTCTTAAGAATTGAAGACTTCGACCATGATTACAAAGGGGGAGATTGTAAGGGTCGAATTGTTGTAATTAGTCGAAGTATATTTTGTACTCTTCGAATGTTTTGTAATGTATTTTACTAGGGCGCTTTTATTCGAAGCTTTAGATTCAATGCCTTAGTATATTTTTTGTACGCTTTCAGTTCCCTATAAATAGGGGTTATTTACTAGAGTTAGATAAGAGTTTTTACAGACCTGTCTATTTTCTCTGTAAACATTCGAAAGCGTAAATCAAGCTGAAACAAGATCATATTTACATCTGGTGTTCAATCTTGCATTCATACTTGAATTCATACTCTGATTAATTCAATACTCGATTCATTGGTTCATCACAAACCATTTCCATAACATATGAAATCTCAATGACAATTGTTTTCGAAATCCAAAACATCAAAATTTTATTCAAAACATCAGTGTCCCAATATAAAATTCCGGAGGGTGCATGTCGCGCCATCAAACCTTGCCCTTGCCCTTAGGCTCTGAAGTACCTGAAACAATCATCAAACTGTAAGCTAATGCTTAGTGTGTTCCCCAAGGCATACCCCACACAATCCACATAATCACATAATCCATATTAGCTATAGAAGCAACATAAACCACATAATCCATGAATACAAACATGTAGGGATGTCGTGGGCTCCCCCAAGGTCTTATACACGCATGCCATGTGCTCCCCCATGGTCTTTACCTAGGATGTCATGGGCTTCCCCACATGGTTTGATATCCGACTACCATTGGCTCCCGCCGGGAACGTCCATGCAATAACACAAAGTCAACTAGCATACGATATATCACAAGAATAACTATCATACTACATAACACATATATCAGCATATAGGGATGCCGTGGACTCCTTCCAGGGTCTTACTCCAGGATGTCATGGGCTCCCCCCCCCAGGGTGTTAGACCTATGTGCCATTGGCTCCCCTACATGGTCTTAACTACCTGCCATGGGCTCCCCCTCATGGTCTTTACCTGGAATGCCATGGGCTCGCCCACATGGTCTTGTATCCAACTGCCACGGGCTCCCCACGAGGTCTTCACATATCTATTCAACAAAGTACTAGCACATTTACATATACATGCATACCAGATATATCAGTAGTGTATCAAAAATAACACTACAACTAACTGAATGGGCCGGCCTTGGTGCCTTAGACCCATTGGTATGGTGAGGAGACTCAAATCTCAAGAAATGTTGAATCGGTAAAAGTCAAACCCAATCCACAGCTCCAACTCAACTGCCTAAAAATACCATGTGACTAACTTGTCAAAATCCCGAAATACCAAAGATACCCTTAAGGTCAATCTTGGTCAACCATGGTCAAACTCATGGTCAATAGTCAAGGACAACTCTCCATGTTGACCCAACTCGTCGAGTGCTTCTAGTAACTCGTCGAGTTCCTTCCGTTTTCAATAAACTCGGAAAAACCCTAGCCAACTCGTCGAATTGTCAGGGAAACTCGTCGTGTTTTCCATGTCTTAACGTATTCAGCCTGTTCCAGTCGAATCTAAAGCCCCAAACTACAGATCCAGTCCCTTAGGACTGAAATACCACGTAAAGTTGCTAACTTTATGTGAATGTAAGGCCCCAAGAGGCTAAAATACTAAAACTAAGTTTAATAAAAGGTTTAGGGCATGGAGGAGGTCCAAGACTAGACAAAGTGGGTAACTTTATGTCCATGGAGGCCTAGAGGTGTCCAGATCTGAAACCCTATTCTCATGACAAGTCCAAATTTGAGAATGACTCCATTATGCACCAAAAGTGACCATATACTTTCATAAGAGGAGATCTAAGAAATAAAAGGTCAAGGTATCAACTTTATACCTGAAGATGGTTGTCAAACAGAGTAGATGTCGGATCTACTACTTCTCCCTTTACTCCAACATCTTCAAGCTCCAAATTCCTTCACAATCACCCCAAAAACACTCTCCAAGGCTCTCACACATACTCAAGAAGGTATAAGGCTCGAACTAGGGTTTCTATGGACTGTAAGGACGATGAGGGAGGCCACAAATGAGCCATAAGTACTTTATTTAGGGTGCCAATCCTGGAAAATTACGGTTTTCCTTTCCAACGTCTACTCGTCAAGTTGGGGTCTTCCAACTCGTCGAGTAGATGCTTCATCCCGCGTCTATAATGATCCCTACTCGACGAGTTGGAGCTCCCCAACTCGTCGAGTCCCAGTCCAAAAACTTAAATGTTAGAGAAATAAATGATACCTAAAACAAGCATTACACCTTCGCTACTCGACCATACGTAGTCGACATCAACCTCTCGTTAACGAACCCTGTACACCCCTTCACTTTTAATCAAGAAAACACAGTCTTCGCTTTTAATTGTCAACCCGTTGATTTCAAAATTCAAGCCTTCGTTACTAATCACAAACCTTCCATTCTCTATCAAATAAACCGACATCAAACCATCGACATTACACTGCCAAGTCTTCGATCACCAGTACATACCCATTTCGAATCTTCAAATTTACAAGTCAATTATTCCCCTTTGAAAACTAACAACAATAATCGATAGATATCAGTCCTTCAACATCAAATCATTGACCTCGACATCAACGACTCCAAAGGATTCGACCATTAGCCCCAAAGCAATTTTGACTTGGACTCCACCATGACCACTGTCGAAGTCAAGAGGCTCGACTCACAAGATCGATACCAAACCATTGATCAACAAGCCTTAGAAATCGATGACAATCCATTCGCTATTAGATAACCAACACTCGATATTGACCTCCAATCTTCGAAATCAATATATTCAACTCAAACCAAATACAACTTCACTCCAAATCGAAATCGACTCTAGCATATGCATTGATTTTGACTTTTCTTTTTGACTTTTCATTCACCAGTCATCGTATCTGTTCTTGACTCGTTCATCATCATCATCGAATATCATATCCAAATACTCAATTCATTTTTATTAAATTGAGTTCCATTTTTGAATCCATGATCTCCAAAAATCCCTATCGACTTCGAACCAAACAACAATCAAAAAACGATATTCAAACATCGAACTCAAGAACCAGTCAAAATCGAACAAACATCCAATACAATTTTGAATCAAATATGACTTGCATGCAATCAACGATCTGCCAAGTAAATATCGATTCCAACAAAAATCGAGTTTTGATTAAATCAAATTAGATCAAGAATCATACTAGAAAGATACTTCTGAATAAGATTCATAACGAATGATAAACAAATAACCGAACCAAAATTGATCAAACACTAAGATACTATGTCATGAATGAATTTGTCGGAAAATCATAACGATAATCGATATCAGATGAAGATCGATGAATCGAATCGGAGCAAGACTAGGCTCAATTTAATGAATTGAAAGAAGTTTGGGCTTTATGTTGATAAAACGAACAGTAACGAACTTAAAGTTTGAGCTCAAATTTTATTTTCGAGAATAATCATTTAATAAAGTGATTTTGAATGTGCTTTGGGCTTGATCAATGAAAGAAAACATATCGAATCTACAATTGGGTTCGAAACGAATTCGATCCAACCGAGACAAAACGATCAAAAATGAAAAACGCAAAACACAAATGGAAATCATGGACGTTTTGGAATCCATTTGAAAATTTGTGATACCTTTTTCACAATCCGAGTTCCATTTGCAATGAACGAATCAAATTTAGAATATCTTTGTTCTTTTGTTGGAACGAAAAACTCTCCAATTTGAACATTGTGCCACCCACGATGCATGTTGTACAACTCGTTCTTCGTGTTCTTCGTTTTCTTCAACGGTCTAAGAACATCTTCATAAGAACCATCAACACTTTCGGGTCTTGACTTCAAATTCAATGCAACATTTGGTGATTGTTGCTTTGGAACATAAATTTGCTTCATGGATTTAGGCTTCACGACAACATTTGACGATTTTTGTGAGTAAACCCGCTTGTTTTTACATTTAATCTTCTTCTTCTTCTTTTTCTTCCTCGTCTTTTTCATCTTGAAGATTTGAATTCATGAACAAACTCATTTTCCACAACTTCAACTTGACAAGTTTGAATCAAATCTTTTGGAGTTTGATACTTGTGAATTTCTTGGATTAACGGGTTTCGATAAGGAATCATTCCCTCAAACGAATCACAGGAACACAAAATATCATCGGTTTGAACTCGAATCGAGCTAAAAACTTTTTCATCTTCATGAGAATCAACTTGAATCTTCTTTTCATGAACTTCAAGAACATCACATTGAACTCCATAGTCTTGAACTTCAATAAACTTAAGAGTAAGAAAATCATTTGGGTTTTCAATTAGAGAAATGTATTTCTTATTAAACAAATCTCTTTCTTCTCCTTCATTTTTATTTCTACTACGGACTAATATACACAAGGAAATTTTAGTCAACCATTCAATCTTACAAAGTGGTTGAAATATCAAGCTTCCATGATTACCCTTCAAACCTCCATAAGAAACCTTATTACCCCATGAAATCAACCCGCTTAACAATAACTCATAAAATTGATTTTCGTTGACTTTGTATTTGACATCTTCAACGATCACAACCCAAGAATCATACGGCAAGCCCACCATATTTGATCAATTGATAAGATATTGAGTTTTTCTAGAGAGAGAAAGCGATAATCAAAGATATTATCGTCTCATGATCACTCGTAAACTACAACTCACATGTCTTGGTTTCAAGAATATATGATATTATCGTCTCATGATCACTCGTGATAAAATCCATGAAGTGATTCAAATGAGCGTGGGTTTGATCCAATACTCAAATCTTATTACAGATTTACTCATGAACACTATAGCAAACTTGTGCTATGTCTAAAACCTTAGACAATCTACAGTCGGATCCATGAGAGTCTTACCTCATTACTTACTTCCAAAGTATGATTGATTGTGGATGTTTAAATAACCTAGTTATTCGTGAAGTAAAACATGGTAAGTGAAACACAAGAATAATCGAATACCATATGGTCTCAAAACTTTTGAATATAAATATAACAACTTTTACGTAATCACCATATTGATTACATATTATTCATTGTATAATGTTTCGATTAATCAACTTAATACTTGAATTAAAACAATAGTTATCCAACGCTCCAAGCATGCACACTATGTTTATATATGGTCCCTACTTTTGAAATAGATCAATTGAAAACATTTCAATGATGCTGTGACAACCCGAAATTTATTTTCTGTACAACCATTCAATTCAATAGAAGTCAGAACTGTTTCTGCTAACTTTCAAGCTTTTTGGAATAAGTTTGAGTGTTTTAATAATAGTACTTGAGGAGATAACAGGAGAGAGGATGCCCTAGGGTTTATTGTGCAACAATAATGTCCTAAAACTCCAAGAGTTTGGAGTTTACGGCCTAAACAAAGGTGTTTACGGTCGTAAACCCTAAAAGGGGGTATAAATATGACACTTAGTCATTATTTACCACTTTTCACATTTTCAAGATCCAAAACCCATTTCTCTCTCAAGTATCATCCGACTTTTCTTCAAGATCTTCAACTTTGTAAGTGTTTCTATCCCTAAAAAGTTGATATCTTACTTAATCTAGTGATCTTACATGATTCCATCCGTGAAATCATTCCAAAAGTGTAGATCTTCAAGTTTCACCAAGAACACCAAGAACACACACTAGTGTTCTTGGACTTTTAGCACCTTTTCAAGCTTCTACCTAGTAAGTAATCTTACCCTAGTGTATTATAAGGCTTTTTACACTTCTAATAATCAAGAAAACACCCAAGAAATACAAGATCAAAGGTGTTTACGGTCCAAGATGTTCTTGGACCGTAAATCCTAAAAAGGGACCAAAGTGGCCCTAGTCCCTTACCAAGCCTTGGAAACTAGTCTAGACCCTTTCCTTGATGTGCTAGGAACTCAAAACAACAAAAAGACCATAAATCATTTGGGTTTATGGCCGTAAACCCAAAGAGAAGTGGTCCAAGGACCGTAAACTCCATAAAGGAGTGAAATGGTGCCCTAATCACTTCCAAAGGCTTAGATATGAAGTAGGAATGCTTCTGATGACCTTTAAGGCTTCAAAGCACAAAATGGTCAAAGTACCATGAGTTTACGGCCGTAAACTCATGGGTTTACAACCGTAAACTCAAGGGGTGATGGTCACAAAACCGTAAACTCCAATAGAGGGTCCCCTTGAACCCTAAACTCAATAGCCAAGTCCTACAACCCTTAGATGCAATCCTTAGGACTTATAGCACTTAAATCAAGTATTTTACATGTCTTAGGATGTCTTAACTTGGTTAATTAGTTGTTTTATAACTAATTGGATACATATATGTGTCTTTATATGTTAACTAGGATCCTTGTGTGTGCTCAAGTCTTCACTTAACTGTGACAACCGTCAAAATTCGAGTCGGTTCTAGATTTGAATAAACTTAGTTGCACGTATAGGCACGAGACATACTAGACTTAGTAACTAGAAGTTAAGATATAACCTATTAGAAACTTGGAAACAATTAGAAACAATGGATAATGTGCTTAGATTTCACATTGATATGTGAATTCTACTACTATTTAACTGTAGTGACTATCTATATTTGGGTCACTCTTTGACTCGAACACCTTTTCATGAATTATATACACACATCATGCACTTGACCTAGTAGTAGAAATTAGGTCAAAGTCTCATAGAAACTTAAGTCAAAGTCAAAGACTAGGACTAGTATATACTTGATTCCTCAATTTCGCTTGAATCTCGGAATCACTACATAGAGTGCCAATAAACCGGTAAAAATAAATTAGAAGCATTATTTCTAACTTGAATAAGAGTTAGAAAACACAAAAATAATTTGAAGTCTCAAAAATTTAATTAATTTTGATATCCAAAGACTTACATACTCTCAAAAACCCTAAATGCCCTAAAAACTCACATTTATAAACTTTAACCTTAAAAAGTCTATAAAAATAATTATGAAGCTTCTAATATTATCTTATAATAATTAAAATTATGAAACTGCATTTAAGGAAAAAAAATTTAACTCATTAACATTTACCCTTAATTTATAAATCAAAAATCAACACTTTTATGCATAAAAAAAACTAAGTTAAGGTGCACATTTTATGAAAGGTTTGATATTTTTATAAAATATTTGAATTTTATAAAAATGGAAGAGGGGGAAACCCTATCTTATTCCCCTAAAATCGGACACCCTCTCTCCTCCTTCAAAATTCATCTTTCCAACACACTAAATGACTTCTTCTCTCTCACACTCCATCTTCTCTCTCACTCTACCTCTCATTCTCTCTCACACTCTTCATCACCACCACTCCATTTCTCTCTTCATCTCTCTACACTCACGAAAATTTCCAGAAAACAAACCCAATAACACTCCTCAAACTCGAAATCTTCATCATATTGTAGTGTTCTTGAAGGTAAAATCGATTTCCCTTCATTTTCCTTCAAAGTTTTGTTATTTTTCACACTTTCTTTTTCTTCTACTCCATTCTATTGTAAAATCATGAACACTTGCACCTACTCACGGTTTTGATGATGATGGTGGTAGGATTTCATCCAAAAACAACATGCATGTTGTAATTGGTGAAATCCAAGGACCTAAACCTAAGTCAAGATCATGAAAATGCACTTTTCTACAAGTTTTGTTGTAAAATCACCACATGCACTCTAATTTTTCTTTCAAAAACGATTTTTGAACATTTCAAACTCATGAATGGTCTTCAAACAAACATGCATGTGATGATCTTCAAGCTTAGATGCTAGATCATCAAAGTATGTTGTTAAAAGCTTTCAAATATGTTCATGAAGGATTTATTTCCAAATAAATATCTAAAACTCCTTTTCTGACCAAATCCGATTTTACCCACATTCCCATCAACAAAATAACATGCTCTGTTAATTTCCAGAAAATAATTCATTTATCTCGAATTACTATAATTAATGTAAGAAAATAGGGCAATAAATCATATAAAATACTTTCTGGGGTCTATAAATCCTAGTTAAATTTGTGCATGACCCCTATGCTAAATAATGATCCGTCATTAAGTTTCATCGATTTTTGCTACTGTTTAATATGGTTTTGAATTTTCTTTTTGTTTGGCTTCAATAAACCATAAAAGCACTTTAGAGAACCTTAAAATGATATATAACAATTTTCGCAGTTACTACCAGAGGTATCAGACTCAGAAAAATATTTTCAGAATTTTGCATAATGCATTCCTATTTTTCCCTGATTTTTGTATTTATAATGGCCTAAAAATAGAAAAAATAGTTCTGCTCACCCAAAATTCATGAAAATTTACCAGAACACTTTGTAGTACGTTAGGAGGCTACATACAAATTTTGATGATTTTTCTCTTCTGTATACTATTTTTCTCCTATTTGCTAAGATTAAATACACTTAAATACACAAAATCGGATTTCAGTATATAAAAACCACATTTGGTATTTTTCCCAGATTATTTACTCTGTAAATGAAGTGTACAAAAATTTTGGTAATTTACTTTAACTGTTTAATAATTATTCCCTAATTAATGATTATTTAAGAGGATAAAACAAAGAAAAATAGAAAGACTAATTGAAAAATATCTGTTATATTTTTCACAGCTTCTACATGTATAATAAAAGTGTTACAAAAATTTTGGGCAATTTTAGAAACTGTTTTCTATTTATTTCAATTTTTATTAGAATAAATGCTCAAAAATCATAAAATTGGGTTAAACAGTTTAGAAATCAATTTTTATATTTTTCCCGACTTAAGAATGTTTAATAACAATATCACAAAAAGTTTAGGTAATTTTGGAAACTGTTTTCTATTTATGCCCATTTTTATTAGAATAAATGCATAAAAATCATAAAATTGGGTTAAACAGTTTAGAAACCCCTTTTTATATTTTTCCCAGCTTAAGTATGTGTAATGACATTGTTATAAAAAGTTTGGGGTATTTTCGTAACTGATTTGTATTTTTCATGAATTTGTATCTATTTAGAGAATTAAATATGTGAAAAATGGTTATACATATTCATAATCCATGAAAACTTATCTAGAAGTCTTTTAGTACATTTAGAACCAAAATCTGAAGTTTGGTAATTTTTATTAACTGTTTAGTATTTTTCCTGATTTTATGGTTATTCAAGAAACTAAAATCGTCAAAAATAGTCAGACAAATCAAAAATTCAAGAACATTTATCTTAAGGTCTTTGACTTCAATTAAAACTGAAATGCAAAGTTTGGGAAAGTTTAGAACTAAATTGATTTAGTTTTGAATATTTAATCATTTGGAACACCTCTAAAATGTTAAATATTAACATTTCAATAATGGAAATTTTCCACTTAAATTGTTATATAACAACTGATTCTTTGAAACTTAATTTCCACAGAAAAATGTTTGTAACTTATCAATATTAAATTTTGACACATTATTGGCATAATTCTATTGTAGTAGTAAGTATACTAGTGTTAGATTTCGATTAGAGACTCACTAGCGAATACCATTATTGTAGGAATCGGTAGTGGTACACGTGAAACGTACTTCAAGGCATCATTTGCATCATCTCAATGCATAGTGAGTATTCACGCACTCCCCTATTTTCAGTTTTTATGTTTTGGGGTGGAAAAGCATGTCCCGAAAAACTATTATTTGAATGTTGTATTTAAATTGATTTGTATCAAACATGATTGCTATTTTATTAGTATATCTCTCTATGTATGTCTATGCAACACGGAACATGAGAACTTATCGTATTAAGGCCCTTCCCTTATATCTAACCATTAACTCTTTGAGCCAATGGTCATTATGGATAGCGCTATTAGGAATTGACAACTCCTCACTCGCCCGATTGCTGGAGTGCATGATACCATATTAATCTATAGAACGATAAGCATAGATCTTGATAGGGCTTCAGTCATAGGTTTGGTTGAGAACTCATTGTTTGCTCATACACATACAAACTTGTTATTTATTATTGCAATAAACTCGTTTATCAATTATAGCAATCAACTTTGTTTCTCATTATAGCAATGAATTCTGTTTCACATTATAGCAATGAACTTTATTTCTCATTATAGCAACACACTTTTATTACTGAAAACTTATATACATGTTTTAGCAATGAAATTGTTTGCTCCTTGTAGCAACGAAATTGAGTGCTCATTTTAGCAATGAAACTTGTTTACTCGTTTGAGTAACGAACTTTATCCTCCATGAGAATATGAATGTTGCATCTTATTTGGGCAACATACTTTATCTCTCATGATGACAAAGAACTTTGTTTTTTTTACAAACTTATTTACTCATTTTAACAATATACTTTTATTATTGGAAACTTTTATCAAAACTTTGGTTTCAATTCATGGAACCAATATTATTTTGTTTATCTGTGAGTACTCACCAACTATTTTTATAGTTGACGTTCGTTTTACATGCTTTTTCAGGAATCATCGAGTAAATGGCACTTAGGGACACTTCACTTTTAGGAGCATTCGCATGTGTTGTATTTCAATTTACATTGTAATTTCTTTTAAAAGTTGTTCAAACCCATTGTAAATTTGTAATGCTTTTTAATACTATGGTTGGTGTTGTCTTTTAACTTTTGCTATGAAACCCTTTGTACTGCCACGCCCTGTGTTTCCGCTTTAGCGGGGTGTGACACAAAATGGTATCAGAGCCGAAGGTTATAGAGAATACCGGTTTTCCTTTGGAGAACCACAACTATAGCCAAAACTTTTCTAAGCGTTTTTAAAATACTGAACAGACTACTGGTATAACTAATTCGAGTACGCATTATCAGACTTTAATTAAGTATACCCTGGCCAACTATGCTTAATTAAGGAAACTTAATGTGAGGCTTGAAACGGTTATAGTAGAATTATGTTCAAAACGATTTTCAACTTAAACTTTTGAAAAACAAAATTTTTCGGTGTGCGTATGGGCATTGCATATTATAGGCATTCATCTAGATACACTTAGAAACTAAGTGCACTTTTATAACAATGCCTTTATTTAGAAATATTCTTGTCCCTTATCAAGTGCTAGGTTAACCACTTAGGTTATATCACTAGCCACTCTAGGAGCAATACACTTAGTACTGAGAATGAGTATTCCTCGGTAGCTGTTGACTTTAGATGTAAGGTTAGTAGCTAGATATACACTAGTAATAATCATAAGTAGAAACATATATGAATTATTCCTCAATACCTCCTCATCGTCTTCGTACTAGAGTTACAACTATGAAAAAGCGTTTTGATATCGACACTGATCAGAATTGGAGCATCACGTAAGGAGGTAGATAAGTCTCCACTAAGTAATCACTTGGATACCATTGGCGGGCATTCCGGAATCGACTCACAAGGAGACACGGAGGTTTAACCTATATGTGAGATCTTATTTCTACGTTACGATTTAGCTCTAGGTTGTTTCCACCTTGAGGTTAAAACTTAACATAGTATATCCCTTTGACCTCTATAAAAAGTCGTCAACTGCATTGACACCATAAAACGTTTACAAACAATTTTTCTTGTCCTTTATTTTGGGGAAAAGACACCGGTACTCGCCTTAGTATTTAGGTACGATCAGCTACACTAACATACTTATTCCTTACTTCTTAATCTTCCATCAAAAAATTATTTTGCTTAATCGGTTTTATTTATCATCGATAAAATATTTTATAACCACTTCATTCAACTTACTAGACCTTTCCTAACAATGTAAGCCATATTCTCGCTAGAAATCTTTTGATAACTTGCTTTAACTTAACACTTTTCTTCAAAACTCAATTTAACCAATATTTGTTTTAACCTTGCTATTTCAATTTCATTTCAAATCCATTTCAATGGATAGATGTGCTTTTAAAGGCATATAGACCATTTTAAACCTTGCTTACCATATTGACATGTTTTCGAAAAACTTAGAAACATTTTCTTTTATAAAAGTGTTTAAACTCTATGCTATAAAACTTAAACATATAACATTGAAGTCCTATTATATGTAAAAGCATCCTCGGATTTTCCAAACCACTTTTGCTTTGACACATTCAACCGCTTTCTCATTTAGACATTGTAATTTACTTTAATGTGTTTTCTCGAAAACACAACATGATATTTATGCAAATGTCTACTTCAAGACATATTTAACGCTTGTAATTCAAAACATACCTTATTTGTGTACTTTGCTTCAATATAGTTTTATAATCTATAAAGATTCTAAAATATAAAGCATTGCAAAACTTAGTGTTGACTTTTAAAGTTCCAGTTGCGCACTTTCGGCAATGCACAATTATTCATCTAAATATGTTAAGTCTTTACCTTATCCGTTTTAAGCATTGTTGGACTCTGGTCAAAAAGGTCAAAACTGTCAGATTTTCAATTACAAGTTTTAGCGTTTCTTCTTTTTCACAAATGGAGTTTAACTTAATAGATAACTCGTGAATTTTTAGCAAACCTTAGAAAACACTTTAAAACTTCTTCATTTCTATTTAATCATCAATATACATCACATATTGAAGTTTGAAATATATCTCAACCTGGTTTTAAATCTACCTATATGTATTGTTCTTATAATTTCAACAATAACAATCATTGCCGCCGCTACCTTCCTTTTTCTTTCCCCCGAACTTGATTTCTCGCTCTCTTTTTGATTTTAGATCTCGCACGCCCATAATAGTAACATAATACATTGTCTAACTTTGTTTCTGTCTATTTTGCTTCTCGTGGTATCATGTTCGTATACATAAAGACTAGAAGTCTACCCTTTCGTTTTGAGCGATTAATACGTATATAGTCGTAAGGCATACTTTTGATTTAGTCAGCTCTGATATATTAAATTACACCTTTTATCATATACATCTTGTTTTTATTTTGAAATCTCTATAAACAAGTGATCCTTATTTACATTGCTCTTTCGTCCTAGATTCGGAAACTTGATTTAAAATGTAATTTTCATTGTATTTTTCTTACAATTAATACACAAGAAGAATACCATTGTTCTTATCATTTTTCTAAATCCATAAAATATATGTGAAAGATATGTTTCCTTATGTTTTTTTTTTAAATACATCAAAAAGTTTTGAATTTTACGATTATCTATTCTCTAAATGATTGTTTTTGTAGAAACACTAAATTAAGAATCCACTATTTTCAATGATCGATATTTTTACACATTTCTTAAAATAGCATTCTACTTTGTAATTTTTAGTGAGTTCCTAAACTCTCAACTTTGTTTTTATAAATATTCTGACTTATAAGCTTGAATTTGTCCTGACTTAGAGAATTAGACAATTTTTCAAAAGAGTAATCAAAATATTTTCGTATAAATTCCCTTATTGATGACTTAAACCTGTAACCATAATTAATCTTTATATTATTTTACTACTTCGTTTGATCGCCACACATGTATTTTCGTTATCTTGGAATTATTACATATTTTGATAATAGTGAGATTAATTATCATTTCTAAACACACATTTTAATAACAGTGAGATTTTTTTATTTACTTTTAAACACTTAAAATGCTATCTACACAATGAAATTTAAAATATCATAAACTTTCATCGCTTCCATTTGCAACAATGACTCTCTAAATATATTTATTCTTCGAATAAGGTTTTACTATTGTAAGAGTAACTGTAGTAGTAATTATAGCCTCGGAGATCCTCAATAATTTCGTAATTTAATTTGTAGACGACACTTAAATAGCTTTCACATTTGAGATGTACCAAAACTTCATTGCCTACCCTTAGTACGTATATTTAGGAACTTACCCTCGATCGCTTCTCTTTTATTTGTGCTACCTCTTCTTATTTTGGAATATATCTTTTCCAGATTTAGTAGCCAACCCGGAAGTGAACAAATTGTTCCTAATCTCTTCTTTATTAGGCGGCGAATTTACACTTAGTGCTAATTTAGAATGCAACTTAAGGATCAATGCGGATTTAACGCTCAGTGTAGTTCGTGCTTCTGCATAACTTGTACCGCTCTCTTAATTCAGATAATATATAACTAGATGATCTTTTTTCGACTACGTCGCCGTGGTTGGATCATGATTCCATGAATCAAATTTTCCATAATCTAGAAGAAAGAACTCGAATTAAGGAAGCATTAATTTGACTATAGCTAATGAGTTGGGTTCTCCTTTGAGGAAATAAACCCAAAATAATCAAAGAACACTTCAAGTCGCCACCTCTCCAGCTATATAATTGTATTCGACTGAGTTCTAATAGAATACGTCACGAATTGAATTTCGGGGCGAAATTCTTTCAACCGGGGGAGAATGTGACAACCGTCAAAATTCGAGTTGGTTCTGGATTTGAACAAACTTAGTTGCACGTATAGGCACGACACATACTAGACTTAGTAACTAGAAGTTAAGATATAACCTATTAGAAACTTGGAAACAATTAGAAACAATGGATAATGTGCTTAGATTTCACATTGATATGTAAATTCTACTACTACTTAACTGTAGTGACTATCTATATTTGGGTCACTCTTTGACTCGAACACCTTTTCATGAATCATATACACACATCATGCACTTGACCTAGTAGTAGAAATTAGGTCAAAGTCTCATAGAAACTTAAGTCAAAGTCAAAGACTAGGACTAGTATACTTGATTCCTCAATTTCGCTTGAATCTCGGAATCACTACATAGAGTGCCAATAAACCGGTAAAAATAAATTAGAAGCATTATTTCTAACTTGAATAAGAGTTAGAAAACACAAAAATAATTTGAAGTCTAAAAAATTTAATTAATTTTGATATCCAAAGACTTACATACTCTCAAAAACCCTAAATGCCCTAAAAACTCACATTTATAAACTTTAACCTTAAAAATTTTATAAAAATAATTATGAAGCTTCTAATATTATCTTATAATAATTAAAATTATGAAAATGCATTTAAGAAAAAAAAAATTTAACTCATTAACATTTACCCTTAATTTATAAATCAAAAATCAACACTTTTATACATAAAAAAAAACTAAGTTAAGGTGCACATTTTATGAAAGGTTTGATATTTTTATAAAATATTTGAATTTTATAAAAATGGAAGAGGGGGAAACCCTATCTTATTCCCCTAAAATCGGACACCCTCTCTCCTCCTTCAAAATTCATCTTTCCAACACACTAAATGACTTCTTCTCTCTCACACTCCATCTTCTCTCTCACTCTACCTCTCATTCTCTCTCACACTCTTCATCACCACCACTCCATTTCTCTCTTCATCTCTCTACACTCACGAAAATTTCCAGAAAACAAACCCAATAACACTCCTCAAACTCGAAATCTTCATCATATTGTAGTGTTCTTGAAGGTAAAATTGATTTCCCTTCATTTTCCTTCAAAGTTTTGTTATTTTTCACACACTTTCTTTTTCTTCTACTCCATTCTATTGTAAAATCATGAACACTTGCACCTACTCACAGTTTTGATGGTGATGGTGGTAGGATTTCATCCAAAAACAACATGCATGTTGTAATTGGTGAAATCCAAGGACCTAAACCTAAGTCAAGATCATGAAAATGCACTTTTCTACAAGTTTTGGTGTAAAATCACCAGATGCACTCTAAGTTTTCTTTCAAAAACGATTTTTGAACATTTCAAACTCATGAATGGTCTTCAAACAAACATGCATGTGATGATCTTCAAGCTTAGATGCTAGATCATCAAAGTATGTTGTTAAAAGCTTTCAAATATGTTCATGAAGGATTTATTTCCAAATAAATATCTAAAACACCTTTTCTGACCAAATCCGATTTTTCCCAGATTCCCATCAACAAAGTAACATGCTCTGTAAATTTCCAGAAGATAATTCATTTATCTCGAATTACTATAATTAATGCAAGAAAATAGGGCAATAAATCATATAAAATACTTTCTGGGGTCTATAAATCCTAGTTAAATTTGTGGATGACCCCTATGCTAAATAATGATCCTTCATTAAGTTTAATCGATTTTTGCTACTGTTTAATACGGCCTTGAATTTTCTTTTTGTTTGGCTTCAATAAATCATAAAAGCACTTTAGAGAATCTTGAAATGATATATAACAATTTTCACAGTTACTACCAGAGGTATCAGACTCTGAAAAATATTTCAGAATTTTTCATAATGCATTCCTATTTTTCACCGATTTTTGTATTTATAATGGCCTAAAAAAAGAAAAAATAGTTCTGCTCACCCAAAATTCATGAAACTTTTCCAGAACACTTTGTAGTACATTAGGAGACTACATAAAAAGTTTGATGATTTTTCTCTTCTGTATACTATTTTTCTCCTATTTGCTAAGATTCAATACACTTAAATACACAAAATCGGATTTCAGTATATAAAAACCACATTTGGTATTTTTCCCAGATTATTTACTCTGTAAATGAAGTGTACAAAAATTTTGGTAATTTACTTTAACTGTTTAATAATTATTCCCCAATTAATGATTATTTAAGAGGATAAAACAAAGAAAAATAGAAAGACTAATTGAAAAATATCTTTTATATTTTTCACAGCTTCTACATGTATAATAAAAGTGTTACAAAAATTTAGGGCAATTTTAGAAACTGTTTTCTATTTATTTCAATTTTTATTAGAATAAATGCTCAAAAATCATAAAAATAGGTTAAACAGTTTAGAAATCAATTTTTATATTTTTCCCAACTTAAGAATGTTTAATAACAATATTACAAAAAGTTTGGGTAATTTTGGAAACTGTTTTCTATTTATGCCCATTTTTATTAGAATAAATGCATAAAAATCATAAAATTGGGCTAAACAGTTTAGAAACCCCTTTTTATATTTTTCCCAGCTTAAGTATGTGTAATGACATTGTTATAAAAAGTTTGGGGTATTTTCGTAACTGATTTCTATTTTTCATGAATTTGTATCTATTTAGAGAATTAAATATGTGAAAAATGGTTATACATATTCATAATCCATGAAAACTTATCTAGACGTCTTTTAGTACATTTAGAACCAAAATCTGAAGTTTGGTAATTTTTATTAACTGTTTAGTATTTTTCATGATTTTATGGTTATTCAAGAAACTCAAATCGTGAAAAATAGTCAGACAAATCAAAAATTCAAGAAAATTTATCTTATGGTCTTTGACTTCAATTAAAACTGAAATGCAATGTTTGGGAAAGTTTAGAACTAAATTGATTTAGTTTTGAATATTTAATCATTGGAACACCTCTAAAATGTTAAATATTAACATTTCAATAATGGAAATTTTCCACTTAAATTGTTATATAACAATTGATTCTTTGAAACTTAATTTCCACAGAAAAATGTTTGTAACTTATCAATATTAAATTTTGACACATTATTGGCATAATTCTATTGTAGTAGTAAGTAACTAGTGTTAGATTTCGATTAGAGACTCACTAGCGAATACCATTATTGTAGGAATCGGTAGTGGTACACGTGGAACGTAGTTCAAGGCATCATTTGCATCATCTCAATGCATAGTGAGTATTCACGTACTCCCCTATTTTCAGTTTTTATGTTTTGGGGTGGAAAAGCATGTCCCGAAAAACTATTATTTGAATGTTGTATTTAAATTGATTTGTATCAAACATGATTGCTATTTTATTACTATATCTCTCTATGTATGTCTATGCAACACGGAACATGAGAACTTATCGTATTAAGGCCCTTCCCTTATCTATAACCATTAACTCTTTGAGCCAATGGTCATTATGGATAGCGCTATTAGGAATTGACAACTCCTCACTCGCCCGATTGCTGGAGTGCATGATACCATATTAATCTATGGAACGATAAGCATAGATCTTGATAGGGCTTCAGTCATAGGTTTGGTTGAGAACTCATTGTTTGCTCATACACATACAAACTTGTTATTTATTATGGCAATAAACTCGTTTATCAATTATAGCAATCAACTTTGTTTCTCATTATAGCAATGAGTTCTGTTTCACATTATAGCAATGAACTTTGTTTCTCATTATAGCAACGCACTTTTATTACTGAAAACTTATATACATGTTTTAGCAATGAAATTGTTTGCTCCTTGTAGCAACGAAATTGAGTGCTCATTTTAGCAATGAAACTTGTTTACTCGTTTGAGTAACGAACTTTATCTTCCATGAGAATATGAATGTTGCATCTTATTTGGGCAACATACTTTATCTCTCATGATGACAAAGAACTTTGTTTTTTTTACAAACTTATTTACTCATTTTAACAATATACTTTTATTATTGGAAACTTTTATCAAAACTTTGGTTTCAATTCATGGAACCAATATTATTTTGTTTATCTGTGAGTACTCACCAACTATTTTTATAGTTGACGTTCGTTTTACATGCTTTTTCAGGAATCATCGAGTAAGTGGCACTTAGGGACACTTCACTTTTAGGAGCATTCGCATGTGTTGTATTTCAATTTACATTGTAATTTCTTTTAAAAGTTGTTCAAACCCATTGTAAATTTGTAATGCTTTTTAATACTATGGTTGCTGTTGTCTTTTAACTTTTGCTATGAAACCCTTTGTACTGCCACGCCCTATGTTTCCGCTTTAGCGGGGTGTGACACAAAATGGTATCAGAGCCGAAGGTTATAGAGAATACCGGTTCTCCTTTGGAGAACCACAACTATAGCCAAAAAATTTCTAAGCGTTTTTAAAATACTGAACAGACTACTGGTATAACTAATTCGAGTACGCATTATCAGACTTTAATTAAGTATAGCCTGGCCAACTATGCTTAATTAAGGAAACTTAATGTGAGGCTTGAAACGGTTATAGTAGAATTATGTTCAAAACGATTTTCAACTTAAACTTTTGAAAAACAAAATTTTTCGGTGTGCGTACGGGCATTGCATATTATAGGCATTCATCTAGATACACTTAGAAACTAAGTGCACTTTTATAACAATGCCTTTATTTAGAAATATTCTTGTCCCTTATCAAGTGCTAGGTTAACCACTTAGGTTATATCACTAGCCACTCTAGGAGCAATGCACTTAGTACTGAGAATGAGTATTCCTCGGTAGCTGTTGACTTTAGATGTAAGGTTAGTAGCTAGATATACACTAGTAATAATCATAAGTCGAAACCTATACGAATTATTCCTCAATACCTCCTCATCGTCTTCGTACTAGAGTTACAACTATGAAAAAGCGTTTTGATATCGACACGGATGAGAATTGGAGCATCACGTAAGGAGGTAGATAAGTCTCCACTAAGTAATCACTTGGATACCATTGGCGGGCATTCCGGATTCGACTCACAAGGAGACACGGAGGTTTAACCTATATGTGAGATCTTATTTCTACGTTACGATTTAGCTCTAGGTTGTTTCCACCTTGAGGTTAAAACTTAACATAGTATATCCCTTTGACCTCTATAAAAAGTCGTCAACTGCATTGACACCATAAAACGTTTACAAACAATTTTTCTTGTCCTTTATTTTGGGGAAAAGATACCGGTACTCGCCTTAGTATTTAGGTACGATCAACTACACTAACATACTTATTCCTTACTTCTTAATCTTCCATCGAAAAATTATTTTGCTTAATCGGTTTTATTTATCATCGATAAAATATTTTATAACCACTTCATTCAACTTACTAGACCTTTCCTAACAATGTAAGCCATATTCTCGCTAGAAATCTTTTGATAACTTGCTTTAACTTAACACTTTTCTTCAAAACTCAATTTAACCAATATTTGTTTTAACCTTGCTATTTCAATTTCATTTCAAATCCATTTCAATGGATAGATGTGCTTTTAAAGGCATATAAACCATTTTAAACCTTGCTTACCATTTTGACACGTTTTCGAAAAACTTAGAAACATTTTCTTTTATAAAAGTGTTTAAACTCTATGCTATAAAACTTAAACATATAACATTGAAGTCCTATTATATGTAAAATGATCCTCGGATTTTCCAAACCACTTTTTCTTTGACACATTTAACCGCTTTCTCATTTAGACATTGTCATTTACTTTAATGTGTTTTCTCGAAAACACAACATGATATTTATGCAAATGTCTACTTCAAACATGTTTATAAGACATATCTAACGCTTGTAATTCAATACATACCTTATTTGTGTACTTTGCTTCAATATAGTTTTATAATCTATAAAGATTCTAAAATATAAAGCATTGCAAAACTTAGTGTTCACTTTTAAAGTTCCGGTGGCGCACTTTCGACAATGCACAATTATTCATCTAAATATGTTAAGTCTTTACCTTATCCGTTTTAAGCATTGTTGGACTCCGGTCAAAAAGGTCAAAACTGTCAGATTTTCAATTACAAGTTTTAGCGTTTCTTCTTTTTCACAAATGGAGTTTAACTTAATAGATAACTCGTGAATTTTTAGCAAACCTTAGAAAACACTTTAAAACTTCTTCATTTCTATTTAATCATCAATATACATCACATATTGAAGTTTGAAATATATCTCAACCTGGTTTTAAATCTACCTATATGTATTGTTCTTATAATTTCAACAATAACAATTATTGCCGCCGCTACCTTCCTTTTTCTTTCCCCCGAACTTGATTTCTCGCTCTCTTTTTGATTTTAGATCCCGCACGCCCATAATAGTAACATAATACATTGTCTAACTTTGTTTCTGTCTATTTTGCTTCTCGTGGTATCATGTTCGTATACATAAAGACTAGAAGTCTACCCTTTCGTTTTGAGCGATTAATACATATATAGTCGTAAGGCATACTTTTGATTTAGTCAGCTCTGATATATTAAATTACACCTTTTATCATATCCATCTTGTTTTTATTTTGAAATCTCTATAAACAAGTGATCCTTATTTACATTGCTCTTTCGTCCTAGATTCGGAAACTTGATTTAAAATGTAATTTTCATTGTATTTTTCTTACAATTAATACACAAGAAGAATACCATTGTTCTTATCATTTTTCTAAATCCATAAAATATATGTGAAGGATATGTTTCTTTTTTTTTAAATACATCAAAAAGTTTTGAATTTTACGATTATCTATTCTCTAAATGATTGTTTTTGTAGAAACACTAAATTAAGAATCCACTATTTTCCATGATCGATATTTTTACACATTCCTTAAAATAGCATTCTACTTTGTAATTTTCAGTGAGTTCCTAAACTCTCAACTTTGTTTTTATAAATATTCTGACTCATAAGCTTGAATTTGTCCTGACTTAGAGAATTAGACAATTTTTCAAAAGAGTAATCAAAATATTTTCGTATAAATTCCCTTATTGATGACTTAAACCTGTAACCTTAATTAATCTTTATATTATTTTACTACTTCGTTTGATCGCCACACATGTATTTTCGTTATCTTGGAATTATTACATATTTTGATAATAGTGAGATTAATTATCATTTCTAAACACACATTTTAATAACAGTGAGATTTTTTTTATTCACTTTTAAACACTTAAAATGCTATCTACACAATGTAATTTAAAATATCATAAACTTTTATCGCTTCCATTTGCAACAATGACTCTCTAAATATATTTATTCTTCGAATAAGGTTTTACTATTATAAGAGTAACTGTAGTAGTAATTATAGCCTCAGAGATCCTCAATAATTTCGTAATTTAATTTGTAGACGACACTTAAATAGCCTTCACATTTGAGATGTACCAAAACTTCGTTGCCTACCCTTAGTACGTATATTTAGGAACTTACCCTCTGTAACACCGGGTTCATGGTATGATTTTATTTAAGTTTTTATCTTAATTTTGCCACGAACTCGGCGAGTCTGCGTCCCGACTCGCCGAGTAGCAGCAGGGTGGACACGGGATTTGAGCGGTGAACTCGGCGAGTCGATGCATGGACTCGGCGAGTCCACCTGTCTGGATGAAACTCTATTTTCAGACATTGCACCCTATTTTACCCATTCTAAAACACCCATTTCGTCCCATTCTCTTCCAGAAGAACTGGAGAGCGAAACCCTAGCCCATTTTGATCATTGAGAGTGATTTTGGCTTGGTGAAGGAAGTTTGAAGCTTAAGAGAAGAAGGAGGAAGTTGGAGGGTGCAAGGAAGTGTGGTAGATCCGAAATCTACCCTGGGAGAAGCTCCTAACCAGGTAAGAAAGCTCCTTCTTAATCTTTAGTATAATAGATTCCCTTTTTGTCCCTTATATGTGGATTTCAAGACCTTAAACCTCCCAAACTCCGTGTGTTTATACCCTAGGAGCTTAGATTTATGGTTTGGAACCATTGCATGTCTCAGTTTTGGCCAGAATAGGTGAAGAGTCGAAGGGTACTCGGCGAGTGCCAAAGTACACTCGGCGAGTTCCAAGAAGATGGCCTTAGACTCGGCGAGTTGGATAAACAACTCGGCGAGTCCTATGAAGATTGCCTGGTACTCGGCGAGTCGTTCTTCAAACTCGGCGAGTCCCTTGAACATAGACTTGAACTCGACTAGTTGTTCTTCCAACTCGGCGAGTCATATGATCAGTCACTAGGATAAGAAGGGTTTAAGTGTAGGAGGTCCAACCCTCCGTAGTCGCACGTGGAATTAGCAATTTAACGTGTAGCTATAGTCCCAGAATCTCCAAATCTCCAAGGTTGATGTTCTGATGGAAGATTGGAGCGATTTGTGAGATCTGTTCGTCGGACTCGGCGAGTCACCCCCTTGGACTCGGCGAGTCCAGTCGCGGGTTTGTTAGTTGTCCCCGTCTAGCGAGTCAGGCTGACTCAGTGAGTGGGAACAGGGACCCGATGAGTCAGAGTCGGGCTAGACATAGAAGGACTCGGCGAGTCCAGTCAATCAGAAGGTTGACTTTGACCAAGGAGTTGACTTTGACCGGTCATTTGACCTTAGGGGTATTTATGAGTACCTAATCCATGTTTACGGATTTATAGCCGGAGGGATCACCGGTGCGGCAGCCAGGCGTAGTCTGAGCAGATTTTCGGCAACTACTCTCGAGGTGAGTTTCCTTCTAGTAGGGACGGGTCTAAGGCACCAAGGACGTCCCGTATAGACGATATGTTAGTATCGGAGTGTGGACGGAGCCCGTATCTCATAGCTGAGTTTGATTGTGATATATGCCAGTATGATAGAATTGCTTATACTTGTTGTCTGTGTGATACTTGTATGTTATGGTTTAGTAGCGGAGTGTGGGCGAGGCCCGTATCTCCATGGATAGTAGAGTGTGGGCGAGGCCCGTATCTCCTAGCTAGTAGAGTGTGGGCGAGGCCCGTATCTCTATGGGTGTGGGCGAGGCCCGTATCTCTTAGCTGTTCATTATATGATTGCATGGTATGTGGCATTATGGGGGAACTCACTAAGCTTCGTGCTTACGTTTTATAGTTTTGTTTTCAGGTACCTCTTCAGCTAGGGGAAAGGAGCCGGCGCGGTAGCGGCATATCACACACTCTCATGTTTTCCGCACTGTGGATTTTCTGGGATGTACTCTGAATATTTTGTTATGAACGTTTTATAACGATGTTTTATGTATTAACCTAATTTAAAAATGAAATTTTTAGTTGGTATTTTTGGGATGTTACAAGTTGGTATCAGAGCCCTGGTTTGAGGGATTCGGACACACCTTCGGGGGTGTCTGGACTCAAATCGAGGGATTAAAAGATTTTTATAAAAAAAAAATGATTTTCTAAAGACTAAGTAAAAGGGGTTTCTAAAAAGAAAAAGGTGTGTGATGTGCGCGACCGGCCGAGCTCAAGTAAGTTTTCGCCAAAGTACCCATACAAGTTTACGTTATGATTATCAGTTTCAGTTTCAGTAGAACAGCATGCTAGAATAGGACTAAGGATCTAGGAATGATGCCTTATGTGCCTGCTTTATGTGTTTCGGCTTTTTGAGAATTACATGCTAGTATAGATCAGTCAGTATGATAGCCAGAGTAGTATATACTCGATTATGTCTACTCAATGCCCGAATGCTGCTTGCTTTGTGCTATTAGGAGTTCTAGTCGTCTTTCACTAACTAGTGAACGAATATGCTAAGTTACATATTGCAAGGATTAAATAATTTCAGAAGGTTGGGTCTAGCCCTATTTCGCAGCTCTTGTTTGAGTCCAACCGTTGTAGGGTAGGACCTCTCATTCGAAGAATTATCTAGTCTGAGTAATATGTAATAGTATTCGCGAGCTAGTTAGGGAAAGAAAGCAGGGACTTCTTGTGCAGCTGATGGCAGAGAGTGGGATGGTGATTACTTAGGGCAAGCCTAGGGCGAGAGTAGCACGAGAACCGCAGTATTAGTAGAAAGGACTTGGTTGAGTTGAGGCAATTCTTGAGGAAAGTACGGATAGACGTGGAAGGTAGTATGGGCCCGTACTACTGAAAGCGGAGGATCCGTACTCGATTCAAAAGGGCCTAGACGAGACCGGGGGCTTGTGATATGAATGTGAGCCTCGTTAGTAGAATATAGTATGATGGTGGTTATGCTATGTTTTGCAGCATGGTGACCACACGACAGGGAGCGGGAGGCTCAGGATCAAGATCGGGTTCGGGTTCAGGGTCCGAACCAGTTGATGAGGGTCTACGCGAGTTCATTGCGTCAGAGATTACCAGGGGCATCCTTGAGTCGACTCCCATCATCTTCGGGTCGATCAAGGAGGGTATTGTAGAGTTGATGGAGGATCGTCTCAGGGCGTTCAGGAGTGATATGGCGGCTAGCCAGTCAGGACCACGCACACTGTCCTTTAAGGACTTCAGGGACAGTGGTGCATCAGATTTCCATGGGGTGAAGGACCCCATTGCTGCCAGACGATGGATTGCAGACCTTGAGTCTGCACAGCTGCTCAGCTTCTGCCCCGAGGGGTCGAAGGTACGATTTGCAGCAGGGTGTCTATGTGACAGAGCTAGAGATTGGTGGGAGTCGGTTTGTGACTCTTTGGGAGCCGCGGCCATTGAGGCTATGACATGGCCGGACTTTGTGACACGATTCAGGGCGGAGTTCGCGCCTGCGGTGGAGCTCCAACAGTTGGCACGGGAGTTCTTGGATATGAGGCAGACGACAGAGACAGTGGCGGAGATCACTGCCAAGTTCCGGGAGAGGGCATTACTGGTGCCCCAATATGCAGGTGATGAGGATATGAGGAGGACCCGCTACCATGACATGCTGCGAGCCGACATTCGGGAGCATGTCAGTTTTTCAGCTTGCCCTACCCTGGATTCTATGATTGCTAGGGCGAGGGAGAGGGAGATAGATCTGGAGCACATCCGGAAGAGGAAGGCAGAGGAGGGACAGACGATAGGGGCTTCGGGAAAGAAGCCCAAAGGATCAGATGGTAGGCCGAAAGGTCATTCAGGACCGGGCCGCTGTAGGAAGTGCGGCAGGTCGCACGAGGGAGCGTGTAGATTAGGATCGACAGACTGCTACAGGTGCGGCAAGACGGGACACTTCAGCAGGGATTGTACTGCCCCTGCTCCGGTTATTCAGATATCTGAGTTGTTGTGTTTCCACTGCAACCAGAGGGGCCACAAGAGGGCCAACTGCCCCCAGTTGACAGCAGCAGCGCCAGTACAGGCGCCAGCTCCAGCGACCCTGTGGATTACAGATGACCGGCAGGGCAAGGCAGAGGCTCCGGTGGTGAGGAGCCGGGCATTTCAGCTGACAACCGAGGAGGCACGCGCTGCACCCGATGTGGTGACGGTATGATTCTTTCCCTCTGACCTATTTATATGAGATTTATGATGTTGATATGTGCTCTGTGTATATACGCTTAGGATCGTTCCATGTGAACGGTATTCCAGTCCAGGTGTTGTTTGATTCGGGGGCTACCCGATCCTTTGTTTCTCTTGCACTTAGCAAGAAGTTTCCTGAGTCCTCGGGCATGTTGGATTGCCCTTTAGAGGTCGAGATTGCGGACGACCGGTCGGTGCGAGCATCAGAAGTCTTCCGAGATTGTGTGTTAAGGTTGTTCGAAGAGCGGTATTTGGTTGACCTAGTTCCCATTCCATTGCAGGGAAACAAGGTCATTATTGGTATGGATTGGCTGAGTCCCAATGGGGCAGTGATAGATTGCGCGCAACAGTTAGTACGAGTCAAAGCCCCAAGTGGGGGAGAGTTAGTAATTCAGGGTGAGAGATCACAGCGAGGGCCAGCCTTCTGTTCGGCAGCGAGAGATCACAGCGAGGGCCAGCCTTCTGTTCGGCAGCGAGCTGCCTGGGATACCTCCAGAGCGACAGGTGGAGTTCAGGACCGACCTAGTCCCTGGTGCGGCTCCGATAGCCAAGGCATCGTATCGGTTGGCTCCTCCTGAGATGCAGGAGTTGTCTACACAGCTTCAGGAGCTATTAGACAAGGATTTCATTAGACCGAGCAGTTCACCCTGGGGAGCCCCGATTCTGTTTGTGAAGAAGAAGGACGGGTCGCATCGGATGTGTATCGATTATAGGGAGCTGAATAAGGTAACGGTGAAGAACCGCTACCCACTCCCGAGGATTGACGACCTCTTTGACCAGCTTCAGGGAGCATCTTGGTTCTCCAAGATAGACTTGCGTTTAGGGTATCACCAGGTGAGGGTCAGAGAGGAGGATGTGCAGAAGACGGCATTTCGGACACGTTATTGCCACTATGAGTTCGTGGTGATGCCTTTCGGGCTCACCAATGCTCCTGCCGCGTTCATGGACCTCATGAACCGCGTGTGTAGACCGATGTTAGACCGGTCGGTGATAGTATTTATTGATGATATCTTGGTTTACTCCAAGACGCGAGAGCAGCATGAGGAGCATTTGCGGGAGGTTTTGGAGACCTTGAGAAGGGATAACTTGTATGCTAAGTTCTCCAAGTGTGAGTTCTGGTTGCGCGAGGTGCAGTTTCTTGGGCACCTTGTCAACCAGAACGGGATTTCGGTGGATCCAGCCAAGGTGGAGGCCGTGATGAGATGGGAGGTTCCGAAGTCTCCATCTGAGATTCGGAGTTTCCTAGGATTAGCTGGCTACTATCGGAGATTCATTCAGGATTTCTCCAAGATAGCATTACCTCTGACCAGGTTAACGAGGAAGGCTGTGGTCTTTCGTTGGGGGCCTGAGCAGCAGGCAGCATTCGAGACACTGAGACAGAGATTGTGCGAGGCGCCAATCTTAGCCTTGCCAGAGGGTATGGAGGATTTTGTTGTATACTGCGATGCGTCCATCTCAGGTTTGGGCGCGGTATTGATGCAGAGAGGGCATGTCATCGCCTACGCGTCGAGGCAGCTGAAGCCACACGAGGCGAACTACCCGACACATGATTTGGAGTTGGCGGCTGTTGTGTTCGCCCTCAAGATTTGGCGTCATTACCTCTATGGGGTTCACTGTACGATTTACACGGACCACAAGAGTTTGAGGTACCTCATGGACCAGCCAAATCTGAATATGAGGCAGCGTCGGTGGCTTGATGTGGTAAAGGATTATGATTGTGAAATCCTTTATCACCCGGGGAAGGCCAACGTGGTGGCCGATGCGCTTAGCCGCAAGGCGACAGTGGTGACTCCGCTTTTGGAGCGGATTCGGGAGGCTCAGTAGGAGGCTATAAAGGAGGAACATCGGAATAGTGAGTGGATTGTGGGACAGGTTTCCTCCTTCGACCATGACAGCAGGGGATTATTGACATTACACCGCAGGGTGTGGGTTCCATATCTCGGAGGGGTGCGCCAGGTTCTGATGGAGGAGGCGCACAAATCCCGATTCTCCATTCATCCAGGGGCAATGAAGATGTATAGGGATCTTCATCTGGACTATTGGTGGCCCTGCATGAAGCGGGATGTAGCATGGTACGTTGAGCGGTGCCTGACCTGCAGGAAGGTCAAGGCCGAACACCAGAGACCACACGGCAAGATGCAGCCGTTGGATATCCCGCTGTGGAAATGGGAAGACATCACGATGGATTTCATCACCAAGCTTCCCAGGACCGCGCGGGGAGTGGATTCGATATGGGTCATCGTCGATCGATTGACCAAGAGCGCCCACTTTATCCCGATTCAGGAGAGCATCTCGGCCGAGAAATTAGCCGATATCTACATCAGAGAGGTGGTGGCACGGCACGGGGTGCCAGTTTCAGTGATTTCGGATAGGGATGTGCGGTTCACTTCCAGATTCTGGAAGAAGTTTCATGACGAGCTGGGTACTCGTCGGCATTTTAGTACAGCCTTTCACCCGCAGACGGATGGCCAGAGCGAGCGGACCATCCAGACTCTAGAGGCCATGCTGCGGGCATGTGTTTTAGACTTCGGTGGTAGCTGGGATACCTATCTTCCTTTAGCCGAGTTTTCATACAATAACAACTATCACGCGAGTATTGACTGTCCTCCCTTCGAGATGTTGTACGGGAGGAAGTGCAGGACCCCGATATGTTGGGGCGAGGTTGGACAGAGAGTCATGGGGAGCACCGAAGTAGTGCTCAAGACGACAGAGAAGATTCAGCAGGTCTGGAGCAGGCTTCAGACTGCTCAGAGTCGGCAGAAGAGTTATGCCGATAGGCGCCGATCAGACCTGGAGTTCCAGGTCGGGGATATGGTTCTCCTGAAAGTGTCACCGTGGAAGGGCGTCATCCGATTCAGGAAACGGGGCAAGTTGGGTCCCAGGTATATTGGACCGTTTAGGGTTGCAGCCCGGGTGGGCAAGGTGGCATATCAGCTGGACCTGCCAGCCGAACTCAGTCAGATCCACAGCACTTTCCACGTCTCCCAGCTGCGGAAGTGCATGGTCGACGATTCAGCAGTGGTACCTTTGGAGGACATCCAGGTTGATGACAGCCTGAATTATATCGAGCGGCCTGTGGCTATCCTAGACCGGAAGTCGAAGGAACTGAGGAACAAAAGGGTGGAGCTGGTGAAGGTGCAATGGCAACATCGGAAGGGCTCGGAATGGACTTGGGAGCCTGCGAATGAGATGATGGAGCATTATCCGGAGCTGTTCCGGAAGGGAGCGGCAGACTTCGAGGACGAAGTCTAAAATAAGTGGGGGAGATTTGTAACACCGGGTTCATGGTTTGATTTTATTTAAGTTTTTATCTTAATTTTGCAACGAACTCGGCGAGTCTACGTCCCGACTCGCCGAGTAGCAGCAGGGTGGACACGGGATTTGAACGGTGAACTCGGCGAGTCGATGCATGGACTCGGCGAGTCCACCTGTCTGGATGAAACTCTATTTTCAGACATTGCACCCTATTTTACCCATTCTAAAACACCCATTTCGTCCCATTCTCTTCCAGAAGAACTGGAGAGCGAAACCCTAGCCCATTTTGATCCTTGAGAGTGATTTTGGCTTGGTGAAGGAAGTTTGAAGCTTAAGAGAAGAAGGAGGAAGTTGGAGGGTGCAAGGAAGTGTGGTAGATCCGAAATCTACCCTGGGAGAAGCTCCTAACCAGGTAAGAAAGCTCCTTCTTAATCTTTAGTATAATAGATTCCCTTTTTGTCCCTTATATGTGGATTTCAAGACCTTAAACCTCCCAAACTCCGTGTGTTTATACCCTAGGAGCTTAGATTTATGGTTTGGAACCATTGCATGTCTCAGTTTTGGCCAAAATGGGTGAAGAGTCGAAGGGTACTCGACGAGTGCCAAAGTGCACTCGGCGAGTTCCAAGAAGATGGCCTTAGACTCGGCGAGTTGGATAAACAACTCGGCGAGTTGGATAAACAACTCGGCGAGTCCTATGAAGATTGCCTGGTACTCGGCGAGTCGTTCTTCAAACTCGGCGAGTCCCTTGAACATAGACTTGAACTCGACTAGTTGTTCTTCCAACTCGGCGAGTCATATGATCAGTCACTAGGATAAGAAGGGTTTAAGTGTAGGAGGTCCAACCCTCCGTAGTCGCACGTGGAATTAGCAATTTAACGTGTAGCTATAGTCCCAGAATCTCCAAATCTCCAAGGTTGATGTTCTGATGGAAGATTGGAGCGATTTGTGAGATCTGTTCGTCGGACTCGGCGAGTCACCCCCTTGGACTCGGCGAGTCCAGTCGCGGGTTTGTTAGTTGTCCCCGTCTAGCGAGTCAGGCTGACTCAGTGAGTGGGAACAGGGACCCGATGAGTCAGAGTCGGGCTAGACATAGAAGGACTCGGCGAGTCCAGTCAATCAGAAGGTTGACTTTGACCAAGGAGTTGACTTTGACCGGTCATTTGACCTTAGGGGTATTTATGAGTACCTAATCCATGTTTACGGATTTATAGCCGGAGGGATTACCGGTGCGGCAGCCAGGCGTAGTCTGAGCAGGTTTTCGGCAGCTACTCTCGAGGTGAGTTTCCTTCCAGTAGGGACGCGTCTAAGGCACCAAGGCCGGCCCATATAGACGATATGTTAGTATCGGAGTGTGGGCGGAGCCCGTATCTCATAGCTGAGTTTGATTGTGATATATGCCAGTATGATAGAATTGCTTATACTTGTTGTCTGTGTGATACTTGTATGTTATGGTTTAGTAGCGGAGTGTGGGCGAGGCCCGTATCTCCATGGATAGCAGAGTGTGGGCGAGGCCCGTATCTCCTAGCTAGTAGAGTGTGGGCGAGGCCCATATCTCTATGGGTGTGGGCGAGGCCCGTATCTCTTAGCTGTTCATTATATGATTGCATGGTATGTGGCATTATGGGGGAACTCACTAAGCTTCGTGCTTACGTTTTATAGTTTTGTTTTCAGGTACCTCTTCAGCTAGGGGAAAGGAGCCGGCGCGGTAGCGGCATATCACACACTCTCATGTTTTCCGCACTGTGGATTTTCTGGGATGTACTCTGAATATTTTGTTATGAACGTTTTATAACGATGTTTTATGTATTAACCTAATTTAAAAATGAAATTTTTAGTTGGTATTTTTGGGATGTTACACCCTCGATCGCTTCTCTTTTATTTGTGCTACCCCTTCTTATTTTGGAATATATCTTTTCCAGATTTAGTAGCCAACCCGGAAGTGAACAAATTGTTCCTAATCTCTTCTTTATTAGGCGGCGAATTTACACTTAGTGCTAATTTAGAATGCAACTTAAGGATCAATACGGATTTAACGCTCAGTGTAGTTCGTGCTTCTGCATAACTTGTACCGCTCTCTTAATTCAGATAATATATAACTAGATGATCTTTTTTCGACTACGTCGTCGTGGTTGGATCATGATTCCATGAATCAAATTTTCCATAATCTAGAAGAAAGAACTCGAATTAAGGAAACATTAATTTGACTATAGCTAATGAATTGGGTTCTCCTTTGAGGAAATAAACCCAAAATAATCAAAGAACACTTCAAGTCACCACCTCTCCAGCTATATAATTGTATTCGACTGAGTTCTAATAGAATACATCACGAATTGAATTTCGGGGCGAAATTCTTTCAACGGGGGGAGAATGTGACAACCGTCAAAATTCGAGTCGGTTCTAGATTTGAATAAACTTAGTTGCACGTATAGGCACGACACATACTAGACTTAGTAACTAGAAGTTAAGATATAACCTATTAGAAACTTGGAAACAATTAGAAACAATGGATAATGTGCTTAGATTTCACATTGATATGTAAATTCTACTACTACTTAACTGTAGTGACTATCTATATTTGGGTCACTCTTTGACTCGAACACCTTTTCATGAATCATATACACACATCATGCACTTGACCTAGTAGTAGAAATTAGGTCAAAGTCTCATAGAAACTTAAGTCAAAGTCAAAGACTAGGACTAGTATACTTGATTCCTCAATTTCGCTTGAATCTCGGAATCACTACATAGAGTGCCAATAAACCGGTAAAAATAAATTATAAGCATTATTTCTAACTTGAATAAGAGTTAGAAAACACAAAAATAATTCGAAGTCTCAAAAATTTAATTAATTTTGATATCCAAAGACTTACATACTCTCAAAAACCCTAAATGCCCTAAAAACTCACATTTATAAACTTTAACCTTAAAAATTCTATAAAAAAATTATGAAGCTTCTAATATTATCTTATAATAATTAAAATTATGAAAATGCATTTAAGGAAAAAAAAAAATTTAACTCATTAACATTTACCCTTAATTTATAAATCAAAAATCAACACTTTTATGCATAAAAAAAACTAAGTTAAGGTGCACATTTTATGAAAGGTTTGATATTTTTATAAAATATTTGAATTTTATAAAAATGGAAGAGGGGGAAACCCTATCTTATTCCCCTAAAATCGGACACCCTCTCTCCTCCTTCAAAATTCATCTTTCCAACACACTAAATGACTTCTTCTCTCTCACACTCCATCTTCTCTCTCACTCTACCTCTCATTCTCTCTCACACTCTTCATCACCACCACTCTATTTCTCTCTTCATCTCTCTACACTCACGAAAATTTCACGAAAACAAACCCAATAACACTCCTCAAACTCGAAATCTTCATCATATTGTAGTGTTCTTGAAGGTAAAATCGATTTCCCTTCATTTTCCTTCAAAGTTTTGTTATTTTTCACACACTTTCTTTTTCTTCTACTCCATTCTATTGTAAAATCATGAACACTTGAACCTACTCACGATTTATATGATGATGGTGGTAGGATTTCATCCAAAAACAACATGCATGTTGTAATTGGTGAAATCCAAGGACCTAAACCTAAGTCAAGATCATAAAAATGCACTTTTCTACAAGTTTTGGTGTAAAATCACCACATGCACTCTAAGTTTTCTTTCAAAAATGATTTTTGAACATTTCAAACTCATGAATGGTCTTCAAACAAACATGCATGTGATGATCTTCAAGCTTAGATGCTAGATCATCAAAGTATGTTGTTAAAAACTTTCAAATATGTTCATGAAGGATTTATTTCCAAATAAATATCTAAAACTCCTTTTCTGACCAAATCTGATTTGTCCCAGATTCCCATCAACAAAATAACATGCTCTGTAAATTTCCAGAAGATAATTCATTTATCTCGAATTACTATAATTAATGCAAGAAAATAGGGCAATAAATCATATAAAATACTTTCTGGGGTCTATAAATCCTAGTTAAATTTGTGGATGACCCCTATGCTAACCAATGATCCTTCATTAAGTTTCATCGATTTTTGCTACTGTTTAATATGGCTTTGAATTTTCTTTTTGTTTGGCTTCAATAAATCATAAAAGCACTTCATTAAGTTTCCCCGATTTTTGTATTTATAATGGCCTAAAAATAGAAAAAATAGTTCTCCTCACCCAAAATTCATGAAAATTTACCAGAACACTTTGTAGTACATTAGGAGGCTACATAAAAATTTTGATGATTTTTCTCTTCTGTATACTATTTTTCTCCTATTTGCTAAGATTAAATACACTTAACTACACAAAATCGGATTTCAGTATATAAAAACCACATTTGGTATTTTTCCCAGATTATTTACTCTGTAAATGAAGTGTACAAATATTTTGGTAATTTACTTTAACTGTTTAATAATTATTCCCCAATTAATGATTATTTAAGAGGATAAAAGAAAGAAAAACAGAAAGAATAATTGAAAAATATCTTTTATATTTTTCACAGTTTCTACATGTATAATAAAAGTGATACAAAAATTTTCGGTAATTTTAGAAACTGTTTTCTATTTATTTCAATTTTTATTAGAATAAATGCTCAAAAATCATAAAATTGGGTTAAACAGTTTAGAAATCAATTTTTATATTTTTCCTAACTTAAGAATGTTTAATAACAATATCACAAAAAGTTTGGGTAATTTTGGAAACTGTTTTCTATTTATGCCCATGTTTATTAGAATAAATGCATAAAAATCATAAAATTGGGTTAAACAGTTTAGAAACCCCTTTTTATATTTTTCCCAGTTTAAGTATGTCTAATGACATTGTTATAAAAAGTTTGGGGTATTTTCGTAACTGATTTCTATTTTTCATGAATTTTTATCTATTTAGAGAATTAAATATGTGAAAAATGGTTATACATATTCATAATCCATGAAAACTTATCTAGAAGTCTTTTAGTACATTTAGAACCAAAATCTGAAGCTTGGTAATTTTTATTAACTGTTTAGTATTTTTCATGATTTTATGGTTATTCAAGAAACTAAAATCGTGAAAAATAGTCAGACAAATCAAAAATTCAAGAAAATTTATCTTAAGGTCTTTGACTTCAATTAAAACGGAAATGCAAAGTTTGGGAACGTTTAGAACTAAATTGATTTAGTTTTGAATATTTAATCATTGGAACACCTCTAAAATGTTAAATATTAACATTTCAATAATGGAAATTTTTCACTTAAATTGTTATATAACAATCGATTCTTTGAAACTTAATTTCCACAGAAAAATGTTTGTAACTTATCAATATTAAATTTTGACACATTATTGGCATAATTCTACTGTAGTAGTAAGTATACTACTGTTAGATTCCGATTAGAGACTCACTAGCGAATACCATTATTGTAGGAATCGGTAGTTGTACACGTGGAACGTAGTTCAAGGCATCATCTCAATGCATAGTGAGTATTCACGCACTCCCCTATTTTCAGTTTTTATGTTTTGGGGTGGAAAAGCATGTCCCGAAAAACTATTATTTGAATGTTGTATTTAAATTGATTTGTATCAAACATGATTGCTATTTTATTACTATATCTCTCTATGTATGTCTATGCAACACGGAACATGAGAACTTATCGTATTAAGGCCCTTCCCTTATCTCTAACCATTAACTCTTTGAGCCAATGGTCATTATGGATAGCGCTATTAGGAATTGACAACTCCTCACTCGCCCGATTGTTGGAGTGCATGATACCATATAAATCTATGGAACGATAAGCATAGATCTTGATAGGGCTTCAGTCATAGGTTTGGTTGAGAACTCATTGTTTGCTCATACACATACAAACTTGTTATTTATTATGGCAATAAACTAGTTTATCAATTATAGCAATCAACTTTGTTTCTCATTATAGCAATGAATTCTGTTTCACATTATAGCAATGAACTTTGTTTCTCATTATAGCAACGCACTTTTATTACTGAAAACTTATACTCATGTTTTAGCAATGAAATTGTTTGCTCCTTGTAGCAACGAAATTGAGTGCTCATTTTAGCAATGAAACTTGGTACTCGTTTGAGTAACGAACTTTATCTTCCATGAGAACATGAATGTTGCATCTTATTTGGGCAACATACTTTATCTCTCATGATGACAAAGAACTTTGTTTTTTTTTACAAACTTATTTACTCATTTTAACAATATACTTTTATTATTGGAAACTTTTATCAAAACTTTGGTTTCAATTCATGGAACCAATATTATTTTGTTTATCTGTGAGTACTCACCAACTATTTTTATAGTTGACGCTCGTTTTACACGCTTTTTCAGGAATCATCGAGTAAGTGGCACTTAGGGACACTTCACTTCTAGGAGAATTCGCATGTGTTGTATTTCAATTTACATTGTAATTTCTTTTAAAAGTTGTTCAAACCCATTGTAAATTTGTAATGCTTTTTAATACTATGGTTGGTGTTGTCTTTTAACTTTTGCTATGAAACCCTTTGTACTGCCACGCCCTGTGTTTCCGCTTTAGCGGGGTGTGACATTAACACTTAGCATCCTATATCAATCCGTTCATCCAAACCACTCACTACAGGTGAGTTCATACCCCCTAAATTAACCTTTTAAATGTTTTCCAATGTTTTTAAATGCTTTTATGGGGGGGGGGATACAAGTTGATCAATTATAGTTATTATATCAATCACATGTGATTAATAACTACCAATCTAGTGGATTTATTACTTTTCAAACTGTGTTTTCAACAAACTACTTTTCAAACGGTTTTACAAGCTCTTTTACATATCAAATAGTTTTATCAAACTCTTTTACATGTCAAATACTTTTACTTCAAATCTTTTACACTTATATTCTGTTAAATGTATATCTTTATAGATATAGTTATATAAGTAGGATTGAAAGGACTTAGAACTGATAACTCACCCTACCTCCTTTCCTCGTTGGGTTGTGGACTTAGGGTATCGGTTATTTGTCCGAAGGTCGTTTGAATCTCTGTTATATATCATGTATATGTATATAGATATAAAGGTTCCTTCATTCTATATTCAGTTCCAACACTCTTGAGTAGCAAGGGTGTATAAACCTACTTGGACATTCAATTTACATTCCAGTAAACTATTATAGGTATAGTTTAGGGGATACAAATTTCTATTCCTATTACAAGGAATTACATAAGAGTCAGTTCATTCATGAGTCTATACTACAATATGAAGAGATACTATTACTTGTTATATAAAGAGAAATACTATGTACTATACAGAGAGAGATACTATATATATACTATACAGGACTGACCATCCTACACCTGGCTGCTAGCTACAGCGGGACCTGTTCATCGACGGATGTTCTCGGTTGTACTGTTTTGCGAGTTTCCACGCCGTGATTATCCTAAGGCAAAAGGATACGATTTCAATGATTATATAATTTTCCCTATTAATTTTATTTTGTGACACATTCACATAAACGATGAGGTAGACTATACTTTTATAATAATAGTTGTTCAGGGAAAAATCTTCATTGATACAGAAATGTAAGCCTTCAAAGCATTCAGGTCTTGGTAGAAGACTACTTTTTATACTAGTAGGAAATATGGGATTTTCTAGGGTTTTCACACTTATACTAAATGTTTCATTAAACATTTACAAGTCTTTCATAACAGCTTTTCGAATCAATGACACCATAATACTTATGAATTCACCAACTTTATGCGGATCTACGCTTTCAAAATAACTTGTATTCTCAGGTCACCAGTAGACAGGTACGATGACCAGGTTTTGAGAAGACGGAGCACAGACAAGACTCATCTTTTATTTTGATTACATATTTTGGTGTCTTATTACAATGAAAGAACACTCATGTATTAAAACATTACTTTTAATGCAATGGATGATGTTGTTGCTTGTTTACTACTTTGCACTGTTATGATACTTTACATGACGTCCTCCGCCCCAGAACGTTTCTGCCATTCTTGGTTTTGGGGTGTGACAGATTGGTATCAGAGCATTGTTTATAGTGAATTGAGTATATCAACCCATAAAAGATATACAGACTATAAATACAATGGGATTAAAATACTCTGACCAAGAGTTTATACTTTTAAATAATAAAATATTTAATTAAGTATACGTGCCTGCATTCATACTAAAATCAATGTCACTAGGACAGAACAAAAGTATTACGATTGTTGGGCAGCACAAGTAGACTTAGAGACATATAGTCAAAAACTGGGAAGATATAGCCTGATCAACTATATTATCCGAGGGTTGACTAGCATGTGCCTAAGTGTGGTTGCGAGGTTCCAACAAGTCTAAAAACTTACCCACAATACCACAATGAGAGCAATAGAACATAAACCTAAAATACTATAGGGGTATTTTGTGCTACTATAAACTACTTATGTGCTAGATTCTTACATCCCTTTTCTCAGGTAGATCATGGCTGGATTCCATCCCTACGGCAACTTATACTTCCCTAACCAAGGTAATGGAGGAGGGTTTGAAGTTGATCCAGAAAATGACCACCCAATCCCCTTGGATGGTCACCAAGCCCAAGGCTTCGCAGATGGTTCTGACTCCAAGCCTGAAGTTGAGAACCTACCCCCAATGGCTCTTGTCCCAAATCCTAACCCTCGTCCGGCTTTTCAAGGCCCGACGCCTCCGTGGGTGGAAAGTTTGGAAACATGGAGCCAAGGGCAGGATCAGCCCATGCCATTCAATGGAGACCGAAGCTTTTATGACCTGAGCGAAGGGGGCTCAACAGACAGAGTCTTGCCAATCCTGGTCCACAGAGTAGCCCGAAATGAGATTCAAGGCATGACAGCTCTCCATCAAATCATGGAAGTTGTCACGAATGCGAGAATGCATACCCTCCGCACCATTCGTCTGGAAGATGCTCATGACAGATCTAGAGTAGACCATGAGACCCTGCAGCAAGAGCTAGCTGAAACTCGAGCTGAAGTCATAGAGCTCCGAGTACGCCAAAGGGTGTACGAAAGGCACCTAATTGCTATGGAGCGTCAACTGGCTGAACTAAGGGTTCACCCAAGGGATAACCGTCCCCAGTAGGAGATATTCTACCTTTCTTTCCCTGGTTGAAAGAATAGTCTTCCTAGCTATGGTCTAAGTGCTACTTTTCTAAGTAACTAACTTTGTACTATAAGTACCTTCTAGTTAGGCCTGTATGCCGTCAACACTTTTGTTACTTCGGATATGATGTAAGACCTACTCCAAGGTCATTTTCCCAAATGTATTACATCTTAAATATCAATGATATTGACAGTCAGCTAAATTATGTGCCGATTCTTGTTCAAATACTTTCGTTTTGCTATCGTTAGAATCCTCTCTAAACCCTCACTTCGTCGAATTAATGAGCTATGGTGAATTAGCTCAAGGATTCCTTCCAATCCTTGTCGAAGGTTGGATAGCAATTGTCTTATAACCATTCTAGGAACTTACTTCTACTCTTTACTAGGACTGCATCATAGGGATGTAGGTTAAACTCTCGAGAACTTACTCCTACTCTTTACATGAATGGTCGAAATACTCCTAAGTTCAACCCTAACCACTCACGAACTAATTTTCTTTTGCATAACAGAAGCATGTCGTCACCCATAAATAACCAGCCGAGCAACGAAACCACTATCGTTCATATCGACCCCGCTACATTCCAAGCCGTGGTAACAGCTGCCGTGGCAGCTGTCCTTGCAAACCTCAACGCTAACAACACGAGCCAGGCTGGCGAGGGGGTTGAAAATTCCGCTCGTTGTATCGATGCGGGAAGCCAACAAATGAGAACAGGCACAGACTCACAAAGCCGAAAAAAAGAGAACAAGAAACGAAAGCGCCAAGCCCAGAAGGAGCGCAAGCGATCCCAAAGACTTGCCATGCAACAGCAACAAGTGGCAACCCCTGCCATCCCAGTACCGATCAGACCATATGAGGGAAAACTTCCAAAGTGTGAGAAGTGTAGCTTTCATCATAATGGAGCTTGCCATGCAATGCAATATTGCAATTGCCTGAAAATAGGGCACCGTGTTCGTAGCTGTGGAGCACCGGCACGACCCATCACTCAAGTCCCTGACATTGGAGTCAGCCAGGCTTCCTATGGTGTCGGTGAAATCGGACACCTTAAGAGGAATTGTTCGAAAAGGAGGAGCAGCGAAAGCGACCGTGTCTACATAACTCTGACCCGACACATCATTTCCACCACCGATGCGGGTGCTAGCCATATGTGTCTTTTATGTGGTGAGATAGGACATCTCAAGAAGGATTGTCCAATAACGAAGAACTCTGGCGCAGACGGGAAGATACTAAGGATCACAGCCGCAGGAGAGACTACTCCGGACCTATGTTTAAATACTAGGGCGTTTCGTAATAGTAGACTTACAAACTGTTAAAAACTAGTGCAACTCGAGTCTTATCTTTTTGGCGAGACCCCGTCAGTCAAGGGACTCTCGTGTTGCGTATACTTGCTTTTGTAGTATACCCTGTTCGCAGTAGTCTTATAGATAAATCTAAAATACTCAAACTCCGTAGAAGTTGCACTGTGATGTTTTGAAACACTTTTGTTATCCAGTCTAACGCCTTTTATTCCGAGTAGTCCGACATTAACGTTTAACTTGAGTAAATTCGATCCTCACAATGCCAGTTTCGTGTGTAAATTCTTTTCTCCGAAATAGCCTTTCTAGCGAAGCCGTCATTCCAGAACTCCGAGGTACGCATGCAGAGAGTACGTTATGTCTCGTGTCGTTCCCGAAGACACTTCAGCAAAACTCCCCGGAGTACCACTCATACAGTACGTCAAGTTCAACCCGAAGACCCATACGGTTGATCTATCGGTGAAGAAGGTATACGCAAGGGTGGTATATAATCAAGGTTCTACAGGCTTAGAATTGGTAATTCCGCTTCAACTTCTTTTCCTTGTTTGGATGTGGGTTGAAGAAGAATTATTTATTCGACTGCCTTTTCAGTCTTAATTATATACGACTCGTGTACATGAAACTTTGATTGATGAACCAAATATGACTTTTGATATGAACTTTAGGACGGAGACTGCCCAAGACTACGAGTGATGGTACTGCCATGCAGATAAACTTAGAATTAAATCAAATGCCCTTTTCACCGATCGAGTTAATAGATCCAGATAGAACAGAAAACCCCCAGGATTACCTCCGCAACGTCAAGTCGAGTTTAGAATCGACTTAGTTCCAGGGGCTACCCCAGTAGCCAAATCGCCCTATCACCTAAAACCTGCAGAGGTCCAAGGACTGTCCTGTAAACTTAACGAACTGCTCAGCAAGGGCTTTTTAAGACCAAGCTTCTCACCCTGGGGAGCTCCAGTCTTGTTCGTCAAGAAGACATCCTTCCGAACTCGTTATGGACGCAACGGGTTTGTAGTAGTACCTTTCAGATTGACTAATGCGCCCGAAGTATTCATGGAATTAATGAAAAGGGTATGCCATCCTTAGTTGGATCAGTAATCGTCGCCTCCTTAGATGACACACTTATCTACCCTTGAAGTAAGGAAGAGCATAGTAAGCATCTATGTCAGGATCAGATAAGATGTATCTAGGTCTTAAAAAGCTATACTGGTGGCCTAACATGAAAGCAGAGATTGCTACCTTCGTAAGTAAATGCCTTACTTGCGCAAAGGTCGAGGTCGAATACCAGAAACCCTCAGGACTACTACAACGGCCGGAGATCATTCGGGAAACGACAGAGAAGATCGTTCAGATTCGTGAACGATTGAAAGCCTCTAGAGACCGACAGAAAAGCTACACTGATAAACGAAGGAAACTGTTGGAATTCCAGGTGGGGGCCGTGTTCTATTGAAGGTCTCACCCTGGAAGGGCTTAATACGCTTTGGAAATCGTGGAAAGCTAAAAACAAGATACATAGGTCCTTTTGAGACTCTCACAAGAATCGGCCCTATAGCTTACAAACTTAACTTACCTCGTGAACTCAGTAACGTACATTCTACTTTCCACGTCTCAAACTTGAAAAAGTGTCTGTCCAACGAGACTCTTGTAATCCCACTCGACGAGATCGAGATCAACGAGAGCCTCAACTTCGTGGAAGAACCAGTAGAGATCATGGACCGGGAGGTCAAGCAAACGAAACAAAGCAGTATCCCGATAGTGAAGGTTCGCTGGAACGCCAAGCGAGGACCTGAATTCACTTGGGAGCGAGAGGATCAGATGAAACTGAAATATCCTCGTCTTTTTACTTAGTTATTTGTAATTACTTATTTGCTTAAACTCTAATTTCGGGACGAAATTCCTTCTAACGGGGGGATGATGTGACAACCCAAAATTTCTTTTCTGTACAACCATTCAATTCAATAGAAGTCAGAACTGTTTCTGCTAACTTTGAAGCTTTTTGGAATAAGTTTGAGTGTTTTAAGAATAGTACTTCAGGAGATAACAGGAGAGAGGATGCCCTAGGGTTTATTGTGCAACAATATGTCCCAAAACTCCAAGAGTTTGGAGTTTACAGCCTAAACAAAGGTGTTTACGGCCGTAAACCCTAAAAGGGGGTACAAATATGACACTTAGTCATTATTTACCACTTTTCACAATTTCAAGATCCAAAACCCATTTCTCTCTCAAGTATCATCCGACTTTTCTTCAAGATCTTCAACTTTGTAAGTGTTTCTATCCCTAAAAAGTTGATATCTTACTTAATCTAGTGATCTTACATGATTCCATCCGTGAAATCATTCCAAAAGTGTAGATCTTCAAGTTTCACCAAGAACACCAAGAACACACACTAGTGTTCTTGGACTTTTAGCACATTTTCAAGCTTCTACCTAGTAAGTACTCTTACCCTAGTGTATTATAAGGCTTGTTACACTTCTAATCATCAAGAAAACACCCAAGAAACACAAGATCAAAGGTGTTTACGGTCCAAGATGTTCTTGGACCGTAAACCCTAAAAAGGGGCCAAAGTGGCCCTAGTCCCTTACCAAGCCTTGGAAACTAGTCTAGACCCTTTCCTTGATGTGCTAGGAACTCAAAACAAAAAAAAGACCATAAATCATTTGGGTTTATGGCCGTAAACCCAAAGAGAAGTGGTCCAAGGACCGTAAACTCCATAAAGGAGTGAAATGGTGCCCTAATCACTTCCAAAGGCTTACATATGAAGTAGGAATTATTCTTATGACCTTTAAGGCTTCAAAACACAAAATGGTCAAAGTACGATGAGTTTACGACCGTAAACTCATGGGTTTACGACCGTAAACTCAAGGGGTGTTGGTCACAAAACCGTAAACTCCAATAGAGGGTCCCCTTGAACCCTAAACTCAATAGCCAAGTCCTACAACCCTTAGATGCAATCCTTAGGACTTATAGCACTTAAATCAAGTGTTTTACATGTCTTAGGATGTCTTAACTTGGTTAATTAGTTGTTTTATAACTAATTGGATACATATATGTGTCTTTATATGTTAACTAGGATCCTTGTGTGTGCTCAAGTCTTCACTTGACACTTAGCATCCTATATCGATCCGTTCATCCAAACCACTCACTACAGGTGAGTTCATACCCCCTAAATTAACCTTTTAAATGTTTTCCAATGTTTTTAAATGCTTTTATGGGGGGGATACAAGTTGATCAATTATAGTTATTATATCAATCACATGTGATTAATAACTACCAATCTAGTGGATTTATTACTTTTCAAACTGTGTTTTCAACAAACTACTTTTCAAACGGTTTTACAAGCTCTTTTACATATCAAATGGTTTTATCAAACTCTTTTACATGTCAAATACTTTTACTTCAAATCTTTTACACTTATATTATGTTAAATGTATATCTTTATAGATATAGTTATATAAGTAGGATTGAAAGGACTTAGAACTGATAACTCACCCTACCTCCTGTTCCTCGTTGGGTTGTGGACTTAGGGTATCGGTTATTTGTCTGAAGGTCGTTTGAATCCCAGTTATATATCATGTATATGTATATAGATATAAAGGTTCCTTCATTTTATATTCAGTTCCAACACTCTTGAGTAGCAAGGGTGTATAAACCTACTTGGACATTCAATTTACATTCCATTAAACTATTATAGGTATAGTTTAGGGGATACAAATTTCTATTCCTATTACAAGGAATTACACAAGATTCAGTTCATTCATGAGTCTATACTACTATATGAAGAGATACTATTACTTGTTATACAAAGAGAAATAGTATATACTATACAGAGAGAGATACTATATATATACTATACGGGACTGACCATCCTACACTTGGCTGCTAGCTACAGCGGGACCTGTTCATCGACGGATGTTCTCGGTTGTACTGTTCGGCGAGTTTTCACGACGTGATTATCCTAAGGCAAAAGGATATGATTTCAATGATTATATAATTTTCCCTATTACTTTTATTTTGTGACACATTCACATAAACGATGAGGTAGACTATATTTTTATAATAATAGTTGTTCAGGGAAAAATCTTCATTGATACAGAAATGTAAACCTTCAAAGCATTCAGGTCTTGGTACAAGACTACTTTTTATACTAGTAGGAAATATGGGATTTTCTAGGGTTTTCACACTTATACTAAATGTTTCATTAAACATTTACAAGTCTTTTATAACAGCTTTTCGAATCAATGACACCATAATACTTATGAATTCACCAGCTTTATGCTGATCTACGCTTTCAAAATAACTTGTATTTTCAGGTGACCAGTAGATAGGTACGATGACCAGGTTTTGAGAAGACGGAGCACAAACAAGACTCGTCTTTTATTTTGATTACATATTTTGGTGTCTTATTACAATGAAAGAACACTCATGTATTAAAACTTTACTTTTAATGCAATGGATGATGTTGTTGCTTGTTTACTACTTTGCACTGTTATGATACTTTACATGACGTCCTCCGCCCTAGAACGTTTTCGCCGTTCTTGGTTTTGGGGTGTGACAGATGCTCATTTCACAATTCCAAATCCTTATTACTTAGTGTAAGAATACCTAATTCTTGCCACTATAAGAATTTGTTAGATTATAAACTATCATGCAATGTATCTTTTGTAATCTCGAGGTACCAAAGTCACAAAGACTTTGTCAACGGTATTACAAAACTTTCCACTAGAGATTGATAACAAAACAATTCCAAGGAATCGAAGTCTCAAATTCAAGGTACATTCCTTTGAACATCCTTCTTGCATAAAGGTTTCTAACCTACACATAGATTCTTAATATCCAACTCCCATTATGGAAACATTTCCATATTTTCCATGTGACAATCCTATTTATTCATAATCATGCCAATATGGTCCATCCATTACTATACTTCCAACTGTGCATAAGCAACCAATCTTTGGCTAACCTTGGATTGTCCTTAATAGTTATTTAACAACTTTGGTCATATACGGTTCTGGTCCATTTACCTTCTTAATGACGTAGGCATTTGGAAAATTTACAACACACAAATATTATAGCATATGCAATCAATCCTATACCCGAAGCATATGGGTCACGATTCATAATGTCTTACATAAAGACATAATACTTTACCAGTCTCTCGCTATAACATTTCCATATATAGAATTTCCTTATGTTGAAGCATTTCATCATCACATTCATATATGTTCATGACTAAATTCTATTAAAATCTCAATCTAAGCTTTTAGATTTGAAAGGAAGTATGAGTTCCTCTCCCTTAATTATAGCAAAACAATTTTTTCAAATAGTGCAACTTTGCAAAAAAAAAAATCTATAATTAGCATTGCTAAATCGTAATACTTAATGTAATAATTGTGCTCCCCCTAGCATAATAATTACATTTTTACAAGCATAACACTTATGCTCCCACTAGCTTTGACATGTACCCAGAAATCAGTTGGACTTTTAGAAATCAATACCTATTGAATTTTTTTCCAAAGTTTATATTTATGATACTTGGTGCTTCGAAAAGTCTTTTATTTAGAATTCACAAGCTTATACACCTTTCATTATAAAGCTCACATGTGTGTCTAAACAATTTTAGAACTTACAACAGTAAGTCCCGAATATTTAAAATTTTTGCCATTTCTCACAATTCGAACTATGAAGAGGGATGTCGTAATCATAATAAAAATTTGAGAATGCAATTAACACAACTGCTATCTCCTTAAAATCTACCATTGAAAGCATTTCCTCACAATCATTTTCATGAAGGAGAAAAACCTTTTTGCCACTTAGATTTTTATAGTGTATGTGTTCCTATCCATGTGAATTTGTCATAACCATAATCAAAAGACAAGGTTTGTGACAAATCCACACTCATATGGACCGCACTTGTTCAACCTTAATTTCTTGCCATCTAGTAGCACAAGGGTCCTACCATTGCTCCCAAGTTGTTGAGCAGCTCACCTTTACTGATCAATGAACTTTCACTGATCAAGATGCTTCTCCTTATGCAAACAGATGAGAACTCATAGAACTCACATGCATAGTCAACTTTAACTGGAATGGGCACAGAAACAAGAATATGTCAAGACGATATGTTACAAACCATAAGTCGTGTGCTAGCGATGAACAATACGTTTATTCTTGATTTGTTCCTGAAAATTTTCAAGATCTTTAAGACTTCCGCTGACTACTTGACATATAAGTTTCTCTTGTCAAGAAAAATTCCTTGACTAACTAATATCAAAGAGTTAGTGTGGATTCTTCTCAAGACAAACACTTCATACAATTAGTCTTAGTTGGTCTTTGTTTTATCACAACTACCAATTAAAAATGTGCTATAAACCTACTTAACATATGTCACTCAAGGCATAACCTTGGAGTATTACTCTAACACTTGATACTGGAACGAAGTATGACACATCCTTTTGATTTTAACCATTTTAACAATTCCCGATACATCTCCTTAGTTATATAAATGCACTAAGGTATCCTTAGAGGATCAATTGAGAGATGGTTCCATAATCATAAGGATGATCATAAAACATGATACTAAGGTACTCTCCTTTCCTTTCAGATTGGAGAAAATTTTATCTTTCTACCTAATCGATTCTTCTTATTCGTTTTGCTATACATTGAAACTTTTCAAGGTATCAGAATTACACTTAAACTTGTAAGCATAACCATATTTTCTGAACCATTAGTAAATCATGACGAATAGTCTTGATCATCCTTTGTGGTTGATCTTGACAGTTCACATCAATGTGTACTAGATCCTTTTCAACTTTCACTTGACTTATATACATATGTAAGAAAGAAATTAGTACCAATTTTCCCAAGTACTAAGATTTTCATACATTACATGATTCAAATCATATGATTCCAGGTTTCTGTCCAACTGAAACTTGGGCAATAAGAATCTTTTCTTACATAGAAAATTTGGATACTACCACAATTGATATAGCTAAGAATTAAACCATTTTCAACATTTCTATTATTAGAAACATATAAACAACAATTTTCACAAATGCCATTGCAAGGAAACATAAAATAAGATAAAATCAAAATTTTTCTTTATTTATGAAAGTGCGGAAAAGTTGTCCTTTAAAATGCAAATACAAATGAAAATTATGTTACTAACTATTCCTAAGAAATCTATCATAACTCCTAAGAATCAGCTCAAAAATCTGGTCATCGAACCATGCGATCGAAATCCATCTCTTCGCGATCAGAATCAGCTCACTCTTCTTTTCAAGCTTCCTTTCTTTTCTTTGATCCTACAAAACATCAAAATGCATTGTTATCACATCATGTATTAAGAATCTATAAATAGGAATTTAATAGAGTTAGATAGTGAACTTACCTAAAGTAGAGTCATACATTTTGACTTTACCATCCTTGTGATCCTCCGGGTAGATATGGCAGCTTCGCATCCAATGCCCCTTCTCTTGGCAATAAAAACATATGGACTCTTTGGGAATGGTATATGGGACTATCTCAAACTTAGCCTTTCTCTTTACCATATGGTCAAACGGTTTGACCTTGGCCAATCACTTTCCATTGTGAAGAGAAAGCTTTTCTGAACTTCCAATGTTGCCATTGTCAATGTCCATGGAAGTTTGGGAAGTAGATTGTAACACCAGTCAAATTTAGGTCAAAAATAAATTGTTCAAAAATCTTAATTAGGATAAATAAAGTGGTAGAGATCGTAACTATGTTTTCGTACATATAAAGAACGCCGAAATCCGAGTTATAATGAAGAAGTTATGACCAATCGAAGATCCGCGACAAAACCGGCACAACGCTAAGTGACGTAAAAAGTGAGTTTACAATCGAATGCTTTTTAGCCTTACCAATCAAAATAAAAGTCAAAGAATATGTTAAACCGAGAGTTTACATAAAAATAACGTCCAAATCTGACTTCATATGAAGAAGTTATGATTTTTCTAAGTTTCGGTTTAGCAGTAGACAGCTAAAAACGCAAAATTTAGATCGAGCAACTTTTAGCCACAACAACCTAAACGAGAATCAGAGATCTTATAAAAAGAAATCTAACGGTAAAAAGACAAACAAAAACGGACGTTGGATGAAGACGTTATGAATTTTTAACGGACTTTCCTGTCCTGGCCTGTTAAAAATATAACTTTAAAAATAAATCAAAATTAGCCGACGGACTCTAAACGAAAGTTGTAGAGCTTGATCTCACCTACGCGTGGATATAAAGAAGGTCAAAAACGGAGATCATATGCAAAAGATATGAATTTATGAACTTTGGAAAATACAAGTACGCCCCGCGTACTGATTTATGCCCAGCGTACTCAAGAACATGGCCTTGAATTGACCACGTCGCCCCTCCGTCTCATGCATACACGTACCAGCCACGTCCGAATCTCGGTAACCGAAGATGCACCACATATCAACGAATGCAGCGCGTACGAGGCTACGCCCCGCGTACCGGAACACCCAACGTTCTTCGCATGTACGCCCAGCGTACGAGGACCAGTTCTACCCCTATAAATAAGATGCGAGGGTATCCGGAATTGTTTAGAAAACTTCAAACTCTCTCATCTCTTATACCCTCTATAACCTCTCTATACTACCCCAAATCCCTGGTATCATATCCAACACACGAAGACCATCCTGAGACACCAGAAGTCAGCAAAAATAGAGTCTTTCCATTCTAAGCCCGACCCTCGCAAGGTCCGATTTTTCAGAAATAAAGCCTTTCTAGCAACGAAGTACTGCTCAATTCTTCACAAATATCAAGTGAGTTCATACCCCTATAATCTACCTTTTTAAATGATTTTAAATGCTTTTTACTGCGGGGGGGGGGGGGGGGGGGGGCGGGGGATACAAGTTGAACACAAATTAATCGTGTTAATCATTGCATGTGATATCAATCACATAAAAGATTTCCTTATGCTTTTAAGGATTACCAAATACTTCCATAATGACTTTAAGTCATGTATACTCTTTTAAAAGTCACATAAACTCTTTTTAGAATACCGTTAAACTCTTTTAAATGTTTTTATAATTCTTTAAACTTATAATTGTAAAAATCATGTTCATATACGTATAAGTATATAAATAACGCTTAAAGGGCTTAAGACTAATGAGTTGCCTTATTTCCTTTACCTTGTTTGAATGTGGGCTTAAGGTGGGGTTATTTGTCTGTAAGTCGTTTCTTTCTTAATTATATATATATATATATATATATATATATATATATATATATATATATATATATATATATATATATATATTATACATATGGGAATATAAAAGGTGACTTCAATCGGTATCATTACCTTTGTATCATACTGAGCAAAGTGGTAGTTTCAGGATTATCATTCTAATCAGAAAGAACGTATAAATTATAATAGGTACAATTTATGAAACCAACGAGAAATCTATTTTCTAGATAAGTATACGAGATCTGTAACAACCCGAAATTTCTATTCTGTACAACCATTCAAGCTTTTTGGAATAAGTTTGAGTACTTTAAGATTAGTACTTCAGGAGATAATAGGAGAGAGGATGCCCTAGGGTTTATTGTGCAACAATATTATTCCAAAACTCCAAGAGTTTGGAGTTTACGGCCTAAACAAAGGTGTTTACGGCCGTAAACCCTAAAAGAGGGTATAAATATGACACTTAGTCATTATTTATCACTTTTCACAATTTCAAGATCCAAAACTCAATTCTCTCTCAAGTATCATCGACTTTTCTTCTTGATGCTCAACACTGTAAGTGTTTCTAGCCCTAAAAAGTTGATATCTTACTTAATCTAGTGATCTAACATGATTCCATCCATGAAATCATTCCAAAAGTGTAGATCTTCAAGTTTCACCAAGAACACACACTAGTGTTCTTGGACTTTTAGCACCTTTTCAAGCTTCTACCTAGTAAGTACTTCTATCCTAGAGTATTATAGAGCTTGTTACACTTCTAAACATGAAGAAAACACCCAAGAAACCAAGGATCAAAGGTGTTTACAGTCCAAGATGTTCTTGGACCGTAAACCCCAAAAAGGGTGCCAAAGTGTGCCCTAGTCCCTTCTAAGCCTTGGAAACTAGCCTAGATCCAATCCTTGATGTGTTTAGTACTTGAAAACATCAAAATACCACAAACCATTTGGGTTTACGGCCGTAAAGCCAAAGGGAAATGGTCCAAGGACCGTAAACTCCTAAAAAGGAGTGAAATGGTGCCCTAATCTCTTCCTAAGGCTTAAACATGAAGTAGGAATGCTTCTTGTGATCTTTAAGACTTAAAAACACAAGAGGGTCAAAGAAACATGAGTTTACGACCGTAAACTCATGGGTTTACGACCGTAAACTCAATGAGTTGTGGTCACAAAACTGTAAACTCAAATAAAGGGTTCCCTTGAACCCTAAACTCAATAGCAATGTCCTACAACACTTAGATGCAATCCTTAGGACTTATAGCACTTAAATAAGGTGTTTTACATGTCCTAGGATGTCTTAACCTTGTTAATTAGTTGTTTAAAGACTAATTGGATACATATATGTTATATTATATGTTAACTAGGATCATCGTGTGTGTACAAGTCTTCACTTGACACCTAGCATCCTATACATTCCGTTCATCCAAACCACTCACTACAGGTGAGTTCATACCCCTTAATTAACCTTTTAAATGTTTTTAAATGGTTTTGTGGGGGGGGGGGGGGGGTACAAGTTGAACTATTATAGTTATTATATCAATCACATGTGATTAATAACTACCAAACAAGTGGATTTCTTACTTTTCAAACTGTGTTACCAAACTGTTTTACTGCAAACTGTCTTACAAACTCTTTTACATACCAAATGCTTCTATCAAACTCTTTTCATGTTAAATACTTTTACTTGAACTCTTTTAACTTATAATTTGTGTATCTATATAGATATAGTTATATAAGTAGGATTGAAAGGACTTAGGACTGATAGCTCACCTTACTTCCTGTTCCTTGTTTGGTTGTGGACTTAGGGTATTCAGGTTATTTGTCCGAAAGTCGTTTGAATCCTAGTTATGAATCGTGTATATGTGTGTAGATATAAAAGGTTACTTCTTTCATTCAGTTCAATGCCTTTGGGTAGCAAAGGTATACAAACTTGTTCATATACACAAACAACATTACTAGTAAACTATAATAGGTATAGTTTAGGAAGATACTATTACTAGAACAATGAAACATACAATGAGTCAGTTCATTCATGAGTAATACATAGTGATGAGAAACAAACATAATACATAGTGATGAGAAACAAACATAATACATAGTGATGAGAAACAAACATAATACATAGTGATGAGAAACAAACATAATACATAGTGATAAGAAACAAACATAATACACAGTGATGAGAAACAAAACATACAAGCTAGACAGAGAAAGAACACACAATACAGCTAGCACATGTATATACATATATATATATATATATATATATATATATATATATATATATATATATATATATATATATATATATACATTACTTACAGTTATGTGAGCCACTCAACGGGGGCATTGCACTACCTGTCATGACCCGTTTTGTATCCAGAATCTCCTTAAATGGGGAGCGTATGAGTTTGTGTATAGATCTATACTGGATTGACTATCCTACACCTTGCTGCTCGCTACAGTGGGACTTGCAAGTCTACGGGTGCCAAACGTCATTTCTTACGACGTCTTACATCGTCGTTTTACTATAGAGTCGGTAGCAGGATACAGGCCGATCACATGGTACTTTAAATAACAAATATTTTAAAGTAATTAGTACAGCAGTAGTTAATTAATACAACACTAGAGTACTATTTCATTTTCCCTTTATATTTACTTTGTGATATTCACACAATAAACAATAATGTAAAAACTATATTTTTGGTTAATGATAGTCAGATTTGGGAAAATACATACTCTTACAAGAGACACACACACAGACACTAGATGCCTTGGTAGAAGGCTACTTTTAGTAGGAAACATAGGGTTTTCTAGGAGAGTTTAAACAATTACAAACTTTTACAAAAGTTATACATTACAGACTTACAAACACTTTCATACAAATACGGACACTAATATACTTATGATCTCAGCAGCTATAAAGCTGATAAACTCTTTCAAAATAACTTGTATTCTCAGGTCAGCAGTAGACAGGTACCGGTGCCAGGTTTTGAGAAGATGGAGCTCGTTCAAGACTCATCATTTATTTTTGATGTATATTTTTGGTGTCTATATAACTTGACAGAACACACTTGTATGAAATTATATTATTAATGCAATGGATGATGTTGTTGCTTCTTTACTACTTTGCATTGTTGTGATACTGAACATGACGTCCTCCACCCCCGAACGTTTCCGCCGTTCCGGTTTTGGGGTGTGACAGATTGGTATCAGAGCTTTGTTTATAGTGAATCGAGTGTATCAACCCATAAAAGATATACGAACTATCAACACAGTGGGATTAAAATACTCTGATAAAGAGTTTATACTTTTAAATATACATACCTGCATTCATACTAAAATCAGTGTCACTAGGACAAAACAAAAGTATTACGATTGTTGGACAGCACAAGTAGACTTAGAGACATATGGTCAACCCTGGGAAGATGTATCCTGATCAACTACATTATCCGAGGGGTGATTAGCATGTGCCTAAGTATGGTTGTGAGGTTGCAACAAGTCTAAAAACTTACCAACACTACTACAACGAGAACAGTAGAACAGAACATAAACTTAAAATACTATAGGAGTATTTTGTGTTGCTATTAATTACCTATCTGAGAACTAAAGGTCTTTATTAATATGTCAATAGTTGCGGGGTGGATACATTAAGGTTATAGGTAACTAGGATGGCATAGACTTAGAATCTGTGATCTTTGCTCTACTTCCTGTTCCTTGTTTGGTTGTGGGCTTAGAGTTAAGGTCACTTATTCGAAGGTCTATCCTGTCTAGGTTACCTATGACTGGTATGCACTACGCAAATGTTGGAGTAACTAATAAAGATCATCTTATAATTATCTAGTTAGTTCGTCTATTAATTATTTCCTTATCCCTTTTCTCGCGTAGATATAATGGCTGGATTCCATTTTCCCGGAGACCCGTACTATCCCAACCACGACATTGCAGGATGGCTGGGAGAAGAGCCAGAAGATGATCACCCAATCCCTTTGGATGATCACGAAGCTGAAGGCTTTTCTGATGGTTCTGACTAAGAGCCTTAAGTCAACAACCTACCCCCAGCTGCTCAAGACCCAAACCTGATCCCTCGTCCAACATTTCAAGGACCCACTCCTATGTGGGCCACAAACTTGAACTAATGGAGTCAGGAACAGGGTCAACCCATACCCTACAATGGAGACAGAAGCTTATAAAACCTCACCGAAGGAGGTTCAGCTAACAGGGTCCTACCCATCATGGTCCGTAGGATTGCTCGGAACATTGAGCAAGGTCGAGCAGCTATCGCGAGTCGTAGAGATTGACGCCAACTCTGGCGTTAACACCGTCCGCATTCGCCAACTTGAGCCTGCTCATGAAAGGACTCAGGTCCGCAATGCAGTTCTGCAAAGGGAACTTGCTGAAACCCAAGCTGAAGTCAGGGAACTTCGAGCTCAGAAAGCAAGATCTGATAGGTGCGTGAGAGACATAGAACGCCTTCTGTCGGATTCAAGAACTCACTCTAGTAGTTCTCGTCGCCGATAGAGTCTTATCGACTTCTATTTTGGATATAACCTAGTTTGTGTAAAAACTCTAGTCTAATTTCTTATCTTTGTAAGTCTTAGACCCATTAGGTCTTGATTAGGTCGTAGTTCTGTCAGAATTTTTCCATCTTGGTTGATGTAAGACCTACTTCTAGGTCATTTTTCCCGAACTCGTTACATCTGTGATTCCAGTGTATTTGACAGATATCTAATCTCATGGAAATTATATCCAAATGCTTTCGTTTACAATCAATCGTGTTATTCATTTGTGCTGTTGGACTAGGGAGAGTTAGTCCATGAGTCATTCTTATCTATTTCCTATTAAATTCTTATCAATATCTTCATCTTTGAAAACTTATAGTTGAAAGATGCCTCCACGTCGATCGACAAGACGCGATCCTCCTACACCAACACCACCTGCTCCTCAATTTGACACGACAACCCTGAATGCTGCTGTAGCTGCAGCTGTGGCAACAACCATGGCACAATACCACTCTTCTGGTTCCACTGGAGGAGGAACCCCTGTCCTATCTACTCATGGTGAAATCCCTGTGCGCTCCAGAGAGTGCTCCTACAAGGACTTCACAAACTGCAAGCCATTGTCCTTTAAGGGGACTGGCGGAGTCATTGCCCTCTCGCAATGGTTCGAGAAAACCAAATCAGTTTTCGAAATCTGCTCCTGTCCAGAGGAGAGCAAGGTCAAGTTTGCTGCTTGCACCTTTGAGTCAAAAGCCCTAACATGGTGGAATAGCCATGTCAAGTCACTATCCCTTATAGTGGCAAATGCTATGGGCTGGGAAGCTCTGAGAGAGCTAATGGTTGAGGAATACTGCCCGAGGGGCGAAATCCAAAAGCTAGAGGAAGAACTGTAGAGCCTAACCATGAAGCGCTCCAACATAGTCTCCTACACCGCCAGGTTCTGTGAACTGGTGGCCCTCTGTCCCAACATAGTTCATACAGAGGAGAAAAAGATTGAAAGATACTTATGGGGGCTGGTGCCTCCATTCAAGGGAAATGTTTTGGCTTCAAACCCCACTACATTTGATAGTGCCAAGCGATTGGCACAACGGCTCATGGACCATGGGGTTCGTACCCCGACCGCAACAACAACCCTGGCCATCTCATAACCCGCCAGACCCACTGATTCCAAGCGGAAGTTTTGGGATGACAAGAGAAAGACAAAGGCTGCCAAAAAGCAGCAGGTCGTGGCAGTTCATGCTGCGATAGCACCTGCCGCTGCTGCTCTGGTAAAGCAGTACGCTGGAAGTTTGCCTAAGTGCAACAAATGCAACTTCCACCACGTAGGAGCCTGCCGGGAAATGCAATGTTTGAACTGCAACAGGAAGGGGCACATTGCTCGTTTCTGCAAAGCTCCGGCGAGGCCAATCACCCAAGTCCCCGGCGCTGGTGTGAGCCAAACTTGCTACAGTTGTGGCGAGGTAGTCCACTACAAAAGGAACTGCCCGAAGGCAGGGAATGTCGGTGGAGTGGCAAGAGTTCTGGCCATAGGCCACGAGGAAGTGATTGCCAACCCCACAGTGGTCACTGGTATGTTTCTCCTCGATAACTCTTATGCATGCATTCTGTTTGACAGTGGAGCGGAGAGGAGTTTCGTGAATCAAAAATTTGCTCATTTACTTAAGCAAAAATCACGAGCACTTAAAGAACCGTTCACTGTGGAAATAGCTAATGGAAAGACAGAGAGCACTAGCAATATATTCATAGGGTGTACCCTAACACTAGATAGCCATTCATTTTCGATCGATCTCATGCCGGTCTCAATTAAAAGTTTCGACGTCATTATCGGCATGGATTGGTTGAGTCTTCATCATGCCGACATCATGTGTTACGAAAAGGTTGTACGCCTTAATCTGTCATCTGGCGAAACTCTGGTAGTATATGGCGACAAACCCGACACAAACCTTCGTATAATCTCGAGCATTCAAGCTCAGAAATTCTTGCGAAAGGAATGTCGCGCATTCCTTGCTCATGTGGTCGATGTGAGGCAAGAAACGATAGACATTCAGAACATTCCGGTAGTACGCGACTTTCCCGACATCTTTCCAGAAGAACTCCTTCGATTACCTCCACAACGTCAAGTCGAGTTCAGAATCGACTTAGTTCCAGGGGCTACTCCCGTAGCCAAATCGCCCTATCGTCTAGCACCTGTAGAGATGCAAGAACTGTCCTGTCAACTTAACGAACTGCTCAGCAAGGGCTTTTGTGACAACCCGAAATTTTCATTCGTACACAAACCCTACAATCCAGAACTGCAATTAAAAGTTATATACTTTTCTGCTAATTTTTAGCCAGTTTGAAGTCCGTTTGAGTATTTTATTTAATTATTCATGAATCGAACGGATAAAAGGAAGTGAATTCCAGAATATCGGGATAGCAATGGAGTAACCAACACCTTAATTAGGTGTTCACGGCCAAACAAAGGTAGTTTGGGCCGTGAACTCTATCATGGCCGTGAACTCATGCCTTAGGCATGAGTTTACTCCCCAAATCCCTCATTTCTCATTTCCACCCACAAGAACACTTACCATTCTCTCTCTAGTAGCATCCCGTTCTTTACCCGAGCTTCCGAAAACGTAAGTTTCACTTGACTTGATTTGTTGTTATAACCTATCACCTAGTGTTTATACATCATTTCATCCATTCATTTTTTATTTTCACTTAGATCTTCAAAACACCAAGAACACCAAGAACACACACTAGTGTTCTTGGACCTTAAACACCCAATCGAGCTTCTATCTTGTAAGTACCTTTCCCTAGCTTCTTGTGTGCTTAGTATGATCTTAATAACACTTGAAAATCATCAAGAATCATAAGAACAAAGGAGTTTACGGCCAATGATGTTCTTGGGCCGTAAACCCCTCTTAAGGTGGCTAAATGGACCCTAGTTCCTTCCTAAGCCTTGGATGCCAACCTTGATCCTTCCTAGAAGTGTTTAAGACCTTAAACAACAATTAAAACAACTCCCCGTAAGAGTTTATGGCCGTAAAAACATAAGGAAATGGTCCTTAGGCCGTAAACTCTACAAGGTAGTATTATTGTGCCCCTAATGCTTTCCTAAGGCTTGAACTTGATCATTGGATTATCAATCTTGACTTATAAGACCTTAAATCACCAAATGGCACTTAGTACCATGAGTTTACGGCCGTAAACTCATGGGTGAAGTGACCTTAGGCCGTAAATTCCATAAGGAGTGGTTCTAGGGCCATAAACTCCAATGCCATGTCATGCAACACTTAGATGCAATCCTTATGACTTATAGCACTTAAATAAGCTCGTTCAAGACTCATCATTTATTTTTGATGTATATTTTTGGTGTCTATATAACTTGACAGAACACACTTGTATGAAATTATATTATTAATGCAATGGATGATGTTGTTGCTTCTTTACTACTTTGCATTGTTGTGATACTGAACATGACGTCCTCCACCCCCGAACGTTTCCGCCGTTCCGGTTTTGGGGTGTGACAGATTGGTATCAGAGCTTTGTTTATAGTGAATCGAGTGTATCAACCCATAAAAGATATACGAACTATCAACACAGTGGGATTAAAATACTCTGATAAAGAGTTTATACTTTTAAATATACATACCTGCATTCATACTAAAATCAGTGTCACTAGGACAAAACAAAAGTATTACGATTGTTGGACAGCACAAGTAGACTTAGAGACATATGGTCAACCCTGGGAAGATGTATCCTGATCAACTACATTATCCGAGGGGTGATTAGCATGTGCCTAAGTATGGTTGTGAGGTTGCAACAAGTCTAAAAACTTACCAACACTACTACAACGAGAACAGTAGAACAGAACATAAACTTAAAATACTATAGGAGTATTTTGTGTTGCTATTAATTACCTATCTGAGAACTAAAGGTCTTTATTAATATGTCAATAGTTGCGGGGTGGATACATTAAGGTTATAGGTAACTAGGATGGCATAGACTTAGAATCTGTGATCTTTGCTCTACTTCCTGTTCCTTGTTTGGTTGTGGGCTTAGAGTTAAGGTCACTTATTCGAAGGTCTATCCTGTCTAGGTTACCTATGACTGGTATGCACTACGCAAATGTTGGAGTAACTAATAAAGATCATCTTATAATTATCTAGTTAGTTCGTCTATTAATTATTTCCTTATCCCTTTTCTCGCGTAGATATAATGGCTGGATTCCATTTTCCCGGAGACCCGTACTATCCCAACCACGACATTGCAGGATGGCTGGGAGAAGAGCCAGAAGATGATCACCCAATCCCTTTGGATGATCACGAAGCTGAAGGCTTTTCTGATGGTTCTGACTAAGAGCCTTAAGTCAACAACCTACCCCCAGCTGCTCAAGACCCAAACCTGATCCCTCGTCCAACATTTCAAGGACCCACTCCTATGTGGGCCACAAACTTGAACTAATGGAGTCAGGAACAGGGTCAACCCATACCCTACAATGGAGACAGAAGCTTATAAAACCTCACCGAAGGAGGTTCAGCTAACAGGGTCCTACCCATCATGGTCCGTAGGATTGCTCGGAACATTGAGCAAGGTCGAGCAGCTATCGCGAGTCGTAGAGATTGACGCCAACTCTGGCGTTAACACCGTCCGCATTCGCCAACTTGAGTCTGCTCATGAAAGGACTCAGGTCCGCAATGCAGTTCTGCAAAGGGAACTTGCTGAAACCCAAGCTGAAGTCAGGGAACTTCGAGCTCAGAAAGCAAGATCTGATAGGTGCGTGAGAGACATAGAACGCCTTCTGTCGGATTCAAGAACTCACTCTAGTAGTTCTCGTCGCCGATAGAGTCTTATCGACTTCTATTTTGGATATAACCTAGTTTGTGTAAAAACTCTAGTCTAATTTCTTATCTTTGTAAGTCTTAGACCCATTAGGTCTTGATTAGGTCGTAGTTCTGTCAGAATTTTTCCATCTTGGTTGATGTAAGACCTACTTCTAGGTCATTTTTCCCGAACTCGTTACATCTGTGATTCCAGTGTATTTGACAGATATCTAATCTCATGGAAATTATATCCAAATGCTTTCGTTTACAATCAATCGTGTTATTCATTTGTGCTGTTGGACTAGGGAGAGTTAGTCCATGAGTCATTCTTATCTATTTCCTATTAAATTCTTATCAATATCTTCATCTTTGAAAACTTATAGTTGAAAGATGCCTCCACGTCGATCGACAAGACGCGATCCTCCTACACCAACACCACCTGCTCCTCAATTTGACACGACAACCCTGAATGCTGCTGTAGCTGCAGCTGTGGCAACAACCATGGCACAATACCACTCTTCTGGTTCCACTGGAGGAGGAACCCCTGTCCTATCTACTCATGGTGAAATCCCTGTGCGCTCCAGAGAGTGCTCCTACAAGGACTTCACAAACTGCAAGCCATTGTCCTTTAAGGGGACTGGCGGAGTCATTGCCCTCTCGCAATGGTTCGAGAAAACCAAATCAGTTTTCGAAATCTGCTCCTGTCCAGAGGAGAGCAAGGTCAAGTTTGCTGCTTGCACCTTTGAGTCAAAAGCCCTAACATGGTGGAATAGCCATGTCAAGTCACTATCCCTTATAGTGGCAAATGCTATGGGCTGGGAAGCTCTGAGAGAGCTAATGGTTGAGGAATACTGCCCGAGGGGCGAAATCCAAAAGCTAGAGGAAGAACTGTAGAGCCTAACCATGAAGCGCTCCAACATAGTCTCCTACACCGCCAGGTTCTGTGAACTGGTGGCCCTCTGTCCCAACATAGTTCATACAGAGGAGAAAAAGATTGAAAGATACTTATGGGGGCTGGTGCCTCCATTCAAGGGAAATGTTTTGGCTTCAAACCCCACTACATTTGATAGTGCCAAGCGATTGGCACAACGGCTCATGGACCATGGGGTTCGTACCCCGACCGCAACAACAACCCTGGCCATCTCATAACCCGCCAGACCCACTGATTCCAAGCGGAAGTTTTGGGATGACAAGAGAAAGACAAAGGCTGCCAAAAAGCAGCAGGTCGTGGCAGTTCATGCTGCGATAGCACCTGCCGCTGCTGCTCTGGTAAAGCAGTACGCTGGAAGTTTGCCTAAGTGCAACAAATGCAACTTCCACCACGTAGGAGCCTGCCGGGAAATGCAATGTTTGAACTGCAACAGGAAGGGGCACATTGCTCGTTTCTGCAAAGCTCCGGCGAGGCCAATCACCCAAGTCCCCGGCGCTGGTGTGAGCCAAACTTGCTACAGTTGTGGCGAGGTAGTCCACTACAAAAGGAACTGCCCGAAGGCAGGGAATGTCGGTGGAGTGGCAAGAGTTCTGGCCATAGGCCACGAGGAAGTGATTGCCAACCCCACAGTGGTCACTGGTATGTTTCTCCTCGATAACTCTTATGCATGCATTCTGTTTGACAGTGGAGCGGAGAGGAGTTTCGTGAATCAAAAATTTGCTCATTTACTTAAGCAAAAATCACGAGCACTTAAAGAACCGTTCACTGTGGAAATAGCTAATGGAAAGACAGAGAGCACTAGCAATATATTCATAGGGTGTACCCTAACACTAGATAGCCATTCATTTTCGATCGATCTCATGCCGGTCTCAATTAAAAGTTTCGACGTCATTATCGGCATGGATTGGTTGAGTCTTCATCATGCCGACATCATGTGTTACGAAAAGGTTGTACGCCTTAATCTGTCATCTGGCGAAACTCTGGTAGTATATGGCGACAAACCCGACACAAACCTTCGTATAATCTCGAGCATTCAAGCTCAGAAATTCTTGCGAAAGGAATGTCGCGCATTCCTTGCTCATGTGGTCGATGTGAGGCAAGAAACGATAGACATTCAGAACATTCCGGTAGTACGCGACTTTCCCGACATCTTTCCAGAAGAACTCCTTCGATTACCTCCACAACGTCAAGTCGAGTTCAGAATCGACTTAGTTCCAGGGGCTACTCCCGTAGCCAAATCGCCCTATCGTCTAGCACCTGTAGAGATGCAAGAACTGTCCTGTCAACTTAACGAACTGCTCAGCAAGGGCTTTTGTGACAACCCGAAATTTTCATTCGTACACAAACCCTACAATCCAGAACTGCAATTAAAAGTTATATACTTTTCTGCTAATTTTTAGCCAGTTTGAAGTCCGTTTGAGTATTTTATTTAATTATTCATGAATCGAACGGATAAAAGGAAGTGAATTCCAGAATATCGGGATAGCAATGGAGTAACCAACACCTTAATTAGGTGTTCACGGCCAAACAAAGGTAGTTTGGGCCGTGAACTCTATCATGGCCGTGAACTCATGCCTTAGGCATGAGTTTACTCCCCAAATCCCTCATTTCTCATTTCCACCCACAAGAACACTTACCATTCTCTCTCTAGTAGCATCCCGTTCTTTACCCGAGCTTCCGAAAACGTAAGTTTCACTTGACTTGATTTGTTGTTATAACCTATCACCTAGTGTTTATACATCATTTCATCCATTCATTTTTTATTTTCACTTAGATCTTCAAAACACCAAGAACACCAAGAACACACACTAGTGTTCTTGGACCTTAAACACCCAATCGAGCTTCTATCTTGTAAGTACCTTTCCCTAGCTTCTTGTGTGCTTAGTATGATCTTAATAACACTTGAAAATCATCAAGAATCATAAGAACAAAGGAGTTTACGGCCAATGATGTTCTTGGGCCGTAAACCCCTCTTAAGGTGGCTAAATGGACCCTAGTTCCTTCCTAAGCCTTGGATGCCAACCTTGATCCTTCCTAGAAGTGTTTAAGACCTTAAACAACAATTAAAACAACTCCCCGTAAGAGTTTATGGCCGTAAAAACATAAGGAAATGGTCCTTAGGCCGTAAACTCTACAAGGTAGTATTATTGTGCCCCTAATGCTTTCCTAAGGCTTGAACTTGATCATTGGATTATCAATCTTGACTTATAAGACCTTAAATCACCAAATGGCACTTAGTACCATGAGTTTACGGCCGTAAACTCATGGGTGAAGTGACCTTAGGCCGTAAATTCCATAAGGAGTGGTTCTAGGGCCATAAACTCCAATGCCATGTCATGCAACACTTAGATGCAATCCTTATGACTTATAGCACTTAAATAAGGTGTTTTACATGTCCTATGATGTCTTAACTTTGTTAATTAGTTGTTTAAAGACTAATTGGATACATATATGTGATATTATATGTTAACTAGGATCATCGTGTGTGTACAAGTCTTCACTTGACACCTAGCATCCTATACATTCCATTCATCCAAACCACTCACTACAGGTGAGTTCATACCCCTTAATTAACCTTTTAAATGTTTTTAAATGCTTTTATGGGGGGGATACAAGTTGAACTATAATAGTTACTATATCAATCACATGTGATTAATAACTACCAAACAAATGGATTTCTTACTTTTCAAACTGTGTTATCAAACTGTTTTACTTCAAATTGTTTTACAAACTCTTTTACATATCAAATACTTTTATTAAACTCTTTTAACTTATATTCTGTGTATCTATATAGATATAGTTATATAAGTAGGATTGAAAGGACTTAGGACTGATAGCTCACCTTACTTCCTGTTCCTTGTTTGGTTGTGGACTTAGGGCATTCAGGTTATTTGTCCGAAGGTCGTTTGAATCCTAGTTATATATCATGTATATGTGTGTAGATATAAAAGGTTACTTCTTTCATTCAGTTCAATGCCTTTGGGTAGCAAAGGTATACAAACATGTTTATATACACAAACAACATTACTAGTAAACTATAATAGGTATAGTTTAGGAAGATACTATTACTAGAACAATGAAACATACAATGAGTCAGTTCATTCATGAGTAATACATAGTGATGAGAAACAAACATAATACATAGTGATGAGAAACAAACATAATACGCAGTGATGAGAAACAAAACATACAAGCTAGACACAGAAAGAACTACACAATACAGCTAGCACATACATATACATATACATATACATTACATACAATTATGTGAGCCACTTAACGGGGGACATGGCACTACCTGTCATGACCCGTTTTGTATCCAAAATCTCCTTAATTGGGGAGCGTATGAGTTTGTGTATAGATCTATACTTGATTGACTATCCTACACCTTGCTGCTCGCTACAGTGGGACTTGCAAGTCTATGGGTGCGAAACGTCATTTCTTACGACGTCTTACATCGTCATTTTACTATAGAGTCGGTAGCAGGATACAGGCCGATCACATGGTACTTTAAATAACAATTAGTTTAAAGTAGTTAGTACAGCAGTAGTTACTTAATACAACACTACAGTACTATTTCATTTTCCCTTTACATTTACTTTGTGATATTCACACAATAAACAATAATGTAAGAACTATATTTTTGGTTAATGATAGTCAGATTTGGGAAAATACACACTGTTACAAGAGACACACACACAGATACTAGATGCCTTGGTAGAACGCTACTTTTAGTAGGAAACATAGGGTTTTCTAGGAGAGTTCAAACAAATACAAACTTTTACAAAACTTATACATTACAAACATCTTACAAATGCTTTCATACAAACACAGACACTAATATACTTATGATCTCACCAGCTTTAAAGCTGATAAACTCTTTCAAAATAACTTGTATTCTCAGGTCACCAGTAGACAGGTATCGGTGCCAGGTTTTGAGAAGATGGAGCTCGTTCAAGACTCATCTTTTATTTTTGATGTATATTTTTGTTGTCTATATAACTTGATAGAACACACTTGTATGAAATTATATTATTAATGCAATGGATGATGTTGTTGCTTGTTTACTACTTTGCATTGTTGTGATACTGAACATGACGTCCTCCACCCCCGAACGTTTCCGCCGTTCCGGTTTTGGGGTGTGACAGATTGGTATCAGAGCATTGTTTATAGTGAATCGAGTGTATCAACCCATAAAAGATATACAAACTATAAACACAGCGGGATTAAAATACTCTGATAAAGAGTTTATACTTTTAAATAATAAAATATTTAACCAAGTATACATACCTGCATTCATACTAAAATCAGTGTCACTAGGACAAAACAAAAGTATTACGATTGTTGGAAAGCATAAGTAGACTTAGAGACATATGGTCAACCCTGGGAAGATGTATCCTGATCAACTACATTATCCGAGGAGTGCAACAAGTCTAAAAACTTACCAACACTACTACAACGAGAACAGTAGAACAGAACATAAACTTAAAATACTATAGGAGTATTTTGTGTTACTATTAATTACTTACCTGAGAACTAAAGGTATTTATTAAGTATGTCAATAGTTGCGGAGAGGATACGGTAAGGTTATATGTGTCTAGGATATCATAGACTTAGAATCTGTGATCTTTGCTTTACTTCATGTTCCTTGTTTGGTTGTGGGCTTAGAGTTAGGATCACTTATTCGAAGGCCTATCCTGTCTAGGTTACCTATGACTGGTATGCACTATGCAAATGTTGGAGTAACTGATAAAGATCATCTTATAACTATCTAGTTAGTTCGTCTATTGATTATTTCCTTATCCCTTTTATCGCGTAGATATAATGGCTGGATTCTATTTTCCCGGAGACCCGTACTATCCCAACAACGGCAATGCAGGATGGCTGGATGAAGAGGCAGAAGATGATCAGCCAATCCTTTTGGATGATCACGAAGCTGAAGGCTTTTCTGATGGTTCTGACTCAGAGCCTGAAGTCAACAACCTACCCCCAGCTGCTCAAGACCCAAACCCAAACCCTCGTCCAGCATTTCAAGGACCCACACCTCTGTGGGCCACAAACTTGAACAGATGGAGTCAGGAACAGGGTCAACCCATACCCTACAATGGAGACAGAAGCTTCTACAACCTCACTGAGGGAGGTTCAGCTGACAGGGTCCTACCCATAATGGTCCGTAGGATTGCTCGGAACACCGAGCAAGGTCGAGCAGCTATCGACCGAGTCGTGGAGATTGACGCCAACTCTGGCGTTAACACCGTCCGCATTCGCCAACTTGAGTCTGCTCATGAAAGGACTCAGGTCCGCAATGCAGTTCTGCAAAGGGAACTTGCTGAAACCCAAGCTGAAGTCAGGGAACTTCGAGCTCAGAAAGCAAGATCTGATAGGTGCGTGAGAGACATAGAACGCCTTCTGTCGGATTCAAGAACTCACTCTAGTAGTTCTCGTCGCCGATAGAGTCTTATCGACTTCTATTTTGGATATAACCTAGTTTGTGTAAAAACTCTAGTCTAATTTCTTATCTTTGTAAGTCTTAGACCCGTTAGGTCTTGATTAGGTCGTAGTTCTGTCATAATTTTTCCATCTTGGTTGATGTAAGACCTACTTCTAGGTCATTTTTCCCGAACTCGTTACATCTGTGATTCCAGTGTATTTGACAGATATCTAATCTCATGGAAATTATATCCAAATGCTTTCGTTTACAATCAATCGTGTTATTCATTTGTGCTGTTGGACTAGGGAGAGTTAGTCCATGAGTCATTCTTATCTATTTCCTATTAAATTCTTATCAATATCTTCATCTTTGAAAACTTATAGTTGAAAGATGCCTCCACGTCGATCGACAAGACGCGATCCTCCTACACCAACACCACCTGCTCCTCAATTTGACACGGCAGCCCTGAATGCTGCTGTAGCTGCAGTTGTGGCTACAACCATGGCACAATACCACTCTTCTGGTTCCACTGGAGGAGGAACCCCTGTCCTATCTACTCATGGTGAAATCCCTGTGCGCTCCAGAGAGTGCTCCTACAAGGACTTCACAAACTGTAAGCCATTGTCCTTTAAGGGGACTGGCGGAGTCATTGCCCTCTCGCAATGGTTCGAGAAAACCGAATCAGTTTTCGAAATCTGCTCCTGTCCAGAGGAGAGCAAGGTCAAGTTTGCTGCTTGCACCTTTGAAGTAAAAGCCCTAACATGGTGGAATATCCATGTTACTATCTCTTATAGTGGCTAATGCTATAGGTTGGGAAACTTTGAAAGACCTCATGAGTGAGGAGTACTGCCCGAGGGGCGAGATCCAGAAGCTGGAGGAAGAACTGTGGAGCCTAACCATGAAGGGCTCCAACGTAGTCGCCTACACCGCCAGATTCTGTGAACTGGTGCCCTCTGTCCCAACATGGTTCATACCGAGGGAAAGAAAATCGAGAGATATATATGGGGGCTGATGCCACCATACCAGGGAAATGTTTTGGCTTCGCACCCCACTACATTTGATAGTACCAAACGATTGGCACAACGGCTCATAGACCATGGGGTTCGTACCCCGGCCACAACAACAACCCTGGCCATCTCAGAACCCGCCAGAACCGCTGATTCCAAGCGGAAGTTTTGGGATGACAAAAAGAAGACAAAGGCTGCCAAAAAGCAGTAGGTCGTGGCAGTACATGCTGCGACAGCACCTGCCGCTGCTGCTCCGGTAAAGCAGTATGCTGGAAGTTTGCCCAAGTGCAACAAGTGAAACTTCCACCACGTAGGAGCCTGTCGGGAAATGCAGTGTTTGAACTGCAACAGGAAGGGGCACACAGCCCGATTCTGCAAAGCTCCGGCTAGGCCAATCACCCAAATCCTCGGCGCTGGTGTGAGCCAAACTTGCTACGGTTGTGGCGAGGTGGGCCACTACAAAAGGAACTGCCCGTAAGGCAGGGTTTGCCAGTGGAGTGGCAAGAGTTCTGGCCATAGGCCATGAGGAAGCGGTTGCCGACCTCACAGTGGTCACTGGTACGTTTCTCCTCGATAACTCTTATGCATGCATTCTATTTGATAGTGGGGCGGAGAGGAGTTTCGTGAACCAAAAATTTTCTCATTTACTTAAGCAAAAATCGCAAGCACTTAAAGAACCGTTCACTGTAGAAATGGCTAATGGAAAGACAGAGAGCACTAGCAATATATTCATAGGGTGTACCCTAACACTAGATAGCCATTCATTTTCGATCGATCTCATGCCGGTCTCAATTAAAAGTTTCGACGTCATTATCGGCATGGATTGGTTGAGTCTTCATCATGCCGACATCATGTGTTACGAAAAGGTTGTACGCCTTAATCTGTCGTCTGGCGAAACTCTGGTAGTATATGGCGACAAACCCGACACAAACCTTCGTATAATCTCGAGCATTCAAGCTCAGAAATTCTTGCGAAAGGAATGTCGCGCATTCCTTGCTCATGTGGTCGATGTGAGGCAAGAAACGATAGACATTCAGAACATTCCGGTAGTACGCGACTTTCCCGACATCTTTCCAGAAGAACTCCTTCGATTACCTCCACAACGTCAAGTCGAGTTCAGAATCGACTTAGTTCCAGGGGCTACTCCCGTAGCCAAATCGCCCTATCGTCTAGCACCTGTAGAGATGCAAGAACTGTCCTGTCAACTTAACGAACTGCTCAGCAAGGGCTTTATAAGACCAAGCTTCTCACCCTGGGGAGCTCCAGTCTTGTTCGTCAAGAAGAAAGACGGATCGTTTCGTATGTGCATCGACTACAGGGAGCTCAACAAACTGACCGTCAAGAATCGTTATCCTTTGCCTCGTATTGAAGATTTATTTGACCAACTTCAAGGGGCGAACTTCTTTTCAAAAATCGACTTAAGGTCCGGATATCACCAACTACGAGTGCTAGGGGAGGATGTTTCGAAGACAGCCTTCCGAACTCGTTATGGGCACTACGAATTCGTAGTGATGCCGTTCGGATTAACAAACGCACCTGCTGTATTCATGGACTTAATGAATAGGGTGTGTCGTCCTTACTTGGATCAGTTCGTCATCGTCTTCATCGATGACATACTTATCTACTCTGGTAGTAAGGATGAGCATAGTCAACATCTGCGACTAGTCTTAGAAACCCTTCGTTCGGAGAAGCTCTATGCGAAGTTCTCGAAATGCGAATTTTGGATCCGCGAGTCGAATTCTTAGGGCACGTGGTTAGCAAAGAGGGAATACATGTGGACCCTTCCAAAATTAAAGCCATTGAGAACTGGTCAGCACTGAAGACGCCTACAGAAATTCGTCAATTTCTGGGTCTCGCTGGCTACTATCGCAGGTTCATTCAGAACTTCTCCCGCATTGCGAAACCTCTTACAACACTGACCCAGAAGGGCGTGGCCTTTGACTGGGAAGAGAAGCAGGAGAGAGCGTTCCAAATCCTCAGAAGAGCCTTGTGCACCGCACCAATACTATCCCTCCCCGAAGGGATAGAAGACTTCGTCGTCTATTGCGATGCATCAAATCAAGGACTCGGATGTGTTCTGATGCAGCGAGGTAAGGTCATCGCCTATGCCTCGAGACAGCTAAAGACACATGAGGTCCACTACACTACCCACGATCTTGAACTAGGAGCAGTTGTGTTTGCTCTGAAGATCTGGAAACACTACTTGTAAAGTACAAGGAGCACAATCTTTACAGACCACAAGAGCCTACAACATATATTCGACCAGAATGAGCTCAACATGAGACAACGACGGTGGGTCGAGCTACTCAGTGATTACGAATGCGAAATTCGTTATCATCCGGGTAAAGCCAACGTAGCAGCTGACGCCCTAAGTCGGAAAGAATATTCTGGTCGTAGAGTCAAATCATTGACTATGACTATCTATTCACACTTGTCCACACAAATTAAGGAGGCTCAGCTCGATGCTTTGAAACCTGAAAATGTGGCGGGTGAATCCCTGAGAGGGATGGATAAGAACTTGGAGGTTAAGGGTGGCGGAGCTTATTTTCTCATGGATCGGATCTGGACCCCGAAACTTGGTGGTTTCAGAGACTTGGTCATGAACGAGGCGCATAACACTCGTTATTCCGTCCACCCGGGTTCAGATAAGATGTATCTGGATCTTAAAAAGCTATACTGGTGGCCTAACATGAAAGCAGAGATTGCTACCTTCGTAAGTAAATGCCTTACTTACGCAAAGGTCAAGGTCGAATACCAGAAGCCCTCAGGTCTTCTACAACAGCCGAAGATACCGGAATGGAAGTGGGAGCGGATCACTATGGATTTCATAACCAAGTTGCCCAAGACAACGGGTGGACTTGATACCATATGGGTCATTGTCGATAGATTGACCAAGTCCGCACACTTCCTGCCTATCAAGGAAACAGACAAGATGGAGAAACTTACAAGAACTTACATTAGGGAGATTGTACGACTGCACGGTGTTCCCATATCCATTATCTCAGACATAGATAGTAGATTCACTTCGAGGTTCTGGCAGTCGTTACAAAGTTCCCTAGGAACTAGGCTGGACATGAGTACAGCCTACCATCCACAGACAGACGGGCAAAGTGAGAGGACTATCCAAACCTTGGAAGATATGCTGCGAGCCTGTGTGATCGACTTTGGGAAAGAATGGGATACTCATTTACCCCTTGTAGAATTTTCCTATAACAACAGTTATCACACGAGCATAAAGGCTGCTCTATTCGAGGCCCTCTATGGCCGAAAGTGCAGATCCCCTCTGTGCTGGGCTGAGGTGGGTGATACCCAGTTAGCTAAAGGACGAGTTCCTGAAAGCACTCTCACAGGTCCGAAGATCATTCAGGAAACGACAGAGAAGATCGTTCATATTCGTGAACGATTGAAAGCCTCTAGAGACCGACAGAAAAGCTACGCTGATAAACGAAGGAAACCGTTGGAATTCCAGGTGGGCGACCGTGTTCTATTGAAGGTCTCACCCTGGAAGGGCTTGATACGCTTCGGAAAGCGTGGAAAGCTAAATCCAAGGTACATAGGGCCTTTTGAGATTCTCGCAAGAATCGGCCCTGTAGCTTACAAACTTAACTTACCGCGCGAACTCAGTAACATACATTCTACTTTCCACGTCTCGAACTTGAAAAAGTGTATGTCCGACGAGACTCTTGTAATTCCGCTCGACGAGATCGAGAAAAACGAGAGCCTAAACTCCGTGGAAGAACCTGTAGAGGTCATGGACCGTGAGGTCAAGCGAACGAAGCAAAGCCGCATCCCGATAGTGAAGGTTCGCTGGAACGCCAAGCGAGGACCTGAATTCACTTGGGAGCAAGAGGATCAGATGAAACTGAAATATCCTCGTCTTTTTACTTAGTTATTTGTAACTATTTATTTGCTTAAACTCTAATTTCGGGACGAAATTCCCTCTAACGGGGGGATGAAGCGACAACCCGAAATTTTCATTCGTACACAAACCCTACAGTCCAGAACTGCAATTAAAAGTTAAATACTTTTCTGCTAATTTTTAGCCAGTTTGAAGTCCGTTTGAGTATTTTATTTAATTATTCATGAATCAAACGGATAAAAGGAAGTGAATTCTAGAATATCGGGATAGCAATGGGGCAACCAACACCTTAATTAGGTGTTCACGGCCAAACAAAGGTAGTTTGGTCCGTGAACTCTGTCATGGTCGTGAACTCATGCCTTAGGCATGAGTTTACTCCCCAAATCCCTCATTTCTCACTTCCACCTTCAAGAAGACTTACCATTCTCTCTCAAGTAGCATCCCATTCTTCACCCGATCTTCCGAAAACGTAAGTTTCACTTGACTTGATTTGTTGTTATAACCTATCACCTAGTGTTTATTCATCATTTCATCCATTCATTGTTGATTTTCACTTAGATTTTCAAAACACCAAGAACACACACTAGTGTTCTTGGACCTTAAACACCCAATCGAGCTTCTATCTTGTAAGTACACTTGCCCTAGCTTCTTGTGTGCTTAGTATGATCTTAATAACACTTGAAAATCATCAAGAATCATAAGAACAAAGGAGTTTACGGCCAAGGATGTTCTTGGGCCGTAAACCCCTCTTAAGGTGGCTAAATGGAACCTAGTTCCTTCCTAAGCCTTGGATTCCAACCTTGATCCTTCCTAGAAGTGTTTAAGACCTTAAACAACAATCAAAACAACTCCCCATAAGAGTTTACGGCCGTAAACACATAAGGAAATGGTCCTTAGGCCGTAAACTCTACAAGGTAGTATTATTGTGCCCCTAATGCTTTCCTAAGGCTTGAACTTGATCATTGGATTATCAATCTTGACTTATAAGACCTTAAATCACCAAATGGCACTTAGTACCATGAGTTTACGGCCGTAAACTCATGGGGGAAGTGACCTTAGGCCGTAAACTCCATAAGGAGTGGTTCTAGGGCCATAAACTCCAATGTCATGCCATGCAACACTTAGATGCAATCCTTAGGACTTATAGCACTTAAATAAGGTGTTTTACATGTCCTATGATGTCTTAACTTTGCTAATTAGTTGTTTAAAGACTAATTCGATACATATATGTGATATTATATGTTAACTAGGATCATCGTATGTGTACAAGTCTTCACTTGACACCTAGCATCCTATACATTCCGTTCATCCAAACCAGTCACTACAGGTGAGTTCATACCCCTTAATTAACCTTTTAAATGTTTTTAAATGCTTTTATGGGGGGGGATACAAGTTGAACGATAATAGTTATTATATCAATCACATGTGATTAATAACTACCAAACAAATGGATTTCTTACTTTTCAAACTGTGTTATCAAACTGTTTTACTTCAAACTGTTTTACAAATTCTTTTACATATCAAATACTTTTATTAAACTCTTTTAACTTATATTCTGTGTATCTATATAGATATAGTTATATAAGTAGGATTGAAAGGACTTAGGACTGATAGCTCACCTTACTTTCTATTCCTTGTTTGGTTGTGGACTTAGGGCATTCAGCTTATTTGTCCGAAGGTCGTTTGAATCCTAGTTATATATCATGTATATGTGTGTAGATATAAAAGGTTACTTCTTTCATTCAGTTCAATGCCTTTGGGTAGCAAAGGTATAAAAACATGTTCATATACACAAACAACATTACTAGTAAACTATAATAGGTATAGTTTAAGAAGATACTATTACTAGAACAATGAAACATACAATGAGTCAGTTCAGTCATGACTAACACATAGTGATGAGAAACAAACATAACACATAGTGATGAGAAACAAACATAACACATAGTGATGAGAAACAAACATAATACATAGTGATGAGAAACAAACATAACACATAGTGATGAGAAACAAACATAATACATAGTGATGAGAAACAAACATAATACATAGTGATGAGAAACAAACGTAATACACAGTGATGAGAAACAAAACATTCAAGCTAGACAGAGAAAGAACACACAATACAGCTAGCACATACATATACATATACATATACATTACATACAGTTATGTGAGCCACTTAACGGGGGACATGGAACTACCTGTCATGACTCGTTTTGTATCCAAAATCTCCTTAATTGGGGAGCGTATGATTTTGTGTATAGATCTATACTGGATTGACTATCCTACACCTTGCTGCTTGCTACAGTGGGACTTGCAAGTCTACGGGTGCCAAACGTCATTTCTTACGACGTCTTACATCGTCGTTTTACTATAGAGTCGGTAGCAGGATACAGGCCGATCACATGGTACTTTAAATAACAATTAGTTTAAAGTAGTTAGTACAGCAGTAGTTACTTAATACAACACTACAGTACTATTTCATTTTCCCTTTACATTTACTTTGTGATATTCACACAATAAACAATAATGTAAGAACTATATTTTTGGTTAATGATAGTCAGATTTGGGAAAATACACACTCTTACAAGAGACACACACACAGATACTAGATGCCTTGGTAGAAGGCTACTTTTAGTAGGAAACATAGGGTTTTCTAGGAGAGTTCAAACAAATATAAACTTTTACAAAACTTATACATTACAAACATCTTACAAATGCTTTCATACAAACACATACACTAATATACTTATGATCTCACCAGCTTTAAAGCTGATAACTCTTTCAAAATAACTTGTATTCTCAGGTCACCAGTAGACAGGTACCGGTGCCAGGTTCTGAGAAGATGGAGCTCGTTCAAGACTCATCTTTTATTGTTGATGTACATTTTTGGTGTCTATATAACATGATAGAACACACTTGTATGAAATTATATTATTAATGCTATGGATGATGTTGTTGCTTGTTTACTACTTTGCATTGTTGTGATACTGAACATGACGTCCTCCACCCCCGAACGTTTCCGCCGTTCCGGTTTTGGGGTGTGACAGCTTTATAAGACCAAGCTTCTCACCCTGGGGAGCTCCAGTCTTGTTCGTCAAGAAGAAAGACAGATCGTTTCGTATGTGCATCGACTACAGGGAGCTCAACAAACTAACCATCAAAAATCGTTATCCTTTGCCTCGGATTGACGATTTATTCGATCAACTTCAAGGGGCGAACTTCTTTTCAAAAATCGACTGAAGGTCCGGATATCACCAACTACGAGTGCTAGGGGAGGATGTTCCGAAGACAGCCTTCCGAACTCCTTATGGGCACTACGAATTCGTAGTGATGTCGTTCGGATTAACAAACGCACCTGCTGTATTCATGGACTTAATGAATAGGGTGTTTCGTCCTTACTTGGATCAGTTCATCATCGTCTTCATCGATGACATACTTATCTACTCTCGTAGTAAGGAGGAGCATAATCAACATCTGCGACTAGTCTTAGAAACCCTTCGTTCGGAGAAGCTCTATGCGAAGTTCTCAAAATGCGAATTTTGGATCTGACGAGTCGAATTCTTAGGGCATGTGGTTAGTGAAGAGGGAATACACGTGGACCCTTCCAAAATTAAAGCCATTGAGAGCTGGTCAGCACCGAAGACGCCCACAGAAATTCGTCAATTTCTAGGCCTCGCCGGCTACTATCGCAGGTTCATTCAGAACTTCTCCCGCATTGCGAAACCTCTTACAACACTGACCCAGAAGGGTGTGGCCTTTGACTAGGAAGAGAAGCAGGAAAGAGCGTTCCAAACGCTCAAAAGAGCCTTGTGCACCACACCAATACTATCCCTCCCCGAAGGGATAGAAGACTTCGTTGTCTATTCCGATGCGTAGAATCAAGGACTCGGATGTGTTCTGATGCAGCGAGGTAAGGTCATCGCCTATGCCTCGAGACAGCTAAAGACACATGAGGTCAACTATACTACCCACGATCTTGAGCTGGGAGCAGTTGTGTTTGCTCTGAAGATCTGGAGACACTACCTGTACGGTACAAAGAGCACAATCTTTACAAACCATAAAAGCCTACAACACATATTCGAGCAGAAAGAGCTCAACATGAGACAATGACGGTAGGTCGAGCTACTCAGTGATTACGAATGCGAAATTCGTTATCATCCGGGTAAAGCCAACGTAGTAGCTGACGCCCTAATTCGGAAAGAATATTCTAGTCGTAGAGTCAAATCATTGACTATGACTATTTTGGCGGGTGAATCCCTGAGAGGGATGGATAAGAACTTGGAGGTTAAGGGTGGCGGAGCTTATTTTGTCATGGATCGGATCTGGACCTCGAAACTTGGTGGTTTCAGAGACTTGGTCATGAACGAGGCGCATAACACTCGTTATTCCGTCCACCCAGGTTCATATAAGATGTATCTGGATCTTAAAAAGCTATACTGGTGGCCTAACATGAAAGCAGAGATTGCTACCTTCGTAAGTAAATGCCTTACTTGCGCAAAGGTCAAGGTCGAATACCAGAAACCCTCCGGTCTACTTCAACAGCCAGAGATACTGGAATGGAAGTGGGAGCGGATCACTATGGACTTCATAACCAGGTTGCCCAAGACAACAGGTGGACTTGATACCATATGGGTCATCGTCGATAGATTGACCAAGTCCGCACACTTCCTACCTATCAAGGAAACAGACAAGATGGAGAAGCTTTCAAGAACTTACATTAGGGAGATTGTACGACTTCACGGTGTTCCCATATCCATTATCTCAGACAGAGATAGTAGATTCACTTCGAGGTTCTGGCAGTCGTTACAAAGTTCCCTAGGAACTAGGCTAGACATGAGTACAGCCTACCATCCACAGACCGACAGACAAAGTGAGAGGACTATCCAAACCTTGGAAGATATGCTGCGAGCCTGTGTGATCGACTTTGGGAAAGCATGGGATACTTATTTACCCCTTGTAGAATTTTCCTACAACAACAGTTATCACAAAAGCATAAAGGCTGCTCCATTCGAGGCCCTCTATGGCCGAAAGTGCAGATCCCCTCTGTGCTGGGCTGAGGTGGGTGATACCCAGTTAGCTAAGGGACGAGTTCCTGACAGCACTCTCACAGGTCCGGAGATCATTCGGGAAACGACATAGAAGATCGTTCAGATTCGTGAACGATTGAAAGCCTCTAGAGACCGACATAAAAGGTACGCTGATAAACGAAGGAAACCGTTGGAATTCCAGGTGGGCGACCGTGTTCTATTGAAGGTCTCACCCTGGAAGGGCTTGATACGCTTCAGAAAGCGTGGAAAGCTAAATCCAAGGTACATAGGGCCTTTCGAGATTCTCGCAAGAATCGCCCCTGTAGCTTACAAACTTAACTTACCACGCGAACTCAGTAACGTACATTCTACTTTCCACGTCTCGAACTTGAAAAAGTGTATGTCCGACGAGACTCTTGTAATCCCACTCGACGAGATCGAGATCAACGAGAGCCTCAACTTCGTGGAAGAACCAGTAGAGATCATAGACCGGGAGGTCAAGCAAACGAAACAAAGCCATATCCCGATAGTGAAGGTTCGCTGGAACGCCAAGCGAGGACCTGAATTCACTTGGGAGGGAGAGGACCAGATGAAACTGAAATATCCTCTTCTTTTTACTTAGTTATTTGTAACTACTTATTTGCTTAAACTCTAATTTCGGGACGAAATTCCTTCTAACGGGGGGATGATGTGACAACCCGAAATTTCAATTCTGTACAACCATTCACTTCAATAGGAGTCAAAACTGTTTCTGCTAATTTTCAAGCTTTTTGGAATAAGTTTGTGTATTTTAAGATTAGTACTTCAGGAGATAATAGGAGAGAGGATGCCCTAGGGTTTATTGTGCAACAATATTATTCCAAAACTCCAAGAGTTTGGAGTTTACGGCCTAAACAAAGGTGTTTACCGCCGTAAACCCTAGAAGAGAGTATAAATATGACACTTAGTCATTATTTATCACTTTTCACAATTTCAAGATCCAAAACTCAATTCTCTCTCAAGTATCATCGACTTTTCTTCTTGATCTTCAACATTGTAAGTGTTTCTAGCCTTAAAAAGTTGATATCTTACTTAATCTTGTGATCTAACATGATTCCATCCGTCAAATCATTCCAAAAGTGTAGATCTTCAAGTTTCACCAAGAACACACACTAGTGTTCTTGGACTTTTAGCACCTTTTCAAGCTTCTACCTATTAAGTACTTCTATCCTAGAGTATTATAGAGCTTGTTACACTTCTAAACATCAAGAAAACACCCAAGAAACCAAGGATCAAAGGTGTTTACGGTCCAAGATGTTCTTGGACCATAAACCCCAAAAAGGGTGCCAAAGTGTGCCCTAGTCCCCTCTAAGCCTTGGAATCTAGCCTAGATCCATTCCTTGATGTGTTTAGTACTTGAAAACATCAAAATACCACAAACCATTTGGGTTTACGGCCGTAAACCCAAAGGGAAATGGTCCAAGGACCGTAAACTCCTAAAAAAGGAGTGAAATGGTGCCCTAATATCTTCCTAAGGCTTAAACATGTAGTAGGAATGCTTCTTGTGATCTTTAAGACTTCAAAACACAAGAGGGTCAAAGAAACATGAGTTTACGGCCGTAAACTCATGGGTTTACGACCGTAAACTCAATGAGTTACGGTCACAAAACCGTAAACTCAAATAAAGGGTTCCCTTGAACCCTAAACTCAATATCAATGTCCTACAACACTTAGATGCAATCCTTAGGACTTATAGCACTTAAATAAGGTGTATTACATGTCCTAGGATGTCTTAACCTTGTTAATTAGTTGTTTAAAGACTAATTGGATACATATATGTTATATTATATGTTAACTAGGATCATCGTGTGTGTACAAGTCTTAACTTGACACCTAGCATCCTATATATTCCGTTCATCCAAACCACTCACTACAGGTGAGTTCATATCCCTTAATTAACCTTTTAAATGTTTTTAAATGCTTTTATGGGGGGGGGATACAAGTTGAACTATTATAGTTATTATATCAATCAAATGTGATTAATAACTACCAAACAAGTGGATTTCTTACTTTTCAAACTGTGTTACCAAACTGTTTTACTTCAAATTGTCTTACAAACTCTTTTACATACCAAATGCTTTTATCAAACTCTTTTCATGTTAAATACTTTTACTTAAAATCTTTTAACTTATATTTTGTGTATCTCTATAGATATAGTTATATAAGTAGGATTGAAAGGACTTAGGACTGATAGCTCACCTTACTTCCTGTTCCTTGTTTGGTTGTGGACTTAGGGTATTCAGGTTATTTGTCCGAAGGTCGTTTGAATCCTAGTTATATATCATGTATATGTGTGCAGATATAAAAGGTTACTTCTTTCATTCAGTTCAATGCCTTTGGGTAGCAAAGGTATACAAACATGTTCATATACACAAACAACATTACTAGTAAACTATAATAGGTATAGTTTAGGAAGATACTATTACTAGAACAATGAAACATACAATGAGTCAGTTCATTCATGAGTAATACATAGTGATGAGAAACAAACATAATACATAGTGATGAGAAACAAACATAATACATAGTGATGAGAAACAAACATAATACATAGTGATGAAAAACAAACATAATACATAGTGATGAGAATCAAACATAATACACAGTGATGACAAACAAAACATACAAGCTAGACAGAGAAAGAACACACAATACAGCTAGCACATGCATATACATATACATATACATTACTTATAGTTATGTGAGCCACTTAACGGGGGCATGGCACTACCTGTCATGACCCGTTTTGTATCCAGAATCTCCTTAAATGGGGAGCGTATGAGTTTGTGTATAGATCTATACTGGATTGACTGTCCTACACCTTGATGCTCGCTACAGTGGGACTTGCAAGTCTACGGGTGCCAACCGTCATTTGTTACGACGTCTTACATTATCGTTTTACTATAGAGTCGGTAGCAGGATACATGCCGATCACATGGTACTTTAAATAACAAATAGTTTAAAGTAATTAGTACAGCAGTAGTTACTTAATACAACACTACAGTCCTATTTCATTTTCCCTTTACATTTACTTTGTGATATTCACACAATAAACAATAATGTAAAAACTATATTTTTGGTTAATCATAGTCGGATTTGGGAAAATACATACTCTTACAAGAGACACACACACAGACACTAGATGCCTTGGTAGAAGGCTACTTTTAGTAGGAAACATAGGGTTTTCTAGGAGAGTTCAAACAATTACAAACTTTTACAAAACCTATACATTACAGACTTACAAACACTTTCATACAAATAAAGACACTAATATACTTATGATCTCACCAGCTATAAAGCTGATAAACTCTTTCAAAATAACTTGTATTCTCAGGTCAGCAGTAGACAGGTATCGGTGCCAGGTTTTGAGAAGATGGAGCTCGTTCAAGACTCATCTTTTATTTTTGATGTATATTTTTGGTGTCTATATAACTTGACAGAACACACTTGTATGAAATTATATTATTAGTGCAATGGATGATGTTGTTGCTTGTTTACTACTTTGCATTGTTGTGATACTGAACATGACGTCCTCCACCCCCGAACGTTTCCGCCGTTCCGGTTTAGGGGTGAGACAAGATCTAAACTACTTTGTCAAGAAAAGGATACAATTCGATCTTTACTCAAATAAAAATGTGATGGTACGTCTTCAGGACATAGCAATACTTGCTATGTTACATCCTTATAACCTGAGTCTCCTGGAGGGAGAGCGGGCATTGTGTGTATAGATCTATACATGACCGACAATCCCACATCCCGACTGCTAGCTATAGTCCGGCAGACTAGCCATGGGGTGACAAATGTCACATATTCAGTTTCGACACCAGTCTGTCGTCGTGTTCATTGTAGTCCAGCATGGTTACAACTTTATCACATTTTAAACCGTAATTAACCAGGTTAATATTAGGGTAGTTATTCACCAGTAGTTTATTCTTTTTAAGAAATACTACTGTAGTAATCACTTTCCATAATAAAAACAGAACGGTTTTGTGGGGATTTAAAACTACTTATTACAACGGTTTTATGGGGATTTAAACTACTTATCAGAACAGTTTTATGGAGATTTAAAACTACTTATCAGAATGGTTTTATGGGGATTTAAAACCACTTTTTACCATTAAAAGGGAAAACATTCTTTTCATAATTTTATGGATAGTTAAAATTATGTTAGACCTTATTATAAGTACAATATTACTTAAATGGAACAGTTTTATGGAATTAAAACTACTTATCAGTTGTAAAACAAAAAATATAGAATTTTCTTGAAAATAGTCATTCACTCACATTAAACATGTATAACATAAAGGACCTTTAGTGGTTAATTCTATAATTCCTTAGTTTATACATCAGAGTTGTATATAAGTTATATCCGACTTCGGCCTTACTTCCTGTTCCTTGTTTGGTTGTGGGCTTATGGAAGATTCACCCATTTAACTGTCCATTCGATATTAGGGTATATATAACTAGTATAAACTAAGTAATTGCAGAGGGGACTATTGTAGTTATCATTTTATCACATCGGAAAATATAAGATTTTCTGGAGGAACCAACGAACCTTTCCAAGAACTTAGAGTATACTTCATATAACTAAAATACTTATGAAATCACCAGCTTAAATTCTAATCTCCTCTCTTTCAAAATAACTTGTATTCTCAGGAATCCAGTAGACAGGTACACTCCCGATGCTTTTGAGAAGACTGCCTAGTACTGTACTGCGACTCTTGTCTTCGTCTAGTATCTACTTTGATATTTGAATATGTAATGTTTAAACAATTATGTAAAATTTATACTTATTAATGCAATGGTTGTTTGTACTTTGATTACTATAATGAATGTGTTGTGATACTTACATGACGTCCTCTGCCCCCGAACGTTTCCGCCGTTCTGGTTTGGGGGTGTGACAGATTGGTATCAGAGCATTGTTTTTAGTGAACTCAGTATATCAGTCATAAAAGATATACAACTATAAACACATTAGGATAAAAACACTATGACCAAGAATTATACTTTAAAATATAACAATATTTTATAAAAGTATAAGTACATGCATAATATATACTAGAATGAGTATCACAAGAAGAATAAAACAAAAGTATTTGGATGTTGGACATTGCAGTTAAACCTGGACAATTATGTAATCATATATGGGATCAATATAACATGATCAACTATATTCATCTGAGATATGACCAACATGTGTTTGGGAGTGATTGTAGTGTTGCAACAAGTCTAAAACTTACCTAGGTACCAGAAGAATTCTAGAACCAAACATAAACGTTAAAATACTATAGGAGTATTTTAGGATGCTATAAGGACCAAACTGAAAACTTATAAACTTATTATATTTAGAAGTTCAAGATCAATCATATAATTAAAATACTATAGAAGTATTTTAGATACCATAAATAAACTTTTGGGAAATTTTAAAAGTCCTTTTCTGGTAAGTCTATAATTACTAAGTGGATACGTTAGGGTTATATATAGTTGAGATTTTACGGACTTAGAATAACTGATTTTCACTCTACTTCCTTTTCCTTGTTTGGATGTGGTTTTAGAGTAGGATTACTTATTCGAAGGTCTATTTGATCTGGATTATATATAATCGGTACATACTATGTGATTATAGAAGGACTGGAAAGGATCATCTTCGTAAAAATTTAAATTTTATCATAGATCCTTTAGACATTCCTGTTCTTGTATAAACCCCTTAAATAGATGTAGTTACTGCAGCAATCAACAGAAGAGTCAAGGAGGATCCAGCAGAGTTACATTAGGATATTTATTAGGAGGATTCCAAGAAAGAAACAAATGAGAAGTAAAAGAAACTATAGAAACCACCAACTGCCTTTGCCTTATTAAGGACACCGATGGGAGATTCGCATGAACATCCAGGATTCGAACTCTCCATTATGAAGTAATGGGGATCAGTATCAGAATCGGAAGTAAGACAACACAGGAATTCAATATACCTACGGAGGAGAAGGACACCATATAAATACCAGGAGAGAACAAATCATTACCGCCCAGAATAGAACTGAGAACAGAGGAAAAACCATGCGTGTTACATGCGAAGTGTTTGAGTATCTTTTCGTCACTTTAATAACTAGTAAATCGATTCAACCTAGTGAGCTAGTATATACATTACTCACAGTAGGTTTTGAGGTTATCGTCTTTTCTTGTCACGGCTAATAACAATAAATCGGATCACGAAATCTCAATCGAGAGTGATTACTTCTCAAATTCATAAGTCTATTTTATGTAGACTCTATTATGAATTACTTTCAGATCTTTTCGAAAGTTGGAACAAGATATCCACCAACCAAAGATAACTCAGTTCGGATGACACTCGTCTGATAACCATTCTAGAAACTTACTTCTACTCTTTACTAGGACTACATCATTGGGATGTAGGTCAAACCTTTGAGATCAGTATAACGAAACGAAAAATTTATACTCATGTAAATGATTAGAATACATCTAGAGCCAACTATTGTGTCTCACGAGCTCGTGTTCTAATCTTATAACAGAATCATGCCTCCAAAGAAACGTAACCAACCCACTGGCAAAAAACCAATCCTTCAGATAGATGCAGTTGCGTTTCAAGCTACAGTCACAGCAGCCGTAGCAGCTGTCATGGCCCATCTTAATGCTAATAACGCAAATGTTAGCGAAAATGTTATCGACAATCCCGATCATGGTGATAACCAATTTCAGAAACGAGTGCCTACTTGTAAGGACACTCCGAACCTCAAACCTAATATCCTGAAACAAAAGTTCGAGAACGAGAAAGGGAGTTGTTCAACTCAAGAACCTAGCAGAGGGCAACGAACTGGGGCAGTCAATACCCCCATCAGCCCTGTTATTCCAGCACCGACCACACCATACTTAGGAAATCTCCCATATTGCAGCAAGTGCAACTACCATCATCATGGGGCCTGCCGAGTGCTGCATTGCAAAAGATGCAACATGAAGGGGCACACCGCCCGCATCTGTAAGACTCCGGTCAAGTTCATCACTTCAACTACCAATGTTAGAATCAATCCAATATGTCATTTATGTGGTGAAATAGGACACTTGAAGAGGGACTATCCAACAAAAAAGTTTAACGGGGGAGCAGGAGGAGGTTGACCCCAATTTATGGAGAGGCATCAAAGAACCCTGCTATATTTTCGTATGCTTCTAAATCCCAATAATTAATTATAATTATAACTACTCTCTCGCTCGAATCAAATCACAGCACTCGTATAAAACTCGGAACCCTAATAGGTAAGCTATGATGGCTTAGTGTATGCATTAGGGTCATTTATAATTAAGATTTGTAGACATAAAGTGAGTGATCCCGCCTCATTTCCTGTTCCTTGTTTGGTTATGGATTTAGGGTAGGATTGCTTAGTCAACTGTCTTACCAATCTTAATTATACATGACTTGTGTACACCAAGTGGTTATAGAGAGACCTAGCAGGGATCATTTCATGAAAGGTAATAATTTCAAATTGCCAGAACCCTCGTATTATTAGTACTCGCCATGTTCAAATCAAAAAGGGGTTCGTAGCGATATAACAGAATAAACCCGAAAGCGCTGAAAATTTATGTATGTAGGATTGTTCATCATACTAGTAATCATCTCTACCAGAATGACTTAATATCAAATTCGTCGAAAAGTTTCGACATCCTCATCCGACATGGTTTGACCTGATCCTTACCGTGCAAAATTCTTTTGTTGTATAAAAAGAACTTCTTCCTTAATCAGTCGTCAGATGAAATTATTCCAATCCATAACGCAAACCCTTATATCATCTCTTAACTCAAGACCTCAGAAGTACCTGTGACATCCCCTAATTTCTTGGCCTGAAAAGACCGATTTAATTTATGCTTTTAAAACAAAGTCAGAGAAATCCTTTTAAAAGATGTTGCAGAATTGGTCCCCAAAACAAAACATGATAAAATTTATCAAAACCTTTCTTTAAGAAAGTATATATTTTCCTTTTATATCAAAACCTCGGGATGTCATGTTCCGATACAGATCAAAAGCATAAACAAGACATTATAAGCCTTTCAACAGTTATTTACAACTACTGGCCTATAATCCAAAAAATCACTCATCGTCATCATCCGACTATGCTCGGGGTCCACTACCTGTAATATAAAAAGTTGAGTGGGTCAGGCTTGGAATCCTGGTGAGCATATAGGGTTTTCAACCCACAATAAATAAATTTATTATACTTAAACATCAATCTATCAACCAAATTACCCCCAACCCCATTATCTTATTTATTTCTTAAGGATTTACCCTACGATTCAACTATCACTCATTCCTAAGGATTCATCATATGGAATAGGCACGAAGTCACATCGTCGCCAGGGTTTATACAATAGGCACTAAATCCATAGCTGCCAGGGTTTATACAATAGGCACTAAGTCCATAGTTGCCAGGGTTTATACAACATGTGCTAAGTCCATAGCTCTTATTTATCGACAGTATTATTCACAGGAATCTCCCTGCCATACATGTCAATGGGTTTTTAGAGTACGAATGATGAAAATATAGTTCACACACCCACAAGTTGCGAGCCTACTAGTGTTCCACAGATCATCTAGAATAATCCATGGTTGTCATCCATACTCTGCTGAATGACGGGGGCCAACGTTTGGGTAAGGGCTTTTCTCATATTTCACCACTCACCCTCAACTCATGATCTATATCACTGATCATCTCATTTATCCAACTCACCTTTCATCACACACCCACTATTTCATCTACCCATGTTTTACCCAACATTTTTGTAGATAAAAATACATATACAGTTTAAATTATTTAAAAACCTGTATAAATCATTCCTTCAACATCCATCTCAAATAAACAAACAATATATATTCACACAACACGTATTTTATATAAAAACTTCATATATATGTGTAAGGTGAAAGTAACTACATACTCACATGATTTAATGATAATCGGGAAGCACTTCGTTTCTTAAAACGACCGTTTCTAATAAAACCAGGAGTTTTATTCAGAAACCGGGCTCTGCAAGGGTCGGGCTTCGAAACCGAAAGATAATTTTCTCGGGCTTCTCGGGCACTTCGGGACGTGTTTCGGGTGCTGTAATTGATATCGGGGCTTCGGCGAATGTCAAAATAGTAAAAATATTGAAAAAGGGGTGAAAATGGACAATTTTCCAAAATTACCCGGGAGGTCTCGCACCCTTCTATTTATAGGTGCGAGGCTCCTGATCGGACGGCTGGAAGGAAGCCACGCGGCAGCAGATGCGAAGAGAAGTCACATGGCTCGCACGTGCGAGGGTCCTGCTGGAGGCTTCTGATTGGACCGAAGTCTAGGGTCTGAGGGGTGAGTCAGCAGTGAAGGCACAAGGTAGCAGGTGGCGAAGGCACGTGGCGTCTGCAGAGCGAAGCAGCTGGCTCGGATGCGAGAGTCATCGCGACACGCATCGGATGCGAGAGCTCGCCACCAAGGCACACGCGTCAGATTCTTATTAGACCACTTCGGATGGCTCTCCGGTTCGGACACGCTTCTGATGACACAGCGATTTCGGACACGTGGCACACATGCAGCGATGGTGACGTGGCCGAAGTATGACTATGCGAATTTTCTCGATTTTTGTGCAAAAACTTCTAAAATCCATAACTTTTGCATACGGGCTCCATTTTTGACGTTCTTTATATGCACGCGTAGGTAAAATTACGCTCTACAACTTTCATTTAGACTTCGTCGGCTAATTTTAAATTTAATTTTTATATTATTATTTTTAACAGACCGGGACAGGAAATCCGTTAAAAATTCATAACTTCTTCATCCGACGTCCGTTTTCGTCTGTCTTTTTACAGTTGTGCTACTATTTACGAGACCTTCGATTCTTGTTTAGGTTGTGTTGGCTAAAAATCACTCGATCTAAAATTCGAGTTTTTAGCTGTCTACTGCTAAGCTGAAACTTAGAAAAATCATAACTTCCTCATACGAAGTCAGATTTGGGCGTTCTTTTTATACATACTCTCGGTTTAACGAACACTACGACTTTCGTTTAGATCACTAAGGCTAAAAAGTAGTTTATCAAAAACTCACTATTTACGACATTCGGCACCGTGTGGGTTTTGTCGCAAAACTTCGACAGGTCATAACTTCTTCGTTATAACTCGGATTTCGGTATTCTTTATATATATGTAACCCTTGTCACGACCACTACAACTTTCTTAATAGATATCGGCTTTATCTAATATTTATTTTTCGACGCTCATTTTTATTCTTAATTAATTAAACCCTAATAATTAAGCATAAAACACATAATTCACATAATATTCACATAATTCCTTTTCTTTTCTTCAAAATGAGTTGCAAACGTTAACCTAGACTATCAAATCAATATTAATACCTAGCCTAGAAACACGGGCATTACAGTACCCATGCGAGGGGTACCACACCTTCTAGCGTGCTCAATAGATAGGAAAACTCGAAGAGAAAAAAACCAAAGAAGTCTCAGAAGTCAGTAACCACCTGTAGAATACCCAATAAACCTCATAGAAAGACAAACTGTGCCGAAAGTCAAGTTCAAGAATAGAGAATAAGAACTCATTAGGTTAATCTATCGCTGCTAAGTGTATACGTGAGAGTAGTATATAATTTCGACTTAACAAGATTTAGGATGTGTGATTCCGCCCTATCTCCTGTTCCTTGTCTGGTTGTGGACCTGGGGCAGAGTCACTCATCCGAACATTTTTTCAAGTCTAAAGTATGTACGACTTGTATACATGAGGTAATGTGGATGAACCAAGTATGAGTCTTATCGTGAACTTCAGAGCAAAAGCTCGCAGGCTTACTACAACAAACGGAGATGCCTGAGTGGAAGTGGTAGCGGATTACAATGGGATTCATAATCAAGTTATCCAAGACAATAAGTGGACTTGATGCCATTTTGGGTAAAGCATGGGATACGCATTTACCAACTAGTCGAGTCCTTTACCATACTAGCATTAAATGTTTCTCCATTCGAAACCCCCTATGGTCGCAAGTGCAAACGCTTTTTTCATTAGACTAAAGTAGATGACAGGCAACTAGCTTGAGGTCCAATTTCCAGACAGCACCTTCGCTGGACCGGAATTCTTCCGAGAGACTACATAGAAGAGAGTACAAATCCAGGAGCGACGTGAAACTCCCAAAGTCAGACAGAAAAGCTACGCCTTCGATAAGAGAAAACCGTTGGAATTCTAGGTTGTTGACCATGTCACGTGAAGGTCTCACCCAGAAGGGTAGGATACGCTTGGGAAAGCATGGAATATTAAATCCAAAGTACACAAGACCATTTGAGATTCTTACTAGATTTGATTCAGTAACGTACAGACCCTGACTACCTCGAGTATTCAATATAATACACCCTACCTTCCACGTCCTTATCTTTCAACCTGTTTGCCCGATGAGACTCTTGTTATCCCACTCGATTAGATCAATGTAAACGAGAACCTCAACTTTGTGGAAGAATCTGTGGAAATCCTAGACAACAATGTCATTAGGACTAATCAAATCCTTGCCCCTATTGGTGAAGGTCCGTTAAGATGCATAGCGAGGGCCTGAATTCACTTGGGAGCGTGAGGATCATCAGGAACATAAGTATCTACCTCTTTTCCCTTCATCCGTAAGTATGCCTTAGACTTAATTTCGGGACGAAATTCCCTCTAACAGGGGGATAATGTAACACCAGTCAAATTTAGGTCAAAAATAAATTGTTCAAAAATCTAAATTGGGATAAATAAAGTGGTAGAGATCGTAACTAGGTTTCCGTACATATAAAGAACGCCGAAATCCAAGTTATAACGAAGAAATTATGACCAATCGAAGATCCGCGAAAAAACCGGCACAACGTTGAGCGACGTAAAAAGTGAGTTTACAATCGAATGCTTTTTAGCCTTAACAATCAAAATAAAAGTCGTAGAATATGTTAAACCGAGAGTTTACATAAAAAGAACGTCAAAATCTGACTTCGTGTGAGGAAGTTATGATTTTTCTAATTTTCGGTTTAGCAGTAGACAACTAAAAACTCGAAATTTAGATCGAGCAACTTTTGGCCAAAACAACCTAAACGAGAATCGGAGATCTTATCAAAAGAAATCCAACAGTAAAAAGACAGACGAAAAAGGACGTCGGATGAAGAAGTTATGAATTTTAACAAACTTTTCTTGTCCCGGCCTGTTAAAAATATAACTTTAAAAAAAAATTTAAAATTAGCCAATGGAGTCTAAACGAAAGTTGTAGAGATTGATCTCACCTACGCGTGGATATAAAGAACGTCAAAAACGGAGTTAATATGCAAAAGATATGAATTTGTGAAGTTTGGAAAATACAAGTACGCCCCGCGTACTGATTTACGCCCAGCGTACACAAGAACATGGCCTTGAATTGACCACGTCGCCCCTCCGTCGCATGCATACACGTACCATCCACGTCCGAAGCTCGGTAACCGAAGATGCACCACGTATCAACGAACGTAGCATGTACGAGCCTACGCCCCGCGTACCGGAACGCCCAACGTACGAGGACCAGTTACACCCCTATAAATAAGATGCGAGGGTATCCGGAATTGTTTAGAAAATTTCAAACTCTCTCATCTCTCATACCCTCTATAACCTCTCTAGACTACCCCGAAGCCCCGATATCATATCCAACACACGAAGAACATCCCGAGACACCAGAAGTCAGCAAAAATAGAGTCTTTCGGTTCTAAGCCCGGCCCCCGCAAGGCCCGGTTTTTCAGAAATAAAGCCTTTCTAGAAACGAAGTGCTGCCCAATTATTCACTAATATCAAGTGAGTTCATACCGCTATAATCTACATTTTCAAATGATTTTAAATGCTTTTTAACGGGGGGATACAAGTTGAACACAATTTAACTGTGTTAATCATTGCATGTGATATCAATCACATAAAAGATTTCCTTATGCTTTTAAGGATTACCAAATACTTCCATAATGACTTTAAGTCATGTATACTCTTTTAAAAGTCACATAAACTCTTTTTAGAATATCGTTAAACTCTTTTAGAAAGAACGTATAAATTATAATAGGTACAATTTATGAAACCAACGAGAAATCTATTTTCTAGATAAGTATACGAGATCTAAAATACTTTGTCAAGAAAAGGATACAATTCGATCTTTACTCAAATAAAAATGTGATGGTACGTCTTCAGGACATAGCAATACTTACTATGTTACATCCTTGTAACCAGAGTCTCGTGGAGGGAGAGTGGGCATTGTGTGTATAGATCTATACTGGACCGACAATCCCACATCCCGACTGCTAGCTACAGTCCGGCAGAACAACAATGGGGTGACAAATGTCACATATCCATTTTCGACACCAGTAGGTCGTCGTGTTCATTCTAGTCCAGCATGGTTACAACTTTATCACATTTTAAGCCCTAATTTACCAGGTTTATATTAGGATAGTTATTCACCAGTAGTTTCTTCTTTTTAAGAAATACTACTGTAGTAATTCTCTTTCCATAATCAAAATGGAACAGTTTTATGGGGATTTAAAACTACTTATTAGAACGGTTTTATGGCCATTTAAAACTACTTATCAGAGCGGTTTTATTGAGATTTAAAACTACTTATCAGAACGGTTTTAAGGGGATTTAAACCACTTTTTACCATTAAAACGGAAAACATTCTTTTCATAATTTTATGGATAGATAAAATTATGTTAGACCTTATTATAAGTACAATATTACTTAAATGGAACAGTTTTATGGAATTAAAACTACTTATCAGTTGTAAAATACAAAATATAGAATTTTCATGAACTTAGTCATTTACTCTCTTTAAACTAGTATAACATAAAGGACCTTTAGTGGTTAATTATATAATTCCTTAGTTTATACATCAGAGTTATATATAAGTAATATCCGACTGACAGTGGAATGTGTGACTTCCGCCTTACTTCCTGTTCTTTGTTTGGTTGTGGGCTTAGGGAAGATTCACCCATTTATCTGTCCATTCAATATTAGGTTATATATAACTAGTATAAACTAAGTAATTGCAGAGGGAACTATTGTAGTTATCATTTTATCACATCAGGAAAATATAGGATTTTCTGGAGGAACCGGTGAACTTTTCCAAGAAGTTAGAGTATACTTCATATAACTAAAATACTTATGAACTCACCAGCTTAAATGCTGATCTCCTCTCTTTTAAAATAACTCGTATTCTCAGAAATCCAGTAGACAGGTACACTCCCGAGGCTGTTCAGAAGACTGCCTAGTACTGTACTGCGACTCTTGTCTTCTATTGTATCTACTTTGATATTTGAATATGTAATGTTTAAACACATATGTAAAACTTATACTTATTAATGCAATGGTTGTTTGTACTTTGATTACTATAATGAATGTGTTGTGATACTTACATGACGTCCTCCGCCCTTGAACGTTTCTGCCGTTCTAGTTTGGGGGTGTGACATAGATCTTCCAATCAAATTTACTTTACCAGTGCGCCAAATCATTTCTGATTCAGCAGCAATTAGCAAACAGGTAATATCGATAAGGGTCACGTCGTGGTCCGTCATATAGAAATCTGTAACGAACTCACTATATTACTCAGGAAGTGACTGAAGAACCAAGTCAACAACCAGTTTCCTTGGGAAGACGAAACCCAACATTCCCAACCTGTCAATATGCAACTTCATCTCCAAGACGGGAGCACATACAAACTTTCCATCTTTGTGTTTGATTGCCAATAGGGCTTGAGTGACCTTGAACTTTTCAAGTTGAAGAACACGTGGGTCAGGGAGAATAGTTGGAGGAGGTGGAGGAAGTGAAGTATGATTTCCATTATCACGATCGAAATGTGGAACATCATCTCCATGAGGAAAGCTATTTCCAAAAGGTTCGGGAAGACCATAGTTGTCAGAACTAGACATCTACAAGGGGAGAAATTCGAGTTAGTTGATTTAAGTCCTTAATATAACAACCAAATGAAATATTAAGGGTAGTACCCAACACAATATTTTACAATTCGGAAGAGGGATGCCATAATCCAGTTGTAAAATATTTGAAGGTAGGTAAATGACGATTTACCAATTTCCACAATGAAAAAGGTTTTAAATGAATTGAAATTCCTAGATTCTTTTGAGATTCATTGAACTTTTCAATGGCACGTTTAATCTTGATTATGCCCGTCAAGTTTGTGACTAGGATACTGAGGATCACAAACAAGGTGTGAATAACCATGCAAATTAGCTTGGCACTCTCGATGTCATTAACCACCTAATCAATGTGCCGGTTAACCAAACACACGCCATTGATCAATGATAATTTATGAGAAACCCATTGTCATCCTTCATTAGTCCATATTAGTGTGTCGGTTAACCACACACGCTCCTCTAACTGACTAATAAGGTGCAATGTTCAATTTCATGGATTAGCACGAAATTCACATTTTTGCTAAAGTAACTAAGATTGGGAATTTATAAAAGGTTTAGTTAATTTATATTTCATTATACTTTTAATGGGGATTTAAATGTCGTGCGGTGGGTAAAAATGGATACACAATGGCGGTCATTTTACAGGCCGCGTCCTTAAACACTCATTATAGACCAGTTTCGTGAATGAGGCCTACTAACGGCAAGACTAGCTTTTTTTTAACTTATACATATATAATATATTAGTGTTTTAATGTTATATAGTACAAGGGTGTATTTTATACATTTGAAATACTAGGTGGTTTAATCTATTAATTAAACTAGACTTTTATATTAATTAAACTCAAACCACATAATTATGGATTTATTAATGCTCTTTTAATTAATCTTTTAATTAATTATCAACAAAGCCATAATTAAACTTTTAAGTCTAAATTTAAGTTATGAAGCCAAAAGGTTTAGAATTTAATATTTCACAACTAAAACTTTTAATGAAATTTTAAATTTCAAAACTTGAGGGTAAGTTTTGAAACTCTTCAAAACCTTTTAGATTCTGAAACTTGATGGCAAGTTTTGTAACCTTTCAAGACTCTTGAATTCCATAACTTAAGGAGTTAATTTGTTTCATGAATGAGACTTTTCAAGTTCCATAACTTGAGGACACGTTATGAAACTCTTCAAGAAACATTTAATCAAACTTTAAACTAATAAAATAATCATATCATTTTTTCTTTTACTAAATTGATCTAATTGACTCTTGTAGCAAAATGATTCAAATTTTACAAATAATTAGTTTTTCACAAAATCAAGTAATTATCTTAAAACTTGGTAATCATCATGTTATTGGATGGATATAATCATTACCATATCAACAAAATCAAATTTTACGAACCAAAATAGTTTGTGGTATTGATCTTAATCCAAAACAGGCCAAAAACTCGAAAAATTATGCCAACAGACTTCCCAACTCGTTGAGTCAGGGCATGGACTCGACGAGTTCGTCCCCAGATGATCCAACTCGGCGAGTCCACTCATGGGGCTCGTCGAGTTCATCAGTCAAACAACAAAAATTGAAAATTTTCAGCTTTGAAAATTAACACAATTGCATCAATATAACAGAAAACACCCATGACTCTGATACCACTGTTGGGCTTTATGTACTCTAACATTCTATGGTGCACATACAACCCTAATGCCTTGGTCTAAGTTTTCTCTAATTATACATGCAACAAAATCATCCAAAGCATGAAACCTATAACTAGCATACAAATGAAGATATACAACATAAAAAAACTAGTTGGAAAATTACCTCTTTGTTGTAGCTTGTAGAACTTGGCCTTTAAGAGCTTAGCACCCCAAGTGTGATGCCTCAGACAAGTCACAAACACCATGAACAAATGGAAGATGATTATAGAGAGCTTAGAAAAACTCAAAAGCGGCTAGGGTTTAACCTTAGGAGTCTTAGGGCCGATTTTAGCAAGCTAGGGGCTTTATTTATTGTTTGGAATTCGTAGGGTTTCAACATGTAAGCCCTAATTCACTTGGGCTTTTAATGCCATAACTTTTTAGGCTTATGGACTAACTCTTCATGGACTCTCACAAAGATTTAGTCCATTCCTAATCAACATGGATCATTAGCCCAAACTATAAAGATCATTCATTTACATAATCAGTCCCTACAAATTTAATTAGTCTCTTTTGATCACTAAATTAATTCCAAATTAATTCTTGAACAATACCAATTAAATAATATGATTTCGGAATTAATATATTATTCTTATAATATATTAATAAATCACAAATAACCTCTTTCTCAAATATCCATCCTATCAAATTGTCCGGATGAAGGCAACCCGAAATGGACCATGCTGCTCTCGGGTCAAGTACATACCAATTATAGTTATGGGCTTAGAAACTTAATCCAACAGATGGGGGTACACCTGAAATTTTCAAGGATTGGAGGTTAATGAGGAATTTATGGAATTCTTATCTTTTATCATAGGAACAGTGGTTGGAATGACGTGCCAGGGAGTCACGGGTTAATTAAAGGCTTTTGGTGCATCTTATGGATTTGGGATTAGTGGAAAATTCTCAATTATGTGTTTGGGGTTCTTTTCAGATAAGGCATTTGATTCCTTGTTTTGAGCTGAGTAGTGATGGTTGTCCTTAATCGGCTAGCATCAGCATGAGCAAGGATTTGTCTGTCATCAGTAGAAAGGTCATGTTTTGAATGGGTTCGATTATTGGAAGTCCATCATATGGTAGGGTTGAATTATATTGGGGATCTGGTTGGTGGTCGAAGGCATATGTTTTCGGTTATCTGTAAAATTTGTTCAGGCCGAAGAGGTTGTTCAGTTTGGTTGTGAAGTTGAGTCTGCGTGGGAGCAGTTTTGATTGGTTCTGTTTTTCTCGGAGCCCGACATTGTTCAAGATTTTCAATTTCATGTATATCGGTTGGATACTCGTTGGCATAAGGAAAATTCGAGGTTCATTCTTCGGTAGGGATGGTGATATCTTCTATTTTGGGTTCGACATCAGTAAGGGTGTGTGGTCATCAGAGTGAGGTGACTTCCCCCATCATTTTGGGATCCAGTGTGTTCAGTTAGGATCGTTTAAGCCGATAAAGGAGATAGTGAGGAATGATTTCGAGGACGGAATCTAATTTAAGTGGGGGAGAGTTGTAACACCTGGAATTTGAGGAGCAACATTGGGTATAAATCAGCTTTTGGGTATTGGACACAACGTGGTTGAGGAACCAACACAGCGTGTCGAGATAAGAAAAGGCGCAGGCCTCATTAACAGCAACATTACGTGTTGTCTCCTGGAACACGGCGTGTTGGTCGCTGGAAATGAAACCCAAATCTTCCGGGTTTTTCTCCTTATTTAAAGGAATGAGATGCCTAGGGTTTATTCACACTCAACCCCTATCATCCCTTGGGCTCAGAAGGAAACCCTAATCATTTTTCCCTCTCATTTATGATCTAGTGTGGTGTTCTTGGAGCCAAAGAAGGAAGCAAGATCCAGCAAGCAAGTCCCTCATCTTTTAGCTTGGTATTCTTTTGGACCTTTATAAGTGTCCAAGATCCGATTTTTATCATTCCAAGTACACATGGTGTACTCCAAATGCAATAATTACAATAATGACATTAGGGCTCCTTATGCGCAGTTTCTTGAACTTAGGGACCAAAATGCAACATAATAAAATTATAGGGTTCAAATTTGAAGTACCTTATCATCTGGATGTTACGAAAACCGTAGTGACAAATGTCTTTTCACTTTTAGCAAGTTCTTGTGCTCGACGAGCATAATAGGTAGAGTCTTTTACCTTTGGTTTATAAGGAACATCAGCTGAATAGTCATTTGCATACTGGTTTGCGAGACCACATTTTTGACAAACAATCTTGGGTTTGGCTGAGTTCGAAACTACCTGAGGTTCCGAGGAGTGATTTGGAATTTTGGGTTGATAAGTTGGTGGATTTTCAGTTGGTTTAATATAAGGTTGAGGATTACTTTGGTGTAGAGCTTGAAAGCGGTTTTGAGATATTTTTTTATTGGAATTCCATGGTTGTCTATACTTCATAGACAGAATTTATACTCTTGCTGGAAATGATGTTCTGAATCTTCTACTTCTGAATCATAATTTTCTTCATATGGATAGTTCAGAATTGGTGGAACAGGGGCAACAGGTAGAACGGGTTCAGTAGGTTGAACATGTAGAACATGTGGGATAGGTGGAACATATCCAAAAGGGTCTGAGACAACTAGGTTCGAAAGTAGTGGATTAACCGAACTGACTAGAGCGAGAGGATCTCCAGAGAGTTCTCTCAACGTTTGAGAAATGTTTTATTCATGACCTTGCAGTTCGTCAAACAATTGGTAAATATTTACTTTATTCAGAGATCCATTACTCTAAAGACAAGACTTAACATTTGCCCATCCTTTTCCAAGACTGTTTATAAACTTGTGGTTGTACCCGAGAGGAGTTTGGAAAACTCCATGCACCGTCATGGTGTTCACCACGATCCTATATCGATTTGATGTAGAGGCTGTTGGATAAGGTGTCTAAGTCCATAACTATATTTGAGATGTACTTGACCCGACCCGGCGTGGTCCATTTGGGTTGCACGTCACCCGAACAATTTATATGGATAATCTTTTGATAATAGTATAAGTTATGATTTATTAATATAGTATAAGTTCTAATATATTAATATGAAATCCTATTATTTAATTAGTATTGATCTAGAATTAATTTAGAATTAATTTGGTGATCAAAAAGGTGACTAATTAAATATGGACTCTTGTATTTATATAGTGTGGGTTATTGCTTATTTACAATGGGCTAGGCTTGCATGGAAAGTCCATGGATAGTCCATGGAGCTTTAACCCATGGATCTCATGGAAATGAAAGGTCATGGGTATTAGGGTTTACATGGATGTAACCCTAATCCACCACACTTTATAAAGGAGTCCTTGGCACTTGAAATGGCACTAGTGTGTGTGTGAGCAAAGGTGGCCGATTTCTAAAAGTGTTCATACTCTCTCTAAAGGTTTCCAAAGTTTGTGGTGATTTGTGACTTCCATTTGAGGCATCCACATTATTGGTGCTAGGCGCTCAAACTCCAAGCAATCAACCACTACTAAAAGGTATGTAATTCTATGAGTGTTCTATGATTCAAATACCCCACAACATGCTAGTTAGAATGTAAACCTTGGAATGTTATTATTTGCATGTATCTTAGAGAAAACATAGATCCAAGGTTTCTAGGGTTGCATGTACACCATAGGAGTGTTACAATGCTCAAAACCTTCAGTGGTATCAGAGCCTAGGCTTGTTTTATTGATACTTGATGCAAACTTGTTTTTCAAAACCAAAATCTGCCCAGACTGGAAAACTCGATGAATTCTGGTCAAAAACTCGCCGACTTCATGAGTTAATACATGAACTCGACGAGTTCCTTATAGAACTCGACGAGTTTGTCTTCCAGTTTGCAGTTTTTCGAGTTTGGCTGCTGGAAATGGACTAGAAATATTACCCTAAACTGTTTTGGTCTTATAAAACTTGTTTTAGATGGTGTAATGTTTATGCTAATCGATTTTCAATGGCTATTATCCAAATTTTAAGCTTTGTATGGTTTATTTATGATTCTTGAAATTGTTGATATGGATATTCATACACTTATGAGTTTAGAAGATCATAGGAATTATTTTCAAATATTTTGTTAGTTTAATTCTTGATGTTGATGTGTTTAATGGAACCCATAATTTTTCCTCAAGTTATGGATTACTAAAAGTCACTCTTTTAAAGTCCATTAAAGAAACACATAAGTTACATGAAAATGAAGAGTCTTCATTTTAATAAATCATTAACTCATAAGTTATGAAAGATGAAAAGTTTTGGAAGTTACAAAACTTTCCCTCAAGTTTTGGAACATGTAAACTCACTTTAAAAACTTTAGTTCCAACCCCTAGAGTTTTAAAAGTTAAAATTCAACCCTTATACTTTATAATATTATATGTGACAACCCGAAATTTCTTTTCTGTACAACCATTCAATTCAATAGAAGTCAGAACTGTTTCTGCTAACTTTCAAGTTTTTTGGAATAAGTTTGAGTGTTTTAAGATTAGTACTTCAGGAGATAACAGGAGAGAGGATGCCCTAGGGTTATTGTGCAACAATAATGTCCCAAAACTCCAAGAGTTTGGAGTTTACGGCCTAAACAAAGGTGTTTACGGCCGTAAACCCTAAAATGGGATATAAATATGACACTTAGTCATTTTTTACCACTTTTCACATTTTCAAGATCCAAAACCCAATTCTCTCTCAAGTATCATCCGACTTTTCTTCAAGATCTTCAACTTTGTAAGTGTTTCTATCCCTAAAAATTTGATATGTTACTTAATCTAGTGATCTTACATGATTCCATCCGTGAAATCATTCCAAAAGTGTAGATCTTCAAGTTTCACCAAGAACACACACTAGTGTTCTTGGAGTTTTAGCACCTTTCAAGCTTCTCTATTGTAAGTACTCTTACCCTAGTGTGTTATAAGGCTAGTTACACTTCTTAATCACCTAGAAAACACAAGGAATCAAAGGATCAAAGGTGTTTACGGTCCAAGAACACCTTGGACCGTAAACACTAACAAAGGGGCCAAACTGGCCCTAGTCCCTTACCAAGCCTTGGAAACTAGCCTAGACCCCTTCCTTGATGTGTTTAGTACTTGAAAACATCAAAAGACCATAAACCATTTGGGTTTACGGCCGTAAACCCAAGGAGTAGTGGTCCAAGGACTGTAAACTCCTTAAAAGAGTGAAATGGTGCCCTAATCTCTTCCTAAGGCTTAAACATGAAGTAGGAATGCTTCTTATGATCTTAATGACTTCAAAACACCAAATGGTCAAGTACCATGAGTTTACGGCCGTAAACTCATGGGTTTACGACTGTAAACTCAATGACTTATGGTCACCAAACGGTAAACTCCAAGGGAGTTTACCCCTGAACCCTAAACTCAATTACAAGGTCCTACCACCCTTAGATGCAATGCTTAGGACTTATAGCACTTAAATCAAGTGTTTTACATGTCTTAGGATGTCTTAAATTTGGTTAATTAGTTTTTTTCTGACTAATTGGATACATATATGTGTTATTATATGTTAACTAGGATCATTGTGTGTGTACAAGTCTTCACTTGACACTTAGCATCCTACATCATCCGTTCATCCAAACCACTCACTACTGGTGAGTTCATACCCCCTTAATTAACCTTTTAAATGTTTTCCAATGTTTTTAAATGCTTTTATGGGGGGGATACAAGTTGATCAATTATAGTTATTATATAAATCACATGTGATTAGTAACTACCAATCTAGTGGATTTATTACTTTTCAAACTGTGTTTTCAACAAACTACTTTTCAAACGGTTTTACAAGCTCTTTTACATATCAAATGGTTTTATCAAACTCTTTTACATGTCAAATACTTTTACTTCAAATCTTTTACACTTATATTCTGTTAAATGTATATCTTTATAGATATAGTTATATAAGTAGGATTGAAAGGATTTAGAACTGATAACTCACCCTACCTCCTGTTCCTCGTTGGGTTGTGGACTTAGGGTATCGGTTATTTATCCGAAGGTCGTTTGAATCCCAATTATATATCATGTATATGTATATAGATATAAAGGTTCATTCATTCTATATTCAGTTCCAACACTCTTGAGTAGCAAGGGTGTATAAACCTACTTGGACATTCAATTTACATTCCAGTAAACTATTATAGGTATAGTTTAGGGGATACAAATTTCTATTCCTATTACAAGGAATTACACAAGAGTCAGTTCATTCATGAGTCTATACTACTATATGAAGAGATACTATTACTTGTTATACAAAGAGAAATACTATATACTATATAGAGAGAGATACTATATATATACTATACGGGACTGACCATCCTACACCTGGCTGCTAGCTACAGCGGGACCTGTTCATCGACGGATGTTCTCGGTTGTACTCTTCGGCGAGTTTCCACGCCGTGATTATCCTAAGGCAAACGGATACGATTTCAATGATTATATAATTTTCCCTATTACTTTTATTTTGTGACACATTCACATAAACGATGAGGTAGACTATATTTTTATAATAATAGTTGTTCAGGGAAAAATCTTCATTGATACAGAAATGCAAACCTTCAAAGCATTCGGGTCTTGGTAGAAGACTACTTTTTATACTAGTAGGAAATATGGGATTTTCTAGGGTTTTCACACTTATACTAAATATTTCATTAAACATTTACATGTCTTTCATAACAGCTTTTCGAATCAATGACACCATAATACTTATGAATTCACCAGCATTATGCTGATCTACGCTTTCAAAATAACTTGTATTCTCAGGTCACCAGTAGACAGGTACGATGACCAGGTTTTGAGAAGACGGAGCACAGACAAGACTCGTCTTTTATTTTGATTACATATTTTGGTGTCTTATTACAATGAAAGAACACTCATGACACCATAATACTTATGAATTCACCAGCTTTATGCTGATCTACGCTTTCAAAATAACTTGTATTCTCAGGTCACCAGTAGACAGGTACGATGACCAGGTTTTGAGAAGACGGAGCACAGACAAGACTCGTCTTTTATTTTGATTACATATTTTGGTGTCTTATTACAATGAAAGAACACTCATGTATTAAAACTTTACTTTTAATGCAATGGATGATGTTGTTGCTTCTTTACTACTTTGCACTGTTATGATACTTTACATGACGTCCTCCACCCCTGAACATTTCCGCCGTTCTTGGTTTTGGGGTGTGACAGATTGGTATCAGAGCATTGTTTATAGTGAATTGAGTATATCAACCCATAAAAGATATACAGACTATAAATACAATGGGATTAAAATACTCTGACCAAGAGTTTATACTTTTAAATAATAAAATATTTAATTAAGTATACGTGCCTGCATTCATACTAAAATCAATGTCACTAGGACAGAACAAAAGTATTACGATTGTTGGGCAGCACAAGTAGACTTAGAGACATATAGTCAAAACTGGGAAGATATAGCCTGATCAACTATATTATCCGAGGGTTGACTAGCATGTGCCTAAGTGTGGTTGCGAGGTTGCAACAAGTCTAAAAACTTACCCACAATACCACAATGAGAACAATAGAACATAAACCTAAAATACTATAGGGGTATTTTGTGCTACTATAAACTACTTATGTGCTAGATTCTTACATCCCTTTTCTCGGGTAGATAATGGCTGGATTCCATCCCTACGGCAACTTATACTTCCCTAACCAAGGTAATGGAGGAGGGTTTGAAGTTGATCCAGAAAATGACCACCCAATCCCCGTGGATGGTCACCAAGCCGAAGGCTTCGCAGATGGTTCTGACATCGAGCTCTTGTGACAACCGTCAAAATTCGAGTCGGTTCTAGATTTGAATAAACTTAGTTGCACATATACGCACGACACATACTGGACTTAGTGACTAAAAGCTCAGTTATAACCTACTAGAAACTTGGAAGCAACTTGAAACAATGCATAATGTACTTAGATTTCACATTGATATGTGAATTCTACAACTACTTAGCTGTAGAGGCTATCCATATTCGGGTCACTCTTTGACTCGAACACCTTTTCATGAATCATATACACACATCATGCACTTGACCTAGAAGTAGAAATTAGGTCAAAGTCTCATAGAAACTTAAGTCAAAGTTGAAGACTAGGACTAGTATACTTGATTCCTCAATTTCGCTTGAATCTCGGAATCACTACATAGAATGCCAATAAACTGATAAAAATAAATTACAAACATTATTTATAACTATAAAAGAGTTATAATACCATAAGATAATTTAAAGTCTCAAATATTCTATTTATTTTGATATCCAAATTTTTACAAACTCTCAAAAACCCTAAAAACCCTAAAACTTAAATTTTATAAAGTTTAACATCAAGAATTCTATAAAAATAGTTATGAAACTTATAATATTATCTTAAAACAATTAAATTCAGGGAAATATAATCAAGGAAAATAAAAATTTAAGTCATTAACATTCATCCTTAATTTATAAGTCAAAAATCAAGGTTTCATGAATAAAAACTTGATTTTAGTGCACATTTTATATAAAATTTAGATATTTTATAAAATAACTTAAATTTTATAAAACAAAATGAATGAGAAAGGGTTATTATACTCAAAATTTCGGACCCCTCTCTTCCCATATCTCTCTCTCACACTCTCATTCTCCAACACATACATATCTCTCTTCTTTCTCTCTCTAGAAAACTCTCTCTACATTCTCTCTAATTTTTTTTTCTCCAAACACCACAATCACAGCGTATTAACCACGAAATTATGGAGATTCATAAGGGTTTTTCAAGCCATAAATAAATTTAAGGTAAAGAACATACATCTCTTGAAGATCCACAACAATGATTTAAGCCATGCATGTGCATTTTACTTCAAAAATCGACTTCTACTTCTTCATCTTCTTCAAACTTGTTTTCTTTTTGTTAAAATGGTTTTTAGAACATCATGGATGTGTTTTAACACCATGCATGTATGATAAACAAGGTTGCATGTTCATGATCTTAGTGCAAAAATCGATTTTAAGGATTAAAACATCAAACTCAAGTTAAGAGTTTTTGAGAAACAAAATTTTGTTCATAAATGAATGTATACATTTTGATTAGTTTTAATCTTTTGATCTCTGGAAACATGACTAGAATATAAGTTTATCATGATATCTTTTCAAATATTTCAAAAGATTTACTCAAAGAAATGATGAAAACTCATTTTTCTAACCAATCACCATGCATGCAATCTGCCAGATTTCTTTACCTGACTTTAAACTGTCAAACCCATCTGACCTCACTGGAAAATTCAAATATTTCGATTTTTAGAAATTTTTACAAAATTGTTGCTCAATCAGCACCTTTTTGTGAATACTAGTTTTGTATTGCATGTTCAAAGATCTTATTCATCACTAAAAATCAAGGAAAATTAACTTGAGCACTTAACATCATGTATTAAGAGGTATAAAAATATCTTGATTCAAAAGCCTTTGGAACATGTTGCAAAAATTCTCAAAGTAACATCAATAATTTTTACCAAAATCACAAGAATCAAGTTTTCTCTATAATTGTTTGAGCCTTTAGGCATGTTTTTCGACATCAAAAATAAGAAAACAATTTTTCATTGTTATTAAATTGTTTGAAGTTGCATTCTGGAAATTTTCAGCTCAATATATATTTTCTTTATTTTTACATGAAAATAATAATAAAATAGACTGTTAAAGCATATAAAATACTTAAACTTGTAAATAAATTCTGGAAATATTTGTGGATGACCCTTTAAGTTAACAAACATCTCTCATGAAGTTTCATCGATTTTTGTTACTGTTTAGTATCGTTTTTAATTTTCTTTTTATTTAGATTTAATAAATCATAAAACCACTTTAGGGAATGTGAAAATATTATTTCTTATTTTTAGCAGCTTGTACCTTATATTTAAGACTCCGAAAAATATTTTGGGAATTTTTGAAAATGTATATCTATTTTTCTTGAATTTTTGTGTTTATAATGGACTAAAAACAGGAAAAATAGTTATACTCATCCAAAATTCATGAAAATTTACCAGAAACTCTGATAATATGTTAGGATGATACATAAAAATTTTGATGATTTTTATCTTTTGTATGCTATTTTTCTTCTATTTTCCCAATATTTAATACACTTAAATGTACAAAAATCAGAAAAATTGTGTTAAACTTTTTGAAAACACATATTAATATTTTTCCTAGATTATGTACACCGTAAAATAGTTACACAAAAATTACAAGAATTGTTCATGATAATTTACTATTTTTCCATGATTTTATGATTATTCATGGAATTAAATGGTGAAAAATAGTTAGACAAATAAAAAATTCAAGAAAATTTATCTTAAGGTGTTTGACTTCAATTAAAAATGAAATACAAAGTTTGGGAAAGTTTAGAACTAAATTGATTTCGTTTTGAATATTTAATCATTGAAACACCTCTAAAATGTTAAATATTAACATTTCAATAATGGAAATTTTCCACTTAAATTGTTATATAACAATTGATTCTTTGAAACTTAATTTCCACAGAAAAATGTTTGTAACTTATCAATATTAAATTTTGACACATTATTGGCATAATTCTATTGTAGTAGTAAGTATACTAGTATTAGATTTCAATTAGAGACTCATTAGTGTCTACCATCGTTGTAGGAAAACGATAGTGGTACGAGTGGAGCGTAGATCAAGGCATCATTTGCATCATCTCAATGCATTGTGAGTATTCACCACTCCCCTATTTTCGGTTTTTAAATGTTTTGGGGTGGAAAAGCATGTCCTAAACTATTTATATTCGTTGTATTTATTTGACTCGTATAAACTTGGTTACTATATTTTATATATAGTGAGTATTCACGCACTCCCCTATTTTCAGTTTTTTTATGTTTTGGGGTGGAAAAGCATGTCCCGAAAAACTATTATTTGAATGTTGTATTTAAATTGATTTGTATCAAACATGATTGCTATTTTATTGCTATATCTCTCTATGTATGTCTATGCAACACGGAACATGAGAACTTATCGTATTAAGGCCCTTCCCTTATCTCTAACCATTAACTCTTTGAGCCAATGGTCATTATGGATAGCGCTATTAGGAATTGACAACTCCTCACTCGCCCTATTGCTGGAGTGCATGATACCATATTCATCTATGGAACGATAAGCATAGATCTTGATAGGGCTTCAGTCATAGGTTTGGTTGAGACTCATTGTTTGCTCATACACATACAAACTCGTTACTTATTATAGCAATAAACTTGTTTATTAATTATAGAAATGAACTTTGTTTCTCATTACAACAACGAACTTTTATTACTAAAAACTTATATACATGTTTTAGCAATGAAATTGTTTGCTCCTTGTAGCAACGAAATTGATTGCTCATTTTAGCAATGAAACTTGTTTACTCGTTTGAGTAACGAACTTTATCTTCCATAAGAATATGAACGTTGCATCTCATTTGGGCAACGTAACTTTATTTCTCACGATGGCAACAAACTTTGTTTATACAAACTTATTTACTTATTTTAACAATATACTTTTATTATTGGAAACTTTTATCAAAACTTTGATTTCAATTCATGGAACCAATATTATTTTGTTTATCAGTGGGTACTCACCAACTATTTTTATAGTTGACGCTCGTTTTACATGCTTTTTCAGGAATCATCGAGTAAGTGGCACTTAGGGACACTTCACTTTTAGGAGCATTTGCATGTGTTGTATTTCAATTTACATTGTAATTTCTTTTAAAAGTTGTTCAAACCCATTGTGAATTTGTAATGATTTTTAATACTATGGTTGGTGTTGTCTTTTAACTTTTGCGATGAAACCCTTTGTACTGCCACGCCCTGTGTTTCCGCTTTAGCGGGGTGTGACAGGAAATGGTATCAGAGCCGAAGGTTATAGAGAATACCAGTTTTCCTTTGGAGAACCACAACTATAGCCAAAAATTTTCAAAATGTTTTTAAAATACCGAACATACTACTAGTATAACTAATTCGAGTACGCATTATTGGACTTTAAGTAAGTATAGCCTGGCCAACTGTGCTTAATTAAGGAAACTTAATGCGAGGCTTGAAACGGTTATAGTAGAATTATGTTCAAAACAATTTTCAACTTAAAATTTTGAAAAACAAAATTTTTGGTGTGCGTACGGGCATTGCATATTATAGGCATTCATCTAGATACACTTAGAAACTAAGTTCACTGTTATATCAATGCCCTTATTTAGAAATATTCTTATCCCTTATCAAGTGCTAGGTTAACCACTTAGGTTATATCACTAGCCACTCTAAGAGCAATGCACATAGTACTGATAATGGGTATTCCTCGATAGCTATTGACTTTAGATATAAGGTTAGTAGTTAGATATACACTAGTAATAATCTTAAGTCGAAACCAATACCAATTATCCCTCAATACCTCTTCATCGTCTTCGTACTAGAGTTACAACTAGGAAAAAGCGTTTCGATACCGACACGAATGATAATTGGAGCATCGCGTAAGGATGTAGATGAGTCACCACTAAGTAATCACTTGGATACCATTGGCGGGCATTCCGGATTTGACTCACAAGGAGACACAAAGGTTTAACCTATTGCTACTAATACGTGAGACCTTATTACTACGCTACGATTTAGCTTAAGGTTGTTTCCACCTTCAGGTTAAAACTTAACATAGGATATCCCTTTGACCTCTATAAAAGGCCACGAAACTGCATTGACACCATAAAACGTTTTTCAAACAATTTTTCTTGCCCTTTATCTTAGGGAAAAAGACATCGGTACTCGTCTTATACTCGCCTTAGTATTTAGGTACGATCAGCTACACTAATATACTTATTCCTTACTTCTTAATCTTCCATCGAAAAATTATTTCGTTTCATCGGTTTTATTTATCATCGATAAAATACTTTATAACCACTTCATACAACTTACTAGACATTTCCTAACAATGTAAGCCATATTCTCGCTAAAAATCTTTTGACAACTTGCTTTAACTTAACACTTTTCTTCAAAACTCAATTTAACCAATATTGGTTTTAACCTTGCTATTTCAATTTCATTTCAATGGATTGATGTGCTTTTAAGGACATATAAACCATTTTAAACATTGCTTACCATTTTGACACGTCTTCGAAAAACTAGAAACATTTTCTTTTATAATCGTGTTTAAACTCTTTACTATAAAACTTAAACATATGACGTTAAAGTTCATATTATGTGTAAAAGCTTCATCGGATCTTCAAACCACTTTTGTTTTAAGACTTTTGACTACTTCCCCATTTAGGCATCGTACTTTACTTAAATGTGTTTTCTTGAAACCCAACATGGTATTTTTACAACTTTCTAATCCAAATGTGTTTACAAGACATCACTGATGCCTACATTTCAAAACACACCTTATTTGTTTATTTTATTTCATATTAGTTTTATAATCTGTGTTTATAAAACTTACAGCATTGCAAAACTTAGTGTTCACTTTTAAATTTCCAGTGACACCTTCAACAATGTATAATTACTCTTCTAAATCTATTGAGTCTTTACCTTATATGTTTTAACTATTATTGAACTCCAAAGTCAAATTGTCAGATTTTCAACTACCGTTTGTAGTGCTTCTTCTTTTTCACAAATGGAGTTTAACTTAATAAGGTAACTCGTGATTATTAGCAAACATTCTAAGACTCTCACATGTCTATTTAATCATCAATATACATCAAATATTAAAGTTTGAAATATATCTCAACCTGGTTTTAATCTACCTATAGGTATTGTTCTTATAATTTTAACAATAACAATCATTGCCCCCGCTACCTTCCTTTTTCTTTCCCCCGCACTTGATTTCTTGCTCTCCTTATGACTTTAGATCTCGCACACCCATAATAGTAACATAATACATTGTCTAACTTTGTTTCTGTCTATTTTGCTTCTCCTGGTATCATGTTTGTACACATACATACTAGAAGTCTATCCTTTCGTTTTGAGCGATTAATACATGTATAGCCGTGAGGAATAATTTTTATTTAGTCAACTTTGATATATTCAATTACGCCTTTTTATCATATACATCTTGTTTTTATTTTGAAATCTCTATAAACAAGTGATCCTTATTTACATTTGCTCTTTCGTTCTAAATTCAGAAACTTGATATAAAATGCAATTTTCATTGTATTTTTCTTTATAATTAATACACAAGATGAATACTCTTATGCTTATAATTTTTCTATATCCGGAAAATATATGTGAAAGATATGTATCCTTATGTTTCTTCTTTTCTTTAAATACATCAAGAATTTTGAATTTTACGATTATCTATTCTCTAAATGATTGTTTTTGTAGAAACACTAAACTATGAATGCCCTATTTTGAAGATTGACATTTTTACACCTTTCTTAAAATAGTAATTTACTTTGCAATTTTCAGTGAGTTCCTAAACTCTCAAGCTTGTTTTCATAAGTATTTTGACTCCTCGTAAACTTAGATTTGTCCTGACTTAGACAATTAGTCAATTTTTCAAATAGCGTAATATCAATAATTTCAATAAAAAAAAATTTCTCTTAATGACGACTTAAACCTTTAACTTTAATTAATCTTTATATTATTTTATTACTTTGTTGGATCGCCACACATGTATCTTCATTATCTTGGAATTATTACACATTTTGATAATAGTGAGATTAATTATCATTTCTAAACAGACATTTTGATAACAATGAGATTTTTAATCACTTCTAAACACTTAAAATGCTATATACACAATGTGATTTAATTTATCATAAATTTTCATCGCCTCCATTTGCACCAATGACTCTCTAAATATATTTATTCTTCGAATAAGGTTTTATTATTGTAAGAGTAACCGTAGTAGTAATTATAGCCTCGGAGATGCTCAATCATTCGTAATTTATTTTGTCGACGACACTTAATTAGCCTTTACATTTGAGATGTACCAAAACTTCGTTGCCTACCCTTAGTACGTATTTTTAGGAACTTACCGTCAAATGCTTCTCTTTCATTCGTGCTACCCCTTCTTATTTCAAAATATATCCTTTCCAGATGTAGTAGCCAACCCGGAAGTGAACAAATTGTTCCTAATCTCTTCTTTATTAGGCGGCGAATTTACACTTAGTGCTAATTTAGAACGCGACTTAAGGATCAATGCGGATTTAACGCTCAGTGCAGTTAGTGCTTCAGCAAAACTTATAGCTCTCTTAATTCAGATAATATCTAACTAGATGATCTTTTTCGACTAGGTCGCCATGTTTGGATCATGATTTCCATGATCCTAATTTCTCGCAATCTAAATTGTAGAACTCGAATTAAGGAAACATTAAGTTGACTATAGCTAAAGAATTGGGCTTTTCCCTTGAGGAAATAAACCCGAAATAATCAAAGAACATTGCAAGTCACCACCTCTCCAACTATATAATTGTATTCGACTGAGTTCTAATAGAATACGTCACGAATTGAATTTCGGGGCGAAATTCTTTCAACCGGGGGAGAATGTGACAACCGTCAAAATTCGAGTCGGTTTTAGATTTGAATAAACTTAGTTGCACATATACGCATGACACATACTGGACTTAGTGACTAAAAGCTCAATTATAACCTACTAGAAACTTGGAAGCAACTAGAAACAATGCATAATGTACTTAGATTTCACATTGATATGTGAATTCTACAACTACTTAGCTGTAGAGGCTATCCATATTCGGGTCACTCTTTGACTCGAACACCTTTTCATGAATCATATACACACATCATGCACTTGACCTAGAAGTAGAAATTAGGTCAAAGTCTCATAGAAACTTAAGTCAAAGTTGAAGACTAGGACTAGTATACTTGATTCCTCAATTTCGCTTGAATCTCGGAATCACTACATAGAATGCCATTAAACCGATAAAAATAAATTACAAACATTATTTATAACTATAAAAGAGTTATAATACCATAAGATAATTTAAAGTCTCAAATATTCTATTTATTTTGATATCCAAATTTTTACAAACTCTCAAAAACCCTAAAAACCCTAAAACTTAAATTTTATAAAGTTTAACATCAAGAATTCTATAAAAATAGTTATGAAACTTATAATATTATCTTAAAACATTTAAATTCAGGGAAATATAATCAAGGAAAATAAAAATTTAAGTCGTTAACATTCATCCTTAATTTATAAGTCAAAAATCAAGGTTTCATGAATAAAAACTTGATTTTAGTGCACATTTTATATAAAATTTAGATATTTTATAAAATAACTTAAATTTTATAAAACAAAATGAATGAGAAAGGGTTATTATACTCAAAATTTCGGACCCCTCTCTTCCCATATCTCTCTCACACTCTCATTCTCCAACACACACATATCTCTCTTCTTTCTCTCTCTAGAAAACTCTCTCTACATTCTCTCTAATTTTTTTTCTCCAAACACCACAACCACAGCCTATTAACCACGAAATTATGGAGATTCATAAGGGTTTTTCAAGCCACAAATAAATTTAAGGTAAAGAACATACATCTCTTGAAGATCCACAACAATGATTTAAGCCATGCATGTGCATTTTACTTCAAAAATCGACTTCTACTTCTTCATCTTCTTCAAACTTGTTTTCTTTTTGTTAAAATGGTTTTTAGAACATCATGGATGTGTTTTAACACCATGCATGTATGATAAACAAGGTTGCATGTTCATGATCTTAGTGCAAAAATCGATTTTAAGGATTAAAACATCAAACTCAAGTTAAGAGTTTTTGAGAAACAAAATTTTGTTCATAAATGAATGTATACATTTTGATTAGTTTTAATCTTTTGATCTCTGGAAACATGACTAGAATATAAGTTTATCATGATATCTTTTAAAATATTTCAAAAGATTTACTCAAAGAAATGATGAAAACTCATTTTTCTAACCAATCACCATGCATGCAATCTGCCAGATTTCTTTACCTGACTTTAAACTATCATATCTCACTCATTTCTTAACCAAAATTCGGGATTCTTTTTCTGAAATATAATATTTTGAGTTAGCTGTCAAACCCATCTGATCTCACTAGAAAATTCAAATATTTCGATTTTTAGAAATTTTTACAAAACTGTTGCTCAATCAGCACCTTTTTGTGAATACTAGTTTTGTATTGCATGTTCAAAGATCTTATTCATCACTAAAAATCAAGGAAAATTAACTTGAGCACTTAACATCATGTATTAAGAGGTATAAAAATATCTTGATTCAAAAGCCTTTGGAACATGTTGCAAAAATTCTCAAAGTAACATCAATAATTTTTACCAAAATCACAAGAATCAAGTTTTCTCTATAATTGTTTGAGCCTTTAGGCATGTTTTTCGACATCAAAAATAAGAAAACAATTTTTCATTGTTATTAAATTGTTTGAAGTTGCATTCTGGAAATTTTCAGCTCAATATATATTTTCTTTATTTTTACATGAAAATAATAATAAAATAGAGTGTTAAAGCATATAAAATACTTAAACTTGTAAAATTCTGGAAATATTTGTGGATGACCCTTTAAGTTAATAAACATCTCTCATGAAGTTTCATCGATTTTTGTTACTGTTTAGTATGGTTTTTAATTTTCTTTTTATTTAGCTTTAATAAATCATAAAACCACTTTAGGGAATGTGAAAATATTATTTCTTATTTTTAGCAGCTTGCACCTTATATTTAAGACTCCGAAAAATATTTTGGGAATTTTTGAAAATGTATATCTATTTTTCTTGAATTTTTGTGTTTATAATGGACTAAAAATAGGAAAAATAGTTATGCTCATCCAAAATTCAAGAAAATTTACCAGAAACTCTTATAATATGTTAGGATGATACATAAAAATTTTGAAGATTTTTATCTTCTGTATGCTATTTTTCTTCTATTTTCCCAAGATTTAATACACTTAAATGTACAAAAATCAGAAAAATTGTGTTAAACTTTTTGAAAACACATATTAATATTTTTCCTAGATTATGTACACTGTAAAATAGTTACACAAAAATTACAAGAATTGTTCATGATAATTTACTATTTTTCCATGATTTTATGATTATTCATGGAATTAAATGGTGAAAAATAGTTAGACAAATAAAAAATTCAAGAAAATTTATTTTAAGGTGTTTGACTTCAATTAAAAATGAAATACAAAGTTTGGGAAAGTTTAGAACTAAATTGATTTCGTTTTGAATATTTAATCATTGGAACACCTCTAAAATGTTAAATATTAACATTTCAATAATGGAAATTTTCCACTTAAATTGTTATATAACAATTGATTCTTTGAAACTTAATTTCCACAGAAAAATGTTTGTAACTTATCAATATTAAATTTTGACACATTATTGGCATAATTCTATTGTAGTAGTAAGTATACTAGTATTAGATTTCAATTAGAGACTCATTAGAGTGTAACATCGTTGTAGGAAAACGATAGTGGTACGAGTGGAGCGTAGATCAAGGCATCATTTGCATCATCTCAATGCATTGTGAGTATTCACCACTCCCCTATTTTCGGTTTTTAAATGTTTTGGGGTGGAAAAGCATGTCCTAAACTATTTATATTCGTTGTATTTATTTGACTCGTATAAACTTGGTTACTATATTTTATATATAGTGAGTATTCACGCACTCCCCTATTTTCAGTTTTTTTATGTTTTGGGGTGGAAAAGCATGTCCCGAAAAACTATTATTTGAATGTTGTATTTAAATTGATTTGTATCAAACATGATTGCTATTTTATTGCTATATCTCTCTATGTATGTCTATGCAACACGGAACATGAGAACTTATCGTATTAAGGCCCTTCCCTTATCTCTAACCATTAACTCTTTGAGCCAATGGTCATTATGGATAGCGCTATTAGGAATTGACAACTCCTCACTCGCCCTATTGCTGGAGTGCATGATACCATATTCATCTATGGAACGATAAGCATAGATCTTGATAGGGCTTCAGTCATAGGTTTGGTTGAGACTCATTGTTTGCTCATACACATACAAACTCGTTACTTATTATAGCAATAAACTTGTTTATTAATTATAGCAATGAACTTTATTTCTCATTACAACAACAAACTTTTATTACTAAAAACTTATATACATGTTTTAGCAATGAAATTGTTTGCTCCTTGTAGCAACGAAATTGATTGCTCATTTTAGCAATGAAACTTGTTTACTCGTTTGAGTAACGAACTTTATCTTCCATAAGAATATGAACGTTGCATCTCATTTGGGCAACGTAACTTTATTTCTCACGATGGCAACAAACTTTGTTTATACAAACTTATTTACTTATTTTAACAATATACTTTTATTATTGGAAACTTTTATCAAAACTTTGATTTCAATTCATGGAACCAATATTATTTTGTTTATCAGTGAGTACTCACCAACTATTTTTATAGTTGACGCTCGTTTTACATGCTTTTTCAGGAATCATCGAGTAAGTGGCACTTAGGGACACTTCACTTTTAGGAGCATTCGCATGTGTTGTATTTCAATTTACATTGTAAGTTCTTTTAAAAGTTGTTCAAACCCATTGTGAGTTTGTAATGATTTTTAATACTATGGTTGGTGTTGTCTTTTAACTTTTGCGATGAAACCCTTTGTACTGCCACGCCCTGTGTTTCCGCTTTAGCAGGGTGTGACAACTCTTGTCCCAAATCCTAACCCTCGTCCGGCTTTTCAAGGCCCGACGCCTCCGTGGGTGGAAAGTTTGGAAACATGGAGCCAAGGGCAGGATCAGCCCATGCCATTCCATGGAGACCGAAGCTTTTATGACCTGAGCGAAGGGGGCTCAGCAGACAGAGTCTTGCCAATCCTGGTCCGCAGAGTAGCCCGAAATGAGATTCAAGGCAGGACAGCTCTCCATCAAATCACGAAAGTTGTCACCAATGCGAGAATGCATACCCTCTGCACCATTCATCTGGAAGATGCTCGTGATAGATCTAGAGTAGACCATGAGCCCCTGCAGCAAGAGCTAGTTGAAACTCGAGCTGAAGTCATAGAGCTCCGAGTACGCCAAAGGGTGTACGAAAGGCACCTAATTGATATGGAGCGTCAACTGGCTGAACTAAGGGTTCACCCAAAGGATAACCGTCCCCAGTAGGAGATATTCTACCTTTCTTTCCCTGGTTGAAAGAATAGTCTTCCTAGCTATGCTCTAAGTGCTACTTTTTTAAGTAACTAACTTTGTACTATAAGTACCTTCTAGTTAGGCCTGTATGCCGTCAACACTTTTGTTACTTTGGATATGATGTAAGACCTACTCCAAGGTCATTTTCCCAAATGTATTACATCTTAAATATCAATGATAATGACAGTCGGCTAAATTCTGTGCCAATCCTTGTTCAAATACTTTCGTTTTGCTATCGTTAGAATCCTATCTAAACCCTCACTTCGTCGAATTAATGAGCTATGGTGAATTAGCTCAAGGATTCCTTCCAATCCTTGTCGAAGGTTGGATAGCAATTGTCTTATAACCATTCTAGGAACTTACTTCTACTCGTTACTAGGACTGCATCATAGGGATGTAGGTCAAACTCTTGAAAACTTACTCCTACTGTTTACATGAATGGTCGAAATACTCCTAAGTTCAACCCTAACCACTCCCGAACTCATTTTCCTTTCCATAACAGAATCATGTCGTCACCCAGAAATAACAAGCCGAGCAACGAAACCCCTATCCTTCACATCCACGCCGCTACTTTCCAAGCCACGGTATCAGCTGCCGTGGCCGTTGTCCTTGCAAACCTCAGCGCTAACAACGCAAGAAAGGCTGACAAAGGGGTGGACGAATCCAATCGTTGTATCAATCCGGGAAACCAACAAATGATAATGGTCACAGACTTGCAAAGCAGTAAAACCGAGAAAAGAAAACGAAAGCGCCAAGCCCAAAAGGAGCGCAAGCGATCCCAAAGACTTGCCATGCAACAGCAACAAGTGGCAACCCCTGCCATCCCAGTACCGATCAGACCATACGAGGGAAAACTTCTGAGGTGTGACAAGTGTAGCTTTCATCATAATGGGGCTTGCCATGAAATCCAATGTTGCAATTGCCTGAAAATAGGGCACGATGCTCATAGCTGTGGAGCACCGGCACGACCCATCAATCAAGCCCCTGAAATCGGAGTCAGCCAGGCTTACTATGGTACCGGTGAAATCGGACACCTTAAGAGGAATTATTCGAAAAGGAGGAGCAGTGAAAGCGACCGTGTCTACATAACCCTGACCCGACACATCATTTCCACCACCGATGCGAGTGCTAGCCAGATGTGTGTTTTATGTGGTGAGATAGGACATCTCAAGAAGGATTGTCCGATAACGAAGAACTCTGGCGCAGACGGGAAGATACTAAGGATCACAGCCGCAGGAGAGACTACTCTGGACCCACGTTGAAATACTAGGGCGTTTCGTAATAGTAGACTTATAAACTGTTAAAAACTAGTGCAACTCGAGTCTTATCTTTTTGGCGAGACCCCGTCAGTCAAGGGACTCTCGTGCTATGTATACTTGCTTTTGTAGTATACCCTGTTCGCAGCAGTAGTCTTATAGATAAATCTAAAATACTCAAACTCTGTAGAAGTTGCACTGTGAATTTTTGAAACACTTTTGTTATCCAGTCTAACGCCTTTTATTCCGAGTAGTCCGACATTAACGTTTAACTTCAGTAAATTCGATCCTCGCAATGCTAGTTTCATGCATAATTATCTTTTCTCCGAAATCGCCTTTCTAGCGAAGCCATCATTCCAGAACTCCGAGGTACTCATGCAGAGAGTACCTTATGTCTCGTATCATTCCCGAAGACACTTCAGCAAAACTCCCCAGAGTACCACTCCTACAGTACGTCAAGTTCAACCCGAAGACCCATACGGTTGATCTATCGCTGAAGAAGGTATACGCAAGGGTGGTATATAATCAAGGTTCTACAGGCTTAGAATTGGTAATTCCGCTTCAACTTCTTTTCCTTGTTTGGATGTGGGCTTGAAGAAGAATTATTTATTCGACTGCCTTTTCAGTCTTAATTATATACGACTCGTATACACGAAACTGTGATTGATGAACCAAATATGACTTTTGACATGAACTTTAGGACGGAGACTACCCAAGACTACGAGTGATGGTACTGCCATGCGGATAAACTTAGAATCCAATCAAATTCCCTTCTCACCGATCAAGTTAATAGATCTAGATAGAACAGAAAACCCCTAGGATTACCTCTGCAACGTCAAGTCGAGTTCAGAATCGACTTAGTTCCAGGGGCTACCCCAGTAGCCAAATCGCCCTATTGCCTTAAACCTGCAGAGATGCAAGGACTGTCCTGTAAACTTAACGAACTGCTCAGCAAGGGCTTTATAAGACCAAGCTTCTCAACCTGGGGAGCTCCAGTCTTGTTCGTCAAGAAGACATCCTTCCGAACTCGTTATGGACGCAACGGGTTTGTAGTAGTACCTTTCAGATTGACTAATGCTCCCGAAGTATTCATGGAATTAATGAATAGGGTATGCCGTCCTTACTTGGATCAGTAGTCGTCGTCTCCTTAGATGACACACTTATCTACCCTTGAAGTAACGAAGAGCATAGTAAGCATCTATGTCAGGATCAGATAAGATGTATCTAGGTCTTAAAAGCTATACTGGTGGCCTAACATGAAAGCAGAGATTGCTACCTTCGTAAGTAAATGCCTTACTTGCGCAAAGGTCAAGGTCGAATACCAGAAACCCTCCGGTCTTCTACAACAGCCGGAGATACCGGAATGGAAGTGGGATCGGATCACTATGGATTTCATAACCAAGTTGCCCAAGACAACGGAAGGACTTGATACCATATGGGTCATCGTCGATAGATTGACCAAGTCCGCACACTTCCTGCCTATCAAGGAAACAGACAAGATGGAGAAACTTACAAGTGATGGGTTTTGAGCATTCTAACACTTCCTAAGTGTACATGCAACCCTAATAACCTTGAATCTATGTTTGTCTAATAATCATGCAAAGTTGAATTCCAAGGTTATATTCCTATCTAGCACACATGGGGAACATTTTTAACTTGAATGAAAGATAGAATAACTTACCTTGTTGTTGATTATGATCCTTGAAACCTTGTGAGCCTAGCACCCCAAGTGTGATGCCTCAAATGCTTCACACAACACCAAATGCAAAGGAGTAAACTTTGAGAGAATCTTACACTTGCAAAATCGGCTCTAGCCCTCTTGTTTCTTATGTGTACACGATTTTGGTGGAGAATGGGTTTCTTATATAGTGTTGACACATCTAGGGTTACACCATGTAAACCCTAATGTGTCATGACTCTTCATTTCCATGACCCATGGGTTTGTAACTCCCATGGAGCATCCATGGAGCATCCTATGGGTGGAACCCAACTTGATAATCCATGGAGCCTCTTAACCCACTATATAAGATATGGAAGATTTACATAATCTACCCATATATTTAATTAGTTATCTTTTGATCACTTAATTAATTCTAAATTAATTCTTGATCAAACTAATTAAATAATATTATTAATATATTAGAACTTATAATATATTACTAAACCATAAGTGTTATTTCTCTCATTTTAGTTTATCCAATTGCATGGTGCCATGAAACCCAAATGGACCATGCCGGGTCGGGTCAAGTACATACCAGAAATAGTTATGGACTTAGACACCTTATCCAACAGTCTCCCACTTGGATAAGTCTAATAACAATAACTGCAATACTTCAGGAACCGATCGGCAATCGTAGCTCTTTCAAGGTCTCTCGGAACTGAGAAGATGATGATACGCCATTTAAGATAAGTGATCATATAATCCTTTGTTCTAGATCTCAGCCGGACAAATACATGGAACAATGTCTTACTTATTGTCCAGCAGTTTGTTTCCCGATTTTCGATTTGTTTGACAAAGAACTTAATTGAACACATGAACTTAGTTCTGACCGGGCCCGATACATAGATCAAAACAAAATCATCGAGGGGCCCAGATATCAGCTTCTAATCCAAGAAGGAACAGATAAACTTCGACTCATATGTTTGTTCTACCACTCATTGAATTATACACAAAAGCACGTTTTATAACATCGAGTTACCAATGCGTTAACGTACAATCAATGCATAACCAACTCATAAGTAACAAATCATATCTCTAGGTTTGAAGACTTATATGATATTACCATCTCACGATCACTCGAGATAAATTCCATGAAGTGATTCCAGTGAGCGTGGGTTGAGTCCAATGCTCAGAACTTATGAGCACTCATGAGTGTTGTAGCCATGTCCAACAACTTAGACCTCTGCAACCAATCATGACAGTCTTGATTCATACCTACTTCCGACATATGACCGACTGTGGAGGTTCGAATAATATGATATACCAAACATAATTATTCTGGAAGTCAAAACATGCAAAAGAAATATAGTAAACGATCGACAAGAGATAGCAACACTTTACTCATAAATAAAACACCTTTTATTCATCATTTAATGTCAATTACACTTTACAAATTTCAAGGTTATCTAACTACTAAATCTAATATCATCCTTCAGCCCTATGCTCCGAGCATGCTGGAGATGCTTAACCCGAGTCAGTCCCTTCGTGAGGGGATCTGCTGGATTCTCATCCGATGATACCCTCTTTGCCACGAGGAGTCCTTCTTCTATTCGATGTCTGATGAAATGGTATTTTCTGTCGATGTGTCTGGATCTCCCGTGATCCCTTGGTTCCTTGGATAAGGCAACTGCACTTTCACTATCAGAGAAAATTTCCATTGGCTCTTTAATAGCTGGTACAACTCCAAGGTCTCCAATGAAGTTCTTCAGCCATATCGCCTCCTTTGCTGCCTCGCTAGCTGCTATATACTCTGATTCGCAAGTTGAATCAGCCACTGTCTCTTGCTTGGAACTCTTCCAAGAAATTGCTCCTCCATTTAAGGTAAAGACCCAGCCTGACTGAGAGCGGAAATTATCCCTATCAGTCTGAAAGCTAGCATCACTATACCCTACAACTCTCAAGTCTTCACTCCCACCGAGGGTAAGGACCCAGTCCTTAGTCCTCCGTAGGTACTTGAGGATATTCTTTACCGCAGTCCAGTGTGCCTTGCCAGGGTTCCCCTGATACCTGCTAACCATGCTCAAAGCAAAGGCTACATCAGGTCGAGTACACGTCATAGCATACATGATCGATCCTACAGCCGAAGCACAAGGTATTCGACTCATTTCTGCTATCTCAGCCTCAGTACTAGGGCTTTGTGCCTTACTCAATCTGGCATTACTCTGGATGGGTAACACTCCTTTCTTGGAGTCCTGCATGCCGAATCTCTTCAACACCTTATCCAAGTAAGTACTCTGACTAAGTCCAATTAGTCTTTTACTCTGGTCTCTCAATATCCTTATCCCTAGAATATAGGCAACTTCTCCTAGGTCCTTCATAGAGAAACACTTGCCAAGCCAGGACTTAACTTCCTGCAGAGTTGGGATGTCATTTCCTATGAGTAGTATGTCATCCGCATATAATACCAAAAAGCTAACTATAGTCCCACTAGCCTTGACATATACACAAGATTCATCTTCACTCCTAGAAAAGCCAAATTCCTTGACTTTCTCATCAAAGCAAAGATTCCATCTGCGAGGTGCTTGCTTTAACCCATAAATGGATTTCTCAAGCTTACACACTCTATTAGGGTACTCTGTGTTGACAAAACCCTCTGGCTGACTCATGTAAACATCCTCAGCCAACTTTCCATTAAGGAAAGCGGTTTTCACATCCATTTGCCATATTTCATAGTCATGAAATGCGGCTATGGCTAACAGAACCCTAATAGACTTAATATTGGCCACTGGAGAAAAGGTCTCATCATAATCAACTCCCGGAGTTTGTGAGAAACCCTTTGCAACCAGTTGTGCCTTATAAGTGTGTACATTACCATCCATGTCGGTCTTCTTCTTGAAGATCCATTTGCACCCTACAGTCTTACGACCTGGTACATTCTCAACCAAGTTCCAAACTTGATTGTCATACATGGACTGTATCTCGCTGTCCATTGCCTCTTTCCACTTGGCTGACTCAGGGCCTGCCATGGCTTCCGCGTAACTGTTAGGTTCATCCAGACCTATCAGTGTCTCATTACTGATAAGTGTATCACCTTCCGCAGTAATATGGAATCCATAGTAATGCTCAGGTGCATTCCTAACCCTTTTGGAACGCCTCAGAGGTACAGACTTGTCAATTGGCTCAACAGAAGTTTCCTCCTCAAGTTGAGTGCTAGGGTTTGAAGTTCCTTCACCACTTGACTCTTGAATTTCTTCAAGGTCAACTTGCCTCCCACTGTCTCCTTGGCTTATGAACTCTCTCTCTCGAAAGAAAGCCCTCCTAGCTACAAAGACCACATTCTCACTAGGTCTGTAGAAGAAGTAACCAAAGGATTTCTGTGGGTAGCCGATGAAAATACACCTCTCACTTCGAGGTTCGAGCTTATCATGAGTCTCGCGTCTCACGAAAGCCTCGCAACCCCAAATCTTAATGTGGTCTAGTTTGGGTACTTTACCAGTCCACATCTCATGAGGAGTTTTGGCAACTTTCTTTGTGGGAACTAGATTAAGGATATGGGCGGCAGTCTCTAAGGCATACCCCCAAAATGAGATTGGTAGCGAAGCTCGACTCATCATGGAACGAACCATATCCAACAAGGTTCGATTACGCCTCTCAACTACACCATTCAACTGCGGTGTCCTGGGAGGTGTCAATTGTGAGACAATCCCACATTCCCTAAGATAGTCGACGAACTCTGAACTAAGATACTCACCACCTCGATCGGATCGAAGCATCTTAATGTTCCTGCCCAATTGATTCTCGACTTCCTGTTTAAACTCTTTAAACCTCTCAAAAGTCTCTGACTTATGCTTGATTAAGTAGACATATCCATATCTACTGTAATCATCAGTAAAAGTCAAATAATAACGATTAGCATCCCTTATGGCATGTTTCAAGGGCCCACACACATCCGTGTGTATAAGATCCAACAAACCTTCACCCCTCTCACAAGAACCTGTGAAGGGTGACTTTGTCATTTTTCCAAGTAAGCATGATTCGCAACTATCATCTGACTTTAGGTCAAATGACTCCAATACTCCATCCTTTTGGAGTTGGCCTATGCGTTTCTTCCTTATATGTCCAAGACGAAAATGCCATAATGATGCTTTATCCAAGTTATTATCATTAACAGAATCAATACACAATACATTATTTCCTAAGTTATCAACCACAGATACAGTTTCATACACACCATCACAAGGTAATGCTTTAAAATAAAGAACATTATTAAAGAAAGCATTAATCGAACCAACTTCATTATCAAATGAAAAGGTGAAACCTTGTTTATACAATGCATGAAAGGAAATAATATTTCTTGCCATTTCTGGCGAATAACAACATTTATTCAAATCTAAACTAAACCCACTACTTAGCGATAAAGTATAAACTCCAATCTTAGTGACAGGTAAAGCTTTCCTATTCCCCATGATTAAGTTTATTCTTCCATGCTCCACATTCTCACTTCTTCTTAGTCCCTGCAAATCAGAACATATATGAATACCACAACTGGTATCAAGGACCCAAGAGTTAGAATGGGGTGAGTTATTAGATAATATAGTGTAAATACCTGCATGGTTGGGTTTAACTTTCCCATCCTTCACATCTTGCTGGTACTTTGGGCAGTTCCGCTTCCAATGTGACTTTTCATGGCAATAGAAGCATTCAGCCTCTTTAGGGTCAGAAGAAGGAGTGACAAAACCTTTCTTGGTTCCACTTGAACAAGAGCCATCAAGGGTCCTAGCCTTGGTACCCTTCGAAGAGCTCTTCCTCTTCTTCCCTCTACCTTTCCCGATTGCCAAAACTGGGGCGGAGTTTGGAGTAGGAGTGTTAACAACCGACTTACCCTTAAGACCTGTTTCTGCGGTCTTGAGGAGTCCTTGAAGTTTGCTGAGTGTGACCTCTTCCTTATTCATGTGATATGTCATGCGGAATTGATCATAACACGATGGTAAGGAGTGCAAAATGATATCTATTGCAAGCTCCTCAGGGAAGTTCACATTAAGCTTCAGCAACCGATCCATATACCTTTGCATTTTCTGCATGTGGCTCGTGACGGATTCCCCGGCCTTCATCATGGTTGTTATGATAGAGCATATGATTTCATACCTCTCTTGTCGTGCACTTTGATGGTATCTTTCTATCAGATCTTGGTGCATTTCAAAAGGGTAGAAGTCCTCATAGAACTTTTGGAGTTCCGCTGTCATGGTGGCCAACATGATGCATGCCACTTTTGTAGCATCCCTTTCATGTGCCCGGAAGTCAGCGATCTCCTGGGGAGTTGCAGTGGTCTCATCAATCTCCTTAAGCTCCTTGTCAAGGACATATTCTTTGTCCTCGTAGCGGGTAATCATCCTGATGTTTCTGATCCATTCATTGAAGTTGGATCCATCAAAAGTGGCTTTCCCACACAAGTTCATAAGGGTAAAGGAGCCATTAGGATTAGAGCTAAAAGCAGCATTGTTTGAAGACATCTAAACGAAGAGAACATATTAGTTTAGATATTAAGAGAGTCCTTAATAAAACACCCAAATGTAATATTAAGGCTAGAATCCAATCACAATATATTATAACTTAGAAGAGGTATGCCGTAATCCAAGCTATAACATATTTGAAAGGTAGGTGAATGACGATTCACCAATTTCCACCATGAAAAACGAAATATAAATATTAGGTTTTTAATTGGTTCTTAGAAATTCCTAGATTCTTTTGAGATTCAATGAACTTTTCAAAGGCATGTTTAAATCTCGAGTGTGCCCTCCAAGTTTTGTGACTGGGATACCGAGGATCACAAAACGAGGTGTGAAGTAACCATGCAAATCACTTGGTATCCTCAAGGTTTATCACTCAATCGATGTGCCGGTAAACCACACACGCTCCACCGATGCTATGGTAAACCTTAAGTCACCCTTTACCTACCATGTTAAGTCCAAGTTAGTGTGCCGGTTAACCACACACGCTCCACCAAAGACTTAAACAAAGTGTAAAGTGTAATTTCATGGATTAGCACCTTATTCACATTTTCCTAAAGTAACTAAGATTGGGAATTTAATAAAAGCATTTAGTTACTTTATAATATTCATCATACTTTTAATGAGAATTTATAAGTCCTTGTCTTACCCGTTCGGCTAACGACCCTCCATCGATCAAGGAAGCGGTGGGTGAGAGTGGACACCCATTAAGTTGCCATTTTATAGGCAACAACCTTATACCCCCCTTATAGACCGGCTTCGTGAATGAGGCGTACTAGCGGTAAGACGACTTGACGTTATACATATATATATTAGTAACTTATAATATTATAAAGTATAAGGGTTGAATTTTAACTTTTAAAATTATAAGGGTTGGAACTAAAGTTTTAATCAAGACTTTACATGTTCCAAAACTTGAGGGCAAGTTTTGTAAACTTCCAAAACTTTTCATTTCTTATAACTTATGAATTAATTGAGTAATAAAAATGAAGACTCTTCATTTTTATAACTCTTGTGTTCTTTTAATGGCTTTAATAAAAGTGAGACTTTTGGTTTTCCATAACTTGAGGACAAGTTATGGACTCCATTAAAACACATTATGATCATGAATTAAACTACCATGAAGGTTACAAACAATTCCTACGATCATCTAATCTTCATAAGTTCAAGAACATGAATATGAACACTTTCAAGAATCAAAAAATTACACTTAAAAAAACTTGTAATATTAATAATTGCCATTGTAAATGGATTAGCATAAACATTACACCATCTAAAACAAGCTTTAAAACATCAAAACAGTTTAGGGTAATGTTTCTAGTCCATTTCCAGCAACAAATGTGCAAACTTTCATACGAGCAGAAAACAGAAAAACGATTTTTTTTTCAAGCTGTTTACACACAAAAAAAAAACAACAAACAAACCTAGGCTCTGATACCACTGATGGGTTTTGAGCATTCTAACACTTCCTAAGTGTACATGCAACCCTAATAACCTTGGATCTATGTTTGTCTAATAATCATGCAAAGTTGAATTCCAAGGTTATATTCCTATCTAGCATACATGGGGAACATTTTTAACTTGAATGAAAGATAGAATAACTTACCTTGTTGTTGATTATGATCCTTGAAACCTTGTGAGCCTAGCACCCCAAGTGTGATGCCTCAAATGCTTCACACAACACCAAATGCAAAGGAGTAAACTTTGAGAGAATCTTACACTTGCAAAATCGGCTCTAGCCCTCTTGTTTCTTATGTGTACACGATTTTGGTGGAGAATGGGTTTCTTATATAGTGTTGACACATCTAGGGTTACACCATGTAAACCCTAATGTGTCTTGACTCTTCATTTCCATGACCCATGGGTTTGTAACTCCCATGGAGCATCCTATGGGTGGAACCCAACTTGATAATCCATGGAGCCTCTTAACCCACTATATAAGATATGGAAGATTTACATAATCTACCCATATATTTAATTAGTTATCTTTTGATCACTTAATTAATTCTAAATTAATTCTTGATCAAACTAATTAAATAATATTATTAATATATTAGAACTTATAATATATTAATAAACCATAAGTGTTATTTCTCTCATTTTAGTTTATCCAATTGCATGGTGCCATGCAACCCAAATGGACCATGCCGGGTCGGGTCAAGTACATACCAGAAATAGTTATGGATTTAGACACCTTATCCAACAACAAGAACTTACATTAGGGAGATTGTACGACTGCACGGTGTTCCCATATCCATTATCTCGGACAGAGACAGTAGGTTCACTTCGAGGTTCTAGCAGTCGCTACAAAGTTTCCTAGGAACTAGGCTGGACATGAGTACAGCCTACCATCCACAAACCGACGGACAAAGTGAGAGAACTATCCAAACATTAGAAGATATGTTGCGAGCCTGTGTGATCGACTTTGGGAAAGCATGGGATACTCATTTACCCTTGTCGAATTTTCCTACAACAACAGTTATCACACGAGTATAAAGGCTGCTCCATTCGAAGCCCTCTATGGCCGAAAGTGCAGATCCCCTCTGTGCTGGGCTGAGGTGGGTGATACCCAGTAAGCTAAAGGACGAGTTCCTGAAAGCACTCTCACAGGTCCAGAGATCATTCGGGAAACGACAGAGAAGATCATTCAGATTCGTGAACGATTGAAAGCCTCTAGAGACCGACAGAAAAGCTACGCTGATAAGCGAAGGAAGCCGTTGGAATTCCAGGTGGGAGACCGTGTTCTATTGAAGGTCTCACCTTGGAAGGGCTTGATACGCTTTGGAAAGCGTGGAAAGCTAAATCCAAGGTACATAGGGCCTTTTGAGATTCTCGCTAGAATCGGTCCTGTAGCTTACAAACTTAACTTACCACCCGAACTCAGTAACGTACATTCTACTTTCCACGTCTCGAACTTGAAAAAGTGTCTGTCCGACGAGACTCTTGTAATCCCACTCGACGAGATCGAGATCAACGAGAGCCTCAACTTTGTGGAAGAACCAGTAGAGATCATGGACCGGAATGTCAAGCAAACGAAACAAAGCTGTATCCCGATAGTGAAGGTTAGCTGGAACGCCAAGCGAGGACCTGAATTCAATTGGGAGTGAGAGGATCAGATGAAACAGAAATATCCTCGTCTTTTTACTTAGTTATTTGTAACTACTTATTTGCTTAAACTCTAATTTCGGGACAAAATTCCTTCTAACGGGGGGATGATGTGACAACCCGAAATTTTTTTTCTGTACAACCATTCAATTCAATAGAAGTCAGAACTGTTTCTGCTAATTTTCAAGCTTTTTGGAATAAGTTTGAGTGTTTTAATATTAGTACTTCAGGAGATAACAGGAGAGAGGATGCCCTAGGGTTATTGTGCAACAATAATGTCCCAAAACTCCAAGAGTTTGGAGTTTACGGTCTAAACAAAGGTGTTTACGGTCTTAAACCCTAAAAGGGGGTATAAATATGACACTTAGTCATTTTTTTACCACTTTTCACATTTTCAAGATCCAAAACCCAATTCTCTCTCAAGTATCATTCGACTTTTCTTCAAGATCTTCAACTTTGTAAGTGTTTCTATCCCTAAAAACTTGATATGTTACTTAATCTAGTGATCTTACATGATTCCATCCGTGAAATCATTCCAAAAGTGTAGATCTTCAAGTTTCACCAAGAACACCAAGAACACACACTAGTGTTCTTGGACTTTTAGCACCTTTCAAGCTTCTCTATTGTAAGTACTCTTACCCTAGTGTGTTATAAGGCTAGTTACACTTCTTAATCACCTAGAAAACACAAGGAATCAAAGGATCAAAGGTGTTTACGGTCCAAGAACACCTTGGCCCGTAAACCCTAACAAAGGGGGCAAAGTGGCCCTAGTCCCTTACCAAGCCTTGGAAACTAGCCTAGAGCCCTTCCTTGATGTGTTTAGTACTTGAAAACATCAAAAGACCATAAACCATTTGGGTTTACGGCCGTAAACCCAAGGAGTAGTGGTCCAAGGACCGTAAAGTCCTTAAAGGAGTGAAATGGTGCCCTAATCTCTTCCAAAGGCTTAAACATGAAGTAGGAATGCTTCTTATGATCTTAATGGCTTCAAAACACAAAATGGTCAAGTACCATCAGTTTACGGCTGTAAACTCATGGGTTTACGACTGTAAACTCAATGAGTTATGGTCACCAAACCGTAAACTCCAAGGGAGTTTACCCTTGAACCCTAAACTCAATTACAAGGTCCTACCACCCTTAGATGCAATGCTTAGGACTTATAGCACTTAAATCAAGTGTTTTACATGTCTTAGGATGTCTTAAATTTGGTTAATTAGTTGTTTTATGACTAATTGGATACATATATGTGTTATTATATGTTAACTAGGATCATTGTATGTGTACAAGTCTTCACTTGACACTTAGCATCCTACATGATCCGTTCATCCAAACCACTCACTACTGGTGAGTTCATACCCCCTTAATTAACCTTTTAAATGTTTTCCAATGTTTTTAAATGCTTTTATGGGGGGATACAAGTTGATCAATTATAGTTATTATATCAATCACATGTGATTAATAACTACCAATCTAGTGGATTTATTACTTTTCAAACCGTGTTTTCAACAAACTACTTTTCAAACGGTTTTACAAGCTTTTTTACATATCAAATGGTTTTATCAAACTCTTTTACATGTCAAATACTTTTACTTCAAATCTTTTACACTTATATTCTGTTAAATGTATATCTTTATAGATATAGTTATATAAGTAGGATTGAAAGAACTTAGAACTGATAACTCACCCTACCTCCTGTTCCTCGTTGGGTTGTGCACTTAGGGTATCGGTTATTTATCCGAAGGTCCTTTCAATCCCAGTTATATATCATGTATATGTATATAGATATAAAGGTTCCTTCATTCTATCTTCAGTTCCAACACTCTTGAGTAGCAAGGATGTATAAACCTAGTTGGACATTCAATTTACATTACAGTAAACTATTATAGGTATAGTTTAGGGGATACAAATTTCTATTCATATTACAAGGAATTACACAAGAGTCAGTTCATTCGTGAGTCTATACTACTATATGAAGACATACTATTACTTGTTATACAAAGAGAAATACTATATACTATAGAGAGAGAGATACTATACATATACTATACGGGACTGACCATCCTACACCTGGCTGCTAGCTACAGTGGGACCTGTTCATCGACGGATGTTCTCGGTTGTACTGTTCGGCGAGTTTCCACCCCGTGATTATCCTAAGGCAAAACGATAAGATTTCAATGATTATATAATTTTCCCTATTACTTTTATTTTGTGACACATTTACATAAACGATGAGGTAGACTATATTTTTATAATAATATTTGTTCAGGGAAAAATCTTCATTGATACAGAAATGCAAACCTTCAAAGCATTCGGGTCTTGGTAGAAGACTACTTTTTATACTAGTAGGAAATATGGGATTTTCTAGGGTTTTCACACTTATACTAAATGTTTCATTAAACATTTACAAGTCTTTCATAACAGCTTTTCGAATCAATGACACCATAATACTTATGAATTCAGCAGCTTTATGCTGATCTACGCTTTCAAAATAACTTGTATTCTCAGGTCACCAGTAGACAGGTGCGATGACCAGGTTTTGAGAAGACGGAGCACAGACAAGACTCGTCTTTTATTTTGATTACATATTTTGGTGTCTTATTACAATGAAAGAACACTCATGTATTAAACTTTACTTTTAATGCAATGGATGATGTTGTTGCTTGTTTACTACTTTGCACTGTTATGATACTTTACATGACGTCCTCCACCCCTGAACGTTTCCGCCGTTCTTGGTTTTGGGATGTGACATTATAAGTTAATAATATATATATATATATATATATATATATATATATATATATATATATATATATATATATATATATATATATATAGGAACAAGTCGTCTTACTGTTAGTAGGCCTCATTCACGAAGTCGTTTATAAGGGGGTATAAGGTTGTTGCCTATAAAATGGCAGCTTGACGGGTGTCCACTCTCACCCACCGCTTCCTTGACTGGTGGAGGGTCGTTAGCCGAACGGGTAGGACAATGACTTTAATCCTCATTAAAAGTATGATGAATGTAAAGTAACCAAATGTTTTTATAAATTCCCAATCTTGGTTACTTTAGGAAAATGTGAATAAGGTGCTAACCCATGAAATTACACTTTGCACTTTGTTTAAGTCGTTAGTGGAGCGTGTGTGGTTAACCGACACACTAACCTGGAGCGTGTGTGCTTAAGGTTTATCATAGATCGGTGGAGCGCGTGTGGTTAACCGGCACATTGGTTGAGTGAGAGAGATGCTACTAAGGTGGCATGTATCATGTTGGCCACGATGACAGTCGAGCTCCAAAAGTCCTATGAGGACTTTTACCCTTTTGAAATGCACTAGGACTTGATGGACAGGTACAATCAGAGTGCTCGTCAAGAGCGGTATGAAATCATCTCCTCCATGATAACAACCCGGACACAGGATGGTGAACCCATCACGGGCCACATGTAGAAAATGCAAAGGTATGTGGACCGTTTGCTGAAACTGAATGTCAACTTCCCCGAGGAGTTGGCAATTGACATCATTGTGCACTCATTACCTTCTTGTTATGATCAATTCCGAATGACATACCACATTAACAAGAAGGAATTTACACTCAGCAAACTTCAAGGACTCTTGAAGACCGCCGAAAGTGGTCTTAAGGGTAAATCGGTTGTTACTATTCCTACTCCTACTGCAGCCCCTGTCTTGGCAATCGGGCAAGGAAAAGGAAAGAAGAGGAAGAGCCCTTCGAAGGGTACCAAGGGAAAGTCCCTTGATGACTCCTCTTCAAGTGGAACCAAGAAATGTTTTGTCACTCCTTCTGCCAACCCTAAAGAGGCTGAATGCTTCTATTGCCATGAAAACTCGCACTGGAAGCGAAACTGCCCGAAGTACCTGCAAGATGTTAAGGATGGGAAAGTGAAACCCAACCATGCAGGTATTTACACTATGTTGTCTAATAACTCACCCTATTCTAATTCTTGGGTCCTTGATACAGGTTGTGGTATTCACATATGTTCTAATTTGCAGAGACTAAGAAGAAGTGAGAAGGTGGAGCATGAGAAGATAAACTTAATCATGGGGAATAGGAAAGCTTCACATGACACCAAGATTGGAGTTTACTCTTTGTTGCTAAGTAGTGGGTTTACATTAGATTTGAATAAATGTTGTTACTCGTCTGAATGGCGAGGAATATTATTTCCTTTCTTTGTTTGTACAAACAAGGGTTTACCTTTTTGTTTGATAATGAATGTGGTGGTATTAATGCTTTCTTTAGTAATTTTCTTTATCTTAAAGCATTACCTTGTGATGATGTGTATGAAACTGTGTCGGTTGTAGATAACCTAGGAAATAATGTGCTGTGTATCGATTCTTCCACTAGCTTGGATAAAGCATCATTATGGCATTGTCGTCTTGGACAAGTAAGCAAGAAATGCACAAGCCAACTCCAAAAGGATGGAGACTTGGAGTCATTTTCCCTAAAGTCGGATGATAGTTGTGAATCTTGTTTGCTTGGGAAAATGATAAAGTCACCATTCACTCGTACTTGTGCTATAGGTGAGGGTTTGTTGGATCTCATACACATAGATGTGTGTGGACCCTTTAGAACCTACACAAGGGATACTAACCGCTTCTATGTGACTTTTATTGATGATTATAGTAGATATGGATATGTCTACTTAATCAAGAATAAGTCAGAAACCTTTGAAAAGTTCAAGGAGTTTAAACAGGAAGTGGAGAATCAGTTGGGCAGGAACATTAAGATGCTTCGATTCGATCGAGGTGGTGAGTATCTTAGTACAGAGTTCCTTGACTATCTTAAGGAATGTGGGATTGTCTCACAATTGACACCTCCCAGGACACCACAGCTTAATGGTGTGGCTGAGAGGCGATCAAACCTTGTTGGATATGGTTCGTTCCATGATGAGTCGAGCTTCGCTACCAATCTTATTTTGGGGGTATGCCTTACAAACTGCCGCCCATATCCTTAATCTAGTCCATACAAAGAAGGTTGCCAAAACACCTCACGAGATGTGGACTGGAAAAGTTCCCAATCTAGATCACATCAAGATTTGGGGTTGCGAGGCTTTTGTGAGGCGCGATACTCACGATAAGCTCGAACCTCAAAGTGGGAGGTGTATTTTCATCGTCTACCCACAAAAATCCTTTGGTTACCTCTTCTACAGACCCAATGACAATGTGGTCTTTGTAGCAAGGAGAGAGAGAGTTCATAAGCCAAGGAAACAGTGGGAGGCAAACTGACCTTGAAGAAATTCAAGAGTAAAGTGGTGAAGGAACCTCAAACCCTAGCAATCAACCTGAGGAGGAAACTCCTGTTCATCTGACAGACGAGTCTGTACCTCTGAGGCGTTCGACGAGAGTTAAGAATGCACCTGAGCATTACTATGGTTTCCATATTACTGCGGAAGGTGATACACTTATCAGTGATAGCACACTGGTAAGTCTAGATGAACCTAACAGCTACACGGAAGGCATGGCAGGCCCAGAGGCTGCTAAATGGAAAGAGGCTATAGACAGCGAGATACAGTCCATGTATGACAATCAAGTGTGGAACTTGGTTGACAATGTACCGGGTCGCAAGACCGTCGGGTGCAAATGGATCTTCAAGAAGAAGACCGACATGGATGGTAATGTACACACTTATAAGGCGCGACTGGTTGCAAAGGGCTTTTCTCAAACTCCGGGAGTTGATTATGATGAGACCTTTTCACCAGTAGCGAAGATTAAGTATATTAGGGTTATGCTAGCCATTGCCGCATTTCATGACTATGAAATATGGAAAATAGATGTCAAAACTGCCTTCCTTAATGGGAAGTTGGCTGAGGATGTTTAAATGAGTCATCCAGAGGGTTTTGTCAGCGCAGAGTACCCTAATAGAGTGTGTAAGCTTGAGAAATCCATCTATGGATTGAAATAAGCACCTCGCAGATGGAATCTTTGTTTCGATGAGAAAGTCCAAGAGTTTGGCTTTTCGAGGAGAGAAGATGAATCTTGTGTATATGTCAAGGCTAGTGGGAGTATGGTTAGCTTTTTGGTATTGTATGTGGATGACATACTACTCATAGGAAATGACATCCCAACTCTGCAGGAAGTGAAATCCTGGCTTGGGAAGTGTTTCGCTATGAAGGACCTTGGAGAAGCTGCCTATATCCTAGGGATAAGGATTTTGAGAGACATGATTAAAAGACTAATTGGACTTAGTCAAAGCACCTATGTGGACAAAGTGTTGAAAAGGTTCAACACGCAGAAATCCAAGAAAGGTGACTTATCGATCCAGCATAATGCCAAACAGAGCAAGGCTCAGAGCCCGAGTATAAAGGATGATATAGCTGAGATGAGTCGATTTCCATATGCTTCCGCTGTTGGCTCGATCATGTATGTTATGACTTGTACTTGTCCTGATGTGGCTTTTGCGTTGATCCGGGTCAACAGATATCAGGGGAACCCTGGCAAGGCTCACTGGACTGCGGTAAAGAACATTCTCAAGTACCTGCGGAGGACTAAGGACTAGGTCCTTACACTCGGTGGGAGTGATGACTTGAGAGTAGTAGGGTATAGTGATGCTAGCTTTCAGGCTGATAGGGATAATTTCCGCTCTCAGTCGGGCTGGGTCTTTACCTTAAACGGAGGAGCAATTATTTGGAAAAGTTCCAAGCAGGAAACAGTGGCTGATTCAACTTGTGAATCAGAATATATATCGGCAAGCGAGGCAGCAAAGGAGGCTATATGGCTAAAGAACTTCATTGGAGACCTCGGAGTTGTACCAGCGATAAAAGATCCTATGTAGATTTTCTGTGACAGCAATAGTGCGGTTGCCTTAGCCAAGGAACCGAGAGATCATGGCAGATCCAGACACATTGATAGAAAATATCACTTCATAAGACATAAGATAGAAGAAGGACTCCTAGTAGCAAAGAGGATATCGTCAGAGGAGAACCCAGCAGATCCCCTCATTAAGGGACTGACTAGGGTTAGGCATTTGCAGCATGCGAGGCGCATCGGGCTAAAGGACGATATTAGTTTCACGGATTAGATAGTTTTGAAATTTGTAAAGTGTAATTGACATTTGATGATGAATAAAAGTTGTCGTTTATTTATGAGTAAAGTGTTGCTATCTTTTGTCAATCGTTTACTATCATTTCATTTTGCATGTTTTGACTTCCAGAATAATTATGTTATGGTATTTCATATTATTCAAATCTCCACAGTCGGTCATATCTTGGAAGTAGATATGAATCAAGATTGTCATGAAGTTGGTCTGTAGATGTCTAAGATGTTGGACATAGCAAGAGTTGCTACAACATTCATGAGTGCTCATAAGTTCTGAGTATTGGATTCAACCCACGCTCACTTGTATCACTTCATGGAATTTATCTCGAGTGATCGTGAGACGGTAATATCATATAAGTCTTCAAACCTAGAGATATGAGTTGTTGCCTATGAGTTGGTTATGCATTGATTGTACGAAAACGCATCAGTAACGTGATGTCATAAAACGTACCTTTGTGTATAATTCAGCAAATAGTAGGACAAGCATAAGAGTCCAAGTTTATCTGTTCCTTCTTGGATTAGAAGCGATATCTGGGCCCCTTGATGATTTTCTTTTGACCTATGTACCGGGCCCGGTCAGAACTAAATTCATGTGTTTAATTAAGTTCTATGTCAAACAAATCGGAAATCGGGAAACAAACTGCTAGAAAATAAGTACGACATTGTTCCATGTATTTGTGTGGCTGATATCTAGAACAGATGATTATATGATCACTTATCTAAAATGGCGCTTCATAGTTCAACAGAGTTTTAAGAGCTACGATTGCCGGTCGGTTCCTGAAGTCATGCTTGCAATTATAGTTATTAGACTTATCCAAGTGGGAGACTGTTGGATAAGGTGTCTAAGTCCATAACTATATTTGAGATGTACGTGACCCGACCGGACATGGTCCATTTGGGTTGAACTTCACCCGAACAATTTATATGGATAATCTTTTGAGAATAGTATAAGTTATGATTTATTAATATATTATAAGTTCTAATATATTAATATGAAATCATATTATTTAATTAGTATTAATCTATAATTAATTTAGAATTAAGTTGGTGATAAAAAAGGTGACTAATTAAATATGGACCCTTGTATTTATATAGTGTGGGCTATTGCTTATTTAGAATGGCCTAGGCTTGCATGGAAAGTCCATGGATAGTCCATGGAGCTTTAACCCATGGATCTCATGCAAATGAAAGGTCATGGGTATTAGGCTTTACATGGATGTAACCCTAATCCACCACACTATATAAAGGAGTCCTTGGCACTTGAAATGGCACTAGTGTGTGTGTGAGTAAAGGTGGCCGATTTCTACAAGTGTTCATACTTTATCTAAAGGTTTCTAAAGTTTGTCGTGATTTGTGACTTCCATTTGAGGCATCCACATTATTGGTGCTAGGCTCTCAAACTCCATGCAATCAACCACTACTAAAAGGTATGTAATTCTATGAGTGTTTTATGATTCAAATACCCCATAACATGTTAGTTAGAATGTAACCCTTGGAAAGTTATTCTTTGCATGTATCTTAGAGAAAACATAAATCCAAGGTATCTAGGGTTGCATGTACACCATATGAGTGTTAGAATGCTCAAAGCCCTTCAGAGGCAACATATTCACTAGGAGTGGTAGTGAAAGTGTCGAAGTCGTTTACCACAGATGTCAAATGCTTATCCTTCATGTTCTCTGAGCCCTCAAACAAATCTCGTAGTGTACCCCAAATCTCTTTATCAAATTTGCACAACTTAATGTGCTCAACGAGATGTGGATGAGCACTAAATACCATTTCAAAGAAGGCGATTTGATATGAATGGATTTTTTCGACATCATTAGTAGTTGGTGGTGCTTGATGAGTCTCATCTTGGCCCATGATAGTATAACAACATCTCTAACCACTTGTGTTACATGAACACAAGGACCTTCTTTCACTAACCTCCATATTTCTTCACCTTTTTCAATACCAAGAAAAAATCTCTCCATTCTAACTTTCCAGTATTCATACTCTTAAACAACTAGCAATGGGGCATGCACTGGGCAACTCACACTATTTGCTCTTTGCATTGATTACAGTTTTTGAGATTGATTACAAGCAGCCATTGAAGTGAAGAGATTGGAGATGACATGGTATATAGAAGAACTTCTGTCCTGAACACATAAATAATTGAGATACCAATGTAATCATTAACCAACTATAATCTGTTCGTATGGATTCAAATGACAACTATTTAAGCTTTGATATCAATTATGAATGCATGGATTTTCAGAGAGAAGGTTTGAAAATTCGAACCTTGAATGAACTTAAGATCAATTATTTCTTGTAATATGGTTCCAGTCAAGTTTGTTAAACCAGTCAAGTCTAGAAAGTGATTAACTTAATAAAGTACTTAATATAGAATAATATTAGGTATGAACAATGTAAATAAAATAAGAACAAAAAGAATGTAAAAGAATTATTGACTAAATGATTCTTTCATTTGATCAAGATGAAAAAGGTGCATTACATCTACTTGATAGAGAGGTTGACAACTCTTTAAATAGATAAGGAGTTACTAATAGACAAATTCAGAGAAATTGCGCATGGTCCAAGAGACGAATCAACATCAACAGTTTGACACAGCCGTTGTTGTTGATCTTATCTCATGTACTATACTAAAAGAGATTAAGAGAAATACAAAATAGTACTTGGTACATTTAATGCATTAAATACTCAATACACTTTCTAAACAACGATTGATCTCAGAATATTTCTTCACTTCAGAATTTCTTCACTTCGGACTTCATTCTCTATCTCAAACAATTATATATCGGATTGCATAAGGATCACTTTTTCATGTTCCAACACCTTGAATTTGAGACTTCATAACTACAAAATATTTTTCTACTAACAAGTTCTAATGGAACATTCTGCAATGCCGAAGGATATGTGTCCGTGACTTTAGAACCTTGACATTACAAAAGGTCAATTCATTTAAAGATGAAATTCCAATACATATTGGATAGTGATAAGAATTTGGACTTGTGAAATGATCGTCATTGGAGTAATGTCCAGTTGATCTGTTCACAAAGGAAGGACCATATAGAAGCATAGTATGCATGTTCTTAACATGGCATGACTGATGTAATCTAATTCAAGTGGTTAGTTGATTACTCGAAACATTATACAATGCATAAATTCATAATTGTTATGGTATCTAAAAAATAAGGATTTACTTATATTCAATGGGTATGAGACCATAGTTAATTAATTAATTATTATGTTTCACTTTGCATGTTTTACTCCCTGAATAATTTTATTATTTAAATTTCCACAATCGCTCATACTTTTGGAAGTAAGTAGTGAATCAAGACTATCATGAATCGATTATAGATTTTCTATAGAGATTAAACATTACATGAGATTTTCTAAAATATTCATGAGTACTTGGAAATGGAGATTTTTAGTATTTTATAAAAACCCACACTTAGAGATTACTTCATGGATTTAATCATGAGTAACTCTAAGATGATAATATATTTTATTCTTCAAACAAAGATGCATAAGTTGTAATTTGCAAGTCGGTTGTGCATTGGTTGTGTAAAGGCATGAATAACATGATGTTATAAAACACAATATCATGTATGATTTTATAGGTAAAGGTTATAGTTATGTAGTCAAAGTTTATTTTTTCCTTTCGCCTTAACATGAACAACAATATCTTTGGGCCCCTCGATGATTTGTTTCCGACATTTGAAGTGATTGGTTGAGCCGGACTAAATTAATCAATTAGTAGTCTTAATTCAGTCGTCATAATTCGGGAAATTGAGAAACAGAATCTTGGACTATGAGATTGATTCTAATCCATGTCTGATGTTCATACGATATCTTATAGAACAAAGGAATAGCTGATCAGTTATCTTAGGGCCAACATTAGATTTGAATCAGAGTTCGATAGTGGCTTTGGAAAACAAAGTTTGCTGTTCAGTTCAAGGTTATACTTGCAATTATAGTTATAGACTTTTCAAAGCGGGAAATTGTTGAATTATGTGTCTAAGCTAATAACTAAATTGGTATAAACTTGTAATTAGAAGCAAAGTCTTTTTTGTAGAGAGAAGATAATTTATTAGATTATTATATGATTAATAAACTAATTGGAAATTATGTGGAAATGATTTGTTAATATATTAATTATATGATTAATATAGTAAATGGAAATAGATAATTGGTTTGTTAATTTTTTATGTGATTAATAGATTAATATGAGATCAATTGTTAAATAATTGATTTTTTAATTTATTAATGTGAAATCAATAGGAATTAATTAATTATTAATAAGAATTAATCTGGAATTAATTCGGGATTAACTACAAGTAATTAAAGGGGCAATGCGTGAATGGTAATTGTTCATATTTGAGCAAGGAAATGCAATTCTAGATGATTATACAGGGTGGATGGTTTTTATGGGGCTTTTAGGGTTTCTGGAAGCATCCTGGAGCTGATAAGGATAATTGTCTTGAATATATAAAATCTGAATATATTATTATTTAAATAAGGGTTTATCTTGGAGACCCCTAGCTATAAATACCTTACTTTGGGTCACTATTTTTGAGGTTCTCACTTCCAAAAATGTTGTGAACAAAAATTTTACTCTCTTGTCTTCTAGTTCTAGGGTTTGGGTGTGAGCCATTAGAGGCATCATCCTTTTGGTGGTAAGCTTTCCAAGACTAAAAACTACAAGGGATTGAAGTGATATGTTTACTACAAAAACTCTAAGGTATGTAGCCCTTATTATATGATTTCGATTATATTAGGGTTCATCTAGTTTTCTTATTCATGTATTTTTCCTTCAAATTGTAAGCCATAGATCCTTAAGTTTGCATGTTCCCTCTTAAATGTTAAGCGTTTTTCTGTATTGTACATGTTCTTATAATCTATAAAACCCATAAAACATGTCTGTAATGGCTGATACTTAGATATATTCTTATTTCATGAGTCAATAAAACATGTCTGTAATGGCTGGAAATCGACAATACCACAACCCCCATTAATCCACATAAAATCATGATAAACATTGAAAGGAAGAGGCTATTATTGCATGCATTTGTCCAGCAATAAATTAACCTCCATAAGACTTTTTTGCAATCATATACAATTGTTTTGGGCCTGTTTTCGAGACCCTAATGTGTGCTAGATCATGGAGTTTGGACGAAAAGATTGAACACAAAAAAATAAGGAGAAATAATGAAAAATAATGCTTATTGAATTCAGTTTTCAAACTGCGAATGGAGCCATCTTTCATGGTGGTTTTTGGCTTCATGCATAAGGAAAAAGGGAAGGGAATGAACAAAGAACAATATAGGGTTTTACTTGCATATACCTGACCAGAAGTAGTCTAATACCATCACCCTTCCTCTTCCTAATGCTACCCTCTCCGATGATCATAACGCTCTATCGCTTTCTCTCTCACTCAATACTTATGTGTAGAAGCCTAATTGTGTCAATTGTATGATCTTCAATTCACACCTAAAGGCCCAAACAAAGAAGAAAATAATGTAAGCAAAGAATCCTATTGCTTAACTTCTTGGGGGATTATAGCCGATTTTCCTCAATTCGTCCCTCATGTTTAAGATTTTGACCCCTCCCAACCACAACCTAAGATATCTTCACAATTTGAGTTCCCTTTCATGACACTTTATCCTCTCAACTTCATTTATACCCTTATTGGTTCAACTAAATGAATTCCCTTTACCAATTTTATCCCAAATTAATTTATTTATGTTGTTTTATCTTAGTTCATTTTATTACTAATACTTAAGCTAACCTTCAAAAATAATATCCGCGTAATTGAAATTGTATCGTTAACGGACAAAATCTTAGATCGTTATATGAACTATGTTTTCTTAGCATGATGATACAAAAAAATGATTCTACAATAAGAAAATGGAAAAGCACTATTTGGAGAAACGCAAGGCACTGTAAGAATTCAACTTGAAAATGATAAGGATCAATTCCTACCTAATGTTCACTGGAATCCAACCTTGAATCAAATTCTCCTAATTATTGAATAAATGGTTAAGGTCGAATACTCTTCCCTTAGATATGTAATTCTTATGCAACCTTGGTCTCATGATTAAGAAAAAAACATCTCTCGAATGTGTCATCTATGTTATGGTCACTTTAACTAATAAGGACTAAAGCTACTTAGTTAAAAGGGAATAACTCTTGGTTTACTAAAGATAGCAAAACTAGAGTTGTGTGAAGGGTGCATCAACGACAAAAAACATATGATAATTTTTTCCAAGCACTTCAACATGTAGTGCTTCTTTTCTATTCGTGGTTGTTTATGTTGAAGTTTGTGGACTGATGACGACTATTTTCTTAGTTGTAGAAAATACTTTCTTTTGATAGAAGATGACTATACTGGTACATGGAGAGTTTCTTGTCCATCTACTTCTTGGAGAGAAAGGTAAAGTATTTTAAAAGTATTATTCAAGCTAAAGTAGGGAATCAAATCAAGCTCAATATAAAGACACACAGAACTAATAATGAAGCAAATTTTGTACTTTAAAATTTTCAAAACTATTGTAAAGAGAATGGAATATGAAGGACCCACAATACATCGTACAGACTATAAAAGACGATGTTTATAAGTGAAGTATTAGGATGGGGAAAATTATACATATCATGTTAACAGATAAAGAAATGTCAATTTATATTTTGGCTGAAAAGTATAGTTGCATCAATCTACTTCTTGAATATCTCTTCACTCATATCAAACTTAAATCAAACTCCTATTAGATCGTGAAGTGGAATTAAAGCTAAAACCAATCACTTATATATGTTTAGATCCATTCCATATGCTTTAATTCCATCTTAATAATGAAAAAAGTTTGATGTGATGTTTATACAATGCATTTTTATAGGGTATTATGTGCATTCTAAAACCTACCATTTATATGACCCTAGAAATAGGAAAATTCTTAAAAAGAGAGATGTTAGGAGATAATGAAACCATTGAGCACCCTTACAGAAGAGGAACGTTTTCTTGGTAAGTCTTCCAATCCTTAGTAAGTTTCCATAGTCAAATGCCTATAACGATCTAAATCTTATATGATGAGGGAACACTTGAAGGAAATTCAAGTTCGTACTAAGAAATAGATTGATCAACACGAACGCCATCTTCCAATATCTATTTTTGGTTGATTAGATTACGTATAAGGATGAAGTGGTTAAATAAGAATTGCAAGAATTTATGGTAGAAGAGATGAATGTAGTTATAAGAAATGAGACTTAGGAATTAAGAAAACTACATGAAACAAAGAACATCCTAAATCTGAAATTGTTATTCAAATCTACGTTTCGAGCATATGCAAAACGCTATTCTTAACGACACAACATAAATTTTGAAATGACATGGGCAACTATAGCTCACTTTAAATTTGTTTGAATGGTTCTTGCGTTGGCTGCTCAACAACAGTAGGATACATATCAGTTTGATGTAAAATAGGATTTCTATAACTATTAACTATATTGGGAGGTATTGGTTGAAACCCTCATAGAATGGCTTCAATCGATGCCATTGACCTTGAAAATTTGTCCTGATTCTTCACTTTGAATCTCCACAGCTCCATGTTCAAAGACCTTTATCACGATGAATAGACCAGTCCATCTAGATCTTAAGTTACCCGAAAATAACTTTAAACAAGATTGATAAAGCAATACTTTGTGTCACAGTTCAAAATGCTTTTGGGTGATGGATTTATTGTGAAAGGATTTTGTTTTCTCTTGGTAAATCCTTATGTTCTTATAGAAAACAAACTTGTAAAAGTATGTTGTGATTAAAAGTATTATGCTATGATAGAAAAATACAAAATAATATTTAAATTACATTGCAATAATTGAAAAAAAACAAAAATAAGATGCTATAAGTACTATAAATGTAAAAATAAGTGAAAATAGAATACTTTAATAAACAAACTAATAAAAGCACGATGCTATTAAAGAGAACCTAACTACAAAGGTTAATAATAACAAGGTACTTTTATTAGTTTATTTATTAAAGCATTTTATTTTCATTTATTTTTTATATTTAACTACAAAGGTTATTAACGATGGCAATGGTGGTGGTGATACGTTCTCTTCAGATGAAGAAATAAATAACGAAAACTATGACATTGATGATGATGTTGTACATGTATATTGTTGTAGTGATGATTTTGATTGACGGTATGTTACAATTATGATGTATCCTGATAGCTTATAATATTTTTTAAAATTTCAAATTTTACTTATTTATAAGCATGTTTATTATATATTTTGAACGTTTATAATATTTGTTAAACACATGGAAGAAGTTACGAGGGGACATGGATGAGACTGTGGGGATAAATGTCCACACGGGGGCACACACGGTTTACATTTCTAACGATTTAAATTTCTAAATTTCCTATTCTATGTGTGAATGTAGCAAAAGCAAAGAATGTCAATGTATGTTGCAAAGGAATAAACTTAAATTTTTACGATGAGTATGAAGATAACGGTAGGACTCCTTTGGTTGTGGGCCTTGATACTATCGGGAGGACGTATCGATTCGTGGGATCAGAGGTACCGTTTCATTATCATTCTTGGCGTCGTGTTCCTACCGAGTACAAAGATAGTTTATATCCCAAGCTAGACGTAAGTATACAATATATTTTATATGTATTGAATTTTACACTTATGAAATATTTCTTTTACTAATCAAATATGCTTTTCTTGTAGACCTATGTTGATCTTGATAGGTATCGAGGTACAAATTTGTAGGAACTAGTTCGACCGGGTAACCAAGCCGATATGCAAATAGCGTATCGAGATCACAAGCATGAAGTAAACAAACATTTTGACAACATTGGCGGATATGCGAATGTGGAAAGGGAAAAATACATCCACCGACTGATTGGTCCGCCAATGCTTGGAATAAGATGATTGATTTGTTGTTTTTGCCCTCGGAATATTTACACACGTCAGACAAAAAAAGTTACTAGGGCAAAACTTCCGCACAAAAGAACTCATGGTTCTAGGTCATATGCTGAACGACACCATTTAGAGAAAATAAATTATGTTAGTATTATTTAAAATTGTTATTAACATTTGTATAAATATATTTATTGTTTTTGACTCATTATAGGAAAAACAAAGATTGAAACCACAAGATATTGATGGTTGGAGACAGATTCCCTACAAAGAAGGCTCGGGTTGGTGTACAAGTCGCGCACAAGAAGATTAGGCAAGTGATAAATGAAATTAGTAAGTAGTTTAAATATGTTATTATTATTATTAATTATAGTTTTTTATTTAAGGTATATGTAACATCCCAATTTTCAAGGCCAAAAATTTCATTTTTAATTAAGTGACTCATGAAATAGTTCATCAAAACATTGCCAATGTCATATCAATTGATAAAACTGTAACTACGTGTCTCAAAACCAGATCATCAACAGTAATAGAAATCAGATTACAATCCCAGAAAACTCGATGCAGAATCATGTGTGAGTGTGTGTGTGATGCGCTGCTACACCGTTGGCTCCTTCTCCTTGGACGAAGAGGTACCTGAAACCAAAACTGAAACTGTAAGCACAAAGCTTAGTTAGTTCCCCCATCATACAACATACCAAATAACATACATATTGTCGGGCAATTCTGGGGTGCCCGACCTACCCATGTCAACCGTTCTGGGGTGCTGACCTACCCATGTCAAGCCATTTTGGGGTGCTGACCTACCCATGTCAAGCCGTTCTGGGGTGCTGACCTACCCGTGTCTGGCCATTCTGGGGTGCCAACTACCCTCCGGTCTATCTCAACCGATCACGGGGACTATTTCACCACCTACTGCTAGCATATAATAGAATATCATATCATAATCATATTGTCAGACATATTTGGGGCGTCTGACCTACCCATCGGTCCTAGCGACCGAATTGGGGATGATTCCCTCCTACTGATACTAACACATATAACACATCATGCTAGCAGGCACACATATCAAACCAAAGCAAACCAGACAATTATCACCAAGACAATCGTCTCCACTAAACATCTACTAGTGGGCCGGCCTTGGTGCCTTAGACCCACTTCTACTGGAAGGTAATCACCTCAATGTCGTGTAGTGTCTGAAATGTCCTCGGCGTGAAAGTCGGCTCTCCTTGACTCCTCAATCCCTACATGGCAACCCTTCTAAGTTGTCAATTCGAACATGCAACCCTAACCAGGGTCAACCCAATTCAATCAAAGTCAACATTGTTCTAAGTCAACATCCAGTTGATCTGACTCGCCGAGTTGGTCTACCAACTCGTCGAGTCCATACTCCTTTAACTCGATACCACCCCCGACTCTACTCGTCGAGTCTAGCAAGAACTCGACGGGTTCTCCTTCAATCATACCATAGGGACCATCTTCAACCGACTCGCCGAGTTCATCCTTGAACTCGTCGAGTTCATCTCCCTCATATGAATGTGTCCAGTCTATGACTCGCCGAGTTTTATGAACAACTCGTCGAGTCCATCTTCAAAGATTGGGAGATTGCCTTGGACTCGTCGAGTTTGCTCAACCACTCGTCGAGTCCCATGATTCCCAGGTCCCTTAAGGGCCTAAACAACTGAGGGACCTTCCACACTATCATCTGGTCCATCGACAGAAAAGGATTTGGTGGTCATTACACCCTGGCTCGCCGAGTCCCAAGAACGACTCACCGAGTCCATCTTTGACCATTACTATACATTCGATTTAAATGGGTTTTAACAGACCAAAATCATAGATCTGGCCTCCTAATGTCCATTTTACACGTAAAGTTCCAAACTTGATGCGCATGCATGGGGTCCTTGGCTCAAATAGCCATAAAAGGTGGTCTACAAGGTGCATGGGGTGTTTATGGCAACAAGGTGGGCACCTTTATGCCATAAAAACCCTCAATAGCCCTAGATCTGAAGCACAAACTCATTCCTTACACTAAATCCCGAATACATCCTCACTAGGGCTTAGAAAATGGAGGAAAATGGACCAAAATCAAGATCTACACAAAGAATAGATAATGTTCAGCTTTATACCTCCAATAAGCTGGAAATGTGCCCAAAGCTCTAGATCTTCCTGATTCCCCCTTGATCTCACAAGCCTCCTCCTTCTTTTCAAGCTTCAAACACCCAAAGTAACACCTTAAGGCTCAAAAACACACTAATAACGGCTAGGGTTTTGAGATAATGCTTTATGGGAGTAATAGGGACGATGGAGGCTGAGATAAGTTGCTTAAATAGGGTGGAAACCCTCAATTTAGGGTTTCACTCAAACAAAACCTACTCGCTGAGTCGGTCTCCCGACTCGTCGAGTAGGCCACTTAAACTTCCCGCGAATCACCAACTCGTCGAGTCCCATAGGAAATACATGAAATTCTTGAATTTAAATACGTACCAGGAATCGGGTGCTACAAATCTCCCCCACTTATTTTATAATTCGTCTTCGAAGTCTGCTGCTGAATCTGGAAAAAGCTCGGGGTAGTGCTCCTTCATGTCTTCTTCCGGCTCCCAAGTCTATTCCGACCCCTTATGGTGCTGCCATTGCACCTTCACCAGCTCCACCCTCTTGTTCCGCAGATCCTTCGACTTGCTGTCGAGGATCGTCACTGGCCGCTCGATATAATTCAGGCTGTCATCCACCTTAATATCCTCCAAGGGCACAACTGCCGAGTCGTCCACCAGACACTTCAGCAACTGGGATACGTAAAAGGTGCCTTGAATTTGACTGAGTTCGACTGGTAGATCCAGCCTATATGCCACCTTGCCCACCCGGGCTACAACCCTGAAGGGTCCAATATACCTGGGGCCCAACTTGCTCCGCTTCCTGAATCGAATGATGCCCTTCCAAGGAGACACTTTCAGGAGCACCATATCCCCGACCTGGAACTCCAGGTCCGATCGACGCTTGTCGGCATAACTTTTCTGCCGACTCTGAGCAGTCTGAAGCGTGCTATGAACCTGTTGGATCCTCTTCGTAGTCTTGAGTACCACCTCGGTACTCCCCATGACCCTCTGCCCAACCTCACCCCAGCATATCGGGGTCCTGCACTTCCTCCCATACAACATCTTGAAAGGAGGACGGTCGATACTCGCATGATAGCTATTATTATAAGAGAACTCCGCCAACGGAAGGTAAGTATCCCAACTACCTCCAAAATCTAAAACACACGCCTGCAGCATGTCCTCCAGAGTCTGGATGGTCCGATCGCTCTGACCATCCGTTTGTGGGTGAAAGGCCGCTAAAGTGCAGACGAGTACCCAGCTCATCATGAAACTTCTTCCAAAACTTGGAAGTGAACCGCACGTCCCTGTCGGAAATCAATGAATCTGGCACCCCGTGCCACGCCACTACCTCCTTGATGTAGATGTCAGCCAACTTTTCGGCTGAAATGCTCTCCTGAATCGGAATAAAATGGGCGCTCTTGGTCAATCGATCAATGATGACCCAAATCGAATCTACCCCTCGCGCGGTCCTGGGAAGCTTTGTGATGAAATCCATAGTAATATCTTCCCATTTCTACATAGGAATATCCAACGGCTGCATCTTGCCGTGAGGCCTCTGGTGCTCGGCCTTGACCTTCCTACAGGTAAGGCATCTCTCAACATACCAGGCTACATCCCGCTTCATGCAGGGCCACCAATAATCGGGACGAAGATCTCTGTACATCTTCGTCGCCCCGGGATGAATCGAGAATCAGGACTTGTGCGCCTCCTCCATTAGAACCTGGCGCACACCCCCTTGGTATTGAACCCACACCCTGCGGTGTAGCATCAATAACCCACGGCCATCATAGTCGAAGGAGGAAAGCTGCCCCACAATACGCTTGCTCTTCCAATGTTCCTCCTTCATAGCCTCTTGTTGGGCCTCTCGGATTTTGCTCCAAAAGAGGAGTCACCACCGTCATCCTCATGCATATGTCTCTGATTGGTGCTGCCTTGCGGCTAAGCGCATCGGCCACGAAATTGGCCTTCCCCGGGTGGTAGAGGATCTCACAATCGTAATCCTTCACCACATCTAATCACTGACGCTGCCTCATGTTCAGATTCGACTGATCCATGAGGTACCTCAAACTCTTGTGGTCCGTGTAGATGGTACAACGGACCCCATAGAGGTAGTGTCACTAAATCTTGAGGGCGAAGACGACCGCCCCCAACTCCAAATCATACGTCGGGTAGTTCGCTTCGTGAGGCTTCAGCTGCCTCGAAGCGTAAGCGATAACGTGCCCCCTCTGCATCAATACCGCGCCCAACCCTGAGATGGACGCATCGCAATACACCATAAAATCTTCCACGCCCTCAGGCAGGGCAAGGATCGGCGCCTCGCACAGTCTCTGTCTCAACGCCTCAAACGCTGCCTGCCGCTCAGGCCCCCAGCGAAAATCAACGACTTTCTTCGTCAGTCGGGTCAAAGGTATGGCTATCTTGGAGAAGTCCTGAATGAATCTCCGATAATAGCCTGCTAGTCCGAGGAAACTCGGAATCTCGGATGGAGACTTCGGAACCTCCCATCTCATCACGGCATCCACCTTGGCCGGGTCAACCAATATCTCGTTCTGGTTGACAAGGTGCCCAAGAAACTGCACCTCGCGCAACCAGAACTCGCACTTGGAGAACTTGGCATACAAGCTCTCCCTCCTCAGTGTATCTAACACCTCTCGCAAGTGCTCCTCATGCTGCTCCTGTGTCTTGGAAGAAACCAAGATATCTTCAATGAAAACTATCACGGACCGATCCAACATCGGCCTGCACACGCGGTTCATGAGATCCATGAACGCGGCAGGAGCGTTGGTGAGCCCGAAGGGCATCACCACGAACTCGTAATGGCCATACCGAGTCCGAAAAGCAGTCTTCTGCACATCCTCCTCTCTGACCCTCATCTGGTGGTATCCTGACCGCAAGTCTATCTTGGAAAACCAAGACGCTCCCTGAAGCTGGTCGAACAAATCATCTATCCTCGGGAGTGGGTAACGGTTCTTCACCGTTACCTTGTTCAGCTCCCGGTAATCTATGCACATGCGATGTGACCCGTCCTTCTTCTTGACAAACAGGATCGGGGCTCCCCAGGGTGAACTGCTCAGTCTAATGAATCCTTTGTCTAACAGCTCCTGCGGCTGTATAGACAACTCCTCCATCTCAGGAGGAGCCAACCGATACGGTGCCTTGGCTATCGGAGCCGCACCAGGGACTAGGTCGATCCTGAACTCTACCTGTCTCTCCGGAGGTATCCCAGTCAGCTCCTCGGGAAATACATCCGCGAACTCTCGTACTACCGGCACATCGCCCATCGTCGCCTTACCCACCTCTCGGGTATCCATAACGTAGGCGACATATCCTGCGTAACCCTGTTGAAGGTAGCGTCTAGCCCTCGCTGCTGAACATAAGGCTGGCCCTCGCTGTGGCCACTCGCCCTGAATCACCAGCTCTCCCCCACTTGGGGTCCTGATCCGCACCAACTGCTGCGCGCAGTCAATCACCGCCCCATTGGGGCTTAGCCAATCCATACCTATAATAACCTTGTTCCCCCGAAAAGGTATGGGAACCAAGTCTACCAGGTAGCGCTCCTCGAATTGTCTCAAAACACAGTCTCTGAAAACTTCTTATACTCGTACTGACCGGTCGTCCGCAATCTCGACCTCAACATGCCCAAGGACTCAGAAAACTTCTTGCTAAGCGCAAGAGAGACAAATGATCGGGTAGCACCCGAGTCAAACAACACCTGAACTGGGATACCGTTCACATGGAACGATCCTAAACAGAGCATACATATAACATATCAAAATCACAGCGATATAAAATAAGAACATAAGGAAGAAATCATACCTGTCACCACATCGGGTGCGGCACGTGCCTCCTCGGCTGCCAACTGAAATGCTCGGCTTTGCACCACTGGAGCCTCTGCCTTGACCTTCTGGCCATCCGCAACTCGTGCTGTCGCTGGAGTCGGCGCCACCACTGGCGCTGCTGCTGATATTGCTGACAATCTAGGGAAGTTGGCCTTTTTATGGCCCCTCTGATTGCAATGAAAGCAAATCAGGTCTGATGTTTGAACTGTGGGGGCGGGGGCAGTACAATCCCCGGCAAAGTTCCCCGTCTTGCCGCACTTGTAGCAGCCTGACGATCCCGCTCTACAAGCTCCCTCATGCGGCCTGCCGCATTTCCTACAGCGGCTCTGGTCCGGCTGGCCCTTCGACCTAATGTCGGATCCCTTGGGTTACTTCCCCGAAACCCCTGTAAACTGCTCAGTCTCTCCCTTCTTCTTCCTGAGGTGCTCCAAATCAATCTCCCTCTCCCGCGCCCTGGCAATCATGGACTCCAAGGTCGGGCAGGCTGAATAGCTGACATGCTCCCGGATATCAGCCCTCAACATATCATGGTAGCGGGTCTTCCGCATCTCTTCATCCCCCGCATACTGAGGTACCAACAAGGCCATCTCCCTGAACTTGGCGGTGATCTCCGCCATTGTCTCTGTCGTCTTCCTCATATCAAGAAACTCTCTGGCCAGCTGCTGAAGCTCCACAACTGGCGCAAACTCAGCCCTAAACCTGGTCACAAAATCTTACCAAGTCACGGCCTCGATGGCTGGGGCTCCCAGCGAGTCACCAACTGACTCCCACCAATCCCTAGCTCTATCCCTCAGACATCCCGTATCAAAGCGTACCTTCGACCCGTCTGGGTAGAAGCTCGTCAACTGCACAGACTCAATGTCTGCGATCCATCTCCTGGCAGCAATGGGGTCCTTCACCCCGTGAAAGTCCGGCGCACCACTCCCCCTGAAGTCCTTGAAGGACAGTGTGCGTGTACCCGTCTGGCTGGACGCCGAGTCCCTCCTGAATGCCTGAAGGCGATCCCTTGCTTGATCGACCCGAAAATGATAGGGTCGACTCAAGGATACGTCTAGTGATCTCAGACGCGATGAACTCACGTAGTCCGTTATCGACCTGCTCGGACCCTGCACCCGAGTCTGATCCTGATCCTGATCCAGATCTTGAACCTCCTTTTCCATGCCGTGTGACCACCATACTGAAAATAAACACGTAAACGTCAGGATCATACATACTCCCGAGAGGTCTCACACTCCCCAAGTTTCCTGGTTCCATCTCGGCTCTCCCTGACTCGAGTACGGATGCTCTGCTTTCAGTAGTACGGGCCCATACTACCTTCCACATCTATCCGTTCTTTCCTCAAGGATTGCCTCAACTTCACCAAGTCCCTTAACCAATATCCCTTTCCAACTAATCTCGTCCTAGGCCTTCCTAGGGCACCCTCCGACCTACTTTCCTCCATCAGCTGCATTAGGAGTCCCTACCACCTTCCCCTAACTAGTTTGCGAATATTGTTAGATATTCGCTTACTAGTTAGTTAATGTTGGCCAGAACCCCTATAGCACAAAGCAAGCAGCATTCGTGCATTGAGTAACCAATTAAAGCATAACCTAATCAGGCTATTTCACTGCTAACTAATAGCTCTAACATACGGCTCAATGGGCTCCTATAACAGGCATATAAGGCATCCTTCCTAGATCCTTAGCCCTATTCTAGCATGTAGTTCTCATAAACACATAACAGGCATACAAGGCATCCTCCGAGATCCTTAGCCCTAATCTAGCATGCAGTTCTCATAATCATATCATATAACATAACATAAAAAGTATGGGTATCTTGGGGAAAACTTACATGAGCTCGGCCGGTTGCACGCATCACACACTTCATTCTTTCTCAAAACTCTTTAATTTAGATTTTAGAAAAACAATTTCCTTGTAAAAATCCTTCAAGCCCTCGGTTTGAGTTCAGACACCCCCGAGGGTATGTCCGACTCCCTCAAACCAAGTATTTAATACCAACTTGTAACATCCCAATTTTTCAAGGCCAAAAATTTCATTTTTAATTAAGTGACTCATGAAATAGTTCATCAAAACATTGCCAATGTCATATCAATTTATAAAACTGTAACTGCGTGTCTCAAAACCATATCATCAACAGTAATAGAAATCAGAGTACAATCCCAGAAAACTCGATGCGAAATCATGTGTGAGTGTGTGTGTGATGAGATGCTACACCGCCAGCTCCTTCCCCTTGGACGAAGAGGTACCTGAAACCAAAACTGAAACTGTAAGCAAAAAGATTAGTGAGTTCCCCCATCATACCACATACCAAACAACATACATATTGCCGAGCAATTCTGGGGTGCCTGACCTACCCATGTCAACCGTTCTGGGGTGCTGACCTACCCATGTCAAGGCATTCTGCGGTGTTGACCTACCCATGTCAAGCCGTTGTGGGGTGCTGACCTACCAGTGTCTGGCCATTCTGGGGTGCCAACTACCCTCCAGTCTATCTCAACCGATCGTAGGGACTATTTCACCCCCTACTGCTAGCATATAATATCATATCATAATCATACTATCAGACATATCTGGGGCGTCTGACCTACACATCAGTCGTAGCAACCGAATCGGGGATAATTCCCTCCTACTGATACTAACACATATAACACATCATGCTAGCATGCACACATATCAAACCAAAGCAAACCATACAATTATCACCAAGACAATCGTCTCCACTAAACATCTACTAGTGGGCCGGCCTTAGTGCCTTAGACCCACTTCTACTGGAAGGTAACTCACCTCGATGTCGTGTAGTGTCTGAAATGTCCTCGGCGTGAAAGTCGGCTCTCCTCGACTCCTCAATCCATACACGGCAACCCTTCTAAGTTGTCAATTCGAACATGCAACGCTAACCAGGGTTAACCTAATTCAATCAAAGTCAACATTGGTTAAAGTAAGCATCCAGTTCACCTGACTCGCCGAGTTGGTCTACCAACTCGTCGAGTCCATACTCCTTTATCTCGATACCACCCTGACTCTACTCGTCGAGTCTAGCAAGAACTCGACGGGTTCTCCTTCAATCATACCATACGGACCATCTTCAACCGACTCGCCGAGTTCATCCTTGAACTCGTCGAGTTCATCTCCCTCATATTAATGTGTCCAGTCTATGACTCGCCGAGTTGTATGAACAACTCGTCGAGTCCGTCTTCAAAGATTGGGAGATTGCCTTGGACTCGCCGAGTTTGCTCAACCACTCGTCGAGTCCCATGATTCCCAGGTCCCCTAAGGGCCTAAACAACTGAGGGACCTTCCACACTATCATCTGGTCCATCGACAAGAAAGGATTTGGTGGTCATTACACCCTGGCTCGCAGAGTCCCAAGAACGACTCGCCGAGTTCATCTTTGACCATTACTATACAGTCGATTTAAATGGGTTTTAACAAACCAAAATCATAGATCCGGCCTCCTAATGTCCATTTTACACGTAAAGTTCCAAACTTGGTGCGCATGCATGGGGTCCTTGGCTCAAATAGCCATAAAAGGTGGTCTACAAGGTGCATGGGGTGTTTATGGCAACAAGGTGGGCACCTTTATGCCATAAAAACCCTCAATAGCCCAAGATCTGAAGCACAAATTCATTCCTTACACTAAATCCCAAATACATCCTCACTACGGCTTAGAAAATGGAGGAAAATGGACCAAAATCAAGATCTACATAAAGAATAGATAAGGTTCAGCTTTATACCTTCAATAAGCTGGAAATGTGCCCAAAGCTCTGGATCTTCCTGATTCCCCCTTGATTTCACAAGCCTCCTCCTTCTATTCAAGTTTCAACCACCCAAAGTAACACCTCAAGGCTCAAAAACACACTAATCACGGCTAGGGTTTCGAGATAATGCTTTCTGGGAGTAATAGGGACGATGGAGGCTGAGATAAGTTGTTTAAATAGGGTGCAAACCCTCAAATTTAGGGTTTCACTCAAACAGCACCTACTCGCCGAGTCGGTCACCCGACTCGTCAAGTAGGCCACTTAAACTTCCCACGAATCACGACTCTACTCGACGAGTTGGGCCACAAACTCGTCGACTCCCAGAGGAAATACATGAAATTCTTGAATTCAAATACGTACCAGGAATCAGGTGCTACAGTATATTATCATTATTTTAATGTTTAATTTAGTTGTTTTGTTTAGTTCTCATATGTTTATTGTTTTCTTTATTTTTGGAGAAGATTCAAGACGAATATGAAAAAAATGCAAAATAAGGTCGGGGAAGGCGGAGAAGTAGATGAGGTACAATGTCTCGCTCATGCCCTCGAGACATGTCGCAGGCATGATCGTGGAGTGGGTAGGAGACAAACCGCCAAATTCGGTCTAATTCCAAATGAACGGGCTTCCACATCTTCCAAATCTCAATCCAAATCTCTAACCTAATTTGATGCAAAACAAATGCAAGAATACTTGGAACAATATAATAACTCCTAACTTCCAACCACCACCATTTCGTAGGTTTTTATTCATTTCCAACGCAAAAGTAAGTACCTCACAAGGAAATACATCTCAAGAAAATGTCAAGCCCGAGAGGATGTAAGAAGTAGAAGAAGAATATGATAACGATGGTTGATGTTTTGTGTTATTTTGAACAATTATAGTTACTTATTATATGTAATTTGGTATATAATATTAAACTTGAATTTGAACAATGGTAGGTAGTTATTGTATCTCATTTAATATAATATGTAAAATGTTTAGATTTGTTAAAAATACAGGATTGGTAAATTTATAGAATCTTTAAAAACTAAAAGAAACATCCGGTGGCTATACCGACGACATGTCGCCACTATAGCTATTTGATAGACAACTGAAACAATGTTGCGGGGACGACAAGTCGTCGCTATAGATATTTGATTGACAACTAGAAAATTCCTGTGGCAACGACATGTCATCGCTATATGTCGTACCTATACCATCACCATGTCATCGATATAGGTGGTACCTATCTCAATGACATGTCGTCGCTACATGTAACTAATAATTTTTTTTTCGAAAATCATTCTCGACGGAACATGTACCGACGACATGCCATCAGTATAGGGTATGTCAACGACTTTTTTTAACCTATCCTGATATGTCTGTGCCGACGATTTGTCGTCGGTATAACCTATCCCGACCACATGTTGTCGGTACAGGTTCAGAAAATATTGTCGCCACAGGGTGTTAATGTTGTACTATGGGGGTGGAGGTGGCGGGGATGGCTGAATGAGATGTTCGGTGGTTAGGTGATGGACTAGCTAGGTTTGTTATGTTAATGGTGAGGATATCGAGTCAGGTGTTGGTTACAGTGGCAAGATGCAGGAGTGCATGAACGTGGTCCGCCGGTGCTTCATTGGTTTTAGTTTCTAGTCTGGAAAGTATGTCGATTGTAGTATCTTTCCGGGGAGGCATAGTGGTGAGATCATGAATAAAAGCACCAAAAGATAGGAACTGTATTCGAGGTGGTTAACCTCCAAGATCCAAGAGCTTAAAAGAAAGGGAACAATTGTAGGTTTAATCTTGACATAATATGTTTTAAGTTTATTTTAGTATTTGCTTTTATTTTGTGAGTCAAATAACTAGGTAGAATAGGTCATGTTAGGAACGACTATTTGGGGCCCTTTTAATGTGGTGATTAAAATTCGGGAACGGGGGCCTTGTTGAGTTTAGTTTGTTTAGATCCATTAGGTTATGTAGGCTATAAAAGCCTTTACTTTTCTAGAAATATATGCAGCCGTATGAGTTACAAGTACTCTTTTTCTTCATCATATTTTCATACGTAATTAAACAACACAATGTGCATTGTTTGAGAGTGAAATTTAGGGCCTGATTTCCAAATTTGGTATCAAATCCTAGGGCTCGTTTAGAAGAATCAGGTTGAGAGTCGGTGGCGAGAGAGGATGAGCAACCCTTGGCTGCAGGACTGAGAACGAAAGAAGAGGACGGTTGGGTGATTTCATGTTAATCCCATGAAGAATTGAAGACCGACTGCCACAACAGCAAACACCGTCGCCGGAAAAGTAGAAGACCAACACGAAGAAAGAAGAATGAAGAATGAAGAATGAAGAATGAAGAATGAAGAAAGAAAGAAATAAGAAAGACGGAAAGACAGAAAGGCAGAAAGAAGAAAGAAGAAAGAAAGAAAGACACAAAGAAAGAAGCAGCAAGTAGCAGACAAGAAAGAAAGCAAGAATGAAAGATAAGCAGCAAGGCAGATCATGTTTGTTAATCATATGCAGCAGCAGAACTTTGTTGTTTGTTAGCAAGTAAGAAAGAATAAGCAAGCAGCAAGTGAGTAACAAACAGGAGAGGGTCGGTTGCAAGCAAGATATCAAGATCAAACCTAGATGGTTTGAATATCAAGTAAACTAGCAAGCAGTAAGATTCGAAGTGAGCAACCAAGAGAGTTCGAAAGCAAGAAAATATGAAGTTTAGCAAGAGCACGAAATAATAACTTTGTGTTTTAAAGCAAGTAGCAAGATTGAATTGAAAAGATTCTAATAGCAAGAGATAATCAAGATTGTCAAGATTAAGGAGGTGAATGTAGGTTTAATCTTGACATAGTATGTTTTAAGTTTATTTTAGTATTTGCTTTTATTTTGTGAGTCAAATAACTAGGTAGAATAGGTCATGTTAGGAACGAGTATTTGGGGCCCTTTTAATTGTGGTGATTAAAATTAGGGAACAGGGGCTTAGTTGAGTTTAGATTGTTTAGCTCCATTAGGTTATGTAGGCTATAAAAGCCTTTAGTTTTATGGAAATACTAGCTATGTACCCACGCAAAGCGGCGGCGACAAATAGTTTTTTACAGCAATTGGTTTTATTTGGAAACATCTTACTTTCAAGGAACTTGATCTATCAACATATACATAAAGTTCACATATTTAATAATTATGGATCCAACACTTTTCTTTAAGAAATGGTCTCTTGCCTAATTTTATAGACGATAGTAGAAATGTGTTGTACAACTATAGATTGAGGGCTTAAGTCATGCTTACAAGTAAATATACAAATCCATTTATTTCGAATATTTTTCTTTGTAACAAATTTTAAATGACAGGAAGCTTTTTTCTTTTAAAAGGTAAAAATAACATTTGAAAACAATCATAAATGCTACTGGTTAGTGTTTCTTGCTAGATTTGACCATATATTTTCTATTATTTAGATTTTGAGGTTTCATTTATGTTTGGTTGTTTTTTAGGTAAGCGAAGGATTGAAGAGGAGGTTGCAAGGTTGAAGATGTGAATGAGTAATAGTGTAGAATGACTCAGTTTTATTCTGTGTTTAAGTAGAAATTGGTGGCAACATCTAAAGGAGGGGAAAATAACAAAGAAAAAAAATTAATTAAGCCCTAAATTTACCAAAAAAAGGAATCATACAAATACAAAGGAGACGAAAAATGAAGGAACTGATTATCACCTTTAACACAACGATAGTCCTAAGAAGGAATCGTGAACGTGGACTTCTGAACAACACAATAACTGTAGAAAACATAAGAGAAGAAGTAGAAGGTCGATTCGAATTTGGAGCATCGATTGTCGATTCCGGTATTGTATGTGTCGCCGGAAGGACGATGCTTAAATGTCGATATCATAAGAAGCTTCAATTGAGTTTCAATTTAATGAAGTTGTCTCTTTAAAATTGATATTTCCAGTTTTTCCCCCACCCCTTTTGAGTTCCAATTACCTACAGGTACTCTGATTATTAGATTTCCAATTTCAAATTTGGAAAAAGTCATAACAAAAATATATTTGAAAAGTAAACCCTAATTGTTGAATCGGATGTGAACATCTTCTGTAAATTCAACTATTACAGAAAAAGAAATAAAATAATATCAAATATGAGATCCTCTTTTTGAAGGAGAAGAAGTCAATGGAAGTACCTGTGAACGCCTAGACATTTGGCGATGAATCCCTTCTGCATTTTTGCCCTTATTACCATCCAATATTACATATTTACCATGTTCCTCTTTCTCGTTCTCTTTGGTATCTTGATTAAACTCGACCTTTTCTCAGATTCTAATTCCATCAATCTTCTCAATGATTTCTCCTCTGCATCTCTCAAAAATTTTAACGTCGGAGGTGGTGAAGATGTAATCTTTTTGAAATCAAAATCTTTAGAGTGAAAATCATACAATGGATTACAGAAATGCTAGTGATGAAGACCTAAAAAAAGCCTACCGTCGTCTCGCCATGATTTGGCACCCGGACAGAAACCCTAGCAGTAACAAAGGAGAAGCGGAAGCCAAATTCAAGCAGATTTCTGAAGCGTATGATGTGTTAAGCGACCCCAAGAAGTGTCAGATCTACGATCTTTATGGGGAAGAAGCTTTGAAGTTCGGCCAAGTCCCTCCGCCCCATCCTTTTTCCTCCAATCGAGGTTACACTGCTCATCACTACATACGAAAAGCAAAATCACAAACCTCAAAGAAGCGCAAATGGGTAGATCTATATGTACAATTCATCCACAGAGAGTGAACCATCATCCACGTAATCATCCTTGACTCAGCCCTTCAAAATAGCTTTCGCATCAGCTGTGAAAGGGGGAAAACCATTAAACCAGCGAGTAATCAACAGAAAATGAAGGAGTTGTGCGAGGAGGTTAAAACTAGTACCTCTAACTTCATGAAGTCTTGCTTGTTCATCTTGATTAAACGTCTATAACTGGTTTGTGAATAACACAAATTCAAGAAAAAAAAGCAAAGAAGTGAAGTAGGTGATCGACATTGGAGAAATCAGTGTAAAGCCATGCGTTCTTAGAAGCGGAGCAAGAACCATAATTTGAAACCCACAAATATCAAAATAAAATAAAGCTTGAACTTACTGTTATCATCCAAGTAGACTTTTCTATTTCATAGGGTTTGGATTTTAAAATCAAATAAGAGCTATAGTGGGAAGTGATATATATGGAGAAGAAATCAAGAGAAGGGAACCAGAGGTCCAATGGGAATGAAAAGGAAGAGGGGACCACCACCATAGGCAGTTGTCGTTGCTGGAGGCGATTCGACGTCTTCCGGTATCAAAGCTAGAGAACCATCAACGATATTGAAGGGGGTAGACTATGCGTTTCTAGTAGAAAGAGAAAGAGTAAGGCGATATTGGTGGCATTGATAGTAGAACTATGGAAGTGTGGTGGCATGCCAGAAAAGGGAAGCATGGTAGGATACAAGTTAACGTGGGAAATGGTGGAAGCGTGCTTTTTCAGCTCCATAGTAATGACTACTATTTCTCTGTATCAAAGATGCAACAACACTGAGAGTGGAGAATGGGTGATGGTTCCTGATGGCTGTAAGGCGGTGGTGAAGTTCGTTGTCAGGTTTGAGAGAGTTGAATTTAGGGTTTGAGATACCATGTAGTTTGATCGTATTTGAAGATGTGTGCTTTTTAAATTTTAAATTAGGCGAATTGACTGGGAACTTAAATGACAATTTGGTTTTGAAGAGCGCTGGTCAAGATAAGAAACAACAGAGAAAATAGGGAAAGATACAAGAGCCGAGTCAAAGATATGGATTGATTGAAATTATAATATTATTATATTTGTAGGTTGTTGTACTATTAGCTTTATAGTTTGGACGTCTTAAAAAAATAATATTATTATAATGAATCTATTTTTAGAAATAGTAAGATTTCTTTTATAAGATAGTAAAGATATGCAGCCGTATGAGTTACAAGTACTCTTTCTCTTCATCTTATTTTCATATGTAATTAAACAACATAGTGTGCATTGTTTGAGAGTGAAATCGAGAGCCTGATTTCCAACAACAATAACTGGAGAAAATTTTTCAATATCCACTAAAACCAAATTACAATGCTTAAGTACTAGCTTGAAAATTTGAAAATGCAGCTAACCATCAAAAATGGTTTACTCTTCAAAGTGGAACCCATTATTTAGGAATACCTATAAAACAGAAGGAATGGACACTACAAGAAAAATCATAAATAGCTACGGAAAGTTACTATGGAATCAAAATCTGTTGCTATTTTACTATGGAATATGCTACGAAACGACCTGTCATAACTATTTTGCTACATAAATGGTTACGGAATTGCATTATGTAGCTAAATCTTAAGTAGCTATGTAAAATTGTTACAAAATCTAAATTTATAGTTATTTTACTACGGAATATGTTACAAAATGGTTGGTTGTAACTAATTTGCTACGGAAATGGCTACAGAATTGCATTCCGTAGCTAAATCTTGAATAGTTGCTACATAATTAAAATCCGTAGCTAGTTTACTACAAATAATGCTACACATTTTTTTGTTGTAGCTACTTCTCTATGAAGCTTGTTACAAAATCCATGTATGTAGCTAGTTGGCTACATAATTGGCTAGGAAATAAAAATACGTAGCTAGTTAGCTATGGAATTGAGATCCGTAGCTATTTTGCTAGGACAATTTGCTACAAAATAAAATTTTGTAGCTAATCTATTATGGAACTTGTTACAAAAACGTGGATTCCGTAGGTATTTGGCTACGGAAAATTCCGTAGTCAAGTAGTTACGAAATATGTTTCCGTAGCAAAATATATAAGAATATTGAAAAAAATATATTAAAAATACACAATTATCTTTGAAAACTCAACAACAAAAATAAAATATTATTTTTAATTGTTTTGAAAATTTAATTATAATATAATTTCTACATTATAAATATTTTGTAATTTGCCACTTCGCATAAACTGTAGGGATTCGAATAGAAAATTCTGCATACTTCACAAAACTTTACTCCTATTGCGAAAGTGGGTAGTAACTGCCAAAACACTGAAACTGTAAGGACCATATGCGAACATTTTTCTTTCTTCCCCAAATTTGTTACTAGATGCGAATGAACAAACCACACAGCAGTCGCAAAGCAAAGCATCAACAACCCCAATAGCTGATCGTCCCCAAATTTTATATATTTATTTCAGGTGTCATCCAAATTTGTTACTAGATGCGAACTCAATTTTGACCCAAGTTAAAGCATTCAATGCGAAACCGGATCGTCCCCACGGCATTTAACGTCCCTGCTGCGAACAACCAAAATCAGTTGAACCATATTTGACTCCAAAAAGTCAACTCCAAATCGAATTCATCAATTCGTTCAAAAAGTCTTCATCCCTACCAGGTAACATTCTTCTCTCTTCTTTTTGCTCCATTTTCTCTTTAACACGTTAAATTCGCGAAGAATTGGATGAAGCTGCACAGGGATTCAGAGGTCTTACGATTATTTCCCCTCTCCAATCCCTCTGTGACATTTCGTCGAACACCTTCCGAATGTTCGTGAACATTATTAACTTCATCATCAATTTGATCATCGCCTGTAGGAGGCAATTCCGGTCCGATAATCTGTCTGCGGTGGGAAGCAGCTTCTTTGAGTTCCTTTCTTCGAAGTCTCTTCCTCTGAGCTCTTATGAGCTTTTGAGATCCTAATTCATCATCTTCCCCGCTTGACGCTGAGAAGTTCGTTTCCGCTTCTCTCTCCAATTTGTGTTCACATAAACGAAATAAAATCAAAAGTTAAACCCACTAATACGATGATGATCTGAATTGTCGATTTCCCGGGCGAAATCGAGGGTTTGTTGATCATATTTGTTCTCAAGAGGTGGTGGCGAAGGTGGAGTATAGACCATGTTAATCAGGGAATCATGAAACTTTTGTTGTATCTCCTTTCTCTTCATGGTTCTAAAATTGGTAAACTGGTGGAACAAAAGCATTCGTAATAGACTAACAGGTTTTAAGGGTTTCAGATGAACAGTCTGTTTCCTGAAGGGGGTAACTTGTGCTTTCAAGTTTCTGGATTCTAGATTCAAATGTGTTCATCTCGTCTGCCTTCTCCACTGCAAAAACTTCTTCATCTTTAATCTTTTTCACCACTGTAACTACTATATTTTGCTTCTTTCTAGTGCTCCATTTCTGCTTCATATGGGCATCATTAAGTAGCCATAACCTTGAATCAGATTCTTCTATAAACTGTTTGTTTTCATATTCAAGATGATCTTTCCTAGGGCAAATCTAATTTCTGAAACATCACCCTTTCCAAGTAACCCATACTCCATCTCAAAACAAGTTCTTCCCTTATTGTAATTCTCCACATTATGTGCAACAACATTAAAAAGTTGTGCAGCACCATGTCCTGAGTTATTGGATATAAATACCTGCAAAAAAGATTATAAAGAAAAATAGCAACAAAAATCTACCCAATTAAATCAATGTCATTCTAACTATGGAAGTTTACTTGCCATTTGATATAATTTTCTAGGTTTAAAATTACCTGACTCTTCTATGCTTGTTTCTGCTATTCTACTGTTGTCATCTAATCCAGAGACTTGAAATTCTACTGTTGGCATCTCAATTATATGAAATATCTTTATAATCAGCATTCATAATATATCAATTAATGATTTTTCTTGTTGGATGATGAAGGTGAAGGGTTTTGAGCATTCTAACACTTCCTAAGTGTACATGCAACCCTATTAAACCTTGGATCTATGTTTGTCTAAGATACATGCAAAATATTATTTTCCAAGGTTTATAACCTATCTAGCATGTCATGGGGTACATTTAACCATAAAGGAACTAGATGAATTACATACCTTTTGTTGATTGTTGATTCCTTGGAGTTTGAGAGCCAAGCACCAATAATGTGAATGCCTCAAATGGAAATCACAAATCACCCAAACTTGGAAAATATATGAGAGAGTATTCTAACTCTTGGTTTTGGCCACCACACTTACACACACACTTAGTGTCTTTTTCATGCAACATAAGCTTGTTTATATAGTGTACATGGTTAGGGTGAAACCCTAATAACCCATGTCTTTTCCTCTTCCAAGGATCCATGGGTAAAAGCTCCATGGATCATCCATGGACTTCCATATAAGCTTAGCCCATTAACAAATGAGCACTAGCCCACACTATATAAATATAATAGCCCATGATTTAATTAGTCTTCCTTTTAATCACTAAATTAATTCATAATTAATTCAAGATTAAAACTAATTAAGTAACATGACTTTATATTAATATACTATAACTTATAACATATTAATAAATCGTAAGTATACAACTCTCATAAAATTATCCATAACTAGTTCGGGTAAAGTGCAACCCAAATGGACCATGCCGGGTCGGGTCAAGTATATACCAAATAAGTTATGGACTTAGACACCTTATCCAACAGACTCCCACTTGGATAAGTCTAATAACTGTATTTGCCTATATTACTTCAGGAACCAACCGGCAATCGTAGCTCTCGAAAACTCTTGTGAACTATGAAGCGTCATTTTAGATAAGTGATCATATAATCCTCTGCTCTCAAGATATCAGCCGGACAAATACATGGAACAATGTCTTACTTATTGTCTAGCAGTTGTTTCTCGATTTTCGATTTGTTTGACAAAGAACTTAACTGAACACATCAATTTAGTTCTGACCGGGCCCGGTACATGGGTCAACACAAAATCATCGAGGGGCCCAGATATCGCTTCTATTTCTAGAAGGAACAGATAAACTTCGACTCATATGCTTGTTCTACTACTTATTGAATTGCACACAAAGGCACGTTTTATAACATCAAGTTACTGATGCGTTTACGTGCAATCAATGCACAACCAACTCATAGGTAACAACTCATATCTCTAGGTTTGAAGACTTATATGATATTACCGTCTCACGATCACTCGAGATAAATTCCATGAAGTGATACAAGTGAGCGTGGGTTTATTCCAATACTCATAACTTATGAGCACTCATGAACGTTGTAGCAACCATTGCTATGTCTAAACACCTTTAGGCATCTACAAACCCAATTCATGACAATCTTGATTCATACCTACTTCCGACGTATGACCGATTGTGGAGGTTTGAATAAATTGATTATTCTGAAAGTCAAAACATGCAAAACTGAAACAATAGTAAATAATTGACAATGATAGTAACACTTTACTCATAAATAAATCACACATTTTATTCATCATCAAACGTCGATTACATTTTACAAGTTTCAGAAAAGGCTATCTAATCTATAAAACTAATATCGTCCCTCAGCCCGATGCGCCTCGCATGCTGCAAATGCTTAACCCTCGTCAGTCCCTTCGTAAGGGGATCCGCATGGTTCTCATCCGATGATACCCTCTTTGCCACGAGGAGTCCCTCTTCTATCTTGTGTCTTATGAAGTGATATTTTCTGTCAATGTGTCGGGATCTGCCATGATCTCTTGGTTCCTTGGCTAAGGCAACCGCACTATTGCTGTCACAGAAAATCTCCATAGGCTCCTTAATAGCTGGTACAACTCCAAGGTCTCCGATGAAGTTCCTCAGCCATATCGCCTCCTTTGCCGCTTCACTCGCTGCTATGTACTCTGATTCACAAGTCGAATCAGCTACAGTCTCCTGTTTGGAACTCTTCCAAGTGATTGCCCCTCCATTTAAGGTAAAGACCCAGCCCGACTGAGAGCGGAAGTTATCCCTATCAGTCCGAAAGCTAGCATCACTATACCCTACTACTCTCAAGTCATCACTCCCACCAAGGGTAAGGATCCAATCCTTAGTCCTCCGCAGGTACTTGAGAATATTCTTTACCGCAGTCCAATGAGCCCTGCCTGGGTTCCCCTGATATCTGCTGACCATGCTCAAAGTAAAGGCCACATCAGGACGGGTACAAGTCATAGCATACATGATCGAACCAACAGCGGAAGCATAAGGTAATCGACTCATCTCAGCTATCTCATCTTCTATACTCGGGCACTGAGCCTTGCTCAGTTTGGCATTGCTTTGGATCGGTAATTCTCCTTTCTTGGAACTCTGCATGTTGAACCTTTTCAACACCTTATCCAAGTAGATACTCTGACTAAGTCCAATTAGTCTTTTACTCCTTTCTCTTAATATCCTTATCCCTAGGATATAGGTAGCTTCTCCAAGGTCCTTCATAGTAAAGCACTTCCCAAGCCAGGACTTAACCTCCTGCAAGGTTGGGATGTCATTTCCTATGAGTAGTATGTCATCCACATACAGTACCAAAAAACTAACTATACTCCCACTAGCTCTGACATACACGCAGGACTCATCTTCACTTTTTGAGAAACCAAACTCTTTGACCTTCTCATCGAAACAAAGATTCCAACTTCGAGATGCTTGTTTCAATCCATAAATGGATTTCTCAAGCTTGCACACTCTATTGGGGTACTCTGCACTGACAAAACCTTCTGGCTGATTCATGTAAACATCCTCAGCCAACTTTCCGTTAAGGAAAGCGGTTTTGACATCCATTTGCCATATTTCATAATCATGAAATGCAGCAATGGCTAGCATAACCCTAATAGACTTAATCTTTGCCACTGGTGAAAAGGTTTCATCATAATCAATACCCTGAGTCTGAGTAAACCCCTTCGCAACCAGTCGAGCCTTATACGTGTGCACCTTCCCATCCATGTCGGTCTTCTTCTTGAAGATCCATTTGCACCCGACTGTCTTACGGCCTGGTACATGGTCAACCAAGTTCCAAACTTGATTGTCATACATGGACTGTATCTCGCTGTCCATAGCCTCCTTCCATTTAGTAGACTCTGGGCCAGCCATGGCTTCCTTAACACTGTTAGGTTCATCTAGATTTACCAGTGTACTGTCACTGATAAATGTATCACCTTCCGTAGTAATATGAAATCCATAATAAAACTCAGGTGTGTTCCTAACCCTTGTGGAACGCCTCGGAAGTACAGACTCGTCAGCTGGATCAACAGGAATTTCCTCCTCAAGTTGATTGCTAGTGTTTGAGGTTCCTTCACCAATTGAGTCTTGAATTTCTTCAAGGTCAATTTGCCTCCCACTGTCTCCTTGGCTTATAAATTCTCTCTCTCGAAAGACTCCTCTCCTAGCCACAAAGACCACATTCTCACCGGGTCTGTAGAAGAGGTAACCAAAGGATTTTTGTAGGTAGCCGATGAAAATACACCTTTCACTTCGAGGTTCGAGCTTGTCATGAGTTTCGCGCCTCACGAAAGCCTCGCAACCCCAAATCTTGATATGGTCTAGATTGGGAACTTTCCCAGTCCACATTTCATGAGGTGTTTTGGCAACCTTCTTTGTAGGGACTAGATTAAGGATGTGGGCGGCAGTCTCTAAGGCATACCCCCAAAAAGAGATTGGTAGCGAAGCTCGACTCATCATAGAGCGAACCATGTCCAACAAAGTTCGATTGCGCCTCTCAGCTACACCATTCAGCTGTGGTGTCCTGGGAGGTGTCAATTGTGAGACAATCCCACACTCCTTAAGATAGTCGAGGAACTCAGTACTAAGATACTCACCACCTCGATCGGATCGAAGCATCTTAATGTTCCTGCCCAATTGATTTTCTACTTCCTGTTTAAACTCTTTAAACCTTTCAAAAGTTTCTGACTTATGTTTGATTAAGTAGACATAACCATATCTACTAAAATCATCAATAAAAGTCACAAAATAGCGATTAGCATCCCTTGTGGCGGTTTTGAATGGTCCACATACATCAGTATGTATAAGGTCCAACAAACCCTCACCCCTTGCACAAGTACCAGTGAAGGGTGATTTTGTCATTTTCCCAAGTAGACAAGACTCACAACTATCATCCGACTTGAGGTCGAACGACTCCAAGACTCCATCCTTTTGGAGCTGGCCTATGCGTTTCTTGCTTACATGTCCAAGACGACAATGCCACAAAGATGCTTTATCCATGCTAGTAGAAGAATCAATACACAATACATTATTCCCTAAATTATCTACAACCGATACAGCTTCATACACACCATTACAAGGTAATGCTTTAAAATAAAGAATATTATTAAAGAAAGCATTAATACTACCAACTTCATTATCAAAAGAAAAGGTAAAACCTTGTTTGTACAAAGCATGAAAGGAAATAATATTCCTCGCCATTTCAGACGAGTACACACATTTATTCAAATCTAACTTTAACCCACTATCTAGCAACAAAGTATAAACTCCAATCTTGGTAACAGGTGCAACCTTCTTGTTCCCCATGATTAAGTTTATCTTTCCGTGCTCCACATCCTCACTTCTTCTTAGGCCCTGCAAGTCACAACAGATGTGAATACCACAACCTGTATGAAGAACCCAAGAATTAGAATATGGTGAGTTATTAGACAATATAGTGTAAATACCTGCATGGGATGGTTTCACTTTCCCATCCTTGACATCCTGCAAGTACTTTGGGCAGTTTCGCTTCCAGTGCCCCTTATTTTGACAGTAGAAGCATTCAGCGTCCTTAGGGATGGCAGAAGGAGTGATAGAACCACCTTTGGTTCCAGATGAGGAGCCTTCAAGGGACTTTCCCTTGGTACCCTTCGAAGGGTGCTTCCTCTTTTTCCCTTTGCCTTGCCCGATAGCCAAAACAGGGGTAGTAGTAGGAGTAGGAGTAGCAACCGACTTACTCTTAAGACCACTTTCGGCAGTCTTCAGAAGTTCATTAGACGGTCCACATACCTTTGCATTTTCTGCATGTGGCTCGTGATTGGTTCGCTATCCTTCATACGGGTAGTGATCATGGAGGAGATTATTTCATACCGCTCTTGACGAGCACTCTGATGGTACCTTTCCATCAGATCCTGATGCATCTCAAAAGGGTAATAGTCCTCATAGGACTTTTGGAGTTCAGCTGTCATAGTGGCCATCATGATGCATGCCACCTTGGTGGCATCTCTTTCATGTGCCTGATACTCAGCGACCTCCTCAGGAGTAGCAGTGGACTCATCAAGCTCCTTTAGCTCCTTATCGAGGACATATTCCTTGTCCTCGTAACGAGTAACCATCCTGATGTTCCGGATCCAATCCATAAAGTTGGAACCATCAAAGATGACCCTCCCACAAAGGTTCATGAGGGAAAAGGAGCTAGTAGGGTTAGAGCCCGAAGCATTGTTGTTGGAAGACATCTGAAAAGAAGAAAACAAGTTTAGATTAGATATATCGAATCCTTAATAATACACCCAAATGTAATATTAAGGCTAGGATCCAACACAATATATTATAACTTAGAAGAGGGATGCCGTAATCTAAGCTATAATATATTTGAAGGTAGGTGAATGACGATTCACCAATTTCTACCATGAAAACGAAATGAATTATTAGGTTTAATTGGTTTTGAAATTCCTAGATTCCTTTGAGATTCATTGAACTTTTCAATGGCATGTTTCAATCTCGATTGTGCCCTTCAAGTTTTGTGACTGGGATGCCGAGGATCACAAAACAAGGTGTGAATAACCATGCAAATTCACTTGGTACCCTTAATATTATCACCTAATCAATGTGTCGGTTAACTACACACGCTCCACCGATCTATGATAAACATTAAGTCACCCTTCGTGATCCTTACTAGTCCAAGTTAGTGTGCCGGTTAACCACACACGCTCCACCAACGACTTGGTAAGGTACAAAGTGTGAATTTCATGGGTTAGCACCATATTCACATTTTTCTAAAGTAACTAAGATTGGGAATTTATAAAAGGTTTAGTTACTTTATAATATTCATCATACTTTTAATGAGAATTTATAAGTCCTTGTCCTACCCGTTCGGCTAACGACCCTCCACCAGTCAAGCAAGCGGTGGGTGAGAGTGGACACCCATTAAGTTGCCATTTTATAGGCAACAACCTTATACCCACCTTATAGACTGGCTTCGTGAATGAGGCCTACTAACGGTAAGACGACTTTAATCTTATACATATATATAATAATTAACCATTAATGTTATAAATAGTATAAGGGTTGAATTTTAACTTTTAAAACTCTAAGGGTTTGGAATTAAAGTATATTAAAGTGTGTGTAACTTTACAAATTCCAAAACTTGAGGACAAGTTTTGAAACTATTCAAAACTTTTCATTTCATAACTTATGAATTAAAGGTTCATAAAAATGAAGACTCTTCATTTCCATGTAACTTATGTGTTTTAAGTGTGTGTTTAAAAGAAGTGACCTTTGGATATCCATAACTTGAGGACAAATTATGGACTCCATTAAAACACATAAATGATCAAGAATTAATCCTAAACAATTTAGCAAATAATTCCTATCATCTTCTAAATTCATAAGAACATGAACATGATCATCAAAGTTTCAAGAATTATATGAACACATACAAAGCATGAAATTTTGATATAAGCTATTGTAAATGGATTAGAACAACCATTACACCAACTAAAACAAGTTTTAAAACACCAAAACAGTTTAGGGTAATGTTTCTAGTCCATTTCCAGCAGCAAAAGTCGAAAATCTGCATTCTGAGGCTCCTACTCGCCGAGTGCACGAACCTACTCGCCGAGTAGGATGAGTTTACACATGAACTCGGCGAGTCCCCCCATGGACTCGGCGAGTTCATCAGTCAGAAAGCAAAAATCGACCTTTTATCACTATTTTGCATCACGTATCAAACAAACAAGCCTAGGCTCTGATACCACTGAAGGGTTTTGAGCATTCTAACACTTCCTAAGTGTACATGCAACCCTATTAAACCTTGGATCTATGTTTGTCTAAGATACATGCAAAATATTATTTTCCAAGGTTTATAACCTATCTAGCATGTCATGGGGTACATTTAACCATAAAGGAACTAGATGAATTACACACCTTTTGTTGATTGTTGATTCCTTGGAGTTTGAGAGCCAAGCACCAATAATGTGAACGCCTCAAATGGAAATCACAAATCACCCAAACTTGGAAAATATATGAGAGAGTATTCTAACTCTTGGTTTTGGCCACCACACTTACACACACACTTAGTGTCTTTTTCATGCAACATAAGCTTGTTTATATAGTGTACATGGTTAGGGTGAAACCCTAATAACCCATGTCTTTTCCTCTTCCAAGGATCCATGGGTAAAAGCTCCATGGATCATCCATGGACTTCCATATAAGCTTAGCCCATTAACAAATGAGCACTAGCCCACACTATATAAATATAATAGCCCATGATTTAATTAGTCTTCCTTTTAATCACTAAATTAATTCATAATTAATTCAAGATTAAAACTAATTAAGTAACATGACTTTATATTAATATACTATAACTTATAATATATTAATAAATCGTAAGTATACAACTCTCATAAAATTATTCATAAGTAGTTCGGGTGAAGTGTAACCCAAATGGACCATGCCGGGTCGGGTCAAGTATATACCAAATAAGTTATGGACTTAGACACCTTATCCAACAGAAGGAGCCAGAACCTATTGATTGGGAGTACTACAGGAAAGGAATTTCTTTACCAACAAACAAACATGCATACACTTTTATACCAACAAAACCTATTGATTGGTAGTAATTTTAATTGCAGTTTTTGTGCAACCATAGAAATCATTCCATTAGGGTTCCAGTTTTTATTGTTTTTCTAACTTTATTTTAGATAAAAATCAAAATATTTTATAGATAATTTTGAATTTTTGGTCCTATATCTTTTTGTGTATTAACACTCTTGTTTAAAATGATTTGAGTAATGGCCTCATTTTGTGTATACTATCTAGACACCCCTTTTTCCCTTCCTAACATTCCTTTGAACTATGTTATAATGTGCTAAGTTGGTGAAGGGTAAAACGGTCATTTATCATACTCAAATAGTCTTTATGTATGCAATATTTTTTTTTATTTTGAATTTTTTTTAAAAGTAGTATGCTTAAATTTTTAGTAAGATATTTCTACAATATTTGTGATCTAACATATTTATAACTTCCTAAGTTTTTAAAATTTCAGGAAAGTTGTCACAATTCTTATTAAGAGACACATTGAAACGAAAGCAACATACAAGTGTACGTTTCATAAACAAACGTACCAATGATGCAAAATCTGTTGGTAATATATCTGTCCCATTATCTACACCAGCATTATCTACACCAGCATTGTCGTCATCATCATCTCGTACCACATTATCATCTGTTGGTACTGTATCTGCCCCAACATTTGTTTCACATGTTGGTACTATGGGTGCCACATCATCAACACATGCATCATCCATACCTACATCATCCAACCAGTCATTCTTACCTACATCATCTACCCAATCATCTGTACCTACATCTATCCAATCATCTACACCTGCATCTACTACATCATCTGTACCTACATCCACAACAAATTGTAGTGAATAGGTTGAGGAAATGTTGGCGTTCAACATCAAGAGTATTTACTTGGATCTACAGGACTGGATGGGCGTCTATATATTGGAGTGCGAGATAAGGAGTAAGTTAAAATTCTTACATTTTTATCAACATTGAGCTTCATGATTTTTACAATGTTGTTAATTTTTTCTTTTGTAGGTTATTTCCTTCGGGCCCATGTTCTTCCATTATCTATGAATCCTTTGGTGAAAGAGCTGATTTAAATGGGTATAGCTGGGCAACTTTAAGTGACGAGACAAAACTCCTTTATTGGGACGGGTTTCATGTATGTATCTCGTTTATACAATTATTAGGTACTCATTAACTTAAAAACTCATCTATATATTTTGTATTGTAGAAAAAGTGCTATTGGGATGATGCAAAAACTCCGTTAGTCCAGGCTTGTTGGGACAATAAGGCAAAGGAAAGATATAGACAATATATCTACATTATAAGCTCAAAATGGAAAAAGTCGACTCTAAAAAAAACCTGTTAATATAACATCAGAAGTGTGGACATCCTGGACTGCAAGATGGAATAGTGAAGAGTTCAAGAAGAAATTAGAACAAAACAAAAAAATAGTTGTAGAGGTTTAGCTGATGGACAAGCCCTTTCTACGCATACCGGTGGATCGGCTTCTCATTCCAAGATTGCTTCTGATTTAGTAAGTACTCATTTAATTTTATATTATAGCAATCTACTTTCATTTAAAAATACCATTATTTAGTTCTATTTTGATTTTTATAAGGACTAAGCCTAAATGCATAAAATAGCAATCTACTTTATTTTAGTTTTATATTATAGCATTCTAGTTCCATTTTTATTTTTAAAAGGACTAAGCATAAATACATAAAATAGCAATGAACTTTCATTTAGTTGTATGTTATAGTTTTTCTAGTTCCATTTTGATTTTTAAGAGGACTAATCCTAAAAAGTATGTTACTTTATTTTTTTATTTTTAAAGAGTGGAGCCTAAATGCAAAAAATAGCAATCTACTTTCATTTACTTTTGTATCATAGCAATCTAGTTCCATTTTGATTTTTAAATGGGTTTAGCCTAAAAGTAAGTTGCTATTTTTTCATTTTTAAATATGTAAGCCTGAATGTAAAAATAGCAATCTACTTTAATATTGATTTTTTTTGTATATATGTAGAAGAAGCTTTGGGGACATGATCCGGCACACCATGAACTATTCTTGTATACACACACTAAGAATCACGATGGAGTGACTTTTTTAGCTGACAAGGCTAAAAAAATTCATGTAAGTTTTATTTTTAATAATTTCATGTAAATTTTATTTTGATTTTTGTTTGTATAAGTTTTATCTCAACACAATTATAAAATTATAGGATGATTTTATGGAACAATGTGATCGGTTGGAAGCAATAAGAGAGGAAATTGATGAGGACAAACTATTTTATGATGTTGTTGGGGGACATGATCGAAAAAATAGATTATATGGATTTGGCTCATATGGAAAGCACATTCGTTCTAGTAAAGGATCTTCTGAAATGCATCGCGAACACTACGAGGATAATAATGCCGAGACAAAAGTCGAGATTGAGAATTTGAAGAAGTTTGTTGAGACACAACGCGAACAATATGAGGATATTCAACAAAAATATGACGATGTTCAGCAAAAATATGAGGATGCTCAGAAAAAGAATGTGGAGTTTCAGCAGAAAAATGTGGATGTTCAAGCAAAGTTTGAACAACAACTTGCACAAGCAATGAATGTCATTAACACATTGAGTGAACATGTCAAAACTTTTATTAATCAATGATAGAATATTATGTATCGAATAATGTTTTACGTTAAATTTGTAGCGACTTTTGATTTTGAAATATGTATCTTTTGATGTATTGGATATTTCTTTTAGTTTCTATAGAAATACTTTGTTATTTTTGGTTTTATATTAATTGTATTTTTGTAAATTGATATAATAAGTCAAATTAAATATCCGAATTTTATAGAAAAAAATGGTATGGAACGATTGTTATGGAATTGACTACAAAAAAGTTGTTACGAAATTTGCTACGGAATGAATGGCTACGGAATTTGTTACGGAACGAATGGCTACGGAATTTGCTACGAAACAATTAGTTACGGAATTTGCTATGGACCAAATGGTTACGGAATTTGCTACGGAACAATTAGCTACGGAATTTGCTATGGTCCAAATGGCTACGGAATTTGCTACGAACCAAATGGCTACGGAATTTGCTACGGAACAATTAGCTACGAAATTTGCTATGGACCAAATGGCTACAGAATTTGCAACGGAACAAAATAGATACGGAATTTGCTACAGAATTCATTGTTACGGAATTGTGATGGAAGTGTGTTGTAGTTGAAATGCTACGGATAGACGTCGTAGCAACGGCCATAGCAAAATTGCTACGGAACTATAATTTCGTAGTTAAACATTTTGCTACAAGAAATCTTACTATGGAATCTCATTGGCAAATTCCGTAGCAACTTCCGTAGTTATTTAGGTTTAGCTACGGAATTACATCATTTTGCTAACTTTTTCCGTAGTTAAATCAAAATTTTCTTGTAGTGGGAAGTATCCAATGCTAAATGGCTTGACTTGTTAAAGACACATGCTTTACTCTAGGAATCTTGGAGCCCTCTGGTGAGTCGTTTGGGCCTAGTGATTGCTTCATGGTCAGATAGTTGTTGGACTGTATTAACTTCCCTTAAATTTATTATTTATGTTTAATTAGAAGAAAAGAGTGCTATTCTCAAATTTATTATTTATGTGTTCGTACTTCTAACAATGTTAGGTGACACCCAATCAGAATATCGGTACTGTGGGCAAGGCATTTGAATAGCATAAAAAACATGACATAGATTAAACCTAGGGATCCTTACATATATATATATATATGGAAATGATTTATCTGCAGTTTTAACACGTAAACCATGCATGATCCTTCTTTTCTACAAGCAAAATAAGATAAAAAAACACAACTTTTAACAGATATTCTTCAAAAGACTTGACACAGTATGTGAATGATTCCATCCGTCCATGTACGAACCTTCAGTAGTTTTTTTTAACAATATACATGTGTTCCTAAGAACTTTTACCCTACCTCCTCCACAAAACTTGCCAGACTCTCATCTAGCATCCTAAGGTTTTACAAACACGCAATACACATGGCTTCCCCTCCAGTAGCTCGTAGAAATCATAAGTTCATAACTCGTTTCTGTTAAACAACATTTGCATCTCACTATCATCATTTTCTTGTACATGAATATTTCAATAATTAATTTTTGTTGAGACTTTCATTAGGTATAAATATGTGTTAATTTCCTAGACTCTAGAAAATTTTTATGTTTAGAATCACAAGTCGTAATATATTGAACAAAATCTGCAAAATCAGTATCCTTGTATCGCTTTGGATTTTCATCATTGATTAGCATTGGCCATGGTCTGATAACTGCCGTGAATGCTAAACTATGCAAAGATGCCACTGATATTCTTGATTTCTTGGAATTCGCTAGGACCCTATGCATCACACTCTTGTACCTTCCATTGCTAAGTATCTGCAAATCACATAACCAACATAATTTAGATCCATGACTTTCAAATACGACTATCTAAAAAGTCCATACCCCTTCTTTCTAAAGAATTGGTAAAACTGCATAATCAGAATGAAATATGCACAAACCTCAAGGTGATCACCGATGTTCACAACAAAAGATTGAGGATGAGGTTTAATGGTTACCCAATGATCTTTATGAAGTATCTGAAGGCCTTCAACCTCGTCTTGGAGGAGAAGGGTGAGGAATCCATAATCGGAGTGTGGTGGCATTCCAAACGTCAGCTCAGGCTCCGGGCATGGTGGATAGCAATTCACCACCATTAGCTGGCTTCCATCTCCAATGTCTTTTTTTATAATATCGTAATTCTCTTCCCTGTTGTCATTGCCCGATTCTTGATTAGTTTTTGGTGTTTTGTTGTGTGTGTTTTTTTCTTCTAATCCAAGGCTTTCTAGGATGGCTTCCATCAGCGATTGGAACAACATTTGTGTCTCTCTTGCATACCCTACTCCCATTTCCCTATCCAAGTAAGTAAAATTCTTAACCATTTACTTTAGAATAAATGCAACGTTTTACATGCATGATGCATAATTGAGTTGGATTTGTTTACAACAAAATGAAAAAAAAAAACGTGAGGAAAATAAATTACTAAGTTTCAGATATTGTTTTTTTGTAATCAGTGTCTTTCCTAGAAAAGTTAGGTCATTGGGTACATGGCACCTGCAACATGAAACCATCATCGTGGTGTATCACTACAAGAATTGCGACCTTTAATGGCGGCGTCTGTCTGTGTCCGCGCTCAGGGGCGCACCCAACATAGGGCAAGAGGGCCCACCTACACAAAAAAATTTTTATGGAAACCCTTTTTTTTATAATATATATATATATATATATATATATATAATATTTTTGTTAAATAAAAGGAATTAGGGTTGTTATACGGCCTATTCCATTCAAAACATGAAATTAGTAGAAATTGTTCGATATCGTTTCATTTTAAATTATTTTAATGATGGAAGACAACATCTTGTGAAACTTAAAATAAACAATTTAGATAAGAATTCATATTTAATTACATTTTGTTATCGTTTGAAGAATTTTGCCACTGATTTATATTTTGTATATTATTTGGTTTATCCTAAAACAAAATCTTTGCTACGCCACTATCCCCGCTAAAGGGGTCACCACTAAATCCGAGTATTCTTCTAGTGTATAGAAAGAGGGAGGAAAAGAGAAGAAATCATGATGAAGAAGAAACTGATTGAGTGTGGTCGAGCCATAGCTTAATTAAATCACAATGAAATTTAATTTAGTAATTTGAATATTTAAAATCATTAAAAGATAGACATGATACTGATTACTAGTTATTATTATTATTATTATTGTTACGTAACTTAATTAGGTATTAAAGTATAATTAAAGAAAAGTATTATTATATTGTATATGTTTAATGTCAAAGCCTTTGTATGTTTTCAATTCAGGAAGCAGTCGTTTTCTAAGTAATAAGAATTTATTATTATAATTTTTACTTTATATATTATGTTTAATGTCAAAGCCTTTGTATTTTCTTTTTAAGCCATGATGTATTGTCCTCGTACTAAAGACACAATTCTGATGTGGCTGTTGTGCATACAGCTCATAGATGTGTGTCTTTTTGCCACAAAAAAGTATAGGCCTTCAGTTTGTCAATAAGGATAAAGGATTAGATTTGATGTCACAAAAACACAGCTAATAACAACAAGAATCAACCATTATTTATGGTTTGAAATGCGTTTTTAGATATTTGGAGTTGATTTTTTTAAAGCCAAGTATGACAAAAATAAGCGTCGAGACGCTAAGTTTTTGACGCGTCTCACGAGTCGTCTTGTTAGACTGTTTGTCACATCAACTAAACTAGCTTATCAATATCTATAGTAAAATGTTTTCGATTTTCTTATTTCGTAGAATCCACAAATAATAAGAGATCATTTTCTTATTTCGTAGAATCCACAAATAATAAGAGATCATTTTCTTATTTTATCTATATTATATATCGTAGAGCTTTCTTAGTTGCTTCTTCTGTTGGATGTACAATAAACTGTGTGTTTACAACTGGTTTGGACCATAAAATCATTTAAATAGTTTATGACAATAACTTCTTAATTAACAACTCGTGGAAAAAAATTTAGTTTGAAAATGCTTCTTTAAAAAAATTTCAATTTTTAGACGTTTTTGATATGAAAAAAGCTCATATTGTAAATGGGGATCATTAATTTAACGTTAGTAATCAAGAAACCTAAGTAGAATGAGTTATATGCTTTAGGTCCATATTTATCTTAGCAGACTTAATTAATTATTTACAATATACCAAATTTTGGTTGTCTTCATTTTAATGATTACTGCAATTATTGTAACAATCATGGATGTTAATGAGCATTGATATGTCAGAACCCCTTGTTTTCTATTTTCCTTGTCCTCCTATTCGTGTGTGTACTTACAGACCCTTATGAAAATTCAAGGTTTAAAACTCAATAAAAAAACAATTTAAAGAATATTCAAACTAAGCAAGCCATTATTAGGGTTTGTGTGAGTTTCGGTGTGTGTATGTGTGGGTGGATGCACATACACTCAAGAACTGTTTATAAAGTGTCTTCAAAAGAATGGAAGGTAGGATAGGTAGGTTTGAATTTACCTAAAATCCGAAGGAGAAGAAGGCCACTGAGAATGAGCCTCAGTAGTGCAAACCAATTTCAAAAAGTCTCTCCAACATAAAACGCCATCTTTCATCTGGTTGAAACTGGTTCCATATCGAACAAGAGAATGAACGTCTGTAGACATATACTTCTCTCTCTCCTTCAAGGGGAGCTCAAAGAATCTTCTAGCCACATCTATCATCTCGCTTAAAACATCACTTGAAATCCCATGGTTTATAACCTACAGTATGTATACATAAAACATTCCATAACTAAGAGACATTAGAACAAAAGCACAACGTAGGGCCGTAGAACATATGTTACGTTCTAGGGTGCAGTATACACTACAGCGTGGTCTTAGTTGTTGGTTGAGTGAAATGGAGTCATGTTCATGGATGGATGGACTAACCTGGAAGAACCCGTAATGCTGGCATGCATGAGCCAATGATGTAATGACTTGCTCATGGTTTGGGCCATGCAACTCCGCGAAATCAATGACGGGCAGCTTCAGATTTGTGACGTCATGGAGTTCGGTAGTTATAGAGTTGTCGGGACGTTCAAGTGTAGGGAGGATATACTTTTTGGGAACTTTTATGATGCCCATTTCACACAAGTGCTTCACTCCTTTGTTGTGTTCTTGTTCCTTTAAGCTCTCACTTTGGTCATCCCTCAGTGCCATTGCTTGAAACATCACCATGAACCTTGTAACTGGTTTGCGTGTGTGTGCGTTTGTGTGAGAGAGTTTGTTCGTTTGTTAAAGGAAAGAAGTTCAGACAATGAGAATGGTACAATGAATAAAGGAGGGGCGATCGGCATATTTTTATACTATTTGTGAGTTCAGAGGGGGTAGGGTGGGCCGGTGGGATGATGTGCGGAAAAAATGCTTTTTAATGATAAAAGGATAGTAAAGTTTAATGCTTTATGCTACAGCCACATAATGGTCCACGTTATTGACCCGTAATGTTAACTAAACCTAAAAGAGAGAGTGAACTTTTTTGAAATATTTTTGATTTTGTACTAATTAGAAAACTAGTTATTTTGGTAAAGAATATATATGTTTACATTTATTATTTATCTATTTGAAGATATTTTACCATAAAGATATTAATTGATCATTTTCTAAGTGCATCATTTTGTCTTGTTCATATGTAATTCACGCGTTTAAATATTAATCAAAAACACAATCCAACAGTTTCGTTGACATCTCTATTGCCATGTCCGCATAATTTGTATGCGTTGTATCTGTATAATCTATATCATCAATCAAAAAGACAATGCAACAACTTTGTATGCCTTTCATTATACACTACTAGAAAGATCACAACGCTACAATAATCAATCCCAATGGTGACGACTTTTTTAATCTTATGTCGACGACAAGTTGGAATAACCTATACCGACGACAAATTGTCGATATAGCCTCAACATTGGAATTGAAAAAAGTCATGTGGATAGGTACCCACCATACCGACGACATATCGTCTGCACATGATCCATTGGGATTGATTTAAAAAAATATATATCATATATTTGTAACGAAGACAAGGCGCCGTCATAGATCCCCTCTATACCGACGATGTGTCATTAGGACATGTCGACGTATAGCGACGACAAGTCGTTGACACAAGTTTGTAACTGTTTTTACAGTTTGAGCTATAGCGACAAAATGTCGTCGATATAGGTGAAAATCGTTTTTACAGTTAAGACCTATAACGACGACATGTTGTTTGTATAGCCATTTTTTTAAAAATATTTTTTACAGATTCTGAAATTAAAAAACCTGTTTTTTAAAACAAACCAAAACCATATGTAGCATAATTTTATAATTAAATAAACATAAAAACACTCACATAGTTCAAATGTAACACCCACTTTCCAGAAGAACAGATCGGTTAGGGCATCAAGGAGTCAAAGACATGACTTTTGGGGAAAACAGGTGTCACAACGTGACCATGAGGAGGTCACGATGTGACACGTGGAAATGAGAGTCATGACGTGCCATTATGATGCTCACGTCTTAAGGCTGGTTGCAGCCCAAGCACACAAATTTTAGGGTTTTCTCCACATTTAACGAACTTATCTCATAACCTAAGGTATCTTCTTTAGCCTCCCTTCATTTCAAACGAAACCGAAACCCCATCATTGAGTTCTTGAGCACTTGGTGGTGTTTTGGTGACTTGAAGAAGAAGGGATCATCTTTGGGGAATTGGTGCTGATTCGTACACAATAGTTTTTAGTCATACACAACAATTTATGTTTTATATGTTTGTACTGTACAACTCTATCAAGCACAAATTGTTGTGTATGGCAAAAAAATTGTTGTGTATAGATCAATACCCTTGGTGAATAAATCCAGCTTACAAGCTTCATTGGCATCTTCTAGCAACCTCTCTGGACCCTTATGAGTATTCAAGCTTCATGCTTTATGGTTCCTTGTTGCTAGATCTAGAGTTTTATACATTATGGTTCATGATTAGATGTGTTATAGTGTTGGGACGCCATAAAGTTGGTAGCTTTATGGGTCCTTAGAGTCCCTTGGTGATTATATGAAGTAGATCTAAAGTTTGCTTGATGTTTGAGCTCGTGTTAAGGTTTTGACCTCCTTTTCTTCATAAAATAACCTAACTGGAGCTCAAATCTTGCATTGTACATGCAAGACCTTAATGCATTGATTTTTATGGCTTTTAGGGTGTAAGGAAGTCTTCTGGAGTAGGTAAATTAGTGGCTTAATGGATTAAGGGGTTTAATTCATCAAGATGTCATTTAGACAGTTCTCACGGCGTGAGACTATGCATGTCACGTCGTAAGAATCAAAGGACCATGACTAATTCGTCTTTTAGTGGCTCATGACTTTACCAATAGTTTGTCACGTCGTGAGGGACAGTTGACCTATTGACTATTGACTTTTGTTGACCGTTGGCGGTCGAGATTTTTGATAAGTTTGACTTTAAGTCAAACATGAAGAATTTAGGCTATTTGTGAGAACAATAAATAAGATCGAAAGATTCTATAATAATGATGTGAATTAAAGAGAAGAACAATGAAGATCAAAAGTGTGCCTAATGCTTTGATTAATCGACTCTAGAAGAGTTCTTAAGAACTTCTCTGTTAGAGCGTACAAACGAAAATTAGGGTTCCAAAATGTTAACCCTAAAGATACGTGCATGCACTATATATATATATATATATATATATATATATATATATATATATATATATATATATATATATAGGCTAAGACTAGAAAGTAAAACCGATAGACAGGCCCAAACCGGAATAAATAAGACTATACAAGCACATATTTGACACAACATTATTAAACCCAACAATCTCCCCCTTTGTATTAAATTCAGAAGGAGTGTCTTCACTGTTGTGTTCTCTGCACCTTGAATAACTTCGACATCAAATTCAGAAGAGTGTTTCTGACAACGTGGTACCACTTGATCATATCCGAGAAGCATTTCTGATCGGTAGAGGTGTTTGCTTTGCAAGCTACAGTCATTCCGAGGATAGTGTTCAGAGCAGCAGTGAAGTATAAATGTTTGTCTCACAAGAAGAACATACTCCTCTAAACTTTTTCACCATCCTTTCGGTTATACATCACGCACCAATTCTCCTTTCGGATTTTACCCAGTTTGAGCTTGTGAAGGTCCTTCGGTTCCTCTTCGGGCATCAGAATCGGCCTTTTCTTCAGAACTGACGCTATCTCAACATCCATATTTGTAATCTCATGAATGTAGCAGATAAGCATCCTCTTCAGATGAGCAATGACAGGCTCGTGTTTTTGTTCGTCTTTTAATACAATCAGAAACATTGAGACCCAGTCATATGGATGTTGGATTAGTGTCTAAGTCCGTAACTATATTTGGTAAGTACTTGACCCGGTTGTGCATGGTCCTTTTGGGTTGCCTTCATCAAAGCAACATGATAGGATGATTTGTGAATAAAGAGGTTATCATGATTTCTTAATATGTTATATGAATAATATATTAATGGATAAATCATATAATTAAATTAATATTAGACAATAATTAATTAAGAAATTAATTCTATGGCTAAAAGATATTAATTTAATATCAGGGACTTAAACTGTGAAATGTGTAATAGTTGAGTATTGGGCTGAGGAGCCTCTTAGACTAGGCATGGACGAAATTAGGAGGTGCCCATCTCTAATTTCGTCCTTAAGGCCCTATTCCAGAAGCTTCCTTGGATAGCTTAAGGCCTAAGCAGTCCATTAGGGTTTTTGACTGAAACCCTAGCAGCTCCAGTATAAATAGGACCCCTAGGCTACAGAAATCGGCTACCCTAACTCTGAGAGTGATAGAGCTGATTTCAAGAAGCCTCCAACCTCTCTCCAAGATCATTCTTTTGCTATTGGTGTTTATAATCCATTAGAGGAGTGACACTTGTGCCTCTAAGCTTCAAAGACAAGAAGATTCAAGCAAATAACAAGAGGTAATGATCTAGATCTGATTTGTTTCTTATAATTTCGAAATACTCTCATTAGATCTAGGGTTTGAAAGTCTTGGATGAATGCATGTACAATTAGAGAAACCTAGATCCAAGCATTAGGGTTTGCATGAGCACATAGGATGTTCTTTTGGCTCAAACCTATCAGTGGTATCAGAGACTTGATTGGTTTCTATTGTATTGATGCTTTGTATCTTCATTCAATCTTTAAAATCGAATTTTTTGCCCCCTGACTGACAGACTCGGCGACTCTCATAGTGGGCTCGACAAGTAGGATGAACTCGACGAGTCCTTCAAGGGACTCGGCGAGTCGGAGCGTCTATCAGAGGGATTTTTGGGATTTCTTGCTGTTTTGCTTAAGGATAATTACCTAAATCGTTTTTGACTAATAAAATCCGAATTTTATTAATTTTTAATGATTATCCTTACCAAATCAAACGATAATTACCAATTTTTTAAATAATAAATTCCTTATTTGATAATATTTGATTATTTGAATTAATTGTTGAATTATCTTGCAAGTAAAATTGACTAGGTCAAATTTAGATAATCATTAAATTAATTGTTTAATATAAATTATTTGCTATTTGATCCTTTGTGTTTTGAAAAGTTCAAAAACTTGTCCTCAAGTTTTAAAATTTAAATTTTATGATTAAAAGGTTAATTTGAACTATTTAAATTTCAAACCTTAGAATTTTACAAGTTTAAAATTCAACCCTATACTTTATAATATTATAATATATATATATATATATATATATATATATATATGTATAACTTAAATGCTAGTCTTACCGTTAGTAGGCCTCATTCACGAAACCGATCTATAAGGGGGGTATAAGGTTATGGCCTATAAAATGGTCGTTTAATAGGTGTCCACTCTCACCCACCGCTTCCTTGATTGGTGGAGGGTCGTTATCCGAACGGGTAGGATAGGGCAACCCTTTCCTCATTAACAAGTATAATGAATTATAAAAGTAACTGAATGTTTTTACAAAGTTCCCAATCTTAGTTACTTTAGGCAAAAAGTGAATTTTATGCAATTCCATGAAATTACACTTTGTACCCTTGCTAAGACGTTAATGGAGCGTGTGTGGTTAACCGGCACACTAATTGGGTTCTAAGCAAAGGTGGCAAAGGGTGACTCATTGTTTGTCATAGTTCGATGGAGCGTGTGTGGTTAACCAGCACATCGAATTGGTGACTGTAACAATGAGGCCACCATGTATATTTACATGGTTAATCACACCTGCTTTGTGATCCTCGGCATCCCAGTCACAAACTAGAGGGGCATATCAAGATTTAAACATGTCATTGAAAGGTTCAATGAATCTCAAAAGATCTAGGAGTTTTCAATACATTTAAAACTTAATCTCTTTTTTGTTTTTCATGGTGGAGAATTAGTGAATGGTCATTCGCTTACCTTCAAATTATTTGCTTATTAGATTACGACATCCCTTTTCTAATTTGTGAATAATGTTGTTGGTTCCTAGCCCTAATTTCTCATTTGGGTGTTTAATTGGGGAATTCATTTCTAATCAAACTTTGTTCTTTTTCCTTTTCAGATGTCGAACGTCAACAACAACGCTTCTGGTTCAAACTCCTTTGGCTCGTTCTCACTCATGACTTGTGTGGGAGAGTGATCTTTGACGGGTCCAATTTCTATGATTGGATCCGCAACATTGGCATGGTCACTCGCTACGAGGACAAAGAGTATGTCCTCGATGAGAAGCTGAAGGAGATTGACATCAACACTGCCTCTGCTGAAGAGATCGCGGCCTTTGAGGCCCACGATCGTGATGCCACGAAAGTCCATTGCATCATGCTGGCGACTATGACTGCAGAACTCCAGAAGTCCTATGACGACATGTACCCCTACGAGATGCACCAATATCTGCTGGACCGGTACCACCAGAGCGCTTGGCAAGAAAGGTACGAGATCATCACTTCGGTGATCACTACCAAAATGGGTAATGGAGAGTCCCTTACTGCTCATCTGCAAAAGATGCAGAGATATGTCGATTGCCTGCTAAAGTTGAATGTGAACTTTGATGAAGAGTTGGCAATCGATATCATCCTTCATTCCTTGCCTCCCTGCTATAGCCAGTTCTGCATGACCTACCACATGAATAAGGAGGAGGTCTCTTTGAGCAAGCTTCAAGGCTTGTTGAGGACTACTGAGAGCAACCTCAAGGAAAAATCTGTTGCATCAACTCCAACTCCCGCTGCTGCTCCTCTCTTGGTAATAGGACGAGGGAAGGGTAAGAAGAGGAAGGCTCCCTCAAAAAGCCACCACAAGGGAAAGTCCCAAGATGGTAACTCTTCTAGTGGAACCAAAGTTGGTTATGCTAAACCCAACTCTAACCCTAAGGAGGCAGAGTGCCACCACTGCCACAAGATAGGGCATTGGAAGAGAAGCTGCCCAGAATATCTGCAGGCCATCAAGGATGGGAAGATCAAGCCATCTTTCGCAGGTATTTACACAATTAAATCTAATGATTCATCGCATGCTAATTTTTGGGTTCTTGACACAGGATGTGGTTTTCACATATGTTCTGATTTGCAGGGACTAAGAAGAAATAGGGATGTGGAGCATGGAAGAATAAATCTAATCATGGGAAACAGAAGATCGTCGCCTGTCACCAAGATTAGAGTTTATTCCCTAGTGCTTAGTAATGGATTAGGTTTAGATTTAAACAATTGTTGTTATTCGCCAGATATGGCAAGAAACATCATTTCATTTCATGGTTTATATAGACAAGGATTTAGATATTCATTTGATAATGAAAAGGGTTGTATTTATGCTTATCTTAATAATGTTTTATATTTTGAAGTATTGCCTTGTAATGGAATATATGAAACTGTGATGGTTGTAAATAACTTAGGAAATGATGTGTTGTGTGTCGATTCTTCCAATAGTATGGATAAAGCATGCTTGTGGCATTGTCGTCTTGGACATGTCAACAAGAAGCGCATAGCCCAACTCCAAAAGGATGGAGTGTTGGAGTCATTCGACCTTAGGAACGATGACGTGTGCGAGTCTTGTTTACTTGGAAAGATGACCAAGTCACCCTTCACTGGCACTTGTGCGAGGGGTGAGGGTTTATTGGACTTCATACATACAGATGTATGTGGACCATTTAGATCCACCACAAGGGATGCCTGCAGCTTTTACGTAACTTTTACCGATGATTATAACATATATGGTTATATCTACTTAATCAGGCATAAGTCAGAAACCTTTGAAAAGTTCAAAGAGTTCAAGCAAGAAGTGGAGAATCAGCTGGGCAGGAAAATCAAGATGCTTCGATCTGATCGAGGTGGAGAGTACCTAAGTCTTAAATTCCACGACTACCTCAAGGAATGCAGAATTGTTTTGCAATTGACGCCACCTAAGACACCATAGTTAAATGGTGTGGCTGAGAGGCGTAATCGAACCTTGCTAGACATGGTTCGTTCCATGATGAGTCGTGCTTCGCTACCTATCTCATTCTGGGGGTATGCCTTAGAGATTGCCACCCATATCCTTAACTTAGTCCCTATGAAGAAGGTTGCCAAAACACCTCACGAGATGTGGACAGGGAGAGCTCCCTCGTTAGCCCATATCAAGGTTTGGGGTTGCGAAGCTTTCATAAGATGAGAGACTCACGACAAGCTCGAACCTTGTAGTGAGCGATGTATTTTCATCGGCTACCCACAGAATTCCTTTGGATATCTCTTCTATAGACCGAGTGACAATGTTGTTTTCGTTGCGAGGAGAGGGGTTTTTCGAGAGCGAGAACACATAAGCCAAGGGGACAGTGGGAGGCAAATCGATCTTGAAGAGCTTCAAGAATCGAGCGATGAAGGAACCTTTAACACTAGCGCTTAACCCGAGGAAGAAACTCCGGTTGAACCGATTGACGTGTCATTACCTCTTAGACGTTCCGAAAGAGTTAGGTTTCAACCCCAATGTTATGGTTTTCATATTACTACCGAAGGGGATACGTTCATTAGTGATAGCACACTAGTGAATCTAGACGAACCTAACAGCTATAAGGAAGCTATGGCAGACCCGGACTCTGGAAAGTGGAAAGAGGCGATGGACAGCGAGATTCAGCCCATGTATGACAACCAAGTTTGGAATTTGGTTGACAACGTACCAGGTCATAAGACGGTCGGGTGCAAGTGGATCTTCAAGAAGAAGACCGACATGGATGGGAATGTACACACCTATTAGAGATGCACACAAAATCCGGATCCTCGAAATGAAACCGATCCGATCCGAAATCCGGTTTCGGTCAAAACCGGTTTTGACCAAACCGGATCGGATTAAACCGGTGACCGGATTCAAATCGGTTTGGCTTTTCGGACTCGAAATCGGATTGACCCCCGGATCACAAACCGGATTCTACAAAAACTGGTTCTTAAACCGTCGGAAAATTTGGTAAAAGCTAACAAAATTCGGATCAAACCGGTTTCAAATCGGATTCAGATTGTTGACCAGATTCGGATCGAATTTTGACCAGATTCGGATCGGATTGGACCAGATCGGATTTGACCGGATCAGATCGGATCCTGGGTTTGTGCATCTCTAGGCACGATTGATTGTGAATGGGTTTCACTCAAACTCTCGGAGTTGACTATGATGAAACCTTCTCACCAGTTGCAAAGATAAAGTCTATTAGGGTGATGCTAGCCATTGCCGCATTTCATGATTATGAAATATGGAAAATGGATGTAAAAACTGCTTTCCTTAATGGGAAGTTGGCTGAGGATGTTTACATGGCTCAGCAAGAGGGTTTTGTCAATGTGAAGCATCCCAATAGAGTGAGTAAGCTTGAGAAGTCCATTTATGGACTTAAGCAAGCATCTCGCAGATGGAATCTTTGTTTCGATGAGAAAGTTAAAGAGTTTGGCTTTCTACGAAGCGAAGATGAATCATGTGTATATGTCAAAGCTAGTGGGAGAATAGTAAGCTTCCTCGTATTGTATGTCGACGGCATACTACTCATAGGAAACGACATGCCGACACTGCAGGAAGTTAAGTCCTGGCTCAGGAAGTGCTTCTCTATGAAGGACCTCGAAGAGGCTGCCTATATTTTGGGAATAAGGATAGTGAGAAACAGAAGTAAGAGACTAATAGGACTTAGTCAGAATACTTACTTGGACAAGGTACTAAAACGTTTTAGTATGGAGAATTCAAAGAAGGGGGAGTTACCAATTGTGACATCCCATTTTTCACGGCCAGAAAAGACCGATTTGTTTATGCTTTGTTTTAAATTCAGAGTAATCGTTTAAAGAAAATGGCTGCGGAATTTGATCCCAAAACAAAATGTGATAAGAATTTATCAAAGCATTTCTTTAAAGAAATGTATTTTCATTAAATAACAAAATCTCGGGATGTCATGTTCCGATACAGACCAAAAGCATAAACAGTATAAAATAGACCTTACAACAGTTATTTACAACTACTGATCTATAATCCAAAATCTCTCGTCAAGTCAACCGACTTATAATCTTGTGCCATTACCTGTAATACAAAGAAACCTGAGTGGGTCAGGCTTGGTAGCCTGGTGAGCATATAGGGTTTTCAACCCACAATTATATAATCATTATATTTAATCATCAAACAATCAACCTAATTACCCATCCACATTATCTCCTTTCATTTCTTAAAGCTTTACCCTAAGAATCATTTATCCTTCATTCATTTATTCCTAAGAATTGACCTAAGGAATTAACACAAAGTCCCTTGTTGCCCGAGGTCCATACATCTGGTGAATACGTAATTCAAACATCCGATGAAGACCTAGTTCTAAAATACCTAGTGAACACACTCAGTTCAACAACACCAAGTGAACACATCTAGTTCAAAAATACCTAACGAACACATTGAGTTCTAAAATACTTAATGAACACATATAGTTCAAAATACCTAATGAACACATTGAGTTCAAGGACACCAAGTGAACACATATAGTTCAAAATACCTAATGAACACATTGAGTTCAAAACACCTAGTGAACACATAGAGTTCAGAAATACCTGATGAACACATTGAGTTCAAAACACCTAGTGAACACATAGAGTTCAAAAATACCTAATGAACACATTGAGTTCAAAACACCTACATGTTACAAACCTGTTAACTTTTCATTGGATTGTCTAGAACAGTCTGTGGTCACCATCTCTATTCCACTAGTTGACTAGAACATCAATATCATCCAAACTTCTTATCATTTCGTCTTATATCAACTATTTCATCTACCCAGGTTCTACCCAACATATTTGTAGATATAAATTACATATACAGTTTTAATCATTTAAAAACTTGTATGAAACATTCATTCAGCATCCGTCTCTAGTAAACAAACAATATATAAACACATGGCACGTATTTCATAGCAAATACTTCATATCTATGTGTAAGGTGAAAGTAACTACACACTCACTTGATTAGACGATGTTCGGACAGCACTACTGCTCTAAGAGTAGTATTCTTCGGTGAAACTAGAATATCTTCAAACACCGGGCTTCTCCCGGGAAGAGCTTCGGCTTGGAAACTCTTTTTCTTCTCGGGATCTTCGGGCTTCGGGACTCGCTTCGGGTCTCGGGATGATACCGGGGCTTCGGGGGTATTTCTGTGCACGTAAATCGATGCAATACGGGTGAGAGATGAGAGAATGAGCGACCAAACTCGACTGCCCCTTCAACTCTATTTATAGGGCTGTTTTCTCGATTTTCACGTCGTGAACAGTGCTCCCACGTCGTGGGCATAAAAGTCATTGCATGCGTCATCGTTCACTTGCTCTGTCAGGCTCCAAAAGGCGTCAGAAGTCAGTTCACGTCGTGAACACTGATTTCACGTCGTGGTCTCTAACAGTTTTGGGGTTTCGCGCCCCAAACTTCAGAAATTCATAACTTTCGCATACGAACTCCGTTTTCGACGTTCTTTTTTTCCACGCGTAGGTAAAAACAAGATCTACAACTTTTGTTTAGACTTCGTCGGCTAATTTTGACTTTAATTTTTATTATATTATTTTTAGTAGGCTGGGATAGGAAAACTCCGTTATAAACTCATAACTCCTTCGTCTGACGTCCGTTTTCATCTGTCTTTCCATCATTGCACTACTATCGATGAGATCTTCGATTGCCATTTAGAAAGTTTTGGCTAAACATCGCTCGATCCCATATTCGAACTTCGGGCTGTACACTGCTAAGTCGAAACTTCGAAAAATCATAACTTCGTCATACGAAGTCAGATTTAGACGTTCTTTTTATGTACGCTCTCGGTTTAACATATTCTACGACTTTCGTTTAGATTACTAAGCCTAGATATCGCTCTATCTTAAATTCGTATTTTACGTCGCGTTGTGTCGTGCGGGTTCTGTCGCGAAACTTCGACATGTCATAACTTCTTCGTTATAACTAAGATTTCGGCGTTCTTTATATATTCGGAAACCTTGTCACGACCACTAAAACTTAGTTAGGATTAATCCTTCTAAATAATCTTCCATCAAAAAGTCATTTTTGATGCTTATCGTCTCTAAATTGACTAGTCCGGATTTACGGGCGTTACACCAATCCAAAGTAATGCCAAGTTGAGTAAGACTCAAAGCTCGAGTACCGAAGTCGAGATAGCAGAAATGAGCCGAGTACCATACATTTCCGCAGTTGGCTCGATTATCTATGCTATGACTTGTACTCGCCCTGATGTATCCTTCGCTTTGAGCATGGTCAGCAGATATCTGGGAAATCCTGGCAAATCACATTGGACCGCAGTCAAGAACATTCTTAAGTACCTTCGGAGGACCAAGGAATGGTTTCTAGTCCTCGGTGGGAGTGATGACTTAAAAGTGCGAGGGTACAGTGACGCCAGCTTTCAGACCGACAGAGACAACTACCGTTCGCAGTCGGGCTGGGTCTTTACCCTAAGTGGAGGAGCAGTGACTTGGAAGAGTTCCAAGAAGGAGACCGTAGCTGATTAACGTGCGAATCAGAATATATAGCGGCGAGCAAAGCGTCAAAGGCGGCAATATGGTTGAAGAACTTCATCAGAGACCTTGGAGTTTTGCCAGCCATAAAGGAGCCCATGGAAATTTTTTGTGATAATGAAGGAGCAGTTGCCTTGACCAAGGAACCCAGGGATCATGGCAGATCTCGATATATCGACAGAAAATATCACTTTATTCGACATCGGGTGGAAGAAGGACTCCTCATAGTGAAGAGGGTATCGTCATAGAATAACCCAGCAGATCCGCTTACGAAGGGACTGAGCAGGGTTAAACACTTGCAGCACGCTAGGAGCATCGGGCTGAAGGACGATATTAGTTTAGATTAGATAGTTTAGAAACGTGTAATAGATAAATTGTAATTAACATTCGATGATTAAATAAAAGAGTATTATTTATTAGTAATTTTTCCGTCTTATGTTAATTATTTACCTATTGTTTCATTTTGGATGTTTTGACTTCCTAAAAAACAAGATTGTTCGAACAGTCCTCAGTCGTTCATATGTTGGAAGTATGTATGAATGAAGACTGTCATGAATTGGTGTGTAGATTGTCTAAAGTGTATTAGACAGAGAAAAAGTTTGCTACAACGTTCATGAATGCTTATGAACTTGATTGAGCATTGGAATAAACCCACACTTGCCGGAATCACTTCATGGAATTTATCACGAGTGATCGCGAGACGATAATATCATATGGTCTTAAAACCTAGATATATGGTTTATTGTTTGCTAATTGCTTGTGCATTGATAATGTGTAAACGCATCAGTAACTTGATGTTATAAAATGCATTGTTGTGTATGATTTGATTAGTGGATAGTAAATGCATATAAGTCGAAGTTTATATGTTCCTTTTATCCTAAGAGGGTAAAAGCGATATCAGGGCCCCTCGATGATTTGGTTTGACTTATGTGCCGGGCCCGATCAGGACTGAATTGATGTGTTCAATTAAGTTCTACGTCAAATGAATCAGAGATCGAGAAATGAACTGTTGGACAATAAGTATGACTATGTTCCATGTAATTGTCCACACGATATCTAGAACAGAGGACTATATGATCCCTTATCTAAAGGACAGGTTACTGATAATATCAGAGTTTGACAGCATCTTTGAGAGCTACAATTGCTAATCGGATTGTGCTTACATTTGTAGTTACTAGACTTATCCAAGTGGGAGACTGTTGGATTAGTGTCTAAGTCTGTAACTATATTTGGTAAGTACTTGACCCGGTTGTGCATGGTCCTTTTGGGTTGCCTTCACCAAAGCAACATGATAGGATGATTTGTGAATAAAGAGGTTATCATGATTTATTAATATGTTATATGAATAATATATTAGTGGATAAATCATATAATTAAATTAATATTAGACAAGAATTAATTAAGAAATTAATTCTGTGGCTAAAAGATATTAATTTAATATCAGTGACTTAAACTGTCAAATGTGTGATAGTTGAGTATTGGGCTGAGGAGCCTCTTAGACTAGGCATGGACGAAATTAGGAGGTGTCCATCTCTAATTTCGTCCCTAAGGCCCTATTCTAGAAGCTTCATTGGATAGCTTAAGGCCTAAGTAGTCCATTAGGGTTTTTGACTGAAATCCTAGCAGCTCCAGTATAAATTGGACCCCTAGGCTACAGAAACCGGCTACCCTAACTCTAAGAGTGATAGAGCCGATTTCAATAAGCCTCCAACCTCTCTCCAAGATCATTCTTTTGCTATTGGTGTTTGTAAGCCATTAGTGGAGTGACACTTGTGACTCTAAGCTTCAAAGACAAGAAAATTCAAGCAAATAACAAGAGGTAATGATCTAGATCTAATTTGTTTCTTATAATTTCGAATTACTCTCATTAGATCTAGGGTTTGAAAGTCTTGGATGAATGCATGTACGATTAACTCCTTCTGAAGAATCAAAAGATCATCAAGTTCTTTATCACACTTCTTTCTTACAAGCTTTTTAGATTCAGAGAGCTCTTTTTCTTCTTCTTCATCATCAAATACTTTCTCTTTTCCTTTATGTGATGCGGAAGCTTCATTACCCTTCTGATCATCAGTCTTCAGTTTTTGTTCATGTACTTCAGTCGTTTGCTTTTCCCAGGGGTTCTTCTTTGTCTCCTCATTGTTTCAGAAAAGCATCGCTACCCTAAACACATTCAGTCTGATTTAGCATTCCAAAGACTGGTTGAAGTAGTTCTGAAAGGTATTGTCGAACCGAGGCTATGAAGAAACAGTCAAGAGTCTCGACAAGTCGGTGCAGGTATTGATTAATTTCATAAACACAGCTTTTAACAAATGTTTTCTCAGATTCCAAATCTTCAACACACTTGTTTGTATATTGAAGCTTTACCGAAAGGACCTTGGCCTTGTGACTCATTTTAGCCAATTTATCTATGAGCTTATTCTCAACAACAAGATATTGTTGAAGTTTTTCTATCTTTGAGACAATGGAGACATTGTGCTCGGTATTGTCAAGCTTTATTTCAGAATGTAAAAGTGAGAGAGCTTCATTCTCAGCTTTTAGAGAAGTACGAAATCCGACAATGACTTTGTTCATAGCTTTGGTATTGGAGTCAGAGGAGGTTCTGAACTCAGTCTTAAACGAAGTGACTTCATGTTGTAGTTTTTCGACTTTTTCGGCCATTTCTGAAATGGTCTTTTCTCAAAATTCAATTGCCTTTGTCGATTCTTGAAGGACTTTCGCATTTGCCTTCGCTAACATCTCAACGGTAGCTTGGTGGGATTTTAGCATGTACTCCCAGTTGGATGAAGATGAGGATTTCGAAGACTCTAATAGAGAATCCAACTTTTCATTGAGCATCTTTAACTTCCCTTTGGTCATCGGGGCACCATCATCATCACTATTAACATTAATGGTGAAGGGGCTGAAAAAAAATCTGTAAAATTCTCCTGATCATCGCCAAAAAGGATGTTTGGATCATCTTCATGTAATGGAGAAGCTGTAGAGGTGCCTGGACCCATAGTTACACCAAAATTTTACATTTTCCCCCGTATCAGACACGTTGACATGAATGTTGAAAGTATGTACCTCCTCCTAAACGGACTTGGTGACAGTGACTTATGGTGTACTAGTTACTGGTGTTGTTGTTGTAGTAGTGGTTGAATCTGTAAAGAGAGGTGTAGAAAGAGGAATGGAGATCTGTTGAAATGAAATTCGAACATAAATCTTTGGTGTTGGTGGAGGGATAAAGGAGATCAGAATTGTGGTTGTCATAGGTGTGACACTCGTCAAAATTTGAGACAGTTCTAGATTTGAATAAACTTAGTTGCATATATAGGCACGACACATACTAGACTTTGTAACTAGGAGCTACGTTATAACCTACTAGAAACTTGGAAACAAATAGAATCGAAGGATAGTGTACTTAGATTTTACATTGGTATGTGAATTCTACAACTACTTAACTATAATGACTATCCATATTCGGGTCATTCCTTGAATTGAACATCTTTGCATGAGTCATGTAGACACATCATGCACTTGACCTAGAAGTAGAAATTAGGTCAAAGTCTCATACAAATTTAAGTCAAAGTTGAAACTATGACTAGTATACTTCATTCATCAAATTCACTTGAATCTCGTAACCACTACATAGAAATGCCAATAAATCGATAAAAATAAATTACAAACATTATTTCTAACTTGAATAAGATTTCTGAAACTCTAAAATAGTTTGAATTCTCAAAATTCAATTAATTTTGATATCCAAAGATTTACAAACTCCTTAAAACCCTAAAAGTCATAACAACTTAAATTTATGAAGTTATATTAAAATCCCATAAAAGTTATTATAAACACTATAATATCAAATTAATATATTTAAAATGTGGAAATATAATCAAAGAAATTTATTTAATTCATTAACATTAACCTTACATTTATAAGCTAAAAATCCAAGAGTTATGAACAAAATTTATATAAAATACACATTTTATATAAATTGAAAGAAATTGTATAAAAATAAGGAATTATTACAAAATAAATAAATAAAATAAAATGAAATCCCCTCTCACTCCCTCAAATTCGGCCACTTTTCCCCTTCCCAACAATCCTAATCATTTTCACTTCCCATTCACTCCACCTCCCACTTTTCTCTCTCTAAAACTTCTATCTTCATTTTCTCTAAAACTGACGAACTTAGATGCAGAATAACTGGGAGAAATTTTTACATTCGATTCTTCATGAGTTCATATACATCTCCGTATTTTGTTGGGTGTCTTTGGTGGAGAGAAACCCCAAAGAGATCACGAGAGATATTAGGAATCCAGAGAGACAGAATCTTTCGTTTCTCTCTTTTCTTCTCTCTAAAACCCACATTCTTTACCTTTATGAATTAGCTCCAAAACCCACAAAATTTCCAGAAAATATCCCTCATTTTACTCAAAAATATTCATCATTCGAAGTTGATATTCAAGGTAAAATTAGTTTCCTTATATCCTCTTTACTTTTCTTACAAAAATTTCATGTTTTCTTGCATCTCCCTCTTCTACACTTTTCTTTGAGATTATTCACATGCATGTTCATGCATGTCAAATTTGATGATGATGGTGGTAGGATTTCACCCAAAAACAACATGTATGTTGTTAGAAGGTGAAATCCAATGATCAAAACCTAAATCAAATGCATCAACTTGAGTTTTACAAGTTTTAAAGATCCCAACCCACATGAATTCAAGTTTTTCATTTAGAAACATCATTTTGAACAAAATAAGTTCATTCATGGTCTTCAAATTATAATCCATGTGATGAACATCAAGTTTAAAGGCATGATGATCAAAGTACATTGCTAAGAATGCTTATAAAGGATTTATTCATAAATAAATATCTAAAACATCTTTTCTGCTCAAATCCGATTTTTCCCAGAATCCAAACAACAAAATAAGATGATTTGGAAATTTTCAGAAAATAACTATTTTTTTTCGATTTATTGTAATTTTTGCAAGAAAATAGATCAACAATTCATATAAAATACTTTTGATGGTTATTAAATTCTGGTCAACTTTGGGTATCATTTATGCATTGCGTAAAGAATTTTCATGACGTTGTATGCATTTCTAAGGCTATTTTCTGTTGATTTCTAATTTATTTTTGTTGAAGAGAAATAAATAGTAAAGTATCATTATGAATGTCCAAATCCATATTTAACAATTTTAGCATCTTCTAGAAATCATAAAGACTTAACGAAATAATTTTCAGATTTTTCCAAGACAGTTGCTTATTTTTCCCGATTTAATGAATGTTTAAGGTATTAAATTGATGAAAAATAGCCACATTTATCCCAAAACTATAAAAAATTATCAGAATATCTGATATTACATATTAATCGTAAATAAAAAGTTTAGTGAATTTTACCTACTGATTAATAATTTTTCACGAATTAATGCTTATTTAAATGAATAAAACAAAGAAAAATAGTTAAACTGTTTAAAAACCAACTTTGATATTTTTCCTAGCTTATATATCTTAAATCGCAGTGGCAAAAAATGTTTGAAGAATTTTATAAACTGATCCCAATTTATTTCGATTTTTGCTATAATAAATACATAAAAATCATAAAATCATGTTAATCATTTTAAAAACCAAGTTTTATATTTTTTCCAGATTATATATGGCGAATATTAGTGTTGAAAATTTTTTGGAGAATTTTCTTAACTGGTTACTATTTTTCATGAATTTGTGTTGATTTGGGCAATTAAATAAAGGAAAAATAGTTAGACAAATCAAAAAATCAAGAAAAATTATTTTAATGTCTTTGTCTTCAGTTAAAACTGAAATACAAAGTTTGGAAAATTTTATAACTTATGTGACTTAGTTTTGAATCTTTAACCATTTGAAACACCATCCAAAATGTTATAGTTACACTTCAATTGACATTGCCAAAAATTGGATTTTTCACTTAAATCTGTTATTTAACAAATTGATCCATAGAAATCTGAATTTATAGAAATATGTTTGTAACTTATACAAAACCTAATTTTCACACAATATTGGCATAATTCTATTGTAGAAATTAAGTATACTAGTGTTAGATTTTCGACTATAGACTTACTAGTCTGTAACCTTATCACAGGGAATCAGTATTAGGACGTGAGGGAAGTTAGCTCAAGGCATCACAAATACCTTCACGTATCATTGTGAGTATTCACGACTCCGCATATTTTCGGTTTTTAAATGTTTTGGGGTGGAAAAGCATGTGCAAAAACTGCTTATTGTTTGTTGTATTGAATTTGACTTGTATCAAACTTGGTTGCTATATTTTGCTGTGTATGTGTATGCTAATTCATGCGGCCTTATCACGTTTAAGTCTCTAGAATCAGTTCACACAACTCATTAACTCATTTGAGCCCATGGTCATTATGGATATCGCTATTAGGAGATATACAACTCCTCACTCACACGATTCGTTTGAGTGCATTTTACCATATTTCTCCCTTTGTTAGCAATAGACATAGCATTCAGGAGGGCATCCGGTCTTAGGCTTGGGGCGTGAACTCATGATTTGATCACTAAGCACATACAAACTTTGTTTCTGATTATAGCAACGAACTTTTATTACCGGAAACTTATTTACTTGTCTTAGCAATGAACTTATTTGCTCTTTGTAGCAACAAACTTGTTTGCTCTTTGTAGCAGTGAATCTGTTTAATCATTTGAGCAACAAACTTTATTTCTCATATTAGCAACAAACTTATATTAATGGAAACTTTATTACTCGTTTTAGCAACAAACTTCTATTCATGAAAACTTATTTACTTATTTTAGCAATGAACATTTGTTTATGGAAATTGTTATCAATATTCTGATTTCCATGACTTCAAACTATATTAGGCTATAAACCTTTGAGTACTCACCAACTATATCGGTAGTTGAACGCTCATTTTACATGCTTTTTCAGGAACTCGTCTTTAAGATGGCACTTAGGGAGGAAGAAACGGCTTCCTGAACTTTGACAATAAGGATATATCTCCATTGTATCCCATCTAGTGAAACATATCGATAAGTGTAGAAGTTGAAATTGATTCTGGATCCACGAGTCCTTTAGATGAAGGAAACCCTAAAAGTCTGTAGAAATAGGATTTAGAGATCGAGGTCTTGTGAGAAGCTACCTCGAAGTGAATGACTCCATCTGGTTGACTGTAGTTGGCAGATGAATAAGCCTTAGAAAGATGGACCAAAGGAACATATTCTGCCATGGTTAAAGCTTGAGGAAGTGGCGAGAATCTTAAGCATTCAATCATGGGCCTTAGGGCTTCGTTGTAGCGAGATGAGTCGAGATCGAGAATGAGGTTCTGGTTTGGCTTCACATTCAGCATAATGACGGAGGCCGATTGATCAGCGAAAGAGGTGGTTTCTAATGATTCGACCATTGAAGCAACGAGAAAAATGATGAACAGTAGAGAGTGTTTGCGATTTTTTCTTTGAGGGTTTTAGAATACTGTGTGAGTGGTGAGAAAGAATGAACAGTCAAAACCCTTTTATATGGTTTGTTATGAGTGGTAAGAGAAAACTGCGGCTTGACGTTCCTATACCCCGTAAAAGTAGCCTTGAAAAGTGTGACAGCTCATCCATGTGCCAGGCGCCGTTGTAACTAACACGTATGATGTCAGAGATTTGAAAAGGATTGATTTGAATCCTTATCTCCAAGAAACCGTTGCTTCAGTTTGCGACTCATTCGGAATAAACAACCAATCCACCATGACCTGTTCTCTGAAGTAGAGTAATCAATCAAAATTAGAACCAGACTTTGAAAAATCATAAAGATTTTTGTGCAAGAGTGTGCCAAAGAAAAAGAAATAAGCCAAATAAAATTTTTGGGATTCTGTGATGTCAAATAAAAATGACATGGAAATCAGATGGATCTAGGGAAACGATATATTCCTTCCGAGTCAAGAGAGACACTGAAGTGCTTGTGTGGTATCCCGTTGAATTACAATCATCTATTTGTTGAGAAATAGTGAAAGGATTCCTTTAAGTAGGCTATATGGGTGGCTTAAGCTTCAGTCAAATTCCGAAACTTGACATAAGTTCGAAGATCTGAGAGAAGTACTTGTTTGACCAGTGTAGCCATAAGAACAAGTATGCTTTGGATATTCTCTAAGTGGTTGGATATTATGGAAATCTCAAGAAAAATAAAAGCATGTATCTTTTGGGAGGAAATCTCTTTGGTCGAGAACATTTCATAAAGATCACTCAAAAAGAAAAATGAGATTTCAATCTTAAAAGGTACAAACTAAAAAGGTTTTAAATGTCAATTCCTTGGTGAAAATATCTAGAACATTTTATTTTTCACCATCAATTCATAAATGGTTTTCGGATTTTGGGGTCTCACTCAAAATTGTGGTAATAACGATTTCAAGATCATAAACACATATGTTGTGTAACCATAAACCTCAGTGGTAATTGCTGAAAGTGTCAAGGGTTACGTTTATGAACGCTAAATTGATGGAGAAAGTTTAGATTGGTTCCGAGGAAGAAAGTTTACATCTACTATATATGAATGAGAAAGCAGTCAAATCTTAACTCAATGTGAGAAGAGTAAGGCAGCTCGATGACTTATGTGATTTATCAGCCTGATTGGGAAGAAACGATTGGAATGAAAGTTTCATTAAGGGTTCGAACATAGAGTCTTAGAGGCTTGGGATAACATGCAACAACATGCTTATAGGGACACTTAGCTAATACATAGATTCAGAATTATACCTGCCCCATCGTTCTGAATTGAAGTATTGAAGTATAAGTACCTGAAAAGCGAACAATAGCATTCTTAAAAGTAAACTGTTTTTGGTATTTTTGATTTTCCGAAAAAGATAAAACAGAAATAAAAAAAAATTAATTTTGTCATTTATGGTTTTCTGAAAACAAATGAAAAAACAGAAATAAAGATAAATATTTTTGAGAATTTATGGATATCTGAAAAAGATAAAAGAAAAATATTAAAGATAATAAAAATCAGAAACAACCTCCAAACAATTCCGAATATCGAAAATAATAGGAGGACACTTAATGTACAAAGGATACAAAAGATTTTCGAAACCTTAATGAACAGTAGATTTCGAAGAATTCCGAAGCTCGGAGCTATTCGGAACATGAACAGTAAATTCCGATTATGAAGGGGATTTCAGAACGGAGTCCGCTTCAATCATGCCTAACCCTTGTAAAATCCAACTGATCTGAGGATCTAACAAAATGGACTTCAACATTGCCATCCTCAACATGATCCTTTATGAAGTGATATCGCAGTGCTATATGTTTTGTATTTGATTGTTGCACTGGATTATGGCAGATTCTGATTGCGCTTTCTGAATCACAGTATAGTAGAATCCTCTTCATGTTGATTCCATAATCCCTAAGCTGATTCTGAATCCACACAACTTGGGAAGTGCATGATGCAGCCGCGATGTATTCATCTTCTGTAGTAGATAATGAGCCACAAATCTGCTTCTTGGATTTCCAACTGATAAGTTTGCCATCCAAAAACTCAAATCTCCCAGAAGTGCTTTTTCAATCAAGTTCACATCCACCAAGATCAGCATCAGAATATGCTTGCACGAAGAATTCGGTGTTAGAAGGATACCAAATTCCAAGAGAGGTTGATCTTTTGAGGTATCAGAATATGTTCTTCGTAGCTACCATATGTGGTTCACGGGTATTCGCCTGAAACCTAGCACAATAACATACATAAAACATAATATCAGGACAACTCGATGTTAGATACATTAAAGATCCAATCATCTGGCAATATAGAGTGATATCAGTTGCTGGCTTGTCCAAGGATGGAGTGAGTTTCATTCCGAATGCCATAGGAACCTTGACCTTTGAATCACCCACCATACCAAATTTCGCTAGCAAAGTCTTTGTGTAGGCTTCTTGGTTGATAAATATCCCCTCTGAACTCTGTCTAATGTTTAAACAAAGGAAAAAGTTAATTGGACCCACTGAACTCATTTCAAATTTAGTTTCCATCATTTTTCAGAATTCAACTGTTAATTTAGGATTTATGGATCCGAAAATGATGTTATCAACGTAAATTTGAACAATGATTAAATGGTCAATGTCTTTCTTGCGAAAGAAGGTTGGGTAAACTAAACCTTGTTTAAGTTTTGATTGTTTCAGAAAACGAGTAAGGGTTTCATACCACGCTCGAGGTTCTAGTTTCAGACCATACATAGCCTTATCCAATATATAACAATGATTTGGATATTTTTTATTAACCAAACCCAGTGGTTGTTCCACGTAGACTGTTTCCTCGAGTTCACCATTAAGAAACACACACTTCACATCAATTTGATAGACTTCAAAATTTTTGTGAGCGACCTATGCAAGAAAGATCCGAACAGATTCAAGTCTTGCTACCGGTACAAACGTGTCTTCGTAGTCTATTGCTTCCTTTTGGGAATATCCTTTCACCACCAATCGTGATTTGTTGTGAATAACGTTTCCTTCCTTACCCAACTTATTCCGAAACACCCATTTCATTCCGAAAACTGAAGCATCGTTCAGAATGGGAACTAATCTCCAGACTTTGTTTCTCTCAAATTCATTGAGTTCTTCCTACATAGCTTGAACCCAATCTGCATGATCGAGAGTTATTTTCACATTTTTAGGATCAATCTTGGAAATGAACGAATTAAACATGAAAAATTCCATTTCTGAAAGTAATGTAGTTGGTTTCGCTATTTGTTGTTCCCTTGTAAGAACACATAAAGATGAGTCTCCTATCACTTGAGATCTTGGATGATCTTTGGTCCATTTGGTCATGGGAGGGTAGTTCGGATCATGGGCTGGATTGATTTCTGCAACAACATCCTCAAACCCGGATTCTACATCAGAATCATTATTTTCATTCTCCCCCTGGAAATAAGTATTGGTATTGGAGCTCGAAGTGGAACTCTCCCACCTAGAATGGAGAATCAGAAGGTCCTTGCTGAGGTGGGATTTCAGAAGTTTTCGGAATAGGTGATTCCTGAGAAGTCTTAATGTTTTCAGCAGCTTCATCAACAATCTTCTTCAATTCGTCTTCTTGATTGTCTTTGGCCTTCGATTATGAGGATACAGCTTTATCAGGCTCATCAAAAAAATTCAGAAATGCCTCATATAGATCTGAGAGAGGAATTTTCATAGGATTTGTTGATGGAAAGATTTCCTTAGATTGACAATTTGCTTGTTGATACTTCTTCAAATAGATATCATCGAAGGTGACATAATAGGTTTGTTCAATCTTTCTTGATTTCTTGTTTAGAGCCCTATATGACTTTAAATTTAATGAATAGCCCATAAACATCCCCTCATCAGCTTTCACATCAAATTTGTTCCTATTTTCTTTAGAATTGAATATGAAGCATCTGGAACCAAATACATGAAAGAATTTAATGTTAGGTTTCCTATTGTTTAGAATCTCATAAGGTGTAATCATAAATCTTATATTGCTGAAGGAACGATTCTGTGTGAAGCAAGCAGTGGAAATAGCGTCAGCCAAAAGTAGAGAGGAAGATTCGTAAATGATATCATCGTCCTTGTAGCTTCACAAGGAGAGCGGTTTCGTCTTTCAACTACACCGTTCTACTTTGTAGTGTACGGAGCATAGAAGTTGTGAGCAATCCCTTTGCCAGTTAAGATTTCGTCAAATGCTTGGTTTTGAATTCCGAACCATTGTCACTACGAAATTTCAAAACATGCTTTCGCAATTGAAGCTGAATCTGCTTGATAAATCTATCAGCTTCAGAGTTGCATCTGATTTCTGTCTAAGAAAAAGCATTCAGGTAAATATAGAAAAATCATCAACAACAACCAAAATATATTTATTACCACCAATACTTTCGATGGCAGATGGACCACAAAGATCAATATGTAACAATTCCAGTGGCTCAAGGATTTTGGTATTGATGATGGTTGAGTGACTCTTCCCACTTTGCTTTCCGAGTTCACATGCAGCACACAAATGTTCCTTTTCGAACTTCAGAAGAGGTAGACCACGTACAAGATTACTAAGTACAAGTTTGTGTTGGATTAATGTCTAAGTCCATAACTATAATTGGTAAGAATTGACCCGACCCGGCATGGTCCATTTGGGTTGCATGGCATCATGCATTTGGATAGACTATAATGAGAAAAATAACACTTAAGGTTTGTTAATATATTATAAGTTATAATATATTAATAAGATTATATAATTAGTATTGATCAAGAATTAGTTTGGAATTAATTAAGTGATCAAAAGAAGACTAATTAAATATATGGGTTGATTGTGTAAATCACCCATACTTGTATAGGGGCTAATGATCCATGGATTGTCAAGTTGGGCTAAAACCCATAAGATACTCCATGGATGCTCCATGGAGTATTTGAACCCATGGATCCAAGGAAATGGAAAGCCATGACAATTAGGGTTTACCCTAATTGTCACTAACTATATAAGCATCTTATTGTTGACAAAATCGGCCACTATGTATGATAGAAAGGGCTAGCCGATTTTATGAAGTGTTCCATTTTCTCTCAAGTTATTCCAAGTGTATTATGTGTTATGTGAACCATTTTAGGTGTCACACTTGGGGCACTAGGCACTCAAGCTTCATGAAGTCATTCTACATCAAAGAGGTATGTAATTCTAACTTGATATATTCATATGAATCAAAGTTTTGTATGCTAGTTAGGATGAATACCTTGGATATTCATATTTGTATGTATAATAGAGAAAACATAGATCCAAGGTATTTAGGGTTGCATGTACACTTAGGAGTGTTAGAATGCTCAAAACCCAACAGTGGTATCAGAGCCTAGGCTTGTTTTCTTGTTATATTTGCAAAATTGGCTGAAAAATCGAATTTTGTTTCTGTCTGAACAACAGACTCGCCTAGTCCATAGAGGGAATTGACGAGTCCAAGGCAAAATGCATCCAACTCGCCGAGTTGGTTCATGCACTCGACGAGTTGGACCCCCTGACAACATATATTCGATTGTTTTGGCTGGAATTGGACTAGGAACATTACCCTAAGCTATTTTTGATCTTATAAACTTGTTTTTGATGTGGTAATGTTCATGCTAATCCAATTTCAAAGATAATTGTCAATAGATACATGTTTTGTATTAGTTTAAGTGTTATGCTAATTACACGAAAAAGTTTGATTCCAATTATCTTATTCATATGAGTTGCTTAGATTAATAGAAAAGGTTGATTGATTATGTGTCTTTGATCCATTTTAATCTAAGAGTGGATTCTAAAATGTGTTTGTGTAACTTGTCCTCAAGTTACATGAAAAGTCACATTAAATTTTCTTAAAACTCATAAAAGTTGGCAATGGTTACAAAATGAAGAGTCTTGTCCTAATTAAATGGTTTTATGACTCCATAACTTGTCCTCAAGTTATGGAGGTTCAAGAGTCACTTCATTAAATAATAAAAATGTGTAACCTTCATTAGTTCCATAAGTTACAAAAGAAGAAGAGTTACATTCTTTAATAGTTTAAAGTCTTCCATAACTTGTCCTCAAGTTATGGAACTTGAAGAGTTTTAATTAAAACTACTATTAAACTCATGAGTTATGGAATTAATTAGTTTTGAATAGTTTCAAAACTTGCCCTCAAGTTTTGGAATTTATAAAGTTTCCCTTAAGAATACTTTAATTCCAAGTTAAGCCCTTAGAATTTTAAAAGTTAAAATTCAACCCTTATACTTTATAATATTATAAGTTAATAATATATATATATATATATATATATATATATATATATATATATATATATATATGTATAAGAGCAAGTCAGTCTTACCATTAGTAGGCCTCATTCACGAAGCCGGTCTATAAGGGGGTATAAGGTTGTTGCCTATAAAATGACAGCTTAATGGGTGTCCACTCTCACCCACCGCTTCTTTGACTGGTGGAGGGTCGTTAGCCGAACAGGTAGGACAAGGACTATAATTCTCCCTTCATTAAAAGTATTAATGATAAATACTAAGTAACTAAACACTTATAAATTCCCAATCTTAGTTACTTAGGAAAATGTGAATAAGGTGTTAATCCATGAAATTACACTTTGCACTTTGTATAAACCGTTAGTGGAGCTCGTGTGGTTAACCGACACACTAACCTGGATTTAACAAGGTAGGCGAAGGGTAACTTAATATTTATCATAGTATCGGTGGAGCTCATGTGGTTAACCGGCACATCGATTGAGGGGTAAATATTAAGGGTACCAAGTATATTTGCATGGTTACTTCACACCTTGTTTTGTGATCCTCGGCATCCCAGTCACAAAACCTGAAGGGCACAACCGAGATTGAAACATGCCATTGAACAGTTCAATGAATCTCAAAAGATCTAGGAGTTTCAAATCCAATTAAAACTTAATTATATTTCGTTTTTCATGGTGGAAATTGGTAAATCGTCATTTACCGACCTTCAAATATTTTATAGCCTGGATTACGGCATCCCTTTTCCAAGTTATGAAATAGTTTGTTGGGTCCTAGCCTTAATATTTCAAATTGGGTGTTATATTAAGGACTTTGAATCAACTATCTTGAATATCTCCCAAAAGATATCTAGCTCAGACATCTATGATCTTCCCAAATCTCTTGGAAATTTACTTCCAATTTACTTCCTCCACATCCTCCAATTATTCTCCCTAACCCACAAGTTCAAGGTCACTCAAGCCCTAATGGCAAGGCAAGGTCTAGGTGTGATCACATCTTAGAGATGAAGTCACATATTGACAAGCAGGGAGAGTTGGGTGTCAAAGTCTTAAGAAAGTTAGATGCTCAATCACTTTCTAAATTACATAGTAAGTTCCTTATGGACTACTATGAAATAGACTATGACATGACCCTTAATGATCTTATCTATTTGCTTGGTCAGCAATGATTTGAGGACTAGTAAAGCAAATTGATTAGGAGATCAACTTCCCAATGGACATTGCCAATGGTAACATTGGATATCTAGAAAAACCTTCTCATCCCAAAGAAAGGGTTTGACCATAGTCAACTAGGTTGACCAAATGGTAAAGAGAAAGGCTAAGTCTGAGATAGTCCCATTACCAAAGAGTCCATATGTTTATCTTGCCAAAGTAAGGGGCATTGATTGCAAAGCTGCCTATTTACCTGAAAGATCATAAGGTTGATCAAGTCAAGAAGTTTGACTCTACTTTAGGTAAAGTCCACTATCTAACTCTGTTAAGTTTCTATTATGAGATTCTCATTACATGATGTGACTGGGTCACATGTTTATGCTTTAAGAATCAAAGAAAAGTGAAGAAACTTAAAGGAAGTACATGCTGATTCTGATCACGAAGATGGATTTCGATCGCATGGTTTGGTGATCAGAATTTTTTAAGCTGTTACTTAGGAGTTATGATATATTGCTTAGGAATAGATAACAATAAGTTTTTCATATGCATTTGCACTGTAAGGATAAGTTTTTTCCGCAAAGTTTTGAAATAAAATAAAAGGTTTTAATTTTATATTTATTTTAAATATCCTTACAAGTGGCATTTGTGAAAAATGGTTGTTTATATGATTCCATTGATAGCAATATTTGAAAAAAATGGACTTGATTCTTTCGTTTGTGGTAGTGTCATAATTTACCAAATAAGGAAAGATTCTCATTCCCAAGGCTTCAGTTGGATAGAAACTTGGAATCATGCAAGTTGAATAGTATGATGAATGAGAACTTTTAAGCATTAGAAAATTAACTACCTGTTCACATGGATGTGTGAGTCAAGTAAAGGAGTAAGGGATCGAGTACACATTCTTGTACATTGATCAAGCCCACTACAAATAATCGTTAATACTATTTGTCATGATTTACTAAAATTTAGTAAATATGGTTATACTTACAGGCTTAAGTATAATTCTGAAGCATTGGAAAATTTTCAGTGTGTGGCAGAACGAATAAGAAGAATCAAATTAGGCAGAAGGATAAAAGTTTCTCAAATCTGAAAAGATGGGAGAGTACTTTAGTATCATGTATATATGATCAACTTAATGATTAAGAGACCTTATCACAATTCATCCTCTAAGTGCATTCTGATAGCTAAGAAGAGGAGTTATGAATTGTTGAAGTGGTTAAATCAAGAAGATGATTCATACATCGTTCCAAAACAATTCTTAGTGTCAAACTCCAAGATTGTAACTTGAATGACATATCTTAAAGAAAGGTTTAAAACACTTGTCAAATGTAAGAGTAAAAGGGTCCTACTCTTGTACATTTGAAGTTGGTAAGTTGTGATGTTTTGGATTAAAGAAAGACCAACTAAGGCCAATTGTGTGAAGTGTTTGTCTTGATAAAGAATCTGCACTATCTCTTGAATATTTGGCAAGATAGTCTTATATGTCAAGAGGATAGTGGGAGTCTTAAAGATCCTAAAAAGAATTTCAAGAACTAATCAAGAATAAAACCTGAGGTTCTTCACTAGAACACGACTTGAGGTTTATAACCTATCTTGTTGACATATTCTGTGCCCATTCCAGTTAAAGTTGGCTTTGCATAGGAGTTCTGAAAGTTCTCAATTGGTTGCATAACAACTTGGAAGCAATGGCAGGCACCTGAGCTGCCAAATGGCAAGACTTTAAGATTGCACAAGTTTAATCAATATGAGTTTGGATTTGTCACTAACCTTGTCTTGTGATTATGGTTTTGACAAATTCACATGGATAAGAACACATACACTATTAAATCTAAGTGTCATAAGGTTTCTCTCCGATTCATGAAAATGATGGTGAGGAAACAATTTCACTAAGTAGATTTTAGCTAGATAGCAATTATGATATTTGCATTCTCAAAGTCGTTAGTGGAGCGTGTGTGGTTTACCGGCACACTAACATGGACTTGTGAGAACTGGCAAAGGTCTAAACAATTGAGACTATGATTACGGCATCCCTTTTCATAGTTCTGAAATTGTTTAGACACACATGCATGCTATCTAAGGAAAGGTGTATGATTTTGATAAAGTTTTATCAAAGAATCTAGTATCAGAAATCTGAACTTTGGTAAGAATGTCAATAAAGTATTGACTTCTAGAGGCCCAGGTGTTTTCTGGATACATGTCAAAGCTAGTGGGAGCATAAGTGTTATACTAATAATCATCATGATAGTGGGAGCATGATAATTATGATAAGTATTGCAAGTTAGCAATGTTAATTATAGAAAACAAAAGTTTCAATTCGTGAAGTTGCAGGGGTTGAAAAGGTTGTTTTGCTATGATTAAGGGAGAGGATATACTTCATTTCAGTTCTAAAGGCTTAGATTGAGACCTTAATCATCTTTAGTCAATAATATATATATATGAATTTCATGTTGGATTGGTTCAACTTAAGGAAATTCCATATATTGAGTTCTCAAAATTCGATTATGATTACAAATCCCTCTTCATAGTCAAATTTAGAGAACATGGCAAATAAAAATATTGTAGCAAAAGACTGGTCTAGAATCATGTCTTTATGTGAGACATCATGAGTCGTGTCCCATTTACTTTGGGTATAGGATCGATTGCATGTGCTATAATATTTGTCCTTTCTAAATTTTCCAAATGCCTGGGGCATTAAGAAGGGAAAAGGTCTAGAATTGGATATGACTAAAATGATTAAGCAATTGTTGAGGACAATCTGAGGTTTACCAAAGATTGGTTGCTGAGGGACAGTTGGAAGTATAGTGCTAATTTTGGAAGGACCATATTGACATATTCTGAAAAGAGGCATCTCTTGTTCAGAAGTGATAGTCAAAATGAGAATATGGAGTTGTCTCCATAGGTGGAAGTTCTCTGTGTAAGATTAGAAAACTTAATGCAAGAAGCATGTTCAAAGCAATGTATTTTGAATATGAGACTTAGTTTCCATGGAGTTGAACTCCATTGGAATACCTTATAATGATTGTTGACAAGTCTTTGTAACTCTGTACACTTTCATTACAAGAGGTCAGTGCATATTAGTTTAAAATCTAAACAGATTTCAATAAATGATAGGAATTTGGAATTCTTACATTTTTTGATAAGGATTTGGGAGTGTGAAAAGAGAATCATTGAAAGTATGTTCAATCGATCTAGTTCACAAAGTAAGGATCATAGACAAACATAGAGTGCATACTTAGTGTATGGCAAAGCTATTGTTTAAGAAAAACATAGTGTACATGCTTGGAGCATGGGACAACTAGTGTTTTTAATTCAAGTATAAAGTTGATAAAACCGAAACAATGAATAATGAGTAATCAGTATGGTGATAAATAAAAGTGTTTATTTATATTCATAGGGTTTGATACCATATTTGATTCATTTATTCTTGTGTTTCACTTTGCATGTTTTGACTTCCAGAATAAACTAGGTCATTCTTCCTGAATGGCTAAGTTATTCAAACTATCCACAGTCGGTAATATGTTGGAAGTAGATATGAATCAAGACTGTCATGGGTTGGCTTGTAGAGGTCTAAGATGTTGGACAAAGCGGTGCTACAACACTCAGGAGTGCTCATAAGTTCTGAGTATTGGATTCAACCCGCGCTCATGTGAATCATTTCATTGATTTTATCACGAGTGATTATGAGACGATAATATCTTATATTCTTCAAACCTAGAGATATGAGTTGTTACTATGAGTTGGTTATACATTGATTACACGAAAACGCATTGGTAACGCGATGTTATAAAACGTGTCTTTGTGTATGATTCAACAAGTAGTAGACCAAGCCATGTGAGTCGAAGTTTATCCATTCCTTTTACCTTCGGGATAAAAGCGATATCTGTGGGCCCCTCGATGATTTAGTGATGACACATGTGAGTGCTTGGCCAAGGCAGGACTGATTTGATTTGTTCAATCAGTCAGTCGTCATAAATCGGAAATCGGGAAACAAAAAATGGACAGAGAGAATGATTTACAATCCATGTCTCAGTCCATATGATACCTAGAATGGAGGAATATATGATCACTTATCTAATGGACAAGTCATTGACAAAGGTCAGAGATCATCGACAAGGTCAGAGTTCGACGAAAGCTTTTGAGAGCTACGATTGCCAGTCGGTTCTTGAAGTCATACGCAATAATAGTTTTAGACTTATCCAAGTGGGAGACTGTTGGATTAATGTCTAAGTCCATAACTATAATTGGTAAGACTTGACCCGACCCGGCATGGTCTATTTGGGTTGCATGGCATCATGCATTTGGATAGACTATAATGAGAAAAATAACAGTTAAGGTTTGTTAATATATTATAAGTTATAATATATTAATAAGATTATTTAATTAGTATTGATCAAGAATTAGTTTGGAATTAATTAAGTGATCAAAAGAAGACTAATTAAATATATGGGTTGATTGTGTAAATCACCCATACTTGTATAGGGGCTAATGATCCATGGATTGTCAAGTTGGGCTAAAACCCATAAGATACTCCATGGATGCTCCATGGAGTATTTGAACCCATGGATCCAAGGAAATGGAAAGCCATGACAATTAGGGTTTACCCTAATTGTCACTAACTATATAAGCATCTTATTGTTGACAAAATCGGCCACTATGTGTGATAGAAAGGGCTAGCCGATTTTATGAAGTGTTCCATTTTCTCTCAAGTTATTCCAAGTGTATTATGTGTTATGTGAACCATTTTAGGTGTCACACTTGGGGCACTAGGCACTCAAGCTTCATGAAGTCATTCTACATGAAAGAGGTATGTAATTCTAACTTGATATATTCATATGAATCAAAGTTTTGTATGCTAGTTAGGATGAATACCTTGGATATTCATATTTGTATGTATAATAGAGAAAACATAGATCCAAGGTATTTAGGGTTGCATGTACACTTAGGAGTGTTAGAATGCTCAAAACCCAACAGTTTGTTTATATCCTTTAAATTCAGATGGGAGAGCGTACGGTGCCATAGCCAACTGTCATCTGAAGATGATTTCGTAAGTAGGAAAATGGATGGCTTCCCTTTGATTGGATGCAAATTCATAGGATACATCTCTCCCTTCCTTTTAGACTTCAGAAGCACCGCCTTTGATTTCTTCTCAATTATTTCTGAATCTTCTTCATCAAATGAAACCTTTAGACTAGTACCTACAACCAATTGCGAAACACTTATCAAAATTATGTTGCAGGCCTTCCACCTATGCTACCTTCCGAATAGAGAATTCGCCATTCGTAATCATTCCACAGCCTTTGATTTCTCTAGTGGCGTTGTTTCCAAATTTCACTCTATTGCCATCCTTCAAAGATCTAAACTCTCGTAATTCTTCTCTTCTCCCAGCCATGTGACGAGAACAGCCACTTTCAATATACCATTCCGAATCATACTGTTCGTCACACATAACCTGCGAAAATTAGAGAGATTTAGGAACCCCAACCATCTTGGGTCCTTGTGAGGGTTTCTTTTGAACATGAAATATCTTGGTTTAATCAACCCAAAAAGATTTTCTTTACAAAGCATGATTCTTCCCTTTTTCCATTTTGAAAACTTCTACTTTATGATCACAAAGATTAATTTCAACAAAATTGGTTTATCATAGAATATATTCTTTGATTTTTGGTGCCATTCTTTTGGAAAAAGCCATTTGTTCCTTTTTCAGATTCGCTTCGTATTCCTTGATAGTTATCTCTGGTTCCGAAATAACTTTACTTTTTCCCTTAACATCTTTTGACTTGATGTCAGATTTTGAAGATTGGGACTTCGGAGAAAAACTTGTTTTTGGCTTTTCAATTGGTTTCGAAACCTGTGATTTTGGAGCAAAATTTGACTTTGGTTTTCGATTTTTATAAGTGTCAACTTAATGATTAGAAGCTCGTTCTGAATTGATAGAACTTTGATTTGAATTCTTATTTTTCCAAAAACGCTTTCTTTCTTGTAAATTCTTCCTATATCTAGCATTCATTTGTCTTTTCTAAGCCATAAGTTCTTCAGCAGACTTATGAATGTTAGATTTCGGTTTTTCTTTTTTAAGAGGCTTTTCATGCTGTTCGGAAGAGGTTTCACTGGAAACGTCTTTTATGTCACTTGGTCCATCCTGATCGTAACGAAGATCAACATGATTCAACGGCTCTGAAACGTATTTCCCTTTTGTTTTCCGTGAGGTCATTTCTGAAAGACCTTTTGTTTCATCGCCATTATCGATTGGCTTGGACTAGAAGAATTCATCGCATTATTTGCATTGTCATCAGCAACCAGGGACATTAATTCAGTTGTATCATTTTTTCCCAGTCCTTTCTTAACAAAGACTTGATTCAGAACGGTTTGGACTTTCGGAAAGACAGTAGCCTTTTCTTTTAAAACTTTAGAACCTTTATTTTCAACAAATCGAACATATTCGATTAAGTTTTCTGAAATCAAATTTTTCTTAGGTTCATCAAGATTTTGCACAAACTCAAAACAATCTATTTCATCCTTTACAGAAAGCTCACTCATATCACTTTCATCAAATTCAGAAATGTTTTCAGAATTAAAAGTATTTTCTGAATTTAATTTATTACAAAATGAGTCAAAATTTTGCATCGTACTAGATTTGATTTGTTCTTTATCCTTTTCATTTAACAATACTTTCAACATATTTTTGTGATCTTTGGACTAAATGTATTCCTCGATTTTCTCATGCCCAATCATGTATGAATCAGAAACATCATCTGAAGAAACAATAGATTCGCATTTATAACAGTCACTATCGATTTCATCATCTTTCAATTCAATAAAGGGTAAAATCATTTTAAGCAAACCTTTCCCTATTTCACAATCCAGATGCAATTGAGTAATACTGAAATATAATCGCTTAGCAATTAAACAAAAAATATTCCTTTGTTTCAACAGTGTAAGACTAACTCTTTAATGATAAATAACATCATCACGTGATCTATTAAGCTCTAATTCCAAGGACTCTATTCTTAATCTTCTCTTTTTGCTCTTAAATGTTACCCTGTTGATTTGATCATTCATATTAGAATTGCTAAGACAAGTTCTTTTTAAACTATCACTAAAATTAAAAACAATATATCTTAAATTGTCTAATCCAGAATCACAACGGGTGATAGGAATATTAAGAGATTTGAGTATAGAGTGTACCTTATCAACCTCATTTTCAAATTATTTCATTTGCTTGAAAATTGTCTTCGCAGCAAAATAGCTTTCGGAAGATTGACACCGTGTGTAGCGTACCATCTTTGTTCCGAAACTCCATCCTGAACCATTAAACATTTGCCTTCATACTCATGTATTTCTGACTTTGCCACAAAGCACCCGCCATGTGTAGGTCTCCTGACCTTATCATCTGAGTCTGTTGACCATACCTCGACTTGTCCATCATCATCACTTCCTTCCTGTACAATCAACGTCGACTTTGAATTTGATGCACTCTTCTTCCTGAGTTCCTCTATCTTCTGAAGATAGTAGGCTTCATCTTTCTCAGTTTCTTTCCTCTCATTCGTCCTCCTTAGCATGCATTCCTTCACAAAGAGATTCTTGCCATGACAATAATTACAATCATAGCCTGAGTACCGCAATAACTTCTTTTCTTTCTTCTCGTCATCATTGCCAGAGCTCTTAAAAATCTCATCTTTAGGTTTTTCTGAACTCGAACTTTCCTTCTTGAACTTGTTTCTGTAACGGGATAAATTCTTTTTATCGAACTTCTTGGGATTGGACACCAAAAGAGCTTTATCTACTTTTGATATTTCGCTTTCCAAAAGGTCACATTCAGAATCTTATTCTACTGACTTCTTTCCTTTCGCAACCAATGCTAAGGATCCCATGCTTGAAACGAGCTCCACATCCTTTGTCACTTCATCTTCGTGAGATCTCAGAATGCCTACAAGTTTGGACAACGAATAGCTTTTAAATTGTTCGTGTGCCTTGACAGTGGAAACAGCAGCCTTCCATTCGGATCTTGTAACATCCCGACTCCCAGGTATAATATTTATATAATTTTCATGATTTTGATTGACTAACTCGACGAGTTGGAGTCCCCAACTCGTCGAGTAGAGAAGGATTTGGCCGCATGGGTTTTACGACCAACTTGACGAGTTGGAGGGACCAACTTGACGAGTTGGAACTGTAGGAGGAAACCCTAATTTTTCGGGGTTGTGTCCTATTTAAAGGAAGTTAAGCCCTCATTTCCGCCTCCCATGTCACCTTACTCCCCTGTGTGAAACGCTAATTGTTTAGATTGATTTAAGAGAGAAAGAAGAGCTAACCTTGGGCATTCTAGTGCACTCTAGGAAGAGAAGAGGAAAGTATCAAGGCTTGGAACGAGAAGGGACTGTTGGATCCAGTGTTTATCCATCCTTAGCTTTTGTTTGAAGGTAAAAGTCACCACCTTGCTCATTATTTTATTAAATCTCGTGTTTAGGAAGTTTTAGGGATTTTTCCATCTTTCCTTGACACTTTAAGTATTGTGAGCTTGCCAAGATATTGAGACTTCAGATCTGGACCTTATGAGGTCCCTTAAGACCAAACGTCCAAGCTTTATCAAGCTAGATGAGAGCTTTTATGCTTACGACCCTAAATGGAACTTGTTTTGGCATTTCAACCCCTATGTGCCCTGCACGGACATAAAGCTTGCAGCTTTACGTGGTATCTCAGCCTTGGGAGGCTAGATCTAGAGTTTGGGGTTGTAAGTCTGTTTTAAAACGTCTGAATGAGGAAATTTTCTGAAGGGAATCAACGAGTCGGTGAGCTGACTCGACGAGTCAGCTAGGGTTTTCCCCGAAGAGTCTGGACATGAGTAACTCGGCGAGTTGATGAGACAACTCGACGAGTTAAGTTGGATTTTTGCGTCACTGATGAAGGAACGAGGGAACTCAACGAGTCAAATAGATGCACTCGACGATACGGGTCAACATGGATTGTTGACTCAAGTTTTGACTTCTGTTGACTTTAGGGTTTGGTCAAGACAGGGATTATGGAGATCATGGAGGGGTAAAATGGTCTTTTACCCATCCCAAGAGTTAGAGTGAGAGAATAGCTTGGTTTATTTAGTGTTGTGATTTAAGTGTTAATTAGAGATGCTTATGACATGTAGGTAGGAATTAGACCGTTCGAGGGGTATACGATTTCTTTGCTTACTTACGAGGTGATTCTTCTCACTATTCTTACCTTGAGTGGTAATTTGTGTGACCGGAGGGTCTTGAGCTTTATGTCCTTGTGATTTACAAGGTGATTCTTCTCACTATACTTACCTTGACTGGTAATTTGTATGCTATTATTGAGTATTGTGATATCCTGCATTATGTCTTTGTGATTTATGTTGTGTATTGTTCTGAGCTTTACTGAGTAAGGACCGGAGGGTCCACCCGAGTTGTGGGACCGGAGGGTTCCACTTAGACACATTGACCGGAGGGTCTTATTCGAGATATAGCCATGAGAGGCTAATGAGATGTGTGTGGTATTTTGGGGAAGTCACTAAGCTTTGTGCTTACCGTGTTATGTGTTATGTGTTTCAGGTACTTCTTAGGATCACGGGAAGGCGCCGACTTCATTGTACACACGAGATGGAGCCATGTTTTTGAGGATCTTGGATTTTATTCAAACAATTATGAATATGTGTTTTTGATAATTTGACATTTTGGGGATTTTGTGAAATATGTTGATGAGATTTATGTGATTTTAAAATAAAAAAATTTCTTTGAAAAATTACGGTGTTACAAGTTGGTATCAGAGCCTTGGTTTGAGGGATTCAGATGTACTCTCGAGTATGTCCGGACTCAAACTGAGGATTTGAGAAATTTTTTCTCAAGAGAAATGATTTTTCTAAAATGAGTAAGAGATTTTAAAGAGAAAATGAGATGGAGCAATGTGTACAATCAGCTAGAGCCCGAACGGTGATTTCCCAAAATACCATTATTTGTTTACATTACGAGATATTTATGAGATCTTAGCGCTGCATGCTAGAGTATAGACTAGGTACTTCATAAATTAGGGCTAGAGTTTCCTGATTCATAATGCCTTAGACTAGGTTATGCTATTGATTGATCTTATCTGCTATTTGCTCTGTATGTGTACTGAGTAAGGAGAAACTTAGCAACAATCTTTAGAGAGAATTTTGAGTAATCTAGGAGAGATACCTAGAAGAGCATGTGAGGAGCCTATTGAGAGAGTAGTTTGTTACTCGCAGGCGATAGAGTACTTGCGAACTAGGATCCTAGGAGGAGGATTTGGGGTGACTACGGGTTGGTGTGAAGGTAGTATTGGGCCCGCACTACTGAAAACACCGGATCCGTATGCGACCGAATAAGAATCCTTAGGATGATAAGGAGCAAGTAGAGTCGGGTAATCGAGTGTGAGTGTGCTTAAGCTCGTCTCTAATGATTTTCGTGTTGTGTTTCAGAGACATCATGGTGGTTACACGCCACAACCCCGGGAGCAGTGGGACCAGTGAGGAGGAGATCTGCAGGATCATTCATGAGGAGGTGGCCGCATATGACAACCGTCAATTTTTGGCCAAGTCAAATTCAACTAAAGTCAACAAGTCAAACCGGTCAACTCATCTAACCCTTGTATACTAGGGTTTACATTATGTAATTACTGTACAACTCATTATTCTAATGAGAAATCATCAAATCAAAAGTCGTATATCTAGATTTCCTTAACTAAAAACTATGGTAAGTAATGAACCAAAGCGATAAAACACTATTGCATACTCATCGGGAGTGTGTAAGATCCTTAAACATGGCTTAACGGGGTTTACGAACCTTGCGTTGCGAAGCCGGACACTAAAAAAGGTCACAAAAGAAGTCTCTCCCAATCTCTTTCACTCTGTCTCTCCCTAACTCAAATATCTCCCAAATCTCTACAAGTATGCCAAATCTCTCCAAGAATGTCAAATCTCTCCCAAATCTCTCCAAGTATGCCAAATCTCTCCAAGAATGTCAAATCTCTCCCAAATCTCTCCAAGTACGTCGAATCTCTCCCAAATCTCTCCAAGTATGCCAAATCTCTCCCAAATCTCTCTCAAAACCTCTTTTGATTTTTCGTAATCATTTAGGGCATCCCGATACTTGACCTGGTGAAAAACCCTTTGAAACGGGACGATGACTTGGAAAATAGCCTTTTAGGGCCGAAGTCCCCCTATAGGGACCAAACCCTCCTTGAGCCGAAGCCCCAAGAAGCAGGACCGGAGTCACCCTTGAGTAGCCGCAACCATCTAGCCGCAGCCATCGAGCCGCATCCACCGAACCGCAGCCACCGAACCGCAACCATCGAACCTGGAGCACCGCATCCGAACTTCGCCTACGATCCCTCCTGACGAACCCGCCTGCGGTACCTGCTCGGACCGAAGTCACCTCCCCTTCGGACCCAAATCAGCGACCAAGCCACCACTCCGGTTCTAAGGCTGCTAAGACCCAAAACCATGCCCTGACTTCGGATTTTTCCACTTTCCACCCGGTTTTCGACCACGACTCTGTTTTAAGTCCGTTTTTAATTATTTTAACGAGGGATTTTCACCCAAACTTATATTTTGACATATAATGTACCATATATTCATAAATTCAACATATTTTTAAGGAAATTCTCATTTAAGAATAAAATCTATTAAGTAGGATCTTATGGTGGAGTGTTGACTTTGCCATAGTGTTTGATACAAGCAACCACCCCCATGCCCACTCCATGACCAGCCATTGTCCTTCCACCATACCTGGTCATTCAAGAGTACTTTCCCCACCATTTGACCAGCCACACTCTTGGTCAAAGGCTGAAAACTCTTATCTCTCCTCACTATTCTGCCATTTCTCTCATTTTTCCTACAAAAGACAAACACCATTCTCTCTCAATTGTCTCTCTAAAATTTCGAGATTCAAGACCATTATCCAAGCTTTTCTTCTACTATTGGTAAGTATTATCATCCTACACAAGATTATTTCACTTCTTTCTACTCAAATCATGGATATCTTACATAAATATCATCACATTCATGTTAGATCTCCGAACCTTCAAGGCATCTTCTTAGTGTTCTTGAGTAGAACACTTCTTTACTTCAACATCCATCCACTAAGAACACACAAGGTGAGTTCATACCCCTATCTTTTCATGTTTTCTTCAAATTTTAGGGGGGGGGGGGAATACAAGTTAAAACACCAAGAACACAACTAAACTCAAACAACAGCTTTCATCAGAAAAGTTGACTCTTATTCACGGACTGTTTTGACTATCTTAAACTTAATGTCTTTCAAAAATGTTTAATAGGCAAATATTTCAGGTTCATACCTTTAAAATTACTACTTGCACATCTCCATACGATTTTTCTATGATTTATGGTGATTTTTACAAAACTGCCTATCATTTCAGAAACGAATTCGGACCAGTCCGTGAATATGAACAATTTAACACAAGTTATAGACTTCTAAAAATCATAATAAAAATTATGAATAAAGTAGAAACCTTTTGTGAACTCTCAGAACTTACGGTTTCAGTTTTCGACTTCGTATGATTTTTCTATGATTTTTCTAAAACAATGTAGAAAGGTCAAAATCTAAATAACAACTTATAACTTTCATCACACTTTGTAACTTGTTGAGCAAAGTGTTAATCTTTGAGGATTTCATATTTTACATGTGTTTCTTGTTGTGGTATAATTATATATTAGAAAATACTAACTGAATTGTAAGAATCCTCCACCATTACCAATAGTACAAAACAAGGCATGATAAACATGGTTATATTTTTCTATACATTCGACTTACATAGAAAAGGGTTCTTATACACCGCAAACAAACATGCTAAACTATAATAGGTATAGTTTATGTTCATTTACATTACAAAAGGTTTTCATACAAAAAGGGGTACAAATACAAAGTACCAGATTTATACAAAAAGTGGTACAAATACAAAGTACCGGATTTATACAAAAAGGGGTACAAATACAAAGTACCGGATTTATACAAAAAGGGGTACAAATACAAAGTACCGGATTTATACAAAAAGGGGTACAAATACAAAGTAGCGGATTTATACAAAAAGGGGTACAAATACAAAGTACCGAATTTATACAAAAAGGGGTACAAATACAAAGTACCACGTTTACACAAAATGGTTTTTTTGATATTAAAACTACATATCATTAGAATTGTTAGTTTTCAGCTATAATTACTAAGTGTACATGTTAGAGTTATATAAAATTGAATTGAAATCGACTTAGAATTGGTGGGCCCGCCTTATCTCCTGTTCCTTGTTTGGTTGTGGACCTAGGGCAGACCCATTATATTCAACGGTTTATCTGACTTAAGTTTTATATAACTTATATACGTTGAGTGATTATAGAAGGAATCTATGGTTCTTTCTAGGGTTCATTATCGCATAACATAGAAGCATTCATTTCACACTTAACTAAGAAAATATTGGATTTTCTAGAAATCATACTCTATCACTTTTACAAGGAAAACAGTTTCTTTCTCAAACAAAACTCTTATGAACTCACCAACTTAATTGTTGACACTCTTTTCAAAACGACTTGTATTCTCATGAAATCAGTGAAACAGGGAAAACATCAGCACTTTGAGGATGGGACGTTAAATTGTCAAACAATTTATTTTGTCATCATAATGTAATTGAGTTTGAAACATGTAAACATATACTATGGTGTAACGTTTCAATTATATTTATGATGGTTGTATTTACTTTGAGCACTATTATACTCGTTGTTGTGATACTTTACATGAAGTCCTCCACCCCCGGACGTTTCCGCCATCCTTGGTTTGGGGGTGTGACAGATTGGTATCAGAGCATTGTTTATAGTGAACTAAGTATATCGAACCACGTAAGATATACAAACTATAAATGCATTGGGACTAAGGTCTCTGATTTAACATTTTCAAATAACTATACTTTTAGAAATAAATAGTTTCTTGTTAAAAGTATACATGCATGCATACATACTAAGGTCAACATCATACTAGAACAAAACAAAAGTTGTGATTGTTGAATGACGCAAGTAGTCTTGGGGATGTATGGTCAGGTCTGGGAATGACATAGCCTGATCAACTATGTCTAACCCAGAAGTGATTAGCATATGCCCGGGAATGGTTGTGTTATTGCAACAAGTCTAAGAACTTAGCAATCCTATCTACAAACAAACATTGAAAAAAATAAGTCAAACATTTAAAATACTATAGGAGTATTTTGTGCTACTATAACCAACTTATGTGAAAACTAAAGACCCCTATTAGTAGGTCTATAATGACTGAGTGCATACGCTAAGGTTATATATAATTAAAGATATTATAGACTCAGAATCTATGACTATTACTCTACTTCCTGTTCCTTGTTTGGTTGTGGACTTAGAGTAGAGTCATTTATTCGAAGGTCTATTCCATCTCAGATTATGTATAACTGGTATGCACTATGTGATTATAGACATGAATGATAAGGATCACCCCCTACAAGTAATTATAGGGCTAGACACCTGTTAATTATCTCTTCTACCCCTATTCTCGCACAAGTAACATGGCAAGAGCTCAACTGCCAGGAGACCCCTATTCTCCTACCTAGGGAGATGGTGGTTAGAACGAAGAAAGCCCCAGAGAGGACCCTGAGGAAATACTAGAGTAAGACCCAAAGACAATTTAGATGAAGATCCGGGGAAGCGAATCCAAAAAGTAGATAAAGACCCAAATACACCCCCCAGTCGCCATACCCCGACGAGGTTTCCATGGTCTGACACCTCGATAAGCCGTGGATCTACAGAGACGGAGTTAGGAACAAGGTTAAAACCCTCCCCATGACATAGATGAGGCTCCTGCAACCTCAACAGAGGAGGATTAGTAGACAGAGCCCTCCTCGTCATAATACGTTGCGTCATTCACTTAAGCGTACAAACACGAGCAACGGTCAGTCGAAATCGTGGAGGTTGGCACTACCATCAAGATCACCGCAATTCGACCTTTCAAATGTAGAGACTACACTATTCAAGGGGTTGTGTCACCGTCAAAGTTTTTCCTTACATTAACAAACACGCAGACCCATTATAAGGTCAAACTTTCGTAAACTCTATGAACTAGAGAATATCAATAAAAATTTGGCATGCATTTTATTTCATTGGGAGTTTACCACATATTTCATAACAAGGTATTACAAACAATTTGCTTTTGATGACTCTAAAAGTACATAATGTATACCTCAAGGTTACGTGTAATTAAGAGGCGATCGACTTAGAAATGGTGAGTCCGCCTTGGGTCCTGTTCCTTGTTTGGTTGTGTGTTCAGGGCAGACTCCTTAAGTTCAACGGCCTATCAAACCTTAATTACACATGACTGGTATATGTCAAGTGATCTTAGGAGTAGATCAGGCATGGAGCAAATCACAAGATTACATTTGGGTCACTACTAAACTCATAAATTCATTCATATGGACTTTCTTTATGAATTGCATGCAAGATACTTTTAAGTCGAACATAATGCAGAAAAATCTAGTTGAATAACAACCGACTTGTCACCACTATTGGAAACTTACTGTCTGTTCATCTTTACAAACTTATGACAGAACTATGCCACCAAAGAAAAATTCTAGACCCCCAGACAGCGCAGCAACACCACCATCTTCACCGCCACCTCCACAGTTTGATTCCGCAATGTTCCAAGCTGCAGTAACAGCAGCCGTGGCAGCCGCAATGTCACAAATTGGTAAAAATGGTACCGGTGGTGCTGGATCTGGAGCCACAAACTCTAACCACGGTGACAGTACAGGACGTACGAGGGAATGTTCGTACAAGGACTTCACTAGTGCCAAACCCGATTCTTTCGATGGAAGCGGGGGCGTCATCACCTTGATGCAATGGTTCGAAAAGACCGAAACGGTCTTCGAAATTTGTGCATGCCCCGAAGCAAACAAGGTCAAATTTGCAACTTACACTTTCTCTGGCCGGGCCCTCACTTGGTGGAAAAACGACGTTAAGTCATTAACGCTTGCAGTGGCTAACTCGTTAAGTTGGGAGGACATAAAGACAATGATGCTGAAGGAATATTGCCCAAGAGGCGAAGTGCAAAAGCTGGAGCAAGAACTGTGGGATCTTAAGATGACAGGCTCTGACCTTACAACTTATACCGCCCGATTCTGTGATCTAGCACTCCTTTGTCCCGCTATGGTCACCCCGGAAGACAAAAAGTTGGAGCGATACCTCTGGGGATTGTCCTCCAAAATTCAAGATAGTGTGTTGGCCTCAAGACCAACTACCTTTGAGAGTGCCAAGGAGTTGGCACAACAACTCATAGACCATCGTGCCAGCCATGACACTACGACAACCACCCCTAATCAAGCAAGAGGAGGGAACAACAAAAGAAAGTTCTGGGACAACAAGAAGGACCAACCAGCCCAAGACTTCACTAAGAAGCAACAGATCATTGTTGTTCATGCTGCCACAACCCTCGCCACGCCAGCACCCATAAAACAATACGCTGGAACCCTTTCGAAATGCAACAAGTGTAACTTCCATCACACTAGGGCTTGCCGAAAGATGCATTGCAAAAATTGTTGGGTTTTTTAGCATTCTAACACGCCTATGGTGTACATGAAACCCTATAAACCTTGGATCTATGTTTTCTCTATTATACATGCAAATATTAAATATACCAAGGTTTCATCCTAACTAGCATATTATGAAGCACCTATACTACAAAGTTCTAGATAGATGACATACCTTTTGATGTAGCTTGATTTCTTCAAACTTTAAGAGCTTAGCCCCAATAGTGTGGAAGCCTCAAGTGGAATCACAAATCACCAAAACACCTTGGAAGACTTTAGAGAATATGGATACTTGGCTCACACTTATGAAATCGGTTATTGCCCTCTTTAGTGTATCCACAGTAGCCACTAGCCTAATTTCATGAACCATAAGACCCTTTAGATAGTGTGGAGGATAGGGTTAAACCCTAATACCCATGACCTTTCATTTCCTAGGATCCATGGGTTAAAGCTCCATGGACTATCCATGAAGAGTTAGCCCAACCTAAATGAACTTGGCCCACTACATATATATATCTAAGAGTCCATATTTAATTAGTTCCTTTTGATCACTTAATTAATTATAAATTAATTCTTGATCAATACTAATTAAATAATATGATTATATATTAATATATTAGAACTTATAATATATTAATATAAATCATAAATATACTATTCTCAAAAGGCTATCCATATAAATTGTGCCGGTGAAGTGCAACCCAAATGGACCATGCCGGGTTGGGTCAGGTACATACCAAATATAGTTATGGACTTAGACAGTAATCCAACAGTCTCCCACTTGGATAAGTCTAAAACTATTATTGAGTATGACTTCAAAAACCAACTGGCAATCGTAGCTCTTAAAGCCGCTGTCGAACTCTGATCTTTTCAACGAACTCTGCCCTTTGTCAATGACTTGTCCATTAGATAACGGATCATATATTCCTCCATTCTAGATATCATATGGACTGAGACATGGATTATAATCATTCTCTTTTTGCATTTGTTGTTTCCCGATTTCTGATTTATGATGACTGACTGATTGAACAAATCAAATCAGTCCTGGCTTGGCCAAGCACTCACATGTGTCATCATTAAATTATCGAGGGGCCCACAGATATCACTTTTATCCCGAAGGTAAATGGAATGGATAAACTTCGACTCATATGGCTTGTTCTACTACTTATTGAATCATACACAAAGGCACGTTTTATAACATCGAGTTACCAATGCGGTTTCGTGCAATCAATGTACAACCAACTCATAGTAACAACTCATATCTCTAGGTTTGAAGAATATAATATATTATCGTCTCATGATCACTCGTGATAAAATCCATGAAGTGATTCAAATGAGCGCGGGTTGAATCTAATACTCAGAACTTATGAGCACTCATGAGTGTTGTAGCACACCTTTTTCCACCAACTTGGAATTCTACAAGCCAACCGATGACAGTCTTGATTCATAACTACTTCCAACATATGACCGACTGTGGATGGTTTGAATAACTTAGCCATTCCGGAAGAATAACCTAGTTATTATGGAAGTCAAAACATGCAAAGTGAAACACAAGAATAAATGAATCAAATATGGTATCAAACCCTATGAATATAAATAGACCACTTTTATTTATTACCATACTGATTACTTATTATTCATTTTTTCGGTTTTATCAACTTTATACCTGAATTAAAAACACTAGTTGTCCCATGCTCCAAGCATGTACACTATGTTTTTCTAAACAATAGCTTTGCCATACACCAAGTATGCACTCTATGTTTGTCTATGATCCTTTTCTTTGTGAACTAGATCAATTGAACATAATTTGAATGATTCTCTTTTCACACTCCCAAATCCTTGTCTTAAATGTAAGAATTCCAAATTCCTATCATTTATCGAAATCTGTTTAGATTTTAAACTTATATGCACTGTTCCTCTTGTAATGAATATGCACAAAGCCACAAAGACTTGGCAACAATCATTACAGAGTATTCCAATGGAGAGCAATTCCATGGAAACGATGTGTCAAATTCAAAGCGCATTGCTTTGAACATGCTTCTTGCATTAAGTTTCTTTAACGTTACACAAATTGCTTCCACCTATGAAGACAACTCTATATTCCCATTTTGACTACCACTTCTGAACAAGAGTTGCCTCTTTTCAGACTATGTCAATATGGTCCTTCCAATATTAACAGTATACTTCCAACTGTCCTTGAGAAACCAATCTTTGGTAAACCTTAGATTGTCCTCGACAATTGCTTAATCACTTTAGTCATATCCAATTCTAGACATTTTCCTCCATAATGCCCCATGGCATTTGGAAAATTCAGAAATAATAAATATTATAGCACATGTAATCGATCTTGTACCCAAAGTAAATGGGACAAGATTCATGATGTTTCACATAAAGACATGGTTCTAGACCAGTCTTTTTCCATAATATTTTTTTTGTTTGCCATATTCTCAAAATTTGACCATGAAAAGGGATGTCGTAATCGTAATCGAATTCTGAGAACGCAATATATAGAATTTTCTTAAGTTGAACCAATCCAACATGAAATTCATATATATATTCTTGACTAAAGGTGATAAAAATCTCAATATAAGCTGTTTAGAATGATTATAAACTCAATCTAAGCTTTTTAGAATTGAAATGAAGTATAATTTTCTCTCCCTTAATTATAGCAAAATAACTTTTTCAACCCCTGCAACCTCACGAATTGAAACTTTTGTTTCCTATAATTGACATTGCTAACTTGCAATACTTATCATAATTATCATGCTCCCACTAACATGATGATTATTAGCATAACACATATCCTCCCACTAGTTTTGACATGAATCCAGAAAATAGCTGGACCTCTAGAAGTCAATACTTTATTGACATTCTTACTAAAGTTCAGATTTCTGATACTAGATTGCTTTAATAAGGCTTTATCAAAAACTATACACCTTATCTTAGATAGCTCATAGGTGTGTCTAAACAATTTCAGAACTATGAAAAGGGATGCCGTAATCATAGTCTCAATTGTTTAGACCTTTGCCATTTCTCATAAGTCCATGTTAGTGTGTCGGTTAACCACGCATGCTCCACTAACGACTTTGAGAACTGCAAATATCACAATTAATATCTACTTAAAATCTACTTAGTGAAAGAATTTCCTCACCATCAATTTCATGAATCGGAGAGAAACCTTATGACACTTAGATTTTATGGTGTATGTGTTCTTATCCATGTGAATTTGTCAAACCATAATCACAAGACTAGGTTAGTGACAAATCCTAACTCATATGGATTTAACTTGTGCAATCTTAACCTCTTGCCACCTGGCAGCACAAGGGCCTGTCATTGCTTCCAAGTAGTTATGCAAACAATTGAGAACATGTAGAACTCAAATATATATAGCCAACTTAACTGGAATGGGCACAAAAATGTTAACACAATAGGTTATAGTGATGAAATACAGGTTTTATTCTTGATTACTTCTTGAAACCCTTTCAGGATCTTTTAGATTCCACTGTCTCCTTGACCTATAAGACTTTCTTGCCAAATATTCAAGAGATAGTGTGGATTCTAATCAAGACAAACATTTAACACAATTGGCCTAAGTTGGTCTCTGTTTTATCCAAAACATCATAACTTACCAAATTCAAATGTACAAGAGTAGAAAACCTTTTACTCTTACATTTTACTAGTGTTAATAAACCTTCTTTAAGATGTGTCACTCAAGTTACATTTGTGGTGGGCTTGATCAGTGCACAAGAATGTGTACTCGATCCCTTAGTCCTTTACTTGACTCACACATCCATGTGAACAAGTAATTAGTCTTAATTTTCCAATGCTTGAAAGTTCTCATTCATCATACTATACAACTTGCATGATTCCAAGTTTCTATCCAACTGAAACTTGGGTGATGAGAATCTTTCCTTATTTGGAGAATTTAGACACTACCACAAATGAAAGAATCAAATTCATATTTCCACTCTTGCTATTAATGGAATCACATAAGCAACAATTTTTTTCCTTTTCACAAATGCCATTGTAAGGATATTTTAAAATAAAAAAAATCAATTTGTTTTTCTTTTATTTTAAAAACTTTGCGGAAAAACTATCCTTACAGTGCAAAAGCACATGAAAAACTTTGTTGTTATCTCTTCCTAAGCAATATATCATAACTCCTAAGCAACAGCTCAAAATTCTGATCACAGAACCATGTGATCGAGATCCATCTTCACGATCAGAATTAGCATATACTTCCTTTAAGTTTCTTCACTTTTCTTTGATTCTTAAAACATCAACATGTGACCCAGTCACATCATGTTACAAGAATCTCAGAATATAAACTTAACAGAGTTAGATAGTGGACTTTACCTGAAGTAGAGTCAATCTTCTTGACTTGATCAACCTTATGATCTTTCAGGTAAACAGGCTGCTTCAAAATCAATGCCCCTTCCTTTGGCAAGAGAAACATAGGGACTCTTTGGGAATGGTACATGGGACTATCACATACTTAGCCTTTCTCTTTACCATTTGGTCAACCTAGTTGACTATGGTCAATCCCTTTCCTTGGGAAGAGAAGGCTTTTCTAGATATCCAATGTTACCATTGTAAATGTCCATGGTAGTTTGGGAAGTTGATCTAATAATCAAATTTGCTCTCCCGGTGCTCCAAATTATTGCTGATTCAGCAGCACCAAGAAAATTGATAAGATCATTAAGGGTCATGTCATAGTCTGTTTCATAGTAGTCCCAAAGGAATTCACTATGTGACTTAGAAAGTGATTGAACCACCAACTTTCTCAAGAGTTTGACACCGAACTCTCCCGGCTTGTCAATATGTGACTTCATCTCCAAGATGCGATCACACATAGACCTTACTTGCCAATAGGGCTTGAGTGACCTTGAACTTGTGGGTTAGGGAGAATAATTGGAGGAGGTGGAGGAAGTGAAGTTCCAAGAGATTTGGGAGGATCATAGATGTCTAAACCAGACATCTTTTTGGGAGATATTCAAGATAGTTGATCTAAAGTCCTTAATATAACACCAAATATGAAATATTAAGGCTAGGACCCAGCAAACTATTTTATAACTTGGAAGAGGGATGCCGTAATCCAAGCTATAAAATATTTGAAGGTAGGTGAATGACGATTCAACAATTTCCACCAAGATAAACGAAATGTATTATTAGGTTTTAATTGGTTTTGAAACTCCTAGATTCTTTTGAGATTCATTGAACTTTTCAAAGGCATGTTTCAATCTCGAGTGTGCCCTTCAGGTTTTGTGACTGGGATGCCGAGGATCACAAAACAAGGTGTGAATAACCATGCAAATATACTTGGTACCCTTAATATTTACCCCTCAATCGATGTGCCGGTTAACCACACACGCTCCACCGATACTATGATAAACATTAAGTTACCCTTTGCCTACCTTGTTAAATCAAGCTAGTGTGCCAGTTAACCACACACGGTCCACTAACTAACTTAAGCAAAGTGCAAAGTGTAATTTCATGGGTTAGCACCAAATTCACATTTTCCTAAGTAACTAAGATTGGGTATTAATCAGAGTTTAGTTACTTAGTATTTATCATTAATACTTTTAATGAAGGGAGAATTATAGTCCTTGTCCTATCCGTTCGGCTAACGACCCTCCACCGGTCAAGGAAGCGGTGGGTGAGAGTGGACACCCATTAAACTGGCATTTTATAGGCAGTAACCTTATACCCCCTTATAGACCGGCTTCGTGAATGAGGCATACTAATGGTAAGACGACTTTACTCTTATACACATATATAAATATTATTAACTTATAATATTATAAAGTATAAGGGTTGAATTTTAACTTTTAAAATTCTAAGGGCTTAACTTGGAATTAAAGTATTCATAAGTGAAAACTTTACAAATTCCAAAAATTGAGGGCAAGTTTTTGAAACTATTCAAAACTTTTCATTTCATAACTTATGAGTTTAATGGTTCATTAAAATGAAGACTCTTCATTTTTTATGTAACCTCTTATTCTTTAATAACACTATTACAGAAGTGACTCTTAAACATCCATAACTTGAGGAAAAGTTATGGAGTCATAATACTATTTAATGAAAAAAACTCTTCATTTTTTTTTATGTAACCTATGGCACTTTTATGAGTTTTAAGATTCATAAATGTGACCTTTTATGTAACTTGAGGACAAGTTACAAAAACACATTTTATGAACTAACTCTAGATTAATTAGGATTGAAAACAACTAAAACACAATTTTTTTTTCCATTAATCTAAACTAACTCATAAATCAAGGAAACATAAAACTTTTGGTAATCCATAACTTATGGAGTTAAATGCTTGTTTTATGATGAAACTTTTCATGTTCCATAACTTAAGAATAAGTTATGGAATTCTTTAAAACATTAACACCAAATTTTGTAACTCTATAAAAACTTTGAATCATTTTTTTTAAAACCTTTTCATATCCATAACTTATGGAGGTTTCAAAACACTTAAGATCACAACTTTAAAAAAAACTCTTGAGCTCCAAAATTTTATGACAAAATTTGTAACTCCTTAAAACATTTAGATCAAACTTTTAAAACTAATAAAATAATTATATCATTTTATCTTTTACTAAATTTGACCTAATTCAACTCATATAGCTAATGATTCAAATTTTACAAATAATTAGTTTTTCACAAAACAAGTAATTATCTTAAAATTTGTCAAACTTCATGTTTTTTTTTCTTTTTTTTTTCAACTTTGAAAATCAAACATTTGAATGAATATAACAGAAAACAACCCATGGCTCTGATACCACTGTTGGGTTTTTGAGCATTCTAACACTCCTATGATGTACATGCAACCCTATAAACCTTGGATCTATGTTTTCTCTATTATACATGCAAATATTAAATATTCCAAGGTTTCATCCTAACTAGCATATTATGAAGCACCTATACTACAAATTTCTAGATAGATGACATACCTTTTGATGTAGCTTGATGTCTTCAAACTTTAAGAGCTTAGCCCCAATAGTGTGGAAGCCTAAAGTGGAATCACAAATCACCAAAACACCTTGGAAGACTTTAGAGAATATGGATACTTGGCTCACACTTATGAAATCGGTTATTGCCCTCTTTAGTGTATCCACACTAGCCACTAGCCTAATTTCATGAACCATAAGACCCTTTATATAGTGTGGAGGATTAGGGTTAAACCCTAATACCCATGACCTTTCATTTCCTAGGATCCATGGGTTAAAGCTCTATGGACTATCCATGAAGAGTTAGCCCAACCTAAATGAACTTGGCCCACTACGTATATATATCTAAGAGTCCATATTTAATTAGTTCCTTTTGATCACTTAATTAATTATAAATTAATTCTTGATCAATAGTAATTAAATAATATGATTATATATTAATATATTAGAACTTATAATATATTAATATAAATCATAAATATACTATTCTCAAAAGACTATCCATATAAATTGTGCCGGTGAAGTGCAACCCAAATGGACCATGCCGGGTCGGGTCAAGTACATACCAAATATAGTTATGGACTTAGACATTAATCCAACAAAAATTGCAATAGAGAGGGGCACATTGTCCGTTTCTGTAAGGCACCAGCCCGACCCATCAACCAGGTACCTTACATTGGAGTAAGCCCAGCCTGTTACAAGTGCGGCGAAACGGGACACTTTAAAAGGGACTGCCCAAGAGCAAGAGATGCCGGTGATGGTGGAAGGGTACTTGCGATCACCGCAGGAGAGACCACCCCGGAAACGCCCGTAAATATCAGTACGTGTTTCTAACATCGACGTTTAAATTCTAAATTCCTTTTTATTACTAAAACTAGCATCGATTGAAGTATATCAATCATAAATCTTGAGAACACGTCAAAACCCGAATAAGTCTTATCTTCTATATATAAAAAAAATACAGGGTTTTTACTAGTGAATCTATGATGGCTAGTGTAAACCTTATGGTCATATATCATTAAGATTCTATGGACATAGAATGTGTGATTCCGCCTCATTTCCTGTTCCTTGTTTGGTTGTGGGCTTAAGGCGGGGTCGCCCATCCGAATGCCCTTGCAATCTTAATGATATACGACTAGTTTACACCAAGCGATTATAAAAGAACTAGTAGGACTTATAATGCAAATTTCGTCACAAATTGATAAAGCATTCGTAATGCTAGTACTAGCAAATTACATTATAAAATATTCATAGTGGGAATACCAAGTATAAAGCGGAGAGCATAAAGGCACACGTAGAATACACTATCATTCCAAAATAATAACACCTTTAAATCGACTCAGCTCAAGTTACAATATGAAATTCCAAGGTCGTCATTTAACATCAAGCGGGTTGTTCCCCACCATATCAATTCCTTATACTATGAAAAGTTCCCCCATCTTTCCTCCAAATTCTTGAAGTCCCAGTCGAAACACTAATTTCGAGACGAAATTCTTTCTAACGGGGGGATGATGTGACAACCGTCAATTTTTGGCCAAGTCAAAGTCAACTAAAGTCAACAAGTCAAACCGGTCAACTCATCTAACCCTTGTATACTAGGGTTTACATTATGTAATTACTGTACAACTCGCTATTCTAATGAGAAATCATCAAATGAAAAGTCGTATATCTAGATTTCCTTAACCAAAAACTGTGGTAAGTAATGAACCAAAGCGATAAAACACTATTGCATACTCATCGGGAGTGTGTAAGATCCTTAAACATGGCTTAACGGGGTTTACAGACCTTGCGTTGCGAAGCCGGACACTCAAAAAGGTCACAAAAGAAGTCTCTCCCAATCTCTTTCACTCTATCCCTCCCTAACTCAAATCTCTCCCAAATCTCTCCAAGTATGCCAAATCTCTCCAAGAATGTCAAATCTCTCCCAAATCTCTCCAAGTATGCCAAATCTCTCCAAGAATGTCAAATCTCTCCCAAATCTCTCCAAGTATGCCAAATCTCTCCAAGTATGTCGAATCTCTCCCAAATCTCTCCAAGTATGCCAAATCTCTCCCAAATCTCTCTCAAAACCTCTTTTGATTTTTCGTAATCATTTGGGGCATCCCGATACTTGACCTGGTGAAAAACCCTTCGAAACGGGACGATGTCTTGGAAAATAGCCTTTTAGGGCCGAAGTCCCTCTATAGGGACCAAACCCTCCTTGAGCCGAAGCCCCAAGAAGCAGGACCGGAGTCCCCCTTCAGTAGCCGCAGCCATCTAGCCGCAGCCATCGAGCCGCATCCACCGAACCGCAGCCACCGAACCGCAACCATCGAACCTGGAGCACCGCATCCGAACTTCGCCTACGGTCCCTCCTGACGAACCCGCTTGCGGTACTTGCTCTGACCGAAGTCACCTCCCCCTCAAACCCAATTCAGCGACCAAGCCACCACTCCAGTTCTAAGGCTGCTAAGACCCGAAACCACGCCCTGACTTCAGATTTTTCCACTTTCCACCCGGTTTTCGACCACGACTCTGTTTTAAGTCCATTTTTAATTATTTTAACGAGGGATTTTCACCCAAACTTATATTTTGACATATAAGGTACCATATATTCATAAATTCAACATATTTTTAAGGAAATCCTTATTTAAGAATAAAATCTATTAAGTAGGATCTTGTGGTGGAGTGTTGTCTTTGCCATAGTTTTTGACACAAGCAACCACCCCCATGCCCACTCCATGACCAGCCATTGTCCTTCCACCATACCTGGTCATTCAAGAGTACTTTCCCCACCATTTGACCAGCCACACTCTTGGTCAAAGGCTGAAAACTCTTATCTCTCATCACCATTCTCCCATTTCTCTCATTTTTCCTCCAAAAGACAAACACCATTCTCTCTCAATTCTCTCTCTAAAATTTCGAGATTCAAGGCCATTCTCCAAGCTTTTCTTCTACTATTGGTAAGTATTATCATCCTACACAAGATTATTTCACTTCTTTCTACTCAAATCATGGATATCTTACATAAATATCATCACATTCATGTTAGATCTCCGAACCTTCAAGGCATCTTCTTAGTGTTCTTGAGTAGAACACTTCTTTACTTCAACATCCATCCACTAAGAACATACAAGGTGAGTTCATACCCCTATCGTTTCATGTTTTCTTCAAATTTTAGGGGGGGGGGGAATACAAGTTAAAACACCAAGAACACAACTAAACTCAAACAACAGCTTTCATCAGAAAAGTTGAGTCTTATTCACAGACTGTTTTGACTATCGTAAACTTAATGTCTTTCAAAACTGTTTAATACACAAATAGCTCAGGTTCATACCTTTAAAATGACTACTTTCACATCTCCATACGATTTTTCTACGATTTATGGTGATTTTTACAAAACTGCCTATCATTTCAGAAACGAATTCGGACTAGTCTGTGAATATGAACAATTTCACACAAGTTAAAGACTTCTAAAAATCATAATAAAAATTATGAATAAACTAAACACATTTTTTGAACTCTCAGAATTTACGGATTCAGTTTTTGACTTCGTATGATTTTTCTATGATTTTTCTAAAACAGTGTATAAAGGTCAAAATCTAAATAACAGCTTATAACTTTCATCACACTTTGTAACTTGTTGAGCAAAGTGTTAATCTTTGAGGATTTCATATTTTACATGTGTTTCTTGTTGTGGTATAATTATATATTAGAAAATTCTCACTGAATTGTAAGAATCCTCCACCATTACCAATAGTACAAAACAAGGCATGATAAACATGGTTATATTTTTCTATACATTCGACTTACATAGAAAAGGGTTCTTATACACCACAAACAAACATGCTAAACTATAATAGGTATATTTAGGTTGCATATACATTACAAACATTTCGATAAATTATAATAGGTATAGTTTATGTTCATTTACATTACAAAAGGTTTTCATACAAAAAGGGGTACAAATACAAAGTACCAGATTTATACAAAAAGTGGTACAAATACAAAGTACCGGATTTATGAAAAAAGGGGTACAAATACAAAGTACCAGATTTATACAAAAAGGGGTACAAATACAAAGTACCGGATTTATACAAAAAGGGGTACAAATACAAAGTACCAGGTTTACACAAAATGGTTTTTATGATATTAAAACTACATATCGTTAGAATTGTTAGTTTTCAACTATAATTACTAAGTGTACATGTTAGAGTTATATAAAATTGAATTGAAATCGACTTAGAATTGGTGGGCCCACCTTATCTCCTGTTCCTTGTTTGGTTGTGGACCTAGGGCAAACCCATTATATTCAACGGTTTATTTGACTTAAATTTTATATAACTTATATACGTCGAGTGATTATAGAAGGAATCTATGGTTCTTTCTAGGGTTCATTATCGCATAACATAGAAGCATTTATTTCACACTTAACTAAGAAAATATTGGATTTTCTGGAAATCATACTCTATCGCTTTTACAAGGAAAACGGTTTCTTTCTCAAACAAAACTCTTATGAACTCACCAACTTAATTGTTGACACTCTTTTCAAAACGACTTGTATTCACAGGAAATTAGTGAAATAGGGAAAACATCAGCACTTTGAGGATGGGACGTTAAATCGTCAAACAATTTATTTTGTCATCATAATGTAATTGATTTTGAAACATGTAAACATATACTATGGTGTAACCTTTCAATTATATTTATGATGGTTGTATTTACTTTGAGCACTATTATACTCGTTGTTGTGATACTTTACATGAAGTCCTCCACCCCCGGACGTTTCCGCCATCCTTGGTTTGGGGGTGTGACACCGCAGCCATCACGGAGGCTATAATGGAGATGATTGGGTCTATTAAGACCACGTTGATCGAGACATTCGATGAGCGCTATGCTGCTATTACTGAGGTTGCTGTTGCTGCAACCACCACAACCGTAGTTGCTGCTAGACCACAGGGAGGTGACTCGTTGTTGTTTCGGGAGTTCAGCAACACGAAGCCACCAGAGTTTGATGGGACACATGATCCGATTGTTGTTATGAGATGGATCTCCAACATTGAGGGGTGTTTTTACACGTGTTCATGCCCCGAGCACCTGAGAGTTCGGTTTGCACTGAACCAGCTTCGCTTGGGAGCGAAGGACTGGTGGAAGTTCGTGACAGCCAACTTTACTCCTGTAGATCATGTTGCAGTGACATGGGAGAGATTTACACAGTTGTTCCGAGATGAGTATGTTCCCCCGGTGGAGAGGGAACGGTTAACCTAAGAGTTTCAGTCTCTCAAACATACGACAGAAACTGTGACTGAGATCACGAGGATGTTCCATGAGAGGGCGCTGGTTTACCCTGAGCACGTGTCAACTGAGCAAGCACGTATGATCCGATATCTGAGCATACTGAGGAGGGATATACGGAAGTTTATGGCGAACTCGTCATACCGGACATTGGATGAACTTCAGACCAATGCCAGGAGGAGGGAGATTCAGCTAGAGTTGCACACCAGAGAGGAGGAGGAGTCCCGGGGTAGAGACAGGAGACCAATACAGTCGTAGCCGGCAATGAAGCTGGCAAAGCCCACTGATACGAGAGCTGGGGGCCAGAAGGACCGCACTTGTGCCAAGTACGGCAAGAGTCACGAGGGATCATTTCAGGCAGGGATTTGCTACAAATGTGGCAAAGAGGGGCACATGGAAAAGGATTGGGCCAAGGGGTTTGCAGTTTGCTTTCACTACAACCAGACCGACCATCGGAAGGCCGAGTGCCCTCAGCACATTCAGTGATCAGCCCAGGGTTCTACTCCTGTTGATTTACATGCTACTGATAGTCGACCAGCGAAGGTCGAGACACCAAGAGTGTTGGGTTTTGAGCACTATAACACTTCCTAAGTGCACATGCAACCCTAGATACTTTGGATCTATGTTTTCTCTAATTACATGCAATTTGATTTTCCAAAGCGTACATCCTAACTAGCATACGATTTTGACAATTGAACAATACAACTAGTTAGACAACTTACCTCTTAGTAGGACTTGTAGTTCTTGGCCTATAAAAGCTTTAGCACCTCAAGTGTGATGCCTCTAATGATTCACAAACACCAAATGCAAGAGGAGGCTTGATAGAATAAGTTACTAAGCACAAAATCAATATCACTCTCTTAGAATGAATGGTGCAACCGATTTTGGCTCTAGGGGATCCCTTTTATAGTGCTAGGGTTACATCTTTGCAAACCCTAATGACCTTTCATATTACTTAGGCTCCATGGGCTAAACCTCCATGGACTATCCATTGACTATCACATTGGTTTAGCCCATCCTAAATAACCATGGATCATTGGCCCACACTATAAGAATCATTGATTTACATAATCAATCCCCATATATTTAATTAGTCTCTTTTGATCACAAAATTAATTCCAAATTAATTCTTGATTAATACTAATTAAATAATATGATTTCTCAATTAATATATTATAATTATAATATATTAATAAATCACAAATAACCTTATTCTCAAAAGTCCATCCTATCAAATTGCACTGGTGAAGGCAACCCAAAAGGACCATGCTACAATCGGGTCAATTACATTCCGGTTATAGTTATGGACTTAGACACCAAATCCAACAGTCTCCCACTTGGATAAGTCAAATAACTATAACTGCCAATGTGACTTCAGGATCCGATTAGCAATCGTAAGCTTTCAAAAGACGCTGTCGAACTCTGACCCAGTCAGTGACTTGTCCTTTAGATATGGGATCACAAAATCCTCTGTTCTCAAGATATCATGCGTACAAATACATGGAACATAGATATTCTTATTGTCCTGCATCGATATACGATTTTGTAGGGTTTCAAAGCACTCCATGGATGATGGCAATGGGCCCCCTTGATGAAGTGTAGGTTAAAAGCCCAAGACTTGTCTTTTCCGTATAAATAGTCATGTATTATTCATTATTAGGGTTAAGAGTGAGGCAAAATGTAGCCGCCACGTTGTGAGGTTTCTTATGTAGTGTTAGATTCTTTAGTCTATGCTGAAAGTGTAATTTATTCCTCATATTTGAATAAATCGAGTGATCATTCGACATAATCTTCATATTTGTGTTTGTTCTTATTTTCCACATCTTGTTCATCAAATCTCAATTAGGGTTTTAGTCCCAACAAGTGGTATCAGAGCGGGTCTTTAAAGATCTATTGATTTTTGAAGTATCGGTTCTTGGTTTGATGATTTTCTGCACAAGATTTTGAAGATTATTGGTGTTTTGGCGTCATGGAATCAAGATTTCTGTTCAAGCAACTGTTCATGAAAACTTATGTTTTCTGTCACTGTTCATCTGGGTATTATTTTAATCCAACTCGTTTTCTATTCATATTAGATCTGCTTCTCGGGAATTAGTCCATTTATTCAATTTCATATTCATTCAATCCAAAATCAATTTACTACATCGATTGATCTATTTTGTTTGATTTGGCCCATAAGTATTGGTCCTTTACTGTTCACATCGACCCGATTTGCTTTTCTTTTGTCTTTGTGCGTCTCGTGCTTTGGAGACAACACTTCTATCTGTTCATCATTCGATGACCATTATCATCTGAGGTTATTGTTGCTATCTCAATCAAAATCGATGATTATTTATTAATTATCTGAGGTTATTGTTCGTAATCGTATATTCACCAATCGATTTTTTTTATCGTATTCCACGTCGATTTTTACTCTCATATTCTCAAAGATCGATTTGATTAACTAGTATTGAACTTGAAATTATCTTTGAATGAATTCGATCTTTGATAATGGCAATTGGGTATTAATGTTTAATTATGAAGACTCATGAATCGATTCCTTTTAGCTTGCATCCAAGTTTTTTTTTTTCGATTCTGCCATTCAAAATCTTAAAGTCGATTTGATAAAGTCGTGTTGATCCTGAAATTCCAATGATTTCATTCTGATTTATCTGTGATTGAAATCGATTTATGGAAGTGACGATTGGGTGTTTGATTGAATGCATCTCAATGTATGATGATGAACGGACGAACATATTATATTTTGATTTGGAGAGTCAAACCAGAAAAAGTCAAAATCGAAACCATTTGGAATCGGGATGATGGAATTGATGTGGATGTGTTCGGCACTTGAACCATAGTCGGAATTTCTGTTAAGATCAGATGTTAATATCGGAAGTTCACTGCGTTCAGAATTTCTTTGAAGTTCTGTTCGCATCGCCAAGTGGGTCTTGCAATCAGTGCTTAGAACAATTGGAATTTATTGAATGAGGTCTCGGAAACGAGCATGTGTTTGGTTTATTGGGGCTTAAATCGGAAGTGTGGTCAAAATTCAAGGCCAAATTTGCTGTGAAAAGTTATTACCTGTGAACGAATGAAGAACGAATCGATCTCATCTGGATGAACATTGGTTAAAATCGAAAAGACAAAATTTGACTGCGATTCGCATCAGGATCATGAACGACTGATTTGGAACGAACATCATACCTGCAATCTTTTGGATGTGGAATTGATTTCTAGGCTCACACTAACATTCGCTGACATGGATTCACTTTGGGCTATATTCGTTTGATTCAGAAGCGAACCTGTGATTGAGTTCGGTTGGTAGCTCTTGGAATGAAAGAATGGAGATTCGCCTTGGGGTAATGTTGATGAATTAGGACCGAACCTGGAACAACAAACTTGGGTTCGCTTGTTAATGGTTGGAGCGAAAGGAGGATGAATCGAAAGCGAACCTGTGCTCGGACCGAACATGGTTTCGGTTCAATGAACCTGGACCGAACTTGGTTTCGGTTGCTTGTACTCGGAGCGAACCTATTGCAGTCGATGTTTATATGTACCAATTTCAAGGTTTCGCGTCTGGTTTGAGTCATAGTTGAAAGATCAACTGGAGTATGATGCAGTGTTCGTTCAATCTCATCTAAATGGGGAAGATGACTAATGTTACATTCATAGTCCCTGAAACTTCAGTGATTTGACTCCTTTGGTCCCTATGCGTTTCATGCCTTGGCAGTTTTGGACGAATTCCAGATTTTGTTGCAAATAAAGGGGTATATTGATGCAGAATTACCATTCCAGCCCCTGTCTTTCAGCAAGTGACAGTTTCTGCCCTATATTCAGAAATGTTTGCAAATTTATGGGCTGGTGAACAGTTTTGAATTCTTTAACGCACATATTTTTTTCGTGAACAGAAAAATAAAGAGTCCATCAAGTCTTGGCGGTTCGGAAAGTCGTTTTTCGCAATAACGTCAAATTTTCATGACTTTTTCGGATTTTATACTTCATTGTGTATATCATTTTGTCGCGGGGGAGCTTAGTAAATTTTTATCCATTCAAGATCATTCTCATGACCATTTGAAGGCTTTATAATCACATTTTTGATTATAAATCGGGGGAGAATTTGGTATGGCCATTCGAAATTGGATTTGTGACTTTTCAAAGTTGAAGATTTTTGATAAAGCTTGTGGTAGAATTATGAAGGTAGCTTTTACAGTGGAAGTTCTTCATTGAGCTCTGCTAAAGCTTTTACAGAGAAGTATCCTTTACAGCGGAAGTTCTTTATCGAGCTCTGCTAAGGACTTGTTATATCTCCGACTTCTAGTATTTTCTCGATCAAGTGGCATTACGAATCTTAAAGTTTGGGTTGTTACATGATATTTTTTGATGGCTTATATCATTAGCTTATTTGAAGATCATTGTGACTTGGAGGGGGAGCTCTTCAAAGACAAGAAGTGATTCAGTTTCTTTGTTCTGAAATGGGTTTTTATGGCGGGTTTGGTTTTCATGAAGATTTTTTTGGGATTACATTCGAAAATGAAGTTTAAAGACATTACTTAAGTGCTTGGTTTATATATCCTAGAGCCCGTGTTTGAAGACTATTGAAGAATCAAGATTCGTGGATTGCTTCATCTATTCCTTGTTGCAAGTTCTTTTTATTTGCTAGATGCTTGTTTTGGAAGTTAAAGCATTGTCATCCATTCCATACTTTGAGGGGGAGATTGTAGGGTTTCAAAGCACTCCATGGATGATGGCAATGGGCCCCCTTGATGAAGTGTCGGTTAAAAGCCCAAGACTTGTCTTTTCCCTATAAATAGTCATGTATTATTCATTATTAGGGTTATGAGTGAGGCAAAATGTAGCCGCCACGTTGTGAGGTTTCTTATGTAGTGTTAGATTCTTTAGTTTATGCTGAAAGTGTAATTTATTCCTCATATTTGAATAAATCGAGTGATCATTCGACATAATCTTCATATTTGTGTTTGTTCTTATTTTCCGCATCTTGTTCATCAAATCTCAATTAGGGTTTTAATCCCAACAGATTTGTTTGACATAAAACATAATGGAACACATCAATTTAGTTCTGATCGGGCCCGACAAATAAGTCAAAACAAAATCATCGTGGGACCCAAGATATCGCTTTTAATCCACTTAGGATAAAGGAACAGATAAACTTCGACATTATTTGCTTGTACTAACTACTCATTAAATCATGCACACCGATACATTTTATAACATCAATGCACAACCAACTCGTTGTCAACAACTCATATATCTCGGTTTGAAGACTATATGATATTATCGTCTCACAATCACTCGTGATATATTCCACGAAGTAATTCAGGTAAGCGCGGGTTGAATACAATACTTAAATCTTATTTCAGGAGCACTCATGAATGATGTAGTAAACTTTTTGCTATGTCTAATGCCTTAGACAATCTACAAGCCAACTCATGACAGTCTAGCCTCATTACCTACTTCCAAAGTATGATCGACTGTGGATGGTTTGAGTAATCTTATTATTCGAGAAGTCAAAACATGCGAAGTGAAACATAAGAATAATACTAATCCTATATGGCCCCATAACTTTTGAGTTTAAATAAAACACCTTTTATTTAATCACCATATTGATTACTCATTATTCATTGTATAATGTTTCGAATAATCAACTTGATACTTGAATAAAAACAATAGTTATCCCATGCTCCAAGTATGCACACTATGTTTACCTATGGTCCTTACTTTGTGAAATAGATCAATTTTAAACATTTCCAACAATACTAATTTCACAATTCCAAATCCTTATTGTAAGTGTAAGAATACGAAGTTCTTGCCACTTACTATAATTTGTTAGATTCTAAACTTATATGCAGTGATCCTTTTGTAATGACTATGTACACAAGTCACAGAGACTTTGTAAATTACAAAACTTTCCATTGGAGATTGTTACAAGACAATTCAATAGAACCAAAGTCTCATATTCAAAGCACATTCCTTTAAACATCCTTCTTGCATAAAAGTTTCTAACTATCTCATAGATTCTTGATATCCAATTCCCATTATGGAAACATTTCCATATTTTCCATATGACAACTCATTGTTAATAGAATTATGTCTATTCATAATAATGTCAATATGGTTCATCCATTACTATGCTTCCAACTATCCATAAGCAACCAATCTTTGGCAAACCTTGGATTGTTCTTAGCAGTTGTTTAATAACTTTAGTCGTATCCAGTTCTAGTCCTTTTTCCCTATTAATTCCCTCGGCATTTGGAAAATTAGAACACATGAATATTATAGCATATGCAATCGATCCTATACACGAAGCATATGGGATACAATTCATAATGTCTTACATAAAGACATGATACTTGACCAGTCTTTTGCTATAATATTTCTATATATAGAATTTCCAATGTTGAAGCATTTCAACCTGGTATTCATATAAAGCCTTGACTAAATTTGATTAACATCTTAATCTAAACTTTTAGAATTGAAATTAAGTATAAGCGAAAATTCACGGTTTTCAACCTTTCTTGATTTTTGTGCCAAAAACTTGCGAAATTCATACTTTCGCATACGAGCTCCGTTTTTGGCGTTCTTTGTATGCACGCGTAGGTAAAATTATACTCTACGACTTTCGTTTAGACTTCGTCGGCTAATTTTGAATTTATTTTTAATATTATTATTTTTAACAGACCGGGACAGGAATCCCGTTAAAAATTCATAACTTCTTCATCCGACGTCCGTTTTTGTCTGTCTTTTTACCGTTGTACTACTTTTGAGGAGACCTTCGATTCTCGTTTAAGTTGTGTCGGCTAAATATCGATCGATTTATATTTCAAATTTTTAGCTGTCTACTGTTAAACCAAACTTAGAAAAATCATAACTTCCTCATACGAAGTAAGATTTTTATGTTCTTTTTATGAACGTTCGCGGTTTAACATATTATACAAATTTCATTTAGATTGTTAAGGCTAAAAAGCCTTTTATCGAAAATTCACTTTTTACACTGAACAGTGTTTTGCCGGTTTTGTCGCGGATTTTCGATTGGTTATAACTTCTTCGTTATAACTCAGATTTCAGTGTTCTTTATATTTTTGGAAACCTTGTTACAATCTATACCACTTTGTTCATCCCAATTATGATTATTGATCATTTTATTTTTGACCTCAATTTGACTGGTGTCACATTATCCCCCCGTTAGAGGGAATTTCGTCCGACAATTATGTCTAAAGTGATAATCATGGACTAGGTCTAATATTCCCTTTCCCAAGTGAATTCAGGTCCCCGGTTTGTAATCCAGCGAACCTTCACTAACGGGATAAGACTTTGCTTGGTTCTTTTGATTTCCCTATCCATGATTCCCATTGGTTCTTCTACAAAGTGTAGACTTTTATTTGACTTGATTTCATCGAGTGAAATAACAAGTGTTTTATCGGATAGACACCTCTTTAGATTAGATATGTGAAAGGTGGGATGAATGTTATTAAATTTTTGTGGTAGTTTAAGTTTATAAGTACAAGACCGATTCTGGTAAGAATCTCAAACAGTCCTATGTACCTTGAATTTTGTATTCCACGCTTTCTCAAGCGTATCTTGTCCTTCCGGGGTGAGACCTTCATATGACAAGGTCATCAACTTGGAATTCCAAGGGTTTTCTTTTATCGAAGTTGTAGCTTCTCTTGATTAACTCTGGAAGCTTTATGTCACTTCCTGATTAGTATCTTCTTTTTGGTAGTTTCTCGGATGAATTCCAGATGAGCGAAGGTGTTGTGTGGAAATTGGACCTCTTGCTAGTTGCGTATTACCTAATTTAGTCCAGTGCAGATAGGATCTTCACATGCGACCACAGAAGATTTTGAATGGAGCAACTTGAATGCCATCATGATAAAGGACTCGACTAATTGGTAAATGGGTATCCCATGCTTTACCAAGGTCGATCACATACGTTCTTATCCATTCTTCCCAAGGTTTCACCTGCCACATTTTCAGGTTTCAAGGCTTCCTGTTGAGCCTCCTTACTTTGTGTGGACAGATTTGAATGGGTTATCATAGTCAATGATTGGCTCTATGACCTGTGTACTCTTTCCGACTTAGGGTGTCAGCTACTATATTGGCTTTGTCGAGATGATAACGAATTTCGAATTCATAGTCATTTAGTAGCTCGACCCACTGTCGTGGTCTCACGTTGAATTCCACTTGGTAGAATACATGCTGAAGGCTTTTGCTCCGAAGTTCATGATCAGACTCATACTTGGCTCATCCACCATCACCTCGTGTATATAAGTCGTATATAATTTAGATTTCACAAAACGTTCGGATGGGTGACTCTGCCCCAGGTCCACAACCAAACAAGGAACATGAGATAGGGCGGAACTACACATCCTTAATCTTGTTAAGTCTAAATTATATACCACTCTCGTGTATACACTTAGCAGCGATAGATTAACTTAATGAGTTCTTAGTCTCTATTCTTGAACTTGACCTGCGGTACAATGATTTTCCTATGAGATCTATTGGGGTACTTCGGTGGTTACTGACTTCTAAGACTACCTCGGTGCTTTTCGTTTCAAGTTTCTTGTCTACCGAGTAGGCTAAAAGGGTGTGGTACCATTCCCATGGGTACTTCTGAAGTTTTGAAATGCGAAACAACCTAAGGGTTTGCGTTATGGATTGGAAGAATTTCATCTTACTGCTGATTAAGGAATAGTCTCTTACATAGCATAAGAATTTTCACATGGTAAGGACCAGGCCAAACCATGTCGAATGAGGATGTCGGAATTTTCTCGACGAAATAGATATTAAGTCGTTCTGGGAGGAATGATTACTAGGATGATATCCTATGTACTTAAGTTTTCAGCGCTTCTGGTTTTATTCTGTTATTATCGCTACAAACCCCTTTTTGATTTGAAATTGGCGGGTACTACCAATACGAGGGTTCTGATAATTTAAAATTATGAACTTTCATGAAACGATCCTTACTAGGTCTCTCTATAATCGCTTGGTGTATACTAGTCATGTATAATTAAGATTGGTAAGACCTTTGACTGAGTAACCCTTCCCTAAATCCACAACCAAACAAGGAACAAGAAATTAGGCGGGATTACTCACTCTAAGTCTACAAATCTTAATTATAAATGACCCTTATGTATACACTAAGTCATCATAGCTTACCTGTTAGGGTTTCAAATTTTATATGAATGCTATGATTGAATTTGAACGGGAGAGTAATCATAATTATAGATAATTATCGGGGTTTGGAAGCGTACCAAAATATAGCAGGGTTCGTTGATGCCTTCCCATGCATTGGGGTCAAATCCCTCCTGCTCCCCCGTTGTTCTTCTCTGTTAGACAGTCCCTCGTGTAATGTCCTATTTCCCCACAAAGGTGACATATGGGAATGGTTCCAACATTGGTAGTTGAAGTGATGAACTCAACCGGAGTTCTACAGATGCGGGCGGTATGCCCCTTCAGGTTGCATCTATTGCAATGCAGCTCTCGGCAAACTCCATGATGATGGTAGTTGCACTTGCTGCAGTGTGGGAGGTTTCTTAAGTACGGTGTGGTTAGTGCTAGAATAATAGGGCTGATGGGGGTATTGACTGCCCCAGTTCGTTGCCCTCTGTTAGGTTCTTGAGTTGCACAACTCCCTTACTTGTTCTCGAACTTTAATTTCAGGATATTAGGCTTAAGGTTCGAAGTGTCCTTACAAATAGGTACTCGTTGATGTACTTGGCCATCACCACGATCGGGGTTACCGATAGAATTACCACTAACATTTGCATTGTTAGCATTAAGGTGTGCCATGACTACTGCTACAGCTTCTATTACTGCACCTTGAAACGTAGCCGCATCTATTTGAAGGATTGGTGGTTTGCTGGTGGGTTGGTTACGTTCCTTCGGAGGCATGATTCTGTTTCATGATAAGAAAATGAGCTCGTGAGCGACTATCGTTGGCTCTAGATGTATTCTAACTATTTGTATCTATGTATAAATCTTTCGTTTTGTTATATTTTTCTTAATGATTCGACCTGCATCCCTATGATGCAGTCTTGGTAAGGAACATAATTAAGTTTCTAGAATGGTCATGAACCGAGTATCATCCGACTAAGTTACCTTTGATTGGTGGATATCGTTTCCCAACTTTCGAAAATATTCGAATACAATTCGTAACAGTGTTTACATACAAAAGACTTATGAATTTGAGAAGTAATCACTATCAATTAAGATTCTGTGATCTGATTTATTGTTACTAGTCGTGACAGGAAAAGAGGATAAGCTCAAAACCTAATGTGAGTAATGTAAGTACTAACTCCCTAGGTTGTATCATTTATCAGTTATTACTTAAATGAAAAGGCGCTCAAACACTTCACATGAATCACACGTGGTTTTCCTTTGTTCTCGATTCTATTCTGGGTGGTAATGATTTGTTCTCTCCTGGTATCTATAGGGTGTCCTTCTCCTCTGTAGGTATATTGAATTCCCGAGCTGTCTTACTTCCGATTCTGACACTGATCCCCATTACTTCGTAATGAAGATTTTAAATCTCCGAAGTTCATGCGAATCTCTCATTGGTGTCCTTAATAGGGAAGGGCACTAAATGATTTCTATAGTTTATTTACTTATCATCTGTTTCTTTCTCGGAATTCTCTTAATGAAATTTTGTTGGATCCTCCTTGACTCTTACACGAGAATGGGAATGTCTAAAGAATCTATGAGAAAATTTAAATTTTTACGAAGGTGATTCTTTCTGGTCCTTCTATAATCACATGGTGTGTACCGATTATATATAATCCAGATCAAATAGACCTTTGAATAAGTAATCCTACTCTAAAACCACATCCAAACAAGGAAAAGGAAGTAGAGTGAAAATCACATATTCTAAGTCTATAAAATCTCGGCTATATATAACCTTAACGTATCCACTTAGTAATTATAGACTTATCAGAAAACATATTTTTAACATTTCCCCAAAGGTATGTAAAATACCTCCATGTTATTTTAGTTATGAGTTTGATTCTTGGACTTCCAGATATAAGAACTTGACAAGTTTTCAGTTTTCTTGTTATAGCATCCTAAAATACTCCCATAGTATTTTAATCTTTATGTTTGGTTCTAGAATTCTTCTGGTACTTAGGTAAGTTTTAGACCTGTTGCAACACTACAATCACTCCCCAAAAACATGTTGGTCATATCTCGAATGAATATAGTTGATCAGGCTATATTGATCCCAGATATGATTACGTCACTATCTAGGTTTAATTGTAATGTCCAACATCCAAATACTTTTGTTTTGTTCTTCTTGTGATACTCATTCTAGTATATATATTCTGCATGTACTTATACTTTTATAAAATATTGTTATATTTTTAAAGTATAACTCTTGGTAAGAGTGTTTTTATCCCAATGGATATATAGTTGTATATCTTTTACGACTGATATACTGAGTTTACTATAAACACTGCTCGGATACCAATCTGTCACACCCCCAAACCAGAACGGCGGAAACGTTCGGGGGCGGAGGACTTCAGGTAAGTACCACAACACACGCAATATAGTAATCAAAGTACAAACAACCATTGCATTAATAAGTATAAGTTTCACATAAGTCTTTAAACATTACATATTCAAACACCAAAGTAGGTATAGTAGAACACAAGAGTCGCGGTACGGTACTAGGTAGTATTCTCAAAAGCTTCGGGAGTGTACCTATCTACTGGATTCCTGAGAATACAAGTTATTTGGAAAGAGTAGATCAACATTTAAGCTGGTGAGTTCATAAGGATTTTAGTTCTGTTAAGTATACTCTAAGTTCTTTGGAAAAGTTTACTGGTTCCTCCAGAAAATCGTATATTTCCTAAGGTGATTAACTGATAACCTCAATAGTTTTCCTCTGTAATTACTTAGTTTATACTAATTATATATAACCTAATATCGAATGGACAGTTAAATGGGTGTATCTGCCCTAAGCCCACAACCAAACAAGGAACAGGAAGTAAGGCGGAAGTCACACATTACACTGTCAATCGGATATTACTTATGTATAACTATGATGTAGAAACTAAGGAATTATAGAATTAACCACTAAAGGTCCTTTGTGTTATACTAGTTTAAAGTGATTGAATGACTAAGTTCCATTTGATAAGTAGTTTAATTCCATAAACCGTTTCATTTGTAAAAGTGGTTTAATCCCATAATCCGTTTCCATTGTAAAAGTGGTTTAATCCCATAAACTGTTTCCTTTGTAAAAGTATTCTTAGTTATATCTGTTCTACTGTAAAACATTAGTATTAATCCTGGAAAATATTATATTATCCATAATACTGCCTTGTGGTTTTAAATGTTCCAAAACCAGAAGTACAAGTATATTTACCATACTTGATTTCATGATACTTAGTTTTACTATAAGTAAAAACTAACAGAATGTATATTTGGTCAGGATGTAATTATCTTTTCTTACTGTTTTAAGAGAAGTATATTACTTGGTAATTTACTCGTTGTTTTACCCATGTGAGTTCAATTAACCATACTAATATGACTGATATGCATGTTGCGATGTTCTTCAGTCGTCGGAAACGATATGATATCTTACACCCTAGGCCTGCCGGCCAAACTGTAGCGAATAGTAAAGGTGCGGGATTGTCAGTCCCATATAGATCTATACACAAATTCACGCCCTCCCTACAGGAGATTCTGGTTAATAAGCCAGGACTTAAGGTCGTACTTAGATAAGTACACCATGAAAAGTCTCACAAATTTATTGTTTCAACGAGATTTACGATGTATTATTACCCCGTGATTGCTAACCCTGGTACTCTGTATAGTATCCTTGTTAATGCAAACTCGGTATGATGTATTATTACCCCGTGATTGCTAACCCTGGTACTCTGTATCGTACCCTTGTTAATGCAAACCCGATATGATAGATTATTACTTCTTTAATATGTTATCCATTTATTAAAAGTATTATACATATCTTGGTATAGACAAATGAATTGTTGGTAATTTCCTTGGAAAGTATACAGTCGTGAATCATACTTGTATATTTAGTTTTGAATCATAAATTATACCTATTATAATTTAGATGTTCTATCTGATTAGCATGATTTCTCATGGATGAACACCTTTGCTCAGCATGATACAAAGGTAATGATACCGAATGAAGTAACCTTTTATATTCATATATGTATAATACATATATAATTAAGAAGGAAACGACCTTCGGAAAAATAACACCACCTTAATTCCACATCCAAACAAGGAAAAGGAAATAAGATAACTCATTAGTCCTAAGCCCTTAAAATCTTATATATATATATATATATATATATATATATATATATATATATATATATATATATATACATATATAAACATGATTTTGGCGATTATAGTTTGAAATAGTTTATAAAACATTTTTCAAAGAATTTAACGGAGTTTACATGACTTTAAAGATTTAACATGGCTTTAATTCATTTTGGAAGTATTTGGTAATCCCTAAAAGCAAAAGGAAATCCTTTGTGTGATTATTATCACATACAATTATTAACACAATTTTAAATTGTGTTAAACTTGTATTCCCCCCCCCCCCTAAAAAGCATTTAAAAACCATTAAAAAGGGTAAATTAGAGGGGTATGAACTCACTTTGATAAGTGGTGATTTGGGCAGCGTTTCGTTTCTGTAGATGATCTTTCTCGAAGAAACCGTGAGTTTTAGATTAAAAATCGGGCTTTATGCGGGCAGCACTTCGACTGGAAAGAGGCTATCTTCTCGAGAATTCCGGGGCTTCGGGGCTTGCTTCGGGTTTTAGATACGATACCGGGGCCTTGGGGGTCGTGAGAAAGTTTAGGGGGTGAAAAGGTGAAAAATGGTGAAATTTGGGGTGAAAAACCTCTCAAATCCGAGAAGTCTCGCACCCTTTATATAGGGGTGCGAGGGTGCGGTCCGAAGAGTGACTCAACAGCCACGCGTCATCAGCTGCGAAGACCACGAGGCCGAGGTTCGGATGCGAGACAGTGTTGGGTCAAAAATATGGTTTATAGTTTGCTTTTCTAAGCATTTAATGTTTTTATTATTTGGGCCGAAAATAGTATAGGATTAATTATAGCTTGGACCGAAAACCCATGTGTTTTCGGTCTAGCATTGGATTATTTGTGTTTTGGGCTTGGCCTTAGGTCCATATATATATATATAGGGTGAGGAGTGCATGTGAGGGTAAGAGCAAAGGAGCTTAAGTGTGTGTATTCTAAGGTGTGAGAAAATATAGAGAGAGAAGAGTGTGTATAAATCTTGTGTATTGTTCATCATTCCAATCTTGAATACATCATAGATTCATCTTCTTCTTCTCCTTCTAATCTATTAGATCTGAAATCATCCGTTTGATTGGGATTCCGCACCATCAAATGGATCTTATTGATACACAAGCAGATTTGGGGACTTACAAGTGGTATCAGAGCTTGGTTGTATCAATCAATTTTTTCAGATCTGGAGCTTATTTGATCTTATTTTGAACAAATTTTTGCGTTTTTGGATAGATCTAGGCAAAATAAGGGGGAGAATTAAAAAAAAATCAAACAAAAATCAGAAAATTAAAAATCAAACAAAAAATCAGAAAATTAAAAATCAAACAAAAATCAAAAAAATCAAAAACCCAAAAATATTTTAGTTTCTGTTTGAATTTGTGTGCTAAGTTTTCTTTTAGTTTTATTTTGTCTTGAAAAGTGAATCCAGGTGTAGATGAGACTCATGGACACTGTATCGAAGATTTTCTGAGCCAAGGCTTCATCTGTGATCATCAAAGAATTCTCATTCGAAGGAGCAAGAAATTAAGATTATTCTTCCAACATTCAATCTGTCAACCCCAGAAGCAAGGAGAAGCTGAAATTGAAGATTATGTGACGGATTCCATTGAAGCCTCCTCAATCAGTCTGCTGCTATCTTGAACCTGCCGAAGTGATCCAGAAGATTCGTTCTCTCTGATGTTCTCTCTGAAGATTCTCAAGCTGAAAGCGCTATCTTTCAAGAAGCCTCCTCACCCAATGCGCGTTCAATGTCAAATTTTGAAGATAAGCCCAACTGCTCCAGATGAAGTCATTCATTGAAGATTCATCAAGTTCATCTTGAAGTTGTGAAGAATTTGAAGATAAATGCCGAAGCCAAGCTCACAATGAAGATTTACAAGAAGAGCCAGCTACCTTTTTAGGGGGAGCTTGTTGGGTCATTTAGAAAAGAAAGCTATAAACCAAGGGGGAGATTGTTGGGTCAAAATATGGTTTATACTTTGCTTTTCTAAGCATTTATTGTTTTTATTATTTGGGCCGAAAATAGTATAGGATTAATTGTAGCTTGGACCGAAAACCCATGTGTTTTCGGTCTAGCATTGGATTATTTGTATTTTGGGCTTGGCCTTAGGTCCATATATATATAGGGTGAGGAGTGTGTCACACCCCAAAACCAGAACGACGGAAACGTTCGGGGGCGGAGGACGTCATGTACAGTATCACAACAATGCAAAGTAGTAAACAAGCAACAACATCATCCATTGCATTAATAATATAATTGCATACAAGTGTGTTCTGTCAAGTTATATAGACACCAAAAATATATGAATCAAAATAAAAGATGAGTCATGAACGAGCGCCATCTTCTCAAAACCTGGCACCGGTACCTGTCTACTGGCGACCTGAGAATACAAGTTATTTTGAAAGAGTTTATCATCTTTAAAGCTGGTGAGATCATAAGTATATTAGTGTCTGTATTTGTATGAAAGTGTTTGTAAGATGTTTGTAAGATGTTTGTAAGACGTAATGTATAAGTTTTGTACAAGTTTGTAATTGTTTGAACTCTCCTAGAAACCCCTATGTTTTCTACTAAAAGTAGCCTTCTACGAAGGCATCTAGTGTCTGTGTGTGTGCCTCTTGTAAGAGTATGTATTTTCCCAAATCTGACTATCATTAACCAATAATATAGTTTTTACATTATTGTTTATTGTGTGAATATCACAAGGTAAATGTAATGGGAAAATGAAATAGTACTGTAATGTTGTATTAAGTAACTACTGCTGTACTAACTACTTTAAACCAGTTGTTATTTAAAGTAACATGTGATCGGCCTGTATCCTACTACCGACTCTATAGTAAAACGACGATGTAAGACGCCGTAAGAAATGGCGTTTGGCACCCGTAGACTTGCAAGTCCCACTGTAGCTAGCAGCAAGGTGTAGGATAGTCAATCCAGTATAGATCTATACACAAACTCATACGCTCCCCACTTAAGGAGATTCTGGATACAAAATCGGTCATGACAGGTAGTGTCATGCCACGTTTAGTGGCTCACATAACTATAATAATGTATATGTAATGTATGTGCTATCTGTATTGTGTGTTCTTCCTCTATCTAGCCTGTATTGTTTGTTTCTCATCACTATGTATTATGTTTGTTTTCTCAGCACTATGTATTATGTTTGTTTCTCATCACTATGTATTATGTTTGTTTCTCATCACTATGTATTATGTTTGTTTCTCATCACTATGTATTATGACTCACGAATGAACTAACTCATTTGTATGTTTCATTGATCTAGTAATAGAATTGTAACTTCCTAAACTATACCTATTATAGTTTACTAGTAATGTTGTATGTGTATATGAACATGTGTGTATACCTTTGCTACCCAAAGGTATTGAACTGAATGAAAGAAGTAACCTTTTATATCTATATACATATACATAATATATAACTAGGATTCAAACGACGTTCGGACAAATAACCTTGATACCCTAAGTCCACAACCAAACAAGGAACAGGAAGTAAGGGAGGCAATCAGTCCTAAGTCCTTTCAATCCTACTTATATAACTATATTTACATAGATACACAGAATATAAGTTAAAAGAGTTTAAGTAACAGTATTTGACATGTAAAAGAGTTTGATAAAAGCATTTTTTAAGAGAAAGAGTTTGTAAACAGTTTGAAGTAAAACAGTTTGGTAACACAGTTTGAAAAGTAAGAATTCACTCGTTTGGTAGTTATTAATCACATGTGATTGGTATAATAACTATAATAGTTCAACTTGTATTCCCCCCATAAAAGCATTTAAAAACATTTAAAAGGTTAATTAAGGGGTATGAACTCACCTGTAGTGAGTGGTTTGGATGAACTGAATGTATAGGATGCTAAGTGTCAAGTAAAGACTTGAACACACACAAGGATCCTAGTTAACATATAATAACACATATATGTATCCAATTAGTCTTTGAACAACTAATTAACAAAGTTAAGACATCCTAGGACATGTAAAACACCTTATATAAGTGCTATAAGTCCTAAGGATTGCATCTAAGTGTTGTAGGACATTGCTATTGAGTTTAGGGTTCAAGGAGACCCTTTATTTGAGTTTACGGTTTTGCGACCATAACTCATTGAGTTTACGGTCATAAACCCATGAGTTTACGGCCGTAAACTCATGTTTCTTTGACCATCTTGTGTTTTGAAACTTTACAAGTCCTTAGAAGCATTTCTACTTGAAGTATAAGCCTTAGGAAGAGATTAGGGCACTATTTCACTCCTAAATGGAGTTTACGGTCCTTGGACCACTTCTCCTTGGGTTTACGGCCGTAAGCCCATATGGTTTATGGTCTTTTGATGTTTTCAAGTACTAAGCTCATCAAGGAAGGGATATATGCTAGTGTCCAAGTTGTTCTTGGACCGTAAGCACCTTTGATCCTTGGTTTCCTTGTTGTTTTCTTGATGTATAGAAGTGTAACAAGCCTTATTATACTCTAGGATAGAAGTACTTACAAGATAGAGGCTTGAAAAGGTGCTAAAAGTCCAAGAACACTAGTGTGTGTTCTTGGTGTTCTTGGTGAAACTTGAAGATCTAACCTTTTGGAATGATTTCACGGATGGAAGTGTGTTAAATCAATATATTAAGTAATATATCAACTTATTAGGGCTAGAAACACTTACAAGTTGAAGATCTTGAAGAATTGTTGGATGATACTTGAGAGAGAGTTGAGTTTGGATCTTGAATTTGTGAAAAATGGTAAATAATGACTAAGTGTCATATATATACCCCCAATTTAGGGTTTACGGCCGTAAACACCTTTGTTTAGGCCGTAAACTCCAAACTCTTGGAGCTTTGGGACTTTATTGTTGCACAATAAACCCTAGAGCATCCTCTCTCCTGGTATCTCCTGAAGTACTAACTTAAAAACACTCAAACTTATTCCAAAAATCTTAAAAGTTTGCATAAATTGTTCTGACTTCTATTGAATTGAAATGTTGTACAGAATAGAAATTTCGGGTTGTCACATCATCCCCCCGTTAGAGGGAATTTCGTCCCGAAATTAGAGTTTAAGCAAATAAGTAGTTACAAATAACTAAGTAAAAAGACGAGGATATTTCAGTTTCATCTGATCCTCTCGCTCCCAAGTAAATTCAGGTCCTTGCTTGGCGTTCCAGCGAACCTTCACTATCGGGATGCAGCTTTGTTTCGTTTGCTTGACCTCCTGGTCCATGATCTCTACTGGTTCTTCCACGAAGTTGAGGCTCTCGTTGATCTCGATCTCGTCGAGTGGGATTACAAGAGTCTCGTTGGACAGTCACTTTTTCAAGTTCAAGACGTGGAAGGTAGAATCTACGTTACTGAGTTCGCGCGGTAAGTTAAGTTTGTAAGCTATAGGGCCGATTCTGGAAAGAATCTCGAAAGGCCCAATGTACCTTGGATTCAGCTTTCCATGCTTTCCGAAGCGTATTAAGTCCTTCCAAGGTGAGACCTTCAATAGAACACGGTCGCTCACCTGGAATTCCAACGGTTTCCTTCGTTTATCAGCGTAGCTTTTCTGTCGGTCTCTAGAGGCTTTCAATCGTTCACGAATCTGAACGATCTTCTCTGTCGTTTCCCGAATGATCTTCGGGCCCGTGAGAGTGCTTTGAGGAACTCGTCCCTTAGCTAACTAGGTATCACCCACCTCAGCCTAACACAGAGGGTATCTGCACTTTCGGCCATAGAGGGCCTCGAATGGAGCAACCTTTATGCTCGTGTGATAGTTGTTGTTGTAGGAAAATTCGACAAGGGGTAAATGAGTATCCCATGCTTTCCCAAAGTCGATCACACAGGCTCGCAAAATATCTTCCAAGGTATGGATAGTCCTCTCACTTTGCCCGTCCGTCTATGGATGGTAGGCTGTACTCATGTCCAGCCTAGTTCTTAGGGAACTTTGTAGCGACTGCCAGAACCTCGAAGTGAATCTACTATCTCTGTCCGAGATAATGGATATCGGAACACCATGCAGTCGTACAATCTCCCTAATGTAAGTTCTTGTAAGCTTCTCCATCTTGTCTGTTTCCTTGATAGCTTGGAAGTGTGCGGACTTGGTCAATCTGTCGACGATGACCCATATGGTATCAAGTCCACCCGTTGTCTTGGGCAACTTGGTTATAAAGTCCATAGTGATCCGCTCCCACTTCCATTCCGGTATCTCAGGCTGTTGCAGCAGGCCGGAGGGTTTCTGGTATTCGACCTTGACCTTGGCGCAAGTAAGGCATTTACTCACGAAGGTAGCAATCTCTGCTTTCATGTTTGGCCACCAGTATAACGTTTTGAGATCCAGATACATCTTATCTGAACCTGGGTGCACGGAATAACGAGTGTTGTGCGCCTCGGTTTCAGGGTCCAGATCCGATCCATGAAATAATAAGCTCCGCCACCCTTGACCTCCAAGTTCTTATCCATCCCTCTCAGGGATTCACCCGCCACATATTCAGGTTTCAAAACGTCGAGCTGAGCCGCCTTAATTTGTGTGGACAAGTGTGAATGGATAGTCATAGTCAATGATTTGACTCTACGACCAGAATATTCTTTCCGACTTAGGGCGTCAGCTACTATGTTGGCCTTGCCGGGATGATAACGAATTTCGCATTCGTAATCACTGAGTAGCTCGACCCACCGTCGTTGTCTCATGTTGAGCTCCTTCTGGTCGAATATGTGTTGTAGGCTTTTGTGATCTGTAAAGATAGTGCTTTTCGTACCGTACAGGTAGTGTCTCCAGATCTTCAGAGCAAACACAACTGCTTCTAGCTCAAGATCATGTGTGGTGTAGTTGACCTCGTGTGTCTTCAGCTGTCTCGAGGCGTAGGCGATGACCTTACCTCGCTGCATCAGAACACATCCGAGCCCTTGATTCGACGCGTCGCAATAGACAACGAAGTCTTCTGTCCCTTCGGGGAGGGATAGTATTGGTGCGGTGCACAAGGCTCCCTTGAGCGTTTGGAACGCTGTCTCCTGCTTCTCCTTCCAGTCAAAGGCCACGCCTTTCTGGGTCAGTGTTGTAAAAGGTTTCGCGATGCGGCAGAAGTTCTGAATGAACCTGCGATAGTAGCCAGCGAGGCCTAGAAATTGACGAATTTCTGTAGGCGTCTTCGGTGCCGACCAGCTCTCAATGGCTTTAATTTTGGAAGGGTCCACGTGTATTCCCTCTTCGCTAACCACGTGCCCTAAGAATTCGACTCGTCGGATCCAAAATTCGCATTTCGAGAACTTCACATATAGCTTCTCCGAACGTAGTGTTTCTAAGATTTGTTGCAGATGTTGACTATGTTCCTCCTTACTACGAGAGTAGATAAGTATGTCATCGATGAAAACGATGACGAACTGATCTAAGTATGGACGACACACCCTATTCATTAAATCCATGAATATTGCGGGCGCGTTTGTTAATCCGAACAGCATCACTACGAATTCGTACTGCCCATAGCGAGTTCGGAAGGCTGTCTTCGGAACATCCTCCCCTAGCACTCGCAGTTGGTGATATCCGGATCTTAAGTCGATTTTGGAAAAGTAATTCGCCCCTTGAAGTTGATCAAATAAATCGTCAATACGAGGCAAAGGATAACGATTTTTGACGGTCAGTTTGTTGAGCTCCATGTAGTCGATGCACATACGAAACGATCCGTCTTTCTTTTTGACGAACAAGACTGGAGCTCCCCAGGGTGAGAAGCTTGGTCTTATAAAGCCCTTGCTGAGCAGTTCGTTAAGTTGACAGGACAGTTCTTGCATCTCTGCAGGTGCTAGACGATAGGGCGATTTGGCTATGGGGGTAGCCCCTGGCATGAAGTTGATCAAATAAATCGTCAATGCGCGACATTCCTTTCGCAAGAATTTCTGAGCTTGGATGCTCGAGATGATACGAAGGTTCATGCCGGGTTTGTCGCCATAAACTACTAGCGTTTCGTTAGAAGGCAGATTAAGGCGAACGGCCTTTTCATAACACATGATGTCGGCACGATGAAGACTCAACCAATCCATGCCGATAATGACGTCGAAACTTTTAATTGATACTGGCATGAGGTCGATCGAAAATGAATGGCTATCTAGTGTTAAGGTACACCCTATGTATATACTGCTAGTGCTCTCTGTCTTTCCGTTAGCCATTTCTACAGTGAACGGTTCTTTAAGTGTTCGTGATTTTTGCTTAAGTAAATGAGCAAACTTTTGGTTCACGAAACTCCTCTCCGCTCCACTATCAAACAGAATGCATGCATAAGAGTTATCGAGGAGAAACGTACCAGTGACCACTGTGGGGTCGGCAATCGCTTCCTCGTGGCCTATGGCCAGAACTCTTGCCACTCCACCGGCATTTCCTGCCTTCGGGCAGTTCCTCTTGTAGTGGCCTACCTCGCCACATCCGTAGCAAGCTTGGTCCACTCCTGCACCGGGGACTTGGTTGATTGGCCTAGCCGGAGCTTTCCAGAAACAGGCAGTGTGCCCCTTCCTGTTGCAGTTTATACACTGCATTTCCCGGCAGGCTCCTGTGTGATGGAAGTTGCATTTATTTCACTTTGGCAAACTTCCAGAGTACTGCCTCATTGGCGCAGCAGTGGCAGGTGTTATCGCAGCATGAACTGTCACGATCTGCTGCTTCTTGGCAGCCTTCTTCTTTTTTCTTGTCATCCCAAAACTTTTGCTTGGAATCAGCGGTTCTGGCGGGTTCTCAGATGGCCAGGGTTGTTGTTGCGGCCGGGGTACGAATCCCATGGTCTATAAGCCGCTGTTCCAATCGCTTGGCACTATCAAATGTAGTGGGGTGTGAAGCCAAAACATTTCCCTGGTATGGTGGCATCAGCCACCATATGTATCTCTCGATTTTCTTCCCCTCTGTATGAACCATGTTGGGACAGAGGGCCACCAGTTCACAGAACCTGGCGGTGTACGAGACTACGTCGGAGCCCTTCATGGTTAGGCTCCACAGTTCCTCCTCCAGCTTTTGGATCTCGCCTCTCGGGCAGTACTCTTTAATCATTAGATCTCTCAGAGTTTCCCAGCCCATAGAATTTTCCACTATAAGGGATAGTGACTTGACATGGCTATTCCACCATGTTAGGGCTTTTGACTCAAAGGTGCAAGCAGCAAACTAGACCTTGCTCCCTTCTGGACAGGAGCAGATTTCGAAAACTGATTCGGTCTTCTCGAGCCATTGCGAGAGGGCAATGACTCCGCCTGTCCCTTTGAAGGACAATGGCTTGCAGTTGATGAAGTCCTTGTAGGAGCACTCTCTCAAGCGCACAGGGATTTCACCATGAGTAGATAGGACAGGGGTTCCTCCTCCAGTGGAACCAGAAGAATGATATTGTGCCATGGCTGTAGCCACAGCCGCAGCTACAGCAGCATTTAGAGCTGCCGTATCGAATTGAGGAGCAGGTGGTGTCGGTGCGGGAGGATTGCGTCTTGTTGATTTACGAGGAGGCATCTATAGCTATAAGTTTAGAAAGATGAAAACATTCATAAGAATTTAATAGAAGAATTGATGAGAATGACTTATGGACTAACTCTCCATAGCCCAACAGCACAATTGAATAACATGATTGAATGAAGATCTTGTACTAGCAGACGATAGCAATTGGATATTGATTTCCATAAGATTAGATATCTGTCAATAATATTGGAATTACAGATGTAATGAGATCGGGAAAAATGACCTAGAAGTAGGTCTTACATCAACCAAGATGTAAATATTTGACAGAACTACGACCTAATCAAGACCTAACAGGTCTAAGATTTACTAAGATAGGAAATTAGACTAGAGTTTTTACACACACTACGACATATCCAAAAGGGAAGTTGATGAGAATCTATCGGCGACGAGAACTACCAGAGTGAGTTCTTGACTCCGACAAAAGACGTTCTATGTCCCTCACGTGCCTATCAGATCTTGTTTGCTGAGCTCGAAGTTCCCTGACTTCAGGTTGTGTTTCAGCAAGTTCCCTTTGCAGAACTGCATTGCGGACCTGAGTCCTTTCATGAGCAGACTCAAGTTGGCGAATACGGACGGTGTTAACGCCAGAGTTGGCGTCAATCTCTACGACTCGGTGGATAGCTGCACGACCCTGCTCTGTGTTCCGAGCAATCCTACGAACCATGATGGGTAGGACCCTGTCGGCTGAACCTCCCTCGGTGAGGTTGTAGAAGCTTCTGTCTCCATTGTAGGGCATGGGCTGCCCCTGTTCTTGACTCCACCTATTCAAGTTTATGGCCCACAGAGGTGTGGGTCCTTGAAATGCTGGACGATGATTTGGGTTTGGGACTTGAGCAACTCGGGGTTGGTTGTTGACTTCTGGCTCTGAGTCAGAACCATCAGAGAAGCCTTCAGCCTCGTGATCATCCAAAGGGATTGGGTGATCATCTTCTGGCTCCTCTCCCAGCCATCCTGCATTGTCGTGGTTGGGGTAGTACGGGTCTCCGGGAAGATGGAATCCAACCATTTTATCCACGCGAGAAAAGGGATATAAGAAATAACTAAATAGACGAGCTAATTAGATAAATATAAGATGATATTTATCAGTTACTTCAATATTTGCGTAGTGCATACCAGTCATATGTAACCGAGACAGGATATACCTTCGAATAAGTGACCCTAACTCTAAGTCCACAACCAAACAAGGAACATGAAATAAAGCAAAGATCACAGATTCTAAGTCTATGATATCCTAGGTACATATAACCTTAGCGTATCCACTCCGCAACTATTGACATACCAATAAAGACCTTTAATTCTCAAATAAGTAATTAATAGTAACACAAAATACTCCTATAGTATTTTAAGTTTATGTTCTATTCTACTGTTCTCGTTGTAGTAGTGTTGGTAAGTTTTTAGACTTGTTGCTACCTCACAACCACCCTTAGGCACATGCTAGTCAACCCTCGGATAACAGAGTTGATCAGGCTATGTCTTCCGAGCTTTGACTATATGTCTCTAAGTCTACTTGTGCTGTCCAACAATCGTAATACTTTTGTTCTGTCCTAGTGACACTGATTTTAGTATGAATGCAGGTATGTAGACTTGGTTAAATATTTTATTATTTAAAAGTATAAACTGTTTATCAGGGTATTTTAATCCCGCTGTGTTTATAGTTCGTATATCTTTTATGGGTTGATACACTCGATTCACTATAAAAAATGCTCTGATACCAATCTGTCACGCCCCAAAACCGGAACGGCGGAAACGTTCGGGGGTGGAGGACGTCATGTACAGTATCACAACAATGCAAAGTAGTAAACAAGCAACAACATCATCCATTGCATTAATAATATAATTACATACAAGTGTGTTCTGTCAAGTTATATAGACACCAAAAATATATGAATCAAAATAAAAGATGAGTCTTGAACGAGCGCCATCTTCTAAAAACCTGGCACCGGTACCTGTCTACTGGCGACTTGAGAATACAAGTTATTTTGAAAGAGTTTATCAGCTTTAAAGCTGGTGAGATCATAAGTATATTAGTGTCTGTATTTGTATGAAAGTGTTTGTAAGATGTTTGTAACATGTTTGTAAGACGTAATGTATAAGTTTTGTACAAGTTTGTAATTGTTTGAACTCTCCTAGAAAACCCTATGTTTTCTACTAAAAGTAGCCTTCTACCAAGGCATCTAGTGTCTGTGTGTGTGCCTCTTGTAAGAGTATGTATTTTCCCAAATCTGACTATCATTAACCAAAAATATAGTTTTTACATTATTGTTTATTGTGTGAATATCACAAGGTAAATGTAATGGGAAAATGAAATAGTATTGTAGTGTTGTATTAAGTAACTACTGCTGTACTAACTACTTTAAACCAGTTGTTATTTAAAGTAACATGTGATCGGCCTGTATCCTACTACCGACTCTATAGTAAAACGACGATGTAAGACGCCGTAAGAAATGACGTTTGGCACCCGTAGACTTGCAAGTCCCACTGTAGCTAGCAACAAGGTGTAGGATAGTCAATCCAGTATAGATCTATACACAAACTCATACGCTCCCCACTTAAGGAGATTCTGGATACAAAAACGGTCATGACAGGTAGTGTCATGCCCCGTTTAGTGGCTCACATAACTGTAATAATGTATATGTAATGTATGTGCTAGCTGTATTGTGTGTTCTTCCTCTGTCTAGCCTCTATTGTTTGTTTTTCATCACTATGTATTATGTTTGTTTCTCATCACTATGTATTATGTTTGTTTCTCATCACTATGTATTATGTTTGTTTCTCATCACTATGTATTATGACTCATGAATAAACTGACTCATTTGTATGTTTCATTGATCTAGTAATAGAATTGTAACTTCCTAAACTATACCTATTATAGTTTACTAGTAATGTTGTTTGTGTATATGAACATGTGTGTATACCTTGGCTACCCAAAGGGATTGAACTGAATGAAAGAAGTAACCTTTTATATCTATATACATATACATAATATGTAACTAGGATTCAAACGACCTTCGGATAAATAACCTTGATACCATAAGTCCACAACCAAACAAGGAACAGGAAGTAAGGTAGGCTATCAGTCCTAAGTCCTTTCAATCCTACTTATATAACTATATTTACATAGATACACGGAATATAAGTTAAAAGAGTTTAAGTAACAGTATTTGACATGTAAAAGAGTTTGATAAAAGCATTTTGTAAGAGAAAGAGTTTGTAAACAGTTTGAAGTAAAACAGTTTGGTAACACAGTTTCAAAAGTAAGAATTCACTCGTTTGGTAGTTATTAATCACATGTGATTGGTATAATAACTATAATAGTTCAACTTGTATTCCCCCCCCCCCCCATAAAAACATTTAAAAACATTTAAAAGGTTAATTAAGGGGTATGAACTCACCTGTAGTGAGTGGTTTGGATGAACTAAATGTATAGGATGCTAAGTGTCAAGCGAAGACTTGAACACACACAAGGATCCTAGTTAACATATAATAACACATATATGTATCCAATTAGTCTTTGAACAACTAATTAACAAAGTTAAGACATCCTAGGACATGTAAAACACCTTATATAAGTGCTATAAGTCCTAAGGATTGCATCTAAGTGTTGTAGGACATTGCTATTGAGTTTAGGTTTCAAGGGGACCCTTTATTTGAGTTTACGGTTTTGTGACCATAACTCATTGAGTTTACGGTCGTAAAGCCATAAGTTTACGGCCGTAAACTCATGTTTCTTTGACCATCTTGTGTTTTGAAGCTTTACAAGTCCTTAGAAGCATTTCTACTTGAAGTATAAGCCTTAGGAAGAGATTAGGGCACTATTTCACTCCTAAATGGAGTTTACGGACCTTGGACCACTTCTACTTGGGTTTACGGTCGTAAACCCATATGGTTTATGGTCTTTTGATGTTTTCAAGTACTAAGCTCATCAAGGAAGGGATCTATGCTAGTTTCCAAGGCTTAGAAGGGACTAGGGCACACTTTGGCACCCTTTTTAGGGTTTACGTTCCAAGGTGTTCTTGGACCGTAAACACCTTTGAGCCTTGGTTTCCTTGGTGTTTTCTTGATGTATAGAAGTGTAACAAGCCTTATTATACTCTAGGATAGAAGTACTTACAAGATAGAGGCTTGAAAAGGTGCTAAAAGTCCAAGAACACTAGTGTGTGTTCTTGGTGTTCTTGGTGAAACTTGAAGATCTAACCTTTTGGAATGATTTCACGGATGGAAGTGTGTTAAATCACTATATTAAGTAATATATCAACTTATTAGGGCTAGAAACACTTACAAGTTGAAGATCTTGAAGAATTGTTGGATGATACTTGAGAGAGAATTGAGTTTGGATCTTGAATTTGTGAAAAATGGTAAATATTGACTAAGTGTCATATATATACCCCCAATTTAGGGTTTACGGCCGTAAACACCTTTGTTTAGGCCGTAAACTCCAAACTCTTGGAGCTTTGGGACTTTATTGTTGCATAATAAACCCTAGAGCATCCTCTCTCCTGGTATCTCCCGAAGTACTAACTTAAAAACACTCAAACTTATTCCAAAAAGCTTGAAAGTTAGCAGAAACTGTTCTGACTTCTATTGAATTGAAATGTTGTACACCATAGAAATTTCGGGTTGTCACAGAGTGCATGTGAGGGTAAGAGCAAAGGAGCTTAAGTGTGTGTATTTTAAGGTGTGAGAGAATATTGAGAGAGAAGAGCGTGTGTGAATCTTGTGTATTTTTCATCATTCCAATCTTGAATACATCATAGATTCATCTTCTTCTTCTCCTTCTATTCTATTAGATCTGAAATCATCCGTTTGATTTGGGGACTGAATCATGCTAGCCCCAAACCAAGGGGGAGATTGAAGGACCAATATATATGGTTTGGGCTAGGCAATAGTGTATAGATGAGTTAGGGCTTTTGTCAATGTATTTTGGAGTCTTTTGTGTGTGTTTGACGTTTTCAGTCTAGGCCTTGTGTTCGGTTGTAAGTGACCGAAAACAGGCTTTCGGTCAGCCTGACCGAAACCTGTTTTCGGTCCAGGTTGGTATATATAGGTTGTCAGGCTGTCAGTAGTATGTTGTTGATCCAGAGTTGTACTCTGGTAGTTTTCGGTCCCTGAGTTGTATCCGACACTTCCAAGTGTGAATTGTATGCAAGCTCAGTTTTATTCCATCTTCTACTCCATTTCTCCTTTTTTTCATTTGCTTGATTGATCATTGGTGAAGATCCTTCCATCAAGGACCTTACAATTGGTATCAGAGCTCAAACCGGTGTCAATCAAGCTTATTATTCAGTTTTCTGCTTCACAGTCGTGTTCTTCACGTTCTCGGTCACTAGAAGCCTGTTTTTGCTCGAGTTTTGAAGATCAGATCATAATTTGCATCGTGTGGAATCGAGATCTGCTTGGATTTCAGCTTTTCAATTGAAATCTTATTGTTTTCGGTTTGATCTTTATCAACCGAAAACATATCTTCAACTGATTTCTGTCCAGATCTAAGCTTTTTGGAAGCTGTGTTTGAGGTTTCAATGTGTGGAAATCAAAATCGGATCGAAAATCTAAGTTTTTCATTGAAAATTGTTAGTTTTCGGTTCAATCTTCAGCAACCAAAAACTGTTCTTCAACCGAAATCCTTTGAATCTTCAGAAACCGAAAACTGTTCTTCAACCGAAATCCTTTGAATCTTCAAAAACTGCAAACTGTTCTTCAACCGAAATCCCTTGAATCTTCAGAAACCGAAAACTATTCTTCAATCGAAATCTCTTGAATCTTTATAAACCGAAAACCCCCCTTATACTCATAAACCGAAAACCCTTGATCCCTCAGAAACCGTAAACCCCCCTTATCATCATAAACCGAAAACCCTTCATCCCTCATAAACCGAAAACCCCTTATCATTCAGAAACCGAAAACCTTATTTTCTTTCAACCGAATTCCTTATTTTCGGTCATCACCACTCAACCGAAAACCTTCATTACTTGATCATTTTGTTTATTTTTCAAGTTAATTTTTATTAAAAATTAAAAAAAAAAACAAAAACAACAAAAATCAAAAGCAAAAATGGAATCTCAAAGCATGTCAGCTCACCATGAATTGGATGCGATTATGGGAACCACTTCTTGAACTCCCCGACTTTTATCCGCAGAAGGATTTCCTGAATGGAAATATCGGATCGACAAGTACATCAAAATGAAAGATTTCAAGATATGGCGAAGTATTTTAAAAGGTCCAATCCGTATCACAACAACGTTGGAAGATGGCACAATAATGGATAAGCAAGTTGAGAATTACACTGATGATGATTTCGAGAGAGTCGAGGAGCAGTAAAAGGCTCTTACCACACTTACCATGGCATTATCTCCGGAAATTGCTCAAGGTTTCCGTGAGTATACATCAGCAAAGGCCTTATGGGAAGCACTGATAGAAGTCTATGAAGGCAACGAAGACATGAAACATAGTCGCCAAGACATGCTGCGACAAAAGTTCAATATGTTTAACCATGTCTTGGGAGAAACACTTGAAAATCAGTTGCAGAGGTTTATCACACTTACCACAGAAATGAGCTCTGCTGGTGTGATGGTTACAAGATCGGAGATCAACAAGAAGTTGCTGAATTCTCTACCAAAATCTTAGGATATGAATGTCTCAGTGATTAAAAAGACCAAAGATTTGAACAGGTTGAGTTTGGCGGAAACAATGGCGATCATTAAGGCTTGCGATGTCGATGATAAGCAAAGGGAGATTAATCATGTTAATTCATACTCCACAGCAAATCTTGGGATCCAAACCACCAACAACACTGCTTTCTCAAGCTTTTCTACCCCTCAAGCTCCTCAAGTTTCTCATGTTCCACAAGTTCAACCCTATGTGACTCATCAGCCTACCTCATACGTGATCCCTCATATGCAAAACATTCAAGTTCCTCAACCTCAATCTCTATCTCAACAAGTTGGTTCTAGTGTTGGTTCATCCTTAGTTGCACCCATTCAATCTCATGGATTCAGTTCTCAAGCTTCATCATTGAAAGAGAAGGAAGAAAATCTAGCCCTCGCCACTGGTTTGGTAAACTGCTACAACGCTTTTGTGACCGGAGAGCGTTCCCCACAATTGTCTTTTGGTGACCTAGACCAGATCCATCCAGAGGATGTGGAGGAGATGGACATTACATGGCAAATGGCTATGGCTGTTTTTAGGGCAAAGCAGTTCTCCAAGAAAACAGGAAAGAACAATTGGAGTGTGAATTCAGACAAGAAAGTGGGGTTCAACAAAGGGAAGCTGAGATGCTACAATTTCCATGAGCTTGGACACTTTGCAAGGGAGTGTCCAAAGCCAGACCGAAGAGAGAATTCTGAGCGAACGATGGTGCCAGTGAACTATGTCAACAGAGGATCATCTTCAAGCAATCAGACTGCAAACTTGGCTATGGTGGCTCAATCCTTTGGTTGGGAAGACCAGATTCAGGCTCTGAATATTTCAGGACCTGAAAATGTACATCTTGCCCAGATCAAGGATGGTGTGGAAGAAGAAACAAAGAAGGATCCTGAAGAGGAAATGATGAATCTTCAATTTGCATTCGTGGTGCAAACCACTCCAGAGCTTGCCAAACCCGAGGTCAGTGAATTTGGTTGCTCTCAATCTTGTATGAAAACTGTTAAATTCTTACGTGACCAAATTGAGTTAATCAAGAGAGAGAACGAGGACCTTAAGTATGAGGGTTACACACTTAGGAAAAATCAAAAGCCTTTAAAGACACAATTAGAAAATAAAACAAAGGACTTTAAGAAACTGCAAGAGGATTACAACAACAAATGCGAGAATTATGATCATCTCAAAAGAAAATTTGCTGCTGTAACCGCTGAACTTGACGCATTGAAAAAACCGATTTGAAAATGCTGAATTTAATTTTAAAAAATTCGATGGGTCAAGTGAATTAGTTGCAAAAATGATAGAGGAACAGATGCAGTGGAAGGACATTACTTGTGGAAACCAAAAGAAAGTAGGATTAGGATTTGAGAGTGTCCCTCCTCCCTTCAATCATACTGACACTGTTATTCCTCTATCTCAAGAAGAAATAGACAGAGAACCTTTCATGGTTTATGGAAAGCCTGCTTCTGAACAAGCAACATGCTCTAATGATAAAATTTTGGATACTAACATTTCTACCTCAAGTGCAGATATGTCAGTAGTTCAGGGGGAGCAAGAAGCTGAAAAGTCTGAGTCGAATAATTCTGTGTCTAAATTTGGTGTTGAATTTTGTGATGAGTCTGTGTTAAACTCAAACACTAATGTTTTTGTTTCTGGTGGCGTGATGTTTCAGAATGATAAGATTGAAAATAATGGTGTTGTTTCTGATAAAGTTGCTAAATCTGATTCGAATGCTTCTACATCTTCTACGTTTTCCACACAATCTTGTGCTTGTTCTTGCAAATGTGAAAATGCTAGAAAAGATAATAAAAACCAGAAATCTGACAAGAGCAGTACCCAATCCAATGATAATAAACAAATTTGTTTCAACTGTGGTACTGCTGGTCATATTGCCAGAAATTGTCTAAACCGGATGTTTGTGCATCACATGTCAAAAAGGGGAGAGAATGAGTCTAGAGGACGATCTTTAATTAGAAAATCCTCCAGAACTCGCTCTCGAGATGATGACTGGAAAACAAATCAAAACAAGAAAATGGCAGGTTTTCAAAAGAACAAACAGGTTTTCAATAAATTCACAAACAGTTTGCCAAAATCGACCAAAGCTAAGCCAAAGTCGATTTCGTCAAAAAGCAGATCTGGATCTTCAACCTCTTCGGTTAGAAAATCCACCTGCTCAAAGCAAACTGAAAAGAAAGCTATTTCAAAACCTAAATATCAATGGATGCCAAAATTAAAATCTGATCAGTCATCATCATCCTCTGTACCTATTGAAAAAGAGAAATCAAAAGAAATATCTGTGAAAGTAAAGGGTCAACCCAGGAATCTAATGACCTGGGTCCCCACATCTAAATGATTCCGCTCATCGTGCAGGGACAGTTGCGGAGGAATGTCATCAGACCCTGGTATGTCGACAGCGGCTGCTCCCGACACATGACAGGAGATATCTCCCAACTGCACCACATTCAAACATTAAATAGGGGATATGTCTCCTTCGCGGGCGGAGAAGGCGGAAAGATAACGCAGAAAGGAACGGTGACCAACAGAGTGCTCAGTTTTGAGAATGTCAACTATGCTCCTTAGCTGAAGCACAGTCTGCTGAGTGTTTCTCAAATCTGCGACAAGGGTTACTCGACACACTTCACCGATAAAGAATGTCTAATCTTAAAGCCAGGCATTGTCATCCCGGAGGAGTGGATTCTCGTAAAATCAAAGCGGGATGGGAATGCCTATATTATCGACATGAACAGCAATGTACTCGATGAAGTCACTTGTCTCTTTTCCAAAGTCTCAGAACAAAACACAATGCTGTGGCATCGTCGACTTGGCCATGCAAATGCAAAGAATTTGAACCGTCTTGCTAAAAACGAAATGGTCCGCGGTCTGCCTGTCAGAGATTTTATTACTTTTGAAAAATGTGTTTCCTGTGCTCAAGGCAAACACCATCGGAAACCACATCTGCCAAAGCAGGTCAACTCCATCAGTCAGGTGCTCCAATTGTTGCACATGGACTTGTTTGGTCCGGTCAACGTCCTCAGCATCAACCGAAATTCGTATTGTCTCGTTGTGATAGACGATTTCTCTTGTTTCACGTAGGTCTTCTTTCTGTCCAACAAAGCTGGTATCGCTGACCTCATCAAGAAGTTTATTGTAATGATTGAGAATCAAACCAACAACCGAGTGAAAGCACTTCGTACAGACAATGGAATAGAGTTCAAGAACGATGTTCTTGATCATTTTTGCGCTAAGAAAGGGATCGTGCATCAATTTAGCTCTGTTCGGACGCCACAACAAAATGGTGTTGCTGAACGGCGGAATCGGATACTAGAAGACGCCGCAAGGACAATGCTTTGTGATTCTAAACTTCCAGTTTTCATTTGGGCGGAGGCGATCAACACAGCGTGTTACGTTCAAAATTGTGTCCTGATCAACAAAGCCCAGATGAAAACCCCGTATGAGATTCTCTATGGCCACAAGCCATCTGTCAGCCATTTCCGAGTATTTGGCTGCCCTTGCACCCTTCTCCACTTGGAATCCAACCCAAAGTTCAATGCAAAATCTGATGATTGTTACTTTGTCGGATACGCTGCTCGTACTGCTTACCGGGTATACAACAAGAAGACGAAACAAATCATGGAGTCTTTCGATGTTCGCTGGCTTGAAGACAATGAGACGGATGCTAGGGTGGGTCCTGATTGGCTATTTGACTACACATCGCTATTCAAATCCTTTAGTGTGTCGTCCGATAACCAAGCTGGGTCTACCTCTGGCTCGAAGACTATCATTGAAGACGAAGATGAAGAGGTTGTCTACAAACCACCATTGGTTTCTACTGATCCTCCGGTGGTGTCTACTGTTCCAATCGCTTCTCTTGAGTCATCAACGCCACAACCTACTCCAGATGCTGATGCTACTCCTCTAACTCCAGTCGAAAGAGAGTTCATGAACCAAGATACTTCCGCTGTCACTCAAAATTTGATGGCCCTTCTCTTTCCCGATCGAATCGCATATGAGTTTCTAACAAATCCAACAAACGAAACTGTTTCATCTACCGTGGATTTTTCAGAAAATGAAGGAGCTATTAATATCCATAATCTTCCCGTTTCAGTCAATGACATCAGTCACGAAATCCCCTCTCGCATAAAGCGGGATCATCCGATAGAAAACGTCATTGGCCAGCTGGGCGACGAAGTTCAAACGACAAGTCAGAGTGGAGACGTCAACACATGTCTCTATTGTTGCTTCATTTCTCAAATAGAGCCCAAGAACGTCGATATGGCTTTGAATGAGCCCAGCTGCGTGGATGTTATGCATGACGAGCTCAATCAATTCGAAAAGCTCAGGGTTTGGAAGTTGGTGGAGCTGCCTAAAGGCAAGAAATCTCTCGACACTAGATGGGTGTTTCGGAACAAACAAGACGATTCAGGTGTCATTGCCCGTAATAAGGCGAGATTGGTGGTCCGTGGGTTCAGACAAATTGAGGGTATTGATTATACAGAGGTCTATGCTCCGGTGGCACGCTTGGAGGTTATTCGTATCTTCCTCGCATATGCTTCCTTCATGAACTTCACCGTCTATCAAATGGACGTCAAGACGGATTTCTTGTACGGCAAGGTGAAGGATGAGATTTATGTTGACCAACCTCCTAGGTTTGTTAACTCAAAACTTCCTAACCATGTCTACAAGTTAGACAAGGCTTTGTATGGGCTGCATCAAGCTCCCAGAGCCTGGTATGCTACCCTAACTCAGCACTTGCTCAACCATGGCTATTCCCGCGGCACTATCGATCAGACCTTATTCATCAAGCATGTCGGTCCAGACCAGATTCTAGTCCAAATATATGTGGACGACATCATTTTCGGGTCGACGAGTCCTCAGCTATGCAAGGAGTTCGAGGATGTTATGAAAAAGCGGTTCGAGATGAGTTCTTTGGGGGAAATGACCATGTTTTTGGGGCTTCAGGTCAAACAATCTTCAGCCGGAATCCTGATTCATCAAGCCAAATATGTGGATAATATGCTCGAGAAGTTCGGGTTCAGAGACGCTAAACCTGCTTTGACGCCCATGACGGAGAGACCAGTGCTGACTCCTGATCTTGAAGGCGAATCCGTAGATCAAACGTTCTACAGATCGATGATTGGATCGCTAATGTATCTGACTGCAAGTCGCCCAGACATTATGTTTGCGGTCTGTCAGTGCGCGCGCTACCAGTCTAATCCTAAAATGTCTCATCTTATTGCTGTTAAAAGGATTTTTCGGTACCTCAAAGGCAGCCCAAAACTGGGTCTTTGGTATCCGAAAAATTCCGAATTTGATCTTTATGCTTTTGCAGACAGCAATTACGGAGGCTGCGAGCTTGACAGGAAATCGACTTCAGGCGGATGTCAATTTCTCGGAGATAAGCTGGTATCTTGGCAATGCAACAAGCAGAATACTATCTCGAGCTCAACAGCAGAAGCAGAATATGTAGCTACGTCTGCATGTTGTTCTCAAGTCATATGGATCCAACATAAGCTGTTGGACTAAGGTTTGAACTTTCAAGAAACCCCTATATTTTGTGATAATGAGGTTGCGATCCAAATTGCTAAAAATCCGGTCCAGCACTCAAAAACCAAGCCCATGGACATCAAAGTTCATTTTATCAGAGATTGTTATGAGCGCTTGCTCATTCGGCTAGAACAGGTTCACACTGATAATAATGTGGCGGACATGTTCACCAAGCCGTTTAACAAAGCTTGATTCGATTTGCTGGTAAACTTTTTAAAAATGATTCGCTTTGAGGATTAATTTTTGTTTAGGTTAGTTTAAATTTGCGGATTTTAATTTCATTCTCACCCATGGACAAATTTAGGGGGAGAAATAAACAAAAACCAAACAAAAATTAGAAAATTAAAAATCCGAAAACAATAGAAAATCAGAATATCCAAAAACATTAGAAAAATAGAAAATCAAAAATATTACTGAGAAATGATGTGATGGGAAGTGATATCAGCTTGTGATAACAGACAATCTGAGTCTGTGTAAAGTACCAAAGCTGAATTGTCTAGGCTCTGTGTTCGATGCGCAGGTAGGCACGAAAAATTTAATGGACTTGACTAGGTGCAGATGAACTTAAGGAATCTAGAGACTTGATAAATTCTGACCTAGATAGTTCCATTTAGCCTGACAATACGACGCTCGGATAGGTTGAGCAGGGAGATTTACATGAGAATCCACCAGTCACATTAAATAATCTGTATCTAGAACCGTGGTTTAACTTTTCCTTGATGTACGGATTCTGTCCTTAATTCCGGTATTGACGGAGCGACTGGGGAATTCCGATAAAGTAGGTCTGTAGGAAATTATTTTCTTTCTCTCCCACTGTTAGTCATATGTTGCCTCCTTTGTGTGATCGAAAGATCCGACCTGGACTACAGCAAATGCAACTCTATTTCTCTGCATCTTCTATCTATGCAATTCTTCCTATCTGTTAGCCATATGCTGTCTCCTTTGCGTGATTAACAATCCGACCTGGTACACAGCATATGCAACCTTCTACTTCTCAATCGCTCTGAAATTCTAGTCAGTCATATGTTTCACTCTCTTTGTGATTGAAAGATCCGACCTGAGTGTACATCATATGCATTCTAAATCTATTCTTTCTATTAATAATAGTCTTCTCACCTAAAGTAAGGAGTATCTCGGAAGTTCTTGATTATTGGGGTATATCAGGAAGCGAGAAACATGTTCTAGTACATCTAAAATTGAACAATTCTAGATTGTCTGTAGATCTCGCTGCTCAATTTAGGTGGACAACAATATCCTTGGTCGTCGTCAGATAAATGGTCCTTAGGTATTTTTATCTAGTAACTTAGGATCAATCTGTCCTGTCAATGATAGCATTCCTAAAATTTGTCACAATTTTTCGTGCTTAAGTGGACCACAATACCGGCGATCGACCAGATCTATTCATGAAAGGAGAGGTACTGATAAATGGATAATGATTGTCTAACAACTCTGATCCCATATCACACAAGTTTATCAATTTCAAGATAGAGTATAAAAATTAGTTTGAATTAAAAATTTTGGTATTTTTATTTTATTTTATTTTATTTTCATTTTTTAGGATTGATAATTTTTAGAAAATACTTTTTTATTTTTATTTTTATTCTTTAAATTTTTAGGATTGGTAAAATTTAAAAAATTTTATTTTATTTTATTTCATTTTATTTTGAAGTTAATCCTCAAAATGATTTATTTTTAAATTTTTTTGAGTATTGGGCTTAATGCTAATTGAAATCGGAATCAGCCCATTGGTGAAGAACTGGGTTTGGGCCAGGTATATAAGGGAAAGGGAACACTGAAATCGGTTCCTTCCCTCATTTCATCCTCTGCAAACTGAAAACCTCTCAAATCCTCTCTTAGTCTCGAAATTTTTTTGTGTTATTTCTTCAAATCGACTTGTTTTTCTTGAAGGTATGAAGATTCCGACCATGCCCATTTAGATTTTACCGAGAATCGACCGTGAAATCGTGGCCAAATCGTGAAAACAAGAACCGTCGGTGAGCTTTCGGTCGAAGCCGTTTGCGGTCCATCGGCTAACCGGCTTTCGGTCAAGCCAAGCTGTTTTCGGTCAAGCCGGCTTAGACAGCTTTCGGTCGAAGTCGTGTTCGGCCATATCGGCTCATTTAAGCCTTTTCGGTTCAAATTGGCTTTCGGTCTAACTATCTTGACCGAGAACCAATTTTTTATGAAACTTGATTTTAAATGGCCAAAATAAATGGAATTAATTGAGAAAATAATCTTTAATTTGTTATTATCAAATGTTTTCTCACCTGGCCAGTTTTGTGCAGATAAAAATGGCAAGTCTCAAAATTGCAGACAGTCACAACGTGTTCATTCTTCTTGATGATCCTCCAGTAGCACACAACGAGTTCAAATCAATGATGTACAGGCTAAGGGAATGTTGCATTTCAACCGCACTTACCTGGAACCCCATTGTTTATCTGAACCTGATCAACGAATTCTGGAGATCTGCAAGTGTCAAGAATGGAGACAGTGGATCAATGACAATTGAATCTTGTGTCAGGGGATGCAAAATTGTTATCTCTGAGCAATTCATCTGATATATCTTGAAGATTGATGACTAAGCTACTTACCCGACTGACATCGATCTGAGAATTGTTGATGAGTATCTCGAGAAGATGGGATACGAAGGAGTCTTTCCACCAACCCTAAAGAAGCTGTTACCTCCCTATTGGAGGTTTCTAGCCCACGTTTTTGTCAAATGCATATCTGGGAGAACGGGTGGTTCAGACGAAATATCCTCGAGAAATAATCAGGCGATTGTTGCATTGGCTGTTGGGATTGACTTCAACTTCTCAAGGTTTATCTTAGAGGAGATGGTTACTAATGCTAACAAGAAGTCGAAGGATCAATTCCTGCTTTATCCAAGATTTATTCAAATCTTCATCAACAACCTATTTCCCAATTGGGTCAAGACAGGAGAGATTCTTGACATGAAAGCCTTCGGACCAAACACTGTGAGCCAAATCAAACAGAACCGTAAAGGGAAAATCATGTTCCAAGGGAAGTTCCCTCTCATGAAATTTGGAAAGTTTGCTGAGCTGTCAGAATCTTCAGAATCCCATGGGTCAATTGATCAAGCATCGTCAAAACATGAAAACGTGAATGACGATATTATCGATGCGTCAGACCATGAAGAAGAAATTGTTGCTCCGTCCACCATTGTTACTGAGGAGCATGATCTCACAAATGTGGCGGTTCAGAGTGATTTTAGCGAGGATACAACAGAAGAGTTCACTAAGACTGAAGGAGGACAAGAGGATGAGTATGAAAATCTTGATCTGTCCAGTTACGACGAAGATGATGTTTCGATGCAGTTTACTGGACTTGAGCACCCTTTTCCAAATGAAGCCCTCGATGACTTCCTCAAAGATATCGATGATGGTGCCAATTCAACACCGGAGATAAGGGAGAAAGCTGAGGATCAAGAAGTTGAGCCTTCGGTTACCGTTCACGTGGCTGATTCTTCAACTCATATGGACACATCATCAGGGATTCCTCCCCTTGATAATGTGTTTCCTACATCCGAGCCAATTTCAAGTGATACCGAGACAGTCCTGACCTCCCAGCCCCCAATGAAAAGACGCAGAATTGATCCAAGGGTGGGAGTAATCTTTCCTGATCAAACTCAAACCACAGAGACTCCTCCATCTACAACAGTTGCTCCTTCCTCATCTTTGCCCATTCAAGAGAATCCCAGCTCTATCCATGAAGCTGGTGGTTCGTCTGCTGGCCTGAGATCGTCTCCTCCAAGGCCTTATCATGATGTTGTCTTTGAGAGACTAGCCATTCATTTAGCCCAGCAAGTTAGTCCAACTCACTCCTCACGCGGAAAAGGAATATCCTTTGAGGAAGGTATATCTGGAGATGATGATGCCTCAGTGCCTGAGCTGAGAAAGGAGATTGGTGCGCTGAACCAGAAAAATATCGAGCTTGATATCAAGGTTGCAGACCTTCAAACTGAGAACGCCAAACTCAATATTCAAGTTGCTGATCTTCTTGAAGATAAAGCTCTGAAGACAAAACAGATCACCAATCTTCAGACGCATTTTGGTTTGTTGACCGCCAGCTATTATGATTTGAAGAGGAAGCTGGAAGAAGAACTTGGTGACAAATTCAAATCATCTATCGATGAGCCAACGGTCTATCTTCCCAATCAAGATGATCCCGTAGTTCCACCTCCTATAAGAACAACCACGATTGTCGATCGTTTTGACAAAGAACCAGTGCAGGCTCCAAATGTCGTGGCGTTAAAACGTGCTAAACTAGCCAAGTCTGCTGAGAAGGGTAAATTTCTGTTCAAGAGGAGCTCGGATCAGAATGCTCCCAGGGATCAACCAAACATCACCTTTACGGATCTTTGAGAAAACCGCTTCAGAGACGTTTATGGTGATAGGTCAGGGATCATCTCATGGGGATTCCATGACCCTCTGAAAATGTGGATCGTAAGAAGGAAGAGTGGCAATACCGAATTGTATAAAGATGCTCACGATTTCAACTCTTGTACCAGGGTTGATCTCATAGAGTTGTCTAAGGCTCCTTTTGCAAATCCATCAAATGAACCCAAGGCGATACAGTTCAAGTTATTTTTGGAAGGTCAAGTGGCAAAGGGCTTTCCCTCAATGAATATTGCAGAGTCTATCATCAAGGTATACCCGAGTGTCATTGATACCAAAACTAATCAGCCTCTTCGGTCTGTGATGTGGCCCGCTACTAATCAAGTAAAGCACATTTCCTATCCTTCAGAACCATCCAGATGGATCTCTACAATCCATGCCATACTGGGTGTTTGATGAAACTACAGCTTCCGCTGTCATCAAACTTGAACATGGATGTATTCGTTTGTATGACAAGAGGGATATGCTACAGTTTGGAAGGTGGGATATACATCAGCTTTCTCATCATCGGATCAAGGTGGCTGAAGACCTTTTTGAGTCTGCTGCTAAGGAGTACACTGCCATGGTTGCTGATATTATTCAAAAGGAGATGTGGAATGGAGCTATGGGAAAGTCAGACGTGCTGGTGGTTGACAAAGACTGAATTCATGCTAGCCGCAAACCAATGGGGAGATTGAAGGGCCAATATATTTGGTTTGGGCTAGGCAACAGTGTATAGATGAGTTAGGGCATTTGTCATTGTATTTTGGAGTCTTTTGTGTGTGTTTGACGTTTTCGGTCTAGGCCTTGTGTTCAGTTGTAAGTGACCGAAAACAGGTTTTCGGTCTCCCGACCGAAACCTGTTTTCGGTCCACATTGGTATATATAGGTGGTCAGGTTGTCAGGTTGTCAGTTGTTGATCCAGAGTTGTACTCTGCTAGTTTTCGGTCCCTGAGTTGTATCCGACATTTCCAAGTGTGAATTGTATGCAAGCTCAGTTTTATTCCATTTCTACTCCATTTCTTCTTTATTTTCATTTGCTTGATTGATCATTGGTGAAGATCCTTCCATCAAGGACCTTACAGACAGAGAGGGAAGGCGCGTGTCGGATCCGGGTGAGGCGGCTACTGTTCATGCGAAGGATGTCGGCTAGCCATTGGACCGCGGCTTCGGTCCAATCAGAAGGCAACACGAGCATCATCAGACCAATCAGAAGGTGACACGCGAGCCTGCGGTCTAATCAGAAGATGCCACGTAGCAGACCCGTGGAAGCCTCGCATGCGAGGGTGACGTGGCCGAAGAGGGTCCATGCGAAAATTCCCGGTTTTCAACATTTGTTGATTTTTGTGCCAAAAACTTGCGAAATTCATAACCTTCGCATACGAGCTCCGTTTTTGGCATTATTTATATGCACGCGTAGGTAAAATTATACTCTACGACTTTCGTTTAGACTTCGTCGGCTAATTTTGAATTTATTTTTAATATTATTATTTTTAACAGACCGGGACAGGAAATCCGTTAAAAATTCATAACTTCTTCATCCGACGTCCGTTTTCGTCTGTCTACTGTTAAACCGAAACTTAGAAATTTTCAGCTGTCTACTGTTAAACTGAAACTTAGAAAAATCATAACTTCCTTATACGAAGTCAGATATTTACGTTCTTTTTATGAACGTTCTCGGTTTAACATATTCAACAACTTTCATTTAGATTGTTAAGGCTAAAAATCCGTTTATCGAAAATTCACTTTTTACACTGAACAGTGTTTTACCGGTTTTGTCGCGGATTTTCGATTGGTCATAACTTCTTCGTTATAACTCGGATTTCAGTGTTCTTTATATTTTTGGAAACCTTGTTACAATCTCTAACAATTTTTTTATCCCAATTACGATTATTGATCAATTTATTTTTGACCTAAATTTGACTGGTGTTACACATTTACATCATGCGAGGCACATTGTGCTGAAGGATGATATTAGTTTTACTGATTAGATAGCTTTCGAAACTTGTAATACTTGAAATGTAATTGACATTTGATGCTTAAATAAACTGTGTTTTTATTTACTAGTATGGTACTATCTTATGTCAATCATTTACTATTGTTTCACTTTGCATGTTTTGACTTCAAGAATAATTATATTATTCAAACTATCCACAGTCGATGATACGTTGGAAGTAGGTATTGAATCAAGACTGTCATGAATTTGGCTTGTAGATTTGTCTGAATGGTATTAGACATAGCAGAGTTTGCTGCAACATTCATGAGTGCTCATAAGGTCTGAGTATTGGATTAAACCCACACTCACTTGTATCTCTTCATGGAATTTATCTCGAGTGATCGTGAGACGATAATATCATATAAGTCTTCAAACCTAGACATATAAGTTGTTGACTATGAGTTGGTTGTGCACTGATAGTACGGAACCGCTTCAGTAACTTGATGCTATAAAACGTGCTATTGTGTACAATTTGATGAGTAGTTAGTACAAGCATATGAGTCGAAGTTTATCTGTTCCTTTTAGTCCTTGGAGGATTAAAAGCGATATGTTGGCCTCCTCGATGATTTTGTTTTGAATTATGTGTTGGGCCCGGTCAAAACTAAATTGATATGTTCGATTAAATTCTATGTCAAACAAAACGGAAATCGGGACACAAACTGTTGGACAATAAGTATGACGTTGTTCCAAGTATTTGTCCGGCTGATATCTTGAGAACAGAGGATTATATGATCACTTATCCAAAATGGAGCGTCTCAGTTCGACAGAGGCTTTTAAGAGCTACGATTGCTATTCGGTGTTTTAAATCATACTTGCAGTAATAGTTATTAGACTTATCCAAGTGGGAGACTGTGACAACCCGATATTTCAAGTCAATATAATGACCTAAAGTCAAGTATGGTAATCTACTTTTGATATAATAAATATAGCGTCAAAAATGAAATGTTCAAAAGTCTCAATTGGATTGCATAAAATGATAGATATCGTGTCAATATTTTCAGAAATATAAAGAACACTCAAATCTGAGTTATAACGAAGAAGCTATGACCAATCAAAGATCCGCATCAAAACCGGTAAAACACTATTAAGCGTAAAAAGTGAAATTTCAATAAAATACTTTTTAGCCTTAGGTATCTAAACGAAAGTCATAGATTATGTAAAACCGTAAACGTACATAAAAAGAACGTCCAAATCTGACTTCGTATGAGGAAGTTAGGATTTTTCTAAATTTCGGATATAGTAGTAGACAGCTAAAAACTCGAAATAGAGATCGAGCGACTTTTAGCCGACACAACCTTAACAAGAATCGGAGATCCCAACAATAGTAGTACAGCGGCGAAAAGACAGACGAAAACGGACGTCGGATGAAGAGGTTATGGATTTTTAACGAACTTTTACTGTTCCGGCCCGTTAAAAATATAATATTAAAAACAAATCAAAATCAGCCGCCGGAGTCTAAACGAAAGTTGTAGAGCATATTCTCACCTACGCGTGGATATAAAGAACGTCGAAAACGGAGCTCGTATGCGAAAGTTATGAATTTTTGAAGTTCGAGGCACAAATACCAAAGCTTATCCGAACTACCCCCCGCGTAGATCTTCGTACGCCCAGCGTACGCATGAAAGACGCATTACGCCCCTCGTACATGGAAGTTACGCCCAACGTAACCCGATGACCAGCACCCTATAAATACATGTCGTGGGCTACCGAGTTTTGGTGCTAAAACTTCTCTCTCTCTCTCTCTCTCTCTCACATTTTTGCCTCGTTTTGCATGCAACTTATACCCCGAAGCCCCGGTAACACCCCTAACACACGACGCAAGTACCGACGCCCGAAGTTCCCGAGAAAAACAGTCTTTCCAGTCGAAGTACTACCCGCGTGGAGCCCGGTTTTTCACCAGAAACCCGTTGTTTCGTCAAGAACAATCCTTCCTAGAAACGAAACGCTTCCCGAATCACCACACTTTCCAGGTGAGTTCATACCCCTTATTTTCACGTCTTTTCTATGTTTTAGGGGGGGAAATACAAGTGAAACATAAGAAAAACCTACGTTGAAATACTTATAAGTTCAAAATGTTTTACCTACACCTTATCTATAAATGTTATATACATAAAATAACGTAACTACTAAAGTTAAAGACTACATTTCATGCAAGGTTGGTAATACACCAAGATTTTTCATCCTAACGGAACACCCTATTTAAAACTATAATAGGTATAGTTACGAAATATTCATGATATTTTTACATACTAGAAAGAAAAGAGGAAATACTTATTTTCACAAGGAAAATGGACTTTCCATACGTAAACCCGTTGATACCAAGTTTTGTGAGATATCTGAATTCATCGAACCGTTCAGTTCGCAGATTAAGTCCTGTTTTATAAGCCATAATCTCTTGTAGGGAGAGTGTGATATTTGTGTATAGATCTATATGAGACTGACAATCCCGCACCTAAACTGTTAGCTACAGTTAGACCGGCAGGTATGGGGTGACAAATGTCATATCATTCCAACGCCTGACGAACGTTGTTACAGGCAGTCTGGGTCAATAGCATGGTTATAAAAACTCACATGGGGTATTAATACATCTCAGTTTACGGGGCTGTTAAACGCGTTAGCGATTATATATACTTATATAAATCTACTTATACTATTTCAAGTATGGAAAACACTTATGCATTCAGTCTTTGGAACCTTTTCAAACTACCACACATATATGGAAAATATTGGATTTTCTAGGAACAAACTCGGTTATTTTACACCAAAAAGGATTCTATTCTTAAACAAAAACGCTTATGAACTCACCAACTTAATTGTTGACACTTTTTCAAAACTACTTGTATTTCTTAAGGATTCAGTAATACAGGTAAATCATCAGCTTTTGGAGAAGGGATGCTTAGACGTCAGTAAAAAAACTTATTAACTCATCATATTGTAATTTATTTTGAGACATGTATTGTATCCAACAATGTAACTTTTAAATTATATTTATGATGGTTGTGTTTACTTTCTTTACAAATATTCAACTATTATGATACTACATGAAGTCATCCGCCCCCGAATGTTTTCGCCATCCTGGTTTGGGGGTGTGACAGAGACTGTTGGATTTAGTGTCTAAGCTCGTAACTATAATTGCTATGTACTTGACCCGAGAGTAGCATGGTCCATTTGGGTTGCATGGCACCAGAACAATTTGAAGGATGGACAATTGAGAAAAGGTTATTTACGATTTATTAATATATTATAAGTTCTAATATATTAATATGAAATCGTATTATTTAATTAGTATTGATCGAGAATTAATTTAGAATTAATTTTGTGATCAAAAGAGACTAATTAAATATATGGGGATTGATTGTGTAAATCATTTATTCTTATAAAGTGGGCTTATGATCCATAGTTCTTTATGTTGGGCTAAACCCATGTATACTCCATGGAGGTTAAAACCTATGGAGCCTAAGAAATGTGGAAAGTCATGCACATTAGGGTTTGCATGGTCTAACCCTAGTTATGTCACACTATATATGAGACCTCATGGCTATAAAAATCAGCACTTAAGTGAGATACAAGAGGGCTAGCCGATTTTTGTGTGTGCAAGACAATCTCTTCTCAAGTCCTCCATTGTTGGTGGTGTTGTGTGAAGCATTTGAGGCATAACACTTGGGGTGTTAAGCTATTAAAGGCTTAAGATTTCAAAGGTAAGTCATCTAACCAGATTTTTGTAGTGTATATACTCCATAGTATGCTAGTTAGGATGATGCACTGGAAAATTGAAAGTTTCATGTATAATAGAGAAAACATATATCCAAAGCATCTAGGCTTGCATGTACACCACAGGAGTGTTAGAATGCTCAAAACCCATCAAAAACATCACAAACTTTATTTTCAGCCCTTTCACCATCAACCAAACTAGTGATGATGATAAATTCCCGATGACAAAAGGGCAATTTAAACAGCTTAATGAGAAGTTGGATTCTCTGTTAGAGTCTTCCAAATCCCCATATAACTATGAGTACATGTTGAAATCCCATGAAGCTACTATTGAGATGCTAACGAAGGAAAATGCGTAAGTCCTTGAAAACTCGACCAAGGCAATTCAAGCTTCAGAAAAAACTAATTCAGAAATGACCGAAAAAGTAGAAAACCTACACCAAGATGTTACATCATTTATGGCTGAGTTCAGAACCTCTACTAACTCCTACACCAAAGCCATGAACAAAATTATTGCAGGGTTTTGGACTTTCTTGCAGAATGAAAAGGAAACTCTTTCCCTCGTCTGTTATGAGATCAAGCATGACAACACCGAACTGAATGCATCTGTTATCTCGAAGATTAAAAAGCTTCAGAATGATCTTGCAGCAGAAAACAATCTCATGTATAAATTGGCTAAAAAGAATGCGAAAGCCAAGGTTCTTTCGGTAATGTTGTAGTATACAAACAAGTATCTTGATGATTTGGAATCTTAGAAAACTATTGTTAAAAGTTGTATTTCTTAGATTAATCAATACATGCACAGGCTTGTGGAGACTCGAGACCCCTTACTCACAGTCTCAGTTCGACAACACCTTCCAGATAAACTTAAGCCGGTCTTTGTGATGCTGAATCAGCTTGAGGGTGTTTCGAATAACAATGCTCTTCCGAAACAAGAGGGAGACAAAGAACACAAGGAAGAACCCGAGGCGAAGCAAACGACTAATGAACAACATGAAGAAAAATCGAAGACTGATGCTTAAAACGGTAATGAAGCTTTTACATCAAGTAAAGGCAAAGAAAAGGTGTGTGATGAAGAAGAAGGGCTTTCTGAAGGGGAAAAGCTAGTTAGGAAGAAGCATGATAAGGAGGTTGATATTCTTTTGCATCATTGTAAGGATTTAGAACATCAAGAGAAGGAGTCCAAAATAGCCAAAGTCACTCTTGAAACTCATAAGTCGCTCTTTCCTCCGTGGACAATTGAATGAATTCAAAGGGAGGCTATTGATGATCCGAACATCCATGATAAAGTGATGAACCTATCATGCTTTTGAAAAGAGTCAAGTCAACTACAGGTTTGTCTAAAGAAGGAGTCAGTTTAACGCCAGTTGCCATTAGTACTCGTAACTTTGTACTATTCGTTAATCCAAATTTTTTGAGTAAATTCTTGGTATATTTTTCTTGGTTGATGAAAATTCCTTCTCCGTTTTGACGAATATTCAACCCAAGAAAATTATTGACTTTCCCCATCATACTCATCTCAAACTTGCTTTTCCTCAGATTTTCGAATTCTTCAGACAAAGCAGGGTCAGTAGAGCCAAAAATTATATCATTGATATAAATTTGAACAAGCATTAGATGATTCCCAACTTTCTTTCGAAATAATTTGGGGTCAACTGATCCTTGCTTAAATTTCGATTGTTTCAAAAAAGAAGTAAGAGTTGCATAACAGGCTCAACGTGCTTGTTTTAACCAATAAACTGCCTTATCTAAAATATAACAATAATCAGGATGTTCTTCATTTATAAAACCTGTGGGTTGTTCCACATACACAGTTTCTTCCAGCTCTCGATTAAAAAACGCAAACTTCACATCCATTTGATATACATCGAAATCTTTGTGAGCTGCATAAGCCAAAAATATTCGAACTGCTCGAGTCTTGCGACAGGGGCGAAAGTTTCTCCATATTCTATTCCTTCTTGTTGTGAATAACCTTTTACAACAAGCCTAGCTTTGTTTCGATTAATGTTTCCATCCTTGTCAGTTTAATTTTTAAAAATCCATTTTAATCCGACAATTGAAACATCTTTTGGTTTTGGAATTAACCTCCAAACCTTGTTTCGCTCGAACTCAGCAAGTTCAGATTGCATTGCAACAACCCAATCAGAGTGTTCCATTGCAACCTTAACATTATTTGGTTCAATTTTCGAGATAAAAACATTAAACATGCAAAATTTTTGATGAGTATTCAGTACCTCATTCTTTGCACGAATTTGAGCTCTTATCAAAATTCCACTTGTGGATTTCCAATGACTTGCTCTTTCGGATGATTTCTTGTCCGCTTTTCCAATGGTGGATATGTTGGATCAAAGTCTAATGGTGCATCTTCGTATATCTCTCCATTTTCGGATCCTGCAATAGAATTATGGTGCATCTTCGTACATCTCTCCATCAAAGTTGGTGAGTTCACAGGTTTTGACTCCATAAAATAATACATTTCCCAAGTTCAAAAGTATGGTTTTGAAAGTGACATTTTGACTCTCCAACGTTTAGTATATATATCCTGGGTATAAATTTTTACTTACCAAATAAGTAGTTTACCTATAAGTCTCATTTACTATAAATATAAGTATTTGTAATTCCATACAAACAAAAGTTACTACGTATAAATCTTATTTCAATTCTATACGAGTAAAAACCGCTACGTATAAATCTATTTCAATTCTATACGAGTATGTGTGTTAGGTATAATTATCTACTTAATATACAAGTAGTACCTAGGGTATAAGTATGGGGAAACTTATACTTAACATTAATACTTGTATACGACAAAGTATAATGATTCTAACAAGTTGCTACCATGAGTCTGTAACCACTGCTTGACAACAAAACCTCTGACAAAACACACTCATGATTTACCATGAGAAACAATACCGCACGCTTCATCGACGCCGGAACAATAAGAAATAAAAGGAACGAATCGTCACTCGCTTGTCTTGAGTTGTAATTAACAACCACGAGTGGGGTTGTCAACCCGTATCTTATTCATACACGACTTCCTCGCTCATACGGGATTAACGGTTACAGGTCAGAGGACTTCCACTAAGATCCCCAATATTAGTTGATGAATTAGGTAGCTCATGTAGACTTTGACGACATTCTATAGTCCTAACAACAAAATGATTTTCATGTCTAAAACCCTAAGTTACTAGACTATGCTTTTAAATAGTACTCCTAACTTCATAACATTTAGGCAGTATAACAGCTATTACTTGAGGTAAAACCAGGTTTTATCTTGACATAAAACCAATAACAACAACATATAACATACCTGGAACTATATCGCACGCAATATATATATATAGAATCCTAAGTATAACTCAAGATCTACATTAGTATAATAACATGCTAACAAGTTGATAATAGTTGTATATATTTAAAATATTATATTTAGAACAACTATATCTCGGTTATTATAACTATCTACATTGATACTAATATACTATCATATAGACATGATAATAACGTATATACAATATTTAGCATGCGTTTTTCCCCGAAATATTAGAAAGTGGGGCCGTGAAACTCACCCTAGTAGCGTGATCTATAGAATCTAAACGGATAGAAGCTCGTCGTTGTCAGGCTCGGGAAGGGAAACGGCCTTCGCAAACGAGAGAGAATGAAAGGAAAAGGTGTAAGGAATGAATGAGCTTTGATCGCTATTTATAGGTTGTTCTGAGCCATTTCACGTTGTGGCATACCTTGGGTCACGTCGTGAACATCCATGAGTCACCCCGTAGCTTTAACATGTGTTTTCTAGCCCCGATTAGTGCCCAGGACACGTTTCACGTCGTGAACTTCATTTTCACGTCGTGACTTAAGGCGGCTAGGGTTTCTGCCACGTGTCATGTCCTTAGACAGTTGTATCTTCGGAAGGTCATAACTTTTGTATACGAACTCTGTTTTTGACGTTCTTTATATGCACGCGTAGCTAAGTCCGAGGACTACGATTTTCTTTTAGACTAGAATAGCTAATTCTAAGTCTATTTTAAATTCCTCTTATTATAGAGATTTTATAGTGTTCGGTTTATCATAACTTCTTCACGCGAAGTCAGATTTAGACGTTCTCTATATTTTTGGAATCATATGGACGTATACTTTGAGTTGTATCATAAAAGTTCATACTTGTATTATAATTTATCATGAACTACATAGTAATTTTGGAGGCGTCTTCGGTGCTGACCAGTTCTCGATGGCGTCTTCGGTGCTGACCAGTAATTTTGGAGCCTAGAAATTGACGAATTTTAGTAGGCGTCTTCGGTGCTGACCAGTTCTCGATGGCTTTAATTTTGGAGGGGTCCACGTGGATTCCTTCTTCGCTAACCACGTGACCTAAGAATTTGACTCTGCGGATCCAAAATTCGCATTTAGAGAACTTCGCATAGAGCTTCTCCGATCGTAAGGTTCCTAGGACTTGTCGTAGATGATCGCTATGTTCCTCCTTACTTCGAGAGTAGATAATTATGTCATCGATGAAAACAATGACGAACTGATCCAAGTAAGGACGGCATACCCTATTCATTAAGTCCATGAATACTACGGGTGCATAAGTCAATCCGAATGGCATTACTACGAACTCGTAGTGTCCGTAACGAGTTCGGAAGGATGTCTTTGGAACATCCTCCTCAAGCACTCGTAACTGGTGATACCCGGATCTCAGATCAATCTTGGAAAAGTAGCTCGCCCCTTGCAGCTGGTTGAATAAATCGTTTGTACGGGAAAGAGGGTAACGATTTTTTTGACCGTAAGCTTGTTGAGTTCCCTGTAATCAATGCACATACGAAACGATCCGTCTTGCTTCTTCACGAATAAGATCGGTGGTCCCCAGGGTGAGAAGCTTGGCCTTATAAAGCCCTTGTTGAGCAGTTCGTTAAGTTGACCGGACAGTACTTGCATTTCTGCAGGTGCTAGACGATAGGGCGATTTGGCTATGGGGGTAGCCCCTGGAACTAAGTCGATCCTGAATTCGACTTGACGTTGGGGAGGTAAACCCGATAGTTATTCTGGAAAAACATCGGGTAAGTCGCATACTACGGGGAGGTCTTTTAGGTCTTTTGTTTTCTGGCTCGTATCGACAACGTGCGCTAGGAATGCACGATATTCCTTACGCAAGTACTTCTGGGCTTGAATACTTGAGATGATATGAAGGCTCGTACTGGGTTTGTCTCCGTAGATCAACAAGGTTTTGTTATTCGGTAGGTTTAGACGGACTGCTTTGTCGAAACATAGTATATCGGTATGATGAAGACTCAACCAGTCCATGCCCACAATGACGTCGAAACTCTTGATTGCCACGGGTATGAGGTCGATTGGGAATGAATGATTGTCTAGCGTGAGGGTACAACCTATGTAAATCTCGTTAGAACCCTCTGTCTTGCCATTAGCCATTTCTACGACGAAGGTTTCTTTTAGTGCTTGCGGTGCTTGATTAAGTAAGTGTTTAAATTTTTGGTTGGCGAAGCTCCTCTCTGCCCCACAATCAAATAAGACACATGCATAAGATTTATCGAGGAGGAACGCACTCGTGACTACTGTGGGGTCTGCCACAGCTTCATTGTGGCCAATAGCAATTAGTCTTCCTGCTCCTCCCGCATTCCCAATTTTCGGACAGTTTCTTTTGAAGTGCCCTGTCTCGCCACACCCGTAGCAGGCCTGACTTACTCCTGCACCAGGGACCTGGGTGATGGGTTTTGGTGGCGCCTTGCAAAACCGGACAGTATGGCCCTTCCGGTTGCAGTTGGTGCAGTGCAATTCCCGGCAGGGGCCGTTGTGATGGAAAGTGCACTTAGTGCACTTGGGTAGGTTCCCTGCATATGGCTTTGCTGGTACAGGGGCAACATGAGTTGTGGCAGCAAGGACAGCCACAACCTGTTGGTTCTTGGAAGAGGGTTGAGTTGATTTGCCCTTCTTTCGGTCCCAACGCTTTCTCTTGTTGTCGGCCGCTTTGTTTGGTGCTGAGACAGCAGTTGTAGTTGTTGTTGGAGGAGAATGGACCTCGTGATCGATAAGCCTTTGGGCCAATTCCTTGGCACTATCAAAGGTCGCAGGGTTCGATGCTAGAACGTTTCCTCGATACGGGGGCACCAAACCCTAGATGTATCTCTCGATTTTCTTGCTTTCGGTGGGGACCATGTTGGGACAATGAGTCACTAGGTCGCTGAATCTGGCCGTATATGCCACTATGTCGGAACCCTTCATCTTAAGGTTCCACAGTTCCTCTTCGAGTTTCTGAACTTCGCCCCTCGGGCAGTACTCCTTTGCCATTAGATCCTTCAGTGTCTCCCAGCCCATAGCGTTAGCTGCTACCAGTGAGAGTGATTTGACATAGCCATTCCACCATGTCAGGGCCCTTTCGGTGAAGGTGCAGGCAGCAAATTTTATCTTGCTTCCTTCAGGACAAGAGCACATCTCAAAGATTGCTTCTGTTCTTTCGATCCATTGGGATAGTGCAATGATCCCTCCGGTTCCGTTGAAGTACGCTGGTTTGCAGCTGATGAAGTCTTTATTGGTACACTCCCGTGTACGTGGTTAGATTTCACCATGGCTAGAGTTAGTGCCCGTCCCAGCCCCACTAGCACCACCAGAATTTACTTGGGCCATGGATGCGGTCACAGCTGCCTGAAACATCACCGCATCGAACTGCGGAGGGGGTGGTGGTGGTGGAGTTTGATTTACAGGCGTGCCTCTGGTCGGACGCTTGCGGGGCGGCATCTTTTACTGAAAGTTGATAGGGATGATGACAGTAGTAAGAATCAATTGTAAGTATGTTGAGAGTGATCCATGGACTAAATCGCCATAGCCTAACCACTAGAATGAGTGTATGATTGAAATAGAGACACCACAATAGAGTAGGGAAACGCAAGAGTAAAGACTTTTCAATAGATTAGCTAACTGTCAATATTACTGGTATTAATGATGTAAATGAGTTTGGGAAAAATGACCTAATAGTAGGTCTTACATCAAACCATATAGGGAAAATGTTGACAGCTTAGGAGTCTAGTTAGAGTACTTGAAAGATAGGAATATTTTACAGACAAGTGCCTCATATAGCACAAAAAGAGAGGCTATTCCTTAAACCAAAAGAAAGATTGGCTAGGCATCTTCTACCGATGACGGGTATCCCTCGGGTGAACCCTCAGATCTGCCAGTTGACGAACAACTTCCTAAAGATGTCGCTCATGCGCCCTCTGACGCTCTCGGAGTTCCATGACTTCGGCTCGGGATGCAGCCAGTTCTTGCTGCAAGGCCTCGTTGGTTCTCCTAGTCCTTTCCATAGTCTCTTCGAGTTGGCGAATGTGGACCGTGTTAATGCCAGAGTTGGCATCAACTTCCATGACTCGGTCGATGGCTACTCGACCTTGCTCTACATTCCAAGCAATCCTGCGGACCATAATGGGCAGGACTCGGTCAGTTGAGCCTCCCTCGCTTATGTTGTAAAAGCTTTAGTCTCCGTTGAAGGGTAAGTGTTGACCTTGCTCATCACTCCAACGGTTCAAGGTTGTTGCCCACAAGGGAGTGGGGCCTTGAAATGTTGGCCGGGGGTTGAGGTTTGGGATTGGAACCTCTTGGGGCAAGTTGTTGACTTCTGGCTCGGAGTCAGATCCATCCGAAAAACCTTCTGCGAGGTGATCATCCAAAGGGATTGGGTGATCATCTTATGGCTCTTCTTCAAGCAATCCAGCATTGCCTTGGTTTGGGAAGTATGGGTCGCCGTGGGGATGGAATCCGACCATGTTATCTACATGAGAAAAGGGGTATAAGAATCTTATAAAAATAGACGCACTACTTAAGATAATTATAAGATGATCTTTACTAGTTACTTCAATACTTGCATAGTGCATACCAATTACATGTAACCAAAACAGGATAGACCTTCGAATAAGTGACCCTAACTCTAAATCCACAACCAAACAAGGAACAGGAAGTAAAGCAAAGGTCACAGATTCTAAGTCTATAGCACCTTAGTCACATGTAACCTTAGCGTATCCACTTAGCAACTATTGCCCTACTAGTAAAGACCTTTTTAGTTCTCAATTAAGTAATTATAGTAACGCAAAATACTCCTATAGTATTTTAGGTTTATGTTTTGTTCTAATGTTCTCGTTGTAGTAGTGTTGGTAAGTTTTTAGACTTGTTGCAACGCCACAACCATTCTTAGGCACATGCTAGTCACTCCTCGGAAAATATAGTTGATCATGCTATATCCTCCCAGGTTTGACTATATGTCTATAAGCCTAATCGTGTTGTTCAACAATCGTAATACTTTTGTTCTGCCCTAATGACCATGATTTTAGTATGAATGCAGGTATGTATTCTTACTTAAATATTTTATTATTTAAAAGTATAAACTCTTGGTCAGAGTATATTAATCCCGTTGCGTTTATAGTTTCTATATCTTTTATGGGTTGATATACCTGATTCACTATAAACAATGCTCTGATACCAATCTGTCACACCCCAAAACCGGAACAGCGAAAACGTTCTGGGGCGGAGGACGTCATGTACAGTATCATCACAATGCATAATAGTAAACAAGTAACAACATCCATTGCATTAATATAATAATTTTAATACAAGCGTGTTCTGTATAGTTTATAAGACACCAAAAATATGAATCAAAATAGGAGATGAGTCTTCAATGTGCTCCATCTTCTCAAAAGCTTCATCGTTACCTGTCTACTGATGACCTGAGAATACAAGTTATTTTGAAAGAATTTATCAGCATTAAAGCTGGTGAGTTCATAAGTATTTAGTGTCATTGTTTGTATGAAAACGCTTGTAAGTTTGAAGAAAATGTTTGTAAGTTCTCAATGTAAATGTTTGTAGTGAGTAATAGTATCTCCTACAAAATCCTATATTTTCTACTAAATGTGGCCTTCTACCAAGGCACCAATGTTATGTATGTTTGTTCCGTGTAAAACTGTGTATTTTCCCAAGTATGTCTATCATTAACGAAATATAGTTTAAACATTTATGAATATGTGAGAAGATCACAAAGTAAATGTAATAGGGAAAATAATGTTTTACCTCAGCAGTAACACTACTGGCTATAAAGTAATAAAATACAGACTCCAGGTAGTATTAAATGTACAATACACCTTGGGGAGTCTTTTTGCCTTTAATCCCTAGTCGGTTAATTAAAGGTTTGAATGTGAACTCGTATGTAACCATGCTGATCGACGACTGAATAAATGATGACCCTCCGGTGTCATATGTAGCGAGGTGACATTTTTGTCACCCCTTGGCCTTATCGGCTGGGACTGTAGCTAGCAGTCGGGGTGTGGGAGTGTCTGTCCCATATAGATCTATACACACAATGCCCTCTCTCCATCTAGGAGACTCTGGTTACAAAAATGATACAACACGGTCTTGTTGTATCCGAAAATAGTATGTCACATTCTAGTTATCGTATTCGTATGTTTGTATAGTATATCATAGTGTAGTAATGTTCTCTCTGTACTAGTGTATAGTATGCTCTCTTATATAGTGTATAGTATGTTTGTGATGACTTGTAAACGTACTGACTCTTGTATGCTTCGTTGTACTAGTAATAGTGAGTAGTAATCTCTTAAATTATACTTATTCTAGTTTACTAGTAATGTTGTTTGTATGCCTTTGCTACCCAAAGGTACTGAACTGAAATAAAAGCCTTTATATCTAAACACATATACATGATATATAACTAAGGTTTCAACGACATTCGGAAAAATAACAGGATACTCTAAGTCCACAACCAAACAAGGAACAGGAAATAAAGTGAGCTATCAGTCCTAAGCCCTTCAAATCTTACTTATATAAATATATCTGTATAGACATGAGTTTGACAATAATATAAGTTAAAAATAGTTTTATAAAGGATTTAGCATATAAAAGAGTTTAAAATGTTTTGAAGTGTTTGAAATCCATAAGTTTGATAACAATTTGAAAGTAATAGAAAATCTTTCTATTTCTTCTAGTTATTAATCACATGTGATTAATATAATAACTAGAATGTTTCAACTTGTATTCCCCCCATAAAAGCATTAAAAATCATTTCAAATGTTGATTAAGGGGTATGAACTCACCTGTAGTGAGTGGTTTGGATGGAAGTGCTGGGTAGGATGCTAAGTGTCAAGTGAGGACTTGAGTACACACGGATCCTATTTAACATATAATGACACATATATGTATCTAATTAGTGATTAAACAACTAATTAAACAAGTAAAGACACCTTAGGACAAGGAATACACTTTGATTCAAGTGTTAGAAGTACAAAGGGGTTGCATCTAAGGGTTGTAGGGCCTCATATTGGAGTTTATGGCCCAAGTGTAAACCCCCATGAGTTTACGGCCCATGGGTTTACGGCCCATGGTGTTTACTGCCCATGGGTTTACGGCTGTAAAATCATGGTGTCTTGTACCATTTCGTGTGTTTAAGGTCCTATAATCATCTTGGAAGTGTTCTAGGCTTTGTTTCTAGGCTTAGGAGGGTGTTGTGGCAACTTTGCACCAATTAAATAGAGTTTACGGCCAAGGGAGATTGCCTTGGCCGTAAACACCCTTCTGGTCACGATTTCTAGATGTTTAACAAGTGATTCTAGTATCCAACAAGCTAAGGATAGTGTACTTACGTAGTGGAAGCTTGAAAGGGTGGTTAGAGTCCAAAAACACTAGTGTGTGTTCTTGGTGTTCTTGGTGAAATGAAGAACACTTGAAGATCTACCCAAAAGAAGAGATTTCATGGATGAAATCAAGAGTGAATCAAGGAGAAGAGATGTATTAACGCATATATGGAAGGATTTACTTACATTTTTGAAGATTGGGAGGAAAAGTCTCAAGATCCTTGGGAGAGAATTCGAGTTCTAGGCTTGGAAAAGTGAAAAGTGGCTGAAAAATGACTAAGGGCCATATATATATCATGGAGTTTACGGCCACCATGTGTTTACGGCCGTAAACCCATGACCCTTGGCCGTAAACTCCTCTTTTGAGGAATTATGGCATGTTTGATGGGTTACAACTTCAATTGCCACTTCCATTCACTTATTCCTTGGATATACTAGGCTCGGAATGCTCAAATAGACTCAAAATAGTGCTAGAAGTTAGCAGGAACAAGTCTGACTTTGATTGGATTGAATGGTTTGTACAAGATTGAAATTTCGGATTGTCACATCGTGACTTAAGGCAGCTGGAGTTTCTGCCACGTGTCATGTCCTTAGACAACTGCATCTTCGGAAGGTCATAACTTTTGCATACGAACTCTGTTTTTGACGTTCTTTATATGCATGCATAGCTAATTCCGAGTACTATGACTTTCTTTTAGACTCCAATAGCTAATTCTAAGTCTATTTTAAATTCCTCTTATTATAGAGATTTTATAGTGTTCGATTTATCATAACTTCTTCACGCGAAGTCAGATTTAGATGTTCTCTATATTTTTGGAATCGTATGGACGTATACTTTGAGTTGTATCATAAAAGTTCATACTTGTATTAGAATTTATCACGAACTACATAGTAATTTTGTCACTTTACTAGTTTAACAAAATCACATTACATGATTGGCATAATCACATGTGATTGTTATTAACCTAATTTTGACGGGTGTTACATTCTCCCCCCGTTAAAGAAACTTCGTCCCGAAATTTATCTTGTGGACGAGGAACTGTTAATTAGTTGGGGAAAACATTTTGGATATTTATTAGCTCTTGATGTAACTTAAGTTGATATGCGATAGAACCAATTCTTGCTAGAATTTCAAAAGGTTCTATATATGGCGGGTTTAGTTTGCCTCGTTTACTGAATCGAATCATGCCTTTCCAAGGAGAGACCTTCAAAATTACTCTATCTTGAACTTGGAATTCCAAAGGCTTACGTCTTACGTCAGCATAGCTCTTCTGACGATCACGTGCTGCCTTTAATCGATCCGTAATTTGCACGATCTTTTGAGTTGTCTCGTGGATTATTTCTGGTGCAGTGTGTAAGGTATCGCATGTACGTTCTCTGGCCATCTGCATATCTCGAACTTCTGCTCAACATATTGGGGAACGACATTTTCGTCCATAAAGAGCCTCAAACGGTGCAACCTTGATGCTGGTGTGATGACTATTGTTGTAGGAAAACTCAATTAAAGGTAAATGAGTATCCCACGCATGTCCAAAGTCTATTACACAGGCTCGGAGCATATCTTCTAGAGTCTGAATGGTTCTCTCACTCTGACCATCAGTCTGTGGATGGTAAGATGTACTCATATCTAGACGTGTTCCTAAGGTTTTTTTGTAGAGATTGCCAAAATCGTGAAGTGAATCTACTATCTCGGCCAGAAATAATAGAATTTGGAACTCCATGCAATCTGACAATTTCCTTAAGATAAACTCTAGTCAGCTTCTCCATCTTGTCGTTCTCCTTAATCGGTAAGAAATGGGCGGACATAGCCAATCTATCGACTATTACCCAAATAGTGTCGAACCCACTAAGAGTTTTGGGTAACTTAGTGATGAAGTACATTGATATTTGCTCCCATTTCCATTCAGGTATTTCTGGTTGTTGAAGTAAACCTGAAGGCTTTTGATGTTCTGCCTTTACTCTAGAAGAAGTCAAGCATTTGCTCACATAAGTAGCAATTTCAGCCTTCATGTTTGGCCACCAATGATGTACTTTTAAATATAAGTACATTTTGTCAGAGCCTGGATGTACGGAATATCTGGACTTGTGTGGGCTTCTTCTAAGACCAAGTCCATGACTCCACCAAACTTAGGCGTCCAAATTCGGTTCATAAAGTGTCGCGTTCCGTCATCTTTTTGTATAAGTTGCTTTTCCATTCCTCGCAAAGCTTCGTTCTTGATGTTTTCTTCTTTTAGAGCCTTAAGTTGAGCTTCTCTAATTTGTGCGGTAAGTTAGAATGGATAATTATAGTTAATGCTCGTACCCGGCGAGGTTTAATATATTCTTTCCGGCTCAAGGCATCTGCTACCACGTTTTCCTTTCTGGGATGATAACGAATCTCACATTCGTAATCATTCAACAATTCAACCCATCTTCATTGCCTCATATTTTGGTCGAAGATGTGCTGGAGACTCTTGTGGTCGGTAAAAATAGTACACATAGTACCGTATAAATAATGTCTCCAGATTTTTTGTGACAACCCGAAATTTACCCCGTCACTGTAACCCGTTTCTGTTAATAAAAGTTGGTTCTATTAAAATTTTCCGTTAACTTTTATTTATTAAAATAATTCATTTTGAGTTATTAAAATAATATATATTTAATGACGGAATAAAAGCATCTAAGTCGGGTTACGGATAGTTTACCGGGTAAAAACACTTAGCTCCGTTTAAACGACAGTGTGTGGTGGGTCCCCACTTGGCAGCCAACCCAAGTACTATAAAAAGGTGGAGTGACCATCTTTAGAGTCTTTTCCCACCTTGGAGCTTTCTCTCTCTACTTTTCTCCCTAAAATCGGGTTTGGCTCAAGAACACCACTTTCAAGCCTCAAAAATCAAAGGTAATCTTCCTAACTTGAATTTTCTAGCTTAGTATTCATGCTATTTCGAGTTGGATCATCCAAATGCCTCAACATGCATGTGTTTACGGTTTGGGGAGCCTCCCAAAACCGTAAACTCCTATGTAAGGGTTTTGAAGCCCCAAAACACTTCCAAACCTTCTCTAATGCTTAGATATGGCTTAGATACTTGCATGCATGGACTAAGGACCCCAAGATCATGTCTTTTTGGCCATAAACATGAGTTTACGGTTCTTGAACATTCAAGAACCGTAAACCCAAAACCGTAAACACCTCAAATGGTGTTTTGGTGCCCCTAACCCCTTCCTTAGCTTGTTTGATGAACTAGAAACTAGTGTAGATGAGCTTAGGACCCTAAAACATGAAATGGTTGAAGTGGTCAAGGGTTTACGGCCGTAAACCCTAGAGTTTACGACCGTAAACTCCCAAGAAGTGGTCCAAGGACCGTAAACTCCAAGGGAGTACCCAATTGAACCCTAATCACTTCCCAAGCCCTAGAATTGATCCTAGGAACCTTCCTTGTGATGCATGAGACCTTTAGACACACAAACTCACCATTTCCATGAGTTTACGGCCGTAAACTCATGGGGGAAATGGTCTCCCAACCGTAAACACACTTAAGTGTGGCCAAGTGAAGTGTAAACTCCATAGTGAGGCCATACACTCCTTAGATGCAACCTTTAGCACTTCTAACACTTGAAACAAAGTGTTTTCTTACATTAAAGTGCCTTTACTCACTTAATTAGTGATTACACAACTAATTAGATACTTTATACATCACTACATGTTACATAGGATCCGTGTGTGTGTTCAAGTCCTCACTTGACACCTAGCATCCTACCCGGCGTTTCCATCCACTTCACTCACTACAGGTGAGTTCATACCCCTAAATGAACCTTTTTAAATGTTTTTAACTGTTTTATGGGGGGAATACAAGTTGAACCAAATAAGTTATAGTAACAATCGCATGTGAATTATGACTTGCAACCAAAAGGATTTTCTACACTATTAACTGTTTTTACCACCAAAAAGGGGTTTTCTATATTTCAACTATATTGCCAATTAAACTATTTTCAAATGCTTACCAAATTCATTTTCGTGTTAAATCACTATAAAACTTTTTTCCAAAATTCGTTTAAACAAATTTTTATTCTCAAACCATATCTACACCAATATATTTATATAAGTAAGACTTGAAGGACTTAGGACTAATAGCTCACCTTATTTCATGTTCTTGTTTGATTGTGGGCTTAGGGTATTTTGTTATTAGTCCGACTCTCGTTGAATTCTTAGTTATATATCTTATATATTTGTGTCAGATATAAAAGCTTTCATATCAGTTCAATGCCTTTGAATATCAAGGACATACAACCAACATTACTATTTAACTATAATAGGTATAGTTAAGGATTACTACTCAGTGCTGCTATTGCCATGACAACTACCAGAGTCAGTTCAGTTGTGAGTCAATATATGCTATGTACTATACAAAGAGAACATTACATACTATACAAAGAGAACACTATATGCTATACAAAGAGAACACTATATGCTATACAAAGAGAACAATACATACTATACAAGAGAACTTACTAAAATAGAATGTGGCATACTATTTCTCGATACGACACATCTTTGTGCTATCACCGCGTAAGCAGAGTCTCCTGGAGGGAGAGCGGGCATTATGTGTATAGATCTATACGGGACAGACACTCCCACATCCCGACTGCTACCTACAGTCCGAGCCGCCTAGGCCCAGGGGTGACAAAATGTCACATCACTACATATGACTCGGAGGGTCAAAGGGATTTGATCGTCAATCAGCATGGTTACGTACGAGTTCACATTCAAACCTTTAATTAATACTTTAAGAATTAAAGGCAACAGACTCCTTGAGGAGTATTGTACATTTAATACTACCTGGAGCCTGCATTTCATTACATATGGCCGACAGTGATACTGTTGGGGTAAAACATTTTTTTTTCTCATTACTATACATGAATAAAGTCTAAAACTATATTTTCAAACTAACAACTACTGGGAAAACTTGTACATTATCAAAGGAACAAACAAACCATCGGGTCTTGGTGAAGACTACTTTTTCTGGAAAACATAGGGTTTTCTAGGGCTCATACCATTTTCAAACACCGAAACTTTCTTTTACAATGTATAATTGTGAATATTTCTATACAGGAAATGACACTAAATACTTATGAACTCACCAGCTTTATGCTGATCAACGTTTTCAAAATAACTTGTATTCTCAGGTCATCAGTAGACAAGTACGGATGCAGCTTTTGAGAAGACGGAGCACCCATAAGACTCCACTTTATTTTGATTGTATTTTTGGTGTCTAACATTTGTACTGAACACGTTTGTATTACAATTATTATTATCTTAATGCAATGGATGTTGTTGCTTGTCTTTACTATTATGCTTTGTTATGATACTGTACATGACGTCCTCCACCCCAGAACGTATTCCGCCGTTCTCGGTTTTGGGGTGTGACAGATTGGTATCAGAGCACTGTTTATAGTGAATCAAGTATATCAACCCATAAAAGATATACAAACTATAAACACATCGGGACTAAAACACTCTGAACAAGAATATATACTTTTAAATAATAAAATATTTAACTAAGTATATATATACATTCATTCATACAAAGGGTCAGCGTCATACTAGAACAGAACAAAAGTATTAAGATTGTTGAACAACACAGTTAGGCTTAGAGACATATGGCCAAAACTAGGCGGATGTAGCCTGATCAACTACATTTTCCTAAGAGTGGCTAGCATGTGCCTAAGAATGGTTGTGGTGTTGCAACAAGTCTAAAACTTACCAATACTGCTACAAGAACATCAGAACAAGAATACTATAGGAGTATTCTGCATTCTAGTTACAACATATGTGAGAACTAAAAGGGTCGTTACTAGTAGGGCAATAGTTGCTAAGTGGATACACCACGGTTACATGTGACTAAGGCGTTATAGACTTAGAATCTGTGACCTTTGCTTCATTTCCTGTTCTTGTTTGATTGTAGGCTTGGAGTTAGGGTCACTTATTCGAAGGTCTATTCTGCTTCGATTACATGTAACTGGTATGCACTATGCAAATATTGGGTCGACTAATAACGATCATCTTATAAGTATCATAGATTAGCACGCCTATCAATTTTCTTTCCCCATTCTCGCGTAAATGGCATAACCGCATCCCGAGCGGAAGTTATGGAACTCCGAGCACGTCAGAGGAAGCACGAGCGACATCTTCAGGGAGTTGTGTGCCAACTGGCTGATCTTAGGGTTTGCCCCAAAGGATCCCCGTCGCCAGTAAAAGATGCCGACTCATCCCTCTCTTTCGATTAAGGAATAGCCTTCTTTCTGTAGTCAATAGAGTACATGCCTGTAAACATTCCTAACTTTGGAAGTACTCGAGCTAGACTACTAAACTGCCAACCTTTTCCCTGATGGTTTGATGTAAGACCTACTGCTAGGTCATTTTCTTTCTCGAACTCATTATACATCAGTAATACTAGTACTATTGGCAGTATCTAATCGATAGGGAAGTTGTATTTTTGGGTGTCCCTAACCTAGCAGTACATTTCCCTTTGTTTGTTAGACTATAGAGAGTTAGTCCAAGAAACACTCTTATCATGTTTACAAATCGATTCTTACTATTGTCATCGTTTTCGTAACCTTTCAGTACAGGATGCCGCCTCGCAAGCGTCCAACCAGGAGAACTCCCGCAACTCAAGCTCCACCACCACCACCTACACCGCCGGTTCCTCCGCAGTTCGACCCGGTGTTGTTCCAAACAGCCGTGACTGCAACCGTGACCGCCGCTCTGGCGCAAGTCAATTCTGGTGGTGCCAGTGGAGGTGGACTGGGCACTAACTCTAGCCAGGGTGAAACCCACCCCCGTGCTCGGGAATGCACCTACAAAGATTTCATCAGTTGCAAGCCTACCAACTTCAACGGGACCGGGGGAATCCTCGCCCTAACCCAATGGTTCGAAAGAACCGAAGCAGTATTCGAAATGTGCTCCTGCCCCGAAGGGAGCAAGATAAAGTTTGCTACTTGTACCCTTACCCAAAGGGCCCTAACATGGTGGAATGGCCATGTCAAAGCCCTCTCCCTGGTAGCAGCTAACGCCATGGGTTGGGATACACTGAAAGACCTAATGATGACAGAGTACTGCCCAAAGGGAGAAATTCAGAAATTGGAGGAGGAACTCTGGAGTCTCAAAATGCAGGGTTCCGATATAGTAGCTTACACAACCCGGTACTGCGAGCTGGTAGCCCTATGCCCTAACATGATCCCCTCGGAAGCCAAGAAGATTGAGCGATACATCGGGGGCCTAGTACCTCCGTATCGTGGGAACGTTCTATCATCAAGACCAACGACCTTCGAAAGTGCCAAGGAGTTGGCCCAAATGCTTATCGATCATGAAGTTCCCCGTGCTCCATCAACAACCACAACCATCACTACTGCTCCAACTCACGCCTCCGACAACAAGAGAAAACGGGGAGATCGAAAGAAGGGTAAATCAGTAAAATCCTCTTCTAGTAACCAGCAAACGGTGGCTGTCCATGCTGCCACTACTCCTACTGCCCCTATGCCCGCCAAAACATATGCGGGGAATCTACCCAAGTGCGATAAGTGCGCCTTCCATCATAACGGACCATGCCGTGAAATGCACTGCACCAATTGCGACCGGAAGGGCCACACCATCCGGTTCTGCAGAGCACCTCCCAAACCTATTTCCCAAATTCCCAGTTCGGGAGCGAGCCAGGCCTGCTATGGCTGTGGCGAAGTCGAACATTTCAAAAGAAATTGTCCAAAGGCTGGCAACGCGGGAGGAGCAGGTAGACTACTTGCTATTGGCCATAACGAGGCTGTAGCAGACCCCACCGTAGTCACGGGTACGTTCCTTCTCGATAACTATTATGCTTGTATTCTATTCGATAGTGGGGCAGAAAGAAGTTTCGTAAATCAAAACTTTAAACACTTACTCAAACAATCACCGCAATCACTGAAAGAAACCTTCGTCGTAGAAATGGCTAACGGCAAGACGGAAAGTTCTAACGAAATCTACATAGGTTGTACCCTCATGCTAGATAATCACTCGTTTCCTATCGATCTCATACCAGTAGCGATCAAGAGCTTTAATGTCATCATAGGCATGGACTGGTTGAGTCTCCACCGTACCGACATCCTGTGTTTCGACAAAGCCATCCGTTTGAAACTGCCCAACAATGAAACATTGATGATCTACGGAGACAAACCCAGTACGAGCCTTCGCATCATCTTGAGCATTCAAGCCCAGAGATACTTGCGCAAGGAATATCGCGCATTCCTTGCACACGTTGTCGACACGAGCCGGAAAACGAAAGAACACAAAGATTTCCCCGTCGTGTGCGACTTCCCTGACATCTTTCCAGAGGAACTGCCAGGCCTACCTCCCAAACGTCAAGTCGAGTTCAGAATCGATTTAATTCCAGGAGCTACCCCCGTAGCTAAATCGCCCTATCGTCTAGCGCCTGCCGAGATGCAAGAACTATCCGGCCAACTTAACGAACTGCTCAGCAAGGGCTTTATAAGACCAAGCTTCTCACCCTGGGGAGCACCAGTCTTGTTCGTAAAGAAGAAAGACTGATCGTTCCGCATGTGTATCGACTACAGAGAACTCAACAAGCTGACAATCAAGAACCGTTATCCCCTTCCTCGTATAGACGATTTATTTGATCAACTGCAAGGGGCAAATTACTTTTCCAAAATTGATCTAAGGTCCGGGTATCACCAGTTGCGAGTGCTCGAGGAGGATGTTCCGAAGACAGCCTTTCGGACTCGTTACGGGTACTACGAGTTCGTAGTGATGCCGTTCGGACTGACCAATGCGCCCGCAGTCTTCATGGACTTGATGAATAGAGTATGCCGTCCTTACTTGGATCAGTTCGTCATCGTCTTCATTGATGATATACTTATCTACTCTAGAAGTGAGGAAGAGCATAGCGATCATCTGCGACAGGTCCTGGAAACTCTACGATCGGAGAAGCTTTACGCAAAGTTCTCAAAGTGCGAATTTTGGATCCGAAGAGTCGAATTCTTAGGACACGTGGTTAGCAAAGAAGGAATCCACGTGGACCCATCCAAGATTAAAGCTATTGAGAACTGGTCAGCACCGAAGACGCCTACAGAAATTCGCTAATTTCTAGGCCTCGCTGGCTAGTACCGAAGATTCATTCAGAATTTCTCTCGGATTGCGAAGCATCTTACGGCATTGACCCAGAAAGGCGTGGTCGTTGACTGGGAAGAAAAACAAGAGAAGGCATTCCGAACCCTGAAGCGAGCCTTGTGCACCGCGCCGATACTGTCCCTCCCCGAAGGGACAGAAGACTTCGTAGTATATTGCGATGCATCCAATCAGGGGCTCGGCTGTGTTCTGATGCAACGAGGTAAGGTCATCGCCTACGCCTCAAGACAGCTGAAGACACACGAAGTCAACTACACCACGCACGACCTCGAGCTAGGAGGGGTCGTGTTCGCCCTAAAGATATGGAGACACTACCTGTATGGTACAAAGAGCACCATCTATACTGACCACAAAAGCCTCTAGCACATCTTCAACCAGAAGGAGCTCAACATGAGACAACGACGGTGGGTCGAGCTACTCAATGACTACGAATGTGAAATTCGTTACCACCCGGGTAAAGCCAATGTAGTAGCAGACGCCCTAAGTCGGAAGGAATATTCTGGGCGAAGAGTCAAGTCCCTAACCATGACTATCCATTCGCATCTACCCGCACAAATTAAGGGAGCACAACTTGAAGCTTTGAAACCGGAAAATGTGGCGGGAGAGTCCCTGCGAGGAATGGATAAGAATCTGGTAGTCAAGGATGACGGAGCTTACTACCTCATGGACCGGATCTGGACACCGCGACACGGTGGCTTCAGAGACTTGGTCATGAAAGAAGCGCACAACACTCGATATTCCATTCACCCAGGTTCAGATAAGATGTACCTGGACCTCAAGAAATCGTACTGGTGGCCTAACATGAAAGCAGAAATTGCTACCTTCGTGAATAAGTGCCTTACTTGCGCAAAGGTCAAGGTCGAATACCAGAAACCCTCGGGTCTTCTCCAGCAGCCAGAGATACCTGAATGGAAGTGGGAGAGAATTACTATGGATTTCATTACCAAATTGCCCAAATCTCCGAGTGGGTACGACGCCATTTGGGTAATTGTCGACCGGCTAACCAAATCCGCCCACTTCCTTTCTATCAAGGAAAATTTCAAAATGGAGAGACTTACGCGAATTTACATCCAAGAGGTAGTCCGACTGCACGGTGTACCTGTGTCCATTATTTCCGATCGGGATAGCAGATTCACCTCGAGGTTCTGGCAGTCACTACAGAAGGCTCTTGGAACTAAGCTGGATATGAGCACAGCATACCATCCTCACACTGATGGGCAAAGTGAGAGAACTATTCAAACCTTGGAGGATATGCTGCGAGCCTGTGTAATCGACTTTGGTAAGGCGTGGGATACCCACTTACCCCTAGTCAAGTTTTCCTACAACAACAGCTATCACACAAGCATCAAAGCTTCCCCATTCGAAGCCCTATACGGCCGGAAGTGCAGATCCCCTCTATGCTGGGCCGAGGTAGGCGACACTCAATTAGCTAAGGGACAAGTTCCTGACAGCACTCTCACCGGTCCAGAAATCATCCGCGAAACCACCGAAAAGATCGTACAAATCCGAGCACGACTTAAAGCCTCAAGAGACCGACAGAAAAGCTACGCAGACAAACGGAGGAAACCCTTGGAATTCCAGGTGGGAGACCGAGTCCTTTTGAAAGTCTCACCCTGGAAAGGCTTGATACGCTTCGGAAAGCGCGGAAAGCTAAATCCAAGATACATAGGGCCTTTTGAGATTCTCGCTAAAATCGGCCCCGTAGCTTACAAACTCAATCTACCCCGCGAACTTAGTAATGTGCATCCTACCTTCCACGTCTCGAACTTGAAAAAGTGCCTATCCGATGAGACTCTCATAATTCCACTCGAGGAAATCGAGATCAATGAGAGCCTCAACTTCGTGGAAGAACCTGTGGAGATCATGGACCGAGAGGTCAAACGAACGAAGCAAAGCCGCATCCCGATTGTGAGGGTTCGTTGGAACGCCAAACGAGGACCAGAGTTCACTTGGGAGCGCGAGGATCAAATGAAACTTAACTATCCTCATCTCTTTGCTTAGTTGTGTTGTAATCACGTAACTACTTGAATTCTGAATTTCGGGACGAAATTCCCTCTAGCAGGGGGATGATGTGACAACCCGAAATTTACTCCGTCACTATAACCCGTTTCCGTTAATAAAAGTTGGTTCTATTAAAATTTTCCGTTGACTTTTATTTATTAAAATAATTCATTTTGAGTTATTAAAATAATATATATTTAATGACGGAATAAAAGCATCTAAGTCGGGTTACAGATAGTTTACCGGGTAAAAACACTTAGCTCCGTTTAAACGACAGTGTGTGGTGGGTCCCCACTTGGCAGCCAACCCAAGTACTATAAAAAGGTGGAGTGACCATCTTTAGAGTCTTTTCCCACCTTGGAGCTTTCTCTCTCTACTTTTCTCCCTAAAATCGGGTTTGGCTCAAGAACACCACTTTCAAGCCTCAAAAATCAAAGGTAATCTTCCTAACTTGAATTTTCTAGCTTAGTATTCATGCTATTTCGAGTTGGATCATCCAAATGCCTCAACATGCATGTGTTTACGGTTTGGGGAGCCTCCCAAAACCGTAAACTCCTATGTAAGGGTTTTGAAGCCCCAAAACACTTCCAAACCTTCTCTAATGCTTAGATATGGCTTAGATACTTGCATGCATGGACTAAGGACCCCAAGATCATGTCTTTTTGGCCATAAACATGAGTTTACGGTTCTTGAACATTCAAGAACCGTAAACCCAAAACCGTAAACACCTCAAATGGTGTTTTGGTGCCCCTAACCCCTTCCTTAGCTTGTTTGATGAACTAGAAACTAGTGTAGATGAGCTTAGGACCCTAAAACATGAAATGGTTGAAGTGGTCAAGGGTTTACGGCTGTAAACCCTAGAGTTTACGACCGTAAACTCCCAAGAAGTGGTCCAAGGACCGTAAACTCCAAGGGAGTACCCAATTGAACCCTAATCACTTCCCAAGCCCTAGAATTGATCCTAGGAACCTTCCTTGTGATGCATGAGACCTTTAGACACACAAACTCACCATTTCCATGAGTTTACGGCCGTAAACTCATGGGGGAAATGGTCTCCCAACCGTAAACACACTTAAGTGTGGCCAAGTGAAGTGTAAACTCCATAGTGAGGCCATACACTCCTTAGATGCAACCTTTAGCACTTCTAACACTTGAAACAAAGTGTTTTCTTACATTAAAGTGCCTTTACTCACTTAATTAGTGATTACACAACTAATTAGATACTTTATACATCACTACATGTTACATAGGATCCGTGTGTGTGTTCAAGTCCTCACTTGACACCTAGCATCCTACCCGGCGTTTCCATCCACTTCACTCACTACAGGTGAGTTCATACCCTAAATGAACCTTTTTAAATGTTTTTAACTGTTTTATGGGGGGGAATACAAGTTGAACCAAATAAGTTATAGTAACAATCGCATGTGAATTATGACTTGCAACCAAAAGGATTTTCTACACTATTAACTGTTTTTACCACCAAAAAGGGGTTTTCTATATTTCAACTATATTGCCAATTAAACTGTTTTCAAATGCTTACCAAATTCATTTTCGTGTTAAATCACTATAAAACTTTTTTCCAAAATTCGTTTAAACAAATTTTTATTCTCAAACCATATCTACACCAATATATTTATATAAGTAAGACTTGAAGGACTTAGGACTAATAGCTCACCTTATTTCATGTTCTTGTTTGATTGTGGGCTTAGGGTATTTTGTTATTAGTCCGACTCTCGTTGAATTCTTAGTTATATATCTTATATATTTGTGTCAGATATAAAAGCTTTCATATCAGTTCAATGCCTTTGAATATCAAGGACATACAACCAACATTACTATTTAACTATAATAGGTATAGTTAAGGATTACTACTCAGTGCTGCTATTGCCATGACAACTACCAGAGTCAGTTCAGTTGTGAGTCAATATATGCTATGTACTATACAAAGAGAACATTACATACTATACAAAGAGAACACTATATGCTATACAAAGAGAACACTATATGCTATACAAAGAGAACAATACATACTATACAAGAGAACTTACTAAAATAGAATGTGGCATACTATTTCTCGATACGACACATCTTTGTGCTATCACCGCGTAACCAGAGTCTCCTGGAGGGAGAGCGGGCATTATGTGTATAGATCTATACGGGACAGACACTCCCACATCCCGACTGCTAGCTACAGTCCGAGCCGCCTAGGGCTAGGGGTGACAAAATGTCACATCACTACATATGACTCGGAGGGTCAAAGGGATTCGATCGTCAATCAGCATGGTTACGTACGAGTTCACATTCAAACCTTTAATTAATACTTTAAGAATTAAAGGCAACAGACTCCTTGAGGATATTGTACATTTAATACTACCTGGAGCCTGCATTTCATTACATATGGCCGACAGTGATACTGTTGGGGTAAAACATTTTTTTTTCTCATTACTATACATGAATAAAGTCTAAAACTATATTTTCAAACTAACAAGTACTGGGAAAACTTGTACATTATCAAAGGAACAAACAAACCATCGGGTCTTGGTGAAGACTACTTTTTCTGGAAAACATAGGGTTTTCTAGGGCTCATACCATTTTCAAACACCGAAACTTTCTTTTACAATGTATAATTGTGAATATTTCTATACAGGAAATGACACTAAATACTTATGAACTCACCAGCTTTATGCTGATCAACGTTTTCAAAATAACTTGTATTCTCAGGTCATCAGTAGACAAGTACGGATGCAGCTTTTGAGAAGACGGAGCACCTATAAGACTCCACTTTATTTTGATTGTATTTTTGGTGTCTAACATTTGTACTGAACACGTTTGTATTACAATTATTATTATCTTAATGCAATGGATGTTGTTGCTTGTCTTTACTATTATGCTTTGTTATGATACTGTACATGACGTCCTCCACCCCAGAACGTATTCCGCCGTTCTCGGTTTTGGGGTGTGACATTTTTAGTGCAAAAACTACGACTCCCAATTCAAGATCATAGGTAGTGTAATTATTGTCATACACCTTAAGTTGTCGTGATGCGTAGGCGATAACTTTTCCTCTTTGCATCAACACACATCCCAATCCTTGATTTGATGCGTCGTAGTATACGACGAAATCTTCTGTCCCATTTGGAAGGGATATGATTGGTGTACTACACAACATTTGCTTTAGTCTCTGAAAAGAAGCTTCTTGTTTGTGTTCCCAGTTGAACATCATATCCTTTTGGGTTAGTGTTGTAAGTGGCTTGGCTATTTTGGAGGAATTATCTATAAATTTTCGGAAATAGCCAGCAAATCCTAAGAATTGACGCACTTCTATTGGCGTCTTCGGTGCTTCCCAATTCTTGAATGCTTCAACTTTGGAGGGTTCGACATGAATCCCTTTTTTTGCTAAATACATGACCTAAAATTTGTACTTCTCGAATCCAAAATTTACATTCGGAGAATTTTGCGTACAACTTTTCTTTTCTTAGTAGTTCCAAGATTGTTTGAAAGTGTTAACTATGTTCTTCCTTGGTTCGTGAATATATCAGTATATCATCGATAACTACTATCATGAATTTATCCAAGTATGGTTTGCAAACACTATTCATGAGGTCCATGAACATTTGTTGGAGCACTGGTCAATCCAAAGGCTTAACTAGGAACTCTTAATGACCATACCGAGTCTTAAATGTTGTTTTCGGAACATCGTCTTCTTGTACTCTAAGATCTATCTTGAATCTTCTAGAATCTTTAGGTGTTTTAGTCTATCAACTACCGTATCCAAGTTTAGTTGTGCATCGGTCTGACCATAATTAAACATAGGTGATCAGTCTACGTTTAGTTATGGTTCGTACCATATACAATAAAACTCAACTAAGGAGTTTGACCTAAAACCTTGCGTTGAATTCTTATCGAGGGTTTGGGTTTTCTATATTTTTGGGTTATATACATGTGTTCTCATCGCAGGACTGAGTTCATACATAACTCTATATCTTTATGTTTGTTGTATTCACGAGTATTATTAATTATTGTTTGTTACTTCAGGTCTAGCTGATAAGGCACCGGTGGGCAGGATCATTTTAGCATATAGCCGTTCTGAAATCCAGCAACCCAACGCGACATGTCTATCCTGTCACCGCTCCCGTAAGTAGTCCTTCAGTAGAATATTTAATAATACTTTATATTGTAGGCTAAGGGATATACCTAAACCTAACAGAGTAAGCCCTAAACTATAGTCGTGCTTTCCTAAGAAAGTACTAATTCATTATAGTTAATAGCTCTGATACCAATCTGTCACACCCCGGCCGTCGGCGGAAACACCGGGCGGTGTAATGTCATTTCTCGTATCATAGTTATCAACTTCCTGAAAACACATGCATTTAAAAATACGTCAACATAAAGTTGGTGAGTTCACTGGTTTTGACTCCATAAAATAATACATTTTCCAAGTTCAAAAGTATAGTTTTGAAAGTATCATTTTGACTCTCCAACGTTTAGTATATATATCCTAGGTATAAATTTTTACTACCAAATAAGTAGTTTACCTATAAGTCTCATATACTATAAATATAAGTGTTTGTAATTCCATACAAACGAAAGTTACTACGTATAAATCTTATTTCAATTCTATACGAGTAAAACCGCTACGTATAAATCTATTTCAATTGTATACGAGTATGTGTATTAGTTATAACTATCTACTTAATATACAAGTAGTACCTAGGGTATAAGTAGGGGGAAACTTATACTTAACATTAATACTTGTATACGACAAAGTATAATGATTCTAACAAGTTGCTACCATGAGTCTGTAACCGCTGCTTGACAACAAAACCTCTGACAAAACACACTCATGATTTACCATGAGAAACAATACACTCATGATTTACCATGAGATACAATACCGCGCGCTTCATCGACGCCGGAACAATAACAAATAAAAGGAACGAATCGTCACTCGCTTGTCTTGGGTTGTAATTAACAACCACGAGTGGGGTTGTCAACCCGTATCTTATTCATACACGACTTCCTCGCTCACACAGGATTAATGGTTACAGGTCAGAGGACTTCCACTAAGATCCCCAATCTTAGTTGATGAGTGAGGTAGCTCATGTAGACTTTGACGGCGTTCTATAGTCCTAACAACAAAAGCATTTTGATGTCTAAAACCCTAAGTTACTAGACTATGCTTTTAAACAGTACTCCTAACTTCATAACATTTAGGCAATATAACAGCTATAACTTGAGGTAAAACCAGGTTTTATCTTAACATAAAACCAATAACAACAACATATAACATACATGGTTTTATCTTGACATAAAACCAATAACAACGACATATAACATACCTAGTTTTATCTTGACATAAAACCAACAATAACAACATACTTATCAATTACATATAGAACTTCCGAGTATAACTCTGGAACTATATCGCACGCAAAATATATATAGAATCCTAAGAATAACTCAAGATCTACATTAGTATAATAACATGCTAACAAGTTGATAATAGTTGTATTTATTCAAAATATTATATTTAGAACAACTATATCCCGGTTATTATAACTATCTACGTTGATACTAATATACTATCATAAAGACATAATAATAACGTATATACAATATTTAGCATGTGTTTTCCCCCGAAATATTAGAAAGTGGGGCCGTGAAACTCACCCTAGTAGCGTGATCTATAGAATCTAAACGGACAGAAGCTCGTCGTTGTCAGGCTCGGGAAGGGAAACGACCTTCGGAAACGAGATAGAATGAAAGGAAAATGTGTAAGGAATGAATGAGCTTTGATCGCTATTGATAGGCTGTTTTGGGCCTTTTCACGTCGTGGCATACCTTGGGTCACGTCCTGAACATCCATGAGTTAACACATGTTTTCTAGGCCCGATTAGTGTCCCGGACATGTTTCACGTCGTGAACTTCATTTTCATGTCGTGACTTAAGGCGGCTAGGGTTTCTGCCACGTGTCATGTCCTTAGACAGCTGCATATTCGGAAGGTCATAACTTTTGCATACGAACTCCATTTTTGACGTTCTTTATATGCACGTGTAGCTAATTCTGAGTACTACGACTTTCTTTTAGACTCCAATAGCTAATTCTAAGTCTATTTTAAATTCCTATTATTATAGAGATTTTATAGTGTTCGGTTTATCATAACTTCTTCACGCAAAGTTAGATTTAGACGTTCTCTATATTTTTGGAATCGTATGGACGTATACTTTGAGTTGTATCATAAAAGTTCATACTTGTATTAGACATTATCACGAATTACATAGTAAGTTTGTCACTTTACTAGTTTAAGAAAGTCACATTACATGATTGACATAATCACATGTGATTGTTATTAACCTAATTTTGACGGGTGTTACAATTACTTCCGATGAACACGAGTACAAGAACGATAGTAGAAAGGGTGAACTCTTACTATCTACTCAATGCTCAGCCCCTATTTATAGGAAACAGGAAGTACAAAAAAATACTAAGGCTTAGACGTTAAGCTTCGTACAAAAGACACCTTAGCAAAATACTTAACAAAACATACGAAGAGTACAATTAAATAGACTTCGACTGAATACAACATATTTCGACCCTACAATTCACTGGCTGGAGCCTTCGGTTTCGTTTGATGTAGACAAGTGTACGGAATCTCAGCTTGATTTTCCTATAACTCCCAGGGCATTTCTGTTTCGATTCTTTGAGAAGATTGAGAAGGCACCACTCTCAGACTATGATGTTAATCATAAGCTCTTCTTTTTCTATCTTAAATATGTCAAGCCTCAATTCAAGACTTGGATTTCGCAGAAGATTGTTGCTTTGAAGGTTTATGCACCTATTCCGAGAAAAGACTTCATAAACATTAAGTTTAAAGGATTCCGAGGAGCAAGTCATACCGAAGATGAAATCACTCTGGCAGACCTTCCATGCATGAATCTATATGACTGGATTTCATTGTTCTTGATTGTTTCAAAAGATGAAAAGACTTATGAGCTTATCGTTGCACACCTGAAGAGGATGCTTATTTTCTATATTCATGAACTTGCCAAAATGGATGTAGAAATAACGTCTGTTCTGAAGAAAAGGTCGGTTCTGAAGCCTGAAGAGGAACCGAAGGACCTCCTTAAGCTAAAGCTGGGTAAAATTTGAAAGGAAAATTGGTGTGTGGTGTACCAACGGAAGGAAGGTCAGAAAGTTCTAAGAAGCATGTTTTTCTTGAGAGACAAACACTTATACTCCACCGCTGCTCTGAACTCTATTCTTGGATTGACTGAAGCTTGTAAAGCCAACACCGCTACTGATTAGGAATGTTTCTCAGACATGATAAAGTGGTACCTCGTTGTCAGAAACACCCTTTAGAATTTGATGCCGAAATTATTCAAGGTGCATAAAAGACAACAATCATGTTCTCCTTCGGTATTTGACACAAAGGGGGAGACTGTTGGGTTTAAACGTATTTTTTCAAATGTGTATGCTAGAATAGTCTTATTTACGGGTTTGAGCATTTCCATTCATAGTTTTGCTTTCTAGAGTTAGCCTATTTATTGTGCATGCATGTATCAGTTAGGGCTAACGTTTTGATCGTCCTACCAATCTCTCACAGAGAAGTTCTTTCTTTGAACTCTTCTAGACCTATTCTAATCAAAGCATACAACACTATTTTGATCTTTGTTCTTGTCATTCAATTTTCACTATTTAATATAGAATCCATCGATCATAATTATTGTTCTCACAGATTTTATTTGGATTTAGTATTTCAATATTGGAACATTAAGACAAGAACTATTATATCGTTTTGATATATTAGGATATGATCTTCATAAATATATTTGTTGTGTTCTATATTAACATGTTTAATCCAGGAATAATGTAATTATTCTAAAAGTTCATAGTTAATTATAATTTGGAGTAATTATTAAGTAATACTAATATAAATTGGACTAACCCCCATCAAGATCATGTCATGGATCGATATCATGAGTCATATTTGATAAAAAAAGTACTATCTTTATATCCTTACTACCTAAGATACATAGTCGGACTTAAGTGTAAGGGGTTTTATACTTTGATGTGGTAAAATACATAAATAGGCAGTTGTAAAGGGCATTATTAGGTTTGGTATGAACTATATAATATGCTTATGTTGTAAAAATGGGAGGCAATGCCTTACTTAAATCAGTAGATTTGACTTGTAAAAATGGGAGGCAATGCCTTACTTAAATCAAAAGTACACATAGGCATAGCTCGTATGATACTTGTTGGTTTTCCTTTGTTAGACCATGCTTGTCATGAGAGGCAATGCCTTACTTAAATCAGTAGATTTGACTTGGTAGTTATGGATTAGTATATAAAGTGAAGAGATGACTAATAAGTAGCTCATTTTTACTTATATATTCTCTTCCTTTTTCTCTCCTACAAATAAGTGGGTTTTAAGCATATTTTCCTCTCCATCTCTACCAATTTGTTGTCTAGTTTTGGGTGATTTAATTGCTTCTCCTTAATACTTATTTGGTATATGTCTTTAAGGCTTAAGAACAACTTATATATATATATATATATATATATAAAAGAAGGACTAGCATCCAAATGAAGTTGAAGAATTGTTGGTGTTTCTAACTAAGATGGAGTTCTACACCTACATTCTTCATAAGCTTCCAACCTCCCAAGATGATCAAAGTGTTCAAAGGTTGTAGCTCTTTTCAACCTATGGTTAATTTAATATTTCCATTCTTTGGAAAATGATCCTTGGTGGGTATACAATGTTTTAAGTTTATTCACGATTTTAAAGGTTACGTTGGCCTTTTAACCGTTATTGTGAAAACGATTTTAAATAAAAAAACCCAATACTTAAGGAATTTGGACACTTCCATAGGTTTCCTATATTGTGCCATATGTTCTTAAGGATCAATGGTTCCATTATATATCTTCATGTTATTTGTTTGTAACCACTTAAGAACATCAATGTCACATGCAGGAGAAGTTGATCTTCAAACCATGTGACTAAAGGGAGAAGCTTCTGGACTAGGTTGGATTGTAAGCGAGACACTTGAAATCATATCTCTCAACTATCCAAGTTCTTTCACCATGACTGAACTCATTCCAATATCTTCTCCATATGGAGGAATAGTGAAGATTCCTCCAAGATATTGGGAGACATTAAATATTGTGCTAGGAATAGCACCATCTATCACAATCAGGGTCTTCATTGGGATGATGTCTCCTATATAACATTTCGAAGATATCTCATTTCAATGTTCAAGATCCTATCTTGCAAAGATGAAGATAGAGTATGTCTATTTCTTCTTGTATCTGAGCTTAGTTTCTCTATTTGTTCGAACACCATTGTGTTAGTTTCCCTTTGTTCATGTATATATTGCTCCATTTTGGGCATCATCGAGATGATCTTTGTGTTCGATATCAAAATAGGTGCTCTCTGTGTCATCCCACTTCCTTGAGTTAAGGGTGGAGTAGTTAAATATTTAATCGTAGTCTTTCTTGTAGAATCATGATTTTTCTTTGAAGGGTTAATAGAACGTGGAAGAGGGAGGTTTAAACCAGCAGAGATAGACGAAGTAGTGCTAGATGTGGATTTTGGTAAAGACGACATATTTTTGTAAATATTTAAGTAATGGAAAGTCGAAGAAAGCTTTTGAACAATCATAAGAATAAATTATTTCTAAATAATAACACCAATTTTCCCATTGATAGCGCCAATTGTTTTGGTCAAAAATCAAATCAATATATTTGTAACCAAATTATTAAGTGTGGTATGATGTTTTATATAGAAGTTTTAGAAAAAGATTTCTATGTCCATGAAGATGTTGAAAGATGTTAAAGATCTTGAGAGTAAAATTAAAAAGCTAGTGCTTATTAGAAAGGTTTAAGTAAAAAGAACATTCTCAATTTTTAATAAATCTAAGATGTAGAAAAAATATGTTTGAAAGATGCGACAAAAATAATGGTAATATTGTAAATATACAAATATGCCAAAACGCCTTAAGGTGCTCAAAAAGTTAAAATGATATAAAATATTTTAGTACAATTATAATGTAATAAAGATGTATGCAAGTATAAAAATGTTTTAATAAGGCGTATAAGTGATGCAAATAGTGAACTAATGTGAATGTAAATACAAGAACACAGGATATACCAGCAAAGCCCTCAATCCTTTACGTTCTCCGACAATAAAAATTAGGTCACTAAGTTCACTTTGCATCTTGAACTTTTATTAGTTATCAACAACAAAATGAAAAGTATAAGTTGTATGTATGGAGGGTTATGGAGAGCTAGAAAGAGTAAGTGAGTGAGCGTGTTTGTGTGTGAGGATAAGCATGCTTGTCTTTTATAAATGAATATATAACTAACTATGCTAAAAATTCAGGATCTTCCTCTATTCCTACTCGACAGACTCAACATATATTCTCGTGAACCACATGTATGATTGACTTAGTCTTAAGTTTAATATATATCATTATAATCCTGCATGGAGAAATACAAAAGATATGATGGCATATCCAAATGGTGGTTTGTGCACGATCTTGGGCATTCAACATATTAGAAGAGCCAATATATATATATATATATATAGGGTAAAGTGAATATACCTAACAACCTTATATAAGCTTAGGTACCTAACATCATCATACTGCGTCATTTTGCATTATATTTTCATGGCAATCGACCAAGGTTCTTAAACTTCATCCCTAAGCTTGATTTACTTCAAAAATTTTGGACATTCACCATTATATTCCTCCTACATCATTTCATTTGTAGCAGTAGTATATGAAGCCCATCATGAGGTATTCGACAGAAAGAAGTGATGTAAAAGGAAGATAATATTGAAAGTCCAAAGATTTTGGATGTAATCAAGTTACGAGGTTGAAGTTTAAGAACTTTAGGGCAATTAAAATTTAAATATGACACAAACCGATGTAGTATTATGGAGTTAGGTATCTAAGCTTATATAAGATTGTTAGGTATATTCACTTTACCCATATATATATATATATATATATATATATATATATATATATATATATATATATATATATATATATATATATATATATATATATATATATATATATACACACAATATGAGGTTTTCATGGATTGACCCCTACACTGGAGGATACCATAAATCAGGTTTGTTGGTGTTGTTTCCAGCAATCGATATTTGAGAAAGGGAAAGAGTTACCAGGTATGAACATGTTGCGAAGGTCGATGCACGTCGTAGTAGAGATGAAGGGTTGGGTGGGTGAGTGCAACACATATCTATTAAATATATTTTTAATAAGTTAATAAAACAGTCGAAATAATTGATAAGGGTATATTGGTTTTTTTAAATTGATTAGGGACCTACTACGCAATAAAAACAAACCTTAAAAACAATGTTAATGCCCATATGAAAAAAGAGTTCTACATTTTGTTTTTAGAAAAATAATTCAATATCTAATCGTTGGAATATTTTAGTTTCCGAAAATTACCTATTTAATGACAAACGCTTATTAATCACATGATTTATTCAACGAACCTGAACTGTTACGAAAAAGTTACAAATAAAATATAATAGAACTGACATTATATTAAATTTCTTAAAAAAAATTATATACTGTTTCTTGTTTAACATAAAAAATTATTTTTTTTTCTTTATTGTTGTATCTGCAGAAAAAAAAACATTTCAAAACTATAATTTTTAATATCTTATTTGCGATCTACTATATCTCAATACAGAGTAAATGTTTCGGTTTTGATTTTACAACCAAGTTTCTTAAAATCATAAATTATGAGAGTATAAAAGATGAACTTGTTTACATAAACTTCATAAGATCAACGTATAGAAAATCATAATGCGTTGCTTTTTTTTTTTTTTTTTTTTCTTTTTTGGAGCGTTGCATTTAGTAGTTTGAATCTATTACTTATTAGTAAAACTATTATACGATGCTTTGTAAGGAATCTACGAGATATTTATTATCAATTTTATGTTTTAAATTTTGAAAATACAGAATTTGCTTAATAACATTACAAGAAAAACAATTATAGTGTTTCAATTTGAATTTTACAGAACGCCTTAGAAATGTTAGGATCGGGTATATATATCAGACTTCGAAATTTCTTTATATAACATCCTACCAATAACACGTTTACAAATGGCAGTTTTGTTAATGTCCTTTACCCTAAATTAATATATTTACGCCATAACAAAATAAATTGTTTTGTAGTCAAGCTAGTTATAACTTATAATTTTATAAAACTATAAAAATAACCTACCATATATTATTTTTATGATATAATAGTTTATAAGCAAATTTGAGATAATTTATTAATAACCTAACTTAAGACCTAGTTTAGCAAACATGACCAAATATTTAAAAAAAAAAAAATTGCCCAAACTATTATTTTTTTCAAAACCGTTTTAACCTAGCAAATCAACCGAGTTGGATCCGGATCACAAACCATCGTAGAGAATAGAGACTAGAGGGATGTAGACGCATCGACGCTCCTATTTTGAAGGTTATATTTTATTAAGTCAACGTCCAACTAGCAGGTAATTCAGACGCAATTGAATTAAATAAAGGGTTGACAAATTAGTAACACCCCGAGGTTCCATTTGCAATTTCCTATGGGGTCATCCTCTCTTTCCTATATTTCAACAATATATATATATATATATATATATATATATATATATATATATATATATATATATATATATATATATATATATATATATATATATATATATATAGAGGTTTAGGTTATAATGTGGATGGTATATATTGTGTGGATGTAGGGATAAATATAAATCTATAATTTAAGCTATATTTAAGGAAGTAGTTTGTATTTTTAATCAAAATAAAAAATACAAAAATACAATTCTATATAAACAAATATGGTTAGTAACGGTAGAAATGTAAAATACTATTCTAATTAAATGCTTTCTAAAAACAAAAAAGAAACTACAATCTTAATTAGCGTAAAAGCACATATTTCATTTATATTTCATTCATATCCATGCAAGGAATGTGGCTTATTCTCGGCAAAACAATGAGATTTCTCCAAATTATCGCATACGACCAAGTCTTCCAAATCAGAATTTTAAAATGCTTCTCATCTTCAACAATCAAAGATAATACAACAAGCACAAGAAGACTTTAATGAAGGGTAATGTATGAAGAACATAGTATTCTTAAAACAATAGAATAACGGCATTCAAGTTCATACGATGTTCATATTTTTTATTATTTTTAAAGAATATAGTTAATGTGAAACGTGGATTTAGAATTCTGTAAGAATTGAGTTTCTGTTGGAAGGAAAATCTTAAAGAATGTTGATTCATGCCGGTATATTCTGAAAGAATGGAATTTTAATTAATTCTTGATATTGAGGTTTTATTTGTATAAATTTGTGCTTTTTTATTGAGTGAGTGAACGAATAGCAGTTTTCTTTTTTAAAGAACTACGATTATAGGATGAAGATGAATGTTGATCATTTCTAGTGGTTGGTCGATGAAGATAGATTAGGTGTAAATTAAAATTGATTTTCTATTTAAAGGTTATTAATTAATTTAACAATTTACCATGAATGAAAAAAATAATTACTAATATACATTTATCAATGTTTTTGAATTGCTTGGTGTAGAATGATCCCTACATCCATACGATAAATGTGGATCCACATTTGAACCTATCTCTCTCTCTCTCTATATATATATATATATATATATATATATATATATATATATATATATATATATATATATATATACACACACACACACACACACACACACGAAAATATAAATATTTTATGAAAATTGTAAAACATATTTTATCTTATAAAAATCAAATACATGTATTTTAGAAATTAAATTTATTAGCAATAAATTAAAGATGATAAGTTTACATTGAAGGGTGTTATGGTAATATAGATTTAAAAGTGGTTTAAACAACCATTTTTTTTCCACTTCTTTAACCACTTTTAAATTCAAATTTTCATAATAAAAATGTCAAAAAAAGCATGTTTTGCTAATATGAAACAATTTCTCATGTATCATCGATTTTAACCAAACACGGAAGTTAAGGGGGCATTTCAGTAAAGCTGAAATTAATAAACGATCACGGTGAATTAACGTCGTCTGTGTTCAACACTATCATCTCACTGGAATCGATTTTACCCTCTCACTGAAAGCGATATTTTACTTCACCGACGAACATCGATTTCAACTCATCGTCGACAAGGATTCAGTCCATATCAACTGTGAATCTTGCCGGAAAATTCGTAAAAATGATTCTAGAAGGTATATTTGATTGCTATTCATTTCTGATTATCTCATTTAAATCATTTTAAACATGAAATTTTCTGATTATGAATTTCAAAACCTAAACTCTAAATTATTTGTTATTTGTTTTAGCATCGTATACCAGAAATGTATCTGGGAGAGCTTATGTAGTTATTGCACTTAGACCAATACCTTTAACCAATAACGGTTGAAGTTAAGTTCCCTTGCTTAAACATATGTTTTTATAGGATTTTTAGTTTTGATAGAAAAAGAAAAAAAAATAGAAAAAAGAAAAATTTTTTGCAAAAGTTGAAAGAATAAGAGTCTACAAAGCTATGAAGATCAAGAAATATCATGAAGAAAAGATCCAAATTATTGATGACTCAAGAAAAGAAGAAAATTTACATGTTATTTATTGTATTTTTATTTTATAGGTTATTTTTCCATATGTATGCTTGGGGATTTATCCAAAAATACCTTCAGGTTAAGAAAGTTTTATGGGAATGGATTTGGAGGTGTGACAACCCAAAAAATTTTGAACTTGTAAAGTGAACCGAATCAACCAAAAGTCAGACTTAATTCTATTGCCTTTTAGCCTTGTTAGGGGTCATTCTAATGAGCTCTAAGCCTAGTACACTCAAGGGTTGTGTAATGACGTAAGTTTTCAAAACAATTTTTTTCATCATTTTTTTAAAAAACCTGCTTTCATTCATAAAATATCAGAGAAATCCAATGTATCACATGTAATCATAATACAAATCCCAAGATCTCCAAATACATAATCCTCTCAATGTGTACGAATCATGCCGGCACCTTCCCACGGTCCTCGCTAGTACCTGAAACACATATCACCACAACTGTAAGCATAAATGCTTAGTGAGTTCCCCAAAATACCACATACAACACATACGCCACTCGAGGCTACAGTACGACCCTCCGGTCGATGTGTCTCAGCGGGACCCTCCAGTCCCGTAGCTCGTTGGACCCTCTGGTCCTGTCATAGCTCGTCGGACCCTTCGGTCCAGTCTATATCGTTGGACCCTTCGGTCCGGTCTATATCGTTGGGCCCTCCGGCCCGGTCTGTTCAACACATAACATACATATAACACAATGCACATAATCTCATATATACACATAGCATACAAGACCCTCTGGTCTACACATAAATACCACTCTAGGTAATGTATAGTGAGAAGACTCACCTCGTATGATGTCTAGTAACTCACGTGCTCGAAAATCCTGAATCTCGAAATAACGACCTAGCCCCGCCTAATCACATAAAGTAATTATTTCAAATCATTAATGACTCTCAAGGCTAGACTAAATCCCTTTCTACAATCCCACAGAAGGGTAAAAGACCATTTTACCCCTCCCTGCCCCAAAAGTCCACGTGTTGACCAAAACCCTAAAAGTCAACGAAAGTCAACAGCAACCAGTACGCGGGGCGTACCAGCTCTTGTACGCGGGGCGTACTCCAACGATCCAGAATCGGGGTCTCGGACCCTTACGCTGCGCGTACTGAGAGTTACGCCCAGCGTAAGTCTCAGTTTCAGCCATTCATGGATTTTAGTCTTAAACGGTTAAGACACTTCTTCAACTTCCAGATCTGACTCTCCTTAAGCCTCTTATCCCATAAAGTCGAAACCTTTAAGCCTTTGCATGGCTGTAAAGGTCCCTACACCCTCTAACACCTTTCCTTTCTCCTCCAAAGGTCTAAATCTAATGCATGACTCAATATTTACGCCCAAGATTGCATTTTTATGAACATACAATTCATCTAGTCCTGAAATATGATAGATCTAGGCCAATGGAGACCATTTGCTCATAAAGTCTCCATCTTGGGACCAAAAACCCTAGAAATTGGTCCAAGAAGCACACAACACAAAAGACAAGGCACGTTTTGAGCTTTTTACCTCAGGAAGAAGCTCCAACCTCTGAAAAGCTCGGATCTACTCTTTCCCACAAACTTCTAGCTTCCAAAATGGCCTCTTCTTCTCTTCCACCACCTTGAAATGACACTTAGAAGCTTAGAACACCCACACACTAGCTAGAAACGAAGGAGGACTCTCTTTTAGGGTGTCACTCACTGAAATGGAGGCTGAGGTCAAGGCCATAACATTCCTTTTATAGTGCTCAAGTCATATTAGGGTTTTTGCATCTGGCCCGGTTACGCCCGACGTAACCTTGGTATGCCCAGCGTACCTTTAAGGGTCCGCGTCCATTTCAAGCGCATGAGTACGCACAGCGTACTCTTCAGTACGCCCAGCGTACTCATTTGCCATAACTTTCCTTTTAAGGGCTAAACTTGACAACTTGGAAAAGAAGAAGGGTTAAATAGATGTACCTGAATTTCGGGATGTTACATTTCTCCCCCACTAGAACTAGACTCCGCCCTCGAAGTCTCATGCTGAAAACAACTCCGGATGCTACTCCCGCATCTCTGACTCTGTTTCCCAAGTCAGCTCCGACCCTCTCCGATGTTGCCACTGAAGCTGAACCAGGGGCACCTCCTTGTTCCTCAAAACCTTGACCTTTTGATCCACAATCGCGATTGGCCTCTCAACATAATTCAGGCTCGCATCCACTTGAATATCCTCCAGTGGTACCACCGCCGACTTGTCGGCTATACACTTCCTCAACTGAGACACGTGGAAGGTATCATGAATCTGGCTCAGCTCCTCAGGTAGCTCCAACCGATATGCTACCTTTCCCACCCTTGCGGTCACCCTGAACGGACCGATCTACTGGGGCCCCAGCTTTCCCCACTTCCTGAATCGGATCACTCCTTTCCACGGAGATACTTTCAGGAGTACAAAGTCTCCTACCTGGAACTCAAGGTCGGATCGTCGTCTATCCGCATAACTCTTCTGACGACTCTGGGCCGTCAGCAACCTCTGTCTAACCTACTGTATCTGCTCTGTCGTGTGCAGCACTATCTCAGTGCTACCCATCACACGATGTCCTACCTCTCCCCAGCAAATGGGAGTCCGACACCTCCTCCCATACAAGAACTCGAAGGGAGGCATACCAATGCTAGAATGGTGGCTGTTGTTGTAGGAAAACTCAGCCAATGGCAAGTACGTGTCCTAACTTCCTCCGAAGTCCAACACACATGCTCGAAGCATGTCCTCGAGCGTCTGAATCGTCCGCTCACTCCGTCCGTCCGTCTGGAGGTGGTAGGCGGTGCTGAAATGCAACCTCGTGCCCAACTCCTTGTGGAATTTCTTCCAGAACCTGGAAGTGAAACCTACATCTTGATCTGACACAATCGAGATCGGCACCCCATGCCGCGATACCACCTCCCTCACATACAACTCGGCCAACCTCTCAGCAGAAGAGCCCTCACTGATAGCAAGAAAATGCGCTCTCTTTGTCAGCCGGTCGACGATCACCCAAATTGCATCAACACCCCTCACGGTCCTCGGCAATTTGGTGATGAAATCCATGGAAATCTGTTCCCACTTCCACTGGGGAAGCTTAAGCGGCTGCAACTTGCCATGCGGACGCTGGTGCTCGGCCTTAAACTGGCGACAGGTCAAGCACCTCTCGACAAACCACGCGACATCCCTCTTCATACAGGGCCACCAATAATCTTTCTTCAGGTCCAAATACATCTTCGTAGCCCCGGGATGGATCGAGAACCTCGATCTATGAGCCTCCTCCATCAGAATGGTACGTGCCCCACCTGCATATGGCACCCAAATCCGACCTTGAAAGGTCATCAGCTCTCGACTATCAGTAACGAACTCGGACACCTGCCCGATCACCCGCTCCCTCTTGTGGTTCTCCGGTATCACGGCCTCTGCCTGGGCCTCCCGAATGGTGTCCCCCGAATGGTGTCCAACATCGGAGTCATCATTGTCAATCTCAAGCAAACATCTCGTATCGGGGCGCTCTCCGCCCTACGGCTCAGAGCATCAGCTACCACATTAGCCTTGCCCGGGTGGTACATGATCTCACAATCGTAATCCTTTACCACGTCTAACCGTCTCCTGTGGCACATATTCAGGTTGGGCTGATCCATCAAATACTTCAAGCTCTTGTGGTCCGTGTATATAGTACACCGAACCCCATACAGATAGTGACGCCAGATCTTGAGGGCGAACACCACTGCCCCCAGCTCCAGATCATGGGTGGGATATCTCGTCTCATGAGGCTTCAGCTGCCTCGATGCGTACGCTATCACATGTCCTCTCTGCATAAATACTGCACCCAACCCTGATATCGACGCGTCACAATACACCACAAAATCATCCATCCCTTCCGGGAGGGCTAACACCGGGGCTTCGCATAATCTTTGGCGAAGTGTCTCAAATGAGGTCTGCTGCTCCGGACCCCATGAAAAAGTAACGCCCTTCCGGGTCAACCTGGTTAGAGGCACGGCGATCTTGGAGAAATCTTTAATAAATCTCCTATAGTAGCCGGCCAACCCCAGAAAACTCCTGATCTCGGTGGGGGTTCTCGGCACCTCCCAACTCATCACCGCCTCAATCTTGGCCGGATCGACCAATATCCCATTCTGATTAACGAGATGTCCCAGGAACTGGACCTCTCGTAACCAGAAATCACACTTGGAGAATTTGGCATAAAGCCTCTCCGTCCTCAATACCCCGAGAATCTCTCTCAGATGCTCCTCGTGCTGCTCTCTAGATCTTGAATACACCAGTATATCGTCAATGAACACGATCACCGAACGATCCAACATCGGTCTACACACCCTATTCATGAGATCCATGAACGCTGCTGGTGCATTGGTGAGCCCGAAAGGCATCACCACGAACTCGTAATGCCCATAACAAGTCTTGAACGTCGTCTTCTGGATATCCTCATCGCGCACTCTCATCTGATGATATCCAGACCTCAGATCAATCTTGGAGAACCAAGATGCTCCCTACAACTGATAGAACAAATCCTCGATCCTCGGTAATGGGTAATGGTTCTTGACCGTCAACTTATTCAACTCCCGGTAATCAATGCACATCCGGTGTGAACCATCCTTTTTCTTGACAAAAAGGATCGGCGCACCCCATGGCGAGCTACTCGGTCGAATAAACCCCTTCTCCAACAGCTCCTCAAGCTGCGAGGATAACTCCTGCATCTCTGGCGGCGCAAGGCGATAGGGCGCCTTGGCGATAGGCGCTGCTCCCGGAACCAAATCGATGCGAAACTCCGCGTGCCTCTCGGGAGGCACACCCGGCAACTCATCGGGGAAAACGTCCGGGAACTCACATACTATTGACACATCATCAACAGAACTAGGTCTCCCCGCTGCTACTCGTGTATCCATCACATAGGCCACAAGCCCACTATAGCCCTGCTGTAGACTCTGCCTCGCTCTAGCAGCCGAACAGAATGCTGACCCTGAACGGGTACCCTCGCCGTACACCGTAAGAACTCCCCCACTAGGGTCTCGTATCGTCACCAACTGTCGCTCGCAGTCTATAACTGCCCCAAAACGGCTAAACCAATCCATACCCACCATAACACATACGTCCCCCATCGCAATCGGGACCAGATCAATCGGAAACTCAACCCTGAAGATCTCGAGTACACATCCCCGAATTACATCCGTAGCATATACCGTTCGCTCGTCAGCTATGGAGACTCGTAGAGGTCGAATCAACGCCTCTCGCTGGATACTGATGTGCTGACTAAACGCTATCGACACAAAAGACCGACTCGCATCCGAGTCAAATAACACCAAGGCAGGTACAGAACTCACAAGAAAAGTACCTACACATATCATAATATAAGCACAATATCTCAAACTCAGCATAAATAAATGAAAGAACACATACCAGCCACGACATCGGGCGCTGCGCGGACCTCCTCTGCTGTCAACTGGAAAGCTCTCCCGCGAGCCCTCGGTGCCTCGGCCTTCACTGGCCGGGTCTCAGTAGCTCGAGCTGCTGGCGAAAGATCCCTGCGCTGATCCCTGCAGTAGCTGTGGGCACTCGGCCTTCCGATGGCCGGTCTGGTTGCAATGAAAGCAAACCGTGAACCCCTTGGGGCAATCCCTCGCATAGTGCCCCTCCTTCCCGCATTTGTAACACACCCCAGATCTGCACACTCCCTCGTGGCTCTTGCCGCACTTCCCGCAAGTGTGGCCCTTCGTACCCCCAGATCTAGAATCAGCGGGCTTTGCCCGCTTGGCTGCCGGCTGCGCCTGTGCCAGTCGCCTATCCCTCCTCTGAGACTCGGCCTCCTCCCTGACTTGAGTCTCCAGCTTGATCTCTCTCTTTCGGGCATTTGCCTGGAGCTCGGAAAATGTCCGGTACGACGAGTTCGCCACGAACTCACGGATATCCCTCCTCAGTATGCTCAAGTACCGGCTCATAAGTGCCTGCTCAGTCGACACGTGCTCAGGGCAAAACAACGCCCTCTCATGAAACATCCTCGTAATCACTGTCACAGACTCAGTTCCCTGCTTGAGGGACAAGAACTCATGGGCTAGACGTTCCCTCTCCACAGGGGGAACATACTCATCTCGAAACATCATGGTGAACCTCTCCCAGGTCACCACAGTCAGCTCTGCCGTAGTGAAGTCTGCCGTCACAAACTTCCACCAGCCCTTCGCTCCCAAGCGAAGCTGGTTCAGCGCAAACGGAACCCTCAGATGCTCTGGACACGAGCAGGTGTAGAAGCATCCCTCGATATCAGAAATCCACCTCATCGCAGCAATCGGGTCCTGCGTCCCATCAAACTCTGGTGGCTTCGTGTTGCTGAACTCTCGGTACAGCAACGAGTCACCTCCCTACGGCCTGGCAGCAGCAACAACTGTGGTGGCCGCAGCAACAACAATCTCAGTAAGAGCGGCATACCACTCATCAAAAGTCTCGATCAACGTGGTCTTGATAGACCCGAACATCTCTGGTATCTCAGCTCGAATGGCCGCAGCCACCTCCTCATGAATCAACCTACGAATCTCCTCATCACTGGTACCACTGGTACCACTGCCTCCGCGGTGGTGGTGCGTCCCAACCATGATGTCTCTGAAATACAACACAAAAGAAATCAGAGACTCGCTCAAGTATACTCGCACTCGATACTCAACCCTACTTGCTCTTTAGTACCCTAAGAATTCTTACTTAGAGTGCGCACTGCTCCGATGTTTTCAGTGGTACGTGCCCTATACTACCGTCCACACTGCATGAGTATTCACCCTAAGTCCTCCTCCTTGGATCCCAGATCACAAGTACTCTATATCTCACTGGCATAGGCTACCCTTCGGTAGACCTCTCATCAGCGCTTCCCTGCTACCTACTCACTCTCAAGCATCACATAGCAGCAAAAATCCTTCCTAGGCTAAGGCATCACAAAATTAGGCCACTCTAGTCCTAATATGAATACCTAGCCAACTCTAGCATGCATATCATATCATAACATATCTCATGACACATAATGTAAGGGTATTTTGGGAAATCACCGTTCGGGAGCTGGCTGATCGTACACACTGCTCCGTTCTGCTTTTCTCAAAATCTTTTACTCGTTTAGAAAAATTATTTATTTTATGAAAAACTTTCTCATTTCCTCAGTTTGAGTTCAGATTCATCCAAAGATGCACCCGAATCCCTCAAACCAAGGCTCTGATACCAACTTGTAACGACGTAAGTTTTCAAAACAATTTTTTTCATCATTTTTTTTAAAAAAAACCTGCTTTCATTCATAAAATATCAGAGTAATCCAATGTATCACATGTAATCATAATACAAATCCCAAGATCTCCAAATACATAATCCTCTCAATGTGTACGAATCATGTCGGCGCCTTCCCACGGTCCTCGCTAGTACCTGAAACACATATCACCACAACTGTAAGCATAAATGCTTAGTGAGTTCCCCAAAATACCACATACAACACATACGCCACTCGAGGCTACAGTACGACCCTCCGGTCGATGTGTCTCACGTAGCTCGTTGGACCCTCTGGTCCTGTCATAGCTCGTCGGACCCTTCGGTCCAGTATGTGTCATTGGACCCTTCGGTCCGGTCTATATTGTTGGGCCCTCCGGCCCGGTCTGTTCAACACATAGCATACATATAACACAATGCACATAATCTCATATATACACATAGCATACAAGACCCTCTGGTCTACACATAAATACCACTCTAGGTAATGTATAGTGAGAAGACTCACCTCGTATGATGTCTAGTAACTCACATGCTCGAAAATCCTGAATCTCGAAATAACGACCTAGCCCCGCCTAATCACATAAAGTAATTATTTCAAATCATTAATGGCTCTCAAGGCTAGACTAAATCCCTTTCTACAATCCCACAGAAGGGTAAAATACCATTTTACCCCTCCCTGCCCCAAAAGTCCACATGTTGACCAAAACCCTAAAAGTCAACAGCAAGTAGTACGCGGGGCGTACTCCAGCGATCTAGAATCGGGGTCTCGGAACCTTACGCTTCGCGTACTGAGAGTTACGCCCATCGTAAGTCTCAATTTCAGCCATTCATGGATTTTGGTCTTAAACGGTTAAGACACTTCTTCAACTTCCAGATCTGACTCTCCTCAAGCCCCTTATCCCATAAAGTCGGAACCTTTAAGCCTTTGCATGGCTGTAAAGGTCCCTATACCCTCTAACACCTTTCCTTTCTCCTCCAAAGGTCTAAATCTAATGCATGGCTCAATATTTACGCCCAAGATTGCATTTTTATGAACATACAACTCATCTAGTCCTGAAATATGATAGATTTAGGCCAATAGAGACCATTTGCTCATAAAGTCTCCATCCTGGGACCAAAAACCCTAGAAATTGGTCCAAGAAGCACACAACACAAAAGACAAGGCAAGTTTTGAGCTTTTTACCTCAGGAAGAAGCTCCAACCTCTGAAAAGCTCGGATCTACTCTTTCCCACAAAGTTCTAGCTTACAAAATGGCCTCTTCTTCTCTTCCACCACCTTGAAATGACACTTAGAAGCTTAGAACACCCACACACTAGCTAGAAACGAAGGAGGACTCTCTTTTAGGGTGTCACTCTCTGAAATGGAGGCTGAGGTCAAGGCCATATCATTCCTTTTATAGTGCTCAAGTCATATTAGGGTTTTTGCATCTGTCCCGGTTACGCCCGGCGTAACCTTGGTACGCCCAGCGTACCTTTAAGGGTCCGCGTCCATTTCAAGCGCATGAGTACGCGCAACGTACTCTTCAGTACGCCCAGCGTACTCATTTGCCATAACTTTACTTTTAAGGGCTAAACTTGACAACTTGGAAAAGAAGAAGGGTTAAATAGATGTACCTGAATTTCGGGATGTTACAGGTTGAGTGTTAGGGAGTATTAACTCGAGATCAGAAGGTTGCACCCGAACCAGAGAACCAAACACTTGAGGTTCACGGCCGCAAACCTAGTTCACGGCCGCAAACTCTCTCAAAATCTTTCAAGTATCATCCACCAAGAACTCTTATATCATCCCCAAAAAGGTTAGTAACACATCTATTATTGTCTATGCTTGAAACCCCCTTTGTTTACACCTTAGATTCACCATCCTTCACTCCTAAACACCCCTTTCCTTTGATACTTCATAGAAACTTACTAGGATCTTCAAACACTCACCAAAACACCTAAATCTTCAAGTGTTCTTCACCTTTGGGCCGTGAACCCTTCAAGATGTGACAACCCGAAATTTCTATCTTGTACATCTGTTCAATTCAATCAAGGTCAGAATCGTTTCTGCTATCTTTTAGCATTGTTTAGAGTCAAGTTGAGTGTTCTAAGCCTAGTACCTTCAAAGTTAGGGTTTAGAAATGGGTTCCCTAAGTTCACCACTTTTCAAAATGGCCAAACACTCCTTCATGAGGAGTGTACGGCCGTACACTTGGGTGTGCGGCCGTACACCCCCCTTCTGGCCATACACTCTCATGTATATATGTGAGACTTAGCCTTCATTCAACTCTTTTCACACTCCTAAGCGAACAAATCGTTTCTCTCTCAACTATCATCAGATTTTTCACCTAGGTCTTCAGAATGTAAGTGTTACTTCCTTTGATTTGTTGATTCATTACACTATCTAGTGAAGATCCATGATTTCATCCATGAAATTACTTCTTTTGTTAGATCTTCAAGTGTTCTTTATTTTCACCAAGAACACCAAGAACACCTACTAAGTTTTTGGACCTTAAACACCCCTAAAGGCTTCTAAATCATAAGTACCTCTTCCTATGCTTGTTACTTACTAGATATCCTCCTTAAAAGTTGTTCAAAACAAGATCATCAAGGAGTGTATGGCCGTACACACCTCATGTGGCTGTATACCCCCTTGTTTAGTGCATTTTGGCCTCAAACTCATGTTCTATGCTAGCACAAGATCAAGAACACTGAGGGGATGCAAGATAGAGCCTTGGACTACAGTTTTTGACAACTTCTTCAAGGGGTGTATGGCCGTACACTCCATGGCCGTACACACCAGGCCGTACACCCAAGTGTGTTGGAACAAAGTTCTATTAGGATCGTTAGATTCTGAGCAAGCAAACAATTAAGAATGTAAATACGAATACAAGAATGACTTTGAATGTGTCGAATGATTAAAACTTCAACACCTCAGAAGAGCTCGATTAAGAACTGCTACTGTAGAGGTGTTTAGGGTTACAAAAGTTATGAACGTAATAATCAACATCGTATAATGCATACATGCATGCATATATATAGTATAACCCTACTAGCTAATCTAGATAATCACGGTTGGACAGGCCCAATCCGGATGCAAAACGTAAGGCCCATGACGCAACACAAATGGACTCACCAATCTCCCCCTTTGCGTCTTTGGAGCCGAAACCTCAATTTTGTTGAACAACATAAGTCTTCTTCACAGTCTTAAACACCTTCGTTATGATGGCCAAAAGATGATAGCGAAATGTAATGTACCACCGAAGCATGTCTGTAAAATTCTTCCTATCAGCCTTTGAATTCTGCTTGCACCGATGTATTATGTTGATGATGTGCTCCAAGCAGTCAGTAGAAAATAAGTGCTTATCAACCAGAGCAAACAAAAATCTGTGAGCTTCACCTTTAGTAAACAGCATAGTGAGATGTGTTGAATCTATTTGTCCCATCTTCATCTTGTTCACATCCCCTGGCTTTGGTGTAGGCTTGACTGTTGGCTTCTTGTTCATAACTTTTGCTATCTCCTGATCCATAGCTGCAACTTCATGGATATAGGAGGCCAACATTCTCTTCAAGTGTTCTAGAATGGGCTCATATTCCTTCGGATTAGTGAGCAGATTGTTGTATAGCAAAATCCAATCATGAGGATTGAGATTAGGAAGGTCTGCTAGAGAGATAGTCGACACTGTGTTTGCTGTACCACGAGTGATCTTGAAATTGACATTGATAAATCTCCCAGCAGGTGAAGGTTTGAGTACCTTGACTGTAATGATCTTCTGTGCACTCCAAGTCAAGTACTGCGGTTGCCCATACTTCAAATAGAAGTCAATCAGCTCTCGGTCAACCTTAGGATGAGGAAAAGGAACCTCAGCAGTTGAATCAAAACAATGGAATGTGAACGCCTTCCTTGTAATTGGCATGTCAAACTGCGAGTCCTTTGAATTATCACAGTCAAACGAAGCAACAGGTTCCAACCAATAAACTGATGGAAACTCTATAGCTTGATTAATAAGTGTCTCTTTCGTCCATAAGGGAAACAAGGCCTTTTTACAATTCAAGGCTTCTTCTACTTCCTTGTTTCTCCTTTCCCTCTCCTCTGCTTCCTTCGCAACTTTCAAATTTTCATCCAGCTCTCGGTCTCTCTTCTTTCTTTGGAGAGCTTCAGCAATTGTTTCTTCCATATCACTTTCACTGTCATCATTGATCTCCTTTCGCTTAGTTTGTGAACCAGAACCTGAAGCTACATTATCCTTCAGTTCGGTTGAGACTTTCGGTTAAGCACCTTCTGTCTTTACAATCACTTTCGGTTGAACAATACGGGCACCTTCTCCCCTTTGTTTTGGAGGTATGAACCTCTCAGAAACACCCTTCATTTCATGGAGCATTGCAAGGGCAGGAAGCAGTTTGGTTGTGAGATGATTTCTGATGGTGAGAGTCAGGATGGGATCATGAGCACCAAGGAGATTGGTCAACATGTCCTTTACATCTCCTGCACAGCTTTGAAATACAGCCCGTTCTGTCTTTAATAAAGAAATTTCTTTTTCAGCTTGGGCTAGCTGCACCTTCTGGACTTGAATAGTAGATGCTTGTTTGGCAAGATCTGCCTTCAGATCACTTTCGGTTGCCAGGTCAGCGTGAAGAGAGGCAAAACGAGAATTCACTAAACTTAAAAAGGAAGTGTTCTCGTTTTGGATAGATGAACGCACAACTTCAAACTTGGTGCTTTCTTCATGAAGGGACTTAGAAAATGATTCCACAGAGGCTTGTACTTTCGCTGCACTTGTATCAGCATGATCTTTCAATGATTCAAGAAAAATCTGAGTTGTATGAACAATCTCAGTAACATCATTGGTTGCCTTTTTATAGGAAGAAGTAGACTCATCAATGGCTTTAGTAGATTTTTCAATTGAAGTTGTGTATTGTTCTATGGCAGTTTCCAGGAAAGCTTTGAGAACCACACCACTATAAGCCTTGCTGTCTACAAGCAATCGATCCAGCTTTTCATGAATGCCCTGCAAGTGTTGGCTGTTGATAGGAGCATCATTATATTTATCAGTTGGAAGCCGGTATGGACTAAAGTCTGTAGAGTCAAACTCATCATTCTCTCCACCGAGAGTGGCACCGGAATCGGTTGAGTTGGTAGGTGAAAGAGGTTTATTGATGACTGGAGTTTCTGTTGCAGTAGTTGCCCCCGTATCAGATACGTCGACTCCCACTTTTGGGTCAGGAATAGTAGTAGTGGTTGATTGTGAAATTATGGGAGGTAGTAATGGAGTTGTAGAAATAGGAATGGAAGTAGTAGTTGGTGGTGGTGGTGGTAAAGAAATTGTTTCTTGAGAAGTGATAGGTGGAGGAATAATAGGAACAGAGACAAGAACTGTCTGTTTCGGTGATTGAGGTGGAGTAGGCAATTTATGATGAGGAGATTCGGTTGGGGTAGGAGATCGGGGAGGAGTGTTACCTAGCGGTGACTCATGACGAATTTCCTCTTCTTCATTTTCCTCGTCATTATCTGAGCTTGGAGGAGTAGGACTCTTTGATATTTTTGCCATCTTTTTGATCTTCTTGGGCTTGGAAGAATCCCCAGCATCAGACTTTCGCTTTGTTGACCTAGAAGACTTAGACTTTCCCTCCTCAGTTGGCTCTTTCTTGGAAATCCTTTTCCCTCTATTGTTAGGCTTATCCACAGCATCCAGGGCAGCCTCCTGTTCTGCAGAGAGGACTCGCGGTCCCGTAGGAGGAAGTTTGCGATAATCAGCCATGACATGACTCTTGGCTGTGACATCTTGATACATAGTCTCAGGAATAGATCCATTGTGAGGGAACTTGAGTGGATCCGAAATAATGATCTTCTTCGTATGAAAGGTAGCGATAGACGCAAGCAGAGCATCTTTCATAACCGGAATTTCCAATGAATTGATCGCCCTTCTCGTAATGAGAGTCCAAAATCTTCCACATGATACTTCAGAATGCCTCGTAGAAGTATTGAGGCTCTGCACCACCTGAGACCAGATAATCGTCCCATAATCAAGATTAAAACCGTTGTAAATACCATAAAGACGGGTCAGGAAACCCTTGCTGGTGCCATCTGATCCACCACTTCTTTCTGCCAAACCCTTAATAAGTAGAGTAAGCAAACCATTCCACTAAGATGGTAAACAGGACTTCTTAACTTTTGTAATGGTGGTGAGCACATCCGTATACCCCATCTCATAGAGCATCGAGAATAATTGAGTCGTCGTGATAAAATCCGGCGAGATGACAGAGGAATCTACGGCAAGATGCATTAACGAACAAAATCTTCCCTTGGAAATAGAAGCCTTTTGTTGTGTATTTGAAAGTAGATGCGTTCTTTGTTCTTGTCATATGTCACGGTAAAATAAACTTGGGATAAGAGCGACATCGGGACAGCTTCAACCTGCGTTAGGGCTAAAACTAGCGGTGAGTACTTCAAAGATTCAACGACGTGCAACATATATGAATCATACAAAAACGGGTTAAGTTCGATGATCATATTTTGATTTGGCTTGATTGAAAGCAATGTAGACGACGCAGTCTGATCGTGAACCGAGGAAGAAGTCGCTATTGTTGATCGAAGAAGGAAGATGAACAGTTGATACTTGCCTTGTAATTTTGAGAGAATTTGTTGCTGGTAAAAGACAAATAAAACACGAAACCCTTTATATACCATTGCTAGGAGAGAGAAAAATCATGATACTACTTCGCGACTTAGCAATATACTTGCTAGGTCGCGTTTTGTAACCAGAGTCTCCTGGAGGGAGAACGGACATTGTGTGTATAGATCTATACGGGAGTGACAAGCCCGCAACCCAAATGTTCGCTACAGTTTGGCCGGAAGGCCAAGGGGTGACAAATGTCACATCAGTTTCGACGCCAGCAGGTCGTCATGGTGAACCCTTTTCGATCAGTATGGTTATAACCACATCACATATTAACCTTAATTAACAAACTGGTTTTTAAGGTAGTTAGTGCTTCAGTAATTACTTTATACAACATTATCGAATACTTTCATTTTTCCCAGTACATTCATATAGTGATCTCCTCACATAAAAGGTAATGCAAACTATTTTCTAGTAAAGATAGTCTTAAACTTGGGAAAACTTGGATCATTTCAAAAGACAAACAGAACAGTCGAGTCTTAGTACACACAGTTAGAAGGGGGCCTATAATGCTAACTTTATGATTCCTCGGTAGATACATCAGGGATATATATTAATCGGGTCCGGTAGACAGTAGAATGTGTGCTTTCTGCTTCATTTGTTGTTCCTTGTTTGGTTGTGGGCTTAGAGCAGATACACCCAGTCTACTATCTATTCGATCTTAGCTATCTATATATATTCCGTATACACCAAGTAATCATAAGGAGTACCAGGTATGGGTCAGTTCATAATATAGAAATTCATTACACCGTTTTCTAGTACAAAATCATACTTTTCAGAAAGAACATTTAGTAGGCTAAACTAGAAACTTATCAGTAAAAGGGTTTAATTAATTTTATTAAACCAATACAACTTAAAGGACCTTTAGTGGTTAATTCTATAATACATTAGTTTATACAACAAGGTTATATATAATTAATATCTGATAGGCAGTTGGATGTGTGCTTTCCACCTTACTTCCTGTTCCTTGTTTGGTTTTGGGCTTAGGGCAGATTCACTCATTTAACTGTCCCTTCGATATTAGATTATATATAGCTAGTATAAACTAAGTGATTATAGAAGGAACTATTGTGATTATATATAGCTAGTATAAACTAACTGTCCCTTCGATATTATGATTTTCTTAAAGAATGTTTTCATCAAATATAAAGAACTGTTACAGTTAACTCCGTAAGTTCCAAACGAATACACCAGGGTTATATACAGTGAGGATCTAACAAACAATGGGATGTGTGGCTTCCGCCTCATTCCCTGTTGCTTGTTTGGTTGTGGGCTTAGGGTAGATTCACACAATCGATTGTCTGTTTACTCTAAACTGAATATAACTTATATCCATTTAGTACTCATAGAAGGAATTGTGGAGTCATTTTACTTTCAATCATCATATCAGAAAATATAGGATTTTCTGGAGGAACAGGCGAACTTTTCAAAAAGGAACTTACATCTTACTTTTCATCACCTAAATACTTATGAACTCACCAGCTTAAATGTTGATCTACTCTTTCAAAATAACTTGTATTCTCAGGAGAATAGTAGACAGGTACGCGTACTGGGATTTAGAAGATGAAGCATAGTAGCTTCATGTCTTATTTTGTTATTTACTTTTGGAGTCTAACCTTTGTGAATCACATACTTTGTAAACACTTTCATATTAATACAATGGTTGTTTGTTACTTTTCTTACTATGAAGCATGTGTTGTGATACTAAACATGACGTCCTCCGCCCCCGAACATTTCCGTCGTTCTGGTTTGGGGGTGTGGCAGATTGGTATCAAAGGATTGTTTATAGTGAACTAAGTATATCAATCTATAAAAGATATACAACTATAAATACAATGGGGCTGAAGTGCTCTGAATAATAATATATTTTAAAAGTATAACAATACTTTATAAAAGTATACATACATGCTTATACATATATACGTACTAGAACAAGTATCACAAGAAGAACATAACAAAAGTATTTAAAGGTTGGACACTGCGGTCAAACCTGGACAGTTATGTAATCATATCTGGGATAAATATAGCCTGTTCAACTATATTCATTTGAGATATGACCGACATGTGTTTGGGAGTGATGTGGTGTTGCAACAGTCTTAAAACTTACCTAACTCTATTCAAGGGATTTCTAGATCAGAACATAAAGTGAAAATACTATAGGAGTATTTTATGATACTACAACACAACAACAAGTTTAAAACATACCAAGATCATTACATTAAAATGCTATAAGAGTATTTTAGGCACTATAAATAACTTATGTGAGAATTTAAAAGACCATTACAGGTAGGTCTATAATTTTGGAATGTATACTCCCAAGGTTTTATATAATTGAGATTTTATAGATTTTGAATTTGTGATCTATGATCTACTTCCTGTTCCTTGTTTGGTTGTGGTTTTAGAGTAGGATCACTTATTCGAAGGCCTATTTAATCTTAAATTATATACAACTTGTGTACATTGCGCAATTATAGGAGGACCCTGTAAGGATCACCCCATAATGTTTCAATTAATCTCATAGATTCTTTAGACGCTTCCATTCTCGCACGACAAACCGAAATAGATGTACCGACTTCCTCATAGCAGTCAACAGAAGAATCAAGGAGGAACAACAGCAGGTTCATGAGAAGTTTTCAAAGAAGGATCAGCCGAAGAAACAAAACGTCTTATGCGTCACACTAATAAATAATAACCTTGATTGACTTAGTGAGCTAGTGGATACACTGCTCACATTATGAGTTAGGATTATTTCTTTTTCGTGCAACTAGTATCAGTTATTCAATTCACAAATATTCATTCGAGGTTAGCCACTCCTGATTCATAAAGTTTATTTGATATAGACTCCCTTTATGAATTGTTTCCAGAACGCTATGAAGGTCAGAACCAGATACACTCAGAACTAGGATAACTTTGTCATTTAGCTTTCGGCTTATAACCACTGCTATAGACTTATTCTCGTCTCATCTTTGTATTCTTTTTAGCAAAAGATGCCTCGCGGTAGACCAGTAAGGCGCATAGTCAATAACACAACAGAGAATCCACCACCATAGTTCAATCTTGCTGCTCTCTAAGCAGCAAAAATAGTACCAAAGGAACTGGTAGCGGTACCCACGTAACTAACCCCAGAGTTACCCACGGACACCCACGGGAGTGTTCGTACAAGGACTTCATGAACTGCAAACCCATATCCTTTAACACAAATAGGGGAGTCACTGCTTTGATGCGATGGTTCGAGAAAACAGATTCGTTCTTTGAAATCTGTCTGTGCCCAGAAGGGAGCAAAGTGAAGTTTGCTGCCTGCACCTTCTCCGACAGAGCCCTAAAATGGTGGAATTGCCATGTAAAGTCACTGACGCTATCAGTTGCTAACTCCATAGGTTGGGAGAGCCTAATGGAGATGATGTTGGAAGAATACTGCCTAAGGGGCGAAGTACAAAAGTTGGAACAAGAACTATGGGAGCATATAATGCTCGGCTCAGACATAGTAACCTACATTGACAGGTTTAGCGACCTGGCAGCACTATGCCCCGAGATGGTTACCCCGGAGAGTAAGACGATAGAAAAATACATATGAGGGTTATCTACCCCGATCCAAGGGGATGTACTGTCTTCTAACACGACTACATTCGACAGCGCCAAACGCCTGGCCCAGAGACTCATTGACCATGGAGTCCGCCATGGCGTGGTGGTCCCTATTCCCGAGCCATCAAAGGTAGGGGACTACAAACGAAAGTCGAGGAAAAAGAGGAAGGAGATAACAACACAGGAAGCCCCACAGGAGCAACAAAAGACTACTGTATACGCCGCCACAACACCTGCAATTCTAGCACCTGCCAGTACATATGCTGGAACTCTCCCGAAGTGTGATGGGTGTAACTACCACCACATCGGAGGATGTCGGGAAATGCAATGCATGAATTGCCACAAAAAATGGCACATTGCCCGGTTCTGCAGGGAACCGGCACAACCGATCTCGCAACTCCTCAGAGTTGAAATAAACCATGCCCGCTATGGCTGTGGTGAGACAGGGCAGTATCAGAGGAACCGCCCAATAACGAGGAAATCAGGCGCGGATGGACAAATTCTGATGATCACCGCAGGAGAAACTACCCCAGAGTCCTCAGTGACCAACGGTAAGTCTTCGAAATAATAATTACTTTAAAATTTAATTTATATCCATATAAGATTAAAACTTGGGGAAAACATTTAAAAGTAATTATAATAACTCACTCATATGAACAAGTCACAACATTCATGAGAGAACTAAAGATCCGTTTAGGGGAGCTATGATGGCTTAGTATGTACATCAGGGTTGTGCATAACTAAGATTTTGCAAACTTAGAGTGAGTGATTCCTCCTTACTTCCTACTCCTTGTTTGGTTGTGGATTTGGGGCAGAGTCACTCAGTCGACCGTCTTATTCATCTTAATTATACATAACTTGTATATGCCAGGCGATCATAGAGGTACCGAAGAGGATCATAATATAGAGTATCGACACTAGTTATCAAAACACTTGTGCTATTAGTACTCGCTCATCGCGGTACGATTTGTGGCAGTGGTAATATCAAGGAGAAAACAGAAAGCACTAGAACGTTTACACATAGTACATTGTTGAGCACATTCCGAATACACCATCGTATAACAAACGTTTCTTTCGAATCGGCCTAACATTTGTTTCTGTAAAGAGCCCGTTGTCATCATTCGTCATAAACTGATGTGGTCCTCACCATACCAAGTTCATGTGTTTTGAAATTCCATCGCCTTAACCGACAGTTTAATGAAACCTTCGTTATTAGTAACGACAACCCGACCTAGACCTCAATATTGTCTCTTGTCTTCTAAACCCCGAATTACTCATACGAGGAGTACCTTGCCCTCGGAAACCTTGCCACCGTATACTCAGCAGACCTTCCCGAACTACCACTCGTCCAACATATCAAGTTCAAGCACAGAGGATAACGAAGAATACAGCCCATCTATGACTATTAAGTGTATACACGAGAGTGGTATATAATTATGATTATGCAGATTTAGTATGTGTGTTTCCGCCCTATCTCCTGTTCCTTGTTTGGTTGTGGACCTGGGGCAGAGTCGCACATCCAACCGTCTTACTAATATTAATTAAATATGACTTGTATACACAAGGTGATGATAGATGGAACAAGTATGAATCTTATCATGAGCGTCAGGGCAAAGTTACCCAGGTCTACGAGTGGGTATTCTACCATTCAGAGGAGCACAACCCCAGGAGTACTACTAAGAAAGCTAATTTCGGGACGAAATTCCATCTAACGGGGGGATGACGTGACAACCCGAAAAATTTTGATCTTGTAAAGTCAATCGAATCAACCAAAAGTGTGACAACCCGAAAAATTTTAAAATTTTGCCTGGTAAAGCTCCGCCAGTCAACTTGACTGAGTGTCAAACTCATTTCTGCTATCATTTAGCCTCGTTTCGAGTCCATTTAAAGGTCCAAAGGTCAGTACATTTAAGCATTGAGAATAGGAATGGATCGCGTAAACTTCAAGCACTAAAATCGATCCTTACACTCCAACATCAGGAGTGTACGGCCGCACACTGAGTGTGCGGCCGCACACCCCTCTCCTGGCAGCACACTCACGTGTACAAAGGAGGGGTTTAGCCTTCATTCATCCCTTTTCACTCTCCAAGGCTTAGAACTCGATTTCTCTCTCAACTATCATCCGATTTTCAGCCTAGATCTTAAAGAAGGTAAGTGTTCTTCACTTGATTTGTTGCTAATCCTTCCAAACTAGTAACACTCTTTGATTTCATCCATTGGAAAATTGTTTTGACTAGATCTTCAAATCTTCATCCATTTCGCCAAGAACACCAAGAACACACACTTGTTCTTGGCGATTTTGGGCCTTCTCGAGCTTCCGGATAGTAAGTACTTCTTCCCTACACTTGAATCTTGCTAAGAACACTTGATTAAGTCCTTAGTAATGCCCAGAACTCAAGAACACATGGTGTGTGAGGCCGCACACACTCATGTGGCCGTACACCCCTTAAAAGACCCCAAAATGGCCTCCAAAATGCGTTTCTAGCTTCACCACTTGTTAAGCAATTGTCCCACAGGCCTCCCCACCTATGGATAACTGTTATGTGCACTCTTTACCATGAGTGTGCGGCCGCACACTCCCTGGCTGCACACCCACGGCCGCACACTCCAAGTGTAGCTGCACATACCCTTTTAAAGGCCCAAAATAGCATCAAACTTCCTTTCCGGCTAAGCAATGGTCAAAACACCTTCCTAGAACATTCCTAAGGCTTGGAAAACGTTTTTGTGCACTCATTACCATGAGTGTGCGGCCGCACACTCCTTGGCCGCACACTCCTCAAAGTGGTCGTACACTCCCTTAAATTGAATCACATGTGATTCCAACACTTGGGCAAAGTGTTTCCTAGTCCCGTATGGTGTTTCCTTGCATTTGGTTGCTTCTAAACACTATATTTATGTCAATATATGCCATTTAGGACTCGTTAAGTCTCGAGAGTTCATTCGTGGAACTTCTCATCCTTACGCGCATATTCGTTGAATCACCCATATCAGGTGAGTTCATACCCCGTAATGAATCTTTTAACTATTTTCAATGTTTTAAGGGGGGGAATATAAGTTGAACACAATTATAATTGTGTAAATGTTTGCTATATACATCTTTCAAAAAGATTACTTATTGTGACAACACGAAATTTTTAGCTTTTAAAGCTTAGGCAGTCAGCTCAGTTGAGTGTCAGAGCCATTTATGCTATCATTTAGCCTCGTTTAGAGTGCATTTATAGGTCCAAAGGTCAGTACATTCAAACATTGAGCATAGGAATGGATCGCGTACACTTCTTGCATCAAAACCGGGCCTTACACTCCAACACAAGGAGTGTACGGTTGCACACATGGGTGTGCGGCCGCACACCCCTCTCCTGGCAGCACACTCACATGTACAAAGGAGGGGTTTAGCCTTCATTCATCCCTTTTCACTCTCCAAGGCTTAGAACTTGAATTCTCTCTCCACTACCATCCGATTTTCAGCCTAAATCTTCAAGAAAGTAAGTGTTCTTCCTTTGGTTTATGGTTAATCTTTATAAACTAGTTACAACCTTTGATTTCATCCCTTTGAAATCGTGTTTTGGCTAGATCTTCAAATCTTCATCCATTTCACCAAGAACACCAAGAACACACACTTGTTCTTGGCGATTTTGGACCTTCTCGAGCCTCCGGATCGTAAGTACTCTTCCCTTAAGCTTAGAACTTGTTAAGAACACGAGATTAAGGCCTTGAAACTGCCCAAAACTCAAGAACATGAGTGTGCAGCCGCACACACTCATGTGGCCGTACACCCCTCAAAAACCCTCAAAACACTCTTCAAACACCCCTAAAGGCTTCTATATTGTAATAACCATCCCCTAAGCTTGTTACTTACTAGATATGAGCCTTAGAAAACATCCAGAACATGTTCATCAAGGAGTGTGCGGCAGCACACACACATGTGGCCGTACACCCTTTTGTTTAGTGCTTAAGGTCCTCCAAAGTGCCTTTCTAGCTTCAACACTTGATGAGCATCAGTCCTACAAGCCTACCCACCATTTGGAAAACGTTTTGTGCACTCTTTACCATGAGTGTGCGGCCACACACTCCCCTGGCCGCACACCCATGGCCGCACACCCATCAATATGGCCGTACACTCCCATTTAGTGAGTCACATGTGATTCCAACACTTTGATAAAGTGTTTCCTAGTCCCGTAAGGTGTTTCCTTGCATTTGGTTGCTTCTAAACACTATATTTATGTCAATATATGCCATTATATGTCATTTAGGACTCGTTAATTCTCGGGACTCCATTTGTGGAACTTCTCATCCTTACGCACGTATTCGTTGAATCACCTGCATCAGGTGAGTTCATACCTCGTAATAAATCTTTTAACTGTTTTAAATGTTTTAAGGGGGGGAATACAAGTTGAACACAATGTAAATTGTGTAATTGTTTGTTATAAACATTTTCAAAAGGATTACTTATTTCATTATAAGCTGTCATAATCTTTCAAAAACTCTTTTAAAGTTATGTTACTTTATAGTTTTACCAAAACTCCGTTTTAAAGTGCAAGCGTAACTTGGTAGATAAAAGAGTCCTTTCGATAACAGTTCAAGGAAAACACTACTAGTAAAGTATAATAGGTATAGTTTAGAGTTAGTTCATACACGAGTCAAAACACATTATTATGAGGAACAATACATACTATACACTATACAAGGGAACACACTATACACTATATAGGAGAGCATACCATATACAAGAGGAATATACTATTACTAGTACAGAGGGAAACATACTATAACTAATACAGAGGGGAAAACTAGCACACTAAGTACCAGGGAAAAGCACAGCACACTAAGTACCCGGGAAAACACGTTAATATATCTTGCCGGGTTTGCATTGACACTGGTACGATTTCACGTACCAGGACTAGCAGACACGAGGTGATACCTAATAATAATATATCTTGTCGGGTTTGCATTGACACTGGTAGGATTTCACGTACCAGGACTAGCAGGCACGAGGTGATACCTAATAATAATATATCTTGTCGGGTTTGCATTGCACTGGTACGATTTCACGTACTAGGACTAGCAGACACGAGGTGATAAAATATCATAATATATATCTTTATGTTTACAAATGGATTCACATTCAAACCTATAATTAACCGACTAGGGATTAAAGGCAAATAGACTCCTCGAGGTGTATTGTACCTTTAGTACTACCTGGAGTCTGTATTTTATTACTACATAACCAGCAGGGTCACTGCTGAGGTAAAACATTATTTTCCCTATTACATTTACTTTGTGAGCTTCTCACTTATCCCATTAATGTATAAACTATGTTTAGTTAATGATAGTTACACTTTGGACAATACACACTCATACAAGATACGAAAATACATAACATTTGAGGCCTTGGTAGAAGGCTACGTTTAGTAGAAAGGACCATAATGCTAACCTTATGATTCCTTTCTGTATACATCAAAGGATACATAAATATCAATAGAATCCGACAGGTAATAGGGTGTGTGCTTTCCGTTTCATTTCCTGTTCCTTGTTTGGTTGTGGGCTTGAGACAGATTCACCCAGCCTATTATTTATCCGATTCTAGATATATAGGTTTCGTATACATTAAGTTATCATAGGGGTACTAGGTATGGGTCAAGTCATAGGACGCAGAGTCAACGCACAATTTTCTAGTACAAAACACATTTTCCAAATCAGACGTTTGGTATACAAAACTAGAAACTTACCAGTTAAGGGTTTAATCCATTTTATTAAACCAATATATACTCAAAGGACCTTCGGTGCCTAACTCTATAATACTTTAGTTTATACAGGACGGTTATATATCATTAATACCCAATAGGTAGTTGGATGAGTGCTTTCCGCCTTACTTCCTGTTCCTTGTTTGGTTGTGGGCTTAGGGCAGATTCACTCAATTAAACTATCTAGTCGATATTAGATCATATATATCTAGTATAAACTAAGTGATTATAGGAGTAATCACTGTGGTGACCATTTTACTATAAGAAATAAGGGTTTTCTTAAAGAATCTTTTAATTTAAATACAAAGGAACTATTACAGTTAACTCGGTGAGCACCAAGAAGATACACCTGGGTTATATACAATAAGGATCTAACAACCAATGGGATGTGTGTCATCTGCCTCATTCCCTGTTCCCTGTTTGGTTGTGGGCTTAGGGCGGATACACACAATCGACTGTTGTTTACTCTGAGTTTTATGTAAGTTGTATCCATTTAGTACACATAGAAAGGATTGTAGAGTCATTTTTACTCATCTTTCATCAAGGCAGAAAATATAGGATTTCCTGGAGGAACAGGCAAACTTTTCTAAACAAAAGTTACAACTTACTATGTTTTACTAAGCTTTCTACAACTACTTTCATCACTAAAATCTTATGAACTCACCAGCTTAATTGCTGATCAAATCTTTCAAATAACTTGTATTCTCAGGAGCCTAGTAGACAGGTACTCGTGCTGGGATTCAGAAGATGGAGCAGTATAGCTTCAAGTCTTGTTTGTTATTTGCTAATATATTCTATGTTTTGTGAACACACCCTTTGTAAACATTTTCTTTCTAATAAAATGGTTGCTCATTACTTTGCTTACTATGATACATGTCTTGTGATACTAAACATGACGTCCTCCACCCCAGAACGTTTTCACCGTTCCGGTTTTGGGGTATGACAGATTGGTATCAGACCATTGTTTATAGTGAACTAAGTATATCAACCAATAAAAGATATACAACTATAAATACAATGGGGCTTAAGTGCTCTGGATAATGGTATACTTTAAGAGTATAACAATATGTTATAAAAATATACCTACTTGCTTATACATGTATACATACTAGACGAAGTATCAGAAGAAGAACAGAACTAAAAGTATTTAAAGGTTGAACACTGTCGTCAAACCTGAACAGTTAAGTAATCATAGCTAGGATCAATATAGCCTGATCAATTATATTCATTCGAGATGTGACCGACATGTGTTTGGGAGTAATGTGGTGTTGCAACAGTCTTAAAACTTACCGAATACTAAGTCAAGAGAATACTAGAACAAGTACATTTGAGATAGAATACTATAGGAGTATTCTATGATAGTATAACACTATAACAAGTTCAAAACATACCAAGTTCATTACATTAGAATACTATGGGAGTATTCTGTGACACTATGACACGATAACAAGTTTGAATCGTACTAAGTACCTTACATTAAAATACTATAGGAGTATTTTAGGCGCTATACAAATAACTTATGTGATAACTTAAAAGACCCTTACGGATAGGTCTATAATCTTGCAATGTATACTTCCAAGGTTATATATAATTGAGATCTGATAGACTTAGAATTTGTGATCTACGCTTCACTACCTGTTCCTTGTTTGGTTGTGGTTTTGGAGTAGGATCACTTATTCGAAGGTCTATTTAGTCTTAAGTTATATACAACTTGTATACATTGTGCAATTATAGGAAGACTCTGTAAGGATCACCCCATAAAATTATCTTAAAACTCATGGATTCTTTAGTCACTTCCATTCTCGCACGACAAAACCAGATAGATGTAACCACTTCCTCATAGCAGACAACAAAAGGGTCCGGGAGGAACGAGAGCGAGCTCCTGAGAAGTTTTCAAAGAGGGATCAACCGAAGTAACCAAAACGTCTTACAAGTCACTCTACTAAATAATAATCTTGGTTAACTTAATGAGCGAGTGGAAACACTGCTCACATTATGTGTTAGGATTATTCTCTTACATGCAGCTGATAACAGTTATTCAGGTAACAAATATTCATTCGAGGATGGCCATTTCAAAATTCATAAAGTTTATTTGGTATAGACTCATTTATGAATTAATTCTAGAACCCTGTGGAAGTCAGGACCCGATACACCCAGATCTAGGATAACATTGTCTTTTCAGCTTTCGGCTTGTATCCATTACTGTAGACTTACTCCATCTCATCTTTGTATTCTTTTAGCAAAGATTCCTCCTCGAAAGTCGAACAGACACACTACTCCGATAACTTCAAGTCACCCGCCATGGTTCGATCTAGCTGCTTTTCAGGCAGCGGTAACGGCAGTAACGACAGCCGTCCTACCCCAAATTCGCGCAAGTGGTATCGGTGGATCTAGTAGCAGTGCTCACCTAAACAACCACGGAGATATCGACGAATACCCGCGAGAATTTACGTATAAAGACTTCATGAACTGCAAACCATATTTCTTTGATGGAAATGGTGGAGTCATCGCTCTGATGCAATGGTTCGAGAGAAGAGAGTCGATTTTCGAGATCTGTTCGTGCCCTGAAGGGAGCAAAGTGAAGTTTGCTGCCTACACCTTCTTCGGAAGAGCCCTAACATTGTGGAATGGCCATGTTAAGACACTGACTCTATCAGTGGCAAACTCTATGGGCTGGGAAAACTTGAAGGAAATAATGATAAGAGAATACTGCTCAAGGGGCGAAGTACAAAAACTGGAACAAGAGCTATGGGAGCTCAAAATGGTCGGCTCAGACATAGTGGCCTACACTAACAGGTTTAGCGACCTGGCAGCACTATGCCTCGGGATGGTTACCCCGGAGAGCAAGAAGATAGAAAGATACATCTGGGGTCTGACTGCCCCGACCCGAGGAAACGTGTTGTCTTCTAACCCGGCCACATTTGATAGTGCAAAGTACGTGGCTCAGCAACTCATCGACTATGAAGTCCACCAAGGCGTAGAAGTCCCGGTTCCCGAACCATCGAGGGAAGGGGACTATGGATAGAAGTCGGGGAACAAGAGAAAGGAGGAGCGAACGAGTACTATGTACACCGCCACAACACCTGCTAATCCAGCACCGGCCAGTTGATATGTTGGAACCCTTCCGAAATGTGGGAAGTACAACTATCACCACCACGGAAAATGCCGGAAAATGCAGTGTCTGAACTGCCACCGAAAAGGACACACAGTCCGTTTCTGCAGGGCACCGGCTCAACCGATCTCCCAAGTCCCTGGAGTTGAAGAAAACCAAGCCTGCTATGGCTGTGGTGGGACTGGACACTACCAGGAGGACTACCCGATAACCAAGAACGCAGGCGAGGATGGAAGAATTCTAATGATCACCGCAGGAGAATCAACCCCATAATTGCTTTGAAAATAAATTATAATAACTCACTTTTTGAATAACTCCGACGAGCAGTGGTACGTTTTCGACCTAGTAATTGCTTTGAAAATAAATTTATATTTGTATAAGATTAACACTTGGGGATAACACCTAAAAGTAATTATAATAACTCACTTTTTGAAATAAGTCACAACACTCAAAAGAACTAAGAGGTCCGTTTTGAGAAGCTATGATGGCCAGTATGTATATTAAGGGTTGTGCATAGCTAAGATTTTGCAGACCAAGAGTGAGTGATTCTGCCTTAATTCCCGTTCCTTGTCTGGTTGTGGATTTGAGGCAGAGTTGCTCAGTCGACGTCCAAATTATCCTAATTATTCATAACTTGTATATTCGGGGCGATCGTAGTGGTACCAAGGAGGATCTTAGTTTAAGCATCGATACTAGTTAACAGAGCACTTCCGCGGTATGTACGCGCACATCGCGGTACGATACGTATGAGTGTTAACATCAAGGGGAAAACAGAAAGCACAAGAACATTCACAAAGAATACATTCTCGAACACACTAGAAGTACATTTTCGAACGCACTAAGAGTACACTATCGAAAGAACTAAGAGTACACAGTCGAACACACTAAGGGTATATTTTCGAGCACGCTAGGGATACATCATCGTATAACATACGTTTGTTTCAAATCGGCCAAACTTTGTTCAGCAAAATGTCTGTTACTATCATTCGTCATGAATTGGCGTGGTCCTCACCATACTAAGTTCATGTGTTTCTATCGCCTCGATCGGCAAGTTCTCGAAACCTTCGTCATTCGTAATGGTAGTCTGACCTAAACCCCAATTTTATCTTTCGTACTCTAAACCTCGAAGTACTCGTGCGAAGAGTACTTTGTCCTCCGAAATCTTAACGACAGATATCAGCAACCGTCATGAAATACCACTCCTCCAACAGGCCAAGTTCGAGCAAGAGAGGCTACGGACGAATACAGCCTACCTATCACTATTCGTTGTATACGCAAGGGTGGTATATGATTATGATTACGCAGACTTAGTATGTGTGTCTCCGCCCTACCTCCTATTCCTTGTTTGGTGGTGGACCTGGGGCAGAGTCGCACATCCAACCTTCTTACTAATCCTAATTATGTACGACTCGTATACCCGAGGTGATGATAGATGGACCTAGTACGAATCCTTTTGTGAATGCCAGGGCAAAGTTGCCAGGTCTACGAGTAAGTATTCTACAAATCAGAGGAGCGCAACCCCAGTGGTACTATGAAGAAAGTAAATTTCAGGACGAAATTCCCTCTAACGGGGGGATGATGTGACAACCCGAAATTTTTTTGCTTTTAAAGGTCAACCAGTCAGCTCAGTTGAGTGTCAGAGCCATTTCTGCTATCATTTAGCCTCGTTTAGAGTCCATTTAAAGGTCCAAAGGTCAGTACATTCAAACATTGAGCATAGGAATGGATCGCGTACACTTCTACCATCAAAACCGGGCCTTACACTCCAACACAAGGCTTAGAACTCGAATTCTCTCTCAACTACCATCCGATTTTCAGCCTAAATCTTCAAGAAAGTAAGTGTTCTTCCTTTGGTTTGTGGTTAATCTTCATAAACTAGTTACAACCTTTGATTTCATCCCTTTGAAATCGTGTTTTGGCTAGATCTTCAAATCTTCATCCATTTCACCAAGAACACACACTTGTTCTTGGCGATTTTGGACCTTCTCGAGCCTCCGGATAGTAAGTACTCTTCCCTTAAGCTTAGAACTTGTTAAGAACACGAGATTAAGGCCTTGAAACTGCCGAGAACTCAAGAACATATGAGTGTGCGGCCGCACACACTCATGTGGCCGTACACCCCTCAAAAACCCTCAAAACACCCTTCAAACACCCCTAAAGGCTTCCATATTGTAAGAACCATCCCCTAAGCTTGTTACTTACTAGATATGAGCCATAGAAAACGTCCAGAACATGTTCATCAAGGAGTGTGCGGCCGCACACACACATGTGGCCGTACACCCTTTTGTTTAGTGCTTAAGGGCCTCCAAAGTGCCTTTCTAGCTTCAACACTTGATGGGCATCAGTCCTACAAGCCTCCTGTCACACCCCCAAACCAAGGATGGCGGAAACGTTCGAGGGTGGAGGACTTCATGTATAGTATCACAACAACGAGTATAATAGTGCTCAAAGTAAATACAACCATCATAAATATAATTGAAAAAGTTACACCATAGAATAAGTTTACATGTTTCAAAATCAATTACATTATGATGACAAAATGAACTGTTTGACGATTTATCGTCCCATCCTCAAAATGCTGTTGGTTTTCCTGTTTCACTGATTTCCTGAGAATACAAGTAGTTTTGAAAAAGTGTCAACAATTAAGTTGGTGAGTGTCACACCCCGATCCTTGTCGGAATCAATCAAGGCGTGATATATTGTTCAAAGTCTCATGACAACTATGTTATAATATGATTAGATTCAATTAAGTACTAAGTATGCAAACAAGATCCACAACATACAAATACAAATCCAAATACGAACAACATTTATTACATCAAATTTAAATAGTCTTGTGGATTTATAAGGCACAACCTATTTTTCATCAACTTCATTCTTCAAATCTGCATCATGGGTAAAAACAGGTCAACTACGAGAGTAGGTGAGTAATCTAATTTTAGTAGAGAAAATTGTGAAGTTGAAACATTTATAATTTGAAATTTGTTTTCTTTTGAAGTCGGCAAACAATTGTATTTGAGATAACGGTTTATAAATCAAAAATTGATTAACAAATGATAAATATAATTGAAAAAGTTACACCATAGAATAAGTTAAATGTTTCAAAATCAATTACATTATGATGACAAAATGAACTGTTTGACGATTTATCGTCCCATCCTCAAAATGCTGTTGGTTTTCCTGTTTCACTGATTTCCTGAGAATACAAGTAGTTTTGAAAAAGTGTCAACAATTAAGTTGGTGAGTTCATAAGAGTTTTGTTTGAGAAAGAAACTGTTTTCCTTGTAAAAGCGACAAAGTATGTTTCCAGAAAATCCTATATTTTCTTTACTAAGTGAGATGAATACTTCTATGTTATGTGATAATGAACCCTAGAAAGACCCATATATTCCTTCTATAATCGCCCAGTGTATATAAGTTATATAAAATTTAAGTTAAATAAACCGCCGAATATAATAGGTCTGCCCTAGGTCCACAACCAAACAAGGAACAGGAAGTAAGGCGGGCCCACCAATTCTAAGTCGATTATGAATAGATTCTTATATAACTCTAGCATATACACTTAGCAATTATAGATGAAGTCTAACAATTGTAGATGAAATATAGTTTTAACAGAGATATGATTCCAAAGAAAATCCTATATTTTCCTTATAAAAGTGAATTGAAAGTTTTTATGTTATAAAATAGTGCATCCTAGAATTTCCTATAGTTTCCTTCTATAATCTCCAAGTATATATAAGTTATATAAAATTAAAGTTAGATAAACCGTCGAATGTAATGGATTTACCCTAGGCCCACAACCAAACAAGGAACAGGAAATTAGGCGGACCCACCAATTCTATGTCGATCACGACTAAATTCTATATAACTCTAGCATATACACTTAGTAATTATGACTGAAAACTAACAATTCTAGATAGAATGTAGTCTTAAAAACCAAAGACCGAGACTATGCCTATCATAGTTCATCAAGTAGTGGTAGTGTACATAAACTATACATATCATAATTCACCAAATAGTGGTAGTGATAGTGAACATGAATTATGCATATTATAGTTTATCAAATAGTGGTAGTGGTAGTGAACATAAACTATACATATCATAATTCACCAAATAGTGGTAGTGATAGTGAACATGAATTATGCATATTATAGTTTATCCAAAAGTGGTGGTGGTAAAGAACATAAACTATACCTATTATAGTTTATCATATTGTTTGTAATGTAATGCAACCTAACTATACCTATTATAGTTCTAGCATGTTTGTTTGTGGTGTATAAGAACCCTTTTCTATGTACGTCGAATGTATAGCAAAATATAACTATGTTTATCAGGCCTTGTTTTGTACTATGGGTAATAATGGAGAATTCTTACAATTCAGTGAGTATTTTCTGTTATATATTTATACCACAACAAGAAACACATGTAAAATATGAAATCTTCAAATATTAACACTTTGCTCAACAAGTTACAAAGTGTGATGAAAGTTATAAGCTGTTATCTAGATTTTTACCTTTCTACACTGTTTTAGAAAAATCATAGCAAAATCATACGAAGTCGAAAACTGATTCCGTAAATTCTGAGAGTTCAAAAAATGTGTCTAGTTTATTCATAATTTTTATTATGATTTTTAGAAGTCTTTAACTTGTGTTAAAATGTTCATATTCACAGACTGGTCCGAATTCGTTTTCTGAAATGATAGGCAGTTTTGTAAAAATACCATAAATCGTAGAAAAATCATATGGAGATGTGAAAGTAGTCATTTTAAAGGTATGAAGCTGAACTATTTTCATATTAAACAGTTTTGAAAGATATTAAGTTTAAGATAGTCAAAACAGTCTGTGAATACGACTCAACTTTTCTGATGAAAGCTGTTGTTTGAGTTTAGTTAAGTTTGTGGTGTTTTAACTTGTATTCCCTCCCTTAAAACTTGAAGAAAACTTGAAAATGTAGGGGTATTAACTCACCTTGAGTGATTTCAGTAGATGGATGATGAAGAAGAGAAGTGTTCAACTCAAGAACACTTAGATGAAGCTTGAAGATTCGAAGATCAAGGTGGATGAGAACTCAAGAACTCCTGGAGAAATCTCGAAAATTTGATGAGATGTGAGAGAGAAAAGTGCTTTTGCTTTTTGATGAAGCGTTGGTGATTCTCGGGAATGAGGGTGGTATGGGTTAATTGTGTGTGTGTGTTCAAGGAAACTTCTGGGGAAAGATAAAAGGTACAAAGAGTGGCTAATGGCTGATGTGAATAGTGACTAGGGATGGTCATGGAGTGGGTATGGGAGGTAAATTGTGTCCTTGGCCAAAGGATAAGTCAACACTCCACCTAAATATCTCACCCACTAGATCTTTATTCTTAAATAAAGATTTCCCTAAAAATGTGCTTAATTTATGATCTTGGAAGTTTAGAAATATTAAAATATGGATTTATACGAAAATCCCGTGCGAAAATCATCGAAAACGGGCTTAAAACGAAATCGTGATCGAAAACCGGGTGGAAAAGGGCTTCCTGCGAGACTTCTCGGTACTGGGCCGAGGTTCGGTCCCTACTGCTGCTGGGCTGAAGATGAGTTGGAGCGAAATAGCCCGAAGGCGAAGGTAGGAAGCGATGGCGAGAGGCTTTGGGTTCGGGTCAGAGGGTTCGGGTCATCAGGCTTCGGTTCGGTCCTAAGGGCTTCGGTTCCATTGGTTTCGGTTCTTCAGCAGTTCGGTCCCTTTAGGGACCTTCTGTTCTTCCTAGTTTCGGTCCGAGAGGCTTTGGCCTATTGAGGCTGTTTTACCAAATATTACACCGTTTCAAGCGGTTTTTGACCCGGTTAAGTGTCGGGATGCCCCAAATGATTATAAAAAGTTGAAAGAGATTTTGAGAGAGATTGGGGAGAGATTTCACATTCTTGGAGAGATTTGGGAGAGATTTTAAATAGAGAGAGATAGAGTGAAAGAGGTTGGGAGAGATTTCGTTTGCGACCTTTTTGAGTGTTCGGCTTCGTAACGTAAGGTTCGTAAATCCCATTAAGTCTCGTTATGAATGTTATACGCCCTCGAGGGGTATGGAATAATGTTTTATTGAGTAGTTTCATCACTTGCCCTGATTAGGGTTTAGATTTTCCGAACACGTGAAAACTCTAAGTGATACTTTGTATTAAGATTACGAGTTGTACAATAAGAAACATAATGGAAACCCTAATGTACAAGGGTTAGATGAGTTGACCGGTTTGACTTGTTGACTTTAGTTGACTTTGACTTTGCCGAAAATTGACGGTTGTCACATCATCCCCCCGTTAGAAAGAATTTTGTCCCGAAATTAGCGTTTCAACTGGGACTTCAAGAATTTGGAGGAAAGATGGGGGAAACTTTTCGTAGTACAAGAAATTGATTATGGTGGGGACCAACCCGCCTGATGTTAAATGACGACCTTGGAACTTCTTATTGTAACTTGAGCTGAGTCGATTTAAAAGGAGTTATTGTTTTCGGATGATAGTGTATTCAATGTGTGCCTTTATGCTCCCTGCTTTATCCTTGGTATTACTACTATGAATATTTTATAATGTAGTTAGCGAGTACTAGCATTACGAGTGTTTCAACAAATTGTGACAAAATTTGCATTATAAGTCCTACCAGTTCTTTTATAATCGCTTGGTGTAAACTAGTCATCATAGATTCACTAGTAAAAACATGGAACAGGAAATGAGGCGAAATCACACATTCTAATGTCCATAGAATCTTAATGATATATGACCATAATGTTTACACTAGCCATCATAGATTCACTAGTAAAAACACTGCGTTTTTATATAGGTGATAAGACTTATCCGGGTTTTACCGTGTTCTCGAGATGCTTTCAGCCTTTATTGAAATTGTACTAAGTCATAAGTGATAACTTCTCCTCGGAGCGCTGCATAGGGTCTGCTTTAGTGTTTCTCGTCTGATTAGATCGGTAGGGAACATATGGGTTCGGTTTACACGACTAGACTTATTCGGATGATAGGGCGTTCATTCGCCCTCCTGGGTAGCCTTGTCCCGAAGTTTGTGGTAGGACTCGTACCTGGTCCATCTATCATTAACTTGCCCATATAGGTCGTATGTACTTAAGGTTGGCAAGACAGTTGGATGGGTGACTCTGCCCCAAATCCACAACCAGACAAGGAACAGGATGTAGGGCGGAAACACACATCCAATGTCCGTAGATTCCTAATCATACATTATCCTCGCGTATACACTTAGTAGTGATTGACTAACCGTATTCGTCCCAAGCTTCTGTGCTTGAACCTTATCTTCTGCATGTGTGACATTCCCGAAGGGTTTTCTGGAATTACTTGTGGTAAAGTTTCAGAAGGTATAATACTCCTCTGGTGAGTGTTATGGGGTTTCGCAGCGAGAGATGACCCGAAGGTCCGTGTCAGATTTGTATTTATGAGAGACGAAGGTTTCGATATTCAGCATGTTAGGTGAAAGGACTTTTCATAGCCATTTAATAGGGAAAGTGACGGCTGTCACGGATGCTGGCATTGTTATCATTGAGTTGCGCCATGACGGCTGTCACGGATGCCGTAACTGCAACTTGAAAGGTGGCAGGGTCTATCTGCAGGATTGCTGCCTTGCTTGCTGGCTGGTTACCTTTTTGTGAAGACATCACCTTTATTGAACTATTCTCGATGTTTCCGCTAACGTCCCTGAGACGGAGTTATGGTAGTGGGTAGAAGTAGGTTTTGTACGGGCGTTAAGATTTACCCATCATGTTGCTCGTGCGAGAATAGGGGTGGAAGAGATAATTAATAGACGTCTGATCCTATAATTACTTATAGGGGGTGATCCTTATTAGTCATGTCCATAATCACATAGTGCATACCAGTTATACATAATCTGAGATAGAATAGACCTTCGAATAAATCACTCTACTCTAAGTCCACAACCAAACAAGGAACAGGAAGTAGAGCAATAGTCATATATTCTGAGTCTATAATATCTTTAACTATGTATAACCTTGGCGTATGCACGTAGTCATTATAGACCTACTAATAGGGGTCTTTAGTTTTCACATAAGTTGGTTATAGTATCACAAAATACTCCTATAGTATTTTAATGTTTGACTTATGTTTTTCAATGTTTCTTGGTAAGTTTTTAGACTTGTTGCAACACCACAATCATTCTTGGGCATATGCTAATCACTCCTAAGATAGACATAGTTGATCAGGCTATGTCATTCCCAGACCAGACTATACATCCCCAAGCCTACTTGTGCCATTCAACAATCACCACTTTTGTTCTGTTCTACCATGATACTGACCCTAGTGTGTGTGCATGTATGAATACTTTTAGCAAAGACTTGTTATATAAAAATATAACTCTTGGTCAGAGTGTTTTTGTCCCATTATATTTATAGTTTGTATATCTTATATGGTTCGATATACTTAGTTCACTATAAACAATGCTCTGATACCAATCTGTCACACCCCCAAACCAAGGATGGCGGAAACGTCCGGGGGTGGAGGACTTCATGTATAATATCACAACAACGAGTATAATAGTGCTCAAAGTAAATACAACCATCATAAATATAATTGAAAAAGTTACACCATAGAATAAGTTTACATGTTTCAAAATCAATTACATTATGATGACAAAATGAACTGTTTGACGATTTATCGTCCCATCCTCAAAATGCTGTTGGTTTTCCTGTTTCACTGATTTCCTGAGAATACAAGTAGTTTTAAAAAAGTGTCAACAATTAAGTTGGTGAGTGTCACACCCCGATCCTTGTCGGAATCAATCAAGGCATGATATATTGTTCAAAGTCTCATGACAACTATGTTATAATATGATTAGATTCAATTAAGTACTAAGTATGCAAACAAGATCCACAACATACAAATACAAATCCAAATACGAACAACATTTATTACATCAAATTTAAATAGTCTTGTGGATTTATAAGGCACAACCTATTTTTCATCAACTTTATTCTTCAAATCTGCATCATGGGTAAAAACAGGTCAACTACGAGAGTTGGTGAGTAATCTAATTTTAGTAGAGAAAATTGTGAAGTTGAAACATTTATAATTTGAAATTTGTTTTCTTTTGAAGTCGGCAAACAATTGTATTTGAGATAACGGTTTATAAATCAAAAATTGATTAATAAATGATAACAACAACAATAAGTCCTCACCCTATATATATACATATGTGTATATATATATATATATATATATATATACATATATATATATATATATATATATATATATATATATATATATATATATATATATATATAGGATGGAGCATCTAATCATCAAACACACTCAACCACATGCGATCAATCACCTTAGCGTCCCAAGGCGGGGTGGTCAACCCAATAGCGCTATTATTGTCCATAACGTACCTCAAGAATACGGGCATAGTCATGGAGATTAGACTAAAAATGGTAATGCACTACAAGTACATGTAGCGTAAACAAACAATAGTTATACAATTAATGACTCACGTATAAATGTCCCAATAATGTCTCAATTGTGATAAAACAATAAAATGAAGTTGGAACATATTAGAACCACATGATACACCCCAAAAGTATTGAAAATTATAAAATATGGGGTAGATTACACACATTAGTCCCAAAACGACATGTGTGTGTCGTACGATAGACGGTTCAGGTCAAAATGGCGTAGAACCTAATATAATTAATAGTTTTGGTTTAGGAACTGTTAAACGAGAATAGAGTACTAATACAATATAATTAGACACATATTCTTATATTAGATGAATTAACAATAATTCATTTTAATTAGAATATTAAGGTATTCATTTCTTAAATGAATTTTAAATTGAATTAATTACTTTGCATAATTAATTTATATTTTCAATTTAGGCCAGATTTTAATAATTTCTTATTAAAATAATAACTTGCCCAATTATAATTATTTACAGATTTTAACAATTATTTATATGAAATAATCATTAAAATGCATTTTTACATGCTTAAATACTTAGGAAAATGGTTTTAAATAGTAAACAGTATTGAAAAATTATGAAATTAGTAGGAAATCATTATTTCATATAATATTAATTACTGTAAAAATTTTATATTTTTCTGAACTGTTTTAGTATTTATTTAATACTTTAATGATTAAACAACAACAAAATTCGGGAAAAATAATAAATGATTCGCAAAAATTCTGTAAAATTAACCATAGTTTTATAACATGATATAGAGCCCATTGTATAAGTTTCGGATATTTGTGACTATGGGAAGTATTTTTTATATATTTCATTATTAATTAATCAATAAAACCATAAATAATAGTAAACAGTAATATAAATTCCTGAAACTTCATAAATTATGTTTAATCAATATATGGGTCATCCCAGGATTTTCTCAGAATTTATTGAATGCAAAAAGTATTTTATGTGAATTATTGCCCTACTTTATTGCAATAATTATAGTAATTCAATAAAAATAAGTTATCTTCTGAAAATTTCCAGAACTTCTTATTTTATTGATGGGATTCTGAGAAAAATCAGGTTTATGCATAAAATGAGTTTTAGATAGTTTGGTGGATTTAATTTGTTTATTGTATGAATTTGAAACTTTTAACAACATACCTTGTTGAATGCTTCAAGAGGGATGAAGATTGGAGTATAATAGATTGTTCTTGGCTGGAATATGATTATTTCTTGGATGAATTTCGAGATTGAGAGTGAGAGAAAGAATAGAGAAGGTTTAAGTGGTGAAGAGAATAATGTGTTGGGAGAAAAAGGAAAGGAAAATGGATGGAAGGTGTGAGTGGGAGACCATGGGAATAATCTTTTTGCTTTTGGTGGTCTTCATAATTTCCCACTAACAAAAGCATCTTTTACATAATTAATATAAGAGTTTTATAAAATTTAATGTAAAGTTTATAAAAATAGAGTTTTATAAAAGATAGGTTATTATTTGATTATAACAATCTACTTAGATTTGAAGTTTAATTATAGAATTTAAGTTTGATTCTTTTAATTTAATTAGGGCATTATACTTTGATTTGATTTTAATATGGTATCATAATTTAATTGGATTATAGTTATAACGTTGTACTATACTATGTTGCTATTAACGTCAATTTATATCGTAGTGTATGGGTTTTGATCCTATTAGCGTCAAGTAATATTGAGTAGGGTTTATTAAATTTCCAATGTTGTTTAACACTGTAAAGGCTAAGGAAAATCAAACACACGAATTTTCCAAATGATGTTTTCTCATTAAAGTAGCGAATTGTACAATTATTACATAACGTAAACCCTAACATACAAGGGTTAAGGGAGTTGACCGGTTTGACTTGTTGACTTAGTTTGACTTTGCCTTGACCGAAATTTGACGGTTGTCACATCATCCCCCCGTTAGAAGGAATTTCGTCCCGAAATTTTCATTTTGACTGGGATTTTGAGAGTTTGGGAAGAGATGTGGATACTTTTGTTTCATCTAATCCTCGCGTTCCCAGGTGAATTCGGGTCCTCGTTTAGCGTTCCAGCGGACCTTCACAATGGGAATACGACTTTGCTTTGTTCTTTTGATCTCTCGATCCATGATTTCTACCGGTTCTTCCACGAAGTGGAGACTCTCGTTGATTTCAATTTCGTCACGAGGTATCACGAGGGTCTCGTCGGATAGATTTTGTCAATCATATCTTCAGGGTTAAAATATAGTTTTATTAGTTACCTATAGCGACGACTCGTTGTCACCACAGGTTTAATCTATTACGATGACTTGTTGTCGCTATAGGTTTTTAACAAGGGCCAACGACATACCTATAGCGACACACAAGTCATAATTTGCATGTGTGAAGACTTGGAGTACTTTCTAATGAAAATTGTGCTACTGGGGAAATTGGAAACTGGTACGTAGCTTCAAAGTCAAGAATATGCAGTAGGCATGTGATGCATTAAATGCATGAGGCACACAAGTCATAATTTTCAGCAACATATACGTATATGTGTGTGAATTGAAGAAGAAGGTTACGACTCAAGGAATATATATATATATATATATATATATATATATATATATATATATATATATATATATCTATTCATTTTCTTCTTCATTTGTTAGATACACAATAACCATAACATCATAGACTATATATATGCAATTTCGTTTGTAATTTTCACTAGTTTATATTCCGCGAGTGTTACCGAAATCATTTATCAATTTTTCAGAAGTGCTTAACTTGTTTTGTTGCATTCCCACAACTTGCTATTAATTACTTCTCCCACTTCACTTATATAAATCATCACATTCTTATCGCGACTTTTAACTTCTCCCTCACAAATGGATCCACCTGCAGATGACCAAAACCCCATAGATGACCTCGATTGGTTTCAATACTTTGATCATCAAGATCTTTTCAGGTATATATAAACGTCACTCATTACACCATCTTTCGCACAAAAAAGTGATTTTGTCGACATTGATCAAAACATGGTTTGGATTTGTAGTGATCAAAAAGAGTCTTTCATCGTGTTGGATTTGATTATCTTGAGTTTTTTTTTTTTTTTTGGATTTTTGCAGTGGTGACATGCTCGACCATCGTGATTACGAGTTGTCGGAAAAATTGCATGAAGTGCTCGATCAGAACGTTTCCACAGTACTTAACAAAGATCAAAACATCATTTCTAGAAATGAGTTTCACGATTTTGATCCCCTTAAAGACATAAGCTTATGGGATTGTTGGGAGGATGGTAATTTACCATTGGTTAGTTTCAGTGAAGACTGTAAATCCGGTGGTGAGGCTACACGTAGTTCTAGTGCTGCCACCACTGATCACGGTGGCCGGAAGGTGGCAAAGAGATTGAGACCATTGGAGTTTGAAGAGATAGAGAAGTACTTTGAGATGCCGATAATCATGGCAGCAAAGGAACTAGAGATAGGGTTAACATTGTTGAAGAAAAGATGCAGAGAGCTAAACATAAACAGATGGCCTCATAGAAAACTTACGAGCCTATAATCCCTCATTCAAAATGCCAAGGTAAATTACGATAATAACCTTCTATACATTACTCATGCATGCATGCCTGCACTTGGTAACCAAAGTAGTTTTGGTATTTTCTAAAATTTTAATTATTAGTTTCTTTATAACATAAACAATGGCCCTAGGCATATTCCACATCAAATCAATTGATTTACTACGATTTCCTGTTTATATTTATATAATCTTAACTCATTGTAAATTTTGTGAACTCACACGAAAAATATATTGCATCTACCTTTTTTTTAAAAAACTAGGAGTTGGGATTAAAGGAGGAGATAGAGACGTTAGAAGGGCACAAGAAGATGATGGAGAAATTGCCAGGTATGGAATTGACAGAAAGAACAAAGAAGCTTAGGCAAGCTTGCTTCAAAGCTATTTATAAGAAGAGAGGAGTTAACAATCCTTAGTCCTTACCTTTTCTTTTAGCCATTTTGTTATAATTAGTGGATTTTAATCTACATTGTATGTGTTTTTCTCTTGATAGTTTGATACCCTTTTTAGTTTCATTGTGTTTGTCTATTGATTTTTAATGCAGAAAATTTTGTATAATTTGGGTATTATAGTTTGTATTATGTATTTAGCTATGTTCTAGATTGCCGACACGACTACGCTGACGACTCTATACCAGAGGTCTATATAAATAGACTTATGAATTTAGTAGGAATAACTTGATTATAATCTTGTGATTTGTTCCATGTCTGATCCACTCCTAAGATTCACTCGACATGCCCCCAGTTATGTGTAATTAAAATTTTATTAGACTGTTGATCCTAATGAGTCTACCCTGAATATCTTCGATCTTCTTTTCTTTGACCTTTGTTTCCACCACATGGGCTAAGAAAGCCATATATTCTTTTCGTAGATATGATCGAGCTTGAGTACATGACATAAGACTAAGCTTTTTCGAATGAGTCTCGCCATAAATACAAAGACTTTGACCGTCGGCGAGAGGAATACGAATGAACTTATCGTAACATACTATTTCAGCATGGTTTTGGGATAACCCATACATTTCTACGATGATGTCGAAGCTACCAAGTTCCATAGGAACTAAATTGACAGAAAATTTATGGCCGCAAAAATCGAAAGTGTAATCTTTGATGACTGCATTGAGTGAAACGTATTTTCCATCGGCGACTTATACGGTAAAGTACTCATCAAGAATCGTGCGAGATGTGTGAAGTATGGGCTCAAATTCCAAAGACACAAAACTTTTAGCGGCACCTGAATCAAAAAGTACTGACGCGTAACAGTCATTTATGAGAAACATACCATTTACGACCTTGTCATCGGTCTTTGCTTGGGTTGCGGTAATGACAAAGGCTCGGCCTTTGGGAGCTGGAACTTGCATTGTTGGATTTGCCTGGGCTTGGGTGTTGATGATATTGACTAGCCTAGGACACGCGTTTCTGAAATGGGTGGGGTCACCACAGTTGAAGCATGTTCCAGTTGGATACCGGGTTTGTGTTTGCTGATTTGAGGGTAGATAGAGTGGTCGCTGAGTTTTTGGTGCATGACATGTGTCCGCCAAGTGGCCATAGCGACCACAATTCGCACAGAGTTGACACGGGCTGGTGGTCATATGGTGATAGTTACAGTGGTTACAGAGGGGGTGAGGTTCGGTATACGGCTTCTTATTCGGTTGGGCTTGTGGGGTGACTTGGGGATAGGAGTAGCAGGGGTAATAACAACATGGTTGTGGTGATGACTTTTCCGCTTCTTTTTGTCATGTCGGTGGGAGGACTCGGACTTGACAATTAGGGGGGTCTCAGGGGTCGGCTTTTCAGTTGACATCTTTGAACCCTTGCGTGGGAGGACACCATCGTTCATATTGTCCTCATTGAGTTGACCTACTATTTCAATGGCGGATTCTAGGGTAGATGGCCTGCTGCTGGTCACCGAATCACGGATCTGGCGTGGTAACCCTTTGATGTAGCGGCGTATTGCAGTTTTCATAGGTTGAACCATGTGAGGTAGGAGTCTCGAGAGATCATGGAATCTATTGATGTAGGTCGCGTTGTCGCCTCCCACCTGTTTCAGATTCCAGAATTCATCCTCGAGAGTTTGCAATTTGCTGTCAGGGCAGAACTTCTCCATCATGCGTTCCTTTAGTTTTGACCAGGTCATTCCCAAGGCAACAGCCTCTCCCTTTGCCCGTTTTTCTAGGTTCCACCATGTGAGAGCATGACCTTGGAGGCACCCTGTAGCATGACGGACCATCAGGTCCTCAGGACACTCGCTATGGATGAAAGTACTCTCCATTTCTTCAATCCATGTGAGGAGTGCGGTGACACCATCGATGCCTTTGAAGTAAGGCTGATTGCAGTTACGAAAGTGCTTGAACGAGCAACGAGGAGTGGTTGCTGGAGCTTGTGGCTGAAGAGAATGAAGTTGGGTTGCAATTGTTGGGATGACGTTTGCTACCTCCTTGGCGATAAGGGCAGCTAGCCTTCGGTTGTTGCGAGCAGCGTATGGGGGTCGTAATGCCATCTACGAGAAACACGCATATGGACTTGTGAGTTATTTGTAAATTGATTATGGAAATAAAGTTTTTAGACATTGTTGGGTAAAATAATTGTAAAACACTTGTTGGGCCATGGTTAGGAGTGTTGGGCACCTTTTGGGCTTTCCATGGTTACTAAATGTGAAACATGTAGCACTTGCGTGGGCCCCCACAAAACTAAGTTTTCACATGTCTTTCCCACTTCTAGGCCCAATAGGGAACTTAATAGTCCAATGAGTTGGCCATTTTGGAGTGTATCCTTTCGGATACCTTTGATAAGGTCGGGTATTTTGATGGCTCAAAAGTAATGTGAATGACGCGCTTTGGCCTATAGGTTTGGGAACTCTCGCCTTTGGTCCCCAGGTAAGCAAACTGGTCCCTCGGTTGATTGGGATGTATACGAATGCTTGCCTAGTCAGGACTTTCGGGCTACCGGCACCTCCCCCTTCCAGTTACTACGCGTCCATTACTATGATCCTACCCAACTAGAGTGGATGACTTTGAATTTCCTATGAGCTTTAAGGAATATATATGTATATACATTTTTTTTACCACTTGAATATGTGTGTGATTTTTCAGAGAAAGAGGAGAATATTCACCAGTGTATGCACACATATAAGTGTCAGGAGTAATACGTATGCACTTAAGGGAGCAATTAACACACAAAGGTATTCCTAGGCTTTTCTAAGTGTGAATTGCATGCAGTTGTGTGTGCATTTTATAAACTAGCATACGAGAGGACCCTAGAGGCTATAGACTAAGTCAAGGAAATTAACCTAATTCCCTATAGTCCAGGGCTCTGATACCAATCTGTCACACCCCGATCCTTGTCGGAATCGATCAAGGCGTGATATATTGTTCAAAGTCTCATGACAACTATGTTATAATATGATTAGATTCAATTAAGTACTAAGTATGCAAACAAGATCCACAACATACAAATACAAATCCAAATACGAACAACATTTATTACATCAAATTTAAATAGTCTTGTGGATTTTTAAGGCACAACCTATTTTTCATCAACTTCATTCTTCAAATCTGCATCATGGGTAAAAACAGGTCAACTACGAGAGTTGGTGAGTAATCTAATTTTAGTAGAGAAAATTGTGAAGTTGAAACATTTATAATTTGGAATTTGTTTTCTTTTGAAGTCGACAAACAATTGTATTTGAGATAACGGTTTATAAATCAAAAATTGATTAACAAATGATAACAACAACAATAAGTCCTCACCCTATATATATACATATGTATATATATATATATATATATATATATATATATATATATATATATATATATATATATATATATATATATATATATATAGGATGGAGCATCTAATCAACAAACACACTCAACCACGTGCGATCAATCACCTTAGCGTCCCAAGGCGGGGTGCTCAACCCAATAGCGCTATTATTGTCCATAACGTACCTCAAGAATACGGACATAGTCATGGAGATTAGACTAAAAATGGTAATGCACTACAAGTACATGTAGCGTAAACAAACAATAGTTATACAATTAATGACTCACGTATAAATGTCCCAACAATGTCTCAATTGTGATAAAACAATAAAATGAAGTTGGAACATATTAGAACCACATGATACACCCAAAAGTATTGAAAATTATAAAATATGGGGTAGATTACTCACATTAGTCCCAAAACGACATGTGTGTGTCGTACGATAGACGGTTCGGGTCAAAATGGCGTAGAACCTAATATAATTAATAGTTTTGGTTTAGGAACTGTTAAACGAGAATAGAGTACTAATACAATATAATTAGACACATATTCTTATATTAGATGAATTAACAATAATTCATTTTGATTAGAATATTAAGGTATTCATTTCTTAAATGAATTTTAAATTGAATTAATTACTTTGCATAATTAATTTATATTTTCAATTTAGGCCAGATTTTAATAATTTCTTATTAAAATAATAACTTGCCCAATTATAATTATTTACAGATTTTAACAATTATTTATATGAAATAATCATTAAAATGCATTTTTACATGCTTAAATAATTAGGAAAATGGTTTTAAATAGTAAACAGTATTGAAAGATTATGAAATTAGTAGGAAATCATTATTTCATACAATATTAATTACTGTAAAATTTTTATATTTTTCTGAACTGTTTTAGTATTTATTTAATACTTTAATGATTAAACAACAACAAAATTCGGGAAAAATAATAAATGATTCGCAAAAATTCTGTAAAATTAACCATAGTTTTATAACATGATATAGAGCCCAGTGTAAGAGTTTCGGATATTTGTGACTAGGGGAAATATTTTTTATATATTTCATTATTAATTAATCAATAAAACCATAAATAATAGTAAACAGTAATATAAATGCATGAAACTTCATAAATTATGTTTAATCAATATATGGGTCATCCCAAAATTTTCTCAGAATTTATTGAATGCAAAAAGTATTTTATGTGAATTATTGCCCTACTTTATTGCAATAATTATAGTAATTCAATAAAAATAAGTTATTTTCTGAAAATTTCCAGAACTCTTATTTTATTGATGAGATTCTGAGAAAAATCAGGTTTATGCATAAAATGAGTTTTAGATAGTTTGGTGGATTTAATTTGTTTCTTGTATGAATTTGAAACTTTTAACAACATACCTTGTTGAATGCTTCAAGAGGGATGAAGATTGGAGTATAATAGATTGTTCTTGGCTGGAATATGAGTATTTCTTGGATGAATTTCGAGATTGAGAGTGAGAGAAAGAATAGAGAAGGTTTAAGTGGTGAAGAGAATAATGTGTTGGGAGAAAAAGGAAAGGAAAATGGATGGGAGGTGTGAGTGGGAGACCATGGGAATAATCTTTTTGCTTTTGGTGGTCTTCATAATTTCCCACTAACAAAAGCATCTTTTACATAATTAATATAAGAGTTTTATAAAATTTAATGTAAAGTTTATAAAAATAGAGTTTTATAAAAGATAGGTTATTATTTGATTATAACAATCTACTTTGATTTGAAGTTTAATTATAGCATTCAAGTTTGATTCTTTTAATTTAATTAGAGAATTATACTTTGATTTGATTTTAATATGGTATCATAATTTAATTGGATTATAGTTATAACGTTGTACTATACTATGTTGCTATTAACGTCAATTTATATCATAATGTATGGGTTTTGATCCTATTAGCGTCAAGTAATCTTGAGTAGGGTTTATTAAATTTCCAATGTTGTTTAGCACTGTAAAGGCTAAGGAAGATCAAACACACGAATTTTCCAAATGATGTTTTCTCATTAAAGTAGCGAATTGTACAGTTATTACATAACGTAAACCCTAACATACAAGGGTTAAGGGAGTTGACCGGTTTGACTTGTTGACTTAGTTTGACTTTGCCTTGACCGAAATTTGACGGTTGTCACAGTGAGTTCATAAGAGTTTTGTTTGAGAAAGAAACCGTTTTCCTTGTAAAAGCGACAAAGTATGTTTCCAGAAAATCCAATATTCTCTTTATTAAGTGAGATGAATACTTTTATGTTACGCGATAATGAACCCTAGAAAGACCCATAGATTCCTTCTATAATCGCCCAGTGTATCTAAGTTATATAAAATTTAAGTTAAATAAACCGTCGAATATAATGGGTCTGCCCTAGGTTCACAACCAAACAAGGAACAGTAAGTAAGGCGGGCCCACCAATTCTAAGTCGATTATGAATAGATTCTTATATAACTCTACCATATACACTTAGCAATTATAGGTGAAGTCTAACAATTCTAGATGAAATATAGTTTTAACAGAGATATGATTCCAAAGAAAATCCTATATTTTCCTTATAAAAGTGAATTGAAAGTTTTTATGTTATAAAATTTTGCATCCTAGAATTTTCTATAGTTTCCTTCTATAATCTCCAAGTATATATAAGTTATATAAAATTAAAGTTAGATAAACCGTCGAATGTAATGGGTCTGCCCTAGGCCCACAACCAAACAAGGAACAGGAAATAAGGCGGACCGACCAATTCTAAGTCGATCACGACTAAATTCTATATAACTCTAGCATATACACTTAGTAATTATGGCTGAAAACTAACAATTCTAGATAGAATGTAGTCTTAAAAACCAAAGACCGAGACGATGCCTATCATAGTTCATCAAGTAGTGGTAGTGGACATAAACTATACATATCATAATTCACCAAATAGTGGTAGTGATAGTGAACATGAATTATGCATATTATAGTTTATCAAATAGTGGTAGTGGTAGTGAACATAAACTATACATATCATAATTCACCAAATAGTGGTAGTGATAGTGAACATGAATTATGCATATTATAGTTTATCCAAAAGTGGTGGTGGAAGAGAACATAAACTATACCTATTATAGTTTATCATATTGTTTGTAATGTAATGCAACCTAACTATACCTATTATAGTTCTAGCATGTTTGTTTGTGGTGTATAAGAACCCTTTTCTATGTACGTCGAATGTATAGCAAAATATAACTATGTTTATCAGGCCTTGTTTTGTACTATTGGTAATAATGGAGAATTCTTACAATTCAGTGAGTATTTTCTGTTATATAATTATACCACAACAAGAAACACATGTAAAATATGAAATCTTCAAAGATTAACACTTTGCTCAACAAGTTACAAAGTGTGATGAAAGTTATAAGCTGTTATCTAGATTTTTACCTTTCTACACTGTTTTAGAAAAATCATAGCAAAATCATACGAAGTCGAAAACTGATTCCGTAAATTCTGAGAGTTCACAAAATGTGTCTAGTTTATTCATAATTTTTATTATGATTTTTAGAAGTCTTTAACTTGTGTTAAAATGTTCATATTCACAGACTGGTCCGAATTCGTTTTCTGAAATGATAGGCAGTTTTGTAAAAATCACCATAAATCGTAGAAAAATCGTATGGAGATGTACAAGTAGTAATTTTAAAGGTATGAAGCTGAACTATTTGCATATTAAACAGTTTTTAAAGATATTAAGTTTAAGATAGTCAAAACAGTTCGTGAATACGACTCAACTTTTCTGATGAAAGCTGTTGTTTGAGTTTAGTTAAGTTTTTGGTGTTTTAACTTGTATTCCCCCCCTTAAAACTTGAAGAAAACATGAAAATGTAGGGGTATTAACTCACCTTGAGTGATTTTAGTAGATGGATGATGAAGAAGAGAAGTGTTCAACTCAAGAACACTTAGATGAAGCTTGAAGATTCGAAGATCAAGGTGGATGAGAACTCAAGAACTCCTGGAGAAATCTCGAAAATTTGAAGAGATGTGAGAGAGAAAAGTGTTTTTGCTTTTTAATGAGGCGTTGGTGATTCTCGGGAATGAGGGTGGTATGGGTTAATTGTGTGTGTGTGTTCAAGGAAACTTGTGGGGAAAGATAAAAGGTACAAAGAGTGGGTAATGGCTGATGTGAATAGTGACTAGGGATGGTCATGGAGTGGGTATGGGAGGTAACTTGTGTCCTTGCCCAAAGGATAAGTCAACACTCCACCTAAATATCTCACCCACTAGATCTTTATTCTTAAATAAAGATTTCCCTAAAAATGTGCTTAATTTATGATGTTGGAAGTTTAGAAATATTAAAATATGGATTTATACGAAAATCCCATGCGAAAATCATTGAAAACGGGCTTAAAACGAAATCGTGATCGAAAACCGGGTGGAAAAGGGCTTCCTGCGAGACTTCTTGGTACTGGGCCGAGGTTCGGTCCCTACTGCTGCTGGGCCGAAGATGTGTTGGAGCGAAATAGCCCGAAGGCGAAGGTAGGAAGCGAAGGCGAGAGGCTTCGGGTTCAGGTCAGAGGGTTCGGGTCATCAGGCTTCGGTTCAGTCCTAAGGGCTTCGGTTCGCATGGTTTCGGTTCTTCAGCAGTTCGGTCCCTTTAGGGACCTTCGGTTCTTCCTAGTTTCGGTCCGAGAGGCTTCGGCCTATTAAGGCTGTTTTACCAAATACTACCCCGTTTCAAGCGGTTTTCGACCCGGTTAAGTGTCGGGATGCCCCAAATGATTATAAAAAGTTGAAAGAGATTTTGAGAGAGATTTGGGAGAGATTTCACATTCTTGGAGAGATTTGGGAGAGATTTTAAATAGAGAGAGATACAGTGAAAGAGGTTGAGAGAGATTTCGTTTGCGACCTTTTTGAGTGTTCAGCTTCGTAACGTAAGGCTCGTAAATCCCGTTAAGTCTCGTTATGAATGTTATACGCCCTCGAGGGGTATGGAATAATGTTTTATCGAGTAGTTTCATCACTTGCCCTGATTAGGTTTTAGATTTTCCGAACACGTGAAAACTCTAAGTGATACTTTGTATTAAGATTGCGAGTTGTACAACAAGAAACATAATGGAAACCCTAATGTACAAGGGTTAGATGAGTTGACCGGTTTGACTTGTTGACTTTTGTTGACTTCGACTTGGCCAAAAATTGACGGTTGTCACACCTCCCCACCATTTGGAAAATGTTTTGTGCACTCTTTACCATGAGTGTGCGGCCGCACACTCCCCTGGCCGCACACCCATGGCCGCACACCCATCAATATGGTCATACACTCCCATTTAGTGAATCACATGTGATTCCAACACTTGGACAAAGTGTTTCCTAGTCCGGTTTTTCCTTGCATTTGGTTGCTTCTAAACACTATATTTATGTCAATATATGCCATTATATGTCATTTAGTAGTCGTTAAGTCTCGGGACTCCATTTGTGGAACTTCTCATCCTTACGCACGTATTCGTTGAATCACCTGCATCAGGTGAGTTCATATCCCGTAATGAATCTTTTAACTGTTTTAAATGTTTTAAGGGGGGGGGGGGGGAATACAAGTTGAACACAATGTAAATTGTGTGATTGTTTGTAATAAACATTTTCAAAAGGATTACTTATGTCATTATAAGTTGTCATAACCTTTCAAAAACTCTTTTAAAGTTATGTTACTTTATAGTTTTACCAAAACTCCGTTTTAAAGTGCAAGCGTAACTTGGTAGATAAAAGAGTCCTTTCGATAACAGTTCAAGGAAAAAACTACTAGTAAAGTATAATAGGTATAGTTTAGAGTCAGTTCATACACGAGTCAGAACATGTTATTATGAGGAACAGTACATACTATACATAATACAAGGGAACACACTATACACTATACAGGAGAACATACCATATACAAGAGGAATACACTATTATTAGTACAGAGGGAAACATCCTATAACTAATACAGAGGGGAAAACTAGCACACTAAGTACCAAGGAAAAGCACGGCACACTAAGTACCCAAGAAAACACGTTAATATATCTTGCAGGGTTTGCATTGACACTGGTACGATTTCACGTACCAGGACTAGCAGACACGAGGTGATACCTAATAATAATATATCTTGCCGGGTTTGCATTGACACTGGTACGATTTCACATACCAGGACTAACAGGCACGAGGTGATACCTAATAATAATATATCTTGCTGGGTTTGCATTGACACTGGTACGATTTAACGTACTAGGACTAGCAGACACGAGGTGATAAAATATCATAATATGTATCTTTATGTTTACAAACGGATTCACATTCAAACCTATAATTAAGCGACTAGGGATTAAAGGCAAGTAGACTCCCCGAGGTGTATTGTACATTTTGTACTACCTGGAGTCTGTATTTTATTACTATATAACCAGCAGGGTCACTGCTGAGGTAAAACATTATTTTCCCTATTACATTTACTTTGTGCTCTTCTCACTTATCCCATTAATGTATAGATTATGTTTAGTTAATGATAGTCACACTTTGGAAAATACACACTCATACAAGATATGAACATACATAACATTTGAGTCCTTGGTAGAAGGCTACGTTTAGTAGAAAGGACCATAATACAAACCTTATGATTCCTTTATGTATACATCAAAGGATACATAAATATCAATAGAATCCGATAGGTAATAGGATGTGTGCTTTCCGTTTCATTTCCTGTTCCTTGTTTGGTTGTGGGCGTGAGACAGATTAACCCAACCTATTATTTATCCGATTCTAGACATATATGTTCTGTATACATTCAGTCATCATAGGGGTACCAGGTATGGGTCAAGTCATAGGACGCAGAGTCAACGCACAGTTTTCTAGTACAAAACACATTTTCCTAATCAGACGTTTGGTATACAAAACTAGAAACTTACCAGTTAAGGGTTTAATCCATTTTATTAAACCAGTATATACTCAAAAGACCTTCGGTGCCTAACTCTATAATACTTTAGTTTATACAGCACGGTTATATATCATTAATACCCAATAGGTAGTTGGATGAGTGCTTTCCGCCTCACTTCCTGTTCGTTGTTTGGTTGTGGGCTTAGGGCAGATTCACTCAATTAAACTATCTAGTCGATATTAGATCATATATATCTAGTATAAACTAAGTGATTATAGGAGTAATCACTGTGGTGCCCATTTTACTATAAGAAATAAGGGTTTTCTTAAAGAATCTTTTCATTTAAATACAAAGGAACTATTACAGTTAACTCCGTGAGCACCAAGAAGATACACCTGGGTTATATACAATAAGGATCTAACAACCAATGGGATGTGTGTCATCTGCCTCATTCCCTGTTCCCTGTTTGGTTGTGGGCTTAGGGCGGATACACACAATCGATTGTTGTTTACTCTGAGTTTTATGTAACTTGTATCCATTTAGTACACATAGAAAGGATTGTAGAGTCATTTTTACTCATCTTTCATCAATGCAGGAAATATAGGATTTCCTGGAGGAACAGGCGAACTTTTCTAAACAAAACTTACAACTTACTATGTTTTACTAAGCTTTCTACAACTACTTTCATCACTAAAATCTTATGAACTCACCAGCTTAATTGCTGATCAAATCTTTCAAATAACTTGTATTCTCAGGAGCCTAGTAGACAGGTACTCGTGCTGGGATTCAGAAGATGGAGCAGCATAACTTCAAGTCTTGTTTGTTATTTGCTTATATATTCTATGTTTTGTGAACACACCCTTTGTAAACATTTTCTTTCTAATGAAATGGTTGCTCATTACTTTGCTTACTATGATACATGTCTTGTGATACTAAACATGAAGTCCTCCACCCTAGAACGTTTCTGTCGTTCCGGTTTTGGGGAGTGACACTTATGTCTTTTATAAGTGATCAAAACATTTCAAAAACTCTTTTGAAGTTATGTTACTTTATAGTTTTACAAAAACTCCGTTTTAAAGTACAAACATAACTTAGTAGATAAAAGAGTCTTTTCAATAAACAGTTCAAGTAAAACATTAGTAAACTATAATAGGTATAGTTTAGGAAGACACTACTCATTACTTCTAGTACAATGAAGCATACAAAGAGTCAGTTCATACATGAGTCAGAACACACTATTTTGAGAAACATTTCACACTACCCACTATACAAGAGAGTATAATATACACTAGTACAAAGAGAACATTACTACACTATAACTTACTATACAAACACTGTTATACGATAAATTAATGTGACAAACCATTTAAGGATACAACGACACTGTGTTGTATCAATTTGTAACCAGAGTCTCCTGGAGGGAGAGCGGGCATCTTGTGTATAGAACTATACGGGACAGACACTCCTACACCCTGACTGCTACCTACAGTCCCAACCGATAAGGCCAGGGGGTGACAAATGTCACCTTACTACATATGACACCGGAGGGTCATCTTTTATTCAGTCTTCGATCAGCATGGTTACATACGAGTTCACATTAAAACCTTTTAATTTACCATTTTGGAATTAAAGGATACTTTAGACTCCCCGAGGCGTATTGTCCATTTAATACTACCTGGAGTCTGTATTTTACTACTTTAGACTCCCCGAGGTGTATTTTCCATTTAATACTACCTGGAGTATGTATTTTATTACTTTATAGCCAGCAGTGTAACTGCTGAGGTAAAATATTATTTCCCCTATTACATTTACTTTGTGATCTTCTCACATATTCATTAATGTATAAACTATATTTATTTAATGATAGTCTCACTTGGGAAAATACATAATCATACAAGAAACATACATACACAACATTTCATGCCTTGGTAGAAGGCTACGTTTAGTAGAAAGGACCATAACGCTAACCTTATGATTACTTAATGTATACATCAAAGGATACATATATATCAATAGGATCCGACAGGTAATAGGATGTGTGCTCTCCGCTTCATTTCCTGTTCCTTGTTTGGTTGTGGGCTTAGAGCAGATTCACCCAGTCTATTATCTATTCGATTCTAGATATATATGTCCAGTATACATTGAATCATCATAAGGGTACCAGGACTGGGTCAAGTCATAGAACACAGAGTCAGTGCACAGTTTTCTAGTACAAAACATACTTTCCAAATCAGGGCTTTGGTATACAAAACTAGAAACTTATCAGTTAAGGGCTTAATCCATTTTATTAAACCAGGATAACTTCAAGGACCTTGAGTGGATAACTCTGTAATACCTTAGATTATACATCAGAGTTATATATATAATTAATAACCGATAGATAGTTGGATGTATGCCTTCCGCCTCATTTCCTGTTCCTTGTTTGGTTGTGGGCTTAGGGCAGATCCACACAATTAACTATCTGTTCGGTATTAGATTATATATAACTAGTATAAACCAAGTGATTATAAAAGGAACCGTTGTGGTTACTATTTTATTATAAGAAATAAGAGTTTTTCTTAAAGAATCTTTCTTCAAATATAAAGGAACTATTACAGTTAACTCCGTGAGTACCACGGGAATACACCAGGGTTATATACAACAAGGATCCAACAACCAATGGGATGTGTGCTTTCCGCCTCATTTCTTGTTCCTTGTTTGGTTGTGGGCTTAGGGCAGATACACACAATCGATTGTTTGTTTACTCTGGGTTTTATATAACTTGTATCCATTTAATACTCATAGAAAGGACTGTTGAGTCATTTTCACTTATCTTTCATCAAGCAGGAAATATAGGATTTCCTGGAGGAACAGGCAAACTTTTCTAAACAGAACTTACTACAATTTTCTACAACTTTCGACAAAATTTCTTACTAATACTACATCACTAAAATCTTATGAACTCACAAGCTTAATTGCTGACCAACTCTTTCAAATAACTTGTATTCTCAGGAGCCTAGTAGACAGGTATTCGTGCTGGGAATTCAGAAGATGGAGTAGTATAGCTTCAAGTCTTGTTTGTTAATTGCTTATGTATTCTATGTTTCGTGAGAACACACCTTGTAAACACTTTCTTTCTAATGAAATGGTTGTTCATTACTTTGCTTACTATGATGCATGTCTTGTGATACTAAACATGACGTCCTCCACCCCAGAACGTTTCCGCCGTTTCGGTTTTGGGGTGTGACAGATTGGTATCAGAGCATTGTTTATAGTGAACTAAGTATATCAACCGATAAAAGATATACAACTATAAATACAATGGGGCTTAAGTGCTCTGGATAATGATATATTTTTAGAGTATAACGATAAGTTATAAAAATATACCTACTTGCTTATACATGTACATACTAGACCAAGTATCACAAGAAGAACAGAACTAAAAGTATTTAAAGGTTGAACACTGTCGTCAAACCTGGACAGTTATGTAATCATAGCTAGGATCAATATAGCCTGATCAACTATATTCATTCGAGATGTGACCGACATGTGTTTGGGAGTGATGTGGTGATCGCAACAGTCTTAAAACTTACCGAATACTAAGTCAAGAGAATACTAGATCAAGTACATTAGAGTTAGAATATAATAGGAGTATTCTATGATACTATAACGCGATAACAAGTTTGAAACATACTAAGTTCATTACATTAAAATACTATAGGAGTATTTTAGTCACTATACAAATAACTTATGTGATAACTTAAAAGACCCTTATGGATAGGTCTATAATCTTGCAATGTATACTTCCAAGGTTATATATAATTGAGATTTTATAGACTTAGAATTTGTGATATAGGCTCCACTACATGTTGCTTGTTTGGTTGTGGTTTTGGAGTAGGATCACTTATTCGAAGGTCTATTTAATCTTAAGTTGTATACAACTTGTATACATTGTGCAATTATAGGAGGACTCTGTAAGGATCACCCCATAATGTTTCACTAAATCTCATAGATTCTTTAGTCACATCCATTCTCACACGGCGAACCCCGATAGATGTAACTGTCACACCCCCAAACCAAGGATGGCGGAAACGTCCGGGGGTGGAGGACTTCATGTATAGTATCATAACAACAATTGTAATAGTAATTGAAGCAAACACAACCAACATATATATAATTGAAAAAGTGACATCATTGTATGAATTACATGTTTACGAATCAATTACAATATGTTGACAAAATATGAAATAGTAGACGCCTTAGCGCCCCATCCTCAAAAGCACTTGGTTACCTGTTTAATGATTTCCTGAGAATACAAGTTGTTTGAAAAAGTGTCAACACAAAGGTTGGTGAGTTCATAAGCTTTTGTTTGGTATTATTAAAAGCCTTTCGTTTGTAAAAGTAGTATTTGTGTTAGAAATTCCAATATTTTCCTTAATGTGTAAATGTAGTCTTAAAACCCAAAGACCGAAATGTACAAGTAATTTGTCATATTTATAGTAAAACAATGCAAGTTTAAATCGACATAAACTCGTTAAATTTTAATGAAGTTCCCGTAAATTCCAATGTTTATTAATACTTTATGTGAGTTTATTATAACCATACTATGACCAAGGTTGCCTAAAACGACGTTCTTCAGGCGTCGGAAATGTTATGACATTTGTCACCCTAGACCTATCGGTCTAACTGTTGCATGCAGTTTAGGTGTGGGTTTGTCAAACCCAATATAGATCTATACACAACTATCACGCTCTCCTTCAAGGAGACTTTGGTTACAATACAAGACTTAATGGTAGTTTGAAGTAAATGTCTCACAAAGTCATTAACGGAATTACGTGTTATGAAAACTTGGTACCGTATGGCCGTACCTTGCTTAATGAAAATATCCTTTGTATAAATGTACCCTTTTTAAATGTATATGTTATGTAATGTATCATAAACTATACCTATTATAGTTTATCAACCAAGGGTAGTACGTAGTAATGTATGCAAACTATATTGAAAATAGTTTATTAAATGTTTGAATGTATCGGTTGTACTTTGATTATAATCACTTGTTATTCTTTATATTTTATATGTCCAAATCCATTTGTAAACTGATGTGTGTCTAAATATTAAGATGAAATGTCATATATTGCAATAACATATAATCACATAAAGATATACACCTTGCTCAACATGTTACAAGGTGAAATGAAATTGACAGCAACTTTTCGTTGAATACAGTTTCTGTTACTGTTCTTAGAAAATTTATAGAAAAATCATCAAAGCTCTAAATCCAAATCTGCAAATTCTGAGAGTTTGGAATATGAGTCTAGTGTGTTCGTAAATTTTATCATGATTTTTAGTGATCTCTAACAGAGGTGAAAATGTTCATAATCACAGACTGGTCCGGGTTTGCCTCTGAAATGACAGGCAGTTTTGTAAAAATCACCATAAATTGTAGAAACATCATATGGAGATGTGCAAGTAGCCATTTTAAAGCTAAGAGTTTGAACTACTTGCACCTGGAATAGTTTTGAAAACTAAAATATTTAAGTTGACCAAAACAGTCCGTGATCGAAGTTCATCTTTTCTGATGTAATCTGATAGAAAAAGTTTAATTGTGTTCTTGATGATTTTACTTGTATTCCCCCCTTAAAACTTAAGAAAAACATGTAAATGTAGGGGTATGAACTCACCTTATGTGGTTTCAGTAGATGAAAGTGAGAGAGAGGAAGTATTCAACCCAAGAACACTAAGAAGATGTCTTGATGATTCGAGAATCTAACACCGAATAAGATGGAATTTGTGTAAGATATCAATGATTTGAGTAGAATGGAGTGTAATAATTATATGAATGATGAAGATACTTACTAATTGAAGAAAGAAATTCCTCAAGAAAGCCTTGAAGTTCTTGAAGTTGAGAGAAAAGATGAGAGAATTTTGGAGAGTGTCCTTTGGTTGTTAAGTGTAGAATGAAAGAACTTTATGGAGAATGAGGAGAGAGGATCAATCCTCCAGCTCTTAGAACGTGGGAAGAGCTGGAGATTGGGTGTAAAGGTCCACTAAGGAGACAAGGGGTAGTGGGAAAGAGTGGCTGATCATAGAGTGAGGTGGTGGTGGTTTGCTTTTGCCATAAATTAAGGAAAAGCAAATATTCCCTCAATAATTAGTTCAACCACTAATTCTTTTAATATATTTTTATAAAAACCCTGGAGACTTATATATTTTGGGGCCTTAGTTTATAAAATAAAGTTTTGGGTGAAAATCCCACGTTAAAATAATGAAAAACGGAGTTAAAACGAAGTCGTAGTTGAAAAACCGGTAAAAAGGGGCCGTCTGCGAGACCCTTCGCATGGAGGCCGGATTCGGACCCTCGCATGCGAGGCTGCTATCTGATGGCTTCAGATTCAGTCTCCTGAGAGGCTTCAGCTTCGGTCCTGATGAGAGGCTTCGGATCTGAGGCCTCGGATGCGAGGCTTCGGTCCTAAAGCTTCAGTTCCAGGTCCTTAAGGCTATTTTACCCGTTTTTACCCCGTTTCAAGTGATTTTTGACCCGGTTAAGGGTCGATATGACCCAAATGATTACAAAAAGTTAAAGTAACTTTTGAGAGAGATTTAGGAGAGATTTCAAATTGAAAGAGATAGAGTGAAAACGATTTAGAGAGGTTTCGTTTGTGATTAATTTGAGTGTCCGGCTTCACAACACAAGGTTCGTCAACCCCGTTAAACTGTGTTTTAGTGTCGTACACAATCTCGATGATTGTGCAATAGTGTTTTATCGCTTTGGTTCGTTGTTTAGCACTGTTAAGGCTAAGGAAAATCAAACACATGAACTTTCCAAATGATGATTTCTCATTAAAATAGCGAATTGTATAGTGATTACATAACGTAAACCCTAACATACAAGGGTTATTGGAGTTGACCGGTTTGACTTGTTGACTTTGTTTGACTTTGACTTGACCGAAATTTGACGGTTGTCACATCATCCCCCCGTTAGAAGGAATTTTGTCCCGAAATTTTCATTTTGACTGGGATTTCAAGAGTTTGGGAAGAGATGTGGATACTTTTGTTTCATCTGATCCTCGCGTTCCCAGGTGAATTCGGGTCCTCGTTTAGCGTTCCAACGGACCTTCACGATGGGAATACGACTTTGTTTCGTTCGTTTGATTTCCCGATCCATGATTTCGACCGGTTCCTCCACGAAGTGGAGATTTTCATTAACTTCGATTTCGTCGAGTGGTATTACGAGTGTCTCATCAGACAAACACTTCTTTAGGTTCGACACGTGAAATGTGGGATGTACTTTGTCGAGTTCCTGAGGTAATCGAAGTTTGTATGCTACTGGCCCAATCCTAGCAAGGATTTCGAATGGCCCGATGTACCTTGGATTTAGTTTCCCGCGTTTGCCGAATCGTATCATTCCTTTCCAAGGGGAAACTTTTAGTAGTACACGATCACCCACCTGGAATTCCAAGGGTTTATGTCGTTTGTCTGCGTAACTCTTTTGCCGATCGCGAGACGCTTTCAGTCTTTCTCGAATTTGAACGATATTTTCTGTGGTTTCCCTTATGATTTCAGGGCCAGTGAGGGTGCTATTAGAGACTTGCCCTCTAGCTAGCTGTGTATCCCCCGCCTCAGCCCAACACAGGGGTGATCTGCATTTGCGACCGTAAAGAGCTTCGAATGGAGCGACTTTGATGCTAGTATGATAGCTGTTATTGTAGGAGAATTTGATAAGCGGTAGATGGGTATCCCATGCTTTACCGAAGTCTATCACACAAGCTCTTAACATGTCTTCCAACGTTTGAATGGTTCGTTCGCTCTGTCTGTCGGTTTGTGGGTGGTAGGCCGTACTCATGTCAAGCCTAGTTCCCAATGATTTTTGTAGAGACTGCCAAAACCATGAGGTAAATCTACTATCTCTATCGGAGATAATGGATATCGGCACCCCATGGAGTCGTACAATCTCTCTGATGTACGTTCTAGTCAGCTTCTCCATCTTGTCGGTTTCTTTTATCGGTAGGAAGTGTGCTGATTTGGTCAATCTGTCTACGATTACCCATATGGTGTCAAGCCCGCCCGATGTCTTAGGCAGCTTGGTTATGAAGTCCATGGTTATTCGTTCCCACTTCCACTCAGGTATATCCGGCTGTTGCAATAGCCCGGATGGTTTCTGGTATTCGATTTTGACCTTGGCGCAAGTCAGACACTTGCTCACATAGGTAGCAATCTCAGCTTTCATGTTCGGCCACTAGTATAATTTCTTGAGGTCCAGATACATCTTATCTGACCCGGGATGGATGGAATATCGAGTCTTGTGTGCTTCATTCATGATGACGTCTCGGAGTCCACCGAACTTCGGTGTCCAGATTCGATTCATGAGATAATGTACTCCATCATCCTTGACTTCTAAGTTTTTATCCATTCCCCTTAATGTCTCTCCTGCCACCTTTTCTGGTTTCAAAGCTTCTAGTTGAGCTTCCTTGATTTGTATGGTCGTGTGGGAATGGATCGTCATTGTTAAGGATCTTACTCGGCGGCCCGAGTACTCCTTCCTGCTTAGAGCATCAGCCACTACATTGGCCTTGCCTGGATGATAACGAATTTCGCACTCGTAGTCATTCAGCAACTCTACCCATCTCCTCTGTCGCATGTTGAGCTCTTTCTGATTGAGGATATGCTGAAGACTTTTGTGATCAATGAAGATAGTGCATTTCGTGCCGTAGAGGTAGTGTCTCCAGATCTTCAAAGCGAATACCACTGCTCCTAATTCCAGGTCGTGCATAGTATAATTAACCTCGTGCGTCTTAAGCTGTCTTGATGCATACGCGATAACCTTCCCTCTCTGCATGAGCACACATCCAAGGCCTTGATTCGAAGCATCACAGTACACTACGAAGTCCTCGGTTCCCTCTGGGAGAGACAAGATCGGTGCGCTGCATAGGGCTTGTTTTAACGTTTGGAAAGCAGTTTCTTGTTTATTTTCCCACTTGAATATCACACCTTTCTGCGTCAAGGTTATGAGTGGTTTCGCAATCTTGGAGAAGTTTTGTATAAATCTTCGGTAGTAGCCAGCAAGCCCAAGGAATTGTCGAATTTCGGTTGGCGTCTTGGGTGCTGACCAATTCTCGATTGCCTTGATCTTGGAGGGATCCACATGTATGCCTTTCTCACTTACCACATGGCCAAGGAAATCCACTTCTCTAATCCAGAATTCACACTTAGAGAACTTAGCATAAAGCTTCTCCGCTCTTAGTGTCTCTAGCACTTGGCGTAGATGTAGGCGATGCTCTTCTTCGCTTCGTGAGTAGATCAAGATATCGTCGATGAATACGATTACAAACTTGTCTAGGTAGGGTCGACACACTCTATTCATTAGGTCCATGAATACCGCAGGTGCGTTTGTTAAACCGAAGGACATCATCACAAACTCGTAGTGCCCATAGCGAGTTCTGAATGCAGTTTTGGGAATATCTTCTTCTTGAACTCGTAGCTGATGGTAACCTGACCTTAGGTCGATCTTTGAGAAGAAATTTGCTCCTTGGAGTTGGTTGAAAAGGTCGTCGATTCGGGGTAGAGGATATCGGTTCTTGATGGTGAGTTTGTTTAGTTCCCAATAGTCGATGCACATGCGAAAGGATCCGTCCTTCTTCTTTACAAAAAGGACTGGTGCTCCCCAAGGTGAGAAGCTTGGTCTGATGAACCCTTTGCTCAAAAGCTCGTTCAACTGACTGGACAACTCTTGCATTTCTGTTGGTGCGAGGCGGTATGGAGCTCTGGCTACGGGGGTAGCTCCGGGTATTAAGTCAATTCTGAAATCGACTTGTCGTGCGAGTGGTACACCAGGAAGATCTTCTGGGAACACATCCGGGAAGTTACACACTTCGGGGATGTCTTTGATGTCTTTCACGTCTTGTTTCTTGTCTACTACGTGGGCCAAGAAGGCGTGGTACTCCTTCCGGAGATACTTTTGGGCTTTGATGCATGAGATGATTTGTAAATTCGCACTAGGTTTGTCACCATAGATGAGAAGGGTTTCGTCATTTGGTAGATTGAGGCGAACGACCCTTTCGTAACATAGAATGTCGGCACGGTGAAGAACTAACCAATCCATCCTGATGATTATGTCGAAGCTTTTTATGGTGACCGGCATCAGGTCAATTTTAAATGTATGGTTGTCTAGAGTGAGAGTACACTCTGAGTATATATCGCCAGTGCGTTCTACTTTCCCATTTGCCATTTCTACTACATAAGTATCCTTTAGTGATTGGGGATTTTGTTCAAGTAATTGTTTATATTGGTGGCTCACGAAACTCCTCTCCGCTCCACTATCGAATAGTACGCATGCATAAGAGTTATTGAGGAGAAACGTACCGGTAACCACCGCGGGATCCTCAACTGCTTCCCCATGTCCTATTGCCAGGATTCTTCCTACTCCACCAGCATTAGGGGCTTGTGCTTTGGAGCAGTTTCTTTTGAAGTGACCTACATCTCCACTGTTGTAGCAGGTTCGGGTTGCCCCCGTACTGGCGACTTGGTTGATTGGTCGAGCCGGCGCTTTACAGAAACGAGCAGTGTGCCCCTTCCTGTCGCAGTTGTTACAGTGCATCTCCCTACAAGCACCATTGTGGTGAAAGTTGCACTTGTTGCACTTGGGTAGGGTTCCAGCATATGGCTTCGGTGGTGTAGTAGTGGCAGCATTAGTGGCAGCATGGACAGCAACAGTTTGTTGCTTCTTAGCGGGGTCCTGTGCTGGTTGGCTCTTCTTTTGGTTCCAGAACTTCCTTTTGTTGTTTCCCCCTTTTGATTGGTCGGTGGTGGTGGTTGTAGTATTATGACCGGCTCGGTGGTCAACAAGTTGTTGTGCCAGCTCCCTGGCACTGTCAAAAGTAGTTGGCCTTGAAGCCAGGACACTACTTTGCACTTGGGGAGATAGTCCCCAAAGGTATCGCTCCACCTTTTTCTCCTCCGGAGTAACCATTGTTGGGCAGAGGAGAGCCAATTCATTGAATCGGGTGGTGTAGGTTTCAAGGTCGGAGCCCGTCATCCTGAGGTTCCAAAGTTCTTGTTCCAGCTTTTGAATCTCACCTCTCGGGCAGTACTCCTTCATCATCAACGTTTTTAGTTCTGCCCAGGTTATGGAGCTAGCCACTTCGAGAGTAAGTGAATTAATCCGACAGTTCCACCAAGTAAGGGCCCGACCGGTGAAAGTGAAGGCTGCGAACTTAACTTTGCTCGCTTCGGGGCAAGAGCACACTTGAAAGACTACTTCAGTCTTTTCAAACCATTGCATTAAAGTGATGACTGCCCCGCTCCCATTGAAGTTGTCGGGTTTGCCATTGGTGAAGTCTTTGTAGGAACACTCTCTTGCACGCCACGTACTGTCTCCGTGGTTAGAGTGTGTAGCACCCGATCCAGAACCACCAGCTCCGTTTGTCCCTATCTGCGATATTGCGGCCGCTACGGCTGCTGTTACTGCAGCCTGGAACATCGCAGGATCAAACTGTGGAGGCAGCGGCGGAGGAGGTGTTGCTGTGTTGCCGGAAGGTCTTGGTCTTCTCCTTGGCGGCATGGTTCTGTCATAAGTCGTAAACCAATGTAGTTTTTGTAAAAGTATATTTATAGGAAGAGAAATCTTTTATACATAAAGTATATTATTACGTTGTTTTCCGGTATGTTTACGATACATACGATTTTATACTTTTAATTGACCCAATACATTGGTTATGAGGTAAAATGAAAGTATAAAATATTTTATTTGAGTTTCCTTGTTTCCAAGTATATGACTGTTTATAAAAGTTTCACATATACTAATTTAGTCGGGACATAATTAATATATTATATTTTAAAATGATCTTTATCGGTTACTTAATTAGTTGCAAAGTGCATACCAGTCATATGTGATTAAGATATAATAGTCCTTCGAATAGATGACCCTAACTCCAAGACCACAACCAAACAAGGACAGGAAGTGAAACAAAGATACATAAATTCTAAGTCTATAGCATCTTAGTTACATATGACCTTAGCGCATCCACTTAGCAGCTATTGATCTATAAATAAAGACCTATTTAATTCTCAGATAATTTATTATAGTAACACAAAATACTCCTATAGTATTTGTAAATGTTTAGTTTTGAGTTCTTAAAGTATCCTTTGTAGTCTGTTATTAAGTTTGTTAGATTCGTTGCCCATCCTGACCATCCCCCGGTATATGCAAGTCAATTCCCGGACAGATATAGTTGATCAGGCTATATCCTTCCCAGATTTAATCCACATATACTAAGGCATACTCAAAATGTTCAACTCTTCTTCTTTTGCTTTATGTTTTCGCTAGTTATGATACCATGCGAGCATGTAATGTATGTATGTATACTTTAATCAAGAAAATCATTTATTTTCTAAGAGTATATTTATTTGAAAAATGCACCAATCAGAGACTATTAGTCCCAATTGTGTTTATAGTTTGTATATCTTATGTGGTTTGATATACTTAATTCACTATAAACTGTGCTCTGATACACAATCTATCACACCCCCAAACCAAGGATGGCGGAAACGTCCGGGGGTGGAGGACTTCATGTATAGTATCATAACAACAATTGTAATAGTAATTGAAGCAAACACAACCAACATATATATAATTGAAAAAGTGACATCATTGTATGAATTACATGTTTACGAATCAATTACAATATGTTGACAAAATATGAAATAGTAGACGCCTTAGCGCCCCATCCTTAAAAGTACTTGGTTACCTGTTTAATGATTTCCTGAGAATACAAGTTGTTTGAAAAAGTGTCAACACAAAGGTTGGTGAGTTCATAAGCTTTTGTTTGGTATTATTAAAAGCCTTTCGTTTGTAAAAGTAGTATTTGTGTTAGAAATTCCAATATTTTCCTTAATGTGTAAATGTAGTCTTAAAACCCAAAGACCGAAATGTACAAGTAATTTGTCATATTTATAGTAAAACAATGCATGTTTAAATCGACATAAACTCGTTAAATTTTAATGAAGTTCCCGTAAATTCCAATGTTTATTAATACTTTATGTGAGTTTATTATAACCATACTATGACCAAGGTTGCCTAAAACGACGTTCTTCAGGCGTCGGAAATGTTATGAAATTTGTCACCCCAGACCTATCGGTCTAACTGTTGCATGCAGTTTAGGTGTGGGTTTGTCAAACCCAATATAGATCTATACACAACTATCACGCTCTCCTTCAAGGAGACTCTGGTTACAATACAGGACTTAATGGTAGTTTGAAGTAAATGTCTCACAAAGTCATTAACGGAATTACGTGTTATGAAAACTTGGTACCGTATGGCCGTACCTTGCTTAATGAAAATATCCTTTGTATAAATGTACCCTTTTTAAATGTATATGTTATGTAATGTATCATAAACTATACCTATTATAGTTTATCAACCAAGGGTAGTACGTAGTAATGTATGCAAACTATATTCAAAATAGTTTATTAAATGTTTGAATGTATCGGTTGTACTTTGATTATAATCACTTGTTATTCTTTATATTTTATATGTCCAAATCCATTTGTAAACTGATGTGTGTCTAAATATTAAGATGAAATGTCATATATTGAAATAACATATAATCACATAAAGATACACACCTTGCTCAACATGTTACAAGGTGAAATGAAAGCTTATAGAAAAATCATCAAAGCTCTAAATCCAAATCCGCAAATTCTGAGAGTTTGGAATATGAGTCTAGTTTGTTCGTAAATTTTATCATGATTTTTAGTGATCTCTAACAGAGGTGAAAATGTTCATAATCACAGACTGGTCCGGGTTTGCCTCTGAAATGACAGGCAGTTTTGTAAAAATCACCATAAATTGTAGCAAAATCATATGGAGATGTGCAAGTAGCCATTTTAAAGCTAAGAGTTTGAACTACTTGCATCTGGAACAGTTTTGAAAACTAAAATACTTAAGTGGACCAAAACAGTCCGTGATCGAAGTTCATCTTTTCTGATGTAATCTGATAGAAAAAGTTTAATTGTGTTCTTGATGATTTTACTTGTATTCCCCCCTTAAAACTTAAGAAAAACATGTAAATGTAGGGGTATGAACTCAGCTTATGTGGTTTCAGTAGATGAAAGTGAGAGAGAGGAAGTATTCAACCCAAGAACACTAAGAAGATGTCTTGATGATTCGAGAATCTAACACCGAATAAGATGGAATTTGTGTAAGATATCAATGATTTGAGTAGAATGGAGTGTAATAATTATATGAATGATGAAGATACTTACTAATTGAAGAAAGAAATTCCTGAAGAAAGCCTTGAAGTTCTTGAAGTTGAGAGAAAAGATGAGAGAATTTTGGAGAGTGTCCTTTGGTTGTTAAGTGTAGAATGAAAGAACTTTATGGAGAATGAGGAGAGAGGATCAATCCTCCAGCTCTTAGAACGTGGGAAGAGCTGGAGATTGGGTGTAAAGGTCCACTAAGGAGACAAGGGGTAGTGGGAAAGAGTGGCTGATCATAGAGTGAGGTGGTGGTGGTTTGCTTTTGCCATAAATTAAGGAAAAGCAAATATTCCCTCAATAATTAGTTCAACCACTAATTCTTTTAATATATTTTTATAAAAACCCTGGAGATTTATATATTTTGGGGCCTTAGTTTATAAAATAAAGTTTTGGGTGAAAATCCCACGTTAAAATAATGAAAAACGGAGTTAAAACGAAGTCGTAGTCGAAAAACCGGTAAAAAGGGGCCGTCTGCGAGACCCCTCGCATGGAGGCCGGATTCGGACCCTCGCATGCGAGGCTGCTGTCTGATGGCTTCGGATTCGGTCTCCTGAGAGGCTTCAGCTTCGGTCCTGATGAGAGGCTTCGGATCCGAGGCCTCGGATGCGAGGCTTCGGTCCTGAATCTTCAGTTCCAGGTCCTTAAGGCTATTTTAACCCGTTTTTACCCCGTTTCAAGTGATTTTTGACCCGGTTAAGAGTCGATATGATCCAAATGATTACAAAAAGTTAAAGTAACTTTTGAGAGAGATTTGGGAGAGATTTGGGAGAGATTTCAAATAGAAAGAGATAGAGTGAAAACGATTTAGAGAGGTTTCGTTTGTGATTAATTTGAGTGTCCGGCTTCACAACGCAAGGTTCGTAAACCCCGTTAAACTGTGTTTTAGTGTCGTACACAATCTCGATGATTGTGCAATAGTGTTTTATCGCTTTGGTTCGTTGTTTAGCACTGTTAAGGCTAAGGAAAATCAAACACATGAACTTTCCAAATGATGATTTCTAATTAAAATAGCGAATTGTATAGTGATTACATAACGTAAACCCTAACATACAAGGGTTATTGGAGTTGACCGGTTTGACTTGTTGACTTTGTTTGACTTTGACTTGACCGAAATTTGACGGTTGTCATAGTAACCACTTCCTCATAGTGGACAATAGAAGAGTTCAGGAGGAACAAGAGCAAGTTCATGAGGAGTTTTCAAAGAGGGATCAACCGAAGTAACCAAAACGTCTTACACGTCACACTAATAAATAATAATCTTATTAACTAAATGAGCGAGTGGAAACACTACTCACATTATGTGTTAGAATTATTTTCTTACATGCAGCTGGTAACAGTTATTCAGGCAACATATATTCATTCGAGGATAGCCATTTCAAATTCATAGTGTTTATTTGGTATAGACTCTTTATGAATTATTTCTAGAACCCTGTGGAAGTCAGGACCTTATACACTTAGAACTGGAATAACCTTGTCTTTTCAGCTTTCGGCTTGTGTCCACTACTATAGACTTATTCCATCTCATCTTTGTATTCTTTTAGCAAATATGCCTCCTTGCAAATCGAACAGACGCACTATTTCGATAACTCCAACTCAACCGCCACTACCCCCATCACAGTTCTACCTAGCTGTTTTTCAGGCAGCGGTAACAGCCGCAATGATAGCCACCCTAACCCAAATTCGCGCAAGTGGTATCAGTGGATCTGGTGGCCTTGCTCACCTAAACAACCACGGAGATACCAACGAATACCCGCGGGAATGTTCGTATAAAGACTTCATGAAATGAGAACGCAATTCCTTCGACAGAAATGGTGGGGTCATCGCTCTGATGCAACGGTTCGAGAGAACAAAGTCGATTTTCGAGATCTGTTCGTGCCCCGAAGGTAGCAAAGTGAAGTTTGCTGCCTGCACCTTCTTCGGCAGAGCCTTAACATGGTGGAATGGCCATGTTAAGTCACTGACTTTATCAGTGTCAAACTCTATGGGCTGGGAAAACTTGAAGGAAAGGATGATGAGAGAGTACTGCTCAAGGAGCGAAGTACAAAAGCTGGAACAAGAGCTATGGGAGCTCAGAATGGTTAGCTCAGACATAGTGGCCTACACTGACAGGTTTAGCGACTTGGCAACACTATGCCCCGGGATGGTTACCCCGGAGAGCAAGAAGATAGAAAGGTACATCAGGGGTCTGACTGCCCCGACCCAAGAAAATGTGTTGTCTTCTAACCCAGCCACATTCGATAGTGCCAAACGCCTGGCCTAGCGACTCATCGACCATGAAGTCCATCATGGCGTAGAAGTCCCGGTTCCCGAGCCACTGAGGGAAGAGGACTATGGACAGAAGTCGGGGAACAAGAGGAAGGAGAAACAAAAAACACAGTACACCCCGCAGGAGGAACGAACGAGTTCAATGTACACCGCCACAAAACCTGCTACTCCAGAACCTGCCAGTCGATATGCTGGAACCCTTCCGAAGTGTGGGAAGTGCAACTATCACCACACCGGAGTATGCCGGAAAATGCAATGTCTGAACTGCCACAGAGAAGGAAACACAGTCCGTTTCTGTAGGGCACCGGCTCAACCGATCTCCCAAGTCCCCGGAGTTGAATAAAACCAAGTCTGCTATGGCTGTGGTGAGGCTGGACACTTCCAGGAGGACTGCCCGATAACAAAGAACTCAGGAGCGGATAGACGAATTCTGATGATCACCGCAGGAGAATCGACCTCGGAGTCGCCTTCGAGTAGCGGTACGTTTTCGACCTAGTAATTGCTTGAAAATTTATCTATATTTATATAAGATTAAAACTTGGGGATAACACCAAAAAGTAATTATAATAACTCACTCATAGGAACAAGTCACAGTATTCAAGAGAACTAAAGAATCCGTTTAGAGAAGCTATGATGGCTGAACATATACATCAAGGTTGTGCATAACTAAGATGTTGCAGACTTAGAATGAGTAATTCTGTAACATCCCAAAATTCAAGGCCAAAAATTTCATTTTTAATTAGGTTATTACATAAAACCAAAGTGTGAATAATCAAAATATAATATTATGAAACCATATCAGAGTATAATCCCAAGGATCTCGTGTGCGGAAAACATAGTGTGATGCACTGCGACCAAGCCGGCTCCTTTCCTTTGAATCAAAGTACCTGAAACCAAAACTGTAAACCGTAAGCACGAAGCTTAGTGAGTTCCCCCATCATACCACATACCACATAACACCATCGGTATCTCTCAACCGGTAACTGCCATCGGTATCTTTCAACCGGTAACCGGGCACTATTTCACCCCTACCACTATCACATAATAATATGTCATAAACATACTGATCACGTACTAACATCATAAAAATGCTGATCACATACTAAAATATCATAAACATGTTGATCGCATACTAACATATCATAAACAGACAGATAAGCATTGCATGGGTTCTGTATACCCCTTCGCTATCTTTCAACCGGTAACTGCCATCGGCATCTTTCAACCGGTATCTGCCATCGGTATCTTTCAACCGGTATCCGCCATCGGTATCTTTCAACCGGTAACCGGGGACTATTTCACCCCTACCACTACCACATAATAATATGTCATAAACATACTGATCACGTACTAACATCATAAACATGCTGATCACATACTAACATATCATAAACATGCTGATCACATACTAACATATCATAAACAGACAGATAAGCATTGCATGGGTTCTGTATACCCCTTCGGTATCTTTCAACCGGTAACTGCCATCGGCATATTTCAACCGGCATATGCCATCGGTATCTTTCAACCGGTATCCGTCATCGGTATCTTTCAACCGGTAACCGGGGACTATTTCACCCCCTACCACTATCATATAATAACATGATATAATCATACAGTCAGGCATATCTGGGGTACTGACCTACCCTTCGATCCTAACGACAGAGACAGGGAAGAACTATTCCCTGCTACTACCACTGACACACATAGCATATCACATAGGCATATCACATAAGTATATCTCATAAGCATATCACATAAGCATACCAAGATAATTATCATAAAGACGATTATCTACCAACTACCCCTATTGGTGGGCCCGCATTGTGGCCTTAGACCCACCCCTACTGGAAAGTAACTCACCTCGCACTGCTGAAGTCCCGCAGACTCAACCCCAGCTGCTGGAGGACAGATTCCCGATCTGTCAATATCAAAACATCACCCAATTAATAATTGGGTTCCACTACATAACCACAAGTACATGCTTTGGGTAATTACTACATTACCCCTAGCTTGGCTTATTCAAGCCCAAGGCCCAATCCATAGGCCCAAAGTCCATTAAGAATCAAAACCCAACACATAGCCCAATTTTCCAAATTGGGCCCAAGCCTATACACGGTCTTATTTAAAGGCCCAACCAAAAAGTCCAGTCCAACATTTGGTATTCTAATGGCCCAATACCTCATAATCATGAAGGCCCAAACTATGGCCCAATTTTCCAAATTGGGCGCAACTCCTCATATTAGCCTTACCACAAAGCCCATTAATTATTCTAGTCCATTTTCTTGATCTTGGATGGCCCATTAATAACCCAATCATCAAGGCCCAATAGAGAGGCCCAACAATAGTACGGGCCCAATACTACCTTCCACACCTATCCATACTTTCCTCAGGAATCCTCCTGAATCCTCCAAGTCACTTCCTCAAACTGGTACCCTGAATGCTCGCTAACAGCGCAACCGAACCCACTAAAGCACTCTCTAGGCTTTCCTAGGTTCCCGTACTCACCCAATCCTCAGCTGCTGAAGGACTTCCCACTAATGTCAACTAGCTACCTCATAAATATAGCCACTCGCGACTTAGCATATTCACTTAGTAGCTAGCTCACATTACTAAGAGTCCCTCGAAGCACAAAGCAAGCAACATTCAGACAATGGGAAACCTAAACAACACATTCCAATCAAATCAGTTTATCCTCCTCTCAGGAATCTATACTAGCATGTAACTCCAAAGGCTCATACAATCAGGCATAACCAAAATAGGCTATCCTATCACTGACTGATCAGTAGTATCATGTAATTCAGCAAGCACATACAGCAGGCACATAAGGCATCTTCCTAGATCCTTAGCCCTAGTCTAGCATGCAGTTCTCATAATCATATCATATCATAACACAACATGTATGGGTATCTTGGGGAAAACTTACTTGAGCATGGCTGATTGCACGCATCACACACCTTGTTCTTTTCAAAGTTCTTTTATCCTTCCAAATTCTTTTCAAACTCTTTTTATAAAATGATTTTTCTTTTGACAATTTTCATACCAAGTCCTTATTTTGAGTTCAGACACACCCGAGAGTGTGCCCGAATCCCTTAAACCAAGGCTCTGATACCAACTTGTGACATCCCAAAATTCAAGGCCAAAAATTTCATTTTTAATTAGGTTATTACATAAAACCAAAGTGTGAATAATCAAAATATAATATTATGAAACCATATCAGAGTATAATCCCAAGGATCTCGTGTGCGGAAAACATAGTGTGATGCGCTGCGACCAAGCCGGCTCCTTTACTTTGAAACAATGTACCTGAAACCAAAACTGTAAACCGTAAGCACGAAGCTTAGGGAGTTCCCCCATCATACCACATACCACATAACACCATCGGTATCTCTCAACCGGTAACTGCCATCGGTATCTTTCAACCGGTAACCGGGGACTATTTCAACCCTACCACTATCACATAATAATATGTCATAAACATACTGATCACGTACTAACATCATAAACATGTTGATCATATACTAAAATATCATAAACATGCTGATCACATACTAACATATCATAAACAGACAGATAAGCATTGCATGGGTTCTGTATACCCCTTCACTATCTTTCAACCGGTAACTGCCATCAGCATCTTTCAACCGGTATCTGCCATCGGTATCTTTCAACCGGTATCTGCCATCAGTATCTTTCAACCGGTATCCGCCATCGGTATCTTTCAATCGGTAACCGGGGACTATTTCACCCCTACCACTATCACATAATAATATGTCATAAACATACTGATCACGTACTAACATCATAAACATGTTGATCACATACTAACATATCATAAACATGCTGATCATATACTAACATATCATAAATAGACAGATAAGCATTGCATGGGTTCTGTATACCCCTTCGGTATCTTTCAACCGATAACTGCCATCGGCATATTTCAACCGGTATCTGCCATCGGTATCTTTCAACCGATATCCGCCATCGGTATCTTTCAACCGGTAACCGGGGACTATTTCACCCCCTACCACTATCATGTAATAACATGATATAATCATACAGTCAGGCATATCTGGGATACTGACCTACCCTTCGATCCTAACGACAGAGACAGGGAAGAACTATTCCCTGCTACTACCACTGACATACATAGCATATCACATAGGCATATCACATAAGCATATCTCATAAGCATATCACATAAGCATACCAAGATAATTATCATAAAGACAATTATCTACCAACTACCCCTCTTGGTGGGCCGGCAGGGTGGCCTTAGACCCACCCCTACTGGAAGGTAACTCACCTCGCACTACTGAAGTCCCGTAGACTCAATCCCAGCTGCTGGAGGACAAATTCACGATCTGTCAATATCAAAACATCACCCAATTAATAATTGGGTTCCACTACATAACCACAAGTACATGCTTTGGGTAATTACTACATTACCCCTAGCTTGGCTTATTCAAGCCCAAGGCCCAATCCATAGGCCCAAAGTCCATTAGGAATCAAAACCCAACACTTGGCCCAATTTTCCAAATTGGGCCCAGGCCTATACACGGTCTTATTTAAAGGCCCAACCAAAAAGTCCAGTCCAACATTTGGTTTTCTAATGGCCCAATACCTCATAATCATGAAGGCCCAAACTATGGCCCATCTATGGCCCAATTTTCCAAATTGGGCCCAACTCCTCATATGAGCCTTACCACAAAGGCCATTAATTATTCTAGTCCATTTTCTTGATCTTGGATGGCCCATTAATAACCCAATCATCAAGGCCCAATAGAAAGGCCCAACAATAAACCCAAGTGAAATTAGGGTTTTCACATAAAATGACTATTAGGGTTAAGTGTTTCTCACTTAACCCATTAAGGACTTAATCTATTAAGTCCATCACTCCACTAGATAAGTCAAATGGTATGATTGGGCTTAATACACAATTTTATTCCCATGGCTCAAACATGGGTCCCGATAAGTCCAAGCCCATAATTCCAATATTAGGGTTTTTTAAACCCTAATTAGGGTTTCCAACCCCATCTTAGCCCAATAGGCCCAATTGATATGTCTTTTTATTAATTAAGGTTCATTAGGCCCATTAGGGTTTCACTAGGCCCATCAAGCCTCATTGGGCCCATTAGGGTTTGTTCGTCCCTTTGTCTAAACATCCAAACAAGTCACAATCCAACAAGGCACACCGCCACCCGACACGGCGGCCGGTGGCGACAGGAGGCAGCAGCCACCACCTCATGGTGGTGGTTTTTAGTTTCTTTCTCATTATTCCATTTCCAATTACATTTTACAAGGCTAAATCTCAAGTAAACACACACCCACTCACTAAGATAAACACACGCATGGCGGCACATGGTGGGAGCCACCACCTCACGGTGGTGGTGGTGACAGTTCTTGGTTTTCCAGCCAACAAACTATTACGTATCATGTCACATTCATCAAAAACACTCCTACACACACCAAAACATACACACAGTGGAGTACCTACGCAAGACTCACACGCACACACATGCACAACCACCTAACGTGGTGGTTGACGGTGGCAGGAGGTGAAAACCGCCGCCTCACGGAGGTGGTAATGCCCTTCTCTTGATTTCCAGACCGAGATGCATCCACAGAAGAACAAAACACCACGTTACCCACACATACATGCGACATGGAGGCTGGAACGCACGCTACAACCACCCTCGGGGTAGTAGATGTTGACCGAAGCAACAGGCGGCGGTCGCGAGTGCATGGAGCGCCAAAGATCCAAGAAGAATAACCCATCCATGGTGTGCGGCAGTCCTTCCTCGGCAGTTTACGGCTTCTCCGCCAGTGAAGTCGTGGCGGCAGCCCACAGACTCGTCTGGCAGCGGCGGCAGCAGTTTCGCTTGTGAACTCTTCACAGCCCCGTTGCCGAAACCTTGACTCGTTGAACCCTCTCTCTCGCCGGCAAAACACATGGTGGAAATCTGGTGGTGTTTCAATGGGAATCGGTGGTGCAAGATAGCGATGAGGGAGCTGGAGGCAGAGGTCGGGTGGAGGGGGATACAAGATGTGTTGGCGGCTGACTCAAGGCTCTTAGGGTTAGGGTTATGTTCAGCTAAATACCCGACACCCTTGAGCATATTACCATAATGTCACAAATAGCCCCTCCCTTCACATTTTCTTTCAAAGTCAGCCCATAATATACCCTTTTTAACCCCTTCCCTTAAAACTCTTACGAATTAAGTCCCATAAATTACCAAACAACCCCCATCTTCTAAACTCTTTACAATTAGGTTTTCGAGACCATCCTTTTATACATAATTATTTATTTTAGGGCTACGAGTCCTTCATTTATTTACTTATTTATTTAATAAATAAGCGGGTGTTACAACTCTCCCCCACTTAAATTAGATTTCGTCCTCGAAATCATTCCTTACCATTCCTTACTCGCCCAACCACTCTAGCAGCATGGTCACCAGCCTGGGCACGCCCTAGCCTTCCCAGGGTAGCCATGACCCATCCTCGTAAAGCCCTGAAATCCGCAGGTGAACGAATTCCTCACCACAAGATCACATCCTATTCGTCTGAAATTTGTTGCCGTGAGATAGTCTGATTCCCTGACAGACCACTCATACTGAATCATTATCGTTGAATCCAGTCCGTTCATCCCACAACTGACTATTCAACTTCTGATCACTCACGGTTCCCACTATAAAATAGGGTCATAGACCCAATTATCCTTGCATATCACTTATACTTGACCTAGGCTCGACTAATCCCGTTGCCAGTGACTTGTCACTTCCCAATCAACCAGCTTTTCCGTCCGTATTTGCAACCCAAAACACAAATACTAATACTGCCCAAACGCTGAAATTGTTCGAACACTGAACTGCCTGACGCAGTAAGCTGCTACGTAACTGTTTCCCAAAATCTGTCGAGACCTTCCTGGTCTCAATTCATCCATCAGTCATCTGAAATATCGGGTTTCTGCCCGGCTGCGGAGCCAAAGGACTCCCACTTAGTCGTCTCGCACGGCTTCTGAACGTGATCCTTCTCTGAAACTAGTTGCGACTAGTTATCATGCCACTGTGGCTCTAACAACCTCCTGATCTAACTGATCGGGTCCATAAGTCGAATCCTGTCATCATCAAATTCGAGGCTGAAAGTAATTGCTACTTGACCAATGGTAGCCTTATCTCACACGTCCTTAAGCAGTCCGTTGCTTCTCTGACCTCATATCTGCAGTGACGTTCCTAATGTCTTATCACCGGCTTAACCAGATCTAACTCCTCTGGGGAAATCCATAATCCAATCCGTGAATTTCCATATCCTTACCGTTGCACCCGAACTGGCGGGTACTCCTGTTCTTCCCGCGTCCTAACAACGCGCTCATGCTATCTACCAACCTAGTGAATGCTGCGGCTACACCCACAGTCTTACATCACTCTAGCACTATCTCATACCTTGTGAATGCTACGGCTACGTGCGCAGACTTACAACACTTCTATGCTACTAATTGCTAGTGAATGTCACGGCTACCACCGTAGTCTTACAACACTTTCCATACTAACTGACTGCTAGTGAATGCTACGGCTACCCCCATAGTCTTACAACAGTTTCCATACTAAATGTCTGCTAGTGAATGCTACAGCTACCCCCATAGTCTTACAATACTTTCCATACTGGTCGAACACACACTCGACCCAACACACAACTGAACTCGAGTCCTAACCGGAACTCTAACCTGGTTCCCGGAACCTGCTATCACGTGACCTCACTGTATTAGTACCGCACCCATGCCTGTGATCAAAGCGTCACAGTAAACCATGAAATCATCTACACCCCCCGGCAGGGTGAGAATCGGTGCCTCACACAACCACTGTCTGAGAGTCTCGAAGGCTGCCTGCTACTCAGGTCCCCAGCGAAAGGCAACCGATTTCTTGGTCAGTCAGGTCAAAGGGAACCTCAATCTCGGAGAAGTCTCGAATAAATCTCCGGTAATAACCCGCTAGACCCCGAAAACTCCGAATCTCGGATGGAGACCTTGGAAACTCCCACTGCATCACGGTCTCTATCTTGGCCGGATCGACTAGAATACCCTTCTTGTTGACAAGGTGCGCAAGAGATTGCACCCCGTGCAACTAGAACTCACATTTGGAGGACTTTATAAAAATTTTCTCCCCCATTTAGATTCGACTAGGTCTTCATTGTACGTGAGAATTGAAGGATTCCCAATCCTTCTTACTTCCTAATAGACCACTGATGATAACCTGTACTTACCAGTGCTAGCGATCCATCACCAATCAAACCTTAAGATCGCCCATCCTCTGAAATCTTGAAGAGTACTCTTGAAATCTGGTCCAATCCGACACCTTAATCCACCTGTCATGTTGACCATTGGAGATCTAAATTCTCACTCTGGCTGACGAATCCTCGTCCTCAGTTCCGATCTTGCAGCACTACTGAACTCTAACTGATCACAACCCATGCGAAAGTACATTCCTCTTGAATATCCTCATAGAACACTCACAATTCTGAAGCGATACAGATTCCCAATATCCACCTTGAAGTGGCATAAGATGACATTCCCGTGAACATCTAACGAAATCCTGGTCTTGATGACAACAACCAACTATAGAATCTTCCTTCCCAAAAGATTCTAAGGGTCCACAGACCTTGGGTTCCAAACGAACCCCTAACTTTCTCATGAGAATTCTGGCCCAAAAGGCCCCGAGACAACTACCGAGAACTTCTAAAGTCATACCTTGGCTGAACGAAAGACCACCAAGGTTCGTTTCCATAACTCTATAAGTAATCTCCGATGAGATGAACTCCTGTGATTGCGCATTGCCTGGACCACGCCATGATCCTGAGCCGGAACCAGAATCTGTATCTCACTCTTGGGTGCTTAACACCATATTGAACTGACACTCCAAGGATTCGAATATACCCAAGAATCCTTACTACCTTCTCCAGGCATAACCAACCCTGCCACACCTATAGCAGCCTAACCCTTGGAGCAAAAAAGTCCCTTGTGCACTCTCCCGTACGTGCTGCACTGACTCCGGCCCTACTGGCCTTTCCCCTGATGATCAGAAATCATGGGTCTCTTCCCGGGACCCTTTATTATATGCACCTAGCACGAACCTCTCTTCTCAAAGTGCTCCAGATCGATCTCGCATCTGCAACCTCGTGGAACTCATACCCTTCAGGGTCTGACACACTGCCACGCTCACTAACTCACTTGCCAATGGCTAAGCTGCAACAACGGGAACATCCTCTTTCCCCAAACCGGGTCACAGACTTCCCTTGAAGCTTCTCAGATTCTCCAAGACTCTCACTGAATCGAGTATGGATCCTGTGCTTTCATTAGTATGGGCCCAATACAACCTTCCACACCTATCCATACTTTCCTCAGCAATCCTCCTGAATCCTCCAAGTCACTTCCTCAAACTGGTACCCTGAATGCTCGCTAACAGCGCAACCGAACCCACTAAAGCACTTTCTAGGCTTTCCTAGGTTCCCGTACTCACCCAATCCTCAGCTGTTGAAGGACTTCCCACTAATGTGAACTAGCTACGTCATGAATATAGCCACTCGCGATTTAGCATATTCACTTAGTAGCTAGCTCACATTACTAAGATTCCCTCGAAGCACAAAGCAAGCAGCATTCAGACAATGGGAAATCTAACCAACACATTCCAATCAAATCAGTTTATCCTCCTATCAGGAATCTATACTAGGATGTAACTCCAAAGGCTCATACAATCAGGTATAACCTAAACAGGCTATCCTATCACTGACTGATCAGTAGTATCATGTCATTCAGCAAGCACATACAGCAGGCACATAAGGCATCTTCCTAGATCCTTAGCCCTAGTCTAGCATGCAGTTCTCATAATCATATCATATCATAACACAACATGTATGGGTATCTTGGGGAAAACTTACTTGAGCACGGCTGATTGCACGCATCACACACCTTGTTCTTTTCAAAGTTCTTTTATCCTTCCAAATTTTTTTCAAACTCTTTTTATAAAATGATTTTTCTTTTGACAATTTTCATACCAAGTCCTTAGTTTGAGTTCAGACACACCCGAGAGTGTGCCCGAATCCCTTAAACCAAGGCTCTGATACCAACTTGTAACATCCCAAAATTCAAGGCCAAAAATTTCAATTTTAATTAGGTTATTACATAAAACCAAAGTGTGAATAATCAAAATATAATATTATGAAACCATATCAGAGTATAATCCCAAGGATCTCGTGTGCGGAAAACATAGTGTGATGCGCTGCGACCAAGCCGGCTCCTTTCCTTTGAAACAAAGTACCTGAAACCAAAACTGTAAACCGTAAGCACGAAGCTTAGTGATTTCCCCCATCATACCACATACCACATAACACCATCGGTATCTCTCAACCGGTAACTGCCATCAGTATCTTTCAACCGGTAACCGGGGACTATTTCACCCCTACCACTATCACATAATAATATGTCATAAACATACTGATCACGTACTAACATCATAAACATGTTGATCACATACTAACATATCATAAACATGCTGATCACATACTAACATATCATAAACAGACAGATAAGCATTGCATGGGTTATGTATACCCCTTCGGTATCTTTCAACCGGTAACTGCCATCGGCATCTTTCAACCGGTATCTGCCATCGGTATCTTTAAACCGGTATCCGCCATCGGTATCTTTCAGCCGGTAACCGGGGACTATTTCACCCCTACCACTATCACAAAATAATATGTCATAAACATACTGATCACGTACTGACATCATAAACATGCTGATCACATACTAACATATCATAAACATGCTGATCACATACTAACATATCCTAAACAGACAGATAAGCATCGCATGGGTTCTGTATACCCCTTCGGTATCTTTCAAGCAGTAACTGCCATCGACATCTTTCAACCGGTATCTGCCATCGGTATCTTTCAACCGATATCCGCCATCGGTATCTTTCAACCGGTAATCGGGGACTATTTCACCCCCTACCACTATCATATAATAACATGATATAATCATACAGTCAGGCATATCTGGGGTACTGACCTACCCTTCGATCCTAATGACCGAGACAGGGAAGAACTATTCCCTGCTACTACCACTGACACACATAGCATATCACATATGCATATCTCATAAGCATATCTCATAAGCATATCACATAAGCATACCAAGATAATTATCACAAATACAATTATCTACCAACTACCCCTGTTGGTGGGCCGGCATTGTGGCCTTAGACCCACCCCTACTGGAAGGTAACTCACCTCGCACTGCTGAAGTCCCGCAGGCTCAATCCCAGCTGCTGGAGGACAGATTCCCGATCTGTCAATATCAAAACATCACCCAATTAATAATTGGGTTCCACTACATAACCACAAGTACAAGCTTTGGGTAATTACTGCATTACCCCTAGCTTGGCTTATTCAAGCCCAAGGCCCAATCCATAGGCCCAAAGTCCGTTAAGAATCAAAACCCAACACATGGCCCAATTTTCCAAATTGGGCCCAGTCCTATACACGGTCTTATTTAAAGGCCCAACCAAAAAGTCCAGTCCAACATTTGGTATTCTAATGGCCCAATACCTCATAATCATGAAGGCCCAAACTATGGCCTATCTATGGCCCAATTTTCCAAATTGGGCCCAACTCCTCATATGGGCCTTACCACAAAGCCCATTAATTATTCTAGTCCATTTTCTTGATCTTGGATGACCCATTAATAACCCAATCATCAAGGCCCAATAGAAAGGCCTTATAGGCCCAATTTATATGTCTTTTGATCAACTAAGGTTCATTAGGCCCATTAGGGTTTCACTAGGCCCATCAAGCCTCATTGGGCCCATTAGGGTTTGTTACTCCCTTTGTTCATGTAACATCCCAATTTTCAGGTCCAAAAATTTCTTTTTAATAAACTAACTCGTAAAAACATTCATAAGAAAATACTGTGAAAACACATCATCTCATAAAACAATGTATCATGTCTGAGAACCCAAGTCATAAAATAATAACATATCAGAGTACAATCCCAGAAAACTCCATGCAGAAATAATGTGTGCGTGTGATGCGATGCTTCGCCGCCGGCTCCTTCCCCTTAGACGAAGAAGTACCTGAAACCAAAACTGAAACCGTAAACACAAAGCTTAGTGAGTTCCCCCATCATACCACATACCATGCAATATCCTCGATATCTTTCAACCGGTAATCATCATCGGTATCTTTCAACCGGTAATCATCATCGGTATCTTTCAACCGGTAATCATCATCGGTATCTTTCAACCGATAGTCATCATCGGTATCTTTCAACTGGTAATCATCATCGGCATCTTTTAACCGGTAGTCATCATCGGTATCTTTCAACCGGTAATCATCACATACCATACAATATCCTCGGTATCTTTCAGCCGGTAACTGGGGACTATTCCACCCCCTACCACTAGCATACAACAACATCATATAAACATACAGTCAGGCATATCCGGGTACTGACCTACCCTTCGGTCCTAAGGACCGCTATCAGAGAAACCAATCCCTATCATACACGTAACATATCATACAGATAAAACTCATGACCAAAGCATATAACCAGACCAAGATAATTATCACAAAGACAATCATCTTCTAAGTACTCCTCTTTGGTGGGCCGGCATTGTGGCTTTAGACCCACCCCTACTGGAAGGTAACTCACCTCGTACGAGAAACTGCTGATAAGCTGTGCGGGAAACCTCCGTCCGCTGCTGCTCCGGAAATCCTCCGGCTACAATCCCCACAAAACACTCAGTTAGAAACTGATATCTACTCTTAGGGTAAAATGACCATTTTACCCCCAACCAAGTCCAAGTCAAAGTCAACTTCCAGTTGACCCGACTCACCGAGGTGGGTCGTCAACTCGTCGAGTCCCTTCCTTTTACTCGTCCTTATCCACGACTCGACTCGTCGAGTTTGGCAATGACTCGACGTGTTCCCCTTCCTTACGAACATCAATGAACCTTCAACTGACTCGCCGAGTCGTATGAACACTCGTCGAGTTCACCTTCAACTGCTGAACACGTCCTGCCTTGACTCGCCGAGTTGTATAAACAACTCGTCGAGTTCATCTTCAAACTTAAGAAGATTGCCTTGGACTCGCCGAGTCTGTTCTAGCACTCGTCGAGTCCCATTGTGACAACCTGAAATTTCTATTCTGTACAACCATTCACTCCAATAGAAGTCAGAACAGTTTCTGCAAACTTTCAAGCTTTTTGGAATAAGTTTGAGTGTTTTTAAGATTAGTACTTCAGGAGATATTAGGAGAGAGGATGACCTAGGGTTTATTGTGCAACAATAAAGTCCTAAAACTCCAAAAGTTTGGAGTTTACGGCCTAAAATTGGTGTTTACGGCCGTAAACCCCAAGAGTATATATATGGCACTTAGCCATTTAAATCACTTTTTCACTTTTCAAGAGCAAAACTCAAATCCTCTCAAGTAGCATCCAAATTTTCCTTCTTGATCTTCAACTTGTAAGTGTTTCTAGCCCTATTAAGTTGATATATTACTTAATCTAGTGATTTAACACACTTCCATCCGTGAAATCATTCCAAATGGCTAGATCTTCAAGTTTCACCAAGAACACCAAGAACACACTAGTGTTTTTGGACTTTTAGCACCTTTTCAAGCCTCTATCTTGTAAGTACTTCTATCCTAGAGTATCATAAGGCTTGTTACACTTCTAAACATCAAGAAAACACCCAAGAAAGTCAAGATCAAAGGTGTTTACGGTCCAAGATGTTCTTGGACCGTAAACCCTAAAAAGGGTGCCAAAGTGTGCCCTAGTCCCTTCTAAGCCTTGGAAACTAGCATAGATCCTTTCCTTGATAAGCTTAGCACTTGAAAACATCAAAAGACCATAAACCATATGGGTTTACGGCCGTAAACCCAAAGGAAAATGGTCTAAGGACCGTAAACTACATTTAGGAGTGAAATGGTGCCCTAATCACTTCCATAGGCTTATACTTCAAATAGAAATGCTTCTAAGGACTTGTCGAGCTTCAAAACAACACTTGGTCAAAGAAGCATGAGTTTACGGCAGTAAACTCAATAAGTTATGGTCATAAAACCGTAAACTCAAGTAAGGGGTTCCCTTGAACCCTAAGCTCAATAGCAATGTCCTACAACACTTAGATGAAATCCTTAGCACTTATAACACTTATATAAGGTGTTTTTCATGCCCTAGGATGTCTTAACTTTTTTAATTGGTTGTTTAAAGACTAATTGAATACATATATGTGTTATTATATGTTAACTACGATCATTGTGTGTGTACAAGTCTTCACTTGACACCTAACAATCCTATATCCGTCCGTTCATCCAAACTACTCACTATAGGTGAGTTCATACCCCTTAATTAACCTTTAAATGTTTTTAAATGCTTTTAGGGGGGGATAAAAGTTGAACTATGATAGTTATTATATCAATCGCATGTGATTAATAACTACCAAACAAGTGGATTTCATACTTTTCAAACTGTGTTATCAAACTGTTTTACTTCAAACTGTTTTACAAACTCTTTTACATACCAAATGCTTTTAACAATCTGCTTACAAATCGTTTTACAAACTGACATCAACTCATCATTTCTTAGTTATTAAGCTTTCCAAAGGTTTCACAAAACTTCTTTTATACTTTAAATATTGTCAAATGCATGCCTATATATGTACAGTTATATAAGTAATGTTTAAAGGACTTAGGACGGCTAGCTCGATTTATTTCCTTTTCCTCATTGGGATGTGGTCTCAGGGCATCAGTTATTCGTCCGAATGTCGTCTAAATATTAGTTATATATCATGTATACATATATAGACATAAAAGTTCCATCGGTATGTTCAATACCTTTGGGTAGCAAAGGTATACACACATGTTCATATACACAAACAACATTACTAGTAAACTATAATAGGTATAGTTTAGGAAGATACTATTACTAGAACAATGAAACATACAATGAGTCAGTTCATTCATGAGTAATACATAGTGATGAGAAACAAACATAAATACATAGTGATGAGAAACAAACGTAATACAGAGTGATGAGAAACAAACATAAAAACATAGTGATGAGAAATAAACAAAAACACATAGTGATGAGAAACAAACATAATACACAGTGATGAGAAATAAAACATACAAGCTAGACAGAGAAAGAGCACACAATACAGCTAGCACATACATATACATATACATATACGTTACATACAGTTATGTGAGCCACTTAACGGGGGACATGGCACTACCTGTCATGACCCGTTTTGTATCCAGAATCTCCTTAATTGGGGAGCGTATGAGTTTGTGTATAGATCTATACTGGATTGACTATCCTACACCTTGTTGCTCGCTACATTGGGACTTGCAAGTCTACGGGTGCCAAACGTCATTTCTTACGACGTCTTACATCGTCATTTTACTATAGAGTCGGTAGCACGATACAAGCCGATCACATGGTACTTTAAATAACAATAGGTTTAAAGTAATTAGTACAACAGTAGTTACTTAATACAACACTACAGTACTATTTCATTTTCCCTTTACATTTACCTTGTGACATTCACACAATAAACAATAATGTAAGAACTATATTCTTGGTTAATGATAATCAGATTTGGGAAAATACACACTCTTACAAGAGACACACACACAGATACTAGATGCCTTGGTAGAAGGCTACTTTTAGTAGGAAACATAGGGTTTTCTAGGAGAGTTCAAACAATTACAAACTTTTACAAAACTTCTACATTACAGACTTACAAACACTTTCATACAAATACAGACATTAATATACTTATGATCTCACCAGCTTTAAAGCTGATAAACTCTTTCAAAATAACTTGTATCCTCAGGTCGCCAGTAGACAGGTACCGGAGCCAGGTTTTTGAGAAGATGGAGCTAGTCCAAGACTCATCTTTTATTTTGATGTATATTTTTGGTGTCTATATAACTTGACAGAACACACGTGTATGAAATTATATTATTAATGCAATGGATGATGTTGTTGCTTGCTTACTACTTTGCATTGTTGTGATACTGAACATGCCGTCCTCCACCCCCGAACGATTCCGCCGTTCCGGTTTTGGGGTGTGACAGATTGGTATCAGAGCATTTTTTATAGTGAATCGAGTGTATCAACCCATAAAAGATATACAAACTATATACACATCGGGATTAAAATACTCTGATCAAGAGTTTATACTTTTAAATAATAAAATATTTAACCAAGTATACATACCTGTATTCATACTAAAATCAGTGTCACTAGGACATAACAAAAGTATTACGATTGTTGGGCAGCACAAGTAGACTTAGAGACATATGATCAACCCTGGGAAGATGTAGCCTGATCAACTACATTATCCGAGGAGTGATTAGCATGTGCCTAAGTGTGGTTGGGAGGTTGCAACCAGTCTAAAAACTTACCAACACTACTACAATGAGAACAGTAGAACAAAACATAAACTTAAAATACTATAGGAGTATTTTGTGTTACTATAATTACTTATCTGAGAACTAAAGGTCTTCATTATTTTGTCAGTGGTTGTTTAGTGGATACACTAAGGTTATATGTATCTAGGATGTCATAGACTTAGAATCTGTGAATCTTTGCTTTATTTCCTGTCCTCGTTGGGTTGTGGGCTTAGACTTAGGGTCACTTATTCGAAGGTCTATCCTGTCCTGAATACATATAACTGGTATGCACTAAACAAGTATTGAAGTAACTGATAAAGATCATCGTATAATTATCTAATTAGTACGTCTATTTAGTTATTTCTTATATCCCTTTTCTCGCGTAGACATCATGGTTGGATTCCATCCCCACGTTGACCCGTACTACCCTAACCACGACAATGCTGGATGGCTCAGAGAGGAACCAGAGAATGATCACCCAATCCCAATGGATGGTCACCAAGCCGAAGGCGTTGCTGATGGTTCTGACTCCGAACCTGAAGTGGAGAACCTACCCCCGATGGCTCTTGTTCCAAATCCTAACCATCGTACGGATTTTCAAGGCCCGACACCTCCGTGGGTGGAAAGCTTGGAAACATGGAGCCAAGGGTAGGACCAGCCATGCCATTTAATGGAGACCGAAGCTTTTATGACCTAAGCGAGGGGGGCTCAGCAGACAGAGTCTTGCCAATCCTGGTCCGCAGAGTGGCTCGAAATGAGATTCAAGGCAGGACAGCCCTCCATCAAATTACGGAAGTTGTCACCAATGCAAGAATGCATACCCTCCGCACCATTCGTCTGGAAGATGCTTGTGGCAGATCTAGAGTAGACCATGAGACCCTGCAGCAACAGCTAGCTGAAACTCGAGCTGAAGTCATAGAGCTCCGAGTACGCCAAAGGGTGTACGAAAGACACCTAATTGATATGGAGCACCAACTGGCTGAGCTGAGGGTTCACCCAAGGGATAACCGTCCCCAGTAGGAGACATTCTACCTTTCTTTCCCTAGTTGAATGAATAGTCTTCTTAACTATGCTCTAAGTACTACCTTTCTAGGTAACTAACTTTGTACTGTCAATACCTTCTAGATAGGCTAGTATGCCGTCAAAACTTTTGTTACTTCGTATAAGATGTAAGACCTACTCCAAGATCATTTTTCCCAAACGTATTACATCTTAAATATCAATGATTTTGACAGTCGGCTAAATTCTGTGTCACGCTTTGTTCAAATAATTTCATTATACCTTCGTTGGGATCTATCTGAAACCCACTTAAGTCAAGTTATTGGACTAGGGAAATTTAGTTCAGGGATCATTCCCAATTCTCTTCCAAAGGTTGGATCATGTTATTTACCAACCGATGGTACCCTGGTCTAGACTAGGACCGCATCATAGGGATGTAGGTCAAACCTTCGATAACATACTTCTACTCCTTACAGGAACGATCGAAATACAGCTAGGGTCAACCATAATCACTCACGAACTCCTTATCTTTCGTGTTACAGAATCATGTCGTCACCCAGGAATAACCAGCCGAGCAACGAAACCACTATCCTTCATATCGACGCCGCTACTTTCCAAGCCGCAGTATCAGCTGTCGTGGCAGCTGTCCTTGCAAACCTCAACGCTAACCACACGAGCAAGGCTGGCGAGGGAGCTGATAATTCCGATCGTTGCATCGATCCGGGAAGCCAGCAAATGATAACAGTCGCAGACTTGCAAAGTCGTAAAACCGAGAAGAAGAAACGAAATCGCCAAGCCCGAAAGGAGCGCAAGCGATCCCAAAGACTTGCCATGCAACAGCAACAAGTGGCAACTCCTTCCATTGCAGCACCGGCAGGACCCATTTCTCAAGTCCCTGACATCGGGACCCGCCCTGCACACGATGGTGGCGGTAAAACTGGACCCTATAAAAGGAAAGTTTCAAAGTGGATGAACAAGGAAAACACCCGTGTCCACATAACTCTGGCTCGACACCTCACCCCCACCACCAATGCTAGTACAAGCCAAATATGTCACCAATGCGGTGAGACAGGACACCTCAAAAAGGATTGCCTAATAACAAAGAACTCCGGCGCAGACGGGAAGATACTAAGGATCACTGTCGCAGGAGAAACTACTCCGGACCCGCGTTAAAGTATCTAAGGCGTTCGTTGTGACAGACTAATAAACTGTTTAAAACTAGTGAAACTCGAGTCTTATCTTTTGCGAGATCCTGTTTTTCAAAAGGACCCTCGTGCTGCGTATACTTGTCTTTTGTAGTATACCTAGTTCGCAGCAATTGTCTTGTAGTAAATCTATAATACTGTAACTCTGTTAAAAGTTGTGCTGTTATGTTTTGTCTGTAACGCCTATAGGATCTAATCCAATTCCTTTATTATTTCGAGTACTCCGATACTATCAGATAACTTGAGTCATTTCGACCCTCGCAATGACAGTTCGTGTGTAAATCTTTTTCTCCGAAATCGTCTTTCTAGCGAAACTGTCATTTCAAAACCCTGAAGAACTCATGCGTAGAGTACCTCATGTTTCTTATCCTTTCCGAAGAAACCTCAGCAAACCTCCCCGATGTACCACTCGTGCCGTACGTCAAGTTCAATACAAGGACTCTTACGGTTAATCCATCGATGAAGAATGTATACACAAGGGTGGTATATAATCAAGGTTCTACAGGTTTAGAATTGATGATTCCCCTTTAACTTCTTTTCCTCGTTGGGATGTGAGCTTAAAGAAGAATCAATTATTCGACTACCTTTTCAATCTTAATTATATGCGACTCGTATACACGAGACTATGATTGATGAACCATGTATGAATTCTATTATGAACTTTAGGACGGAGACTGCCCAGGACTACGAGTAATAGCATCGTCATGCGAGCAAACTTAGAACCCAGTACGACTCCTGTAACCAGATTGCCCTACAGTCTAACACCCACCGAGTTGCAAGAACTGTCAAATCAAACCTAACGAACTACTCATCAAAGGAATTGAAAGACCAAGCTCCTCACCATGGAGAGCTCCGGTCTTGTTCTTCAAGAATAAAGACGAATTGTTTCGTAGGTTCATCGACTTCAGAGACCTCGACAAGACCTCCAGTAGAAATCATTACTATCTGCCTAGCATAGATGGATTGGCTGACCAACCGCAAGGAACGATGTACCCTTAAGAAATGGACCTAAGATCCGAATATCACCAGTTACGAGTATTAGAGAAGGATGTCCCGAGGACAATTTTCCAAACTCGATACGGACGCTCCGAGTCCGTAGTGATACCCCTCGGATAGGACCAATACGCCTGTAGTATTCATGAACTTAATGAATAGGGTACGCCATTCTTACTTGGATCAGTTCGTCATTGTCCTTGTAAATGACGTACTTACCTACTCTCGAAGTAAGAAGGAAATCACAAAGAGCACCTACAACAAAACTTGGAAACAATACGACCAGAGAAGCTTTACACGAAGTTCTCTACATATGAATTTTGGAATTGAAGAGTCAAATTCCTAAGACACACTATTAGTAATGTGGGAATTCTTGAGGACCCTTTCAATTAATCAAAACCGTTGAGCATTTGTCAGCACCGAAGACGCCGACGGGATTTCGCCAAATTCTAGGTTTCGCTGACCTACTGTCGTAGTTCATTTAGAACTCCTTGCAAATTACGGAACCTCTTACGACTGTGATCCAGAAGGGAGCGGCCCTTGACTGGGAAGAGAAGCAAGAGGAAGAAACCCTTGAAACTCCAGGTGAGAGAACAAATCTTTTTGGAAGTCTCACTCTGAGAAGGATTGATACGCTTCGGAAAGCGTGGAAGGCAAAAATCCAAGATTGTTAGGACCTCCGAGATTCTTGCCAGAATCGGCCCTATAACTCACAAATTCAACCTACTCGCGAACTCAGTAACGTACGTTTTACCCTCCACGTCTCGAACTTGAAAAAGTATCTGTCCGATGAGACTCTTGTAATCCCACTCGACGAGATCGGGTCCAATGAGATCCTCACCTTCGTGGAAGAACCATAGTAACCAAGGACCGAGAGGTCAGGCGAACGATTCAGAGCCGCTTCCCATTAGTGAAGGTTCGCTGGAATGCCAACCGAGGACCTGAATTCACTTGGGAGCGCGAGAATCAATCGATTAGGAAGTATCCCCACTTCTTGTCTCGATTATTCATGCCTACTCCTTTACCTAAATTCTAATTTGGGGACGAAATTCCTCCTAACGGGGGGATGATGTGACAACCTGAAATTTCTATTCTGTACAACCATTCACTCCAATAGAAGTCAGAACAGTTTCTGCAAACTTTCAAGCTTTTTGGAATAAGTTTGAGTGTTTTTAAGATTAGTACTTCAGGAGATATTAGGAGAGAGGATGACCTAGGGTTTATTGTGCAACAATAAAGTCCTAAAACTCCAAGAGTTTGGAGTTTACGGCCTAAACTTGGTGTTTACGGCCATAAACCCCAAGAGTATATATATGGCACTTAGCCATTTAAATCACTTTTTCACTTTTCAAGAGCAAAACTCAAATCCTCTCAAGTAGCATCCAAATTTTCCTTCTTGATCTTTAACTTGTAAGTGTTTCTAGCCCTATTAAGTTGATATATTACTTAATCTAGTGATTTAACACACTTCCATCCGTGAAATCATTCCAAATGTCTAGATCTTCAAGTTTCACCAAGAACACCAAGAACACACACTAGTGTTCTTGGACTTTTAGCACCTTTTCAAGCCTCTATCTTGTAAGTACTTCTATCCTAGATTATCATAAGGCTTGTTACACTTCTAAACATGAAGAAAACACCTAAGAAAGTCACGATCAAAGGTGTTTACGGTCCAAGATGTTCTTGGACCGTAAACCCTAAAAAGGGTGCCAAAGTGTGCCCTAGTCCCTTCTAAGCCTTGGAAACTAGCATAGATCCTTTCCTTGATGAGCTTAGCACTTGAAAACATCAAAAGACAATAAACCATATGGGTTTACGGCCGTAAACCCAAAGGAAAATGGTCTAAGGACCGTAAACTGCATTTAGGAGTGAAATGGTGCCCTAATCACTTCCATAGGCTTATACTTCAAATAGAAATGCTTCTAAGGACTTGTAGAGCTTCAAAACAACACTTGGTCAAAGAAGCATGAGTTTACGGTCGTAAACTCATGGGTTTACGACCGTAAACTCAATGAGTTATGGTCATAAAACCGTAAACTCAAGTAAGGGGTTCCCTTGAACCCTAAGCTCAGTAGCAATGTCCTACAACACTTAGGTGAAATCCTTAGCACTTATAACACTTATATAAGGTGTTTTTCATGCCCTAGGATGTCTTAACTTTTTTAATTAGTTGTTTAAAGACTAATTGAATACATATATGTGTTATTATATGACAATATATCGCATGTGATTACTAACTACCAAACAAGTGGATTTCATACTTCTCAAACTGTGTTATCAAACTGTTTTACTTCAAACTGTTTTACTAACTCTTTTACATACCAAATGCTTTTAACAAACTGCTTACAAATCGTTTTACAAACTGACATCAAGTCATCATTTCTTAGTTATTAAACTTTTCAAAGGTTTCACAAAACTTCTTTTATACTTTAAATATTGTCAAATGCATGCCTATATATGTATAGTTATATAAGTAATGTTTAAAGGACTTAGGACGGCTAGCTCGCTTTATTTCCTTTTCCTCGTTGGGATGTGGTCTCAGGGCATCAGTTATTCGTCCGAATGTCGTATAAATATTAGTTATATATCATGTATACCTATATAGACATAAAAGTTCCATCAGTCCGTTCAATACCTTTGGGTAGCAAAGGTATACACACATGTTCATATACACAAACAACATTACTAGTAAACTATAATAGGTATAGTTTAGGAAGATACTATTACTAGAACAATGAAACATACAATGAGTCAGTTCATTCATGAGTAATGCATAGTGATGAGAAACAAACATAAATACATAGTGATGAGAAACAAACGTAATACAGAGTGATGAGAAACAAACATAAACACATAGTGATGAGAAACAAACATAAACACATTGTGATGAGAAACAAACATAATACACAGTGATGAGAAACAAAACATACAAGCTAGATAGAGAAAGAACACACAATACAGCTAGCACATACATATACATATACATATACATATACATTACATACAGTTATGTGAGCCACTTAACGGGGGACATGGTACTACCTGTCATGACCCGTTTTGTATCCAGAATCTCCTTAATTGGGGAGCGTATGAGTTTGTGTATAGATCTATACTGGATTGACTATCCTACACCTTGCTGCTCGCTACAGTGGGACTTGCAAGTCTACGGGTGCCAAACGTCATTTCTTACGACATCTTACATCGTCGTTTTACTATAGAGTCGGTAGCACGATACATGCCGATCACATGGAACTTTAAATAACAATAGGTTTAAAGTAATTAGTACAACAGTAGTTACTTAATACAACACTACAGTACTATTTCATTTTCCCTTTACATTTACCTTGTGACATTCACACAATAAACAATAATGTAAGAACTATATTCTTGGTTAATGATAGTCAGATTTGGGAAAATACACACTCTTACAAGAGACACACACAGATACTAGATGCCTTGGTAGAAGGCTACTTTTAGTAGGAAACATAGGGTTTTCTAGGAGTGTTCAAACAATTACAAACTTTTACAAAACTTATACATTACAGACTTACAAACACTTTCATACAAATACAGACATTAATATACTTATGATCTCACCAGCTTTAAAGCTGTTAAACTCTTTCAAAATAACTTGTCTCCTCAGGTCGCCAGTAGACAGGTACCGGAGCCAGGTTTTTGAGAAGATGGAGCTCGTCCAAGACTCATCTTTTATTTTGATGTATATTTTTGGTGTTTATATAACTTGACAGAACACACGTGTATGAAATTATATTATTAATGCAATGGATGATGTTGTTGCTTGCTTACTACTTTGCATTGTTGTGATATTGAACACGACGTCCTCCACCCCCGAACGATTCCGCTATTCCGGTTTTAGGGTGTGAGACCCATGAACTCCAGGTCTAAAATTAAGTCCAATGCGTTGGGCCAGTCTTTCTGTCCTGCTACAACCCTTCTAACACCCAACTGAGTCCTTTTGACCCTGAACAGATATGGGACTCAAAGCCTTGGACTCGTCGAGTCCCAAGAACGGACTCGCCGAGTCGATGACATCCATACCCTAAATCCTCGATTTCTGATGTACAACACTTGACCAAAAGGTAGATCTAAGCTCCTTCAATCATTCTAGCACGTAAAGTTACGAACTTTACATGCATGCATGGGACTTTGAGCTCAAAAGGACATAAAATAAGCTCTAGTGTTGCATGGGGCCTTCCTTGGGTGCAAAAGCAACCCAAATCTGCCTTGTGACCCCTTTAAAGACCTGATTCCAAAGGCTCAACCCCCAACCATGTTTGCAATCATGGTTGGTTACCAAAATGGCTTGTAAAAGCCCTAAATCTCCCTAAAAAGGGGATCTATCAAATGAAAGAGCAAGGTACAGACTTGATACCTCTCAAAGGCTGCAAATGATGAACCAAACTCGGATCCTTCAGCCTCCTCTTGATCCTTCTATGCTTTTCCTTCTTCCTTGTGAAAAAAACCACCAAGAATCACTCAAAAGCCTTGAATCTTGCACCAAAACACTTAGGGATTGATATAGAGGGTTTCTGGGAGCATAAAGAGGCGATAGAGGCTATATAAGGTTGTTTAAATAGGGTGCAAACCCTCAGATTAGGGTTTTGTCCAGTCAGAGCCTACTCGTCGAGTCCGGGACCCGACTCGACGAGTCCATCACTTAAATCCCGCGTCTCATCCCGCTTCTACTCGGCGAGTTGGTCCTTCAACTCGCCGAGTTCAAGGTCAAAAATGCAAAATACTTAAATAAAATACATACCAAGAACCAGGTGCTACAGTCCAAACATCCAAACAAGTCACAATCCAACAAGGCACACCGCCACCTGACACGGCGGCCGGTGGCGGCAGGAGGCGGCAGCCACCACCTCACGGTGGTGGTTTTTAGTTTCTTTCTCATTATTCCATTTCCAATTACATTTTACAAGGGTAAATCTCAAGTAAACACACACCCACTCACTAAGATAAACACAGGCATGGTGGCACATGGTGGCAGCCACCACCTCACGATGGTAGTGGTGGCGGTTCTTGGTTTTCCAGCCAACAAACTATTACATATCATGTCAAATTCATCAAAAACACTCCTACACACACCAAAACATACACACAATGGAGTACCTACGCAAGACTCACACGTACACACATGCAGAACCACCTAACGTGGTGGTTGACGGTGGCAGGAGGTGAAAACCGCCGCCTCACGGCGGTGGTAATGCCCTTCTCTTGATTTCCAGACCGAGATGCATCCACAGAAGAACAAAACACCACGTTACCCACACATACATGCGACATGGAGGCTGGAAAGCACGCTACAACCACCCTCGGGGTAGTAGATGTTGACCGAAGCAACAGGCGGCGGCTGCGAGTGCATGGAGCGCCAAAGATCCAAGAAGAATAACCCCTCCATGGTGTGCGGCGGTCCTTCCTCGGCAGTTCACGGCTTCTCCGGCAGTGAAGTCGTAGCGGCAGCGCTCGGACTCGTCTGGCAATGGCGGCAGCAGCTTCGCTCGTGAACTCTTCACAGCCCCGTCGCCGAAACCTTGACTCATTGAACCCTCTCTCTCGCCGGCAAAACACATGGTGGAAATCCGGTGGTGTTTCAATGGGAATCGGTGGTGCAAGATAGCGATGAGGGAGCTGGAGGCAGAGGTCGGGCGGATGGGGATACAAGGTGTGTTGGCGGCTGACTCAAGGCTCTTAGGGTTAGGGTTATGTTCAGCTAAATACCCGACACCCTTGAGCATATTACCATAATGTCACAAATAGCCCCTCCCTTCACATTTTCTTTCAAAGTCAGCCCATAATTTACCCTTTTTAACCCCTTCCCTTAAAACTCTTACGGATTAAGTCCCATAAATAACCAAACAACCCCCATCTTCTAAAATCTTTACAATTAGCTATTCGAGACCATCCTTTTGTACATAATTATTTATTTTAGGGCTATGAGTCCTTTATTTATTTATTTAATAAATAAGCGGGTGTTACAAATTCCACCTTGATTCCTGTTCCTTGTTTGGTTGTGGATTTGAGGCAGGGTTACTCAGTCGACCCTCTTATTCATCTTATTTATTCATAACTTGTATATGACGGGCGATCGTAGTGGTACCGAGGAGGATCATGATATAAAGTATCATCACTAGTTATCAAAAACACTTTCATTTGTATGTATGCGCACATCGCGGTACGATACGTAGAAGTGTTAACATCAAGGGGAAAACAGAAAGCACTAGAAACATTTACAAAGAGTACATTTTCGAACACACTAAGAATACACTATCGAACGCACTAAGAGTACATTTCGAACTTGCTAGGGAAGTACATAATCGTATAACAAGCGTTTCTTTTAAACCGGCCAAAACCTTGTTCAGTAAAGAGTCTGTTACTATCTTTCGTCATAAGTTGGCGTGGTCCTCACCATACTAAGTTCATATGTTCCTATCGCCTCAACAGTCAAGTTCACGAAACCTTCGCCATTCGTATCAAAAGTCCGACCTAAACCCTAGTTTTTATCTTTCGTATACTAAACCCCGAAGTAATCATGCGAAGAGTACTTTGTCCTCCGAAGCCTTATCGTCGAATGACCGCAGACCGTCATGAAATACCACTTGTCCAACAGACCAAGTTCGAGCACATAGGCTATGGACGAATACAGGCCACCTATCACTATTCAGTGTATAAGCGAGGGTGGTATATGATTACGATTACGCAGATTTAGTATGTGTGCTTCCGCCCTATCTCCTGTTGCTTGTTGGGTTGTGGACCTGGGGCAGAATCGCACATCAGACAGTCTTACTAATCCTAATTATATACGACTTGTATACACGAGGTAATGATAGATGGACCGAGTATGAATCCTATCATGAACAGCAGGGCAAAGTTTCCAGGTCTACGAGTGGGTATTTTGCAAATCAGAGGAGCACAACCCCAATAGTACTGATAAGAAAGCTAATTTCGGGACAAAATTCCGTCTAACGGGGGGATGATGCGACAACCCGAAAAATTTTAAAATTTTGCCTGGTAAAGCACCGCCAGTCAACTTGACTGAGTGTCAAACTCATTTCTGCTATCATTTAGCCTCGTTTCGAGTCCATTTAAAGGTCCAAAGGTCAGTACATTCAAGCATTGGGCATAGGAATGGATCACGTAAACTTCTAGCACCAAAATCGAGCCTTACACTCCAACATCAGGAGTGCACGGCCCTACACTGGGTGTACGGCCGCACACCCCTCTCCTGGCAGCACACTCACGTGTACAAAGGAGGGGTTTAGCCTTCATTCATCCCTTTTCACTCTCCAAGGCTTAGAACTGGATTTCTCTCCCAACTATCATCCGATTTTCAGCCTAGATCTTAAAGAAGGTAAGTGTTCTTCACTTGATTTGTTGCTAATCCTTCCAAACTAGTAACACGCTTTGATTTCATCCATTGCAAATTATGTTTTGACTAGATCTTTAAATCTTCATCCATTTCACCAAGAACACCAAGAACACACACTTGTTCTTGGCGATTTTGGGCCTTCTCGAGCTTCCGGATAGTAAGTACTTCTTCCCTACACTTGAATCTTGCTAAGAACACTTGATTAAGTCCTTAGTAATGCCCATAAATCAAGAACACATGGTGTGTGCGGCCGCACACACTCATGTGGTCGTACACCCCTTAAAAGACCCCAAAATGGCCTCCAAAATGCGTTTCTAGCTTCACCACTTGTTGAGCAATTGTCCCACAAGCCTCCCCACCTTTGGATAACGGTTATGTGCACTCTTTACCATGAGTGTGCGGCCGCACACTCCCTGGCCGCACACCCATGGCTGCACACTCCAAATGTAGCCGCATATACCCTTTTAAAGGCCCAAAATAGCATCAAACTTCCTTTCCGGCAAAGCAATGGTCAAAACACCTTCCCTAGAACATTCCTAAGGCTTGGAAAAGGTTTTTGTGCACTCATTACCATGAGTGTGCGGCCGCACACTCCCTGGCCGCACACCCATGGCCGCACACTCCTCAAAGTGGTCGTACACTCCCACAAATTGAATCACATGTGATTCCAACACTTGGGCAAAGTGTTTCCTAGTCCCGTAAGGTGTTTCCTTGCATTTGGTTGCTTCTAAACACTATATTTATGTCAATATATGCCATTATATTCCATTTATGACTCGTTAAGTCTCGGGAGTTCATTCGTGGAACTTCTCATCCTTACGCGCGTATTAGTTGAATCACCCATATCAGGTGAGTTCATACCCCGTAATGAATCTTTTAACTGTTTTCAATGTTTTAAGGGGGGGAATACAAGTTGAACATAATGATAATTGTGTAAATGTTTTCTATATACATCTTTTAAAAAGATTACTTATGTCTTTTATAAGTGATCAAAACATTTCAAAAACTCTTTTAAAGTTATGTTACTTTATAGTTTTACAAAAACTTCGTTTTAAAGTACAAACATAACTTAGTTGATAAAAGAGTCTTTTCGATAAACAGTTCAAGTAAAACATTAGTAAACTATAATAGGTATAGTTTGGGAAGACACTACTCATTACTTCTAGTACAATGAAGCATACAAAGAGTCAGTTCATACATGAGTCAAAACACACTATTTTGAGAAACATTTCACACTACCCACTATACAAGAGAGTATACTATACACTAGTACAAAGAGAACATTACTACACTATAACTTACTATACAAACACTGTTATACGATAAATTAATGTGACAAACCATTTAAGGATACAACGAGACTGTGTTGTATCAATTTGTAACCAGAGTCTCCTGGAGGGAGAGCGGGCATCTTGTGTATAGATCTATACGGGACAGACACTCACACACCCTGACTGCTTGCTACAGTCCCAGCCGATAAGGCCAAGGGGTGACAAATGTCACCTCACTACATATGACACCGGAGGGCCATCTTTTATTCAGTCGTCGATCGGCATGGTTACATACGAGTTCACATTAAAACCTTTTAATTTACCATTTTGGAATTAAAGGATACTTTAGACTCCCCGAGGCGTATTGTCCATTTAATACTACCTGGAGTATGTATTTTACTACTTTAGACTCCCCGAGGTGTATTGTCCATTTAATACTACCTGGGGTCTGTATTTTATTACTTTATAGCCAGCAGTGTAACTGCTGAGGTAAAACATTATTTCCCCTATTACATTTACTTTGTGATCTTCTCACATATTCATTAATGTATAAACTACATTTAGTTAATGATAGTCTCACTTGGGAAAATACACACTCATACAAGAAACATACATACACAACATTTGATGCCTTGGTAGAAGGCTACGTTTAGTAGAAAGGACCATAACGCTAACCTTATGATTCCTTACTGTATACATCAAAGGATACATAATAGGATCTGACAGGTAATAGGATGTGTGCTCTCCGCTTCATTTCCTGTTCCTTGTTTGGTTGTGGGCTTAGAGCAGATTCACCCAGTCTATTATCTATTCGATTCTAGATATATATGTCCAATATACATTGAGTCATCATAAGGGTACCAGGTATGGGTCAAGTCATAGGCCACAGAGTCAGTGCACAGTTTTCTAGTACAAAACATACTTTCCAAATCTGGGTTTGGTATACAAAACTAGAAACTTACCAGTTAAGGGTTTAATCCATTTTATTAAACCAGGATAACTTCAAGGACCTTAAGTGGATAACTCTATAATACCTTAGATTATACATCAGAGTTATATAAATAATTAATAACCGATAGATAGTTGGATGTGTGCCTTCCGCCTCATTTCCTGTACCTTGTTTGGTTGTGGGCTTAGGGCAGATCCATAATTAACTATCTGTTCGGTATTAGATTATATATAACTAGTATAAACCAAGTGATTATAAAAGGAACCACTGTGGTTACTATTTTATTATAAGAAATAAGAGTTTTCTTAAAGAATCTTTCTTCAAATATAAAGGAACTATTACAGTTAACTCCGTGAGTACCAAGGGAATACACCATGGTTATATACAATAAGGATCCAACAACCAATGGGATGTGTGCTTTCCGCCTCATTTCCTGTTCCTTGTTTGGTTGTGTGCTTAGGGAAGATACACACAATCGATTGTTTGTTTACTCTGGGTTTTATATAACTTGTATCCATTTAATACTCATAGAAAGGACTGTTGAGTCATTTTCACTTATCTTTCATCAAGCAGGAAATATAGGATTTCCTGGAGGAACATGTAAACTTTTCTAAACAGAACTTACTACAATTTTCTACAACTTTCGACAAACTTTCTTACTAATACTACATCACTAAAATCTTATGAACTCACCAGCTTAATTGTTGATCAACTCTTTCAAATAACTTGTATTCTCAGGAGCCTAGTAGACATGTATTCGTGCTGGGAATTCAGAAGATGGAGCAGTATATCTTCAAGTCTTGTTTGTTAATTCCTTATGTATTCTATGTTTCGTGAGAACACACCTTGTAAACACTTTCTTTCTAATGAAATGGTTGTTCATTAATTTGCTTACTATGATGCATGTCTTTTGATACTAAACATGACGTCCTCCACCCCAGAACGTTTCCGCCGTTCCGGTTTTGGGGTGTGACAAAAAGTCAGACTTAATTCTATTGCCTTTTAGCCTTGTTAAGGGTCATTCTAATGAGCTCTAAGCCTAGTACACTCAAGTGTTGAGTGTTAGGGAGTATTAACTCGAGATCAGAAGGTTGCACCCGAACCAGAGAACCAAACACTTGAGGTTCACGGCCGCAAACCTAGTTCACGGTCGTGAACTATCTTATGGCCGTGATCTCCTCCCCTATATATATAATATCACTTCATTTTATTCATTTCTTTCCCCCAAGAACTCTCTCAAACTCTCTCAAGTATCATCCACCAAGAACTCTTATATCATCCCCAAAAAGGTTAGTAACACATCTATTATTGTCTATGCTTGAAACCCCCTTTGTTTACACCTTAGATTCACCATCTTTCACTCCTAAACACCCCTTTCCTTTGATACCTTATAGAAACTTACTAGGATCTTTAAAAACTCACTAAAACACCTAAATCTTCAAGTGTTCTTCACCTTTGGGTCGTGAACCCTTCAAGATTTGGGCCGTGAACACCAAGTGGGCCATAAACCACTCATCAAGTTGGGTCGTGAACCAACGTGGGCCATGAACCATTCATCCATTTGGGCCGTGAACTCCATTGGGCCATGAACCATCCTTCCTTTGGGCCGTGAACATCCAATCAACCTTCTATCTTGTTTCCAACACTTCTTTGGTGAGTTATCCTTGCATCCTAGGTGTTTCCCAATCACCTTCGTTGTTAGATTTGCTAATTTCATGCATATATGTATCAATATATGTCATTTAGGACTCGTTTGTGTCTCGAGACTTCATTCGTGGAACTTCTCATCCTTACTCGAATATTCAATAGAATCACCCACATAAGGTGAGTTCATACCCCTATAATCAATCTTTTAAACGTTTTAAATGCTTTTAAAGGGGGGAGCACAAGTTGAACACAATGATAATTGTGTAAATGTTTATCTATGATAACCATCACGAAAAGGATTTCTTATGCTTTTATAACTGATCAAACCATTTCAAAAGCTCTTTTAAAGTTATGTCACTTAGTTACTTATAAAACTATGTTTTTAAAGTACAATCATAACTGAGTAGATAGCGAGTCTTTTCTACAAATCAGAGACGGTACAAAACAAACATACTAGTAAACTATAATAGGTATAGTTTAGGGGTTCAGAACATACAATAACAAGAACAGGGAGGAACATACAATAACAAGAACAAAAAGGAACATACGATAACAAGAACAAAAAACACATTTATGTGAGACTACTTCACAGCTTAGCAATATACTTGCTAGTTCGCGTTTTGTAACTACAGTCTCCTGGAGGGAGAACGGACATTGTGTGTATAGATCTATACGGGACTGACAAGCCCGCATCCCGACTGTTCGCTACAGTTTGGCCGGAAGGCCAAGGGGTGACAAATGTCACATCAGTTTCGATGCCAGCAGGTCGTCGTGTTGAACCCTTGTCGACCAGTATGGTTATAACCACATTACATATTAACCTTAATTAACAAATTGGTTTTTAAGGTAGTTAGTGCTTCAGTAATTACTTTATACAACATTACTGAATACTTTCATTTTTCCCATTACATTCATATAGTGATCTCGTCACATAAAAGGTAATGCAAACTATTTTCTAGTAAAGATAGTCTTAAACTTGGGAAAACTTACATCATTTCAAAAGACAAACAGAACAGTCGAGTCTTAGTACACACAGTTAGAAGGGGGCCTATAATGCTAAATTTATGATTCCTCGGTAGATACATTAGGGATATATATTAATCGGGTCCGGTAGACAGTAGAATGTGTGCTTTTCGCTTCATTTCCTGTTCCTTGTTTGGTCGTGGTCTTAGAGCAGATGCACCCAATCTACTATGTATTTGATCTTAGCTATATATATATATATATATATATATATATATATATATATATATATATATATATATATATATATATATATATATATATATATTCCGTATACACCAAGTAATCATAAGGAGTACCAGGTATGGGTCAGTTCATAATATACAAATTCAATACACCGTTTTCTAGTACAAAATCATACTTTTCAGAATGAACATTTAGTAGGCTAAACTAGAAACTTATCAGTAAAAGGGTTTAATTCATTTTATTAAACCAATACAACTTAAAGGAGCTTTAGTGGTTAATTCTATAATACATTAGTTTATACATCAGGGTTATATATAATTAATATCCGATAGGCAGTTGGATGTGTGCTTTCCACCTTACTTCCTGCTCCTTGTTTGGTTGTGGGTTTAGGGCAGATTCACCTATTTAATGTCTGTTCGATATTAGATTATATATAGCTAGTATAAACTAAGTGATTATAGAAGGAACTATTGTGGTTACCATTTTTACTAAAGGAAATATATGATTTTTCTCAAAGAATGTTTTCATCAAATATAAAGAACTGTTACAGTTAAATCCGTAAGTACCAAACGAATACTCCAGGGTTATATATATACAGTGAGGATCTAACAAACAATGGGATGTGTGGCTTCCGCCTCATTCCCTGTTCCTTGTTTGGTTGTGGACTTAGGGTAGATTCACACAATCGATTGTCTGTTTACTCTAAATTGCATATAACTTGTATCCATTTAGTACTCATAGAAGGAATTGTAGAGTCATTTTACTTTCAATCATCATATCAGAAAATATAGGATTTTCTGGAGGAACATGCGAACTTTTCAAAAAGGAACTTACATCTTACTTTTCATCACCTAAATACTTATGAACTCACCAGCTTAAATGCTGATCTACTCTTTCAAAATAACTTGTATTCTAAGGAGAATAGTAGACGAGTACGCGCACTGGGATTCAGAAGATGGAGCATAGTATCTTCATGTCTTGTTTTGTTATTTACTTTTGGAGTCTAACTTTTGTGAATCACATACTTTGTAAACACTTTCATATTAATGCAATGGTTGTTTGTTACTTTGATTACTATGACGCATGTGTTGTGATACTAAACATGACGTCCTCCGCCCCCAAACGTTTCTGCCGTTCTGGTTTGGGGTTGTGACAGGAGGGATGCGTAAAATAAGTGTTGTTCAAAAGAAGTGCGCAAGTCTATATGAAGATTGTAAGTATTTAGGATTGGGGAAGTTCCTAGGAAAAATATAGACACAAATACATGCATTGCAGTCTTGGAGTAACGGAGAGGCTCAAAATAGATTCTCTTGTGTGATGTTGGTAACTAAAGTCTTGATACAATGATAATAAAATCAGTTTTGCTTTGGGGCAAGCAAAAGCCAAGTGTGGGATATTTTGATCTGTGTACATTTAACTACATATTTAATACATATTTGTAATACTTTTAGCTACAATTATGCTTATTATGGAACAAAAGATACTTATTATGTCTAAAATATGTTTTGTTGCGGCGAGGACTTGCTCGGGACAAAAAACAAAGCTAAAACATGTCGTGGTGACATAACCACAACGTGGAGAGTGGGATATTCACGATCATCATGCTAACTTGGCAGACACGAGATTTACACGAAGATGATGCAGTCTGCAAAATGGAACAAAGATAAATAAGAACGAGCCTATTAATTTAAACAGAATACCAAGAACAATATCTTGAAAACCACCTTCATTCTATGAATACCATGATATTGGCTTCAAAATATGGTTTAACACACACAAAATTTTGGTAGAAAACTGAAAGTTTATAAAACTGAAGAATGATCATCAAATTACATCAGTTACACATAAATAAGGAGCAGAATTTAAAACGGGTCTCAAAACTACCATGGGCCAAACCCAAACCAAAAAACAAAACCAAAAAATAATGAAAAAACCACAAAATTGTCTATAACTCCATTTAGAAAGCAATTTATGGTTAGGTCCCCTTTGGGGACTTATCTTGACGTGCTGCTTGTTCCAATCTTCGATTTGACTGGTTGTAGGCCCATAACCGAGTCCCGTAGCCAAAGTTATGGCCATTTTTGTGAAGCCCCTTTAGTCACTCGATCATGGGACTCTAGGAAAATAAGGGCCCTATCCTCCACACTAAGGCCCGCATCATCCCCTCCCGGGTAGACAAAATTCGACTTTGAATGTGCACCATGCTCATCATCTGAAGAATTCCCATGAAAAGGAAGCAAATGTTTTACATAAAAAACATCAGAGAACGAATGTGACTTGGCAACTTCAGACGGTAAGCATTGGAATTGATGTTCTCCACAATCTCCACGTGTCTAATCTTCTTGGATGACAGCTTATTGTACTCAACAACCGAAAAAAGATCCTTACGCAAAACAGCCCAAACAAAGTAACCCACCTCAAAATCAACTTCTCTACGTTTCTTATTTGTATCTTGCTTGTACTTGGAGTTGGCTCAAATGAAGTTGTCATAAAAAAAACCCTTAAAAAAACCATGGTGTCCCTCCATGAAATCCTGCACTTTTTTTGGAACTACACTATAAATCAAAAGTGTCATCAAATCAAGTGGTCCCCATGGCTGGGTAGAATAGACCACATAAAACAAACAAAATCTTGTACTTCTGTTAACAACATGATCATGAGCGAACTCATCTTGACATAGTTTCTGATCCCACGTCTTCACATGTTCACCCACTAGACACCGTAAAAGGTTACCAATGGATTGATTGACAACCTCTATTTTCCCATCCATTTGAGGATGATAGGCACTGCTAAAACTGAGTTGAGTGTTCACCATTCTCCACAAGCTATGCCAAAAGTGACTCAAAAACATAGTGTCTCGATCTCAAACAATAAAAGATGGAAATCCATGCAAATTATATATATCACGAAACAATAACTGAGCCATGTTAACTGCATCCGTAGTCTTTTTGCAATGGATAAAGTGCACCATCTTAAAAAAATGATCAACAACAACAAAGATTGAATCATTACCCCATTGTGCATGTGTAAATCCCTACACAAAATTCATGCTGATATCCACCCAAGGTTATGATGGAAAAGTTAGAGGCGTATAAATCTCAACATTTGTGGATGTGCCCTTTGAAACTAGGCAGATTCTGCACCGTTTAACATATCGATCCACCTCCTTGCGTATAGTAGGCCGAAAATAAGATGATTGCACCAATTGTAAAATATGATGTTGCCCGACATGACGTCCCCCATGAAACTCCTTGATGATTTGAAGGCGAAGAATAGAATTCGGGATACACAACTGATTCCCTTTGAAAAGGAAACCTTTCTACACTAGAAAATCACATCTCTATCCAGATTGTATACTCTGCAGCATAACAGAAAAAATGATCAATTGTAAGTTGCTCCATTAGGACATCCAACCCCGACACACCAACACTCATGGAAACTAGCAAATTACTTATTCTGTTCAAAGCATGAACCACCCTATTCGATATTCCAAAACTTGTGTTAACTTTTCCAAGAACGGCATCCACCTCCGAAATTTATGTGACATCTCATTAAGATAAGAAAATGTATTATCAAACTTAAGACAAAATATTAGTATAAGAAGATGAAGGAATTTTAAATGAGTTATGAAGATCACGTACCCTAGAAGTTATCAGTGATTTAGTCAAGTCAGTGGACACAAAACACCACCCAGGAATCTGATCTTCATCATCCGAAACTTCTTTCTCTTCTTCATCTTCCAACAATTTCATATACATTGCCCTATGAGTTGGATTTCTCATTTCATCATCATCTGATCTAGAAGACCAACTCTGATAAGTTCCCTCTTCTTCGTCATCTCCTCTAGAAATCAGAGAGACAACCTTAGTTTGAGCTCTAATCTCCTCAATATTCATAGCATAACACGCTTCTTCCTTAACTTTCTCCATCTTCTCTTCTTTCTTCCCGCGCATGCAATCTTTTGCCAAATGATTCGACCCATTGCAATAGTTACAATCATAACACGAGTCTCCTTTTTGCTTCAATTCTTTCTTCTTCTCATACAGACTCTTAACATATTTCTTCTCCACTATCGACTCATCATTCACACTTTTTCCAGTAGAAATCACACTTTTGTTCTCAAAATTGTTCTTAAACTTTCCACTGAAAGGCTTCTTGAAAAATTTCTTCACTTTGTTGTTCGAGTAGTATGCAACTGCTTCATCATCAGATTTGAATAGGAATCCCTCTTCTCTATCCTTGGCTTCTTCTTCAGACTCAGACTCCTTACCAACAATTTAGAAGAAAGAGGATTATATACTCAAAAAGAAATCTATGACAGAAAACAATCAAAGATTAAATAGAAATCAATCGATCTAAGACGCATATTCCATAATCAATTCAATACAATCAATTGACACTGGTTTTCTGAACAAAATTGCAGAAAATTTTGAATCAGAACGAACGATTCAAAGTTGTAAATGAACACAAGATGCAAATAATGTATGTTTGGCTCGATTAAGTCTGAATAACACAAGCGTACAAGACAGAATTCAACTAGTGTTCGAACGTTACTCTACTTTATGCACCTACCCTATTTATAAGGTACATCAGACTCACAAAAAAGTTACAAGGACTAAACATCAAAATAACGAAACAACTATGCCTTGTAAAATAGATAGAGAGTCAAAGTCATACAACATTCGACACCTTACAGACTCAAACTACATTCGACTCCTCACTGTAGACATTCGACCCCAACAATTCATACCAAAACCCACCTTTTATTATTTTCTTCATTTGACTAGTATGTGCCTTACACAAATAGGCATTGACTTTTAGGTTGTGTCCATGCGGATTCGACCCAACTTCCCTACCCTATATTTTTAGTGCAACCAAGCAGTGATAACTTATTTTCTTAAGACATCCGTGACAGCGGTGTAATAGTGATTATTTAGTCGTCAAATTTAAGTCCAAGGATAAGTTGAAACGGAGAGAAGTTTGTTGTCAATTAAGGCTCCAAGGAGAAGCGACACGTGTGTGTTGGAAAATTTAGGGGAAAAACCAAATGGAAAGGGGGAAGAATTTAAGAGATTGGAAAATTTGTGTAATTTGGGGGCTTTGAAATTTTTTGGAAAATTGGGTATTTGAAAACATAAAGTTTGAATAGGTGATTGTTTAAAAAAATTAAGGATTTGAAAATTTTGGGGAATTTAGTAACACATAAAAGATTAAATTGTCATAATTAAATACTTACAGTCACATGTGTTTTTATTTTATCATGACTATTCTTTATTTTTAGACACACATATGAAATTAAATTGTGACCAAAAAATAATTATAGTCACAAATTGTTTTTTAAACAGTGAGAATAAAATACTTTTAGTCACACGTTTATTTTATTTTATTGTGAATATATTCTTACTTTTATACACATATAAATAGTAAAATATGACAACTAATTACATTTTGTCACAGTTATCGACCGTGCGGATTGGCTACTATTTATTGTTAGATTTTAGGTCTAAAATATCAATATTAACTAGGATAATTTTTAGGATCATGATTGCAATCACTTTCCAAAATTTGTGATTTGGGGTAATCTAAGATAATAAATTTAGAAGTCTGGCTAATTCTAAATTCGAAACACGGAAGAATACCTTAATGTTTGTGTTCTTGATTAGATAGAGAATACCCGAATTATGATTTGTTGGGTTTTATTTAATAAGTAGTTTAAAAAACAAGACATTTAACAACGGAAGACTTTGATTTTTGAATAAGATAAAACAAGTGTATAACCAACCATGGATCTTCTTGCAAAGTCTAGAAAGAAACCAAACAAGAAACCAAAAGAGAGTGAGAGAGAGTGAGAGCACTTCTCTCTTACATTTTACGGTTTTTGAACATAAAGCACGAGGAAGAGTTCAAGGCCTCATAAAACACAAGTATTGCATATAAGTCCTCAACCATTTAAGCTGTCACACCCCCGGCCGGCAGCAGAAACGTCAGGCGGTGAGAACAAGGGGAGATTGGGCTGATGCATACAAATATATTAAGAACATAACATAAAAGAATGCTCCTTTTTTATAAGTTATTCTGGTATTCGAATGTTTTTAAACGACAAAAACGCTTCCAAAACAAGACTAAAGACGATAAATAGACTATACTAAATTGCAGCAACGTCCTTGCAGGCTTCCTCCATCTTGACACGACTATTCTCTTCCTCTTTGACACGACCGTACTTGTATTTGACACCACTATCCTTTACATTCATAACCCTGAGAATACATGTACTTTTGAAAACGACAACATAATGTTGGTGAGTGCATAGGTTTGTAGAGTTTTCGGCTTTTATTCGGTTGTATTATATTAAGAATCCTTTTTCTTTCAGAAAAACCTTTCCTAAAGTATTTTATCAACCCTAGATTACTATGTTCTAGGATATCTAACGATCCTATCATATTATCTTCCAGGATACCTGACGATCCTAACTTAGTATCTTATTAGGATATATTTATTAATCCTAATTTACTATCTTTGTAGGATATCTAACGATCCTAACGTATTTTATCTACCATTCTAAGGCATCCCTAATGGTAGTCATACTCTAAGGAGATCTAATGTATTACCATGAGCCCCCATTATCGATGTTGCTTGAGTAATAATTGTGCCCCGCCACGACGCTTCATCGGATGTTAAATAGTGAATAATAAGAAAGTTATCATGTTGGGATTATAACTAGCAATCGTAGGTGGGGTTTTTAATCCCCGTATAAATGAATAAATATCTTTCTAGCTCTTGCAATATTAACGATTATAGGTATCTCGGGAATGCTAAATTTAATCAAGGCCTTTGGATGAATTAACAGCTTACTAACGCATTCGCCGTAGGTATTTATCTTTTATCTTTTATCTTTTAACTTAATCCTTCCTAGGGATTTCCTATAATTATCACAATATAAATATTTTATATTATATTTGATAGTTATAATCTTTTATCTTGATCCTTCCTAGGGATTTCCTATAACTATCACAATATAAATCTTTTATCTTATATTTGATACTTAAAATCTTTGATCTCATATTTATTGTGTGTGTGTGTGTCAATATATATATATATATATATATATATATATATATATATATATATATATATATATATATATATATATATCCTAACTATGGTTATTTGAAAACAAGATATTTGGGCAGACTAACAACTAAGTACGGTGCATATCCATAAATTTGACCAGCATAACTTCTAGGTACTACGTTATCCTAGGGAATTGACCATTCTAACATCTAGCTATTATCTCTTCCTAGACTATCGAGAATCATATCTCTTAGGTATAATATCATAGCTTTAAACTAGGCATCGTATCTACAACGAAACTATCCTAAGGTTTTAAGCTTTATAAAATGATTTGATATTTATAACGATAAACATATTTTGATAAAACCATTTAGTAGGCATGTATTCCCCCCCCCCCCCCATAAAATATTTAAAATAGTGAAAACAAGGGCCATGTCCTTACTCTAGTTGCGTGAAACCCTTGACATATGATATAATCTGGCTCGGGACTTCGGGGATCTCTCCAAATGGCAGCTACTTCAAGACTTAGAGAGAGAGAGAGAGAATTTTGAAGGGTGTCAGGACTGGAAATGGCACAACCCTCTATTTATAGTCGAGTTTTGCAGGTGCGCATTGGGCAAATATTTATGTGCACCACGCGTGACAATCGTGGCTCCATCAGGAAGCTGCCACATTTCACTCCTCCACTCGGCCACATCTCTCACAATCTACTCGAATCCAGTGTCAGTTGTGCTGCATACCGAGATGCGCACCTAGTATGCATGAAAGATTTTTGCAAAAATCATAACTTCTTCATGCGAGCTCCGATCGAAGCCCTCTCTATATTTATATGATGATCTCAATGGGTATTAAAACTCTCCTTTAGGTTGTTTTGTCTAGTTTTGACTTTAATTTTTGGGCGTAACGGGGTTAAAAATAAATGAGTTTCGAAAAATCATATCTCTCTCATACGGACCCCGTTTTCGTCCAACTTTCTCCTAAAGTTTATATCTCGAGGAGTAGCTCAAAACTCATTTTTGCACTTTTAGTCAAAACTCAACCAATCTCTAAGTACCGTTTTGATGTAATTAATTTTAATTACGCGATTGAATTTTATTTTTATAAAATCCATAACTCTTTCCTTTGGAGTCCGATTTTTACGAATCCTATACCCATAAGATCACGTTAAGCAGTACTATCAAAGTATGTTAACCAGCTTAGAAAATGTTACAACATTCCAGACGCTAATTTTTTAGCCTATTGGACGTTTTTAACAAATAATGTAATGGCCGATTTGATTCTTATTATCTAAAAAATAAAATATTACAATACTAAGCTATTACATCTATTTTCCTACTCGTTCCTAATGGCGATAAGTGATGGGAACCTCTCGGTTGTCACAATCTCCCCCTGTTTAGGAAATTTTATCCCGAAATTATATCTTGTGTGACATCCCCCATTTTTCAGAACCAATTTAAAAATTTTATATATGCTTTTTAGAATTAAAATGCGGAAGTTCCTAGTTAAATAACTTTTTTGAAATAACTAAAGTTATTTTATTAAAACCTTCGAGATGTCCTTCGTTTGTATCCGAACCTACGTTACAACGTAAATAAAAAGGACCTGAAATAACTAATGCAATCCTATCCTTTATTCCACTCAGCATCCTAACTAGGCAATTTCAACTTTGGCTTCACTACCAGTGCTGCAATAAAATGAGTGGGCCGGGTTTGGAAAACCTGGTCAGATACGTAGGGTTTTCAAGCCCATAACATTTTAATGATAAAATATATTTACTGCAAGACATATATTAGGTGTAAATATATAACGTGTCCTAAGACCATGTACCCAATCCCAACTGATCCTCACAAATCCTAATTTGACAATCATCCGGAAGAATCACCTTACCGAATGAACTATCTAAGTGTAACATCCGGATTCCCAGATATCTTATTTTAAGTATTTACCTTGAGTTTTAGGGAGGGACTCGGCGAGTAGGCGCTCAGACTCACCGAGTAGGATCGCGAATTCTTGTCTAGATTAATGAGGGACTCGACGAGTCGATGCGTGGACTCGACGAGTCCGCGCTGTAAAGTGAAACCCAAAATTTCAGGGCCTGAGCCCTATTTAAAGGCCTTTATGACCTCCATTTGTGGCTCCCAGTCCAGAGAGAGATACCCTAGCGATTGTGAGCGAGTTGTGAGAGAGTTTGAGCCTTTTGATCAATTTTGGTGTGATTTTGCAAATGAGAAAGTGTTTCCATCAAGGGGAGGTTAAGAGGATTTCATTTCAATGGGTTTTCGGCTTGGATCTTCAAGTTTGAGGTAGCTATTTGATCCTATCCTTCTGTTTTGCTTAAGGGCATTGAATTTAGGGTTTTCTATACCATTTTATGGCTTGTTTAGTTGTGTATAGTGTCCCATTGAGTGATAAACTTAGATCTGGACCTTTTGAGGTCCAGAGAGCCTGAACCATGCTGCTTTTTGTGGTTCTATGGAGGAAATGGACATAGGTTGCCATGTTAGAAGGGATTTCACCGAAATAAGCCTTGGGAGCATTGCATGTGTAGCAAGATTCGACCTTTACGTGTTTATTGGTCATGGGGAAGTCAGATCTGTAGATTAGAGAAGCAGATCTGACCTCAAGAGGTCAGATGAGTGTTGTCATGGGAGGAACTCACCGAGCCCATAAGGGACTCGACGAGTCGAGTCGGGTTGCCCCACGATTCGCGACCTGTGATAACCCGTTGAGTGTGAGGTTGACTCACCGAGTCGAGTGAGGACTAGGGGCGAAGAGGACACGCATGTACTCGCCGAGCCACACGAGTGCACTCGACGAGTCGGGTCAAAGTTTGACCGTTGACTTTTGTTGACTTTTAGGGTTTAGTCAGTGTTTGGACTTATGAGCCATTAGAGGGGTAGAATGGTCTTTTATCCTTCTTAGAGAACTTATAGAGAGGGGTTAGCTTAGCCTTTACAAGTTGTATTAATTAGAGTAATTGTTTATGTGATTAGGCGGAGGCTAATGCAGTATTTCAGAGTTCGAGGTTTACCGAGTTACCCGAGGTGAGTCTTCTCACTATACCTTACCTAGAGTGGTAATTAGAGTCATGTGACAGAGTATATTGTATGATATGTGTTATCTATGTGATTCTGTGCTATATGTGATTCAGAGTTTACAGAGTTAGGACCGAATGGTCCATAGAGTTAGGACCAGAGGGTCCACAGAGTTATAGGACTGGAGGGTCCCATTGAGACACTTTGACCAGAGGGTCAAATAGAGTTATAGCCTCAAGTGGCTAATATGTGTTGCATGTGGTATTTTGGGGAACCCACTAAGCATTTATGCTTACAATGTTTGGTGTTATGTGTTTCAGGTACCAGTGAGTATCGTGGGAAGGCGCCGGCATGATCAGTACACACACGAGGAGTTTTTATACATTATGATCTTGGGTTGTGTTATATGGATTGATATGGGAAACGATGAGATTTTATAATGTTTACGAATGAAAATATGTTTTTAAAATGTGAAAAATTGTTTGAAAAATTACGGTGTTACACTAAGCAACTGTTTGACTGCACCTGCTAGGGGAGTCTTTGGCTAGTGTAAGTAATAAGGAAACCAATGTTCATAGATTTGCATTTCTTCTACGTCCATGGGTTTTAAAGCCATGCTAGCAACATAATTCACAAGATTGCCTAGAACAGCCAAGTGTTGGACATCTACTCTAGTCGATGAGCCAGACATACGGTCTAGTTGTCTGATCAGGACCCACCATTTCTAGTCATCCCAATATGGGGAGGATTACACTCCGATATGTTCCTACACTCTAACCCAACTATGAGACCTAATCGATGTCAAGCCTATTTTACACTAACCAATCCTTCATAATTTTTATTCCTAATATAAGGAAAGAACTATATCTAAATGCAAATGATTTCTACAACAATTCCTAATCCAAATGTTTTTATCTTATCTTTACAAATAGCACATAACACATATAATACAAGCAACATTTACGATATGGATATTTTTAAGTTAAGATTATGTTCTTGATAATAACTACGCACTCACTTGACAAAGTGTCTGATGATTGGTGAATCGGACAGAGCTTCGCTTTACACCTTTCTCGAAATACCTAGATGTACATAACGCTACGTCTTAGTCTAGTTTCATACTACATGGAACTATTATCTTAAGAGTTTAGATTCCTCAACAATTTCAAAGTCTACTTCAAGATCAAATAATTAAGGATCAGCCAGGCAGGACAATCAGGAGGCATGATCATTTCGACATATAGTCTTTCTGAAATCCAACAACCAAACCGACGTGACCATTCTAGACACATCTCCCATAGTAGATCAATCAACATAACAACTTGTAATCATTGAAAAATCTTAATTATAAGATCCTAGTAACGACTTACAACTATAATTATAAATCACATAGGGGTAGAGGGCAGAGTAAGTATAACTCACTTAGAGAGTACAATAGACGAGAATCGGGATCTAAGCGGGCATAATACCGACTTCAGTCCTTCTCACACGAAGATTATGGCAAGTTGAGCACTCAAGGTTGTTACAGGGCTTCACCGCAGGCTAGAAAGAAGAAAAATTGGCTAACCATCGAGATTTTCAGATAGATATCGACTGGAGGGTGTCGGGAGGAATGAAAGAATCAGCTGGTATTTATAGGTGAGTTTTGAGTCTTACGCATCATGTAACACGAGGCACGCCATGCATATGGGTGACGTTGATCCACTAGGTTGTAAACACGTGGCACAATATTGGTGGGGCTACGTGGCTGACTTCGCGTGCAAGCTACACGCGACGTGCGTGCGCATGTGATGTTTTACATATTTTCAAAATTGCATAACTCCTTCATACAAGCTCCGTTTTTCACGTTCTTTTTATCCACGGAAAGCACTTGACGATATCTACAACTTTTCTTTAGACCCCATCGGCTAGTTTTTTCTTTATTTTATTTACGTAGGCTTAGCCTATTAAAGCCTGTATAAAATGCATAACTCTCACATCTGGCATCTGTTTTCGATGGTTTTTATATCATTGGAATCCTAACAATGATATCTTCAACTCTCGATTAGATTGTTTTGGCTAACAATCTATCGATCTAAAATTCGATATCGGTGCGCACACTGTTGCGCCGAATTTTAGAAAAATCAAAACTTCCTCTAGTGAAGTCAGATTTAGATGACACCTATACGCACAAATTTTCTTTTACGAAATATATGAATTCTGTTTGGACTTCCTAAGATAAAAAGCACTCTATCCCATATTCACTATTTACGCTATCCATATCCATGTTGGTTTTATCGCGAGACTTTGGCGCTTCCTAAATTCTTCGTTCTAAGTCGGATTGAGGTGTTTTAAATATGTACGCGATCCTAATTACGAATCTTTTAACTAGATTGAGATTATTTTCCCTAAGTGATCTTTTATTTTTGAGTTGTATTTTAAATCTTATTTATTTTGTTATATAATATATCTTAATATCATATAAAACACATAAACACAAAATATATGAATAATGCTATCTTATTCATTCACAAAATGAGTACGTGACATGACAACAAAGGTTACTTGTTTGATTACTAATCTTAGCTGGAAAAACAGACGTTACAATTCTTAGTATTTATTATGTGATAGTTCGGAATTTCCGGTGAGATAGCAGTTCAGGAGTTAGTTTCTTCAGTTCGGATCGGCATTCCGATGTGAGTTATCCTCACTATATCAAAAGGGTCTAAGGCACCAAGGCCGACCCTTTATCGGATTGTATACTGGTATTTGTTTGATATGCTTACTGATTTGTTAGATCGACATCCTGGTAATTAGGACGGTATTATGTTTAGTGACCTGGTTTAGGTCGGTATCCTGGTATATAGGATGATGCTATGTTAGTTACCAATTAGGTCGGTATCCTGGTTGTAGGATGTTGCTATTCTATATGATCTGTTAGATCGGTTTGTTTGTCTATAAACTGTTATGTGATTATCTATTATATGTGCACATGGTTGTTTGATTAGGGGTTGGGTTGAGGCGGGTCCTGCTTTGTGATGTAGGCCAACATACCCAGGGTGGACCGGATAGGTTGCAGACCCGGGAGGGCATATAGCCAGGCCAAAGGCCCGGCGAGCGGTGCGGATAGGCTGAAGGCCCCGAGAGGGCGGTCCAGACGTGCCGAGGCTCGGAGAGTGGGCCGAATAAACTGAAGGCCCGGTGTGGGCGGTCCAGTCATACTGTAGACTCAGAGAACGGACCACGTGTACTGAAGGCCCGGTGCGGGCGGACCAGTCACACTGCAGAGTCGAGATGCATGGTTGTTCTGTATTTATTGATATGATATGATTATGGTTATATGAGGTTGGTGTTTTGGGGGGAACTCACTAAGCCTTCGAGCTTACAGTTTCAGTGTATTGTTTCAAGTTCAGCGGATGACCGCGGGAAGGCGGAGGCGTGACCGTACACTTGCTCGATTGATGATTATGATTTCTGGGAACTCTGATGTTTAAACTATTTTAAAAAAACTATAATAACTGAATGGTTTTAAATGTTTGAAAAGGTTTTAAATTGGCTCGAATTTTTATGGACGTTACAATTTGGTATCAGAGCCTTGGTTTGAGTGAATTGGAGGAACACTCGTGTGAATCCAGTCTCAAATCAAGGAAATATTTTCAAAATAATTTTTAAATGGTTTTTGAAATAAGTAAAAGAGGATGTGAAGTGTACGATCAGCCGGAGCCAGTAAGTAGACCCCAAAATACCATGCAGTTATTTGATTATGTGATATGTTAGAACAACATGTTAGTACTAGGCTAGGGATCTTCAGGATTGCATGATAGAATTGCCTGATTACATGATGCCTGATATCCTAGAGTTTTCCGTATATGAAATTGACATCATTACTGTATTTGATTAGTGTATGCATCACGGCTGTGCATAATTAAAATCTTATAGCCTGAGAATGTTTGGTTTGGCCTAATTTACTGTTCTTGTATGATGAAGGGCTTAGGGTAGGATCAGGTATTCGAAAGTCTATGGGGTCCAACATTATGTGTGGCTAGCATACACTAGTGCTGCAGGGTTGGTGGAAGTCTCATGGATGGGTGGGTAGTGAGAGGTCGGGAGGCCAGTTATGATATATTTAGCATTCCGCTAGGAGTGAGGATTGAGCGCTCGCTATATATATGTATTTTGTTAGGGTGTTGTGGTGATACTCGAGACAAATATGGGTAGGTATGGAGCGTAGTATGGGCCCGTACTACTGAAAGCATAGGACTCATACTCGTAGCAAGGAAGTCACAACCCCTGGGGTTTACTTGGGAGTTGGTTCCCTGTTATTGTATGGATTATCCGAGACGTTTTGAGACCGGATCAAGGTTAGGATCTAGAGCTGGCAGCCAGGATAGGCCAGCATTTTCAGAGGATCGTGTCATTGAGATCATCTAGGAGGAGGTGATCAAGATTGTCTGGGGACAGTTGTCGGAGATGTGCGAGTCTATTAAGATCTCCATGGTTGAGTATTTCTAGGAGTGCTTTGCAGCCGCAGCAGCTATAATGACGGCAGGGGGATGAGGTGGTTGAGCATCCCAGTATCGGGACTTGTTTCTAGGACATATTCTGATGAGCAGAGGACTGCAGTTACTTAAGATTAGGGAGATATTATGTACTCGTTGCATTCCGCGGGTTTAACGGAAGGGGATGGCACATGAATTTCTAGATTTGAGGCTCGGGAGTTTGCTCGAGGCCGGAATGTGAGTAGTAGGGACTCCGGAAAGGAGTGATGATTATGTTCAGCTGGGGTTTTGCAGCTGGAAGTGGAATGGTTCACTAATGGATTGGACTGTCGTTTTATAGGGAAAGGATTGTGTCATTTCAGTTTTTCGAGCTCAAAGGAGTGAGCAGGCTTAAGACCCCAGGATCAGATTGTATTCCAGCTCGGGGTCAGTTGGTTGTAGGGATTGGCGACATTATTTCAGCCTTGGTGAGCGGAGGTGGGTCGATGTGGCATAAGTATTTTGTGAGGTCCGGTTTGCCTTGGATCTCTTGTATGAGGCGGTAAGGATTGAATGTGCGGCTTATTGCACATTTAGGATTAGAGACTATGTCTTGGGAGTATTTTGTAGCCCGGGTTAGGGCAGAGGATGCTTCAGCTGCGGACGTTTGAGCGGGTGAGTAAGTCAGGGTGCGAACCCTAAATGAAATGATTTCCAGAGCCCGAGGCGGGAGACTTGTTTGGAGCACCTTTGGAAAAGGGGTGTTATGTGGGAGGTCCGTGGACAGGGTTCCATATGATGGTTATCCAGCATTGTCAGGAATCAGTGGTTTTGGTAACCGTTATTGATCGGCGGATGAAGGCGCTGAGGGAAGTAACTCGTTGCCGAGGTTTTAGTTGGAGGATCTATATTTTGGTCTTTAGGACTTGAGTGTGGGGTCATTCAAGCATTAGTGATTGTCGGTTTCACTGGGATTCAGGAAGTGTTCATCTGGTTCTTAGAAGTGTGTGATCAGTTGGGATTGGCTAGTAATGGAGCGCTAGTAAGAAAAAGTTGGTTGTCATCGGATCGATCGTTTGGAAGTGAGAAGGATTGGGAATCCTCCAATTTTCATGTATTGTGAAGTCTTATTCGAATCTAAGTGGGGGACAGTTACCCCGGGATGCAGAAGCGGAGAGGTTTTGAAATGGGATAAGTTACATAACCTGGCAGGGAGAATGGAGGCCCCAGTGGCTGCTTGGTTTGAGGGTTGTGTTGGTTTGGGGTTCGGTAAAACTCCCCAACATAAGAAACACGTCTTCTTGGTGCTTGATAGCAGAAGTTGGGGAACCAGGTTAGAGTTCTAGTCATGAATTGAGTTCAGTTCGAGTATTCGGTCGAGGGTGTGCTAGACTCTGAGGTTTTTTGGATTGATAGATTGAGGGTTTTGTTAGCTGTCAGGGCTCGGAAGTACTTTCGGCACTGGTGTGCGGGTTATTTAGCATATGTGGTATACACGCGGATCAGGTAGCAGACCATGGATTTCCTAGAGGGTGGACGATCGACATGAGGCCTAGGGTTAGGCCAGGGTTAGAGTCCACGGAATGGATCAGGAGTTCGGAACCCCAAGTGGGTGAGAACAGTCTGGATCGGAGAGATAACCTGGAGGGGTGGTCCAGGGAGATGCTCAACAGTTTAGAGCGGTCCAGAAAGACTGAAGGCTGGTGGGGCATACCAGTCAGGCCGAAGGCTCGGAGAACGGTCCAGACAGGCTGAAGGCCCAGAGAGGCAGTCCAAACATGCTGAAGGTTCTGAGAGTGGTCCAGATAGACTAAAGGCCTGGTGAGGTGGTCCAGTCATGCTGAAGACTCTATGTGTGTTAGTAGATCTATGTGCAGGTATTGAGTATGCTGCCATGCGATAGCAATCACTAGGTCTGTCCCCAAGTATTGAACATGCTGAAGACTTTGTATGGGTTTTGTTAGTTATATGATCAGGTTCTGAATATATATATATATTATGGGGTAGCAGCTTGTTCTACAAGTGGATAGTGTGGGGTGAGGTTTCAGTACTGTGACGTTTGTTGGCGTTATGAAGGAAATTGATTAGGCCCTCTTGGGCAATGGAGGAGATGAGAATCTCCAGATGGAGCATTGGGACAATGGAAGTGACGACATCAGTGTCGATAGGTTATCGGGAACATTACAGTCATAGGCTGTGGGCATAAAGATTGTTTTGATTATGTCTTTTGTAGGAGCGCGTTCGGGTTAGATCTTTCTCCTGATCGTGTATGCGACACATTATATGTGGGTAGGGTTGAGGCGGTCCTGCTCTATGCAGTAGGCCAAGATACCCAGTGTGGGCCAATTGAAAGTCGTAGTTACGGAGGCTCAAGAGGAGCGGTAGGGTTGAGGTGGTAGGCCAACAAACCCTGAGAGTTTCAACTCGATGATTGAATTTATTCGACATGTTGGTATTTCAATCTAGGGTATTCCATCCCGAGGATGACTAGACCCTATGATCAATTGGACTTGGCATATTAGTATTCCCACCCGAAGGGTGGTATGGGATAGATATTAGTGTCGTACCGGTGGGCCGGTAGTAGACCTGACAATTCGTGTATTCTTGTCATGAAAACGTGTCCGCCACGAATTTCACATGATACCATTACACGATGAGAAATAAGCTTTATCTCAAGTTTTAAGTTATATTCATGTCGTGTATTCGTGTCGTGTCGTGTCTCTCACAGATTCGTGTATTCGTGTCTCGAATTGCCAGGTCTCAGTAGTGGTAGGTATGTTGTTGGTGGTAATCGCTTGCAGGACTGTATTCTATGGAAGTTGTGGATGGCAAGGAACGACATGGTAAATTATCATCGATATTAAGTGGACATCTTTTTCTGATGGTCTATTAGATGGGGTGTTGTGCTTGATCGGGCTGAGGCGGTTCTGCTCTACGCAGTAGGCCAAGATACCCAGTGCGGGCCAACGGTGAGTCGTAGGGGCAGGGATTCAGCAGAATATGACCCATGGTTCTATTTTGGGTAGGAACTTCAGGTTCCCAGGGCTGAATAGTCTGTTAGTAGTAATGGCTGAATAGTCTGTTAGTAGTAATGGGCTGAATAGTCTGCCAGGGATTCAGGCCGAATTCAGGTTTCCAGATTACGGGTTTTAGGTGTTGAAGGATTGTGTGTCGCATAGGATTGTGGAATCGTCTTCTCTGAATGAAAAGAATTCCATTGGGTTTAGTCTCCTTTGAAAGTCGTCGGATGCCATGGTTGTGGAGGTACCCCTTAGGACGTCGGGTTGCCGGGGATGGTAAGGAATGATTTTGAGGATGAAATCCCATTTAAGTGGGGGAGAGTTGTAACATCCCATTTTTCAAGTAGATTCATATTCATCCCTCGGATTTCAATTATGTCACTTTTGGCCCATGGTGTGGAAGGAAGTGGCAAGAAAGGACCAAGCATGAAGGTTGGCAACTAGGCGAGTACACCCAACGTAGAAGTTTAAATGATCGCAGGTGTAGGAGGAGTACGCCCAACGTACGAGAAGTACGCCCAGCGTACTCCCAGAGACCCTAAACCCTAATTTTGGGGTTAGCCACTATATAAAGAATATTATGGCTCAAACCCCATCATCGTTATCAGCCACCCCAACCTCATAGAAACACTAAAACGTCTCATCCTTCCATCTTTGGGTGATCTTGACCTTGAGAAGCTCATTTTGGTGGTGTAAGCTTGGAAGAGGAAAAGAAGAAGTTGGCAAGGAAGAACTTGGGAAGTTGGAGCTCATAGATCTGGGATAGCATCATCATCTGGAACTACTTAGAGGTATAAAGTTCATAACTTTACCTAAGAGTGCTTAGATCTAGTAAGGTTTAGTTTTGAAGTAATTTTGGTCCAAAGGTGGAAGCTTTATAGCCCAAATCCGATTTCCAGGTCAAGGGTTGCCTCCCTTGGTGCTAAAAGAGTCCCTAAGGCAGAAAGTTGCCACCTTGATGGTCTTATTGGATTTATACAAGAGTTAAGACCATCTTCATGGAAGTAATACATCATTTTTGGAGTTTAGGCTTGTTTGGGACAAGTAAAGTCACCAAGTCAGTGACTTTATCTCACACCCCCAAACCGGAACAACGGAAACATTTGCGGGCGAAGGACGTCATGTTCAGTATCTATGACAACCCGGAAATTTTTGCCTTGTAAGTCCAGCCATTCAATTCAACCGAGTGTCAGACCAGTTTCTGCTATCAGTTAGCATTGTTTAGAGTATGTTTAAGGGTTCAGGGAAGTGTCAGCTAAAGTTCTTCGCGTTGAAATCGAGCCGAACACTCCATCCAAGGGAGTGTACGGTCGTACAAATGGGTGTATGGCCGTACACCCATCATGACCGTACACCCCCTCGTGGCCGTACACTCCCCCTATATAAGTACTACTTATCCATTTCCCAACACTTTTTACACTTCCAAGCCTAGATTTCGGATTTCTCTCTCAACTATCATCATATTTCTCACCAAGATCTTCAAAGATGTAAGTGTTCCCACCTTGAATTGTTGCTGCATTGCTTTATCTAGTGGTGAATCCATGTATTCATCTCATTAATTTCATATTTGGCTAGATCTTCATCTTTCACCAAGAACACACACTAGTTCTTGGTGGCTGTAAACCCTCTTCAAGCTTCCAAATCGTGAGTAACTGCTTCCTATGCTTGTTACCTACTAGAAATGCTTGATATTCACCTTGAAATCGACCAACTTAGCATGAACATGAAGGGTGTACGACCGTGAACCCAGGTGTACGGACGTACACACCTCATAGGGCCGTAAACCCTCTTTGATGCTCATTATTGGCCTTAAACTTGCATTAAAACTAAACATGGGACCTAGAACACTTCCTCGATGCTAGTTAGGACCTTAAAAACACCTCAAATGCACACTTCTTCATGAGTGTACAGTCTTACACTCTTGGGCCATACACCCATGGTCGTACACACTCACTTGACCGTTCACCCTGGCCGTATACTCTCCTGTATGGCCGTAAACCCCATTCTAGTCAATCACATGTGATTCTAACACTTAGTCTAAGTGTTTCCTAGTCCCTAAGGGTGTTTACTTGCATGTTAGTTGTCCAAGACACTGATTACATGCCTATATATGCCATGATATGTCATTCAGGACTAGTTGTGTCTCGGGAATTAATTCGTGGAACTCCGCATCCTTACGCGAACTTTCAATCGAATCAAACACATAAGGTGAGTTCATAACCCTATATTTTTCCGAGTTTTTAATGTTTTCAGGGGGAATACAAGTAAAAGCACAAGTAATCTTGTGTTTAAAATATAACTTTGGTTTATTATATTTTAATCTATCACTAGTATACATTGAACATAGAACTTACATACATAGTAAAACATCGTCACTACTAGACTTGAAATCGGTTTTACAAATCATGTTAAGATACAAACTTTACAAACACAGTTTTCATAATAGAGGAAACAAACTTATGAATTATGAAATAAAAAATAATATTTTATAAGGATTCATAACAAAAAAAAGGGTTTTCAGCGTATTATTCGTGAATTCGTTGAGAGAGCCAGAAGTGTGAGACGCCTTGTAACCAGAGTCTCCTGGGAAGGAGAGCGTGAGTTTGTGTATAGATCTATAAGGGAGTGACAATACCGCACCGTGACCATTAGGGTGACCAACGTCATTTTTATCGATGTACGTCCAGGTACGTAGTATTGTTGATCGTCAATAGTATGTTTATAAGAATCCACAGGTGAAACAACGACTCGTTCACGTAATAATAAACCTAAAGAGCAAACATTAAGGGTTAGTAACTGTGTGATAACTTAGTATATACACCAGGGTAATATGAGATTAACATCCGACTTGAAGTGGGATGTGTAATCTCCGCTTCATTTCTTGTTCCTTGTTTGGTTGTGGGCTTAGGGCGGGATCACCCAATCGACTGTTTATTCGATCTAGATTTCTATAACTCGTATGTACTTGGTGATCACAGGAGGGTATTAACAACACTTTCATTATACCGTACAACATGCATTCAGCTAGTTTTATTCATGTAATAAGACTACTATACAATGGTTTCATACAAGGGTTTTCATACAAAGGTTTTCGTACAGAACATACACTTAGGAAAATATATGATTTTCCAGGGTAAACATTAGTACTTTACAAACAACCGATTATTCATTTTACTAACAAACATTACTAATAATTCTGTAATTCCTTAGTTTATGCATCCAGGCTATGTGTGAAGAATATCCGACAAACCATGGAATGTGTGGTTTCCGCCTCATTTCCTGTTCCTTGTTTGGTTGTGGATTTAGGGCAGATCCACACAATCAATCGTTTGTTCGATATTGGTTTATACATAGCTAGTATGACATAAGTAGTTATAAAAAGAATTGGTTAACCATACATACAATAAGAAAATAATGGATTTTCTTGAGGAACACTTTCAACAGATATCAAAGGAACAATAAAGTTAACTTTGCAAGCATCTAGTGAATACTTCAGGATTATGTACATGAGGATCCGAAAACAAGTGGAATGTGTGGACTCTGCCTCACTTCCTGTTCCTTGTTTGGTTGTGGGCTTGGGGCAGAACCACACAATCGATTGTTTGTTCGATCTGGATTGTATATGATTGGTATACACTAAGTCCTCGCAGGAAGAACTTGTAAGAATCATTTTTACTTCATTACATTAGAAAATATAAGATTTTCTGGAGAAACATAACGCACTTTTCGAAAGAACAAAGAACTGTTTTCCAAAACTAAATGCTTATGAACTCACCAGCTTTATGCTGATACTCTTTCAAAACCAACTTGTATTCTCAAGACAATAGTAGACAGGTACACGCCCAGATTCAAGAAGATGGAGCATAGTAGCTTCGAGTCTTTACTTATATTTATTTTTGAAGACATTCATGTATAATTCAAATGTAATGTAAACATTATACTAGTAATACAATGGTTGTTGTTGCTTTTATTACTATTATTCAATTGTTGTGATACTGTACATGATGTCCTCCGCCCCCGAACGTTTCCGCCGTTTCATTTTGGGGGTGTGACAGATTGGTATCAGAGCATTGTTTATAGTGAACTTAGTATATCAACCAGTAAAAGATATACAACTGTAAATACAATGGGGCCGGAGTGCTCTGCCTAAAAGTATACTTTTAAAATGTAAGTATTTTACGAGAAGTATACTAATAAGCATACATACTAAGAACAAGTATCACAATAAGAACAAGTAAGAACAAAACGTATAAAAGTATTTAGATGTTGGACACTACAGTCAAACCTAAGCAGTTATGTAATCATATCTGGAATAAATATAACCTGGTCAACTATATTTATTCGAGATACGACCAACGTGTGTTTGGGAGTGATAGTGGTGTTCCAACGAGTCTAAAACTTACCTAACTCCATATACAAAGGTATCCTTAGAACAAAACATAAAGATAAAATACTATAGGAGTATTTTAGGCACTATAACAAACTTGAATGAGAACTAAAAGACCCCTACTGACAGGTCTATAGTTGTGAAGCGCATGCTTCCAGGGTTATATATAATTGGGATCTTATAGACTCAGAATTGGTGATCTACGCTCTACTACCTGTTCCTTGTTTGGTTGTGGTTTTGGAGAAGGATCACCTATTCGAAGGTCTATTTGATCTTGGTAATGTACAGCTTACATGCACTGCTTGACTATAGGAGGAACCAGTTTGGATCATCAATAACTAAAGAAGAAATGTTTATTTAATCTCATAGGATTCTTTAGACATCCCCATTCTCGGCGAACAACCAAGATATAGATAGCCACTCCAACCGCCAACAGAGAAGTAAATGAGGAATAAGAGAGGGTTCGTAAAATGGATTCCGAGAAGGAATCATACGAGGAGGCAAATCTTCCATCAGGAGGTGATGGAGATCTGTGGTAGAACCCGAAGCATGAGCTACAGTGAATAGGAAAAACTATAGGAAAGTTCACAGACAACAAACCCTCACAGCTGAATTCAGGACCATCATAACTAGAACAGAAACCCCTCCCGAGGCGCGCAAGTTGGTAGAGCACCATATACGTCATACTAATAATTAACTAACTAATATGATCTAGTGAGTGAGTGATTACACTACTCACACTATGTTTCAGGCTTACTGCCTTTATCATATCAGCTAAGTAACAGTAAACAGATTCCATAACTTCATTAAGAAGGTAGTCACTATCAAATTTATAAGTCTATGTTGCGTAGACCTCTGTTATGAATTGCTTCAAACGTCAGAACATGAACCACTCAGAACTAGGATAACTTCGATTCAGAATATACTCGACTTGTAATCACTACGGACTTACCCTCGTTTCCTCTTTTTAAACCTTTTGGCAGCAATATGCCACCGAGGAAGTCGAACAAAAACAAAAACAACGCACCACCGCCACCACCTCCTCAGTATGACCCGGTTGCCTTTCAGGCGGCAGTGACAACCGTAGTGACAGTTGTCATGTCTCAAATCAATGCAAGTGGTACTGGTGGATCGGGTATTGGAACCAACGACTCTAACCACGGACACACAAGGGAGTCCTCATACAAAGACTTCATGATTTGAGGACCCAAAACCTTCGATGGAAGTGGGGGAGTCATCGCTCTAATGCGATGGATCGAAAAGACATAATCGATTTTTGAGCTATGCGCGTGCCCAGAAGGGAGCAAAGTGAAGTTTGCTGCATGCACCTTCACTGACAGGGCTCTTACATGGTGGAAGCCATGTCAAGTCATTGACTCTTCCGATCGCAAACGCAATGGGCTAGTAGAATCTAAAACAAATGATGCTAGAAGAGTACTTCCCGATGGGCGAAGTGCAAAAACTAGAGCATTAGCTATGGAATCTCACCATGGCAGGCTCAGAAATAGAAGCCTACACAGATAGATTCAACGACTTAGCTACGCTATACCCTGGGATAGTTAACCCGGAGAGCAAGAAGGTAGAGAGATACATTTGTGGACTACCTTCTCCAATCCAAGGAAACGTAATAGCATCGAAACCTCTTGCATTGGATAGTGCCAAACGCCTGGCTCGAACCTTGGTGGACTATGGGATCCGCCAAGGCATAATGGACCCGTTCATGGGTCAACCAAAGGAGGCGATGATAAATAAGGGACTGAGAGCAGGAAGCAGAGACAGTTAAAACAAGGACCCTCCGAGGGACAACAGACGGGTGCAGCCTATGCTGCCACGACACCAACCACATCAGCACCAGGTAGTCGTTATGCTGGAACCCTCCCCAAATGCAATAAGTGCAACTTCCATCATATCGGAAGGTGTAGGAAGTTGTATTGCAAGAACTTCCTCCTAAGAGGACACACCATCCGCTTCTGTAGAGCACCGGCACGACCAATCTCTCAGGTCCCATTTGAGGAAACAAGTCAGACCTGCTACGAATGCAGTGAAGCGGGACACTTCAGGAGAGATTGTCCACTGAACAAAAACCCTGATGTAGAAGGAAGGGTGCTAACGATCACTGCAGGAGAGTCTACCCCGGAACCACCTGAGAACAGCGGTACATTTCCCAACCAAATCCTAACTATAATAGTTTCTTCCTCGTCTAAACTAAGCACATAGTTATGTAGAAACTAAATACTCTTTCTGGTAAGCTATAATGACTTGGTGTAAACATTAAGGCCATATATAATTAAGAACCAATAGACTTAGAGTGTGTGATTCCGCCTTATTTCCTATTCCTTGTCTGGTTGTGGATTTAGGGCAGAGTCACTCAATCGACCGTCTTGTCAATCTTAATTATATATGACCTGTAGACACCAAGCGATTATAGAGGGACTGGATAGGGATCATAATATCAAGTATCAGTCACTAGAACAATCTTTCAGTTAATATACACGTAGGTCAATACAAAACTATCGTAGTAGTAATATCAGCATCAAAACAGAAAGCACTAGAAACATACACCCAGATGCACCGATGTTCTAACAAAGCACTCTCTCCGAACTAACCTAGAACGTAATTCGAGGACGTCATCCCACTTAGTCCAACTGATTCTACGATTATACCAAACCCACATGTCACCGAGGAGACCCTTTGCCTTAAACCGATCGAATAACAAAACTCTCGTCACTCATAACGATAAACTAGATGCGAACCTCGAAATTTCATCTCGCTTCAACCCCCGAAAATACTAATGCGAGGAGTATGATATCTACCCGTATGTTTCATTGTGGAAATACCGCTCGCGCAGCAAGTCAAGTTCAAGCACAGAGGCTAGGGACATATACAGTTAGCCTATCAATGTTAAATGTACACGCGAGGGTGGTATATAATTAAGATTATACTGACTTAGGATGTGTGTTTCTGCCCTATCTCCTGTTCCTTGTCTGGTTGTGGACCTGGGGCAGAGCCACCCATCCGACCGTCTTGTCAATCTTAATTATATACGACTTGTGTACACGAGACAATCATAGATTGTGACAACCGTCAAAATTCAAGTCGGTTCTAGATTTAAATAAACTTAGTTGCACATATAGGCACGACACATATTGGACTTAGTGACTAGAAGCTCAGTTATAACCTACTAGAAACTTGGACGCAACTAGAAACAATGGATAATGTACTTAGATTTCACATTGATATGTGAATTCTACGACTACTTAACTGTAGAGGCTATCCATATTCGGGTCACTCTTTGACTCGAACACCTTTTCATGAATCATATACACACATCATGCACTTGACCTAGAAGTAGAAATTAGGTTAAAGTCTCATAGAAACTTAAGTCAAAGTTGAAGACTAGGACTAGTATACTTGATTCCTCAATTTCGCTTGAATCTCGGAATCACTACATAGAATGCCAATAAACCGATAAAAATAAATTACAAACATTATTTATAACTATAAAAGAGTTATAATACCATAAGATAATTTAAAGTCTCAAATATTCTATTTATTTTGATATCCAAATTTTTACAAACTCTCAAAAACCCTAAAAACCCTAAAACTTAAATTTTATAAAGTTTAACATCAAGAATTCTATAAAAATAGTTATGAAACTTATAATATTATCTTAAAACAATTAAATTCAGGGAAATATAATCAAGGAAAATAAAATTTTAAGTCATTAACATTCATCCTTAATTTATAAGTCAAAAATCAAGGTTTCATGAATAAAAACTTGATTTTAGTGCACATTTTATATAAAATTTAGATATTTTATAAAATAACTTAAATTTTATAAAACAAAATGAATGAGAAAGGGTTATTATACTCAAAATTTCGGACCCCTTTCTTCCCATATCTCTCTCTCTCACTCTCATTCTCCAACACACACACATCTCTCTTCTTTCTCTCTCTAGAAAACTCTCTCTACCTTCTCTCTAATTTTTTTTCTCCAAACACCACAACCACAGCCTCTTAACCACGAAATTATGGACATTCATAAGGGTTTTTCAAGCCACAAATAAATTTAAGGTAAAGAACATACATCTCTTGAAGATCCACAACAATGATTTAAGCCATGCATGTGCATTTTACTTCAAAAACTGACTTCTACTTCTTCATCTTCTTCAAACTTGTTTTCTTTTTGTTAAAATGGTTTTTAGAACATCATGGATGTGTTTTAACACCATGCATGTATGATAAACAAGGTTGCATGTTCATGATCTTAGTGCAAAAATCGATTTTAAGGATTAAAACATCAAACTCAAGTTAAGAGTTTTTGAGAAACAAAATTTTGTTCAAAAATGAATGTATACATTTTGATAAGTTTTAATCTTTTGATCTCTGGAAACATGACTAGAATATAAGTTTATCATGATATCTTATAAAATATTTCAAAAGATTTACTCAAAGAAATGATGAAAACTCATTTTTCTAACCAATCACCATGCATGCAATCTGCCAGATTTCTTTACCTGACTTTAAACTATCATATCTCACTCATTTCTTAAGAAAAATTCGGGATTCTTTTTCTGAAATATAATATTTTGAGTTAGCTTTCAAACCCATCTGACCTCACTGGAAAATTCAAATATTTCGATTTTTAGCAATTTTTACAAAACTGTTGCTCAATCAGCACCTTTTTGTGAATACTAGTTTTGTATTGCATGTTCGAAGATCTTATTCATCATTAAAAATCAAGGAAAAATTAATTTGAGCACTTAACATCATGTATTAAGAGGTATAAAAATATCTTGATTCAAAAGCCTTTGGAACATGTTGCAAAAATTCTCAAAGTAACATCAATAATTTTTACCAAAATCACAAGAATCAAGTTTTCTCTATAATTGTTTGAGCCTTTAGGCATGTTTTTCGACATCAAAAATAAGAAAACAATTTTTCATTGTTATTAAACTGTTTGAAGTTGCATTCTGGAAATTTTCAGCTCAATATATATATTCTTTATTTTTACATGAAAATAATAATAAAATAGAGTGTTAAAGCATATAAAATACTTAAGCTTGTAAATAAATTCTGGAAATATTTGTGGATGACCCTTTAAGTTAATAAACATCTCCCATGAAGCTTCATCGATGTTTGTTACTGTTTAGTATGGTTTTTAATTTTCTTTTTATTTAGCTCTAATAAATCATAAAACCACTTTAGGAAATGTGAAAATATTATTTCTTATTCTTCGCAGCTTGTACCTTATACTTAAGACTCCAAAAAATATTTTGGGAATTTTTGAAAATGTATATCTATTTTTCTTGAATTTTTGTGTTTATAATGGACTAAAAACAGGAAAAATAGTTTTACTCATCCAAAATTCATGAAAATTTACCAGAAACTCTTAAAATATGTTAGGATGACACATAAAATTTTTGATGATTTTTATCTTCTGTATGCTATTTTTCTTCTATTTTCCCAAGATTTAATACACTTAAATGTACAAAAATCAGAAAAATTGTGTTAAACTTTTTGAAAACACATATTAATATTTTTCCTAGATTATGTACACTGTAAAATAGTTACACAAAAATTATAAGATTTTTTCATGATAATTTACTATTTTTCCATTATTTTATGATTATTCATGGAATTAAATGGTGAAAAATACTTAGACAAATCAAAAATTCAAGAAAATTTATCTTAAGGTCTTTGACTTCAATTAAAAATGAAATACAAAGTTTGGGAAAGTTTAGAACTAAATTGATTTCGTTTTGAATATTTAATCATTGGAACACCTCTAAAATGTTAAATATTAACATTTCAATAATGGAAATTTTCCACTTAAATTGTTATATAACAATTGATTTTTTGAAACTTAACTTCCACAGAAAAATATTTGTAACTTATCAATATTAAATTTTGACACAATATTGGCATAATTCTATTGTAGTAGTAAGTATACTAGTGTTAGATTTCGATTAGAGACTCACTAGCGAATACCATTATTGTAGGAATCGGGAGTGGTACACGTGGAACGTAGTTCAAGGCACCAATAGCATCATCTCAATGTATTGTGAGTATTCACGACTCCCCTATTTTCGGTTTCTTTTAAATGTTTTGGGGGTGGGAAAGCATGTCTTAAACTATCTATGTTCATTGTATTTATTTGACTCGTATAAACTTGGTTGCTATATTTTGCATATTGTGAGTATTCATAGCCTATATTTTACGTTTTTAATGTTTTGGGGTGGAAAGCATGCTACAATTTCTATGAACATTATTTTATGAACTTGTGCTATCTATATGATATGAACTTTGTTGTATGAACCTTGTATTATGAACTTGTACTATGAATTTAGTGTTATGAACTTGTACGATTAAGTCCCCGGAGAACCGATACAACCTATTAACTCATATTCGAGCCGATGGTCTTATGGATAGCGCTATTTGGGGTCGACAGCCCCACTCGCCCGAAACCGCGAGTGCATATTTCCATGAACTGACATCATGGGAACCATGGACATGATGGAATGGGGGCAGGAACGGTCATTAGGCTTGGGTTGTGAACTCATGAATGGAAACTTGATGCATATACGAATCTTATATCGTATTTTAGTAACGAAACTTGTATACTCATTTTATCAACGAAACTTATATACTCATTTTAGCAATGAAACTTGTTTACTCATTTTAGTAACGAACTTTATTTCCCATGAGAATATGAACATTGCATCTCATTTGAGCAACATACTTTATCTCTCATGATGACAACGAACTTTGTTTATGCAAACTTATTTACTTATTTTGGCAATATATTTTTATTCGTGGAAACTTTTATCAAAATTTTTATTTCGATTTATGAAACTAATATTATTTTTAAATATGTGAGTACTCACCAACTATTTTTGTAGTTGACGCTTGTTTTACATGCTTTTTCAGGAATCATCTAGTAAGAGGCACGTAGAGACACAACACTTGTAGGAGCATTTGCATGTGTTGACTTTTAAATACATTGTAATCTCTTTTAAAAAGTTGTTCAAACTCATTGTAAATTTGTAATGATTTTTACTACTATGGTTGGTGTTGTCTTTTAACTTTTGCTATGAGACCCTTTGTACTGCCACGCCCCGTATTTCCGCTTTAGCGGGGTGTGACAGGAAATGGTATCAGAGCCGAAGGTTATAGAGAATACCGGTTTTCCTTTGGAGAACCACAACTATAGCCACAAATTTTCAAAATGTTTTTAAAATACCGAACATACTACTAGTATAACTAATTCGAGTACGCATTATTGGACTTTAACTAAGTATAGTCTGGCCAACTATGCTTAATTAAGGAAACTTAATGCGAGGCTTGAAACGGTTATAGTAGAATTATGTTCAAAACAATTTTCAACTTAAACTTTTGAAAAACAAATTTTTTTTGGTGTGCGTACGGGCATTGCATATTATAGGCATTCATCTAGGTACACTTATAAACTAAGTGCACTTTTATAACAATGCCTTTATTCAGCAATATTCGTATCCCTTATCAAGTGCTAGGTTAACCACTTAGGTTATATCACTTGCCACTCTAGGAGCAATGCACTTAGTACTGAGAATGAGGATTCCTCGGTAGATTTTGACTTTAGATGTAAGGTTAGCAGCTAGATACACACTACTAATAATCTTAAGTCGAAACCTATAGCAATTATTCCTCGATACCACTTCATCGTCTTCGTACTAGAGTTACAACTAGGAAAAAGCGTTTCGATACCGACACGAATGATAATTGGAACATCGCGTAAGGATGTAGATGAGTTACCACTAAGTAATCACTTGGATACCATTGGCGGGCATTCCGGATTCGACTCACAAGGAGACACAAAGGTTTAACCTATTGCTACTAATACGTGAGACCTTATTACTATGCTACGATTTAGCTTTAGGGTGTTTCCACCTTCCGGTTAAAACTTAACATAGGATATCCCTTTGACCTCTATAAAAGGTCGTAAACTGCATTGACGCCATAAAACGTTTTTCAAACAATTCTTCTTCTCCTTTATCTTGGGGAAAAAGACATCGGTACTCGCCTTATACTCGCCGTATACTCGCCTTGTACTCGCCTTAGTATTTAGGTATGATCAGCTACACTAACATACTTATTCCTTACTTCTTAATCTTCCATGTTATTTTGCTTCATCGGTTTTATTTATCATCAATAAAATATTTTATAACCACTTCATTCAACTTAGTAGACATTTCCTAACAGTGTAATCCATATTCTCGCTAAAAATCTTTTGACAACTTGCTTTAACTTAACACCTTTCTTCAAAACTCAATTTAACCAATATTGGTTTTAACATTGCTATTTCAAATCCATTTCAATGGATAGATGTGCTTTTAAGGGCATATAAACCATTTTCAACCTTGCTTACCATTTTGACATGTTTTCGAAAAACATAGAAACATTTTCTTTTATAAAAGTGTTTAAACGCTATGCTAGAAAACTTAAACATATGACATTGAAGTTCATATTATATGAATAAGTTTCATCGGATCTTTCGAACCAGTTTTGTTTTGGCTCTTTTGGCCACTTTCTCATTTATGCATTGTACTTTACTTAAATGTGTTTTCTTGAAACCCAACATGGAATTTTTACAACCTTTCACTTCAGAATTTTTTTACAAGACATCACTAATCCCTACATCTTAAAACTTACCATATTTGTATATTTAATTACAAATTATTTATATAATCTATAAAGTTTCTAGATGTTTACTGCATTGCAAAACATAGTGTTCAATGTTAAATTTCTAGTGATTCACTCTCAACAATGTATAATTACTCTTCTAAATATATTGATTCTTTACCTTATCCGTTTTAACTACGGTTGAACTTCAGTCTAAAAGGTCAAAGTTGTCAGATTTTTCAATTACAAGTTTTAGTGTTTCTTCTTATTCACAAATGGAGTTTAACTTAATAGATAACTCATAAATATTTAGGAAACACTTTAAAACTCCCACATGTCTATTTAATCATCAACATACATCAAATATTTAAGTTTGAAATATATCTCAACCTGATTTTAAATCTACCTATATGTATTGTTCTTATAATTTTAACAATAACAATCATTGCCGCCGCTAACTTCCTTTTTCTTTCCCCCGCACTTGATTTCTTGCTCTCCTTATGATTTTAGATCTCGCACACCCATAATAGTAACATAATACATTGTCTAACTTTGTTTCTGTCTATTTTGCTTCTCCTGGTATCATGTTTGTACACATACATACTAGAAGTCTATCCTTTCGTTTTGAGCGATTAATACATGTATAGCCGTGAGGAATCATTTTTATTTAGTCAACTTTAATATATTCAATTACGCCTTTTATCATATACATCTTGTTTTTATTTTGAAAAGTTGGATGAGGGTTAGGATTTGGGATTGGAGCCACTAGGGGTAGGTCATTGACTTCTGGCTCGGAGTCAGAATCCTCCGGGAAGTTCTCTGCGAAGTCATCATCTAAAGGAATTGCATGATTCTCTTCTGGCTCTGCATCGAGCCATCCACCATTTCCTTGGTTGGGAAAGTACGGGTCGTCGGGGAGATGGAATCCAGCCATGTTATCTACGCGAGAATAGGGATAAAAGAAATAGTTAATAGACGTACTACTTAAGATAATTATAGGATGATCCTTACCAGTTACTTCAATACTTGCGTAGTGCATACCAGTGATATGTAACCAAAACAGAATAGACCTTCGAATAAGTGACCCTAACTCTAAGTCCACAACCAAACAAGGAACAGGAAGTAAGGCAAAGATCACAGATTCTAAGTCTATGACACCTTAGTCACATATAACCTTAGCGTATCCACTCAGCAACTATTGACCTACTAATAAGGACCTTTAAGTTCTCAAATAAGTAATAATAGTAACACAAATTACTCCTATAGTCTTTTAAGTTTGTGACAACCGTTAAATTCCAGTCAAAGTCAAAGTTAAAGTCAACAAGTCAAAGTCAAAGTCAAAGTCAAAAAGTCAAACCGGTCAAACTTAACTAGTACTTTTATGTTAAAAGTTATTCTATGTATAAAAATGTGCATTTGTATGTCAAGAATTCAAGTGTGTCGGAGAATCTATGTGTTTAGCAATGTAAAAACCCTAAAAAAGGAGTTAAACACATCAAAACACGACTATGGACCCTTTTGGGGACTTCAAACAATCATAAACGACGCATAACGGGGTCCACGAACCTTGCATTGCGAGATTATACACTAATACTGACTAAAATTAAATCTCTCTCAACTTTTTATAGTCATCGGGGTCATCCCGACCCTTAACTTGGCCAAAAACCGCTTGAATCGGGGAGTTATATTGAAAAAAAGCCAATTAGGGCCGAAACCCTCTTAGGAACCGAACCTATTAGAGGGAACCTCTTAGGGCCGAACCTTCTATTAGGACCGAAGGTCCCTTGTGAGGACCGAACTAAGCCTTTACGACCGAAGTCAACATCTCGGACCGAACCTCCTGCGAACCGAAGGCAGTCAGAGCCGAACCCTCCCTACGCCCAAAATAGACCGAGCCCTCGGTCCATTTCGGTTCCCTGCCACTTTCGGTTCCTCCTTCTCCCACTCTCGGTTCTCAGCTCCTAAGAGCCGAACCTCGCCGGTTCGCTCCTTAATGCCCGATTTTCGACTACTTTCGCTTCCTAAGCCCGTTTTTGACGGGGATTTTTCACCAAATTCATATTTTTACCATTTTAAACTCCCTAAACTCATATATTTATTCATTTCTCAAGGATTTATTAATTATAAATCATTATTTTACATTAAGAGAAATATCTAAGGATGTTTACACCACAAGTGGGTCAAGTCTGCCCACTTGCCTTCTATGTGTCATCTTCTCATTGGTCCAACCCTATCCACATAACACAAACCAAGGAAAACATCATTCCAACTTTTCAACTTGCTCCAGCAACATCTATATAATGAAATCCCTGGAGGATTTCTTGGTTCACTTTGATCACTCTCAAACACTTACACACTCCTCTTACCTTTCAAAAAAGCTTCTTTTCTCTCTACTTCCAGCCACTTTTTGGAAGTGTTCTTGAGGTATTACTTCACTTTTTGGTAAGCATTCCATCTAAACTCAAGTGTTATTACATGTTTTCATAACATCCTTGAATCATCTACACACATTTAACAACAAAAATCGTTCTTAGAATCATCCAACACTTCACGTGTTCATCAAGTGTTCTTGACTTGATACTACTTGTCTTCGACCTTCCATTCTTCAAGAAATCAGTCAAGGTGAGTTCATACTCCTACATTTTCAAGTTTTCTTTAGTTTTCAGGGGGGAATGAAAGTTAAAACACCAAAACATATTTGAAACTTAACTTGATAGCTTACAACAGAAAAGTTGTGACCTGTTCACGAACTGTTTTACCCAACTTAAACTTAATATTTTTCAAAACTGTTTAATATGAAAATAGTTCAGGCTTATAAATTTAAAATTACTACTTGCACATATCGATACGATTTTTCAACAATTTATGGTGATTTTTACAAAACTGCCTATCACTGAAGTAACAAAGTCAGACCAGGTTGTGAAGATGAACATTTTCACCCTGCTTTGAGACCACCAAAAATTAAAGGAAAATTTATGAATACAGAAGACTCTTTTCCTAAACTCTCTGAGTTTACGGATTCAGTTTTCGACTTACGATTATTTTTTTATTAATATTCTAAAACAGTGACAGTTAAGGGAAAAACTGTCAAAACAAGTTTAAGAGTTATTCACACCCTGTAACATGCTGAGCAAGGTGTGTAAGATTTTATACTTAGTATTTTCAATGTCGTTATATTGAAATACAAAGCTATGCATAACAAGGTTTCATTTAAAACATAAAACACTCTTGATAAACTATAATAGGTATAGTTTGGACACTTCATTTCACAAAGAAACAGTAACACAATCGATTTACAAAACGGGTATTTCATTACAAACTACGTGAACATGTTAATGAATAAATTTGTGAGACATTTGCCTTCAGGGTACTCTTAAGTACAACAGAAAAGTCCTTTAGTTAAAGCCATAATCTCTTGTAGGGAGAGCGTGATAGTTGTGTATAGATCTATATTGGGTCTGACAAACCCGCAGCTAAGCTGCTTGCAACAGCTAGACCGGCAGGTCTGGTGTGGCAAGTGTCATAACAATTCTGACGCCTGAAGAACGTCGAGTACGAGGTCTTTGAGTTTTAGTATGGTTATAACATCTCACACGGGGAATTAACAAAACACATAGTTCACGGGGATTTAAGGAGTTTTATTTAAATATAAGACCACACACACACAAGCATGATGATTTACTTACATATACTAAGTCTTGGTTCAGTTAAGACAACAACAAACCTTTTAGAAAATATGAGATTTTCTGGAAACAAACTTGTAACAAACTTTAAGGAACAACATCATTCATTTTCATTGATAAATTGCTTATGAACTCACCAGCTTTATGCTGATACTCTTTCAAAAACAACTTGTATTCTCAGGTAATCAGTAATACAGGTAACCACAAGATTTTTTGAAGACAAGACGCTAAGGCGCATATTTCTTAAGAAGTATTTTGACATTGTATGTAATTTATTTGGAAACATGTATTTTTTGCAACAATGTAACCTTTTAAATTATATTTATGATGGTTGTGTTTACTTTCTTCACTATGGTTATAATACTGAGCATGACGTCCTCCGCCCCCGAACGTTTCCGCCGTTCTGCTTTGGGGGTGTGACAAATTAGTATCGGAGCTTTGTTAATAGTGAACAAAGTATATCGAACCACGTAAGATATACAAACTATAAATACAACGGGACAAAATTCTCTGACGTAGCTTTTCAAAAATACTTTAAAAATAGAAATTAGTATTTTTATAACAGTATTCGTACAATCGCACTCATTAATTCGGTATCATAATGGAAATAACATAAAAGTATCAAGACAAGTTGGGCACCATGATTCAGCTTCGGGGTATGGAGTCAGATCTTGGATGAATATAGCCTAATCAACTATATTTAGCCAAGGTAGGACCAATGTATGCCGAAGAAGGATCACGATGAGCAACAAGTCTTCAACTTACCAAAAACTTCATGAATCAAACATGAAAATACTATAGGAGTATTTTAAATCAAAAACAGTAATAACCACATTATAAATTTTGATAACTAACTTCTTATTCCCAAAATTTATCGTGATATCCTTCTTATCCCTATTCTCGTACAGACGCAATGACAGGATTTCACATACGAGGTGATCCCTACTTCCCCAACCAAGGGAATGCCGGTTGGATTGTGGAAGACCCAGAGGAAGAACCCGAAGAAGAACCCATGGAGGATGAGGAACCTATGGAAGAGGAAGAATCCATAGACGTTGAAGAGGAAGAAGACTCAGATGGAACCGACTCCGAACCCGAAGTTTACAATCCACACCCTGCCCCTATCCCTCCACAACACTTCCAGGGCCCGACGCCCCAATGCGCCGAAACTATACATCGATGGAGCCGAGAGCAAGGTCAACGACCTCCCTATGGCATGGAACGAAGTTTCTACGATTTCAGTAGACGAGGGTCAGCCGACCGAGTCCTCCCTGTTATAGTTCACCGTGTCACATGCCACGAAGAGCAAACAAGAGTTAACACCGGACATCTCATGGAAGTTGGTGCCACCAGCCAAGTCAACTCCGTTCGCATTCGCCAATTGGATGATGACCATGATCGAAATCGAGACCGCACCTAGCTTCTTCGACGGGAAATGGCCGTGACCCGAACTGAAGTGCAAGAACTCCGAGAACACCGAGCCGCTCTAGAAGGACGTCTGGAAGACACAGAACGCCAGGCGGCTGAATCCAGAGCCGAAATGAGGAACTTCGTGTCTTCACTTCGTGATCCTCAGAGCTTCAGCCGCCGCAAGTAGTTTTTGCACTGCTCGCTTCAGTTTAATCTTGTTTTTCGGATAAATATTACTATTGTTTTCTAGTATTTCATGTCCGATCTCGCGATTTAAGTGTTTACACTTCCAGGATCTGTTAGGCGGTCAAAATTTTACCATACATTGATGTAGCATAGACCCCTTGTAGGGTCAAATTTTCCCCAATATTGTATACTAAGTTATATTAATGAAATTGACACGCTATTTGCTTTATTACATCAAGTTCATGACAGGGATTGTTTTCAGATTAAATTTATTGGTGTCCGATTTATGATTGTTTGATGAATAAATCAAAGTTATATATGATTAAGACCATGTCGACCTAGAAATGGTGGTTCCGCCTTGGACCCTGTTCCTTGTTTGGTTGTGGGCCCAGGGCGGACCCATTAGATTCAAAAGTTTATTTAAATCTTAATTATATGTAAATATTATACATCGAACGATTGTTGGATAGGCCCGGTATGGATACTATCACAGACGTTTCATGTGAACCAAATCTATCAGTATTCATAAAGTCAATATTTCATTATCTGTAGACCTCTAGTATGAATTGGATTCTTACAATATCTTTACAAGTCGGAATCATGATGAATATAAAGAACTAATAATGCTTAGTTTTAACTCTCGACTTGTGAGCGCTATCAAAGACTTATTGTCTTTTGATTCTTGATATGTTAGAAAATGCCACCTCGTAGAAATCCTAGACGTGGCGGCGCCGCAGGACCTGCACCACCGCCACTACCACCACCCCCTCAGTTCGACCCAGTTATGTTCCAGGCGACCGTGACAGCCGTAGTAGCAGCCGCAATGTCCCAAATCAACACCAATAATGCGGGTGGTGCGGGTAATGGTGCCACAAATTCTAACCACGGGGACAGCCAGGGACACTCGAGAGAGTGTACCTACAAAGACTTTACAAATGCCAAAACGAAAACCTTCAATGGAAGCGGAGGTGTTATAGCGTTGCTGCAATGGTTTGAGAAAACCGAATCCATCTTCGAAATATGTGCATGCCCTGAAGCAAGAAAGGTAAAGTTTGCAGCATGCACATTCTCTGAAAGGGCCCTCACCTGGTGGAATGGCCACGTCAAGGCATTGGCACTTCCGATGGCTAATTCGATAACATGGGAAGACCTGAAAACCATGTTAATGAAGGAGTACTGCCCAAGGGGCGAGGTAGAGAAGTTGGAAGAAGAACTTTGGGGTCTCAAAATGACAGGCTCTGACAGCCTGTCTTATACCTCAAGGTTCAGCGATATAGTCATGTTGTGTCCCGGGATGGTTCCATCGGAAAGCAAAAAGGTGGAAAGATACATATGGGGATTATCTCCCCAATTTCAAGGAAACGTATTGGCCTCAAAGCCAACTACCTTTGATAGTGCCAAAGAACTGGCACAACAACTCATCGACGATAAAGGCAGCCATGGCACCGTGGCAACCACCACCGAACAAGCAAAAGGGTGAAGCAATAAAAGGAAGTTCTGGAACAAGAAGAAGGGTCAACCTGCTCAAGAGCGTGCCAAAAAGCAACAAGTGGTTGTGGTGCACGCTGCCACAACCACTACCAACCCAACTCCAATAAGGCAATACGCCGGAAACCTGCCCAAGTGCAACAAGTGAAGCTTTCACCACAACGGCACATGCTGTGAAACGCACTGCACCAACTGTAACAAAAAGGGGCACACCGCCCGATTTTGTAAAGCTGCAGCCCAACAGAACGCACAAGCTCCCAACGTTGGAGCCAGGCGAACCTGCTATGGATGTGGAGAAGCAGGACACTTCAAGCGTAACTGCCCGAAGGCAAGAAACCCCAACCCTGGTGAACTGGGCAGAGTGCTGGCGATAGGTCATAAGGAAGCGGTTGCAGATCCAACTGTGGTCACTGGTACATTTTGATGGGTTTTGAGCATTCTAACACTTCCTAAGTGTACATGCAACCCTGATAACCTTGGATCTATGTTTGTCTAATAATCATGCAAAGTTGAATTCCAAGGTTATATTCCTATCTAGCATACATGGGGAACATTTTTAACTTGAATGAAAGATAGAATAACTTACCTTGTTGTTGATTATGATCCTTGAAACCTTGTGAGCCTAGCACCCCAAGTGTGATGCCTCAAATGCTTCACACAACACCAAATGCAAAGGAGTAAACTTTGAGAGAATCTTACACTTGCAAAATCGGCTCTAGCCCTCATGTTTCTTAGTGTAGCCTATTTTGGTGGAGAATGGGTTTCTTATATAGTGTTGACACATCTAGGGTTACACCATGTAAACCCTAATGTGTCATGACTCTTCATTTCCATGACCCATGGGTTTGTAACTCCCATGGAGCATCCATGGAGCATCCTATGGGTGGAACCCAACTTGATAATCCATGGAGCCTCTTAGCCCACTATATAAGATATGCAAGATTTACATAATCTACCCATATATTTAATTAGTTATCTTTTGATCACTTAATTAATTCTAAATTAATTCTTGATCAAACTAATTAAATAATATTATTAATATATTAGAACTTATAGTATATTAATAAACCATAAGTGTTATTTCTCTCATTTTAGTTTATCCAATTGCATGGTGCCATGCAACCCAAATGGACCATGCCGGGTCGGGTCAAGTACATACCAGAAATAGTTATGGACTTATACACCTTATCCAACAGTTTCCCACTTGGATAAGTCTAATAACTATAACTGCAATACTTCAGGAACCAATCGGCAATCGTAGCTCTTTCAAGGTCTCTCGGAACTGAGAAGATGATGATACGCCATTTAAGATAAGTGATCATATAATCCTCTATTCTAGATATCAGCCGAACAAATACATGGAACAATGTCTTACTTTGTGTCCAGCAGTTTGTTTCCTGATTTCCGATTTGTTTGACATAGAACTCAATTGAACACATCAACTTAGTTCTGACCGGGCCCGGTACATAGGTCAAAACAAAATCATCGAGGGGCCCAAATATCAGCTTCTAATCCAAGAAGGAACATATAAACTTCGACTCATATGTTTGTTCTACTACTCATTGAATTATACACAAGAGCACGTTTTATAACATCAAGTTACCAATGCGTTTTCGTACAATCAATGCATAACCAACTCATAAGTAACAAATCATATCTCTAGGTTTGAAGACTTATATGATATTACCGTCTCACGATCACTCGAGATAAATTCCATGAAGTGATTCCAGTGAGCGTGGGTTGAGTCCAATGCTCAGAACTTATGAGCACTCATGAGTGTTGTAGCCATGTCCAACAACTTAGAACTCTGCAAGCAATCATGACAGTCTTGATTCATACCTACTTCCGCAATATGACCGACTGTGGAGGTTCGAATAATATGATATACCAAACATAATTATTCTGGAAGTCAAAACATGCAAAAGAAATATAGTAAACGATCGACAAGAGATAGCAACACTTTACTCATAAATAAAACACCTTTTATTCATCATCTAATGTCAATTACACTTTACAAATTTCAAGGTTATCTAACTACTAAATCTAATATCATACTTCAGCCCTATGCTCCGAGCATGCTGGAGATGCTTAACCCGAGTCAGTCCCTTCGTGAGGGGATCTGCTGGATTCTCATCCGATGATACCCTCTTTGCCATGAGGAGTCCTTCTTCTATTCGATGTCTGATGAAATGGTATTTTCTGTCGATGTGTCTGGATCTCCCGTGATCCATTGGTTCCTTGGCTAAGGCAACTGCACTTTCACTATCACAGAAAATTTCCATTGGCTCTTTAATAGCTGGTACAACTCCAAGGTCTCCAATGAAGTTCTTCAGCCATATCGCCTCCTTTGCTGCCTCGCTAGCTGCTATATACTCTGATTCGCAAGTTGAATCAGCCACTGTCTCTTGCTTGGAACTATTCCAAGAAATTGCTCCTCCATTTAAGGTAAAGACCCAGCCTGACTGAGAGCGGAAATTATCCCTATCAGTCTGAAAGCTAGCATCACTATACCTTACAACTCTCATGTCTTCACTCCCACCGAGGGTAAGGACCCAGTCCTTAGTCCTCCGTAGGTACTTGAGGATATTCTTTACCGCAGTCCAGTGTGCCTTGCCAGGGTTCCCCTGATACCTGCTAACCATGCTCAAAGAAAAGGCTACATCAGGTCGAGTATACGTCATAGCATACATGATCGATTCTACAGCCGAAGCATAAGGTATTCGACTCATTTCTGCTATCTCAGCCTCAGTACTAGGGCTTTGTGTCTTACTCAGTCTGGCGTTACTCTGGATGGGTAACTCTCCTTTCTTGGAGTCCTGCATGCCGAATCTCTTCAACACCTTATCCAAGTAAGTACTCTGACTAAGTCCAATTAGTCTTTTACTCCGGTCTCTCAAGATCCTTATCCCTAGAATATAGGCAGCTTCTCCTAGGTCCTTCATAGAGAAACACTTCCCAAGCCAGGACTTAACTTCCTGCAGAGTTGGGATGTCATTTCCTATGAGTAGTATGTCATCCACATACAATACCAAAAAGTTAACTATACTCCCACTAGCCTTGACATATACACAAGACTCATCTTCACTCCTAGAAAAGCCAAATTCCTTGACTTTCTCATCAAAGCAAAGATTCCATCTGCGAGGTGCTTGCTTTAACCCATAAATGGATTTCTCAAGCTTACACACTCTATTAGGGTACTCTGTGTTGACAAAACCCTCTGGCTGACTCATGTAAACATCCTCAGCGAACTTTCCATTAAGGAAAGCAGTTTTGACATCCATTTGCCATATTTCATAGTCATGAAATGCGGCTATGGCTAACAGAACCCTAATAGACTTAATCTTGGCCACTGGAGAAAAGGTCTCATCATAATCAACTCCCGGAGTTTGTGAGAAACCCTTTGCAACCAGTCGTGCCTTATAAGTGTGTACATTACCATCCATGTCGGTCTTCTTCTTGAAGATCCATTTGCACCCTACAGTCTTACGACCTGGTACATTCTCAACCAAGTTCCAAACTTGATTGTCATACATGGACTGTATCTCGCTGTCTATTGCCTCTTTCCACTTGGCTGGCTCAGGGCCTGCCATGGCTTCCGCGTAACTGTTAGGTTCATCCAGACCTATCAGTGTCTCATCACTGATAAGTGTATCACCTTCCGCAGTAATATGGAATCCATAGTAATGCTCAGGTGCATTCCTAACCCTTGTGGAACGCCTCAGAGGTACAGACTTGTCAATTGGCTCAACAGAAGTTTCCTCCTCAAGTTGAGTGCTAGGGTTTGAAGTTCCTTCACCACTTGACTCTTGAATTTCTTCAAGGTCAACTTGCCTCCCACTGTCTCCTTGGCTTATGAACTCTCTCTCTCTCGAAAGAAAGCTCTCCTAGTTACAAAGACCACATTCTCACTAGGTCTGTAGAAGAGGTAACCAAAGGATTTATGTGGGTAGCCGATGAAAATACACCTCTCACTTCGAGGTTCGAGCTTATCATGAGTCTCGCGTCTCACGAAAGCCTCGCAACCCTAAATCTTAATGTGGTCTGGTTTGGGTACTTTACCAGTCCACATCTCATGAGGAGTTTTGGCAACTTTCTTTGTGGGAACTAGATTAAGGATATGGGCGGCAGTCTCTAAGGCATACCCCCAAAATGAGATTGGTAGCGAAGCTCGACTCATCATGGAACGAACCATATCCAACAAGGTTCGATTACACCTCTCAGCTACACCATTCAACTGCAGTGTCCTGGGAGGTGTCAACTGTGAGACAATCCCACATTCCCTAAGATAGTCGAGGAACTCTGAACTAAGATACTCACCACCTCGATCGGATCGAAGCATCTTAATGTTCCTGCCCAATTGATTCTCGACTTCCTGTTTAAACTCTTTAAACGTCTGAAAAGGCTCTGACTTATGCTTGATTAAGTAGACATATCCATATCTACTGTACTCATCAGTAAAGGTCAAATAATAACGATTAGCATCCCTTGTAGCATGTTTGAAGGGCCCACACACATTCGTGTGTATAAGATCCAACAAACCTTCACCCCTCTCACAAGAACCTGTGAAGGGTGACTTTGTCATTTTTCCAAGTAAGCGTGATTCGCAACTATCATCTGACTTTAGGTCAAATGACTCCAATACTCCATCCTTTTGGAGTTGGCCTATGCGTTTCTTGCTTATATGTCCAAGACGACAATGCCATAATGATGCTTTATCCAAGTTATTATCATTAACAGAATCAATACATAATACATTATTTGTTAAGTTATCAACCACATATACAGTTTCATACACATCATCACAAGGTAATGCTTTAAAATAAAGAACATTATTAAAGAAAGCATTAATCGAACCAACTTCATTATCAAATGAAAAGGTGAAACCTTGTTTATACAATGCATGAAAGGAAATAATATTTCTTGCCATTTCTGGCGAATAACAACATTTATTCAAATCTAAACTAAACCCACTACTTAGCGATAAAGTATAAACTCCAATCTTGGTGACAGGTAAAGCTTTCCTATTCCCCATGATTAAGTTTATTCTTCCATGCTCCACATTCTCACTTCTTCTTAGTCCCTGCAAATCAGAACAGATATGAATACCACAACCGGTATCAAGGACCCAAGAGTTAGAATGGGGTGAGTTATTAGATAAGATAGTGTAAATACCTGCATGGTTGGGTTTAACTTTCCCATCCTTCACATCTTGCTGGTACTTTGGGCAGTTCCGCTTCCAATGTGACTTTTCATGGAAATAGAAGCATTCAGCCTCTTTAGGGTCAGAAGAAGGAGTGACAAAACCTTTCTTGGTTCCACTTGAAGAAGAGCCGTCAAGGGTCCTAGCCTTGGTACCCTTCGAAGAGCTCTTCCTCTTCTTCCCTCTACCTTTCCCGATTGCCAAAACCGGGGCGGAGTTTGGAGTAGGAGTGTTAACAACCGACTTACCCTTAAGACCTGTTTCTGTGGTCTTGAGGAGTCCCTGAAGTTTGCTGAGTGTGACCTCTTCCTTATTCATGTGATATGTCATGCGGAATTGATCATAGCACGATGGTAAGGAGTGCAAAATGATATCTATTGCAAGCTCCTCAGGGAAGTTCACATTAAGCTTCAGCAACCGATCCACATACCTTTGCATTTTCGGCATGTGCATCGTGACAGATTCCCCGTCCTTCATTATGGTTGTTATGATAGAGCATATGATTTCATACCTCTCTTGTCGTGCACTTTGATGGTATCTTTCCATCAGATCTTGGTGCATTTCAAAAGGGTAGAAGTCCTCATAGGACTTTTGGAGTTCCGCTGTCATGGTGGCCAACATGATGCATGCCACTTTTGTACCATCCCTTTCATGTGCCCGGAAGTCAGCGATCTCCTGGGGAGTTGCAGTGGTCTCATCAATCTCCTTAAGCTCCTTGTCAAGGACATATTCTTTGTCCTCGTAGCGGGTAATCATCCTGATGTTTCTGATCCATTCATTGAAGTTGGATCCATCAAAAGTGACTTTCCCACACCAGTTCATAAGGGTAAAGGAGCCATTAGGATTAGAGCCAGAAGCAGCATTGTTTGAAGACATCTGAAAGAAGAGAACAAGATTAGTTTAGATATTAAGAGAGTCCTTAATAAAACACCCAAATGTAATATTAAGGCTAGGATCCAATCACAATATATTATAACTTAGAAGAGGTATGCCGTAATCCAAGCTATAACATATTTGAAAGGTAGGTGAATGACGATTCACCAATTTCCACCATGAAAAACGAAATATAAATATTAGGTTTTTAATTGGTTCTTTAGAAATTCCTAGATTCTTTTGAGATTCAATGAACTTGTCAAAGGCATGTTTCAATCTCGAGTGTGCCCTCCAAGTTTTGTGACTGGGATACCGAGGATCACAAAACAAGGTGTGAAGTAACCATGCAAATCACTTGGTACCCTCAAGGTTTATCACTCAATCGATGTGCCGGTAAACCACACACGCTCCACCGATGCTATGGTAAACCTTAAGTCACCCTTTACCTACCTTGTTAAGTCCAAGTTAGTGTGCCGGTTAACCACACACGCTCCACCAACGACTTAAACAAAGTGTAAAGTGTAATTTCATGGATTAGCACCTTATTCACATTTTCCTAAAGTAACTAAGATTGGGAATTTAATAAAAGCATTTAGTTACTTTATAATATTCATCATACTTTTAATGAGAATTTATAAGTCCTTGTCTTACCCGTTCGGCTAACGACCCTCCACCGATCAAGGAAGCGGTGGGTGAGAGTGGACACCCATTAAGTTACCATTTTATAGGCAACAACCTTATACCCCCCTTATAGACCGGCTTCGTGAATGAGGCGTACTAGCGGTAAGATGACTTGACGTTATACATATATATATTAGTAACTTATAATATTATAAAGTATAAGGGTTGAATTTTAACTTTTAAAATTCTAAGGGTTGGAACTAAAGTTTTAATCAAGACTTTACATGTTCCAAAACATGAGGGCAAGTTTTGTAAACTTCCAAAACTTTTCATTTCTTATAACTTATGAATTAATTGAGTAATAAAAATGAAGACTCTTCATTTTTATAACTTTTGTGTTCTTTTAATGGCTTTAATAAAAGTGAGACTTTTGGTTTTCCATAACTTGAGGACAAGTTATGGACTCCATTAAAACACATTATGATCATGAATTAAACTACCATGAAGGTTACAAACAATTCCTATGATCATCTAATCTTCATAAGTTCAAGAACATGAATATGAACACTTTCAAGAATCAAAAATTACACTTAAAAAAAACTTGTAATTTTAATAATTGCCATTGTAAATGGATTAGCATAAACGTTACACCATCTAAAACAAGCTTTAAAACATCAAAACAGTTTAGGGTAATGTTTCTAGTCCATTTCCAGCAACAAATGTGCAAACTTTCATACGAGCAGAAAACATAAAAACGATTTTTTTTTCAAGCTGTTTGCACACAAAAAAAAACAACAAACGAACCATGCTCTGATACCACTCATGGGTTTTGAGCATTCTAACACTTCCTAAGTGTACATGCAACCCTAATAACCTTGGATCTATGGTTGTCTAATAATCATGCAAAGTTGAATTCCAAGGTTATATTCCTATCTAGCATACATGGGGAACATTTTTAACTTGAATGAAAGATAGAATAACTTACCTTGTTGTTGATTATGATCCTTGAAACCTTGTGAGCCTAGCACCCCAAGTGTGATGCCTCAAATGCTTCACACAACACCAAATGCAAAGGAGTAAACTTTGAGAGAATCTTACACTTGCAAAATCGACTCTAGCCCTCTTGTTTCTTAGTGTAGCCTATTTTGGTGGAGAATGGGTTTCTTATATAGTGTTGACACATCTAGGGTTACACCATGTAAACCCTAATGTGTCATGACTCTTCATTTCCATGACCCATGGGTTTGTAACTCCCATGGAGCATCCATGGAGCATCCTATGGGTGGAACCCAACTTGATAATCCATGGAGCCTCTTAGCCCACTATATAAGATATGGAAGATTTACATAATCTACCCATATATTTAATTAGTTATCTTTTGATCACTTAATTAATTCTAAATTAATTCTTGATCAAACTAATTAAATAATATTATTAATATATTAGAACTTATAATATATTAATAAACCATAAGTGTTATTTCTCTCATTTTAGTTTATCCAATTGCATGGTGCCATGCAACCCAAATGGACCATGCCGGGTCGGGTCAAGTACATACCAGAAATAGTTATGGACTTATACACCTTATCCAACACGTTTGTCCTCAACAATACATATGCATGCATTCTTTTCGATAGTGGCGCGGAGAAAAGCTTCGTGAGCCATTAATTTAAATGCTTGCTTAAACAAAAACCATAAACACTAAAAGACACATTCATCGTAGAAATGGATAACGGAAAAACTGAGAACACTAACGACGTTTACACCGGGTGTACCCTCACCTTAAACAATCACTCTTTCCAAATCGACCTTATGCCGGTCACCATAAAAAGTTTTGATGTCATCATTGGCATGGATTGGTTATGCCTTCACCATGCTGAAATCCTATGTCACGAAAAGGCCGTTCGCCTTAATCTGCCTAGTGGCGAAACAATCGTCGTCTATGGCGACAAACCTAGCTCGAACTTTCAGATCATCTCTTGTGCCAAGGCTCAAAAGTATCTCCGCAAGGATTACCACGCCTTCCTAGCCCACGTCGTAGACAAGAAACAAGAAGAGAAAAACATCAAGGACATTCCGGAGGTCTGTAATTTCCCTGACGTATTCCCGGAAGACCTTCCAGGAGTGTCCCCTGCTAGACAAGTCGAATTCCGAATCGACCTAATTCCTGGGGCTACCGTCGTAGTCAGATCACCATACCATCTAGCCCCAGCCGAAATGTAGGAACTGTCTAGTCAATTGAACGAACTGCTGAGCAAAGGTTTCATTAGGCCAAGCTTCTCGCCTTGGGGAGCACCGGTCTTGTTCGTCAAGAAAAAGGATGGATCGTTCCGTATGTGCATCGACTACCGTGAATTAAACAAACTCACCATTAAGAACCGATACCCTTTGCCTCGAATCGATGACCTCTTCGACCAGCTACAAGGAGCAAGTTTCTTCTCAAATATTGACCTTAGATCAGGGTACCATCAACTACGCATTCAAGAGGAGGATATTCCCAAGATGGCCTTCAGAACGCGCTATGGTCACTACGAGTTGGTAGTGATGCTTTTCGGCTTAACAAATGCACCAGCATTTACGTCAAGTCCTAGAGACGCTGAGAGCGGAGAAATTGTACGCAAAATTCGACCCGAGAGTAGCATGGTCCATTTGGGTTGCATATCATCAGGACAATTTGTTAGGATGGACTTTTGAGAAAAGGTTATTTATGGTTTATTAATATATTATAAGTAATAATATATTAATATGAAATCATATGTTTTAATTAGTAGTGATCAAGAATTAATTTGAAATTAATTTAGTGGTCGAAAGAGACTAATTAAATCTATGGGGACTAATTATGATAATTAATTACATTTATATGTGTTGGGCTTATGATCCATGTTGGACCAAGTTTATGTATGGATACATAAAGAGTTGGGCCACATGAACCATGGATCATAAAACCCATGGGTATGGATTTAGGTTATATCCATGACCCTAGAAATCCCACATATAAATAGATATTTCATTGCCCAAAATCGCCACTTGTATCTTTTTAGAGTTCATGGTGTCTTTTGTGTGCATGGAATTCTTTCTCAAGTTCATCCTTTGTCCATGGTGTGTTGTGATTCCATTTGAGGCTTCCACACTATTGGGGCTAAGCTCTTTAAGGCCAAATACACCAAGAATTCAACCTCCATCAAAAGGTATGTCATGCTAACTAGTATATTATAATTTTATGTTAAATGCATGCTAGTTGTAAGATTAATACCTTGGAAACCATTTGCATGTATAATTAGTGAAAACATAGATCCAAGGTATTTAGGGTTGTATGTGCACCATAGGATGTTGTAGTATACCAAAACCCAACAGTGGTATCAGAGCCATGGGTTGTTTTCAATTATACTTGATGCAGGTTGCTGAAAAAAAAAACTGAAAAAAATCGAATTTTTTGCTGTCGGGACAGCAGACTCGACGAGTCCAGTGATGGACTCGACGAGTCCATGAACAAATTCATCCAACTCGTCGAGTTGGTTCATGCACTCGACCAGTTGGACCCTCTGACAGCTTATCTTCGAGTTTTTTTGGCCTGTTTTGGATTAGAATCATTACTGCAAAGTGTTTTTGTTCATAAAATTTGTTTTTTTCATACTATGGTAATGTTTATTCTCATCCAAATAAAGGATAATAATCAAAGTTTCAAGTTTTATACATGTTTATATGATGCTTGAAAAATGTTGATTATGAATGTTTATGTTTATGAGTTTCTTTAGATTAATAGGAAAAAATATGAGATAGTTGTTTTCAATCCAAATTAATCTTGAAGTTGTTCATAATATGTGTTTTTGTAACTTGTCCTCAAGTTACATGAAAACTCACATTTATGAATTTTAAAACCCATAAAAATTCCATAAGTTATGAAAAAATGAAGAGTCACATTTTTAATGCTTTTAAAGTCTTCCATAACTTGTCTACAAGTTATGGAACTTGAAGGGTTTTTTCCATTAAACCACTTTAAAATTCATAAGTTATGGAAACCATAAGTTTTTTGAATTGTTCAAAACTTGTCCTCAAGTTTTGGAATTTGTAAAGTCAAACCCCATATACACTTTAATTCCAAACCCAAGAATTTTAAAAGTTAAAGTTCAAACTTTATGGACTTCATTAAATTAATTAAAGTGTCTAATTAAAAGAGTTAATAATTTCATAAAGACATGGTTTAAGTTTAATTAAATTAAGAGTATAGTTTAATTAATAGATTAAACCACCAAGTATTTTAAATGTTTAAAATACACCCTTATACTATTATAATATTAATAGTTAATACTTATATATATATATATATATATATATATATATATATATATATATATATATATATATATATATATATATATATATATGTATGTATAAGAACAAAGTCAGTCTTACCGTTAGTAGGCCTCATTCACGAAGCCGGTCTATAAGGGCGGTATAAGGTTACTGCCTTTAAAATGGCAGTTTAATGGGTGTCCACTCTCACCACCGCTTCCTTGACTGGTGGAGGGTCGTTAGCCAAACGGGTAGGACAAGGACTATAATTCTCCCTTCATTAAAAGTATTAATGATAAATACTAAGTAACTAAACCTTTTATAAATACCCAATCTTAGTTACTTAGGAAAAAGTGAATAAGGTGCTAATCCATGAAATTACACTTTGCACTTTGTTTAAGTCGGTTAGTGGATCGTGTGTGGTTAACCGGCACACTAACTCGTATTTAACAAGGTAGGCAAAGGGTAACCTAATGTTTATCATAGTATCGATGGAGCGTGTGTGGTTAACCGGCACATCGATTGAGGGGTAAACACTTAAGGGTACCAAGTAATTTGCATGGTTACTTCACACCTTGTTTTGTGATCCTCGGCATCCCAGTCACAAAACCTGAAGGGCACACTCGAGATTGAAACATGCCATTGAACAGTTCAATGAATCTCAAAGATCTAGGAGTTTCAAAAACCAATTAAAACCTAATAATATATATTTCGTTTTCATGGTGGAAATTGGTGAATCGTCATTCGCCTACCTTCAAATATTTTATAGCTTGGATTACGACATCCCTCATCCAAGTTATAAAAGTATTGTGTTGGGTCCTAGCCTTAATATTTCATATTGGGTGTTATATTAAGGACTTTAAATCAACTATCTTGAGTATCTCCCAAAAGATGTCTGGTTTAGACATTTATGATCTTCCCAAATCTCTTGAAACAAGCTTTCCTAAATGAAGATGATGTCCCATGGAAATCATACTTCTTTCACCTCCTCCAATTATTCTCCCTAACCCACAAGTTCCTGAAAAGTTTAAGGTCACTCAAGCCCTATTGGCAAGCAAAGGTCTATGTGTGATCACATCTTGGAGATGTAGTCACATATTGACAAGCCGGGAGAGTTGGGTGTCAAAGTCTTGACAAAGTTGGTGGCTCAACTACTTTCTAAGTCACATAGTGAGTTCTTTTGGAACACCTATGAAACAGACTATGACAAGACCCTTAATGATCTTATCTATTTGCTAAGATCAACTTCCTAAAAACTTTATGGACATTGACAATGATGACACTGGGAATCCAAAAAAGCATTCTCTTCCCAATGGAAATGGATCGGCCATAGTCAACTTGGTTGACCAAATGGTAAAGAGAAAAGCTAAGTCTGAGATAGTACCATTACCAAAGGGTCCATATGTTTATATTGCCAAAGAAAGGGGCATTGGTTGCGAAGCTGCCAAATTTACCTAAGGATGTTAAAGTCAATAAGTTTGACTCTACTTTAGGTAAAGTCCACTATCTAACTCTGCTAAGTTTCTATTCTGAGATTCTTGATACATGATGTGACTGGGTCACATGTTGATGTTTAAAGAATCAAAGAAAAGTGAAGAAACTTAAAGAAAGAATATGTTGAATCTGATCGCGTAGATGGATTTCTATCGCATAGTTTGAAGATCGGATTCTTGAGCTACTTCTTAGGAGTTATGATATTTTGCTTAGGAATAGATAACAACAAGTTTTCATATGGATTGTAAGGATAAGTTTTTCCGCAAAGTTTTAAAATAAAAGGTAAATCTTTTGATTTTATTTATTTTAAAATATCCTTACAATGGCATTTGTGAAAATCTGTGTTGCTTATAAGATTCCATTAAGAGCAAGAGTGGAAATATGAATTTGATTCTTTCATTTGTGGTTGTGTCTAAATTTACCAAATAAGGAAAGATTCTCATCACCCAAGTTTCAGTTGGATAGAAACTTGGAATCATGCAAGTTGTATAGCATGATGAATGAGAACTTTCGAGCATTGGAAAAATTAAGACTAACTACTTGTTCACATGGGTGTGTTAGTCAAGTGAAGGACTAAGGGATCGGGTACACATTCTTGTGCACTGGTCAGAGTCCACCACAAAAGATCGATAAGACTATTCGTCATAATTTACTATAGCTCAATAAATATGGTTATACTTACAAGCTTAAGTGTAATTCTGAGACATTGGAAAAGGTTCCAATGTATGGCAGAGCGAATACGAAGAATCAATTTAGGCAGAAAGATAAAAGTTTCTCAAATCTGAAAAGATGGGAGAGTACTTTAGTATCATGTTTTAAGACCATCTTAATGATTTTGAGACCTTATCACAATTCATCCTCTAAGTGCATTCTGATAGTTAAGAAGAGGAGTTATGAATTATTGAAGTGGTTAAATCAAGAAGATGATTCATACTTCGTTCCAAAAACAATTCTTAGAGTTATACTCTAAGATTGTAACTTGAGTGACATGTCTTAAAGAAGGTTTAAAACACTTATCAAATGTAAGAGTAAAAGTTTTCTACTCTTGTACATTTGAAATTGGTAAGTTGTGATGTTTCGGATAAAACAAAGACCAACTAAGGCCAATTGTGTGAAGTGTTTGACTTGATTAGAATCCACACTATCTCTTGAATATCTGACAAGAAAGTCTTATATGTCAAGAGGACAGTGGGAGTCTTAAAGGTCTTGAAAGTCTCAAGAACTAATCAAGAATAAAACCTGAAGTTCTTCACTAGCACACGACTTGAGGTTTATAACCTATCGTGTTGACATATTCTGTGCCCATTCCAGTTAAAGTTGGCTTTGCATATGAGTTCTTAGAGTTCTCAATTGGTTGCACAACAACTTGGAAGCAATGGCAGGCCCTTGAGCTGCCAGGTGGCAAGAAATTAAGATTGAGTTCAGTCCATATGAGTTTGGATTTGTCATTATCCTTGTCTTGTGACTATGGTTTTGACAATTCACATGGATAAGAACACATACACCATTAAATCTAAGGGTCATAAGGTTTCTCTCCGATTAATGAAAATGATGGTGAGGAAACACTTCCACCAAGTAGATTTGAAGTAGATAGCAGTTGTGATATTTGCATTCTCAAAGTCGTTAGTGGAGCTGTGTGGTTAACCGGCACACTAACATGGACTTGTGAGAAGTGGCAAAGGTCTAAACAATTGAGACTATGATTACGGCATCCCTTTTTATAGTTCTGAAATTGTTTAGACACACCTGTGAGCTATCTAAGATAAGGTGTATGATATTGATAAAGTTTTATCAAAGCAATCTAGTACCAGAAATCTAAACTTTGGTAAGAAAGTCAATAAAGTATTGTTTTTTCTAGAAGTTCAACTGATTTCTGAGTACATGTCAAAGCTAGTGGGAGCATAAGTGTTATGCTAATAATCATCATGTTAGTGGGAGCATGATAATTATGATAAAGGTTGCAAGTTAGCAATGTTAATTATAGAAAACAAAAGGTTTCAATTGGGAAAAAGTTGTTTTGCTATAATTAAGGGAGAGGAAATTATACTTCATCTCAAATCTAAAAGCTTAGATTGAGGTTTTAATCGTATTTAGTCAAGTATATATATGAATGTTATGTTGGAATGGCTCAACATAAGAAAATTCTAATATAGGGTCCATTATTTGCGTTCTAAAATTCGATTATGATTACGACATCCCTTTTCATAATCTGAATTATGAGAACTTGGCAAATTGAAATGGAAATATTATTGCAAAAGACTGGTTTAGTCTTTATGTGATACATCATGAATCGTGTCCCATACGCTTCGGATATAGGATCGATTTCATGTGCTATATTCATCCTTTCTAAAATTTTCCAAATGCCTGGGGCATTAAGAAGGGAAAAGGTCTAGAATTGGATATGACTAAAAGGATTAAACAATTGTCGAGGACAATCTAAGGTTTACCAAAGATTGGTTGCTCAAGGACAGTTAGAAGTATAATGATAATTCTGGAAGGACCATATTGACATAATCTGTAAGGAGGAAGCTCTTGTTCAGAAGTGATAGTCAAAATGGAATATGGAAATGTTTCAAAGTTATAAATTATTCAATCTGTGTAAGATTAGGAAACTTAATGCAAGAAGGATGTTTCCAAGGAGTTGATCTCCTTTGGAATGCTCTGTAATGTTTGTTGTCAAGTCTATCAGACTTTGTGCATAATCATTACAAGAGGATTAATGCATATAAGTTTAGAATCTAACAGATTTCAGTAAATGGCATGAATTTGGAATTCTTGCATTTGCAGTAAGGATTTGGGACTATGAAAAGTGGATCATTGGAGTTATGTTCAATTGATCTATTTCACAAAGTAAAGATCGTAGACAAACATAGTATGCATACTTGGTGTATGGCATGACTAGTGTTTAGAAAACATAGTGTATAGGCTTGGAGCATGGGACAACTATTGTTTTAAATTCAAGAATAAAGTTGATAGCTGAAACAGTATACAATGAATATGTGTAATCATATGGTGATAAATAAAAGGTGTTTTATTTATGTTCATAGGTTTTGATACCATATTCGATTCAATTATTCTTGTGTTTCATTTTGCTTGTTCTGTCTTCCAGAATAAACTAGGTCATTGTTCTGGATGACTAAGTTATTCAAACCATCCATAGTCGGTCATATGTTGGAAGTAGATATGAATTAAGACTGTCATGGGTTGGCTTGTGGAGGTCTAAGATGTTGGACAAAGGGCTACAACACTCATGAGTGCTCATAAGTTCTGAGTATTGGATTCAACCCGCGCTCATTGGAATCACTTCATGGATTTTATCACGAGTGATCATGAGACGATAATATCTTATATTCTTCAAACCTAGAGATATGAGTTGTTACTATGAGTTGGTTATACATTGATTGCACGAAAACGCATTGGTAACTCGATGTTATAAAACGTGCCTTTGTGTATGATTCAACAAGTAGTAGAACAAGCCATATGAGTCGAAGTTTATCCATTCCTTTTACCTTCGGGATAAAAGTGATATCTGTGGGCCCCTCGATGATTTGGTGATGACAAACGTAAGTGCTCGGCCGGGCCTGGACTGATTTGATTTGTTCAATTAGTCAGTCGTCATAAATCGGAAATCGGGAAACAACAAATGGACAGAGAGAATGATTATAATCCATGTCTCAGTCCATATGATATCTAGAATGGAGGAATATATGATCCCTTATCTAATGGACATGTCATTTGATTTGTTCAGAGTTTGACAGCGGCTTTAAGAGCTACGATTGCTAGTCGGGATCTTGGAGTCATACTTGAATAATAGTTTTAGACTTATCCAAGTGGGAGACTGTTGGATTAGGTGTCTAAGCCCATAACTATTATTGGTATGTATTCGACCCGAGAGTAGCATGGTCTATTTGGGTTGCATATCATCAGGACAATTTGTTAGGATGGACTTTTGAGAGAAGGTTATTTATGGTTTATTAATATATTATAAGTAATAATATATTAATACGAAATCATATGTTTTAATTAGTAGTGATCAAGAATTAATTTGGAATTAATTTAGTGGTCGAAAGAGACTAATTAAATCTATGGGGACTAATTATGATAATTAGTTATATTTATATGTGTTGGGCTTATGATCCATGTTGGACCAAGTTTATGTATGGATACATAAAGAGTTGGGCCACATGAACCATGGATCATAAAACCCATGGGTATGGATTTGGGTTATATCCATGACCCTAGAAATCCCACATATAAATAGATACTTCATTGCCCAAAATCGCCACTTGTATCTTTTTAGAGTTCATGGTGTCTTTTGTGTGCATGGAATTCTCTCTCAAGTTCATCCTTTGTCCATGGTGTGTTGTGATTCCATTTGAGGCTTCCACACTGTTGGGGCTAAGCTCTTTAAGGACAAATACACCAAGAATTCAAGCTCCATCAAAAGGTATGTCATGCTAACTAGTATATTATAATTTTATGTTAAATGCATGCTAGTTGTAAGATTAATACCTTGGAAACCATTTGCATGTATAATTAGTGAAAATATAGATCCAAGGTATTTAGGGTTGTATGTGCACCATAGGATGTTGTAGTATACCAAAACCCAACAAAATTCTCAAAGTGTGAGTTCTGGATTCGAGAAGTGAATTTCCTCGGACATGTAGTCAGCAAGGAAGGAATACATGTGGACCCTTCAAAGATCAAGGAAATCGAAAGCTGGGCAGCACCAAGAACACCCACGGAGATCCGATAATTTTTAGGACTCGCTGGTTATTAATGAAGATTCATTCAAAACTTATCCAAGATCGCAAAACCACTCACCACCTTGACTCAAAAAAGAGTGACTTTTGTCTGGGGGGATAAGCAAGTGGCTGCGTTACAAATGCTGAAACAAACTCTGTGCAGTGCTCCAATATTGTCCTTGCCGGATGGAACAAAGGACTTTGTGGTTTATTGCGATGCATCAAACCAAGGTCTAGGATGTGTGTTAATGCAGCGAGAAAAGGTCATTGCCTACGCCTCAAGACAGCTGAAGACGCACGAGGTAAACTACACGATGCACGATCTCGAACTAGGAGCAGTAGTTTTCGCCCTAAAAATCTGGAGACATTACCTCTACGGCACTAAGTGCACTATCTTCACCGATCATAAAAGCCTTCAACATATTCTCAATCAAAAACAACTCAATATGAGGCAAAGACGATGGGTGGATAATGTGACTCGGGACGAAATTCCTTCTAACGGGGGGATAATGTGACAACCGTCAAATTCTAGTCAAAGTCAAAGTTAAAGTCAACAAGTCAAAGTCAAAGTCAAAAAGTCAAACCGGTCAAACTTAACTGGTACTTGTATGTTAAAACTTATTCTATGTATAAAACTGTGCATTTGTATGTGAAGAATTCAAGTGTCTCGGAGAATCTATGTGTTTAGCAATGTAAAAACCCTAAAAAGGGAGTTAAACGCATCAAAACATGACTATGGACCCTTTTGGGGACATAAAACAATCATAAACGAAGCATAACGGGGTCCACGAACCTTGCATTGTGAGATTATACACTAATAATGACTAAAATTAAATCTCTCCCAAATCTTTCTCAACTTTTTATAGTCATCTGGGTCATCCCGACCCTTAACTTGGCCAAAAACCGCTTGAATCGGGGAGTTATACTGAAAAACAACTAATTAGGGCCGAAACCCTTTTAGGAACCGAACCTCTTAGAGGGAACCTCTTAGGGCCGAACCTTCTATTAGGACCGAAGGTCCCTTGTGAGGACCGAAGTCAGCATCTCGAACCGAACCTCCTGTGAACCGAAGCCAGTCAGAGCCGAACCCTCCCTACACCCGAATTAGACCGAGCCCCCGATCCATTTCGGTTCCCTGCCACTTTCGGTTCCTTCACCCATCTTCGGTTCCTCCTTCTCCCACTCTCGGTTCTCACCTCCTAAGAGCCGAACCTCACAAGTTCGCTCCTTAATGCCCGGTTTTCGACTACTTTCGCTTCCTAAGCCCGTTTTTGACGTTTTTGACGGGGATTTTTCACCAAATTCATATTTTTACCATTTTAAACTCCCTAAACTCTTATTTTATTCATTTCTCAAGGGTTTATTAATTATAAATCATTATTTTACATTAAGAGAAATATCTAAGGATGTTTACACCACAAGTGAGTGAAGTGTGCCCACTTGCCTTCCATGTGTCATCTTCTCATTTGTCCAACCCTATCCACATCACACAAACCAAGGCAAACAACCTTTCAACTTTTCAACTTGCTCCAGCAGCATCTATATAAAGAAATCCCTGGAGGATTTCTTGGTTCACTTTGATCACTCTCAAACACTTACACACTGCTCTTACCCTTCAAGAAAGCTTCTTTTCTCTCTACTTCAGCCACTTTTTGGAAGTGTTCTTGAGGTATTACTTCACTTTTTGGTAAGCATTCCATCTAAACTCAAGTGTTATTCCATGTTTTTATAACATCCTTGAATCATCTACACACATTTAACACCAAAAATCATTCTTAGGATCATCCAACACTTCACGTGTTCATCAAGTGTTCTTGACTTGATACTCCTCGTCTTCGACCTTCCATTTTTCAAGAAATCGCTCAAGGTGAGTTCGTACCCCTACATTTTCCAGTTTTCTTTAGTTTTTAGGTGGGGAATACAAGTTAAAACACCAAAACATATTTGAAACTTAACTTGACAGCTTACAACAGAAAATTTGTGACCTGTTCACGAACTGTTTTACACAACTTAAACTTAATATTTTTCAAATTTGTTTAATATGAAAATGACTCAGGTCTATACCTTTAAAATGACTACTTGTACATCTCCATACGATTTTTCTACAATTTATGGTGATTTTTACAAAACTGCCTATCACTGCAGCAACAAAGTCGGACCAGGTTGTGAAGATGAACATTTTCACCCTCGTTTGAGACCACAAAAAATTATAGGAAAATTTATGGATACAGTAGACTGGTTTCCTAAACTATGCGAGTTTACGGATTCAGTTTTCGACTTACGATGATTTTTCTATAAATATTCTAAAACAGTGACAGTTAAGGGAAAAACTGTCAAAACAAGTTTAAGAGTTATTCAGACCTTGTAACATGCTGAGCAAGGTGTGTAAGATTTTATACTTAGTATTTACAATGTCGTTTTATTGAAATACAAAGCCATTCAGAACAAGGTTTCATTTAAAACATAAAATACTCTTGATAAACTATAATAGGTATAGTTTGGACACTTCATGTGACAACCCAAAATTTCTATTCTGTACAACAATTCACTTCAATAGAAGTCAAAACTATTTCTGCTAACTTTTGAGCTGTGTAGAGTCAGTTTGAGTGTTCTAAAACCTAGTACTTCAGGAGATAACTGGAGAGAGGATTCCCTAGGGTTTATTGTGCAACAATAAAGTCTCAAAGCTCCAAGAGTTTGGAGTTTACGGCCTAAACATGGAGTTTACGGCCATAAACTCATGGAGAAGTGGTCCATGGGCCGAAAACTCTACAAAGGGGTGAAATGTTGCCCCAATCACTTCCTAAGGCTTAGACTTGAAGTAGGAATGCTTCTTTATGACTTATAAGCTTCAAAACACAAAATGGTAGAAGTACCATGAGTTTACGACCGTAAACTCATGGGTTTACGACCGTAAACTCCAAGGGAGTTGGTCCCAAAACCGTAAACTCATAAAGAGTTTACCATTGGACCCTAAACTCAAAAGTCAAGTCCTACAACCCTTAGATGAAATCCTTAGTACTTATAGCACTTAAATCAAGTGTTTTACATGTCTTAGAATGTCTTAACTTGGTTAATTAGTTGTTTAAATGACTAATTGGATACATATATATGTTAATATATGTTAACTAGGATCCTTGTGTGTGTTCAATTCTTCACTTGACACTTAGCATCCTATACCATCCGTTCATCCAAACCACTCACTATAGGTGAGTTCATACCCCTTAATCAACCTTTTAAATGATATTAAATGCTTTTATGGGGGGGAATAAAAGTTGAACTATTATAGTTATTATATCAATCACATTTGATTAATAACTACCAAACAAGTGGATTTCTTACTTTTCAAACTGTGTTATCAAACAAACTACTTCAAACTGTTTTACAAACTCTTTTACATGTCAAATTACTTTTATTAAACTCTTTTAAACTTATATTCTGTTAAATGTGTATCTATATAGATATAGTTATATAAGTAGGATTGAAAGGACTTAGGACTGATAGCTCACCTTACTTCCTGTTCCTTGTTTGGTTGTGGACTTAGGGTATTCAGGTTATTTGTCCGAAGGTCGTTTGAATCCTAGTTATATATTATGTATATGTATATAGATATAAAAGTTCCTTCTTCCATTCAGTTCAATACCTTTGGGTAGAAAAGGTACACAAACATGTTCATACATTCAAACAACATTACTAGTCAACTATAATAGGTATAGTTTAGGGAGATACTAATACTATTACTAGAACAGTGAAACATACAAAGAGTCAGTTCATACATGAGTCAATAACATACAGATAGAGAATACTATGATGAGAAACATACAATACCATAAAGAGAGAACATACAATACCATACAGAGAGAGCATACAATACCATACAGAGAGAACATACAATGCCATACAGAGAGAACATACATACATACTAGACAGAGAGAGAACACACAATACAGCTAGTACATACAATACATATACAAGAACATTACTACGGTTATGTGAGCCATGTAACGGGGCATGGCATCACCTGTCATGGCTCGTTTTGTATCCAGAATCTCCTTAAGTGGAGAGCGTTGAGTTTGTGTATAGATCTATACTGGATTGACTATCCTACACCTTGCTGCTCGCTACAGTGGGACTTGCAAGTCTACGGGTGCCAAACGTCATTTCTTCCGACGTCTTACATCTTCGTGTTTATAGTCGGTAGTATGGTACATGCCGATCACATGGTACTTTAAATAACAAATTGATTTAAGGTAGTTAGTACATCAGTAGTTACTTAATACAACACTACAGTACTATTTCATTTTCCCATTGCATTCACTTTGTGATCTTCAGACAATAAACAGTAATGTAAAAACTATATTTTTGGTTGATGATAGTCAGATTTGGGAAAATACATACTCTTACAAGAGACACACACACAAACACTTGATGCCTTGGTAGAAGGTTACTTTTAGTAGAAAACATAGGGTTTTCTAGGAGAGTTCAAAAAATTGACAAACTTTTACAAACTTATACATTACATACTTACAAACACTTTCATACAAATACAGACAGTAAAATGCTTATGATCTCACCAGCTTTAAAGCTGATAAACTCTTTCAAAATAACTTCTATTCTCAGGTCACCAGTAGACAGGTACCGGTGCCAGGTTTTTGAGAAGATGGAGCTCGTTCAAGACTCATCTTTTATTTTGATTCATATTTTTGGTGTCTATTTAACTTGACAGAACACACTTGTATTAAATTATATTATTAATGCAATGGATGATGTTGTTGCTTGTTTACTCATTTGCATTGTTGTGATACTGTACATGACGTCCTCCACCCCCGAACGATTCTGTCGTTCCGGTTTTGGGGTGTGACACTTCATTTCACAAAGAAACAGTAACACAATCGATTTACAAAATGGGTATTTCATTACAAACTACGTGAACATGTTAATGAATAAATTTGTGAGAAATTCTCCTTCAGGGTACTCTTAAGTACAATAGAAAAGTCTTGTAGTTATAGCCAGAATCTCTTGTAGGGAGAGCGTGATAGTTGTGTATATATCTATATTGGGTCTGACAAACCCGCACCTAAGCTGCTTGCAACAGCTAGACCGGCAGGTCTGGGGTGACAAGTGTCATAACAATTCCGACGCCTGAAGAACGTCGAGTACGAGGCCTTCGAGTTTTAGTATGGTTATAACATCTCACACGGGGAATTAACAAAACACACAGTTCACGGCGATTTAAGGAGTTTTATTTAAATATAAAACCACACACACACACAAGCATGACGATTTACTTACATATACTAAGTCTTGGTTCAGTTAAGACTACAACAAACCTTTTAGAAAATATGGGATTTTCTGGAAACAAACTTGTAACAAACTTTAAGGAACAAAATCATTCATTTTCATTCGTAAATTGCTTATGAACTTACCAGCTTTATGCTGATACTCTTTCAAAAACAACTTGTATTCTCAGGTAATCAGTAATATAGGTAACCATAATATTTTTTGAAGACAAGACGCTTAGACGCAAATTTCTTTAGAACTATTTTGACATCATATGTAATTTATTTGGAAACATGTATTTTTTTGCAATGATGTAACCTTTTAAATTATATTTATGATGGTTGTGTTTACTTTCTTCACTATGGTTATGATACTGAGCATGACGTCCTCCGCCCTCGAACGTTTACGCCGTTCTGGTTTGGGGGTGTGACAAAGTTTATGTTATGTTCTAAAGTTTTCATTGTAGTATTGTTGGTAAGTTTTTAGACTTGCTGCAACACCAAAACCATTCCTAGGCACATGCTAATCACTTCTCGGAAAGATATAGTTGATCAGGCTATATCACTGCCAGATCTGATTATATGTCCCCAAGCCTACTTGTGCTATCCAACAACCGCAAGACTATTGTTATGTTCTAGTATGACACTGATCCTAGTATGAATGCTTGTATGTATACTTTAGTTAAATATTTTATTATTTAAAAGTATAAACTCTTGGTCAGAGTATTTTAATCCCGATGTGTTTATAGTTGTATATCTTTTATGGGTTGATATACTCAATTCATTATAAACAAAGCTCTGATACCAATCTGTCACACCCCCAAACCACAACGACAGAAACGTTTGGGGGCGGAGGACATCATGTTCAGTATCATAACATTGCATAATAGTAAAAAAAGCAACAACATCATCCATTGCATTGATAATATAGTTAATACAAGTGTGTTCTGAATGTATTTGTAAGACACCAAAAATATATATATCAAAATAAAAGACGAGTCTTGAACACGCTCTGTCTTCTCAAAAACCTGGTCCAGTGTACCTGTCTACTGGTGACCTGAGAATACAAGTTAATTTGAAAGAGTAGATCATCATTAAAGTTGGTGAGTTCATCTGTATTTTAGTGTCAAGTGTTTGTATAAGTTTGAAGAAAATGTTTGTAAGTGTTTGATGTAAAGTTTGTAAATGTTTGATATAAAGTTTGTAAATGTTTGATGTAAAGTTTGTATACTTCCTAGAAAATCCTATATTTTCTACTAAAATGAGGAGTAGTCTTCTACCAAGACCCGACTATTCTGTATGTTTGTTCTTTTGTAAAAGTGAGTGTTTTCCCAAGTATATGACTATTATTACCAGAAAATAGTTTAGATTACCTTTTATGTGAGAAAATCACTATATGAGTGTAATGGGAAAATGAAAGTGTACAGTAATGTTGTAATAAGTAGCTACTGAAGCACTAACTACCTTAAAACCAATTTGTTTAATTAAGGTTAAAATGTGATGTGATTATAACCATACTGATTGACAAGTGTTTAACACGGCGACCTGTTGGCGTCGATGTGACATTTGTCACCCCTTGGCATGCCGGCCAAACTGTAGCGAACAGTCGGGATGCGGGATGGTCAGTCCCGTATAGATCTATACACACAATGCTCGCTCTCCCTCCAAGAGACTCTGGTTACAAAACACGACCTAACAAGTATATTGCTAAGCCGTGAAGTAGTTTCACATTAACTTTATCTTGTTCTTGTAAAATGATGTATGTTCCTTTCTGTTTCTTATTATTGTATGTTCCTTTCTGTTCTTGTTATCGTATGTTTCTTTCTGTTCTTGTTATCGTATGTTCCTTTCTGTTCTTGTTATTGTATGTTTGAACTGACTCATGTATGAACTGACTCTTGTAAGTTTCATTGTTCTAGAAATTGTAAGTAGTTTTCTCCTAAACTATACCTATTATAGTTTACTAGTAAGCTCCGTAATTAAATGATTGTTCATGTTTGTACACCTTTGCTACCCAAAGGTGTTGAACTGATTGTAAGTACTTTTATATCTACATACATATACATAATATATAACTAAGATTTAAATGACACTCGGACAAACAACCGATACTCTATGTCCACAACCAAACAAGGAACAAGAAATAAAGAGAGTTATCAGTCCTAAGCCCTTTCAACCTTATTATTATAACTATATCTATATAGACATGATTTTGACAATATATAAGTTTAAAAGATTTTTGTAAAACGATAAAGAGTTTATTATATAAAAGAGTTTTAGTATATAAAAGACTTTTAACCATTTGAATGGTTATTTATGACTTGATGTCAGTTTATAAAATGATTTGAAACAGTTTGTTTGATAATACAGTTTTGAAGTATAAGAAATCCTCTTGTTTGATAGTTATAAATCACATGTGATTGATATTATAACTATATTCTTTTGTACTTGTATTCCCCCCATAAAAGCATTTAAATTCATTAAAATATAAGTTAGGGGTATGAACTCACCTGTAGTGAGTGATTCGAATGGAAGATAGATATAGGATGCTTGAGATCACAAAAGGAGTCCCGAAGCACAATTGGATCCTATTAGACATATAATCACATATATAGGCATACAATTAGTGTATCTAACAACTAACCATGTAAGGGAACAACCTTAGGTGCTAGGAAACACTTGAAATGAAGTGTTACAATTACATATGATTGTAACAAAGGAGTTTACGGCCACTCAAGTGTGTGTTTACGGCCAAGAAGTGTTCACGGCCAAAGATGCTTAAGTGTTTATGACCAAGGCTTGGTCTAAGGAGGGTTTACGGCCCTAACAAGATCACTTGAAGGGTTCACGACCACATGAAGGGTTCACGGCCGTGAACTCTTGAAGATGATGCTTAAATGATGCTTAAAAGGTGTTTGTTTCATGGGGATTCAAAAGCTCCTAATGGATAACAAGTATATGGAAAGGATACTTACTTAATGGAAGTCTTGAAGTTGTTTCCGACTCCAAGAACAAGTGTGTGTTCTTGGTGTTCTTTGTGAAAAGATGAAGACTTGAAGATCTTGACGGAAAATTGATGAATTCAAGGATATGATTAATATGATTCATATGATCAAGAAGATTTAACTAGTAAAATGGATGAATGACTTACGTTTTTGAAGAGAAAGTATGGATTCCCTTGATGATACTTGAGAGAGTTTGAGTGTTCTTGGATGAAAGAAGTGAGAAATGAAGAACCCTAGTTTGGGCCGTGAACACCCTTGATGAATGTTCTGGGCTCAATTTGAAAGTCATAGATTCGTTACTCACGCATCATAGCATCAAGTCCTAAGTGTACGAGGCTTAAAAACTCACAGAATAACCCTTAGCACGGCCAAAAGTCAACAGAAATAAGTCTGACTTTTATTGAATTGAATGACTTTTAAAGAAAGAAATTTCGGGTTGTCACAAGGTCACAATCGCACTCCTAAGGACAAGAAGGGAAAGTGGGAAAAGAAGCAAAGCTCAAGAGATGCTCCAGTGAAGCCAAGACCGGTTAGGTCAAAGTTATCTCGGAAGTCGACTTCAAGTTCAAAAGCAAGTACTGATCCACCCATCCGATCGAATAAGAAATGGGTTAAACCCAACTACAGATGGGTACCGAAGGTTCACTCTCCCAAATCTTCTAATGATTCTAATATTTTGTCATCTTCTGTTTGTGATAAACAGGATATGTCATGGGAGAGAGTACCTTGTGTTGATGACAAAGGTCAACCCAGTTCCAAAATGGATTGGGTTTCAAAGACCAACTGATCCAGCACTCTGTGCTGGAGAAGCTATGGAGGAATATCATCAAACTTCGGTTTGTTAATAGTAGTTATTCCAAGTACATGGTAGGGGACATCTCTCAACTGTACAACACTCAGGACTTTAAGTGAGAGTATGTGTCCTTTCCGGGAAAGGAAGAAAAGGAGAGGATCACAAATGGGGTTTGTGCTTAATGATGTGAAGAATTTTCGAGGCTCCTGAGTTTTTCTTAAAATGATTCGTTTCAAAGACAAATTTCTTTTAATTTTGCGCATTTATTTTATTTCTTCCCCGTGCTCAACTTAGGGGGGAGAAATCAAAATACAAAAAATAATAATAATAATAATAATAATAATAATAATAATAATAAAAATAATAATAATAATAATAATAATAATAATAATATTAATAATAATAATAAATAAAAAATAAAATAAAAATAAAAAAAATTTACATCTTGTATTTTACTTTTGTTTTTGGTTAAATTTGTTCATATTTTCTTATATGCAAAAATTTAGGGGGAGAATTAAAAAAAACAAAACAAAAAATTTAAAAAAAATTAAAAATACAAAAATATTTTCATTTATGTTTTTATTTCATTTTCAGAAAAATCAAAAATCCAAAAAAAAAATTTAAAATTTCAAAAATAGAAAAATATTTTCATTTATGTTTTTATTTCTTTTTCAAAAAAATAAAAAATCCAAAAATAGTGTTTTTGAGAGTATTTTACTTTTATTTTTATGTTTATCTCAAATTTTCATTTGTCTTGAAAAGTGAATTCAGAAGAAGATAAGACTCAAGGAGACTGTATCGAAATATTCGAAGCAAGGAGAAGAAACCTGAAAATGGAAAGAAATTGACGATCATTACACTTCACACTACTTTCACAAGGAATTGACGGATGTTTCATATGCGAGTGACATACTCTATCATATTGAGACATATACCAGTCTTAATAGGAGTCTTCACATCAAATGTTAATGATCAAAGTTCATTTTCACCATGACCAATATGAAACACCCAACCATTCTTCACCTATATCTAAAATTTCTCCATCAAATCATTTCCACGTACCGGTACCCCTTGAGGTTCGAGTATAAAACAACTCGGCTGACGGTTGCCAAAAAGTTTGTGTTTATGACCTTAGATGTCGTTGTCACCATGACTCTAAGTGAAACCCAAAATCCAAAACCATTTATTAATGAATTGACAGTGAACATTTTATATGTTCTAGATTTCACCCATGAATTGACGGATAATGGCTCATACCTGGTGTGACAATATACAAAATGCCAGTCAGGCAGTTTCTTTTTAAGAACTGTCGTATCTAAGGAATTGAATGTCTGAAACGGTACAAAATGTCAGATTGGTCTTGTCAGGTTTCTTTACCTAAGAACGGTCACGGCACCAGGGCGATTCACCCAACAGGGAAACAAGTATCGCTGAACGTCTCGCCAAGGGCCAAGTTAACTCGTTAACTTGATAACTGTATTGAGATCTATGATCAAGGATATACAGGGGCTAACATTAAAACTAGCCACGAATAGTTCTCCAATACTCAACAAATCGCAGTGTGTTCCTTCGAGTTCACACAGATACTGCAAGAAGTCTCTTTCTGAGCCAAGGATTCATCCTTGAACAACTGCGGTGAGAAGGGTCTTTATGATTCTTTCTGTGATCCACGTGGACTTTTTAGTCAAGGTTACTTCTCAAGACGTATCCGTGATCACTCAAGAACTTTCATTCGAAGGAACTAGAAATGAAGATTATTCTTTCAACATTCAATCTTTCAACCCCAGAAGCAAGGTGAAGCTGACTTGAAGATTAGGTGATAGATTGCATTGAAGCCTCCTCAATCAATTTGTTGCTATCTTCTACCTGCTGAAGTGATCCAGAAGATTAGTTATCTCTATCATTCTCTCTGAAGATTCTCAAGCTGAAAGCGCTAATTTTCAAGAATCTGTACATCAAGCCTCCTCACCCAATGTGCGTTCAGAGTCAAATTTTGAAGGAAAGCCCAACTGCCCAAGATGAAGTCATTTATTGAAGATTCATCAAGTTCATCTTGAAGCTGTGAAGAAATCGAAGATTAAAGTTGAAGCCAAACTCCAAATGAAGATTGACAAGAAAAGCCAGCTACATTTTTAGGGGGAGTTTGTTGGGTCAATTAGAAAAGAAAGCTATAAACCAAGGGGGAGATTGTTGGGTCAAAAAATATGGCTTATACTTTGTTTTTCTAGGCTTTAATAGTTTTCAATCATGTAATATGTGTTTGCAGTTGTGTGTTCACGGCTCAAGTAGGTGTTTACGGCCGTGAACTGGTTCACGGCCGTGCACCTGTTCACGACCCATGTTCTATATAAATAGATGTCATAGTTTTAAGTGTACACGGCTAGACAAGGAGGGCCTAGACGAGAGATAGAGTGGAGAGCATATTGTAGAGAGAGAAAGTTAAAGAGAAGAAGAGTGTGTGTGAGAGAATCTTATGTGTTGGAGCATCAATCTTATTGAATACATCATAGATTCATCATCTTCTTCTTCTCCTTCTTCTCTATTTTGATCTAGCATCATCCAAATGATTGGCATTCCACACCATCAATTGGATCTGATTGATACACAAGCAGATTTGTGACTTTACAAGTTGCTCCCTGCAATTGATAGAACAAGTCATATATCCTAGGTAAAGGATATTCATTCTTGATCGTAGCTTTTTTAGCTCCCGATAGTCAATAAACATTCTCATAATGGCGTCGTTCCTTTACGAACTGTACTAGAGCTCCCCATGGTGATGAACTAGGTCTTATAAAACCTTTGTCCAATAACTCATGGAGTTGTGTCATTAAGTCCTACATCTCTATCAGCGATAAACAATACGACGCCTTCTCAATCAGCGTCGTGCCTGATAACAAGTTAATTCTGAATTCTACATACCTCTCCGGTGGTAATCCTAGTAATTCATCTAGAAATACCTCAGGAAAGTCTCGCACCATAGGTATATCAGTCATTTACTTTTGCTCCTTATTCGCATCGATTACGTATGCTAGGAATGTTGAACATCCCTTCGATAAGCATCTTCTAGCCTTCATCACCGTGATGATTCCAGACTTGAATCTACTCTTATCTCTATAAATGATGAATGGCTTTCTTCCAGGTGGACTGATGCGCACCATCCTTAGTCCACACAAGATGCCTAGAAGGTTCTCTCCCAACCAATCCATGATGAGAATGACGTCAAACTCACTCAACTCAAAAGGTAAAATCTCTCGACGGAATTCATTCCCATCTTAATCTATAGTTAGGACCCTTAACTTACTACAAAACATGTATATTCCTACCACCAACTACTTCTACTAAGGTAGTGTACTTAGTCCCAGCGGTGATAGTCTAAGTTACTTACCAAACTCATGCGATATAAATGAATGATCTGCTCCAGAATCAAATAATATCTTTGTAAGAATTTGATTAACTAAGAATGTAACTGAAGCAACATCGGTGTATTCCTTAGCCTCACTGAGGGTCATCTGGTAGCTCCGACCCTTGGGCTTTGGTGGCAAGATCCTCGGGATCAACTTCTCTACTTTTGGGCACTCCGCCTTCATGTGCCCCTCCCCTCCAAAATTAAAAAAAAACTCTTCCTTTTACACGCCAATTTGTGAAAATATGTCATGGCTTCTCAGACTTGAAGGAAATGACACAATCGCCACAATGCTTCTTCTTTCACTGGTTGCACAACTTCCATTCTTGATTGCTTCAAGATTTGTTGTTTGTTTTTGTAAACTTCTTGTTGTTGTTGTTGTTGTTGTTGTTGTTTTTGTTGTTGTTGTTCTTATTGTTGTTGTTGTTGTTGTTGTTGTTGTTGTTGTTTTTTCTGTTACTTCCCTCAACTTTTCTCTTCTCACCGACCTCAGTTTCGTCGATAGCTCTGTTCTTCATCATTCCTTCGACAAACTTTGTAGCCCAGACGACCGCTTCGAAGGTAGGTGTCTGCTTTAATGGCATAGTCTACTCCCATGTTAGCCCCTTGGCATACTGATCAATCTTAGTCAGTTCGTCTGGAACGAGTCATAGGATGAACTCCATTTTATCATTGAAAGAGTTAGTGTACTCACCCACTAACATGCTTCCTTTTGTCAAAGCCATGAATTGATTCTCCAATTCCAACATCTTCTAATCCAACAAAACTTCCTCTTGAAATGAGTCAAGAATTCATCCTAATTCAGATGTATATTGTGGCTCAAAATCTTCCCCAACGTGTTCCACCAGCGCATCGCCGTACCCTTGAACTGACTCATAAGATGGGTGGTTTGTAGCTTTCGTGTGCATCCACACAGCAGGAAATCCGACTCCATCTCCGATATCGAATCCATGACTCCTACAGGATCTTCCTTCCCATTAAATTATGATGGTTTGCACGTCATAAAATACTTAAAATTGCAGTAGCATCTGGGTTCGTCATTTTTCTGAACTTCAGGCTGATTCGGTCCCTGATAACTCTCTAGGTCATAATTATTTCCTTCTTGGATTGTCGTAGCATGTGAAGGAATTGGTCCGCTCTTGACTTTTTCAACAACTACTGCCTCATTGACTATTGGCGCTCTTTTTCTAATATTAGCTAGCTCATGAGCTAATAAGTCCCTTAACTCACGTTGCTGCCAATTGAGTATTTCTTGCATCATCGCCCGAGCTTCATTTATCGTGATTTGTACAATAGTTACTCTGACATTTTGAGGTGTTGGACCTCCTTCATTTGTGACGACTCTACCACTCCTCGTGATGGTCATGGCGTTTGAGTACTAAAGTCGTATAGGCGAGAATTTTAGGATAAGGAAGATATAATCTCTACTACATATATTCAGCACATAGTTAAGGCATCTTCCTGTAGTGTCCAAAGACAAGTGTCTAAAGCAATTAAGGCATCTATCGCACATGTTACTGATTGTACTTAGTATCTAAGTTTAAGTCTAGAATTTTCCTAAATTCCAAGATCGCTTACACTAATGATCTGATACCAATAGTTACATCCCCCATTTTTTAGAAGAAATTTAAAAATTTCCTTTCTTCTTTTAAGTATTGAAATGCGAAACTTCCCAGTTAAATAAACATTTTTGATTTAACAAAAGTTATTTTATTAAAACCTTCGAGACGTCATTCGTTTATATTCGAACATACGTTACTGTTGGATTAGTGTCTAAGTCCATAACTAAATTTGGTAAGTACTTGACCCGAGAGTAGCATGTTCCATTTGGGTTGCATATCACCAGCACAAATTGATAGGATGGACTTTTGAGAAGAGGTTGTTTATGATTTATTAATATATTATAAGTTCTAACATATTAACATGAAATCATATTATTTAATTAGTATTGATCAGGAATTAATTTGGAATTTATTTTGTGATCAAAAGAGACTAATTAAATATATGCAGATTAATTGTGTAAATCATTCATTCTTATAAGGTGGGCTTATGATCCATAGTTCTTTATGTTGGGCTAGACCCATGTGGTAACCCATGGATACTCCATGGAGGTTAAAACCCATGGAGCCAAAGGAATGTGGAAAGTCATGCACATTAGGGTTTGCATGGTGTAACCTAGTTGTGCCACACTATATAAGAAGCCCCTTGGTTGGTGAAATTGGCACTAGATTGCTCTTGGAGAGCCATAACCGATTTGTGTACACCATACTCTCTCAAAAGTCATATTTTTTCCAAAGGTGTGTTGTGAGTCCATTTGAGGCGTTCATACTATTGGTGCTAAGTTCTTATAGGCCAAACTCAAGAAGTTCTACAAGCTACAACCAAGAGGTAATTCTATAACTCATGTCTATGTTGTTTATGTCAATTGCATGCTAGTTGTAGGCTTAATTGTGACAACCTGAAATTTCTATCTTGTACAACCATTCACTTCAATAAAAGTCAGAATTGTTTCTGCTAACTTTTAAGCTTTTTGGAGTCAGTTTGAGCGTTCTAAAGCATAGTATTGCAAGAGATAACTGGAGAGAGGATACTCTAGGGTTTATAGTGCAACATTTAAGTTCCAAAACTCCAAGAGTTTAGAGTTTACAGCCCAAATGGTATTAGGGCCGTAAACCCTAAGGACTATATAAGTGACACTTAGTTATTTTTAGCTCTTTTTCACATTTTCAAGACTAAAACCATTTCTCTCTCAAGTATCATCCAAAGTTTCTTCAAAATCTTCAAGAAAGTAAGTGTTTTCTTCCGTGATTAGTTGATCTCTACCTTAATCTAGTGGTCTTACATGATTTCATCCATGAAATCATTCCATTTGTTTAGATCTTCAAGCATTCTTCATTTCACCAAGAACACCAAGAACACACACTAGTGTTCTTGGGCCGTGAACACCCTTTCAAGCTCCTTTATTGTAAGTATTCTTACCCTAGTGTGTTATAAGGCTTGTTTCACATCTTAATCAACTAGAAAACACAAAGAAACACAAGATCAAAGGTGTTTACGGTCAAGACATGTTCTTGAACCGTAAATCCTAATGAAAGGGCCATTGTGAGCCCTAGTCCCTTACCAAGCCTTGGATACTAGTCTAGATCACATCCTTGAAGTGTTTAGGACCTTAAACATCAAAAAGATCATGAACCATTAGAGTTTACCGCCGTAAACTCATGGAGAAATGGTCTGTGGGCCGTAAACTCTATAAAGTGGTGAAATTGTGCCACAATGACTTCCTAAGGCTTAGACTTGAAGAAATGATGCTTCTTTAGGACTTATAAGACCTCAAAGCACAAAATGGTAGAAGTTACCATGGGTTTACGGCCGTAAACCCATTGGGACCGTAAACCCAAAACCGTAAACTCATAAAGAGTTTACCCTTGGACCATAAACTCAAAGGCAAAGCCCTACAACCCTTAGATGCAATCCTTGGTACTTATAGCACTTGAATCAAAGTGTTTTCATGTCCTAGGGTGTCTTAACTTGGTTAATTAGTTTTTTAATGACTAATTGGATACATATATGTGTTATTATATGGTAACTAGGATACTTGTGTGTGCTCAAGTCTTCACTTGACACTTAGCATCCTATAACATCCCTTCATCCAAACCACTCACTACAGGTGAGTTCATACCCCTTAGTCAACCTTTTAAATGATTTTAAATGCTTTTATGGGGGGGGGGGGAGAATACAAGTTGAACTATTATAGTTATTATATCAATGACATGTGATTAATGACTAACAAACAAATGGATTTCTTACTTTTCAAACTGTTTTTATCAAACAAACTACTTCAAACTGGTTTATAAACTCTTTTACATATCAAATACTTTTACTAAACTCTTTTAAACTTATATTTCTGTTAAATGTATATCTTTATAGATATAGTTATATAAGTAGGATTGAAAGGACTTAGGACTGATAGCTTACCTTACCTTCTGTTCCTCGTTTGGTTGTGGACTTAGGGTATCGGTTGTTTGTCCGAAGGTCATTTGAATCCTAGTTATATATTATGTATATGTATATAGATATAAAAGTTCCTTCTTTCAATTCAATACCTTTCGGTAGCAAAGGTATACAAACATGTTCATACATACAAACAACATTACTAGTAAACTATAATAGGTATAGTTTAGGAAGTTACCAATACTATTACTAGAACAATGAAACATACATTACAATACAGCTAGTACATACTATACATTACAAGACAGCTAGTACATACTATACAATACAATACAATACAGCTAGTACATACTATACATTTTACCAGAAAACATACATGCTAGACAGAGAGAGAACATACATACATGCTAGACAGAGAGAGAACATACAATACAGCTAGTACATACAATACATATACAATAACATTAATACAATTATGTGAGCCACGTAACAGGGCATGGCATCACCTGTCATGGCTCGTTTTGTATCCAGAATCTCCTTAAGTGGAGAGCGTTGAGTTTGTGTATAGATCTATACTGGATTGACTATCCTACACCTTGCTGCTCGCTATAGTGGGACTTGCAAGTCTATGGGCGCCCAACGTCATTTCTTCCGACGTCTTACATCGTCGTGTTTCTAGTCGGTAGTATGGTACAGGCCGATCACATGGTACTTTAAATAACAATTGATTTAAGGTAGTTAGTACAGCAGTAGTTACTTAATACAACACTACATTAGTATTTTATTTCCCCATTGCATTCATTTTGTGATCTTCACACAATGAACAGTAATGCAAAAACTATATTTTTGGTTAATGATAGTCAGATTTGGAAAAAATACATACTCTTACAAGAGACATACTTACAAACATTTGATGCCTTGGTAGAAGGCTACTTTTAGTAGAAAACATAGGGTTTTCTAGGAGAGTTCAAACATTTACAAACTTATACATCACATACTTACAAACACTTTCATACAAACACAGACACTAATATACTTATGATCTCACCAGCTTTAAAGCTGATAAACTCTTTCAAAATAACTTGTATTCTCAGGTCACCAGTAGATAGGTACCGGTGCCAGGTTTTGAGAAGATGGAGCTCGTTCAAGACTCATCTTTTATTTTGATTTATATTTTTGGTGTCTATTAAACTTGACAGAACACACTTGTATTAAATTATATTATTAATGCAATGGATGATGTTGTTGCTTGTTTACTACTTTGCATTGTTGTAATACTGTACATGACGTCCTCCACCCCCGAACGATTCTGCCGTTCCGGTTTTGGGGTGTGACAGATTGGTATCAGAGCATTGTTTATAGTGAATCGAGTATATCAACCCATAAAAGATATACAAACTATAAACACAGCGGGATTAAAATACTCTGATAAAGAGTTTATACTTTTAAATAATAAAATACTTAACCAAGTATACATACTTGCATTCATACTAAAATCAGTGTCACTAGGACAGAACAAAAGTATTACGATTGTTGGGCAGCACAAGTAGACTTAGAGACATATAGTCAAATCCGGGAAGATATAGCATGATCAACTATATTATCCGAGGAGTGACTAGCATGTGCCTAAGTGTGATTGTGAGGTTGCAACGAGTCTAAAAACTTACCAACACTACTACAATGAAAACATTAGAACAAAACATAAACTTAAAATACTATAGGAGTATTCTGTGTTACTATAATTACTTATCTGAAAACTAAAAAGAACATCTTACAATTATCTAATTAGTACGTCTATTTAGTTAATTCTTATATCCCTTTTCTCGCATAGATAATATGGCTGGATTCCATCCCCACGGCAACTTGTACTTCCCTAACCAAGGTAATGGAGGAGGGTTTGAAGCAGAGCCAGAAAATGATCACCAAATCCCTGTGGCTGTTCACCAGGCGGAAGGCTTTGCAGATGGTTCTGACTCCGAGCCTGAAGTTGAGAACCTACCCCCGATGACTCCTGTCCCAAATCCTAACCCTCGTCCGGCCTTTCAAGGCCCGACGCCTCTGTGGGTGGAAAGCTTGGAAACATGGAGCCAAGAGCAGGATCAGCCCATGCCATTCAATGGAGACCAAAGCTTTTATGACCTGATCGAAGGAGACTTAGCAGACAGAGTCTTGCCAATAATGGTCCGCAGAGTTGCCCGAAACGAGATTCAGGGCAGTACAGCTCTCCATCGAATCACGGAAGTTGACGCCAATGGGAGAATGCATACCATCTGCACCATTCGTCTGGAAGATGCTCGTGAGAGGTCTAGGGGAGACCATGAGACCCTGTAGCAAGAGCTAGCTGAAACTCGAGCTGAAGTCATAGAGCTCCGAGTACGCCAAAGGGTGTACGAAAGGCACCTACTTAATATGGAGCGTCAACTGGCTGAACTAAGGGTTCACCCAAGGGATAACCGTCACCAGTAGGAGATATTCTACCTTTCTTTCCTTGGTTGAAAGAATATTCTTCCTAGCTATGCTCTAAGTACCACTTTTCTAAGTAACTATCCCTATACTTTAAGTACTTGTAGTTAGGCCTTTATGTTGTCAAAACCTTTCTACTTCGGATATGATGTAAGACCTACGCCAAGGTCATTTTTTCCAAACGTATTATATCTTAAATATCAATGATATTGACAGTCGGCAAAGTTCTTTGCCAATTCGTGTTCAAATACTTTCATTCTACTATCGTTAGAATTGTATCTAAACCTCACTTTCGTCAAATTATTGAGCTGTGGTAAATTAGCTCAAGGATCCCTTCCAATTCTTGTCAAAGGTTGGATCATGTTATCCACCAACCAATGATAGCCTAGTTCAAAATAACAACCGTCTAGTGACCATTCTACGAACTTACATGAACTCTTTACTAGTACTGCATCATAGGGATGTGGGTCAAACCGCCGAGAACAGTTTATTGAAAACGAAAACTTTACAATTACATGATTGAGTAGAATACATCTAGGGCCGACCATAATCACTCACAAACTCCTTTTTCTTGTTATATAACAGAATCATGTCGTCATCTATAAATAGTCAGCCGAACGACAAAACCCCGATCCTGCATATAGACGCGACCACATTCCAAGCAGCGGTAGCAGCCGTCATTGCAGCTGTCTTTGCACACTACGACTCTGGTAACGCAATCGAGGCTGTGAAGGGTGCTGACAGTTCAAATTGTTGTAACAATCCGGGAAATCAACAAATGATAGCTGTTACAAACACCCAAGGCCACAAATCTGAGGGTAAGAAGCGAAGGCGTCAAGCCTATAAGGAGCGCAAGCGATCACAAAAACTTGCCACACAACAGCAACAAGTGGCGGCCCCTGCCACTTCAGCCCCGATCAAACTATATAAGGGGACACTCCCGAAGTGTGCCTGGTGTAATTTCCAACATCACGGAGTCTGCCGTGATTTAAAATGCAACAATTGCAACCGTGTGGGGCACACTACTCAAGTCTGTAGAATGACAGTGCAAAACATCTCCCAAGCCACTAACATCGGAGTCAGTTCGACTTGCTATGGTTGTGGTGAAGCCGGGAACTATAATAGAAATTGTCAAAAAGGGAGGAACAACGAAAGTACACCTGTCCACATAACTCCGACCTGACACTTCACTTCCACCACTGATGCTGGTATAAGCCAGATATGTCATTTATGTGGTGAGATAGGACATCTCGAGAAGGATTGTCCAATAACAGAGAACTCTGGCGCAAACGAGAAGATACTAAGGATCACTGCTGCGGGAGAGACTACTCCGGACCCACGTTGAAATACTAGGGCGTTTCGTAATAGTAGACTTATAAGCTGTTAAAAACTAGTGCAACTCGAGTCTTATCTTTTTGCGAGACCCCGTCAGACAAGGGACTCTCGTGCTGCGTGTACTTGCTTTTTGTAGTATACCTTGTTCGCAGCAATAGTCTTATAGATAAAACTAAAGTACTGAAACTCTGTAAAAGTTGCACCGTTAGGTTTTTGTAACACCTTTATGATCTAGTCTAACGCCTTCTATTCTGAGTAGTCTGACATTATCGTTTAACTTGAGTAAATTCGATCCTCACAATGCCAGTTTTGTGCTCAAATTTCTTTTCCCCGTAAATCGCCTTTTACGAAACCATCATTCCAGAACTCCGAAGTACTCATGCAGACAGTACTAACTGCATATACCTAGGTTGTACTCTAACTCTAGATAACCATTCATTTTCAATCGACCTCATGTCGGTCTCAATTAAAGTTTCGACGTCATTATCGGCATTAATAGGTTGAGTCTTCATCGTGCCGACATCATGTGTTATGAAAAGGTTGTTCGCCTTAATCTGCCATCAGGCGAAACTATAGTAGTTTATGGCGACAAACCCGGCACGAACCTTCGTATCATCTCAAGCATTCAAGCCCAAAAATTCTTACGAAAGAAATGTCGTGCATTCCTTGCTCATGTTGTAGATATGAGCCAAGAAACGAATTCAGAACATTCCAGTAGTATGCGACTTTCCCGATATCTTTCCGGAAGAACTCCCAGGATTACCTCCGCAACGTCAAGTCGAGTTCAGAATCGACTAAGTTCCAGGGGCTACCCTCGTAGCCAAATCGCCCTATCGTCTAGCACCTGCAGAGATGCAGGAACTGTCCTGTCAACTTAACGAACTGCTCAGCAAGGGTTTTATAAGACCAAGCTTCTCACCCTGGGGAGCTCCAGTCTTGTTCATCAAGAAGAAAGACGGATCGTTTCGTATGTGCATCGACTACAGGGAGCTCAACAAACTGACCGTCAAAAATCGTTACCCTCTGCCTCGCATAGAAGATTTATTTGATCAACTGCAAGGTGTCACACCCCCGAAACTAAACCGCGGAAACGTCCGAGGGCTCGCGTGACTTAAATTGAATATCATCACAATGAATATACATGAATCATAACATAAACATCACCATGCATCAATACATTACAACTGATATTGTTCACACCCAGTACATTGTTTTAAATATTACACATCCATAACATAAATTATTTAAGAGTTTTCAAAACATAGTTTCCTAACATACTTGATATTATCCTGCAGCTTACCTGTTACCTGAGAATACAAGTTATTTTGAAAAACGTCAAAATATGAAATGTTGATGAGTTCATAAGCAGGGTTGTGATAAAAATGATTTGTGTAGTTTATAAAACCCAGAAAATCCGATATTTTCTGAAAAGGCAATTGTTTACCAAAGTGTAAAGATCCATAAGTTGATGCATGAATGATTTCAAAACGTGTATAAAAGGAGGTTTTGTATTGTAGTTATAGAAAAATACAAGTCAGTGGTGTTGATTTCCTCGAAAAACCCGATGTTTTCCGATAACATAAAATATAATTGTTTTCAAATTGATATACCGCCACAACGAATGATTTTGATTACTCTTCCTTGATTTCTCGGATGGCATTGGATTTTATTAATTATGTGAGTCGTTATAACCATGCATAATAATGACTAGTTCATCTGTCTTGGCATCCTAATGCACGCCGGGATTGATCTTAAGATTTTGTCACCCTAGACTAGCCGAGTCTAACTGTAACGAACAGCTGAGGTGTGGGGGAGTCAGCGCCGTATAGATCTGTACACAAACTCTCGCTCTCCTTCCAGAAGACTTTGATTATAACTACAGACTACGAACGACACTTAGAGGCGTCGCCCGTTATTACTCACTTAATCCAAACAACATTGATTACTATTGATTAACGACCTGAATTTGTTTACTTTGATTACACCTAAGCCTAACAAACGAGGAGAAGAGGAATACAAAGTCCGGCTACTTTCGTGAGTTATTTCAGGCTGTTGGGTATACGAAGGACACGTTGGCCCATTTCGCATTTGATTTACTTGGACCTTACTAGCAATACTAATGGGCCACTAAGGCCCAATAGTACTTAAAAGCCATTGAGGGTCCCTTAAATATGAAATTGGGTCATAGAAGGCCCAATAACATTTATTATTATTATCCCTTGGGCCCAGAAATCATGTTAATGGATCACAAAGGCCCAACAAGCATGATTGTAACTTTCAAGCCCAAAGTTTGAATGTTTACTTGTTTAGTTATTGTATAATTATTGGAAGGTTTATTTGAATGATTGTTATTTTTGTATCGACACGAGACCGGTCGATTTGTTTATAACGATATTTGGATTCATACGTATATTCACCTTTTTATTTTCATGAATTGTAGTTTTTGGTATTTTTTATTCAATTATCAAAAAATAAAATAATTGGTTCAAAATGTTGGTTTGACCCTTTTTCAGCCCTTCTTTAATAAAAATAACAATTTTAGTCCTTTATATAAAAAAAGACATGTGATAAAGTAGAGGTGGAATATCAAAAGCCCTCAGGATTACTACAGCAACCAGTAATTCCCGAGTGGAAATGGGAAAGGATTACTATGGACTTTGTGACCAAACTACCCAAGTCGACTGATGGTTTGGATACCATATGGGTAGTAGTTGACAGATTAACAAAATCCGCTCATTTCCTGCCAATAAAAGAATCATACAAGATGGAACGTCTGACAAGGATCTATATCAAGGAAATCATGAGACTCCATGGAGTGCCAATATCTATCATCTCAGATAGAGATAGTAGGTTTAGTTCACGCTTTTGGCAATCGCTTCAGAAAGCTATGGGAACACAACTTGACATGAGCACTGCCTACCACCCACAAACGGATGGTCAAAGCAAGCGAACCATTCAAACGCTAGAAGATATGCTTCGCGCATGTGTGATAGACTTTGGAAAGTCGTGGGATACCCACTTGCCTTTGATCGAATTCTCATACAACTACAGTTATCACTCAAGCATCAAAGTTGCTCTTTTCGAGGCATTGTACGGGCGTAAATGTAGATCACCGTTGTGTTGGGCTGAGGTAGGTGACACTCAGCTAGCAAAAGAACAAACACCAGACAATGCATTAACGGGACCGGAAATCATACGCGAAACGACCGAGAAGATAATTCAGATCAGAGCCCGACTGCAATCATCACGAGACAGACAAAAGAGTTACGCCGATAAGCGGCGAAAGCCCTTGGAATTTAGAGTCGGGGATAGGGTGTTATTAAAGGTCTCTCCCTGGAAAGGGGTGATTCGTTTTGGGAAACGGGGAAAACTAAACCCTCGATACATTGGACCCTTCGAGATTCTTGCCCGAATAGGTCCAGTGGCTTATAGACTGCAGTTACCCGCTGAACTCTGCAGTGTACACCCCGTGTTGCATGTTTCCAATTTGAAAAAGTTTATCCGACGAAACCCTCGTCATTCCACTTGAAGAAATTGAAATCAACGAGAATCTCCTGTTCATCGAAGAACCAGTCGAAATCATGGACAGGGAGGTGAAGCGTACTAAGCAAAGTCGCATTCCGATTGTGAAAGTTTGATGGAACGCGAGACGCGGACCAGAATTCACATGGGAACGTGAAGACCAAATGAAGCAGAAGTACCCACACCTATTCTCGCATTCTCAAATCTAGCTTTCAAAAGAATTTCGGGACGAAATTCCCTCTAACGGGGGGATGATGTCACAACTAGGAATTTTGATGCTTTGTAACAACAACAATGATAACATTTGTGAGCCAAAAATATGAAAGCATGTATGATGCTTATTCAATAACAACAAACTCCCATCAAACACTTTATACAAGCACTGCAAATAGTCAACAAAGAATTGGAAACCCTAGAAATCCCGGTTAAGTCCATTTTGGATTAGGATTTTCTTGTTGGGCCTAATGGACCAATAAGCTTCCAATTTGACTATTTTGGGCTTAGAACTTCTATACGGACTCTAATTGGACCCACTCTCATTTATTTTAACATTTTGGGCTATAATGGGCCTAGAATGAAATAAAATGCCCTAATGGGCCATAACAAATCTAATTAACTTAAAAAGGCTATAAGACTCATACTTTGATGTAAATTGGGCCCATATCTTAGACTTAAGCACTCAAGGCCCAAACTCTCTCCTCTCTGCTCTATCTCTCGGCCCAACTACAAAAATGGGGGGGGGGGAAAGAGTTGACTTTTACATGCCACCTCATATTTATCCATTGGAAACCCATGCAAAATCCCATATTTCCATGCATGTCAACTCAATTATCTCTCTTCTCCCTCTCCCTTCTACTCTTGGCCGAAGGCACCCAACACACACCCATTTCATTCATCTTTTGCAAACAAAACTCTCTCTAGAAAAGTTCTTTCTTCTTCATCAAAAATTTCGAGATCTAGGAGCTTTCAAGTAGGATTCTCCCTAAGAGTCATCATCTAAGGTAAGTTGATGCTTAAATCCATGATCTAACTACTTCATTTCATCAAAAATCTCCTCCTAATCTATTCAAACTCGTGATCTTGCATCTTGGAACACATCTAAGCCAAAGATCCTCCAAGAAGCTTGCTAGGCCGAGAATAGCATCAAACTTCTTCCATTCTTCTTCAAAACCGAACCTACAAACTCAAGGTGAGTTCACACCCCTCTCTTTTCGGTTTTCATATGTTTTATGGGGGAGAATACAAGTAAAATGTGTAGATCTATGTGTATGTGTATGCTATGTATGATTTTATGCATGTATGTGTGATTATAAGTGTTTATGTGGAAAATTTGTAACAAGAGGGAAGAAATCACGAAATCTATGGCATAAGAAGGAAAACAAACATGAACTAAGTTATATTACACTAAACAAGTCAAGAAAATTACCCTCCAAGATTATGATAAACATATTGTAACATAAAACCAATTTTTGGGCTTAAATTGTCAACTAAACAAAAGTGGGGTTAAAAATTGCCATTCACGGTTTTCTTAAGGGTCATAAGAGTCAAAACAGTTAATATATATGTTTTGATGAATATTATGCTCTTCTAAGGACTTGAAATGTAAATATTAGCTTAATGGGCCAATTTTTGGGCTTTTCGGCCCATTAAGCCCAAAGTTGCGAAAAACATGATTTTCAAGGGGCTGAAGTGGTAAATTCTTCAAAACAGGGGATAAGAAGTTAAACAAAACTATTTCAAGGGTTAAAATGCTTTTCTTTTCCAAAAAGGATCAAAAATGTAAAGTTTTTGGATTTTGGGCCAAAATTGTAAAAGTTGCAAAAAGTTTGGACTTTAACCGAAAAACACTTTTCTGGAAGGGCTGAAACAGCCAAAGAATAAGTTTTGAGCCAAAAATATCACTTGAACAAGTCCATGGGTCAAATGTGTCAAAAAAATGGTTTAAGGGCTAAAATGTCTTTTTTTATATATAAGGGACAAAAATTGTCATTTTTATTAAAGAAGGGCTAAAAAGGTCAAACCAATATTTTGAATCAATTCTTTTACTATTAAGATGTTTGAGTAAAAAAAATACAAAACTACAACTCATGAAGATGAATATATGTATAATTCCAAAAATCGTTAAAAACAACCGAACGGCCTCGTGCCGATCCAAAATTATCAATCGTTCGATCAAACCATCCAACAATTATGCAATACCTAAAACAAGTAAACATTTAAAACTTTGGGCTTGAAAGTTCCAATTGTGCTTGTTGGGCCTTTGTGATCCATTAACATGACTTTTGGGCCCAAGGGATAATAATAATAAATGTTATCGGGCCTTCTATGACCCAATTTCATATTAAAGGGACCCTCAATGGCTTTTAAGTGCTATTGGGCCTTTGTGGCCCATTAGCATTGCTAGTAAGGTCCAAGTAATCAAATGCAAAATGGGCCAACGTGTCCTTCGTATACCCAACAGCCTAAAATAACTCACGAAAGTAGCAGGGCTTTGTATTCCTCTTCTCCTCATTTGTTAGGCTTATGCGTAATCAAAGTAAACAAATTCAGGTCGTTAATCAATAGTAATCAATGTTGTTTGGATTAAGTGAGTAATAACGGGCGACACCTCTAAGGGTCGTTCGTAGTCTGTAGTTATAATCAAAGTCTCCTGGAAAGAGAGCGAGAGTTTGTGTATAGATCTATACGGGGGTGACTCCCCCATACCTCAGCTGTTCGCTACAGTTAGACTCGGCCAGTCTAGGGTGACAAAATCTTAAGATCAATCCCGCCGCACGATAGGTTGCCAAGACAGACGAACTAGTCATTATTATGCATGGTTATAACGACTCACAAAAATTAATTAATCCAATACCATCCAAGTAATCAAGGAAGAGTAATCAAAATCATTCGTTGTGGCGGTATAGCAATTTGAGAAACAACTGTATTTTATGTATTCGGAAAACATCGGGTTTTTCGAGGAAATCAACATCACCCGCTTGTATTTTTCTATATCTATAATACAAAACTCCCTTTTTAAACACGTTTTGAAATCATTCATGCATCAACTCATGGATCTTCACACTTTGGTAAACTATCGTCTTTTCAGAAAATATCGGATTTACTGGGTTTTACAAACTACACAAATCATTTTTATCACAACCCTGCTTATGAACTCACCAACATTTCATATGTTCACGTTTTTCAAAACAACTTGTATTCTCAGGTAACAGGTAAGCTGAAGGGTAATATCAAGTACGTTAGGATGTTATGTTTTGAAAACTCTTAAACAATTCATGTTATGAATGTGTAATGTTTAAAACAATGTACTGGACTTGAACAATATCAGTTGTAATGTATTGATGCATGGTGATGTTTATGTTATGATTCATGTATATTCATTATGATGATATTCAATTTAAGTCACGCGAGCCCTCGGACGTTTCCGCCGTCTGGTTTCGGGGGTGTGACAATATCCCACGACTTTCCAAAGTCTATCACACATGCGCGAAGCATATCTTCTAGCGTTTGAATGGTTCGCTCGCTTTGCCCATCCGTTTGTGGGTGGTAGGCAGCGCTCATGTCGAGTTGCGTTCCCATAGCTTTCTGAAGTGATTGCCAAAAGCGTGAAGTAAACCTACTATCTCTATCTGAGATGATAGATATTGGCACTCCATGGAGTCTCACGATTTCCTTGATATAGATCCTTGTCAGACGTTCCATCTTGTATGATTCTTTTATTGGCAGGAAATGAGCGGATTTTGTTAATCTGTCAACTACTACCCATACGTTATCCAAACCATCAGTCGACTTGGGTAGTTTGGTCACAAAGTCCATAGTAATCCTTTCCCATTTCCACTCGGGAATTATTGGTTGCTGTAATAATCCCGAGGGCTTCTGATATTCCACCTTTACTTTAGCACATGTGAGGCATTTGCTAACGTAAGTGGCAATCTCTGCCTTCATGTTAGGCCACCAATAATGTTGCTTGATATCCAAGTACATTTTATCTGAACCCGGATGGATGGAGTATCGCGTCTTGTGGGCTTCATTCATGACTACCTCTCTGAATCCCCCAAGTTTAGGGACCCAAATACGGTTCATGAAGTAATATGTTCCGTCCTCCTTCGCTTCGAAATTCTTTTCCATTCCACGTAACGCTTCGCTCGTTCTGTCTTCTGCCTTCATGGCATCCGACTGGGCTGCTCTGATTTGCGAGGTTAGGTGGGATTGGATGGTTATGAGAGTCTTCAAACGACGATTCAAGTAATCCTTCCGACTCAAGGCATCAGCTACTACGTTAGCTTTACCTGGGTGGTACTTGATTTCGCACTCGTAATCGTTCAGCAATTCAACCCATCTTTGTTGCCTCATGTTTAACTCCTTTTGATTTAAGATGTGCTGGAGACTCTTGTGGTCGGTGAAAATGGTGCACTTGGTACCATAAAGGTAGTGCCTCCAAATTTTCAGGGCGAAGACCACAGCTCCTAATTCCAGATCATGAGTGGTATAATTCACCTCATGTGTCTTTAGTTGCCGGGACGCATAAGCTATCACCTTTCCATGCTGCATGAGTACACAGCCTAAACCCTGATTCGACGCATCACAGTAAACTACAAAGTCTTCTGTTCCTTCCGGTAGTGATAGTACCGGCGCGCTGCAGAGTGCTTGCTTCAGAGTTCGGAATGCAACTTCTTGCTTATCTGTCCATTCGAAGGGTACGCCCTTTTGTGTAAGCAAGGTAAGTGGCTTGGCTGTTTTGGAGAAGTTCTGAATGAATCTCCTGTAGTAGCCTGCGAGACCTAAGAATTGACAAATTTCGGTGGGTGTTGTCGGGATCGCCCATCCTTCGATAGCTTTGACTTTAGAAGGATCCACATGTATCCCTTCCTGACTAACAACATGACCCAAAAAGTTCACACTACGGAGCCAAAACTCACACTTAGAGAGTTTTGCGTATAACCTTTCGGTTCGCAGGGTTTCCAGGATTTTTCGGAGGTGTCGGCCGTGTTCTTCTTCGCTTCGAGAATAGACGAGGATATCGTCGATGAAAACGATGACAAAGTTGTCAAGGAATTGTCGGCAGATTCGATTCATTAGGTCCATGAATACGGCAGGGGCATTCGTTAGACCGAAGGGCATTACGACAAATTCATAATGTCCATAACGAGTTCGGAAGGCGGTTTTGGGAATATCCTCCTCCCGGACTTTGAGTTGGTGGTATCCGGATCGCAGATCTATCTTAGAGATGTAACTTGCTCCTTGGAGCTGGTCAAATAGATCGTCGATTCGCGGAAGTGGATAGCGGTTTTTGATGGTAAGCTTATTAAGTTCCCTGTAATCAATACACATCCTGAATGTACCGTATTTCTTCTTAACAAAGAGAACCGGAGCTCCCCAAGGTGAGAAACTGGGTCGGATGAATCCTTTGTCCAAAAGTTCGCTGAGTTGACTGGACAACTCTTGCATCTCCGCATGAGCCAATCTGTAGGGTGATTTGGAGATGGGAGTAGCTCCTGGCACTAGATCAATTCGGAACTCGACTTGTCTTTCTGGGGGTATCCCCGAAAGATCCTCCAGAAAGACATCTGGGAAATCGCAAGCCACAGGGATGTTTCGAATATTGATCTCTTGTTTGGACTTATCCACTATATGAGCTAGAAACGTCAAGTCCTTCTTTCGTAGATACTTCTGTGCCCTTATGCACGAGATAAGACGAAGGTTCGTGTTGGGTTTGTCTCCGTATATAATTCGGGTTTCGTGATTTGGGAAATGAAGGCGAACGGCCTTCTCGTGACACATAATTTCAGCATGGTGGGGGCTTAACCAGTCCATGCCGATAATCACATCAAAACTCCTAATGGAAACAGGCACTAAGTTTATTTGAATGACGTGATGATTTAAGGTCAGGGTACATCCGATGTAGATTTCCCCAGTGGATTCTGTTTTCACATTAGCCATTTCCACCGTAAAGGTTTCATTAAGCTTCTGAGGTTGTTGTTTTAACCAGTGTTTGAATTTATTACTCACAAAACTTTGTTCTGCCCCAGTATCAAATAGGATGCATGCATAAGTGTGGTTTAGGACAAACGTACCGGTGACAACAACGGGATCTTGAACCGCTTCTCCCTGACCCATGGTCAGCACTCTTCCTGTTCCTCCATCCCAGGGTTGTTGTTGTTGGGGCAGTTTCGACGGATATGTCCAGTCTTTCCACATCCATAGCAGGTGGGGTTTGATCCTGCATTATTGCCGCTATTGTTGGTGTTGTTGTTGCTGTTGTTGTTGTTGTTGTTGTTTCCTTGCTGCTGGTTTTGGGGAGGATAGGTCCTGCAATATTTTGACGTGTGACCCTTCCGATTGCAACTGGTACAATGTATCTCTCTGCATTCGCCATTATGATGAAGACTGCACTTGTTGCACTTTGGGAGATTCTCGGAATACTGCCTAGGGGCACTTGGATTAGCTGAGGCTGGAGCATGTGGTGTGGAGGGTACTTGGGTGGTTGCAGCATTGATTGTCACTGTTTATTGTTTCTTTGACGACTCCGAGCCTTGTCGTCCTTTTTTTCTTGTTGTTCTTTCCCTTCTTGTTGTCACTCTCCTTCTTGCCTTCAGTTTCCACTGGCTTCTCGCCCTTCTTGTTGTTGTGGTCGTATAGTTTCTTGGCCAATCTCTTGGCACTGTCGAAGGTTTCAGGATTTGCAGCTATCACATTTCCTTGAATTGGGGAGGTTAATCCCCAGATGAATCGTTCGATTTTCTTTCCCTCTGAAGTGATCATGCCAGGGCACAACAGTGACAGCTCGCTAAACCTTGATATGTATGCATCTATGTCGGAGTTTCGGACGGTGAGATTCCATAAGTCTTGCTCCATTTTCTGGATTTCGCCTCATGGGCAGTATTCGGCCATCAGCATTTCTTTCAGCTCCGCCCATGGCATAGCGTTGGCTACCGGGAGAGTCATGGTCTCTACATGTCCATTCCACCGGGTGAAAGCCTGGTCAACAAATGTGCATGCAGCGAACTTCACTTTCACCTCCTCGGGGCATTCACATATTTCAAATACTGATTCCACCTTTTCCATCCATCTCTTTAGGGTTATCATTCCACCCGTGCCATTAAAGGTTCGTGGCTTGGCGTTGGTGAAGTCCTTGTAGGAGCATGTCTTGGTAGGTCATTGATTTATTCCGTTGTTCGAACTTCCAGCCCCTTGTCCATTGACTCCACCATTGTTCCCTTGGTGGATTTGCACCATGGCCGCAGTAACCGCAGCAGACACAGCTGCTTGGAATGCAGCTGAGTTGACTTCGGGTGTGGTTGGTCCAGGGTTTCCACTGGTTGGTCGTTGGGGCATCTTTCTGTCATGGAACGGAAAGATGTTGAGTGCCTATGATTTTTGTGAGATCGTGGTCCTAGGTGTATTGTGTATACTCAAGTGGTTCCGCATGTTAACATACAATCATGGATACATAACACATAATAGATAACAACATCACAATAGAACACATAAGATTTTCCATTAATATTATCCGCATTTGATACATGAAAATTTGCTCGGAGGAGCATACATAAGTGGTGAAAGTTCGGCAGCGTAACGACTCTATGAGTAGTGTAATCACTTAAACATAGAGTCGATGGTACATAACATAAATCATATAAGCATAATACTAAGGATAGATATGACTAGTCCTAACACTCTAAGGAGCGCTCGACGGCGGTAGTAAGGTCATATACCGAAGTGTTGTGCCAACAACTGGGTCATCTCAGTCATTTCCCCAATGACTTCATCTCTTTCTTGTCCAACTTGCACCGCTCGTGCTTCCATGGCATATAGTTGTTGCCGCAGGGCAGCAATCTCAGCTTCCGGAGAGCGATTCTCCCTCGCGGGATTCCCTGGTGGGGCGGGGTGGTCCTGCTGCATCTTGCTGATAGGTGATGTGGCAGAATCCTTGCCTGAGTCTTGTTCTTCATCCATGTCGTCGTCGGTACCATCAAACTCGTAATCTATGTCTGTGTACTCACCGGGCCCCACACCGTGTGCTCCTTCCTGATATCCCTCAGGCTCATCCTCGATCATCATGTGGGCCACTAAGACCTAATGAAGTTCAATGCCTCGGTGTTCTCCTTCCATTGCGACTGAGAGGAGGTATATGAGTAAACTATTATTACTCCTAATATGTTTTAGTTATTATGTAATTCGAGTTGATGTTCTTTTCTTGGTAACAAAGGGGTATGTTGTTACGTTTACCGACCATCGAGGTTCTTACCGAGGTATGTAATAGTTGTATTTCAGAGAAAATGTAGTTGATCAGGTTACATTCACCCCTTACTACAACCATGAACAGTTCCGACTTAACCGAGATGTCAGTATTTTCTTATTTGATTTGATATTATGTTCTTTTTCCTATATCGTACAAGTAAAGATGTTTTTATTGTTGTGTTTTATTTTGTTTTGTTCAGAGTTGTTTTAGTCCCTCTTTGGTTTATAGTTGCATATCAATGTGTGGTTAGATATGCCAATTCACTATAAACAGAGCTCTGATACCAACCTGTCACACCCCCGAAACCAGACGGCGGAAACGTTTGAGGGCTCGCGTCACTTAAATTGAATATCATCACAATGAATATACATGAATCATAGCATAAACTTCACCATGCATCAATACATTACAACTGATATTGTTCACATCCAGTACATTATTTTAAATATTACACATCCATAACATAAATTATTTAAGAGTTTTCAAAACATAGTTTCCTAACATACTTGATATTACCCTGCAGTTTACCTGTTACCTGAGAATAGAAGTTATTTTGAAAAACGTCAACATATGAAATGTTGGTGAGTTCATAAGTAGGGTTGTGATAAAAATGATTTGTGTAGTTTATAAAACCCAGAAAATCCAATATTTTCTCAAAAGACAATTGTTTACCAAAGTGCAAAAGATCCATAAGTTGATGCATGAATGATTTCAAAACGTGTATAAAAGGAGGTTTTGTATTATAGTTATAGAAAAGTACAAGTGAGTGGTGTTGATTTCCTCGAAAAACCCGATGTTTTCCGATAACATAAAATATAATTGTTTTCAAATTGATATACCGCCACAACGAATGATTTTGATTACACTTCCTTGATTTCTCGGATGGCATTGGATTTTATTAATTATGTGAGTAGTTATAACCATGCATAATAATGACTAGTTCGTCTGTCTTGGCATCCTAATGCACGCCGGGATTGATCTTAAAATTTTGTCACCCTAGACTGGCCGAGTCTAATTATAGCGAACAGCTGAGGTGTGGGGGAGTCACCCCCGTATAGATCTATACACAAACTCTCGCTCTCCTTCCAGGAGACTTTGATTATAAATACAGACTACGAACGACACTTAGAGGTGTCGCCCATTATTACTCACTTAATCCAAACAACATTGATTACTATTGATTAACGACCTGAATTTGTTTACTTTGATTACACCTAAGCCTAACAAACGAGGAGAAGAGGAATACAAAGTCCTGCTACTTTCATGAGTTATTTCAGGCTGTTGGGTATACGAAGGACACGTTGGCCAATTTCGTATTTGATTTACTTGGACCTTACTAGCAATACTACTGGGCCACGAAGGCCCAATAGTACTTAAAAGCCATTGAGGGTCCCTTAAATATGAAATTGGGTCATAGAAGGCCCAATAACATTTATTATTATTATCCTTTCGGCACAGAAATCATGTTAATGGATCACAAAGGCCCAACAAGCATGATTGTAACTTTCAAGCACAAAGTTTTGAATGTTTACTTGTTTAGGTGTTGTATAATTGTTGGAAGGTTTGATTGAATGATTGTTATTTTTGTATCGACACGAAACCGGTCGATTTGTTTATAACGATATTTGGATTCATACGTATATTCACCTTTTTATTTTCATGAATTGTAGTTTTTGGTATTTTTTATTCAATTATCAAAAAATAAAATAATTGGTTCAAAATGTTGGTTTGACCCTTTTTCAGCCCTTCTTTAATAAAAATAACAATTTTAGTCCTTTATATAAAAAAAGACATTTTAGCCCCTTAAATCATTTTCTTCACCTTTTTGATTCATAGATTTGTTTAAGTGATGTTTTTAGCTCAAAATTTACTCTTTGACAGTTTCAGCCCTTCCAATACAGAATTTTCAGTTAAAACCCAATCTTTTCGCAACTTTTACATTTTTGGCCTAATTTCCAAAAACTTTACATTTTTGATCCTTTTTGGAAAAGAAAAGCATTTTAACCCCTGAATTGGTTTTGTTTACACTTTTTACCTCCTGTTTTGTGAAATTTATCATTCAGCCCCTTTGAAGTTTGGTTTTTCGCAATTTTTGGCTCATTGGGCCGAAAAGCCCAAAATTTTGCCCATTCAGCCATAATTTCATTTCTAACCTTTAAAAGAGTCTGATATTCATAAAAATACTTATTTTTACTGTTTTGACTCTTTTAATCCTTGAGAAAACCGTGAATAGCAATTTTTCAACCCAACTTTTGTTTGTTTGAAAATTTGAGACCAAAAGTGAGTTTTATGTTGGCAATATGTAAACTTTAATCTTAGAGGGTAATTTTTATTGACTTGTTTTAGTGTAATACATCTTCGATCATGTTTATCTTCCTCTTAGAGCCATAGATCTCGAGTTTCTATTCTTTTTGTTACACATTTACCACATAAAACACATGAAATCACACATAACATACATATACACATAGATCTACACATTTTACTTGTATTCTCCCCCATAAAACATATGAAAACCGAAAAGAGAGGGGTATAAACTCACCTTGAGTTTGTGGGTTCGGTTTAAAGAAGAATGGAAGAAGTTTGATGCTATTCTCGGCCTAGCAAGCTTCTTGGAGGATCTTTGGCTTAGATGTGTTCTAAGAGGTAAGATCACGAGTTTGAATAGATTAAGAGGAGATTTTTGATGAAATGAAGTAGTTAGATCATGGATTTAAGCATCAACTTACCTTAGATGATGACTCTTAGGGAAAATCCTACTTGAAAGCTCTTAAATCTCAAAATTTTTGAAGGAGAAGTGAAGGAGTTGTAGTGTGTTCTTGAGAGTGTTTAAGTGAAAAATTGTGTGTGTGTGTGATACTCTCGGCCGAGAGTAGTAGAAGAAAAAGAGAGAGAGAGGGATGAAAGGATGTGCTTGGAAACATGTGAAATTGCTTGGATATCCCCTAGGTATTAAGGAGGTGGCTAATCCTCCTTAATCCTCTAATTCTTCTTTTTTTTTTTAAAAAAACTTGGGCCGAGAGATAGAGAAGAGAGGAGAGAGTTTGGGCCTTGAGTGCTTAAGTCCAATATATGGGCCCAATTTACATCAAATTATGAGTCTTATGGCCTTTTTAAGTTAATTAGATTTGTTATGGCCCATTAGGGTATTTTATTTCATTCTAGGCCCATTATGGCCCAAAATGTTAAAATAAATGAAAGTGGGTCCAATTAGAGTCCATATAGGAGTTCTAAGCCCAAAATAGTCAAATTGGAAGCTTATTGGTCCATTAGGCCGACTAAGAAAATCCTAATCCAAAATGGACTTAAACCGGGATTTCTAGGGTTTCCAATTCATTGTTGACTATTTGCAGTGCTTGTATAAAGTGTTTGATGGAAGTTTTGTTGTTATTGAATAAGCATCTTACATGCTTTCACATTTTTGGTTCACAAATGTTATCATTGTTGTTGTTACAAAGCATCAAAATTGCTAGTTGTGACACAAGGGGCGAACTTCTTTTCAAAAATCGATCTAAGATCCGGATATCACCAACTACGAGTGCTAGGGGAGGATGTCCCGAAGACAGCCTTCCGAACTCGTTACGGGCACTACGAATTCGTAGTGATGCCGTTCGGATCAACCAACGCGCCCGTAGTATTCATAGATTTAATGAATAGGGTGTGTCGTCCTTACTTGGATCAGTTCGTCATCGTCTTCATCGATGACATACTTATCTACTCTCGTAGTAAGGAGGAGCATAGTCAACATCTGGGACATGTCTTAGAAACATTACGATCAGAGAAGCTCTATGCGAAGTTCCCAAAATGCGAATTTTGGATCCGAAGAGTCGAATTCTTAGGGCACGTGGTTAGTAACGAGGGAATACACGTGGACCCTTCCAAAATCAAAGCCATTGAGAGCTGGTAAGCACCGAAGACGCCTACCGAAATTCACCAATTTCTAGGCCTCGCTGGCTACTATCGCAGGTTCATTCAGAACTTCTCATGAATTGCAAAACCTCTCACGACTTTGACCTAGAAGGGCGTGGCCTTTGACTGGGAAAAGAAGCAGGGGAGAGCATTCCAAACGCTCAAGCGAGCCTTGTGCACCGCACCAATACTATCCCTCCCCAAAGGGATAGAAGACTTCGTTGTCTATTGCGATGCGTCAAATCAAGGGCTCGGCTGTGTTCTGATGCAAGGAGGTAAGGTCATCGCCTATGCCTCGAGACAACTGAAGACACACGAGGTCAACTACACCACGCACGATCTTGAGCTAGGAGCAGTTGTGTTTGCTCTGAAGATCTGGAGACACTACCTGTATGGTACAAAAAGCACTATCTTTACACACCACAAAATCCTACAACATATATTCGATCAGAAGGAGCTCAACATGAGACAACGACGGTGGGTCGAGCTACTTAGTGACTACGAATGCGAAATTCGTTATCATCCAGGTAAAGCCAACGTAGTAGCTGACGCCCTAAGTCGGAAAGAATACTCCGGTCGTAGAGTCAAATCATTGACTATGACTATCCATTCACACTTGTCCACGCAAATTAAGGAGGCTCAGCTCGACGCTTTGAAACCTGAAAATGTGGTGGGTGAATCCCTGCGATGGATGGATAAGAACTTGGAAGTCAAGGGTTGCGGAGCTTATTATCTCATGGATTGGATCTGGACACCGAAACACGGTGGTTTCAGAGACTTGGTCATGACCGAGGAGCACAACACTCGTTATTCCGTCCACCCAGGTTCAGATAAGATGTATATGGATCTTAAAAAGCTATACTGGTGGCCTAACATGAAAGCAGAGATTGTTACCTTCGTGAGTAAATGCTTACTTGCGCCAAGGTCAAGGTCGAATACAAGAAACCCTCAGGTCTACAACAACAGCCGGAGATACCGGAATGGAAGAGGGAGCGGATCACTATGGACTTCATAACCAAGTTGCCCAAGACAACGGGTGGACTTGATACCATATGGGTCATCGTCGATAGATTGACCAAATCCGCACACTTCCTGCCTATCAAAGAAACAGACAAGATGGAGAAGCTTACAAGAACCTACATTCGGGAGATTGTACGACTACACGGTGTTCCCATATCCATTATCTCGGACAAAGATAGTAGATTCACTTCGAGGTTCTGGCAGTCGCTACAAAATTCCCTAGGAACTAGGCTGGACATGAGTACAGCCTACCATCCACAGACCGACGGAAAAAGTGAGAGGACTATCCAAACCTTGGAAGATATGTTGCGACCCTGTGTGATCGACTTTGGGAAAGCATGGGATACTCATTTACCCCTTGTCGAATTTTCCTACAACAACAGTTATCATACGAGCATAAAGGCTGCTCCATTCGAGGCCCTCTATGGCCGAAAGTGCAGATCCCCTCTGTGCTGGGCTGAGGTGGGTGATACCCAGTTAGCTAAAGGACGAGTTCATGACAGCACTCTCACAGGTCCGGAGATCATACGGGAAAACGACAGAGAAAACCGTTCAGATTCGTGAACGATTGAAAGCCTCTAGAGACCGACAGAAAAGCTACACAGATAAACGAAGGAAACCGTTGGAATTCCAGGTGGGCGACCGTGTTCTATTGAAGGTCTCACCCTGGAAGGGCTTAATACGCTTTGCAAAGCGTGGAAAGCTAAATCCAAGATACATAGGGCCTTTCGAGATTCTCGCGAGAATCGGCCCTGTAGCTTACAAACTTAACTTACCGCGCGAACTCAGTAACGTACATTCTACTTTCCACGTCTCGAACTTGAAAAAGTGTCTGTCCGACGAGACTCTTGTAATCCCACTCGACGAGATCGAGATCAACGAGAGCCTCAACTTCGTGGAAGAACCTGTAGAGATCATGGACTGGGAGGTCAAGCAAACGAAACAAAGCCGAATCCTGATAGTGAAGGTTCGCTGGAACGCCAAGCGAGGACCTGAATTCACTTAGGAGCGAGAGGATCAGATGAAACTGAAATATCCTCATATTTTTACTTAGTTATTTTGTAACTACTTATTTGCTTAAACTCTAATTTCGGGACGAAATTCCTTCTAACGGGGGGATGATGTGACAACCCGAAATTTCTATCTTGTACAACCATTCACTTCAATAAAAGTCAGATCTGTTCCTGCTAACTTTTAAGCTTTTTGGAATCAGTTTGAGCGTTCTAAAGCCTAGTACTGCAAGAGATAACTGGAGAGAGGATACTCTAGGGTTTATAGTGCAACATTTAAGTTCCAAAACTCCAATAGTTTAGAGTTTACGGCCCAAATGGTATTAGGGCCGTAAACCCTAAGGACTATATAAGTGACACTTAGTTATTTTTAGCTCTTTTTCACATTTTCAAGACTAAAACCATTTCTCTCTCAAGTATCATCCAAAGTTTCTTCAAAATCTTCAAGAAAGTAAGTGTTTTCTTCCTTTCTTAGTTGATCTCTACCTTAATCTAGTGGTCTTACATGATTTCATCCATGAAATCATTCCATTTGTTTAGATCTTCAAGCATTCTTCATTTCACCAAGAACACACACTAGTGTTCTTGGGTCGTGAACACCCTTTCAAGCTCCTTTATTGTAAGTATTCTTACCCTAGTGTGTTATAAGGCTTGTTTCACATCTTAATCAACTAGAAAACACAAAGAAACACAAGATCAAAGGTGTTTACGGTCAAGACATGTTCTTGAACCGTAAACCCTAATGAAAGGGCCATTGTGAGCCTTAGTCCCTTACCAAGCCTTGGATACTAGTCTAGGTCACATCCTTGAAGTGTTTAGGACCATAAACATCAAAAACATCAAGAACCATTAGAGTTTACGACCGTAAACGCATGGAGAAATGGTCCATGGGCCGTAAACTCTATAAAGTGGTGAAATGGTGCCACAATGACTTCCTAAGGCTTAGACTTGAAGAAAGGATGATTCTTTATGACTTATAAGACCTCAAAGCACAAAATGGTAGAAGTTACCATGGGTTTACAGCCGTAAACCCATTGGGACCGTAAACCCAAAAGCGTAAACTCAAAAAGAGTTTACCCTTGGACCATAAACTCAAAGGCAAAGCCCTACAACCCTTAGATGCAATCATTGGTACTTATAGCACTTGAATCAAAGTGTTTTCATGTCCTAGGGTGTATTAACTTGGTTAATTAGTTGTTTAATGACTAATTGTCACATCCCAAAACCGGAACGACGGAATCGTTCGGGGGTGAAGGACGTCATGTACAATATCACAACAATGCAAAGTAGTAAACAAGCAACAACATCATCCATTGCATTAATAATATAATTTTAATACAAGTGTGTTCTGTCAAGTTAAATAGACACCAAAATATGAATCAAAATAAAAGATGAGTCTTGAACGAGCTCCATCTTCTCAAAACCTGGTACTGGTACCTGTCTACTGGTGACCTGAGAATACAAGTTATTTTGAAAGAGAGTATCAGCTTCAAAGCTGGTGAGATCATAAGTATATTAGTGTCTGTATTTGTATGAAAGTGCTCGTAAGTATGTGATGTGTAAGTTTGTAAAAGTTTGTGAATGTTTGAAAAAGGTTTGAATCTCCTAGAAAACCATATGTTTCCTACTAACCGTAGCCTTCTGCCAAGGCATCTAGTGGTCGTGTGTGTGTCTCTTGTAAGAGTATGTATTTTCCCAAATCTGACTATCATTTACCAAAAATATAGTTTTTACATTACTGTATATTGTGTGAAGTCACAAAGTGAATGCAATGGGAAAACGAAATAGTATTGTAGTGTTGTATTAAGTAACTACTGCTGTACTAAGTACCTTAAACCAATTGTAATTTAAAGTACGATGTGATCGGCATGTACCATACTACCGACTATAAACACGACGATGTAAGACGTCGGAAGGAATGACGTTTGGCACCCGTAGACTTGCAAGTCCCACTGTAGTGAGCAACAAGGTGTAGGATAGTCAATCCAATATAGATCTATACACAAACTCAACGCTCTCCATTTAAGGAGATTCTGGATACAAAACGAGCCATGACAGGTGATACCATGCCCCGTTACGTGGCTCACATAACTATATAACTGCACTTGTGAATGTATTGAATGTACTAGCTGTATTGTATGTTCTCTCTCTGTCTAGTATGTATGTTCTCTTTGTATGGTATTGTATGTTCTCTTTCTGTCTAACATGTCTGTTTTCTTGTAAAATGTATAGTATGTACTAACTATATTGTATTGTATAGTATGTACTAGCTATATTGTAATGTACTGTATGTACTAGCTGTATTGTAATGTATGAACTGACTCATTGTATGTTTCGTTGTTCTACTAATAGTATTAGTATCTACCTAAACTATACCTATTATAGCTTACTAGTAATATGATTTTCATGTACGAACATTTTTGTATATCTTTGCTATCCAAAGGTATTGAATAGAAAGAAGGAACTTTTATATCTATATACATATACATAATATATAACTAGGATTCAAACGACCTTCGGACAAACAACCGATACCCTAAGTCCACAACCAAACGAGGAACAAGAGGTAAGGTGAGTTATCAGTCCTAAGTCCTTTCAATCCTACTTATATAACCATATCTAGAAAGATATACATTTAACAGAATATAAGTGTAAAAGAGTTTAAATAAGAGTATTTGACATGTAAAAGAGCTTGTAAAACAGTTTGAAAAGTAGTTTGTTTGATAACACCGTTTGAAAAGTAAGAAATCCACTTGTGTGGTAGTTATTAATCACATGATTGATATAATAACTATAATAGATCAACTTATATCCCCCCCCATAAAATCATTTAAAATCATTTAAAAGATTGATTAAGGGGTATGAACGCACCTGTAGTGAGTGGTTTGGATGAACGGATCGTACAGGATGCTAAGTGCCAAGTGAAGACTTGAACACACACAAGGATCCTAGTTAACATATAATAACACATATATGTATCCAATTAGTCATTTAACAACTAATTAATCAAGTAAAGACACCCTAGAACATGGAAAACACTTTCATTTAAGTGTTATAAGTACTAAGGATTGCATATAAGGGTTGTAGGGTCTTGCATTTGAGTTTAGGGTCCAAGGGTAAACTCTTTTGGAGTTTACGGTTTTGGGACCAACTCCCTTGGAGTTTACGGTCGTAAAACCATGAGTTTACGGCCGTAAACTCATGGTACTTCTACTATTTTGTGTTTTGAAGCTTATAAGTCATAAAGAAGCATTCCTACTTCATGTCTAAGCCTTAGGAAGTGATTGGGGCAACATTTCACCCCTTTATGGAGTTTACGGCCCATGGACCATTTCACCATGTGTTTACGGCCGTAAACCCATATGGTTCATGGTCTTTTTGATGTTTAAGGTCCTAAGCACATCAAGGATATGATCTAGACTAGTATCCATGGCTTGGTAAAGGACTAGGGCACACAATGGCCCATTCATTAGGGTTTACGGTCCAAGAACATGTTGGACCGTAAACACCTTTGATCTTGTGATTCCTTGTGTTTTCTAGATGATTAAGAAGTGTAACAAGCCTTATAACAAGCCAAGGTAAGAGTACTTACTATATAGAAGCTTGAAAGGGTGTTAAAAGTCCAAGAACACTAGTGTGTGTTCTTGGTGTTCTTGGTGAAACTAAGAACACTTGAAGATCTACACAAATGGAATGATTTCACGGATGAAATCATGTAAGATCACTAGATTAAGTAAGATATAAACTAATTAGGGTAAGAAACACTTACAAAGTTGAAGATCAAGAAGGAAAATCGGATGATACTTGAGAGGATTTGAGTTCTAGACTTGAAAATGGTGAAAAAGTGGTAAATATGACTAAGTGTCATATTTATACCCCCTTAGGTTTTACGGCCGTAAACACCTTGTTTTGGCCGTAAACTCCAAACTCTTGGAGTTTTGGGACCTTATTGTTGCACAATAAACCCTAGGGCATCCTCTCTCCTGTTATCTCTTGAAGTACTAACTTTAAAACACGCAAACTGATTCCAAAAAGCTTGAAAGTTAGTAGAAACAGTTCTGACTCCTTTTGAAGTAAATGATTGTACAGAATAGAAATTTCGGGTTGTCACATCATCCCCCCATTAGAAGGAATTTCGTCCCGAAATTAGGGTTTAAGCAAACAAGTAGTTATAAATAACTAAGTAAAAAGACGAGGATATTTTAGTTTCATCAGATCCTCTCGCTCCCAAGTAAATTCCGGTCCTCGCTTGGCGTTCCAGCGAACCTTCACTATCGGGATACGACTTTGTTTCGTTTGCTTGACCTCTCGGTCCATGATCTCTACATGTTCTTCCAGGAAGTTGAGGCTCTCGTTGATCTCAATCTCGTCGAGTGGGATTACAAGAGTCTCGTCGGACAGACACTTTTTCAAGTTCGAGACGTGGAAGGTAGAATGTACGTTACTGAGTTCGCACGGTAAGTTAAGTTTGTAAGCTATCGGGCCGATTCTAGCGAGAATCTCGAAGGGCCCTATGTATCTTGGATTTAGCTTTCCACGCTTTCCAAAGCGTATTAAGCCTTTCCAGGGTGAGACCTTCAATAGAACACGGTCGCCCACCTGGAATTCCAACGGTTTCCTTCGTTTATCAGCGTAGCTTTTCTGTCGGTCTCTAGAGGCTTTCAATCGTTCACAAATCTGAATGATCTTCTCTGTCGTTTCCCGAATGATCTCCGGACCCGTGAGAGTGCTTTCAGGAACTCGTCCTTTAGCTAACTGGGCATCACCCACCTCAGCCCAGCACAGAGGGGATCTGCACTTTCGGCCATAGAGGGCGTCGAATGGAGCAGCCTTTATGCTCGTGTGATAACTGGTGTTGTACGAAAATTCGACAAGGGGTAAATGAGTATCCCAAGCTTTCCCAAAGTCGATCACACAGGCTCGCAACATATCTTCCAATGTTTGGATAGTCCTCTCACTTTGTCCGTCGGTCTGTGGATGGTAGGCTGTACTCATGTCCAGCCTAATTCCTAGGGAACTTTGTAGCGACTGCCAGAACCTCGAAGTGAATCTACTATCTCTATCCGAGATAATGGATATGGGAACACCGTGCAGTCGTAAAATCTCCCGTATGTACGTTCTTGTAAGCTTCTCCATCTTGTCTGTTTATTTGATAGGCAGGAAGTGTGCGGACTTGGTCAATCTGTCGATGATGACCCATATGGTATCAAGTGCACCCGTTGTCTTGGGCAACTTGGTTATGAAGTCCATAGTGATCTGCTCCCACTTCCATTCCGGTATCTCCGGCTGTTGATGTAGACCGGAGGGTTTCTGGTATTCAACCTTGACCTTGGCGCAAGTAAGGCACTTACTAACGAAGGTAGCAATCTCTGCTTTCATGTTAGGCCACCAGTATAGCTTTTTAAGATCCAGATACATCTTATCTGAACCTGGGTGGACGGAATAACGAGTGTTGTGCGCCTCTGTCATGACCAAGTCTCTGAAACCACCGTGTTTCGGTGTCTAGACCCGATCCATGAGATATAAGCCTCCGCCACCCTTGACTTCCAAGTTCTTATCCATACCTCTCAGGGATTCACTCGCCACATTTTCAGGTTTCAAAGCGTCAAGCTGAGGCTCCTTAATTTGCGTGGACAAGTGTGAATGGATAGTCATAGTCAGTGACCTGACTCTTCAACCGGAGTATTCTTTCCGACTTAGGGCGTCAGCTACTACGTTGGCTTTACCCGAATGATAACGAATTTCGCATTCGTAGTCACTGAGTAGCTCGACCCACCGTCGTTGTCTCATGTTGAGCTCCTTCTGGTCGAATATATGTTGTAGGCTTTTGTGGTCTGTAAAGATAGTGCTTTTTGTACCGTACAGGAAGTGTCTCCAGATCTTCAGAGCAAACATAACTGCTCCTAGCTCAAGATCGTGTGTGGTGTAGTTGACCTCGTGTGTCTTTAGCTGTCTCGAGGCATAGGCGATGACCTTACTTCGCTGCATCAGAACACATCCGAGCCCTTGATTTGACGCATCGCAATAGACAACAAAGTCTTCTATCCCTTCGGGGAGGGATAGTATTGGTGCGGTGCACAAGGCTCGCTTGAGCGTTTGGAACGCTCTCTCCTGCTTCTCTTCCCAGTCAAAGGCCACGCCCTTCTAGGTCAGTGTTGTAAGAGGTTTCGCAATGCGGGAGAAGTTCTGAATAAACCTGCGATAGTAGCCAGCGAGACCTAGAAATTGACGAATTTCTGTAGGCGTCTTTGGTGCTGACCAGTTCTCAATGGCCTTGATTTTGGAACGGTCTACGTGTATTCCCTCTTCACTAACCACGTGCCATAAGAATTCGACTCTTCAGATCCAATTCGCATTTCGAGAACTTCGCATAGAGCTTCTCCGAGCGCAGTGTTTCCAAGACTTGTTGCAGATGTTGACTATGCTCCTCCTTACTGCGAGAGTAGATAAGTATGTCATCGATGAAGACGATGACGAACTGATCCAAGTAAGGACCGCACACCCTATTCATTAAATCCATGAATACTGCAGGTACGTTTGTTAATCCGAACGGCATCACTACGAATTCGTAGTGCGCTTAACGAGTTCGGAAGGCTGTCTTCGGAACATCTTCCCCTAGCACTCGTAGTTGGTGATATCCGGATCTTAAGTCGATTTTTGAAAAGAAGTTCGCCCCTTGAAGTTGGTCAAACAAATCGTCAATACGAGGCAGAGGATAACGATTTTTGACTGTTAGCTTGTTGAGCTCCCTGTAGTCGATGCACATACGAAACGATCCGTCTTTCTTCTTGACGAACAAGATTGGAGCTCCCCAGGGTGAGAAGCTTGGTCTTATAAAGCCCTTGCTGAGCAGTTCGTTAAGTTGACAGGATAGTTCTTGCATCTCTGCAGGTGCTAGACGATAGGGCGATTTGGCTACGGGGGTAGCCCCCGGAACTAAGTCGACTCTAAACTCGACTTGACATTCCGGAGGTAATCCTGGGAGTTCTTCTGGAAAGATGTCGGGAAAGTCGCGTACTACTGGAATGTTCTTAATGCCTTTCGTTTCTTGGCTCACATCGACCACATGACCAAGGAATGCGCGACATTCCTTTCGCAAGAATTTCTGAGCTTGAATGCTCGAGATGATACGAAGGTTCGTGCCGGGTTTGTCGCCATAAATGACTAGAGTTTCGCCAGACGGCAGATTAAGGCGAACAACCTTTTCGTAACACATGATGTCGGCACGATGAAGACTCAACCAATCCATGCCGATAATGACGTCGAAACTTTTAATTGAGACCGGCATGGGTCGATCGAAAATGAATGGCTATCTAGTGTTAGGGTACACCCTATGAATATATTGTTAGTGCTCTCCGTCTTTCCATTTGCCATTTATACAGTGAACGGTTTTTTAAGTGCTCGTGATTTTTGCTTAAGTAAATGAGCAAATTTGTAACATCCGGATTTCCAGGGACATTATCGTGTATGTTAATCTTGAGATTTGAGGAGGGACTCGACGAGTTGAGGGACCAAATCGCCGAGTCGAGTCGAGTTGATCGCGTGAATTTAATGAATGGACTCGACGAGTCAGAGGAGGGACTCGCCGAGTAGGTGTTGGGCAGAGAAACGCTAATTTCCCAAGTTTGAGATCTATTTAAAGGAAGTTACGGCCTCATTTGCGGCTACCCTTCCTTGAGAGCAAACCCTAAACGTGTATGGAGACCCATGAGAATCTTAGAAGCTAAAACTTAGATTAATCTAGTGCATCTCTTGAGGAGAAGAGGAGATCGCCCATCAAGGGAGCTAGAGAATCAGTGGATCTGGTGTAACTTCGTGCAAGGGCTTGAGTAAGAGGTAAAAGCTTGCACCTTTCTTGTTATTTTGCTTAGATCTTGTAGATATGGAAGATTAGGGTTTCTTCCACCATTTTTGGGACTTCGTATGCATAAGGTCTCTCATGAGGCCTAGACTTCAGATCTGGACCTTGTGAGATCTAGAGAGTCCAAAGATTATAGCTTTAGTTAACCATAAAAGAGTTATTGTGGTTAATCATCCTTGTTAGAGTTATATTGGCATTATGACCTTTATATGCCATGTTTAAACGTAAAGCTTGCAGCTTTACGTGACAATCGACCCTTAGGATGGTAGATCTAGTGTTTTGGGTGATGGATCTGCCTTAAATCGTCTGAATGAACATTTGATCTGAATGAACTCGCCGAGTCGATGAGCCGACTCGACGAGTTGGTTAGGGTTTGTCCCGAAGAACCGAATCAGGCGATAGCTCGACGAGTTGGGGGTCAACTCGACGAGCTGAGCTGGACTGTCACGAGATTTCTGAGGAAAGTAAGTGGACTTGACAAGTCGCAAGGGATATTCATCCTTTGTGTTAGGTGGAGGCTAGTTCGAGATCCGGGAGCGGGGTCTTTACTTGCTGCTGCTCAGGTGAGTCTTCTCACTATACCCTACCTTGAGTGGTAAGAAGAGTTATGTGACAGAGTATCTTGTATGTTATGTATGTGATGTGTTGCACTGCATTATTTCTATGTGATTTATGCTGTGTGTATTCCAGAGTTTACAGAGTTATGACGGGAAGGTCCACAGAGTTAGGACCAGAGGGTCCACAGAGTTAGGACCAGAGGGTCCACAGAGTTAGGGCCAGTGGGCCCACAGAGTTATAGCCTCGAGTGGCTAATATGTGTTATATGTGGTATATTGGGGAACTCACTAAGCTTTGTGCTTACCGTCTTATGTGTTATGTGTTTCAGGTATCTCAGAGGATCGCGGGAAGGCACCGGCTTGATTGTACACACCAGAGAGAGAGTCACGTTTTGAGGATCCTGGCTTATTAATGGAGTTGTGTTTTGTAATTTGAATAAACGAGATTTCTATACAATATGTTACGAAAAGTATGCGATTTTAAAATGAAAATTTTGTTTGAAAAATTACGTTGTTACTAGTTGGTATCAGAGCCTTGGTTTGAGAGATTCGGATGCGCCTTCGGGTAAATCTGGACTCAAACTGAGGATTTGAGAAAAAAATTTCAAAGAAATGATTTTTCTAAAGCGGGCAAGAGTTTTTAAAAGAATACGAGTTGGAACAGTGTGTACAATCAGCCAGAGCCCGAACGGTGCTTTCCCAAAATACCCTTACGTTTGTATTATGAGATATGCTATGAGATATTATGCATGCTAGATATAGGCTAGGTATTTCATATGTTAGGACTAGAGTGGCCTGATTTGTAATGCCTTAGCCTAGGAGTTATTGTTATTTGTGATGTGCTTTCGAGCATGTGTTGAGTAAGAGTATCCAGCAGGAATCCTTTAGAGAGGGATTTGAGTAGAGGAGTAATCTAGGAGAGATACCTAGATGAGCATATGAGGAGTCTACTGAGAGAGTAGTCAGACGCCCGCGTGGGGTAAAGTTGCTTGATTTCAGTGGTATCCTTTGAGTATGAGGAGAGCAAGTAAGTAATAACCTAGAGTGGTTTTACATGTTGGTAGAGATTATTCGGTGCCTGAATGCTGCTTGCTTCGTGCTTTGTGGAACTCTTGATGATGAGAGTCAGCTACTAAGTGAATATGACGATACTCAGGAGGCAGATGGCTGGCATCATAAGGAGTTCTTCAGCAGCTGATGACGGAGAAGTGTAAGAACCTAGGAAGAGCCTAGGAAAGGGTGACCCTAGTCAGATGAGTACGCTGACAGAGTTGGATATTTCGCAAGAGGAGCGAACACGCATGACGGGGTTGGTGATTGAGAAGGTCGAGCAGCTACTTAGGAACTCGGGGATGGTCCGTGTGGAAAGTATGGGTAGATGTGGCAGGTAGTATGGGCACGTACTACTAAAAGCAGAGGACCCATACTTGATACAGGGAACATTTCGGAGGTTTTAAGTAGCAGATCGAGAGGTGATTTCATGGTTCAAGTAGCATGATTTGTAGCAGATCGAGAGGTGATTTGATGGTTCGAGTACCATGATTTGTAGCAGATCGAGAGGTGATTTCATGGTTCGAGTACCATGATTTGAAGCAGATCGAGAGGTGATTTCATGGTTCGAGTACCATGATTTGTAGCAGATCGAGAGGTGATTTCATGGTTCGAGTACCATGATTTGTAGCAGATCGAGAGGTGATGTCCTGGGTCGAGTACCATGACTCGTAGCGGATTGAGAAAAGATAACATGGTTCGGGTACCATGATTCATAGCAGATCGAGAGGTGGCCACATGGTTCGAGTACCATGACCCGTGGGGGTTAGTGTTACTGGTTCTACCAGTTATTCCGTTGAAATTGGTTAGACTGAGATCAGATGTGAAAGAGTATGGGGCCAGAGGGCCACGATGAACAAGTTGTAGTGGAGCATCCCTTGAGAGGGAAATCGAGTTAGTTCTGAAGGATTTTTGGTAAGATGGCAGATGAAGTCGCAAGGCTCAGGGATGAGTAGAGATGGCAGTTATGGAGGATTGCGCCATGAGTTGAGAAGTCAGCCGATAGTGGAGATGTCACCTTCAGTGACATGGATGTTATTATTTCCGTTTCCTGTGGGAAACATAAGAGGTGTTGAGAATTCGGTTTCCGAGCTTGGGGGTAGAACCCTGCGGGTTAGCATTGATGGCGACCTTCCATCAGAGTATTTGGGCAGTATGTCTGCCGAGAGGTAATGTTAGAGCAAGAGCAGGTTGTCAGCGGGGACTAAGATGGTTAAGGACCAGGATAGACCCTATTTGAGCATAGTAGGGCATATGTTAGCTGCAGCAACGGACGGTCAAGAGGAGTATATCGGAGCAATGGCTCTTAGTGTCTATGATGGGTATCGAGTATGGAAATGAGGTCTCTGCTCTTATGATAACTCACGTGATGGGACGTCAGTTGAGGAGTCGAGGATGAGGAGTATGTTAGTTCATTATTTTCAGACAGAGAGTCAGGTTTACTATTGGACAGTTGAGATGTCCGGTAGTGGGATGGTGCGAGATTCTGAATGACTAGAGGCAGTAATGATGAGAAGCTTCTGAGGATTCCATCTGAGATTCGGGGTATTTGGAGTTGTTTGATCTCCATCGGGGAGATCATCGAGCATTGCGTATCACCTTCCAAGAGTAGGTGCGATGTTATTGGTAAAAACAGTCTGTGGGTTAGATTGTTCGTGAAGCAATTGGTGACGGTTCGAGCCCTGAGTGGGGGAGAACCGGGTACTTTTGAGGAGATCCGAGATTTGTTCAAGAGCGGTTAGAGAACTGGATAGAGAGGCCTGCGGTGCGGATTCCTAAGACCAGGGTTTTTGGTGGTCAAGGAGAGGTGCACAGTGAAATAGTATATGTGGCACCTGTTTGAGAAAGGATGAGTGTCTCCACGGCAAGTGGCCGTTGGTCGGAGACCTTGTGGTGGTTAGGAATCCTTCATGGTTAAAATGGTGAATTCGAGGTGGTTGGCTTGTGAGGTTAGTTTGGCGGTTGAGAATTTCTGGTTCAGAGTATGGGCTATTATATACAGTATGGGAAGGGAAGAAGTTGATTGGGAAACCAACTTCAGGGTCGTTATGAGTATTCTTGCATGAGTTTTGAGCATTAGAGGAGGAAGTTTTGGATTGTCATCTTCGTGTGCTGAGTCGTTGGCAATTTCTCCGTGTTTTAATTTGGGAGATGGAGTATTTCGGGGTTACAAGTGGCACGAGAGAAAGACCGGTTACGAGATTCCGAGGAAGCAATGCGGTATCTGAGTATGATGCCATGAGTATGAGATCGGCGGTAGAGTCAAGACACTGCGAGGCGTTGTGATGATATTCCGGGGTATCCGAGTTTAATGTCCTAAATCTCAGATTATTTTGAGTTTTGAGTTTGAGATGACTAATGGTGTATCAAGTGTCTATGGTTCCGGTGGGGGCCCTTCAACTAATTGACATCAAATGGATTTATTTGAGAATCTGAATTGCAGCGAGAAAAAGAGGTTTTGTCACGACGGTGGTCGTCCGAAGTAGTGATGCTTAGCCTGGAGGGGTGTGTGTACCTATCTATGCTGGGCCGTAGAGCATGAGTTAATGATCGCAGGGTATCAACCCGAGGATGAGATTGTGAAGTGGTAAGAGTAAGTGCGGTAAGACTGCGGGGAGCTGCAGTTTTAATGAGTCAGTAAGAGGTTGTGGTGATGCTACGGGGAACCGTAGTACTCATTATTTAGTGAGAGGTTGTGGTGATGCTACGGGGAGCCGTAGTACTCACTATTCAGTGAGAGGTTGTGGTGATGCTACGGGGAGCCGTAGTACTCACTATTCAGTGAGAGGTTGTGGTGATGCTATGGGGGAGCCGTAGTACTCACTAGTTAGCGAGAGGTTGTGGTGATGCTATGGGGGAGCCGTAGTAGTTACTAGTCAGCGAGAGGGAGTTGTGATACGGCGGGGAGCCGTAGTACTCACTAGTCAGCGAGAGGGTGTTGTGATACTACGGGGAGCCGTAGTACTCACTAGTCAGCGAGAGGGTGTTGTGATACTGCGGGGAGCCGTAGTACTCACTAGTCAGTAAGAGGGTGTCATGGTGCGGCATGATGCCACGTTATCTGTCGATCAGAGCATGATGCATGAGAGTTCTTAGGCTTGAGTAGCCTTATTGGATTGAGTATTCGGGAGCCTGGGGGCCAGATCAGGAAAGAGACTAAGGTCTCTATATTTGTCGGGAGTCGTTATATTCTGAAATGAGTAGTGGTTGTCGCAACCAAAGGGAAGTGGATAAGTGAGGAACGCATGGGTTGCGGATCATGAGTCATGAGTTGAGTGGTTCGTTGGGATGAGTGGTTCCAACTCTGTGCCGGACCAGAATCTCGAGTTGAGTTTGATCCTAGTGGTGTATTGAGTAGGCAAATGAGATTCCGGATCCAGATATGAATTTCCTTTGGAAGGGGGTATTGCTTCTATCTGGTGCCTTAGACCTGAGTGGGTCAATTCGTTGGTGTGAGAAAACCGCGAAATGCATGGAACTAATGAGTTGTAGACGACAGAGGTCGAGGGTGAAACGAATTCCGTATTCGCTTGAGGAATAGCGAACTTCGTGACTTGTGTGTCACACTGGGCCAAGATAGCTAGTGTGGGAAGGAAGTCAGTGAGACATGTTGAGGTGTGCAATGGGTAACCCTTGGAGGTTCAACTGCTAGGTCGGGAGATGACCTGGTGCTCAGTGTTTAAAGGGATTTGGAGAAGGGAGTTGGGGTTTGATTGCAGTTCAGTGGATGAGTCTCTCGTGTTATGTGATCCTTCCGATCCTTGGTACATGACCGAGATTGTTTATCATGACTGGGACGAGTGATCGGTAGCCAGTTTTGGGCATGGACTTGTTTTATCGGTCCCCACTAGAGAGTCAGAGGAGCGAATAACGTGGTGACATCTGGAGATGGCGGTTTGGCTGTATGTCAGGCTACTAGAGTTCCAAATTCTTGAGAGTCAGAAGGGGTAGCATAGTGGCAGATGGGTCTGTCCTTTTCGAGGGAGGAGTTCCTGTTTGGATTCAGGTGTCCAGAAAGGAAGATAGTTGTGTGGTATGAGACCTTTCGATGGTGCTGTTTGGTTATTTGATTAGATCTAGATGTTGTGGAGGAGCGATTTCGAGGGCGAAATCTAATTCAAGTGGGGGAGAATTGTAACATCCGGATTTCCAGGGACATTATCGTGTATGTTAATCTTGAGATTTTAGGAGGGACTCGACGAGTTGAGGGACCAACTTGCCGAGTCGAGTCGAGTTGATCGCGTGAATTTAATGAATGGACTCGACGAGTCAGAGGAGGGACTCGCCGAGTAGGTGCTGGGCAGAGAAACCCTAATTTCCTGGGTTTGAGACCTATTTAAAGGAACTTATAGTCTCATATGCGGCTACCCTTCCTGGAGAGTAAACCCTAAACGTGTATGGAGACCCATGAGAATCTTAGAAGCTAAAACTTAGAGTAATCTAGTGCATCTCTTGAGGAGAAGAGGAGATCACCTATCAAGGGAGCTAGATAATCAGTGGATCTGGTGTAACTTCATGCAAGGGATTGAGTAAGAGATAAAATCTTGCACCTTTCTTGTTATTTTGCTTAGATCTTGTAGATATGGAAGATTAGGGTTTCTTCCACCATTGTTGGGATTTTGTATGCATAAGGTCTCTCATGAGGCCTAGACTTCAGATCTGGACCTTGTGAGGTCCAGAGAGTCCAAAGATTATAGCTTTAGTTAACCATAAAAGAGTTATTGTGGTTAATCATCCTTGTTAGAGTTATATTGGCATTATGAGCTTTATATGCCATGTTTAAACGTAAAGCTTGCAGCTTTACGTGACAATCGACCATCAGGATGGTAGATATAGTGTTTGGGGTGATGGATCTGCCTTAAATCGTCTGAATGAACATTTGGTCTGAATGAACTCGCCGAGTCGATGAGCCGACTCGACGAGTTGGTTAGGGTTTGTCCCGAAGAACCGAATCAGGCGATAGCTCGACGAGTTGGGGGTCAGCTCGATGAGCTGAGCTGGACTGTCACGAGATTTCTGAGGAAAGTAAGTGGACTCGACGAGTCGCAAGGGTGCACTCGGCGATTCGGGTCAAACATAAGTAGTAGAGAACATGGAGGGGTAAAATGGTCTTGTATCCACTTCAAAGAGTTAAAGAGAGGAAGAATAGCCTTCGGTCATTAGAGTTGTGATTAGAGTATCACTTAGAGATATTCATCCTTTGTGTTAGGTGGAGGCTAGTTCGAGATCCGGGAGCGGGGTCTTTACTTGCTGCTGGTCAGGTGAGTCTTCTCACTATACCCTACCTTGAGTGGTAAGAAGAGTTATGTGACAGAGTATCTTGTATGTTATGTATGTGATTTTTTGCACTGCATAATTTCTATGTGATTTATGCTGTGTGTATTCCAGAGTTTACAGAGTTAGGACCGGACGGTCCACAGAGTTAGGACCAGAGGGTCCACAGAGTTAGGGCCAGTGGGCCCACAGAGTTATAGCCTCGAGTGGCTAAAATGTGTTATATGTGGTCTATTGGGGAACTCACTAAGCTTCGTGCCTACCGTCTTATGTGTTATGTGTTTCAGGAATCTCAGAGGATCGCGGGAAGGCACCGGCTTCTATACAATATGTTACGAAAAGTATGCGATTTTAAAATGAAAATTTTGTTTCAAAAATTACGGTGTTACAAAATTTTTGGTTCACGAAACTCCTCTCCACTCTACTATCAAACGGAATGCATGCATAAGAGTTATCGAGGAGAAACGTACCCGTGACCACTGTGGGGTCGGCAACCGCTTCCTCATGGCCTATGGCCAGCACTCTTCCCACTCTACCGGCATTCCCTGCCTTTGGGCAGTCCCTCTTGTAGTGGCCCACCTCGCCACAACCGTAGCAAGCTTGGCCCCCACCAGCGCCGGGGATTTGGGTGATTAGTTTTGCTGGAGCCTTGCAGAAGCGGGCAGTGTGCCCTTTCCTGCTGCAGTTAGAGCACTGCATTTCACGGCAGGCTCCTATGTGATGGAAGTTGCACTTGTTGCACTTAGGCTGACTTCCAGCATACTGCCTTACCGGAGCAGCAGCGGCAGGTGCTATCGCAGCATGAACTGCCACGACCTGCTGCTTTTTGGCATCCTTCTTCTTCTTTTTGTCATCCCAGAACTTCCGCTTGGAATCAGCGGTTTTGGCGGGTTCTGAGATGGCCAGGTTCGTTGTTGCGGCCGGGGTACGAACCCCATGGTCTATAAGCCGCTATGTCAATCGCTTGGCACTATCGAGTGTAGTGGGGTTTGAAGCCAAAACATTTCCCTGGAATGGAGGCACTAGCCCCCATATGTACCTTTCAATCTTCTTTCCCTCTGTATGAACCATGTTGGGATAGAGGGCCACCAGCTCACAAAACCTGGCGGTGTAGGACACTATGTCGGAGCCCTTCATGGTTAGGCTCCACAGTTCCTGTTCCTGTTTTCGGATCTCGCCCCCCGGGCAGTATTCTTCTATCATCAGCTCCCTCAGAGCTTCCCAGCCCATAGCATTAGACACCACTAGAGATAGTGACTTGACATGGCTATTCCACCATGTCAGGGCTTTCTCCTCAAAGGTGCAAGCAGCGAACTTGACCTTGCTCCCTTCTGGACAGGAGTAGATTTCGAAAACTGATTCGGTCTTCTCGAACCATTGCGAGAGGGAAATGACTCCGCCAGTCCCCTTAAAGGACTTGGGCTTGCAGTTAGTGAAGTCCTTATAGGAGCACTATCTCAAGCGCACAGGAGCTTCACCATGAGTGGATTGAACAGGCATTTCCGCACCACTGGCGTTGGTGGAATGATATTGAGCCATGGCTGTACCCACAGCCGCAAGTACAACAGCATTTAGTGCTGCCGTATCGATTTGAGGAGCAGGTGGAGTTGCCGTGATCGGAGGGTCACGTCTTGTTGAATAGTATGATTGTTTGTAGATGAAAGAATTTAGATATAATTTCCATGAGATTAGATATCTGTCAATAATACTGGAATTACAGATGTAACAAGTTCGGGAAAAATGGCCTAGAAGTAGGCCTTACATCAACCAAGATGGGAAATATTTTGACAGAACTACTACTTAATCAAGACCTAACAGGTCTAAGATTTACAAAGATAGGAAATTAGACTAGAGTTTTCACATAAACTAGATTATATCCAAAAGAGAAGTCGATGAGACTCTATCGGCGACGAGAACTGCTAGAGTGAGTTCTTGACTCCGACAGAAGACGTTCTATGTCCCTCATACACCTTTTAGATCTTGCTTGCTGAGCTCGAAGTTCTCTGACTTCATCTTGGGTTTCAGTAAGTTCCCTCTGCAGAGCTGCATTGCGGACCTGAGTCCTTTCAAGAGCAGACTCTAGCTGGCGAATGCGGACTGTGTTAACGCCAGAGTTGGTGTCGATCTTGTTGGGTTTTGAGCATTCTAACACTCCTATGGTGGACATGCAACCCTATAAACCTTGGATCTATGTTTTCTCTATTATACATGCAAATATTAACTATTCCAAGGTTTCATCCTAACTAGCATATTATGAAGCACCTATACTACAAAGTTCTAGTTAGATGACATACCTTTTGATGTAGCTTGATGTCTTCAAGCTTTAAGAGCTTAGCCCCAATAGTGTGGAAGCCTCAAATGGAATCAAAAATCACCATAACACCTTGGAAGAACTTGAGAGAATATGTATGCACACTAAAATCGGCCCACTCTTATTTTCACACACTTGTGTCAATTTTGTGAGCCAAGGACCCCTTTATATATTATGGAGGATTAGGGTTACATCCATGTAAACCCTAATACCCATGACCTTTCATTTACACATGATCCATGGGTTAAAAGCTCCATGGACCATCCATGAAAGCTTAGCCCAACCTAAATGAACTTGGCCCATTCCATATATATAAGAGTCCATATTTAATTAGTTCTTTTTGATCACTTAATTAATTCTTGATCAATACTATTTAAATAATATGATTCCATATTAATATATAATATATTAATATAAATCATAAATATACTATTCTCAAAAGACTATCCATATAAATTGTGCCGGTGAAGTGCAACCCAAATGGACCATGCCGGGTCGGGTCAAGTACATACCAAATATAGTTATGGACTTAGACATTAATCCAACAGTCTCCCACTTGGATAAGTCTAAAACTATTATTGAGTATGACTTCAAAACCTAACTCGCAATCGTAGCTCTTAAAGTCGCTGTCGAACTCTGACCTTGTCAATGACTTGTCCATTAGATAAGGGATCATATATTCCTCTATTGTAGATATCATATGGACTGAGACATGGATTATCAATCATTCTCTCTGTCCATTTATTGTTTCCCGATTCCCGATTTATGATGACTGACTGATTGAACAAATCAAATTAGTCTTGGCTTGGCCAATCACTCACATGTGTCATCGCTAAATCATCGAGGGGCACACAGATATCGCTTTTATCCCGAAGGTAAAAGGAAAGGATAAACTTCGACTCATATGGCTTGTTCTACTACTTGTTGAATCATACACAAAGGCACGTTTTATAACATCGAGTTACCAATGCGTTTTCGTGTAATCAATGTATAACCAACTCATAGTAACAACTCATATCTCTAGGTTTTAAGAATATAAGATATTATCATCTCATGATCACTCGTGATAAAATCCATGAAGTGATTCAAATGAGCGCGGGTTGAATCCAATACTCAGAACTTATGAGCACTCATGAGTGTTGTAGCACCACTTTGTCCACCAACTTCGACCTCTACAAACCAACCCATGACAGTCTTGATTCATATCTACTTCCAACATATGATCGATTGTGGATGGTTTGAATAACTTAATCATTCAGGAAGAGCGACTTAGTTATTCTGGAAGTCAAAACATGCAAAGTGAAACACAAGAATAAATGAATCAAATATGGTATCAAACCCTATGAATATAAATAAACACTTTTATTTATCACCATACTGATTACTCATTATTCATTGTTTCGGTTTTATCAACTTTATACTCGAATTAAAAAACACTAGTTGTCCTATGCTCCAAGCATGTACACTATGTTTTTCTTAAACAATAGCTTTGCCATACACCAAGTATGCACTTTATGTTTATCTATGATCCTTACTTTGTGAAATAAACCAATTGAACATAATTTCAATGATTCTAATTTTATATTTCCAAATCCTTATCGAAAAATGTGAGAATTTCAAATTCCTATCATTTATCGAAAACTGTTTAGATTTTAAACTTATATGCACTGACCTTCCTGTAATGAATATGTACAAAGTCACAAAGACTTATCAAAAGTCATTATAAGGTATTCCAATGGAGATCAACTCCATGGAAACTAAGTCTCATATTCAAAGTACATTGCTTTGGACATGCTTCTTGCATTAAGTTTTCTAATCTTACACAGATAACTTCCACCTATGGAGACAACTCCATATTCTCATTTTGACTATCACTTCTGAATAAGAGATGCCTCTTTTCAGAATATGTCAATATGGTCCTTCCAAAATTAGCACTATACTTCCAACTGTCCCCGAGCAACCAATCTTTGGTAAACCTCAGATTGTCCTCGACAATTGCTTAATCATTTTAGTCATATCCAATTATAGACCTTTTCCCATCTTAATGCCTATGGGCATTTAGAAAAATTTAGAAATGACAAATATTATAGCACATGCAATCGATCCTGTACCCAAAGCAAATGGTACACGATTCATGATGTCTCACATAAAGACATGATTCTAGACCAGTCTTTTGCTACAATATTTTTATTTGCCATGTTTTCAAAATTTGACTATGAAGAGGATGCCGTAATCATATTCAAATTTTGAGAACACAATACATAGAATTTCCTTAAGTTGAACCAATCCAACATGAAATTCATATATATATTCTTAACTAAAGATGATTAAGGTCTCAATCTAAGCCTTTAGAACTGAAATGAAGTATATCCTCTCCCTTAATTATAGCAAAACAACTTTTTCAATCCCTGCAGCCTCACGAATTGAAACTTTTGTTTTCTATAATTAACATTGCTAACTTGCAACACTAACAATAATTATCATGCTCCCACTAACATGATGATTATTAGCATAACACTTATGCGCCAACTAGCTTTGACATGTACTCAGAAATCAGCTGGACTTCTAGAAATCAATACTTTATTGATTTTCTTACCAAAGTTCAGATTTCTGATACGAGATGCTTTGATAAAACTTTATCAAAATCATACACCTTTCCTTAGATAGCATGCATGTGTGTCTAAACAATTTCAGAACTATGAAAAGGGATGTGGTAATCATAGTCTCAATTGTTTAGACCTTTTGCCATCTGCTTCAATTCTACTTGGTGGAAGTGTTTCCTCACCATCATTTTCATGAATCGGAGAGAAATCTTATGACCCTTAGATTTTATGGTGTATGTGTTCTTATCCATGTGAATCGTCAAAACCATAGTCACAAGACAAGGATAATGACAAATCCAAACTCATATGGACTGAACTTATGCAATCTTAACTTCTTGCCACCTGGCAGTACAGGGCCTGCCATTGCTTCCAAGTTGTTATGCAACCAATTGAGAACTTTCAGAACTCCTATGCAAAGCCAACTTTAACTGGAATGGGCACAGAATATGTCAACACGATAGGTTATAAACCTCAAGTCGTGTGCTAGTGAAGATCCTCAGGTTTTATTCTTGATTAGTTCTTGAAATTCTTTTTAGGATTTTTAAGACTCCCACTATCCCCTTGAAATATAAGACTATCTTGCCAAATATTCAAGAGATAGTGCGGATTCTTTATCAAGACAAACACTTCACACAATTGGCCTTAGTTGGTCAGAGTATTTTAATCGTAATACTTTTGTTCTGTCCTAGTGACACTGATTTTAGTATGAATGCAGGCATGTATACTTAGTTACATATTTTATTATTTAAAAGTATAAACTCTTGGTCAGAGTATTTTAATCCTATTGTATTTATAGTCTGTATATCTTTTATGGGTTGATATACTAAATTCACTATAAACAATGCTCTGATACCAATCTGTCACACCCCAAAACCGGAACGGCGGAATCGTTTGGGGGTGGAGGACGTCATGTACAGTATCACGGCAATGCAAAGTAGTAAACAAGCAACAACATCATCCATTGCATTAATAATATAATTTTAATACAAGTGTGTTCTGTAAAGTTAAATAGACACCAAAATATGAATCAAAATAAAAGATGAGTCTTGAACGAGCTCCATCTTCTCAAAACCTGGTACTGGTACCTGTCTACTGGTGACCTGAGAATACAAGTTATTTTAAAAGAGAGTATCAGCTTTAAAGCTGGTGAGATCATAAGTATATTAGTGTCTGTATTTGTATGAAAGTGCTCGTAAGTATGTGATGTGTAAGTATGTAAAAGTCTGTGAATGTTTGAAAAAGGTTTGAATCTCCTAGAAAACCATATGCTTCCTACTAACCGTAGCCTTCTACTAAGGCATCTAGTGGTCGTGTGTGTGTCTCTTGTAAGAGTATGTACTTTCCTAAATCTGACTATCATTTACCAAAAATATAGTTTTTACATTACTGTATATTGTGTAAAGGTTACAAAGTGAATGCAATGGGAAAACGAAATAGTACTGTAGTGTTGTATTAAGTAACTACTGTTGTACTAACTACCTTAAACCAATTGTAATTTAAAGTACCATGTGATCGGACTGTACCATAATACCGACTATAAAAACGACGATGTAAGACATCGGAAGGAATGACGTTTGGCACCAGTAGACTTGCAAGTCCCACTGTAGCGAGCAGCAAGGTGTAGGATAGTTAATCCAGTATAGATCGATACACAAACTCAACGCTCTCCATTTAAGGAGATTTTGGATACAAAACGAGCCATGACAGGTGATGTCATGCCCCGTTACGTGGCTCACATAACTGTATAAGTGCACTTGTGAATGTATTGAATGTACTAGCTGTATTGTATGTTCTTTCTCTGTCTAGTATGTATGTTCTCTCTGTATAGTATTGTTTGTTCTCTCTCTGTCTAGCATGTATGTTTTGTTGTAAAATGTATAGTATGTACTAACTGTATTGTATTGTATAGTATGTACTAGCTGTATTGTAATGTATTGTATATACTAGCTGTATTGTAATGTATGAACTTACTCATTGTATGTTTCGTTGTTCTAGTAATAGTATTAGTATCTTCCTAAACTATACCTATTATAGCTTACTAGTAATATGATTTGCATGTACGAACATGTTTGTATACCTTTGATACCTAAAGGTATTGAATAGAAAGAAGGAACTTTTATATCTATATACATATACATAATATATAACTAGGATTCAAACGACCTTCGGACAAATAACCGATACCCTAAGTCCACAACCAAACGAGGAACAGGAGGTAAGGTGAGTTATCAGTCCTAAGTCCTTTCAATCCTACTTATATAACTATATCTATAAAGATATACATTTAACAGAATATAAGTGTAAAAGAGTTTAAATAAAAGTATTTGACATGTAAAAGAGCTTGTAAAACAGTTTGAAAAGTAGTTTGTTTGATAACACCGTTTGAAAAGTAAGAAATCCACTTGTTTGGTAGTTATTAATCACATGATTGATATAATAACTATAATAGATCAACTTGTATCCCCCCATAAAAGCATTTAAAATCATTTAAAAGATTGATTAAGGGGTATGAACTCACCTGTAGTGAGTGGTTTGGATGAACGGATCGTACAGGATGCTAAGCGTCAAGTGAAGACTTGAACACACACAAGGATCCTAGTTAACATATAATAACACATATATGTATCCAATTAGTCATTTATCAAATAATTAATCAAGTAACCACACCCTAGAACATGGAAAACACTTTGATTTAAGTGTTATAAGTACTAAGGATTGCATCTAAGGGTTGTAGGGTCTTGCATTTGAGTTTAGGGTCCAAGGGTAAACTCTTTTGGATTTTACGGTTTTGGGACCAACTCCCTTGGAGTTTACGGTCGTAAACCCATGAGTTTATGGCTGTAAACTCATGGTACTTCAACCATTTTGTGTTTTGAAGCTTATAAGTCCTAAAGAAGCATTCCTACTTCATGTCTAAGCCTTAGGAAGTGATTGGGGCAACATTTCACCCCTTTATGGAGTTTACGGCCCATGGACCATTTCTCCATGTGTTTACGGCCGTAAACCCATATGGTTCATGGTCTTTTTGATGTTTAAGGTCCTAAGCACATCAAGGATATGATCTAGACTAGTATCCACGGCTTGGTAAAGGACTAGGGCACACAATGGCCCATTCATTAGGGTTTACGGTCCAAGAACATGTTGGACCGTAAACACCTTTGATCTTGTGATTCCTTGTGTTTTCTAGATGATTAAGAAGTGTAACAAGCCTTATAACAAGCCAAGGTAAGAGTACTTACTATATAGAAGCTTGAAAGGGTGTTAAAAGTCCAAGAACACTAGTGTGTGTTCTTGGTGTTCTTGGTGAAACTAAGAACACTTGAAGATCTACACAAATGGAATGATTTCACGGATGAAATCATGTAAGATCACTAGGTTAAGTAAGATATTAACTAATTAGGGCAAGAAACACTTACAAAGTTGAAGATCAAGAAGGAAAATCGGATGATACTTGAGAGGATTTGAGTTCTAGACTTGAAAATGGTGAAAAAGTGGTAAATATGACTAAGTGTCATATTTATACCCCCATACGGTTTACGGCCGTAAACACCTTGTTTAGGCCGTAAACTCCAAACTCTTGGAGTTTTGGGACATTATTGTTGCACAATAAACCCTAGGGCATACTCTCTACTATTATCTCTTGAAGTACTAACTTTAAAACACGCAAACTGATTCCAAAAAACTTGAAAGTTAGCAGAAACAGTTCTGACTCCTATTGAAGTGAATGATTTTACAGAATAGAAATTTCGGGTTGTCACACTAATTGGATATATATATGTGTTATTATATGGTAACTAGGATCCTTGTGTGTGCTCAAGTCTTCACTTGACACTTAGCATCCTATAACATCCGTTCATCCAAACAACTCACTACAGGTGAGTTCATACCCCTTAATCAACCTTTTAAATTATTTTAAATGATTTTATGGGGGGGAATACAAGTTGAACTATTATAGTTATTATTTCAATCACATGTGATTAATGACTAACAAACAAATGGATTTCTTACTTTTCAAACAGTTTTTATCAAACAAACTATTTCAAACTGGTTTATAAACTCTTTTACATATCAAATACATTTACTAAACACTTTTAAACTTATATTTCTGTTAAATGTATATCTTTATAGATATAGTTATATAAGTAGGATTGAAAGGACTTAGGACGGATAGCTCACCTTACCTCATGTTCCTCGTTTGGTTGCGGACTTAGGGCATCGGTTGTTTGTCCGAAGGTCGTTTGAATCCTAGTTATATATTATGTATATGTATATAGATATAAAAGTTCCTTCTTTCAATTCAATACCTTTGGGTAGCAAAGGTATACAAACATGTTCATACATACAAACAACATTACTAGTAAACTATAATAGGTATAGTTTAGGAAGTTACCAATACTATTACTAGAACAATGAAACATACATTACAATACAGCTAGTACATACTATACAATACAATACAATACAGCTAGTACATACTATACATTTTACAAGAAAACATACATGCTAGACAGAGAGAGAACAAACGTACATGCTACACAGAGAGAGAACATACATACATGCTAGACAGAGAGAGAACACACAATACAGCTAGTACATACAATACATATACAAGAACATTACTACGGTTATGTGAGCCATGTAACGGGGCATGGCATCACCTGTCATGGCTTGTTTTGTATCCAGAATCTCCTAAAGTGGAGAGCGTTGAGTTTGTGTATAGATCTATACTGGATTGACTATCCTACACCTTGCTGCTCGCTACAGTGGGACTTGCAAGTCTACGGGTGCCAAACGTCATTTCTTCCGACGTCTTACATCGTCGTGTTTCTAGTCGGTAGTATGGTACAGGCCGATCACATGGTACTTTAAATAACAATTGATTTAAGGTAGTTAGTACAGCAGTAGTTACTTAATACAACACTATAGTACTATTTTATTTCCCCATTGCATTCACTTTGTGATCTTCACACAATGAACAGTAATGCAAAAACTATATTTTTGGTTAATGATAGTCAGATTTGGGAAAATACATACTCTTACAAGAGACATACTTACAAACATTTGATGCCTTGGTAGAAGGCTACTTTTAGTAGAAAACATAGGGTTTTCTAGGAGAGTTCAAACATTTACAAATATTTACAAACTTATACATCACATACTTACAAACACTTTCATACAAACACAGACACTAATATACTTATGATCTCACTAGCTTTAAAGCTGATAAACTCTTTCAAAATAACTTGTATTCTCAAGTCACCAGTAGACAGGTACCGGTGCCAGGTTTTGAGAAGATGGAGCTCGTTCAAGACTCATCTTTTATTTTGATTTATATTTTTGGTGTCTATTAAACTTGACAGAACACACTTATATTAAATTATATTATTAATGCAATGGATGATGTTGTTGCTTGTTTACTACTTTGCATTGTTGTGATACTGTACATGACGTCCTCCACCCCCGAACGATTCCGCCGTTCCGGTTTTGGGGTGTGACATTAATGCTTTGGAAACTATATTGCATGGATAATTAGAGAAAACATAGATCCAAAGCATTTAGGGTTGTATGAGCACCATAGGATGTTGTATTATACTAAAACCCATCAGTGGTATCAGAGACTAGGGTTGTTTTCCATTATACTTAATGTTTTATTGGTTTTTAAAGAAAACAAAATCGAATTTTCTGCATTCTGGACAGTGAACTCGCCGAGTCCACTGGGGGACTCGCCGACTCTACTCAGAAATAGCCCAACTCGGCGAGTCCAGTTCATGTACTGGACGAGTTGGTGCCCATGTGTGTAGATTTTCGAGTTTTTTTTGGCCTGTTTTGGATTAGTATCATTACCACAAAATGTTTTAGTTCATAAAATCTGATTTTGTTATTATGGTAATGTTGATTCTCATCTAAAAAAAAGATAATTGTCAAAGTTTCATGTTTTGTATTAGTTTATATGGTTAGGCTAATTACATGAAATTTGTTTGATATGAATTTTCTTGTTCTTATGAGTTTAATTTAGATCATAGACAAATTGTTTGATTTTGTAAGTTACAATAGTTGATCTAAATGTTTTTTGATGAATTCCATAACTTGTCCTGAAGTTATTGAAAGTGAAGAGTATCATTTTTAAATGTCATCATAAATTGGTTTTAAGTTGTCCTCAAGTTATGGAACTTGAAGACTCTTTTATATAAATTTTTTTATGAACTCCATAACTTGTCCTCAAGTTATGGAATGTCAAAAGTCTTTTCATAAAACCTACATTAAACTCATAAGTTATGGATACCAAAGGTTTTTGAATAGTTCAAAACTTGCCCTCAAGTTTTGGAATTTGTAAAGTTTCACTTTTGAATACTTTAGTTCCAAACCCTAGAGTTTTAATAGTTTAAAATTCAATCCTTATAAGAATAAGTCAGTCTTACCGTTAGTAGGCCTCATTCACGAAGCCGGTCTAAAAGGTGGGTATAAGGTCACTGCCTATAAAATGACAGTTTAATGGGTGTCCACTCTCACCCACCGCTTCCTTGACTGGTGGAGGTCGTTAGCCAAACGGGTTTGACAGGACATAAACTTTAATTAAAAGTATAATGATAATTATAAAGTACTTAAACTTTTATTAAATTCCCAATCTTAGTTACTTTAGGAAAATGTGAATATGGTGCTATTCCATGAAATTGCACTTTGCACCTTGTTAAGTCGTTAGTGGGGCGTGTGTGGTTAACCGGCACACTAATCTGGGACTGACAATGCATGGAAAAGGGTGGCTTGATGTTAATCATAGATCAATGGAGCGTGTGTGGTTAACCGGCACATTGATTAGGTGGTTGTAACATTAAGAGTACCAAGCTAATTTGTGTGGTTATTCACACCTTTTTTGTGATCATCGACATCCCAGTTACAAACTTGAAGGGCAAAATCGAGATTGAAACATGCCATTGAATAGTTCAATGAATCTCAAAAGATCTAGGAGTTTCAATTCATTTAAAACTTAGTTATCGATTTCGTTTTTCATGGTGGAAATTGGTAAATCGTCATTTACCTACCGTCAAATATTTTGCAATTTGGATTACGGCATCCCTCTTCCAAATTGTAAAATATTGTGTTGGGTCCAAGCATTAATATTTCATTTGGGTGTTATATTAAGGACTTAAATCAACTAAACTTGAATTTCTCCCGTGTAGATGTCTAGTTCAGACAACTATGGTCTTCCCAAATCTTTTGGAAAAAGCTTTCCACATCCATATGATATTCCACAAGACAATCAAGGTGAAAGATTAATCCCTTCTTGTGTTGTAGTGGAACTTCACTTCCTCCACCTCCTGCAATAATTCTCCCTAACCCACAAGTTCAAGGCCACTCAAAGCCCTATTAGCAGGAAGGAAAGTTTGTATGTGCTCACATCTTTGGAGATGAAGTTACATATTGACAAGCTAGGAGAGTTAGGTGTCGAAGTCTCGAGGAAGGTTGTTGTTGACTTGGTTCTTCAATCACTTCCTAAGTCATATAGCGGGTTCTTTAAGGACAACTATATTGGAGATCATGACATGACCCTTATTGATCTAACATATTTGCTTCTTGCTGCTGAATCAACAATGATTTGGCGGACTAGTAAAGTAAATTTGATTGGAAGATCTGTTGGGTTTTGAGCATTCTAACACTCCTATGGTGTACATGCAACCCTATAAAACTTGTATCTATGTTTTCTCTATTATACATGCAAATATTAACTATTCCAAGGTTTCATCCTAACTATCATATTATGAAGCACCTATACTACAAAGTTCTTGTTAGATGACATACCTTTTGATGTAGCTTGATGTCTTCAAGCTTTAAGAGGTTAGCCCCAATATGGACTCTTAAGAGTGAATATGTATGCACACTAAAATCGGCCCACTCTTATTTTCACACACTTGTTCCAATTTTGTGAGCCAAGGACCCCTTTATATATTATGGAGCATTAGGGTTACATCCATGTAAACCCTAATACCGATGACCTTTCATTTACATAGGATCCATGGGTTAAAAGCTCAATGGACCATCCATGAAAGCTTAGCCCAATCTAAATGAACTTGGCCCATTCCATATATATATATATATATATATATATATATAAGAGTCCATATTTAATTAGTTCTTTTTGATCACTTAATTAATTCTAAATTAATTCTTGATCAATACTAATTAAATAATATGATTCCATATTAATATATTAGAACTTATAATATATTAATATTAATCATAAATATAGTATTCTCAAAAGACTATCCATATAAATTGTGCCGGTGAAGTGCAACCCAAATGGACCATGCCGGGTCGGGTCAAGTACATACCAAATATAGTTATGGACTTAGACATTAATCCAACAGTCTCCCACTTGGATAAGTCTAAAACTATTATTGAGTATGACTTCAAAAGCTAACTGGCAATCGTAGCTCTTAAGGCCGCTGTCGAACTCTGACCTTGTCAATGACTTGTCCATTAGATAAGGGATCATATATTCCTCCATTCTAGATATCATATGGACTGAGACATGGATTATAATCATTCTCTATGTCCATTTGTTGTTTCCCGATTTTCAATTTATGATGACTGACTGATTGAACAAATCAAATCAGTCCTGGCTTGGCCAAGCACTCACATGTGTCATCGCTAAATCATCGAGAGGCCCAGAGATATCGCTTTTATCCTGAAGGTAAAAGGAATGGATAAACTTCGACTCATATGGCTTGTTCTACTACTTGTTGAATCATACACAAAGGCACGTTTTATAACATCGAGTTACCAATGCGTTTTCGTGCAATCAATGTATAACCAACTCATAGTAACAACTCATATCTCTAGGTTTGAAGAATATAAGATATTATCGTCTCATGATCACTCGTGATAAAATCCATGAAGTGATTCAAATGAGCGCGGGTTGAATCCAATACTCAGAACTTATGAGCACTCATGAGTGTTGTAGCACCACGTTGTCCACCAACTTGGACCTCTACAAACCAACCCATGACAGTCTTGATTCATATCTACTTCCAACATATGACCGACTGTGGATGGTTTGAATAACTTAATCATTCAGGAAGAGCGACATAGTTATTGTGGAAGTCAAAACATGCAAAGTGAAACACAAGAATAAATGAATCAAATATGGTATCAAACCCTATGAAAATAAATCAACACTTTTATTTATCACCATACTGATTACTCATTATTCATTGTTTCGGTTTTATCAACTTTATACTTGAATTAAAAACACTAGTTGTCCCATGCTCCAAGCATGTACACTATGTTTTTCTTAAACAATAGCTTTTCCATACACCAAGTATGCACTCTATGTTTGTCTATGATCCTTACTTTGTGAAATAAACCAATTGAACATAATTTCAATGATTCTAATTTCACACTCCCAAATCCTTATCGAAAAATGTGAGAATTTCAAATTCCTGTCATTTATCGAAATCTGTTTAGATTTTAAACTTATCTGCACTGACCCTCCTATAATGAATATGTACAAAGTCACAAAGACTTGTCAACAGTCATTATAAGGTATTCCAATGGAGATCAACTCCATGGAAACTAAGTCTCATATTCAAAGTACATTGCTTTGGACATGCTTCTTGCATTAAGTTTTCTAATCTTACACAAATAACTTCCACCTATGGAGACAACTCCATATTCTGATTTTGACTATCACTTCTGAACAAGAGATGCCTCTTTTCAGAATATGTCAATATGGTCCTTCCAAAATTAGCACTATACTTCCAACTGTCCCTGAGCAACCAATCTTTGGTAAACCTCAGATTGTCCTCGACAATTGCTTAATCATTTTAGTCATATCCAATTCTAGACCTTTTCCCTTCTTAATGCCTCTGGGCATTTGGAATTTGTAAAGTTTTCCCATGAATACTTTAATTCCAAGTTAAGCCTTTAGAACTGAAATGAAGTATACCCTCTCCCACAATTATAGCAAAACAACTTTTTCAATCCCTGCAGCCTCACGAATTGAAACTTTTGTTTTCTATAATTAACATTGCTAACTTGCAACACTAACAATAATTATCATGCTCCCACTAACATGATGATTATTGGCATAACACTTATGCTCCCACTAGCTTTGACATGTACTCAGAAATCAGCTGAACTTCTAGAAATCAATACTTTATTGACTTTCTTACCAAAGTTCAGATTTCTGATACGAGATGCTTTGATAAAACTTTATCAATATCATACACCTTTCCGTAGATAGCATGCATGTGTGTCTAAACAATTTCAGAACTATGAAAAGGGATGTCATAATCATAGTCTTAATTGTTTAGACCTTTTGCCATCTGCTTCAAATCTACTTGGTGGAAGTGTTTCCTCACCATCATTTTCATGAATCGGAGAGAAACCTTATGACCCTTAGATTTTATGGTATATGTGTTCTTATCCATGTGAATCGTCAAAACCATAGTCATAAGACAAGGATAATGACAAATCCAAACTCATATGGACTGAACTTATGCAATCTTAACTTCTTGGCACCTGGCAGTACAGGGTCTGCCATTGCTTCCAAGTTGTTATGCAACCAATTGAGAACTTTCAGAACTCCTATGCAAAGCCAACTTTAACTGGAACGGGCACAGAATATGTCAACACGATAGGTTATAAACCTCAAGTCGTGTGCTAGTGAAGAACCTCAGGTTTTATTCTTGATTAGTTCTTGAAATTCTTTTTAGGATCTTTAAGACTCCCACCATCCTCTTGACATATACGACTATCTTGCCAAATATTCAAGAGATAGTGCGGATTCTTTATCAAGACAAACACTTTACACAATTGGCCTTAGTTGGTCTTTGTTTTATCCAAAACATCACAACTTACCAATTTCAAATGTACAAGAGTAGGACACTTTTACTCTTACATTTGACAAGTGTTTTAAACCTTTCTTTAAGATATGTCACTCAAGTTACAATCTTGGAGTATGACTCTAAGAATTGTTTTGGAACGAAGTATGACTCATCTTCCTGATCTAACCATTTCAACAATTCATGACTCCTCTTCTTAGTCATAAGAATGCACTAAGATGACCTTTAGAGGACTAAGTTTGATATGATTTCTAAATCATTAAGATGATCACAAACATGATACTAAAGTACTCTCCCATCTTTTCAGATTTGAGAGACTTTTATCTTTCTGCCTAATTTGATTCTTCCCATTCGTTCTGCCATACATTGAGACTTTTCCAATCTTTTAGAATTATACTTAAACTTGTAAGTATAACCATATTTACTAAACTTTAGTAAATCAAATAGTCTTAACGAGCTTTGTGGTGGACATGACCAGTACACACGAATGTGTACTCGATCCCTTTAGTCCTTCACTTGACTCACACATCCATGTGAACAAGTAATTAGTCTTGATTTTCCAATGCTTGAAAGTTCTCATTCATCATACTATTCAACTTGCATGATTCCAAGTTTCGGTCCAATTAAAACTTGGGTGATGAGGAACTTTCCTGATTTGGTAAATTTAGACGCTACCATAAATGAAAGAATCAAATCCAATTTCCAATATTGCTATCAGTGGAATCATATAAGCAACAATTTTCCACAAATGTCATTGTAAGGATACTTCAAATAAATAAAATTAAACAATTTTCTTTTATTTTAAAACTTTGCGGAAAAACTTATCCTTACAAACCACATGGAAAATTATTGTTATCTATTCCTTAGCAATATATCATAACTTCTTAAGCAACTGCTCAAAATTCTGATGCGATCGAAATCCACCTTCGCGATCAGAATCAGCATATACTTACTTTAAGATTTCTCTCTATTCTTTGATTCTTAAAACATCAACATGTGACCCAGTCACATCATGTAATGAGGATCTCAGAATAAAACTTAACAGAGTTAGATAACGGGCTCTACCTGATGTAGAGTCAAACTTATTGACTTTAACATCCTTAGGTAAAATAAACATATGGACCCTTTGGTAATGGGACTATCTCAGACTTAGCCTTTCTCTTTACCATTTGGTCAACCGGGTTGACTATGGCCAATCCCTTTCCATTGGGAAGAGAATGCTTTTTCTAGATTTCCAGTGTCACCATTGTCACTGTCCATAAAGTTTTTGGGAAGTTGATCTTCTAGTCAAATTTGCTTTATTATCGTTCCTAATCATTGTTGATTCAGCAGCACCAAGCAAATAGATATGATCATTAAGGTTCATGTCATAGTCTGTTTCATAGTAGTCCCAAAGGAACTCACTATGTGACTTAGAAAGTGATTGAACATCCAACTTTCTCAAGACTTTGTCACCCAACTCTCCCGGCTTGTCAATATGTGACTTCATCTCTAGGATGTGATCACACATAGAGCTTGCTTGCCATTAGGGCTTGAGTGACCTTGAATTTGTGGGTTAGGGAGAATAATTGGAGGAGGTGGAGGAAGAGAAGTATGACTTCCATGAGCCAAGCTCGGGAAGTCATATTCATTAGGAAAGCTTGGTTTGGGAAGATCATTGATGTCTAAACCAGACATCAACAATGGGAGCAATTCACGTAAAGTTGATTTAAGTCCTTAATATAACACCCAATATGATATATTAAGGCTAGGACCCAAAAAACTATTTTATAACTTGGAAGAGGGATTCCGTAATCCAAGCTATAAAATATTTGAAGGTAGGTGAATGACGATTCGCCAATTTCCACCAAGATAAACGAACTGTATTATTAGGTTTTAATTGATTTTGAAACTCCTAGATTCTTTTGAGATTCATTGAACTTTTCAATGGCATGTTTCAATCTCGAGTGTGCCCTTCAGGTTTTGTGACTGGGATGCCGAGGATCACAAAACAAGGTGTGAAGTAACCATGCAAATATACTTGGTACCCTTAATATTTACCCCTCAATCGATGTGCCGGTTAACTACACACGCTCCAACGATACTATGATAAACATTAAGTTACCCTTTGCCTAGCTTGTTAAGTCTAGGTTAGTGTGCCGGTTAACCACACATGCTCCACTAACAACTTAAACAAAGTGCAAAGTGTAATTTCATGGATTAGCACCTTATTCACATTTTCCTAAGTAACTAAGATTGGGAATTTATAAAAAGTTTAGTTACTTAGTATTTATCATTAATACTTTAAATGAAGGGAGAATTATAGTCCTTGTCCTACCTGTTCGGCTAACGACCCTCCACCAGTCAAGGAAGCGGTGGGTGAGAGTGGACACCCATTAAACTGCCATTTTATAAGCAGTAACCTTATACCCCCTTATAGACCGGCTTCGTGAATGAGGCCTACTAATGGTAAGACGACTTGCTCTTATACATATAATATATTAAACTTTTAATATTATAATAGTATAAGGGTGTATTTTAGCCATTTAAAATACTTGGTGGTTTAATCTATTAATTAAACTATACTCTTAATTTAAATAAATTTAAACCATGTCATTATGGAATTATTAATTCTCTTTTAATTAAACACTTTAATTATCTATTAATAAAGTCCATAAGAGTTAATTGAATTATTCAATAAAAACATCATAATTCCAGTTATTAAATTCAAAATTAAAACCATTTAATTAATTGTTTAAGTTATGAACCCAAGAGTTTTAGAATTCAATTTTTTTTATCTTAAAAAAACTATTTCCAAATTCCAAAACTTGAGGGCAAGTTTTGTAACTCTTGAAAACTTTTGGATTCCATAACTTATGGAGTTAAATACTTGTTTTATGATGAAACTTTTCATGTTCCATAACTTAAGAACAAGTTATGGAATTCTTTAAAACATTAAGACCAAGTTTTGTAATTCCATAAAAAACTTTGAATCAATTTTTTTTTGAAAACCTTTTCATATCCATAACTTATGGAGGTTTCAAAAAACTCTTTAGATCAAACTTTTAAAACTAATAAAATAATCATATCATTTTATCTTTTACTAAATTTGACCTAATTCAACTCATATAGCAAATGATTCAAATTTTATAAATAATTAGTTTTTCACAAAAACAAGTAATTATCTTAAAAATTGACAAACGTCATGTTTTTTTTTCTTTTTTTTTTCCAACTTTGAAAATAAAAATTTCCATCAATATAACAGAAAACAACCCATGACTCTGATACCACTGTTGGGTTTTAGTATACTACAACATCCTATGGTGCACATACAATCCTAAATACCTTGGATCTATGTTTTCTCTATTATACATGCAAATATGAAGTTTCCAAGATATTACCCTATACTAGCATACAAATATCATATACTTGGGTAATAAAATAGATAGAATACATACCTTTTGATGTAGCTTGATGTGTTCAAGCTTTAAGAGCTTAGCCCCAATAGTGTGGAAGCCTCAAATGGAATCACAAATCACCAAAAAACCTTGGAAGAACTTGAGAGAATATGTATGCACACTAAAATCGGGCCACTCTTATTTTCACACACTTGTGTCAATTTTGTGAGCCAAGGACCCCTTTATATATTATGGAGGATTAGGGTTACATCCATGTAAACCCTAATACCCATGACCTTTCATTTACATAGGATCCATGGGTTAAAAGCTCCATGGACCATCCATGAAAGCTTAGCCCAACCTAAATGAACCTGGCCCATTCCATATATATAAGAGTCCATATTTAATTAGTTCTTTTTGATCACTTAATTAATTCTAAATTAATTCTTGATCAATACTAATTAAATAATATGATTCCATATTAATATATTAGAACTTATAATATATTAATATAAATCATAAATATACTATTCTCAAAAGACTATCCATATAAATTGTGTCGGTGAAGTGCAACCCAAATGGACCATGTCGGGTCGGGTCAAGTACATACCAAATATAGTTATGGAGTTAGACATTAATGGAGAGGATATACTTCATTTCAGTTCTAAAGGCTTAGATTGAGACCTTAATCATCTTTAGTCAAGAATATATATATGAATTTCATGTTGGATTGGTTCAACTTAAGGAAATTCTATATATTGCGTTCTCAAAATTCGATTATGATTACGGCATCCCTCTTCATAGTCAAATTTTGAAAACATGGCAAATAAAAATATTATAGCACATGCAATCGATCCTGTACCCAAAGAAAATGGTACATGATTCATGATGTCTCACATAAAGACATGATTCTAGACCAGTCTTTTGCTATAATATTTTTATTTTCCATGTTTTCAAAATTTGACTATGAAGAGGGATGTCGTAATCATAATCGAATTTTGAGAACGCAATATATAGAATTTCCTTAAGTTGAACCAATCCAACATGAAATTCATATATATATTCTTGACTAAAGATGATTAAGGTCTCAATCTAAGCCTTTAGAACTGAAATGAAGTATATCCTCTCCCTTAATTATAGCAAAACAACTTTTTCAATCCCTGCAGCCTCACGAATTGAAACTTTTGTTTTCTATAATTAACATTGCTAACTTGCAACACTAAAAATAATTATCATGCTCCCACTAACATGATGATTATTAGCATAACACTTATGCTCCCACTAGCTTTGACATGTACTCAGAAATCAGCTGGACTTCTAGAAAAAACACTAGTTGTCTTATGCTCCAAGCATGTACACTATGTTTTTCATAAACAATAGCTTTGCCATACACCAAGTATGCACTTTATGTTTTTCTATGATCCTTACTTTGTGAAATAAACCAATTGAACATAATTTCAATGATTCTAATTTCATATTTCCAAATCCTTATCGAAAAATGTGAGAATTTTAAATTCCTATCATTTATCGAAAACTGTTTAGATTTTAAACTTATATGCACTGACCTTCCTGTAATGAATATGTACAAAGTCACAAAGACTTATCAAAAGTCATTATAAGGTATTCCAATGGAGATCAACTCCATGGAAACTAAGTCTCATATTCAAAGTACATTGCTTTGGACATGCTTCTTGCATTAAGTTTTCTAATCTTACACAGATAACTTCCACCTATGGAGACAACTCCATATTCTCATTTTGACTATCACTTCTGAATAAGAGATGCCTCTTTTCAGAATATGTCAATATGGTCCTTCCAAAATTAGCACTATACTTCCAACTGTCCCCGAGCAACCAATCTTTGGTAAACCTCAGATTGTCCTCGACAATTGCTTAATCATTTTAGTCATATCCAATTCTAGACCTTTTCCCTTCTTAATGCCTATGGGCATTTGGAAAAATTTAGAAATGACAAATATTATAGCACATGCAATCGATCCTGTACCCAAAGCAAATGGTACACGATTCATGATGTCTCACATAAAGACATGATTCTAGACCAGTCTTCTGCTACAATATTTTTATTTTCCATGTTTTCAAAATTTGACTATGAAGAGGGATGCCGTAATCATAATCGAATTTTGAGAACGCAATATATAGAATTTCCTTAAGTTGAACCAATCCAACATGAAATTCATATATATATTCTTGACTAAAGATGATTAAGGTCTCAATCTAAACCTTTAGAACTGAAATGAAGTATATCCTCTCCCTTAATTATAGCAAAACAACTTTTTCAATCCCTGCAGCCTCACGAATTGAAACTTTTGTTTTCTATAATTAACATTGCTAACTTGCAACACTAAAAATAATTATCATGCTCCCACTAACATGATGATTATTAGCATAACACTTATGCTCCCACTAGCTTTGACATGTACTCAGAAATCAGCTGGACTTCTACAAATCAATACTTTATTGACTTTCTTACCAAAGTTCAGATTTCTGATACGAGATGCTTTGATAAAACTTTATCAAAATCATACACCTTTCCTTAGATAGCATGCATGTGTGTCTAAACAATTTCAGAACTATGAAAAGGGATGCTGTAATCATAGTCCCAATTGTTTAGACCTTTTGCCATCTGCTTCAAATCTACTTGGTGGAAGTGTTTCCTCACCATCATTTTCATGAATCGGAGAGAAACCTTATGACCCTTAGATTTTATGGGGTATGTGTTCTTATCCATGTGAATCGTCAAAACCATAGTCACAAGACAAGGATAATGCCAAATCCAAACTCATATGGACTGAACTTATGTAATCTTAACTTCTTGCCACCTGGCAGTACAGGGCCTGCCATTGTTTCCAGGTTGTTATGCAACCAATTGAGAACTTTCAGAACTCCTATGCAAAGCCAACTTTAACTGGAATGGGAACAGAATATGTCAACACGATAGGTTATAAACCTCAAGTCGAGTGCTAGTGAAGAACCTCAGGTTTTATTCTTGATTAGTTCTTGAAATTCTTTTTAGGATCTTTAAGACTCCCACTATCCTCTTGACATATAAGACTATCTGGTCAAATATTCAAGAGATAGTGCGAATTCTTTATCAAGACAAACACTTCACACAATTTGCCTTAGTTGGTCTTTGTTTTATCCAAAACATCACAACTTACCAATTTCAAATGTACAAGAGTAGGACACATTTACTCTTACATTTGACAAGTGTTTTAAACCTTTCTTTAAGATATATCACTCAAGTTACAATCTTGGAGTATGACTCTAAGAATTGTTTTGGAACGAAGTATGACTCATCTTCCTGATCTAACCATTTCAACAATTCATGACTCCTCTTCTTAGTCATAAGAATGCACTAAGATGACCTTTAGAGGACTAATTGTGATATGATTTCTAAATCATTAAGATGATCACAAACATGATACTAAAGTACTCTCCCATCTTTTCAGATTTGAGAAACTTTTATCTTTCTGCCTAATTTGATTCTTCCCATTCGTTCTGCCATACATTGAGACTTTTCCAATGTTTTAGAATTATACTTAAACTTGTAAGTATAACCATATTTACTAAACTTTAGTAAATCAAATAGTCTTAACGAGCTTTGTGGTGGACATGACCAGTACACAAGAATGTGTACTCGATCCCTTTAGTCCTTCAGTTGACTCACACATCCATGTGAACAAATAATTAGTCTTGATTTTCCAATGCTTGAAAGTTCTCATTCATCATACTATTCAACTTGCATGATTCCAAGTTTCGGTCCAATTAAAACTTGGGTGATGAGGAACTTTCCTGATTTGGTAAATTTAGACACTACCACAAATGAAAGAATCAAATCCATTTTCCAATATTGTTGTCAGTAGAATCATATAAGCAACAATTTTCCACAAATGCCATTGTAAGGATACTTCAAATAAATAAAATTAAACAATTTTCTTTTATTTTAAAACTTTGCGGAAAAACTTATCCTTACAATCCACATGGAAAATTGTTGTTATCTATTCCTTAGCAATATATCATAACTTCTTAAGCAACTGCTCAAAATTCTGATGCGATCGAAATCCACCTTCGCGATTAGAATCAGCATATACTTCCTTTAAGATTTCTCTCTATTCTTTGATTCTTAAAACATCAACATGTGACCCAGTCACATCATGTAATGAGGATCTCAGAATAGAACTTAACAGAGTTAGATAATGGGCTCTACCTGATGTAGAGTCAAACTTATTGACTTTAACATCCTTAGGTAAATTTGGCAGCTTTGCAATCAACGCCCCTTCCTTTGGCAAAATAAACATATGGACCCTTTGGTAGTGGGACTATCTCAGACTTAGCCTTTCTCTTTACCATTTGGTCAACCAGGTTGACTATGGCCAATCCCTTTCCATTGGGAAGAGAATTTTTTTTGTATTTCCAGTGTCACCATTGTCACTGTCCATAAAGTTTTGGGAAGTCGATCTTCTAATCAAATTTGCTTTACTAGCCTTCCAAATCATAGCTAATTCAGTAGTACCAAGCAAATAGATAAGATCGGGTCTTGTCATAGTCTGTTTCATAGGAGTCCTAAAGGAACTCACTATGTGACTTAGAAAGTGATTGAACCACCAACTTTCACAAGACTTTGACACCCAACTCTCCCGGCTTGTCAATATGTGACTTCATCTCCAAGATGAGATCACACCTAGACCTTGCTTGCCATTAGGGCTTGAGTGACCTTGAACTTGTGGGTTAGGGAGAATAATTGGAGGAGGTGGAGGAAGAGAAGTATGAATTCCATGAGCCAAACTCGGGAAGTCATATTTATTAGGAAAGCTTGGTTTGGGAAGATCATTGTTGTCTAAACCAGACATCAACAATGGGAGAAATTCACGTAAAGTTGATTTAAGTCCTTAATATAACACCCAATATGATATATTAAGGTTAGGACCCAACAAACTATTTTATAACTTGGAAGAGGGATGCCGTAATCCAAGCTATAAAATATTTGAAGGTAGGTGAATGACGATTCACCAATTTCCAGCAAGATAAACGAAATGTATTATTAGGTTTTAATTGGTTTTGAAACTCCTAGATTCTTTTGAGATTCAATGAACTTTTCAATGGCATGTTTCAATCTCGAGTTTGCCCTTCAGGTTTTGTGACTGGGATGCCAAGGATCACAAAACAAGGTGTGAAGTAACCATGCTAATATACTTGGTACCCTTAATATTTACCCCTCAATCGATGTGCCGGTTAACCACACACACTCCAACGATACTATGATAAACATTAAGTTACCCTTTGCCTACCTTGTTAAGTCCAGGTTAGTGTGCCGGTTAACCACACACGCTCCACTAACAGCTTAAACAAAGTGCAAAGTGTAATTTCATGGATTAGCACCTTATTCAGATTTTCCTAAGTAACTAAGATTGGGAATTTATAAGTGTTTAGTTACTTAGTATTTATCATTATACTTATAATGAAGGGAGAATTATAGTCCTTGTCCTACCTGTTCGGCTAACGACCATCCACCGGTCAAGGAAGCGGTGAGTGAGAGTGGACACCGATTAAACTGCCATTTTATAGGCAGTAACCTTATACCCCCCTTATAAACCGGCTTCGTGAATGAGGCCTACTAATGGTAAGACGACTTGCTCTTATACATATAATATATTAAACTTTTAATATTATAATAGTATAAGGGTGTATTTTAGACATTTAAAATACTTAGTGGTTTAATCGATTAATTAAACTAGACTTTTAATTTAATTAAACTCAAACCATATATTTATGGATTAATAATACTCTTTTAATTAAACGCTTTAATTAACTATTAATAAAGTCAATAAGAGTTAATTTGAACTATTCAACAAAACATCATAATTCCAATTATTAAAATCATTTAATTAATTGTTTAAGTTATGAACCCAAGATTTTTAGAATTCAATTCTTTTTTTTCAAAAGAAACTTTTCTGAAATTCCAAAACTTGAGGGCAAGTTTTGTAATTCTTGAAAACCTTTGGATTCCATAACTTATGGAATTAATGGTGTTTTATGATGAAACTTTCCATGTTCCATAACTTAAGAACATGTTATGGAATTCTTTAAAACATTAACACCAAATTTTGTCACTCCATAAAAACTTTGAATCAAATTTTTTTTTTAAAAAAAAAAAACTTTCATATCCATAACTTATGGAAGTTTCAAAAACCCTTAAGATCACAACTTTTAAAAAAAACTTTTGAGCTCCAAAATTTTATGACAAAATATGTAACTCCTTAAAACATTTAGATCAAACTTTTAAAACTAATAAAATAATCATATCATTTTATCTTTTACTAAATTTGACCTAATTCAACTCATATAACAAATGATTCAAATTTTACAAATAATTCGTTTTTCACAAAACAAGTAATTATCTTAAAATTTGACAAACGTCATGTTTTTTTTCCTTTCTTTTTCAACTTGAAAATAAAACATTTGCATCAATATAACAGAAAACAACCTGGCTCTGATACCACTATTGGGTTTTGAGCATTCTAACACTCATATGGTGTACATGCAACCCTATAAACCTTGGATCTATGTTTTCTCTATTATACATGCAAATATTAACTATTGCAAGGTTTCATCCTAACTAGCATATTATGAAGCACCTATACTACAAAGTTCTAGTTAGATGACATACCTTTTGATGTAGCTTGATGTCTTCAAGCTTTAAGAGCTTAGCCCCAATAGTGTGGAAGCCTCAAATGGAATCACAAATCACCAATACACCTTGGAAGAACTTGAGAGAATATGTATGCACACTAAAATCGGCCCACTCTTATTTTCACACACTTGTTCCAATTTTGTGAGCCAAGGACCCCTTTATATATTATGGAGGATTAGGGTTACATCCATGTAAACCCTAATAACCATGACCTTTCATTTACATAGGATCCATGGGTTAAAAGCTCCATGGACCATCCATGAAAGCTTAGCCCAATCTAAATGAACTTGGCTCATTCCATATATATAAGAGTCCATATTTAATTAGTTCTTTTTGATCACTTAATTAATTCTAAATTAATTCTTGATCAATACTAATTAAATAATATGATTCCATACTAATATATTAGAACTTATAATATATTAATATAAATCATAAATATACTATTCTCAAAAGACTATCTATATAAATTGTGCCAGCGAAGTGCAACCCAAATGGACCATGCCGGGTCGGGTCAAGTACATACCAAATAAAGTTATGGACTTAGACATTAATCCAACAAGATCTACTTCCCAAACTTCCATGGACATTGACAATGGTAAATGTCACACCCCAAAACCGGAACGGCGGAATCGTTCAGGGGTGGAGGACGTCATGTTTAGTATCACGAGATATGTATATGGTAAGCAAGTAATGAACAACCATTTCATTTCGAAAGAAAGTGTTTACAATGCGTGTGTTCACAAAACATAGAATTCATAAACAAATAACAAAACAAGACTTGAAGCTATAATGCTTCATCTTCTAAATTCCCAGCGCGAGCACCTGTCTAATAGTCTCCTGAGAATACAAGTTATTTGAAAGGGCTGATCAGCAATTAAGCTGGTGAGTTCATAAGATTTTAGTGATGTGAGTAAGTTGTAAAGTGTTGTTGAAAATGTAGTTGTAACATGTAGTTGTAAAATATAGTTGTAAAATGTTGTAAGTGGTAAGTTCTGCTTTGAAAAGTTTGCCTGTTCCTCTAGAAAATCCTATATTTCCTACTTTGATGGAAGTTTAAGTAAAAATGACACTACAACCCTTTCTATGGGTACTAAGTGGGTACAAGTTATATAAGACTCAGAGTAAACAAACAATCGATTGTGCGCATCTGCCCCAAGCTCACAACCAAACGAGGAACAGAAATTGAGGCGGATAGCACACATCCCATTTGTTGTTAGATCATTGACATATATAACCCTGGTGTATTCACTTGTTACTCATGGAGTTAATTGTAATGGTTCCTTTATATATATGAAAAGTTCTTTAAGAAAACCTATTTTTCTTATAGTAAAATGGTGACCACAGTGACTACTTTTATAATAACTTAGTTTATACTGCTATATATAATCTAATATCGGATAGAAAGTTAATTGAGCGAATCTGCCCTAAGCCCACAACCAAATGAGGAAGAGGAAGTAAGCCAGAAAACACACATCCAACTACCTATTGGGTATTAGTTTTATATATAAACATGGTGTATAAACTAAGGTATTATAGAGTTACTCACCTAAGGTCCTTTAAATTGTACTCGTTTAATAAAATGGATTAAACCCTTTACTGGGAAGTTTTTAATTTTTGTATACCAAAAGTACTGATCTTGGAAAGTATGTTTTGTACTAGAAAAACTGTGCTTTGACTCTATATCCTATAACCTGACCCATACCTGGTACCCTTATGATGACTTAATCTATACTAAGCATACATATATATAGAATCGGATAGAAAATAGATTGGGTGAATTCGTTCCAAGCCCACAACCAAACAAGGAACATGAAATGAAGCGGAGAGCACACATCCTATTACCTGTCAGACCCTATTGGTATATATATATATATATATATATATATATATATACTGTGATGTATACATTAAGGAATCATAAGACTAGCATTATGGTCCTTTCTTTTAAATGTAACCTTCTACCAAGGCATCTACTGTTATGTGCTAGACTCGACTGTTCCGTTTGTTGTGACAACCGTCAAATTTCGGTCAAGTCAAAGTCAAACAAAGTCAACAAGTCAAACCGGTCAACTCCAATAACCCTTGTATGTTAGGGTTTACGTTATGTAATCACTATACAATTCACTATTTTAATGAGAAATCATCATTTGGAAAGTTCATGTGTTTGATTTTCCTTAGCCTTAACAGTGCTAAACAACGAACCAAAGCGATAAAACACTATTGCACAATCATCGGGATTGTGTACGACACTAAAACACGGTTTAACGGGGTTTACGAACCTTGCGTTGTGAAGCCGGACACTCAAATTAATCACAAACGAAACCTCTCTAAATCGTTTTCACTCTATCTCTTTCTATTTGAAATCTCTCCCAAATCTCTCTCAAAAGTTACTTTAACTTTTTGTAATCATTTGGGTCATATCGACCCTTAACCGGGTCAAAAATCGCTTGAAACGGGGTAAAAACGGGTAAAATAGCCTTAAGGACCTGGAACTGAAGCTTCAGGACCGAAGCCTCTCATCCGAGGCCTCGGATCCGAAGCCTCTCATCAGGACCGAAGCTGACGCCTCTCAGGAGACCGAATCCGAAGCCATCAGACAGCAGCCTCGCATGCGAGGGTCCGAATCCGGCCTCCATGCGAGGTGTCTCGCAGACGGCCCCTTTTTACCGGTTTTTCGACTACGACTTCGTTTTAACTCCGTTTTTCATTATTTTAACGTGGGATTTTCACCCAAAACTTTATTTTATAAACTAAGGCCCCAAAATATATAAATCTCCAGGGTTTTTATAAAAATATATTAAAAGAATTAGTGGTTGAACTAATAATTGAGGGAATATTTGCTTTTCCTTAATTTATGGCAAAAGCAAACCACCACCACCTCACTCTATGATCAGCCACTCTTTCCCACTACCCCTTGTCTCCTTAGTGGACCTTTACACCCAATCTCCAGCTCTTCCCACGTTCTAAGAGCTGGAGGATTGATCCTCTCTCCTCATTCTCCATAAAGTTCTTTCATTCTACACTTAGCAACCAAATGACACTCTCCAAAATTCTCTCATCTTTTCTCTCAACTTCAAGAACTTCAAGGCTTTCTTCAGGGATTTCTTTCTTCAATTAGTAAGTATCTTCATCATTCATATAATTATTACACTCCCTTCTACTCAAATCATTGATATCTTACACAAATTCCATCTTATTCGGTGTTAGATTCTCGAATCATCAAGACATCTTCTTAGTGTTCTTGGGTTGAATACTTCCTCTCTCTCACTTTCATCTACTGAAACCACATAAGGTGAGTTCATACCCCTACATTTACATGTTTTTCTTAAGTTTTAAGGGGGGAATACAAGTAAAATCATCAAGAACACAATTAAACTTTTTCTATCAGATTACATCAGAAAAGATGAACTTCGATCATGGACTGTTTTGGTCAACTTAAATATTTTATTTTTCAAAACGGTTCCATGTGCAAGTAGTTCAAACTCTTAGCTTTAAAATGGCTACTTGCACATCTCCATATGATTTTTCTACAATTTATGGTGATTTTTACAAAACTGCCTGTCATTTCAGAGGCAAACCCGGACCAGTCTGTGATTATGAACATTTTCACCTCTGTTAGAGATCACTAAAAATCATGATAAAATTTACGAACAAACTAGACTCATATTCCAAACTCCCAGAATTTGCGGATTTTGATTTAGAGCTTTGATGATTTTTCTATAAATTTTCTAAGTACAGTAACAGAAACTGTATTCAACGAAAAGTTGCTGTCAATTTCATTTCACCTTGTAACATGTTGAGCAAGGTGTATATCTTTATGTGATTATATGTTATTGCAATATATGACATTTTATCTTAATATTTAGACACACATCAGTTTACAAATGGATTTGGACATATAAAATATAAAGAATAACAAGTGATTATAATCAAAGTACAACCGATACATTCAAACATTTAATAAAGTATTTTGAATATAGTTTGCATACATTACTACGTACTACCCTTGGTTGATAAACTATAATAGGTATAGTTTATGATACATTACATAACACATACATTTAAAAAGGGTACATTTATACAAAGGATATTTTCATTAAGCAAGGTACGGCCATACGGTACCAAGTTTTCATAACACGTAATTCCGTTAATGACTTTGTGAGACATTTACTTCAAATTACCATTAACTCCTGTATTGTAACCAGAGTCTCCTTGAGGGAGAGCGTGATAGTTGTGTATAGATCTATATTGGGTTTGACAAACCCACACCTAAACTGCATGCAACAGTTAGACCGATAGGTCTGGGGTAACAAATGTCATAACATTTCCGACGCCTGAAGAACGTCGTGTTAGGCAACCTTGGTCATAGTATGGTTATAATAAACTCACATAAAGTATTAATAAACATTGGAATTTACGGGAACTTCATTAAAATTTAACGAGTTATGTCGATTTAAACTTGCATTGTTTTACTATAAATATGACAAATTACTTGTACATTTCGGTCTTTGGGTTTTAAGACTACATTTACACATTAAGGAAAATATTGGATTTTCTAACACAAATACTACTTTTACAAACGAAAGGCTTTTAATAATACCAAACAAAAGCTTATGAACTCACCAACCTTTGTGTTGACACTTTTTCAAACAACTTGTATTCTCAGGAAATCATTAAACAGGTAACCAAGTGCTTTTAAGGATGGGGCGCTAAGGCGTCTACTATTTCATATTTTGTCAACATATTGTAATTGATTCGTAAACATGTAATTCATACAATGATGTCACTTTTTCAATTATATATATGTGGGTTGTGTTTGCTTCAATTACTATTACAATTGTTGTTATGATACTATACATGAAGTCCTCCACCCCCGGACGTTTCCGCCATCCTTGGTTTGGGGGTGTGACAGATTGGTATCAGAGCACAGTTTATAGTGAATTAAGTATATCAAACCACATAAGATATACAAACTATAAACACAATTGGGACTAATAGTCTTTGATTTGTGCATTTTTCAAATAAATATACTCTTACAAAATAAATGATTTCCTTGATTAAAGTATACATACATACATTACATGCTCGCATGGTATCATAACTAGCGAAAACATAAAGCAAAAGAAGAAGAGTTGAACATTTTGAGTATGCCTTAGTATATGTGGATTAAATCTGGGAAGGATATAGCCTGATCAACTATATCTGTCCGGGAATTGACTTGCATATACCGGGGGATGGTCAGGATGGGCAACAAATCTAACAAACCTAATTACACACTACAAAGGATACTTTAAGAACTCAAAACTAAACATTTACAAATACTATAGGAGTATTTTGTGTTACTATAATAAATTATCTGAGAATTAAATAGGTTTTTATTTATAGATCAATAGCTGCTAAGTGGATGCGCTAAGGTCATATGTAACTAAGATGCTATAGACTTAGAATTTATGTATCTTTGTTTCACTTCCTGTCCTTGTTTGGTTGTCGTCTTGGAGTTAGGGTCATCTATTCGAAGGACTATTATATCTTAATCACATATGACTGGTATGCACTTTGCAACTAATTAAGTAACCGATAAAGATCATTTTAAAATATAATATATTAATTATGTCCCGACTAAATTAGTATATGTAAAACTTTTACAAACAGTCATATACTTGGAAACAAGGAAACTCAAATAAAATATTTTATACTTTCATTTTACCTCATAACCCAATGTATTGGGTCAATTAAAAGTATAAAATCGTATGTATCGTAAACATACCGGAAAACAGCGTAATAATATACTTTATGTATAAAAGATTTCTCTTCCTATAAATATACTTTTACTAAAAGTACATTGGTTTACGACTTATGACAGAACCATGCCGCCAAGGAGAAGACCAAGACCTTCTGGCAACACAGCAACACCTCCTCCGCCGCTGCCTCCACACTTTGATCCTGCGATGTTCCAGGCTACAGTAACAGCAGCCGTAGCGGCCGCAATATCGCAGATAGGGACAAACGGAGCTGGTGGTTCTGGATCGGGTGCTACAAACTCTAACCACGGAGACAGTACGTGGCGTACAAGAGAGTGTTCCTACAAAGACTTCACCAATGGCAAACCCGACAACTTCAATGGGAGCGGGGGAGTCATCACTTTAATGCAATGGTTTGAAAAGACTGAAGTAGTCTTTCAAGTGTGCTCTTGCCCCGAAGCGAGCAAAGTTAAGTTCGCAGCCTTCACTTTCACCGGCCGGGCCCTTACTTGGTGGAACTGTCGGATTAATTCACTTACTCTCGAAGTGGCTAGCTCCATATCCTGGGCAGAACTAAAAACCTTGATGATGAAGGAGTACTGCCCGAGAGGTGAAATTCAAAAGCTGGAACAAGAACTTTGGAACCTCCGGATGACAGGCTCCGACCTTGAAACCTACACCACCCGATTCAATGAATTGGCTTTCCTCTGCCCAACAATGGTTACTCCGGAGGAGAAAAAGGTGGAGCGATACCTTTGGGGACTGTCTCCCCAAGTGCAAAGTAGTGTCCTGGCTTCAAGGCCAACTACTTTTGACAGTGCCAGGGAGCTGGCACAACAACTTGTTGACCACCGAGCCGGTCATAATACTACAACCACCACCACTGATCAATCAAAAGGGGGAAACAACAAAAGGAAGTTCTGGAACCAAAAGAAGAGCCAACTAGCACAGGACCCCGCTAAGAAGCAACAAACTGTTGATGTCCATGCTGCCACTACTGCACCACCGAAGCCATATGCTGGAACCCTACCCAAGTGCAACAAGTGCAACTTTCACCACAATGGTGCTTGTAGGGAGATGCACTGTAACAACTGCGACAGGAAGGGGCACACTGCTCGTTTCTGTAAAGCGCCGGCTCGACCAATCAACCAAGTCGCCAGTACGGGGGAAACCCGAACCTGCTACAACTGTGGAGACGCAGGTCACTTCAAAAGAAACTGCCCCAAAGCACAAGCCCCTAATGCTGGTGGAGTAGGAAGAATCCTGGCAATAGGACATGGGGAAGCAGTTGAGGATCCCGCGGTGGTTACCGGTACGTTTCTCCTCAATAACTCTTATGCATGCGTACTATTCGATAGTGGAGCGGAGAGGAGTTTCGTGAGCCACCAATATAAACAATTACTTGAACAAAATCCCCAATCACTAAAGGATACTTATGTAGTAGAAATGGCAAATGGGAAAGTAGAACGCACTAGCGATATATACTCAGAGTGTACTCTCACTCTAGACAACCATACATTTAAAATTGACCTGATGCCGGTCACCATAAAAAGCTTCGACGTAATCATCGGGATGGATTGGTTAGTTCCTCACCGTGCCGACATTCTATGTTACGAAAGGGCCGTTCGCCTCAATCTACCAAATAACGAAACCCTTCTCATCTATGGTGACAAACCTAGTGCGAATTTACAAATCATCTCATGCATCAAAGCCCAAAAGTATCTCCGGAAGGAGTACCACGCCTTCTTGGCCCACGTAGTAGACAAGAAACAAGACGTGAAAGACATCAAAGACATCCCCGAAGTGTGTAACTTCCCGGATGTGTTCCCAGAAGATCTTCCTGGTGTACCACTCGCACGACAAGTCGATTTCAGAATTGACTTAATACCCGGAGCTACCCCCGTAGCCAGAGCTCCATACCGCCTCGCACCAACAGAAATGCAAGAGTTGTCCAGTCAGTTGAACGAGCTTTTAAGCAAAGGGTTCATCAGACCAAGCTTCTCACCTTGGGGAGCACCAGTCCTTTTTGTAAAGAAGAAGGACGGATCCTTTCGCATGTGCATCGACTATCGGGAACTAAACAAACTCACCATCAAGAACCGATATCCTCTACCCCGAATCAACGACCTTTTCGACCAACTCCAAGGAGCAAATTTCTTCTCAAAGATCGACCTAAGGTCAGGTTACCATCAGCTACGAGTTCAAGAAGAAGATATTCCCAAAACTGCATTCAGAACTCGCTATGGGCACTACGAGTTTGTGGTGATGTCCTTCGGTTTAACAAACGCACCTGCGGTATTCATGGACCTAATGAATAGAGTGTGTCGACCCTACCTAGACAAGTTTGTAATCGTATTCATCGACGATATCTTGATCTACTCGCGAAGCGAAGAAGAGCATCGCCTACATCTACGCCAAGTGCTAGAGACACTAAGAGCGGAGAAGCTTTATGCTAAGTTCTCTAAGTGTGAATTCTGGATTAGAGAAGTGGATTTCCTTGGCCATGTGGTAAGTGAGAAAGGCATACATGTGAATCCCTCCAAGATCAAGGCAATCGAGAATTGGTCAGCACCCAAGACGCCAACCGAAATTCGACAATTCCTTGGGCTTGCTGGCTACTACCGAAGATTTACACAAAACTTCTCCAAGATTGCGAAACCACTCACCACCTTGACGCAGAAAGGTGTGATATTCAAGTGGGAAAATAAACAAGAAACTGCTTTCCAAACGTTAAAACAAGCCCTATGCAGCGCACCGATCTTGTCTCTCCCAGAGGGAACCGAGGACTTCGTAGTGTACTATGCTGCTTCGAATCAAGGCCTCGGATGGTGCTCATGTAGAGAGGGAAGGTTATCGCGTATGCATCAAGACAGCTTAAGACGCACGAGGTTAATTATACTACGCACGACCTGGAATTAGGAGCAGTGGTATTCGCTTTGAAGATCTGGAGACACTACCTCTACGGCACGAAATGCACTATCTTCACTGATCACAAAAGTCTTCAGCATATCCTCAATCAGAAAGAGCTCAACATGCGACAGAGGAGATGGGTAGAGTTGCTGAATGACTATGAGTGCGAAATTCGTTATCATCCGGGCAAGGCCAATGTAGTGGCTGATGCTCTAAGCAGGAAGGAGTACTCGGGCCACACGACCATACAAATCAAGGAAGCTCAACTAGAAGCTTTGAAACCAGAAAAGGTGGCAGGAGAGACATTAAGGGGAATGGATAAAAACTTAGAAGTCAAGGATGATGGAGTACGTTATCTCATGAATCGAATCTGGACACCGAAGTTCGGTGGACTCCGAGACGTCATCATGAATGAAGCACACAAGACTCGATATTCCATCCATCCCGGGTCAGATAAGATGTATCTGGACCTCAAGAAATTATACTGGTGGCCGAACATGAAAGCTGACTTGCTACCTATGTGAGCAAGTGTCTGACTTGCGCCAAGGTCAAAATCGAATACCAGAAACCATCCGGGCTATTACAACAGCCGGATATACCTGAGTGGAAGTGGGAACGAATAACCATGGACTTCATAACCAAGCTGCCTAAGACATCGGGCGGGCTTGACACCATATGGGTAATCGTAGACAGATTGACCAAATCAGCACACTTCCTACCGATAAAAGAAACCGACAAGATGGAGAAGCTGACTAGAACGTACATCAGAGAGATTGTACGACTCCATGGTGTGCCGATATCCATTATCTCCGATAGAGATAGTAGATTTACCTCACGGTTTTGGCAGTCTCTACAAAAATCATTGGGAACTAGGCTTGACATGAGTACGGCCTACCACCCACAAACCGACGGACAGAGCGAACGAACCATTCAAACGTTGGAAGACATGTTAAGAGCTTGTGTGATAGACTTCGGTAAAGCATGGGATACCCATCTACCGCTTATCGAATTCTCCTACAATAACAGCTATCATACTAGCATCAAAGTCGCTCCATTCGAAGCTCTTTACGGTCGCAAATGCAGATCACCCCTGTGTTGGGCTGAGGTGGGGGATACACAGCTAGCTAGAGGGCAAGTCTCTAATAGCACCCTCACTGGCCCTGAAATCATAAGGGAAACCACAGAAAAGATCGTTCAAATTCGAGAAAGACTGAAAGCGTCTCGGGTTCGGCAAAAGAGTTACGCAGACAAATGACGCAAACCCTTGGAATTCCAGGTGGGTGATCGTGTACTACTAAAAGTTTCCCCTTGGAAAGGAATGATACGATTCGGCAAACGCGGGAAACTAAATCCATGGTACATCGGGCCATTCGAAATCCTTGCTAGGATTGGGCCAGTAGCATACAAACTTCGATTACCTCAGGAACTCGACAAAGTACATCCCACATTTCACGTGTCGAACCTAAAGAAGTGTTTGTCTGATGAGACACTGGTAATACCACTCGACGAAATCGAAGTTAACGAAAATCTCCACTTCGTGGAGGAACCAGTCGAAATCATGGATCGGGAAATTAAACGAACGAAACAAAGTCGTATTCCCATCGTGAAGGTCCGTTGGAACGCTAAACGAGGACCCGAATTCACCTGGGAACGCGAGGATCAGATGAAACAAAAGTATCCACATCTCTTCCCAAACTCTTGAAATCCCAGTCAAAATGAAAATTTTGGGACGAAATTCCTTCTAACGGGGGGATGATGTGACAACCGTCAAATTTCGGTCAAGTCAAAGTCAAACAAAGTCAACAAGTCAAACCGGTCAACTCCAATAACCCTTGTATGTTAGGGTTTAGGTTGTGTAATCACTATACAATTCACTATTTTAATGAGAAATCATCATTTGGAAAGTTCATGTGTTTGATTTTCCTTAGCCTTAACAGTGCTAAAAAACGAACCAAAGCGATAAAACACTATTGCACAATCATCGGGATTGTGTACGACACTAAAACACGGTTTAACGGGGTTTACGAACCTTGCGTTTGTGAAGCCGGACACTCAAATTAATCACAAACGAAACCTCTCTAAATCGTTTTCACTCTATCTCTTTCAATTTGAAATCTCTTCCAAATCTCTCCCAAATCCCTCTCAAAAGTTACTTTAAATTTTTGAAATCATTTGGGTCATATCGACCCTTAACCGGGTCAAAAATCGCTTGAAACGGGGTAAAAACGGGTAAAATAGCCTTAAGGACCTGGAACTGAAGCTTCAGGACCGAAGCCTCTCATCCGAGGCCTCGGATCCGAAGCCTCTCATCAGGACCGAAGCTGAAGCCTCTCAGGAGACCGAATCCGAAGCCATCAGACAGCAGCCTCGCATGCGAGGGTCCGAATCCGGCCTCCATGCGAGGGGTCTCGCAGACGGCCCCTTTTTACCGGTTTTTCGACTACGACTTCGTTTTAACTCCGTTTTTCATTATTTTAACATGGGATTTTCACCCAAAACTTTATTTTATAAACTAAGGCCCCAAAATATATAAATCTCCAGGGTTTTTATAAAAATATATTAAAAGAATTAGTGGTTGAACTAATTATTGAGGGAATATTTGCTTTTCCTTAATTTATGGCAAAAGCAAACCACCACCACCTCACTCTATGATCAGCCACTCTTTCCCACTACCCCTTGTCTCCTTATTGGACCTTTACACCCAATCTCCAGCTCTTCCCACGTTCTAAGAGCTGGAGGATTGATCCTCTCTCCTCATTCTCCATAAAGTTCTTTCATTCTACACTTAGCAACTAAAGGACATTCTCCAAAATTCTCTCATCTTTTCTCTCAACTTCAAGAACTTCAAGGCTTTCTTCAGGGATTTCTTTCTTCAATTAGTAAGTATCTTCATCATTCATATAATTATTACACTCCATTCTACTCAAATCATTGATATCTTACACAAATTCCATCTTATTCGGTGTTAGATTCTCGAATCATCAAGACATCTTCTTAGTGTTCTTGGGTTGAATACTTCCTCTCTCTCACTTTCATCTACTGAAACCACATAAGGTGAGTTCATACCCCTATATTTACATGTTTTTCTTAAATTTTAAGGGGGGAATACAAGTAAAATCATCAAGAACATAATTAAACTTTTTCTATCAGATTACATCATAAAAGATGAACTTCGATCACGGACTGTTTTGGTCAACTTAAATATTTTAGTTTTCAAAACTGTTCCAGGTGCAAGTAGTTCAAACTCTTAGCTTTAAAATGGCTACTTGCACATCTCCATATGATTTTTCTACAATTTATGGTGATTTTTACAAAACTGCCTGTCATTTCAGAGGCAAACCCGGACCAGTCTGTGATTATGAACATTTTCACCTCTGTTAGAGATCACTAAAAATCATGATAAAATTTACGAACAAACTAGACTCATATTCCAAACTCTCAGAATTTGCGGATTTGGATTTAGAGCTTTGATGATTTTTCTATAAATTTTCTAAGAACAGTAACAGAAACTGTATTCAACGAAAAGTTGCTGTCAATTTCATTTCACCTTGTAACATGTTGAGCAAGGTGTATATCTTTATGTGATTATATGTTATTGCAATATATGACATTTTATCTTAATATTTAGACACACATCAGTTTACAAATGGATTTGGACATATAAAATATAAAGAATAACAAGTGATTATAATCAAAGTACAACCGATACATTCAAACATTTAATAAACTATTTTGAATATAGTTTGCATACATTACTACGTACTACCCTTGGTTGATAAACTATAATAGGTATAGTTTATGATACATTACATAACACATACATTTAAAAAGGGTACATTTATACAAAGGATATTTTCATTAAGCAAGGTACGGCCATACGGTACCAAGTTTTCATAACACGTAATTCCGTTAATGACTTTGTGAGACATTTACTTCAAATTACCATTAAGTCCTGTATTATAACCAGAGTCTCCTTGAGGGAGAACGTGATAGTTGTGTATAGATCTATATTGGGTTTGACAAACCCACACCTAAACTGCATGCAACAGTTAGACCGATAGGTCTGGGGTGACAAATGTCATAACATTTCCGACGCCTGAAGAACGTCGTTTTAGGCAACCTTGGTCATAGTATGGTTATAATAAACTCACATAAAGTGTTAATAAACATTGGAATTTACGGGAACTTCATTAAAATTTAACAAGTTTATGTCGATTTAAACTTACATTGTTTTACTATAAATATGACAAATTACTTGTACATTTCGGTCTTTGGGTTTTAAGACTACATTTACACATTAAGGAAAATATTGGATTTTCTAACACAAATACTACTTTTACAAACGAAAGGCTTTTAATAATACCAAACAAAAGCTTATGAACTCACCAACCTTTGTGTTGACACTTTTTCAAACAACTTGTATTCTCAGGAAATCATTAAACAGGTAACCAAGTGCTTTTGAGGATGGGGCGCTAAGGCGTCTACTATTTCATATTTTGTCAACATATTGTAATTGATTCGTAAACATGTAATTCATATAATGATGTCACTTTTTCAATTATATATATGTTGGTTGTGTTTGCTTCAATTACTATTACAATTGTTGTTATGATACTATACATGAAGTCCTCCACCCCTGGACGTTTCCGCCATCCTTGGTTTGGGGGTGTGACATTTGTCGTTTGTAAAAATGTATGTTTTCCCTAGTTTATAACTATCTTAACTCGAAAATAGTTTGAGTTTGACTTTCAAGTGGTACTGTCACTTTTTGAAAGTAATGGGAAATGTAAGTACACAGTTGTCGTTTATAATGACATGTGTGTCACACCCCAAAACCGGAACGGCGGAAACGTTCAGGGGTGGAGGACGTCATGTACAGTATCACAACAATGCAAAGTAGTAAACAAGCAACAACATCATCCATTGCATTAATAATATAATTTCATACAAGTGTGTTCTGTCAAGTTATATAGACACCAAAAATATGTATCAAAATAAAAGATGAGTCTTGAACGAGCCCCATCTTCTCAAAACCTGGCACCGGTACCTGTCTACTGGCGACTTGAGAATACAAGTTATTTTGAATGAGTGTATCAGCTTTAAAGCTGCTGAGATCATAAGTATATTAGTGTCTGTAATTGTATGAAAGCATTTGTAAGATGTTTGTAAGATGTTTGTGTAAGTTTGTAAAAGTTTGAACTCTCCTAGAAAACCCTATGTTTCCTACTAAAAGTAGCCTTCTACCAAAGCATCTAGTGTCTGTGTGTGTGTCTCTTGTAAGAGTATGTATTTTCCCAAATCTGACTATCATTAACCAAAAATATAGTTTTTACATTACTGTTCATTGTGTGAATGTTCACAAAGTGAATGTAATGGGAAAATGAAATAGTACTGTAGTGTTGTATTAAGTAACTACTGTTGTACTAACTACCTTAAGCCAATTGTTTATTTAAAGTACCATGTGATCGACTTGTACCCTGCTACCGACTCATAGAAAAATGACGATGTAAGACGCCGTAAGAAATGACGTTTGGCACCCGTAGACTTGCAAGTCCCACTGTAGCGAGCAGCAAGGTGTAGGATAGTCAATCCAGTATAGATCTATACACAAACTCATATGCTCTCCCTTTAAGGAGATTCTGGATACAAAACGGGCCATGACAGGTGATGCCATGCCCCGTTACGTGGCTCACATAACTGAAGTAATGTATATGTATATGTATGTGCTAGCTGTATTGTGTGTTCTTCCTTTGTCTAGCCTCTATGTATGTTCTCTCTGTAATGTATTGTTTGTTTCTCATCACTATGTATTATGTTTGTTTCTCATCATTATGTATTATGTTTGTTTCTCATCACTATAAGTTATGTTTGTTTCTCATCACTAAGAGTTATGTTTGTTTCTCATCACTATAAGTTATGACACATGAATGAACTGACTCATTGTATGTTTCATTGATCTAGTAATAGAATTCTAACTTCCTAAACTATACCTATTATAGTTTACTAGTAGTGTTGTTTGTATGTATGAACATGTTTGTATACCCTTGCTACCCAAAGGTATTGAACTGGAAAGAAGTAACCTTTCATATGTATATACATATACATAATATATAACTAGGATTCAAACGACCTTCGGACAAATAACCCTGATACCCTAAGTCCACAACCGAACAAGGAACAGGAAGTAAGGTGAGCTATCAGTCCTAAGTCCTTTCAATCCTATTTATATAACTATATCTATATAGATACACATTTAACAGAATATAAGTTTAAAAGAGTTTAAGTAACAGTATTTGACATGTAAAAGAGTTTGATAAAAGCATTTGGTATGAAAAAGAGTTTGTAAAACAGTTTGAAGTAAAACAGTTTGGTAACACAGTTTGAAAAGTAAGAAATCCACTTGTTTGGTAGTTATTAATCACATGTGATTGATATAATAACTATAATTGTTCAACTTGTATTCCCCCCCATAAAAGTATTTAAAAACATTTAACAGGTTAATTAAGGGGTATGAACTCACCTGTAGTGAGTGGTTTGGATGAACGGATTGTATAGGATGCTAAGTGTCAAGTGAAGACTTGTACACACACAATGATCGTAGTTAACATAAAATAACACATATATGTATCCAATTAGTCATAAAACAACTAATTAACCAAGTTTAAGTCATCCTAAGACATGTAAAACACTTGATTTAAGTGCTATAAGTTCTAAGGATTGTATCTAAGGGTGGTAGGACCTTGCATTTGTGTTTAGGGTTCAAGAGTAAACTCCCTTGGAGTTTACGGTTTTGTGACCATAACTCATTGAGTTTACGGTCGTAAACCCACGAGTTTATGGCCGTAAACACATGGTACTTTGACCATTTTGAGTTTTGAAGCTTTACAAGTCCTAAGAAGCATTCCTACTTCAAGTATAAGCCTTTGGAAGTGATTAGGGCACCATTTCGCTCCTTTGTGGAGTTTACGGTCCTTAGACCATTCGTCTTTGGGTTTACGGCCGTAAACCCAAATGGTTTATGGTCATTTCGATGTTTCAAGCCCCTAGCACATCAAGGATGGTATCTAGACTAGTTTCCAAGGCTTTGTAAGGGACTAGGGCACATTTTGGCCCCTTTGTTTGGGTTTACGGTCCAAGAACATCTTGGACCATAAACACCTTTGATCTTGTGTTTCTTTGGTGTTTTCTTGATGATTAGAAGTGTAAAAAGTCTTATAATACACTAGGTTAGGAGTACTTACTAGGTAGAAGCTTGAAAAGGTGTTAAAAGTCCAAGAACACTAGTGTGTGTTCTTGGTGTTCTTGGTGAAACTTGAAGATCTACACTTTTGGAATGATTTCACGGATGGAATCATGTAAGATCACTAGATTAAGTAAGATATCAACTTTTTAGGGATAGAAACACTTACAAAGTTGAAGATCAAGAGAAAAGTTGGATGATACTTGAGAGGATTTGAGTTTGGATCTTGAATTTGTGAAAAAGTGGTAAATAATGACTAAGTGTCATATTTATACCCCCTTTTAGGGTTTACGGCCGTAAACACCCTTGTTTAGGCCGTAAACTCCAAACTCTTGGAGTTTTGGGACTTTATTGTTGCACAATAAACCCTAGGGCATCCTCTCTCCTGATATCTCCTGAAGTACTAATCTTATAACACTCAAACTTATTCCAAAAAGCTTGAAAGTTAGCAGAAACAGTTCTGACTTCTATTAAATTGAATGGTTATACAGAATAGAAATTTCGGGTTGTCACATCATCCCCCCCCCCCCGTTAGAAGGAATTTTGTCCCGAAATTAGAGTTTAAGCAAATAAGTAGTTACACATAACTATGTAAAAAGACGAGGATATTTCAGTTTCATCTGATCCTCTCGCTCCCAAGTGAATTCAGGTCCTCGCTTGGCTTTCCAGCGAACCTTCACTATCGGGATACAACTTTGTTTCATTTGCTTGACCTCCTGGTCCATGATCTCTACAGGTTCTTCAACGAAGTTGAGGCTCTCGTTGATCTCGATCTCGTTGAGTGGGATTACAAGAGTCTCTTCGAACAAACACTTTTTCAAGTTCGAGACGTGGAAAGTAGAATGTACGTTACTGAGTTCGCGCGGTAAGTTAAGTTTCTAAGCTACAGGGCCGATTCTTGCGAGAATCTCGAAAGGCCCTATGTACCTTGGATTTAGCTTTCCACGCTTTCCGAAGCGTATCAAGCCCTTCCAGGGTGAGACCTTCAATAGAACACGGTCGCCTACCTGGAATTACAACGGTTTCCTTCATTTATCAGCATAGCTTTTCTGTTGGTCTCTAGAGGCTTTCAATCGTTCACGAATCTGAATGATCTTCTCTGTCATTTCCCGAATGATCTCTGGACCCGTGAGAGTGCTCTCAAGAACTCGTCCCTTAGCTAACTGGGTATCACCCACCTCAGCCCAGCACAACGGGGATCTGCACTTTCGGCCATAGAGGGCCTCGAATGGAGCAGCCTTTATGCTCGTGTGATAACTGTTGTTGTAGGAAAATTCGACAAGGGGTAAATGAGTATCCCATGCTTTCCCAAAGTCGATCACACAGGCTCGCAACATATCTTCCAAGGTTTGGATAGTCCTCTCACTTTGCCCGTCGGTCTGTGGATGGTAGGCTGTACTCATGTCCAGCCTAGTTCCAAAGGAACTTTGTAACGACTGCCAGAACCTCGAAGTGAATCTACTATCTCTGTCTGAGATAATGGATAAGGGAACACCGTGCAGTCGTACAATCTCCCGTATGTAAGTTCTTGTAAGTTTCTCCATCTTGTCTGTTTCTTTACTAGGTAGGAAGTGTGCAGACTTGGTCAATCTGTCGACGATAACCCATATGGTATCAAGTCCACCCGTTGTCTTGGGCAACTTGGTTATGAAGTCCATAGTGATCCGCTCCCACTTCCATTGGGGTATCTCAGGCTGTTGTAGTAGGCCTGAGGGTTTCTGGTATTCGACCTTGACCTTGGCGCAAGTAAGGCATTTACTCATGAAGGTAGCAATCTCTGCTTTCATGTTAGGCCACCAGTAAAACTTTTTAAGATCCAGATACATCTTATCTAAACCTGGGTGGACGGAATAACGAGTGTTGTGCGCCTCGTTCATGACCAAGTCTCTGAAACCACCGCGTTTGGGGGTCCAGATCCGATCCATGAGATAATAAGCTCCGCCACCCTTAACCTCCAAGTCCTTATCCATCCCTCTCAGGGATTCACCCGCCACATTTTCAGGTTTCAAAGCGTCGAGCTGAGCCTCCTTAATTTTTGTGGACAAATGTGAATGGATAGTCATAGTCAATGATTTGACTCTACGACCAGAATATTCTTTCCGACTTAGGGCGTCAGCTACTACATTGGCTTTACCCGGATGATAACGAATTTCGCATTCGTAATCACTGAGTAGCTCGACCCAGTGTCGTTGTCGCATGTTAAGCTCTTTCTAGTCGAATATGTGTTGTAGGCTTTTGTGGTCTGTAAAGATAGTGCCTTTTGTTCCGTACAGGTAGTGTCTCCAGATCTTCAGGGCAAACACAACTGCTCCTAGCTCAAGATCGTGGGTAGTGTAGTTGACCTCGTGTGTCTTTAGTTGTCTCGCGGCATAGGCGATGACCTTACCTCGCTGCATCAGAACACATCCGAGCCCTTGATTTTACGCATCGCAATAGACAACGAAGTCTTCTATCCCTTCGGGGAGGGATAGTATTGGTGCGGTTCACAAACCTCGCTTGAGCGTTTGGAATGCTCTTTCCCGCTTCTCTTCCCAGTCAAAGGCCACGCCCTTCTGGGTCAGTGTTGTAAGAGGTTTCGCAATACGGGAGAAGTTCTGAATGAACCTGCGATAGTAGCCAGCGAGGCATAGAAATTGACGAATTTTTGTAGGCGTCTTCGGTGCTGACCAGCTCTCAATGGCTTTAATTTTGGAAGGGTCCACGTGTATTCCCTCTTCGCTAACCACGTGCCCTAAGAATTCGACTCTTCGGATCCAAAATTCGCATTTTGAGAACTTCGCATAGAGCTTCTCCGAACGTAATGTTTCTAAGACTTGATGAAGATGTTGACTATGTTCCTCCTTACTACGAGAGTAGATAAGTATGTCATCGATGAAGACGATGACGAACTGATCCAAGTAAGGACGACCCACCCTATTCATTAAATCCATGAATACAGCGGGCGCGTTTGTTAATCCGAACGGCATCACTACGAATTCGTAGTGCCCATAACGAGTTCGGAAGGCTGTCTTTGGAACATCCTCCCCTAGCACTCGTAGTTGGTGCTATCCGGACCTTAAGTCGATTTTTGAAAAGAAGTTCGCCCCTTGAAGTTGATCAAATAAATCGTCAATACGAGGCAAAGGATAACGATTTTTGATGGTCAGTTTGTTGAGCTCCCTGTAGTCGATGCACATACGAAACGATCCGTCTTTCTTCTTGACGAACAAGACTGGAGCTCCCCAGGGTGAGAAGCTTGGTCTTATAAAGCCCTTGCTGAGCCGTTCGTTAAGTTGACAGGACAGTTCTTGCATCTCTGCAGGTGCTAGACGATAGGGCGATTTGGCTACGGGGGTAGCCCCTGAAACTAAGTCAATTCGGAACTCGACTTGACGTTGCGGAGGTAATCCTGGGAGTTCTTCTGGAAAGATGTCGGGAAAATTGCGTACTACCGGAATGTTCTGAATGTCTTTCGTTTCTTGGCTCACATCGACCACATGAGCAAGGAATGCGCGACATTCCTTTCGCAAGAATTTTTAAGCTTGAATGCTCGAGATGATACGAAGGTTCGTGCCGGGTTTGTCGCCATAAACTACTAGAGTTTCGCCAGACGGCAGATTAAGGCGAACTGCCTTTTCGTAAGACATGATGTCGGCACGACGAAGAATCAACCAATCCATGCCGATAATGACGTCGAAACTTTTAATTGAGACCGGCATGAGATCGATCGAAAATGAATGGCTATCTAGTGTTAGGGTACACCCTATGAATATACTGCTAGTGCTCTCTGTCTTTCCATTAGCCATTTCTACAGTGAACGGTTCTTTAAGTGCCCGTGATTTTTGCTTAAGTAAATGAGCAAATTTTTGGTTAACGAAACTCCTCTCCGCTTCACTATCAAATAGTATGCATGTATAAGAGTTATCGAGGAGAAACGTACCAGTGACCACTGTGGGGTCGGCAACCGCTTCCTCGTGGCCTATGGCCAGAACGCTTGCCACTCCACCGGCATTCCCTACCTTCGGGTAGTTCCTTTTGTAGTGGCCTACCTCGCCACAACCGTAGCAAGCTTGGCCCACTCCTGTGCCGGGGACTTGGTTGATTGGCCTCGTCGGAGCTTTGCAGAAATAGGCAGTGTGCCCCTTCCTGTTGCGGTTCAAACACTGCATTTCCCGGCAGGCTCCTGTGTGGTGGAAGTTGCATTTGTTGCACTTAGGCAAACTTCCAGCCTACTGCCTTAATGGAGCAGCAGCGGTAGGTGCTATTGCAGCATGAACTGCCACGACCTGCTGCTTTTTGGCAGCCTTCTTCTTTTTCTTGTCATCCCAGAACTTCCGCTTAGAATCAGCGGTTCTAGCGGGTTCTGAGATGGCCATGGTTGTTGTTACGGCCGGGGTACGAACCCCATGGTCTATAATCCGATGTTCCAATCATTTGGCACTATCGAATGTAGTGGGGTGTGAAGCCAAAACATTTCCCTGGAATGGTGGCATCAGCCCCCATATGTATCTTTCAATCTTCTTTCCCTCTGTATGAACCATGTTGGGACAGAGGGCCACCAGCTTGCAGAATCTGACGGTATAAGAGACTATGTCGGAGCCCTTCATGGTTAGGCTCCACAGTTCCTCCTCTAGCTTTTGGATCTCGCCCCTCGGGCAGTACTCTTCAATCATTAGATCTCTTAGAGTTTCCCAGCCCATAGAATTAGCCACCACCAGAGATAGTGACTTGAAATGGCTATTCCACCATGTTAGGGCTTTTGACTCAAAGGTGCAAGCAGCAAACTTGACCTTGCTCCCTTCTGGACAGGAGCAGATTTCGAAAACCGATTCGGTCTTCTCGAACCATTGCGAGAGGGCAATAACTCCGCCTGTCCCTTTGAAGGACAAAGGCTTGCAGTTGATGAAGTCCTTGTAGGAGCACTCTCTCAAGCGCACAGGGCTTTCACCACGAGTAGATAAGACAGGGGTTCCTCCTCCAGTGGAACCAGAAGAATGTTATTGAGCCATGGCTACAACAGCATTTAGAGCTGTCGTATCGAATTGAGGAGCAGGTGGTGTCGGTGCGGGAGGATTGCGTCTTGTTGATTTACGAGGAGGCATCTTTCAACTATAAGTTTACAAAGATGAAGATATTGATAAGAATTTAATAGAAGAATTGATGAGAATGACTCATGGACTAACTCACCATAGTCCAACAGCACAAACGAATAGCACGATTGATTTTATATGAAAGCATTTGGATATAATTTCCATGAGATTAGATATCTGTCAATAATACTGGAATTACAGATGTAATGAGTTCGGGAAAAATGACGTAGAAGTAGGTCTTACATCAACCAAGATGGAAAAATTTCGACAAAACTACGACCTAATCAAGACCTAACAGGTCTAAGATTTACAAAGGTAGGAAATTAGACTAGAGTTTTTACACAAACTACGATATATCCAAATGAGAAGTCGATAAGACTCTATCGGCAACGAGAACTACTAGAGTGAGTACTGGAATCCGACAGAAGGCGTTCTATATCCCTCACGCACCTATCAGATCTTGCTTGTTGAGCTCGAAGTTCCCTAACTTCAGCTTGGGTTTCAGCAAGTTCCCTCTGCAGAACTGCATTGCGGACCTGAGTTCTTTCATGAGTAGACTCTAAATGGCGAATGCGGACTGTGTTAACGCCAGAGTTGGCGTCAATCTCCACGACTCGGTCGATAGCTGCTCGACCCTGCTCTGTGTTCCGGGCAATCCTACGAACCATGATGGGTAGGACCCTGTCTGCTGAACCTCCCTCGGTGAGGTTGTAGAAACTTTTGTCCCCATTGTAGGGAATGGGCTGACCCTGTTCCTGACTCCATCTATTCAAGTTTGTGGCCCACAGAGGTGTGGGTCCTTGAAATGTTGGACGATGGTTTGGGTTTGGGTCTTGAGCAGCTGGGGGTTAGTTGTTGACTTCTGGCTCCGAGTCAGAACCATCAGAAAAGCCTTCAGCCTCGTAATCATCCAACGGGATTGGGTGATCATCTTTTGGCTCTTCACCCAGCCATCCTGCATTACCGTGGTTAGGGTAGTACGGGTCTCCGGGAAGATGGAATCCAGCCATTATATCTACACGAGAAAAGGGATATAAGAAATAACTAAATAGATGAACTAATTAGATAATTATAAGATGATCTTTATCAGTTACTTCAATATTTGCGTAATGCATACCAGTCATATGTAACCAAGACATGATAGACCTTCGAATAAGTGACCCTAACTCTAAGTCCACAACCAAACAAGGAACAGGAAATAAAGCAAAAATCACAGATTCTAAGTCCATGATATCCTAGATACATATAACCTTAGTGTATCCACTCAACAACTATTGACATACTAATAAAGACCTTTAGTTCTCAGATAAGTAATTATAGTAACACAAAATACTCCTATAGTATTTTAAGTTTATGTTCTGTTGTATGTTCTCATTGTAGTAGTGTTGGTAAGATTTAGACTTGTTGCAACCTCACAACCACACTTAGGCACATGCTAGTCAACCCTCAGATAATATAGTTGATCAGGCTATATCTTCCCAGCTTTGACTATATGTCTCTAAGTCTACTTGTGCTGTCCAACAATCGTAATACTTTTGTTCTGTCCTAGTGACACTGATTTTAGTATGAATGCATGTATGTATACTTGGTTAAATATTTTATTATTTAAAAGTATAAACTCTTTATCAGAGTATTTTAATCCCGCTGTGTTTATAGTTCGTATATCTTTTATGGGTTGATACACTCGATTCACTATAAACAATGCTCTGATACCAATCTGTCACACCCCAAAACCGGAACGGCGGAAACGTTCAGGGGTGGAGGACGTCATGTACAGTATCACAAAAATGCAAAGTAGTCAACAAGCAACAACATCATCCATTGCATTAATAATATAATTTCATACAAGTGTGTTCTGTCAAGTTATATAGACACCAAAAATATGTATCAAAATAAAAGATGAGTCTTGAACGTGCTCCATCTTCTCAAAACCTGGCACCGGTACCTGTCTAATGGCGACCTGAGAATACAAGTTATTTTGAAAGAGTTTATCAGCTTTAAAGCTGGTGAGATCATAAGTATATTAGTGTCTGTAATTGTATGAAAGCATTTGTAAGATGTTTGTAAGATGTTTGTAAGATGTTTGTGTAAGTTTGTAAAAGTTTGAACTCTCCTAGAAAACCCTATGTTTCCTACCAAAAGTATCCTTCTACCAAGGCATCTACTGTCTGTGTGTGTGTCTCTTGTAAGAGTATTTATTTTCCCAGATCTGACTATCATTAACCAAAAATATAGTTTTTACATTACTGTTCATCGTGTGAATGTTCACAACGTGAATGTAATGGGAAAATGAAATAGTACTGTAGTGTTGTATTAAGTAACTACTGCTGTACTAACTACCTTAAGCCAATTGTTTATTTAAAGTACCATGTGATCGGCCTGTACCCTGCTACCGACTCATAGAAAAACGACGATGTAAGACGCCGTAAGAAATGACGTTTGGCACCCGTAGACTTGCAAGTCCCACAGTAGCGAGCAGTAAGGTGTAGGATAGTCAATCCAGTATAGATCTATACACAAACTCATACGCTCTCCCTTTAAGGAGATTCTGGATACAAAACAGGCCATGACAGGTGATGCCATGCCCCGTTACGTGGCTCACATAACTGAAGTAATGCATATGTATATGTATGTGCTAGATCTATTGTGTGTGTTTCCTCTGTCTAGCCTGTATGTATGTTCTCTCTGTAATGTGTTGTTTGTTTCTCATCACTATGTATTATGTTTGTTTCTCATCACTATGTATTATGTTTGTTTCTCATCATTATAAGTTATGTTTGTTTCTCATCACTAAGAGTTATGTTTGTTTCTCATCACTATAAGTTATGACTCATGAATGAACTGACTCATTGTATGTTTCATTGATCTAGTAATAGAATTGTAACTTCCTAAACTATACCTATTATAGTTTACTAGTAATGTTGTTTGTATGTATGAACATGTTTGTATACCCTTGCTACCCAAAGGTATTGAACTGGAAAGAAGTAACCTTTCATATCTATAGACATATACATAATATATAACTAGGATTCAAACGACCTTCAGACAAATAACCCTGATACCCTAAGTCCACAACCAAACAAGGAACATGAAGTAAGGTGAGCTATCAGTCCTAAGTCCTTTCAATCCTATTTATATAACTATATCTATATAGATACACATTTAATAGAATATAAGTTTAAAAGAGTTTAAGTAACAGTATTTGACATGTAAAAGAGTTTGATAAAAGCATTTGGTATGAAAAAGAGTTTGTAAAACAGTTTGAAGAAAAACAGTTTGGTACCACAGTTTGAAAAGTAAGAAATCCACTTGTTTGGTAGTTATTAATCACATGTGATTGATATAATAACTATAACTGTTCAACTTGTATTCCCCCCCATAAAAGTATTTAAAAACATTTAAAAGGTTAATTAAGGGGTATGAACTCACCTGTAGTGAGTGGTTTGGATGAACGGATTGTATAGGATGCTAAGTGTCAAGTGAAGACTTGTACACACACAATGATCGTAGTTAACATATAATAACACATATATGTATCCAATTAGTCATAAAACAACTAATTAACCAAGTTTAAGACATCCTAAGACATGTAAAACACTTGATTTAAGTGCTATAAGTTCTAAGGATTGCATGTAAGGGTGGTAGGACCTTGCCTTTGTGTTTAGGGTTCAAGGGTAAACTCCCTTGGAGTTTACGATTTTGTGACCATAACTCATTGAGTTTACGGTCGTAAACCCATGAGTTTACGGCCGTAAACTCATGGTACTTTGACCATTTTGAGTTTTGAAGCTTTACAAGTCCTAAGAAGCATTCCTACTTCAAGTATAAGCCTTTGGAAGTGATTAGGGCACCATTTCACTCCTTTGTGGAGTTTACGGTCCTTGGACCATTTGTCTTTGGGTTTACGGCCGTAAACCCAAATGGATTATGGTCATTTCGATGTTTCAAGCCCCTAGCACACCAAGGATGGTATCTAGACTAGTTTCCAAGGCTTTGTAAGGGACTAGGGCACACTTTGGCCCCTTTGTTAGGGTTTACGGTCCAAGAACATCTTGGACCGTAAACACCTTTGATCTTGTGTTTCTTTGGTGTTTTCTTGATGATTACAAGTGTAACAAGTCTTATAATACGCTAGGGTAGGAGTAATTACTTGGTAGAAGCTTGAAAAGGTGTTAAAAGTCCAAGAACACTAGTGTGTTTTCTTGGTGTTCTTGGTGAAACTTGAAGATCTACACGTCTGGAATGATTTCACGGATGGAATCATGTAAGATCACTAGATTAAGTAAGATATCAACTTTTTAGGGATAGAAACACTTACAAAGTTGAAGATCAAGAAGAAAAGTTGGATGATACTTGAGAGGATTTGAGTTTGGATCTTGAATTTGTGAAAAAGTGGTAAATAATGACTAAGTGTCATATTTATACCCCCTTTTAGGGTTTACGGCCGTAAACACCGTTGTTTAGGCCGTAAACTCCAAACTCTTAAAGTTTTGGGACTTTATTGTTGCACAATAAACCCTAGGGCATCCTCTCTCCTGATATCTCCTGAAGTACTAATCTTATAACACTCAAACTTATTCCAAAAAAGCTTGAAAGTAGTAGAACAACAAATGGTTATAAAACGTGTCTTTGTGTATGATTCAACAAGTAGTAGAACAACAAATGGACAGAGTGAATGATTATAATCCATATGAGTCGAAGTTTATCCATTCCTTTTACCCTTAAAGGGATAAAAGCGATATATGTGGGCCCCTCGATGATTTAGTGATGACACCCTAAGTGCTTGGCCAAGCCTGGACTGATTTGATTTGTTCAATTAGTCGGTCGTCATAAATCGGAAATCGGGAAACAACAAATGGACAGAGAAAATGATTATAATCCATGTCTCAGTCCATATGATATCTAGAATGGAGGAATTTATGATCCCTTATCTAATGGACGCGTCATTGATTTGTTCAGAGTTCGACAGCGGCTTTAAGAGCTACGATTGCTAGTCGGGTTATGAAGTCATACTTGCAATAATAGTTTTAGACTTATCCAAGTGGGAGACTATTGAATTAGATGTCTAAGCCCATAACTATTATTGGTATGTACTTGACACGAGAGTAGCATGGTCTATTTGGGTTGCATATCATCAGGACAATTTGTTATGATGGACTTTTGAGAGAAGGTTATTTATGGTTTATTAATATATTATAAGTTATAATATATTAATATGAAATCATATGTTTTAATTAGTATCGATCAAGAATTAATTTGGAATTAATTTAGTGATCAAAAGAGACTAATTAAATCTATGGGGACTAATTATGATAATTAGTTATATTTATATGTGTTGGGCTTATGATCCATGTTGGACCAAGTTTATGTATGGATACATAAAGAGTTGGGCCACATGAACCATGGATCATAAAACCCATGGGTATGGATTATTGGTTATACTGATGACCCTTGGAATCCTACATATAAATAGGTTACTCCATAGCCAAAATCACCACTTCTTTTCTTACAAAAATATGGAGGTGTTTTGGTGCATGGAATTCTCTCTCAAGAGCCACCTTTGTCCTAGGTGTGTTGTGATTCCATTTGAGGCATTTCATACTATTGGTGCTAAGCTCTTAAGGCCAAATACATCAAGACTTCAAGCCACATAAAATGTATGTTTCCCTAACTAGTATATTATATGGTTTATGTCAAATGCATGCTAGTTATAGGTCTAATGCCTTGGAAACCATTTGCATGTATAATTAGTGAAAACATAGATCCAAGGTATTTAGGGTTGTATGTGCACCATAGGATGTTGTATTATACCAAAATCCAACAACTAGTTCTATTATGTACATGTATAAGCAAGTAGGTATATTTTTATAACTTGTAGTTATACTCTAAAAATATATCATTATCCAGAGCACTAAAGCCCCATTGTATTCATAGTTGTATATCTTTTATCGGTTGATATACTTACTTCACTATAAACAATGCTCTGATACCGATCTGTCACACCCCAAAACCGGAACGGCGGAATCGTTCACGGGTGGAGGACGTCATGTTTGGTATCACGAGATATGTATATGGTAAGCAAGTAATGAACAACCATTTCATTTCGAACGAAAGTGTTTACAATGTGTGTGTTCACAAAACATAGAATTCATAAACAAATAACAAAAGAAGACTTGAAGCTATAATGCTCCATCTTCTGAATTCCCAGCGCGAGCACCTGTCTAATAGTCTCCTGGGAATACAAGTTATTTGAAAGAGTTGATCAACAATTAAGCTGGTGAGTTCATAAGATTTTAGTGATGTGAGTAAGTTGTAAAGAGTTGTTGAAAATGTAGTTGTAACATGTAGTTGTAAAACATAGTTGTAAAATGTTGTAAGTGGTATGTTCTGTTTTGAAAAGTTCGTCTGTTCCTCTAGAAAATCCTATATTTCCTACTTTGATGGAAGTTTAAGTAAAAATGACACTACAACTCTTTCTATGGGTACTAAGTGGGTACAAGTTATATAAGACTCCGAGTAAACAAACAATTGATTGTGTGCATGTGCCCCAAGCTCACAACCAAACGAGGAATAGAAATTAAGGCGGATAGCACACATCCCATTGGTTGTTAGATCATTTTCATATATAACCCTGGTGTATTCACTTGTTACTCATGGTGTTAATTGTAATGGTTCGTTTATATATATGAAAAGTTCTTTAAGAAAACCTAATATTCTTATAGTAAAATGGTGACCACAGTGACCACTTTTATAATAGCTTAGTTTATACTGTTATATATAATCTAATATCGGATAGAAAGTTAATTGAGCGAATCTGCCCTAAGCCCACAACCAAACGAGAAACAAGAAGTAAGGCGGAAAACACACATCCAACTAACTATTGGGTATTAGTTTTATATATAAAAATGGTGTATAAACTAAGGTATTATAGAGTTACTCACATAAGGTCCTTTAAATTGTACTGGTTTAATAAAATGGATTAACCCTTTACTGGGAAGTTTCTAATTTTTGTATACCAAAAGTACTGATCTTGGAAAGTATGTTTTGTACTAGAAAAACTGTGCTTTGACTCTGTGTCCTATAACCTGACCCATACCTGGTACCCTTATGATGACTTAATGTATACTAAGCATACATATATATAGAATCGAATAGAAAATAGATTGGGTGAATTCGTTCCAAGCCCACAACCAAACAAGGAACATGAAATGAAGCGGAGAGCACACATCCTATTACATGTTGGACCCTATTGGTATATATATATCATGTGATGTATACATTAAGGAATCATAAGACTAGCATTATGGTCCTTTCTTTTAAACGTAACCTTCTACCAAGGCATCTACTGTTATGTGCTAGACTCGACTGTTCCGTTTGTCGTTTGTAAAAATGTATGTTTTCCCTAGTTTATAACTATCTTAACTCGAAAATACTTTGAGTTTGACTTTCAAGTGGTACTGTCACTTGATGAAAGTAATGGGAATGTAAGTACACAGTTGTCGTTTATAATGACATGCGGATGTACTAATGACCTAAAAACATGTTTGTTTTAATGCGGTCATAATGTGAAGGCTAGAACCCCTACTAAACATTCTCCCTGTCAAGAGATTAAGGGAACTAAACGCGACCTCTGCAAATTCTTGCAAGCCGTGTAATTCACATTTGTTATATGATCATGTATACCTAATATAACTATCACCTTTTGTTTTGAACAATGAGTTAGTGATTCATTGGTATAATTAGATCCTGTAGTATGTGTTCTCATGCTATAGCAACCTAACTTGTCTGTTTTGTACTGTATATTGTACGTTCTGTTTGTGTCTCATAATTCTGTGTTCTCTCTGTATGGTATTGTTTGTTTCTCTTCACTGAATGTTCTGTATGGTATTGTTTGTTTCTCTTCACTGAATGTTCTGTATGGTATTGTTTGTTTACTTCATTGTACTAGAAGTAATGAATACCATTCTCCTATACTATACCTATTATAGTTTACTAATGTTCTACTTGGACTGTTATTGAAAAGACTCATTTATCTACTAAGTTATGCTTGTACTTTAAAAACAGAGTTTTGTATAACTATAAAGCAACATAACTTTAAAAGAGTTTTTGAAATGTTTTGACAACTTATAAATGACATAAGTAACATTTTGAATGATGTTTATAAGAAACATTTACATAATTATCATTGTGTTCAACTTGTATCCCCCCCCCCCTTAAAACATTTAAAACAGTTAAAAGATTCATTACGGGGTATGAACTCACCTGATGTGGGTGAATCAAACGGGTATGCGTGTAAGGATGAGAAGTTCCACGAATGAAGTCTCGAGACACAATAGGTCCTAAATGACATATAAGGACACATATTGACATGAATATAGTGTTTATAAACAACTATATGAAAGGAAACACCTTCCGGGACTAGGAAACACTTTGACCAAGTGTTGGAATCACATGTGATTCAACAAAGGAAGGTAGAATGACCCTCACATGAGTTTACGGCCATGGGTTTACGGCCCAAGGGAGTTTACGGCTGTAAACTCATGGTCACTCATGGCTAAGTGTTGGTTTGAAAGCTAAGGAAACTTTAGGGACTTTTGCTCTACACTTGTATGAAAAAGATCACCATCATTGACACTTTTGATGAGTTTACGGCCCAAAGGAGTTTACGGCCGTAAACTCATAATCCTTTATGTATTTGAGTGAAGTTTAAGGTCCTTCAATCATCAAGGAAGGGTTCTGGGTCACTAGCTTTGCATCTTATAGGGTTTATGGTCCATACATGCGTCAACATGGAGTTTACGGCCAAGGAAGATATTGGGCCGTAAACTCATGATCTTCATGGGAAAAGGCATGTTTCAAGACTCTAAGCATGGATACTAACGAGATATGAAGTATAGGGAAGAGTACTTACGATCTAGAAGCTTGAAATGGTCGGTTTTGGCCAAGAACACTAGTGTGTGTTCTTGGTGTTCTTGGTGTTTCTTGAAGATCTAAGAAAAGAGTGATTTCTTATGGATGAAATCATGGAAGGATACTAGATTAAGAGATGTATCAACAAATCTAGGAAGAATACTTACTTATATGAAGATCTTGGAAGGAAATCTTGATGATACTTGAGAGGATTTGAAGAAAATCGGCGAAGGAAAGGAAAGAATAAGAAAAATGGCCAAGTCTCACCTATATACACTTGAGTTTACGGCCACATGATTTTACGGCCGTAAACTCATGGTCTTGTGGCTTTGAACTCATTTAGATGAGGTTAAGGTTTGATTTGCTACATTGTGGTTCTAGCAGGTACTTTCTAACACTTATTCCTTAAGTGTATTAGGCTTAAAACTCCTTAGTATGGCCTTTAACCGGGCTACAACTCAGTACTAATGAGTTTGACACTCAGTTGAGTTGATTGTCTAAGCTTTTAAAAGTAAAAATTTTTCGGGTTGTCACAGTAAACATTGGAAGTCCAGAAAAGATTTCTCCTTCCAAGGGAAAGGGAAAGGCTAGGTCTGTGATTGTCCTGTGTACCATTTCCAAAGAGTCCATATGATTTTACTTCCAAGGGAAGGGGCATTGGTTGTGAAGCTGTCGTATGTGCCTGAAAGACCGCAAAGATGGTTTAGTTAGAGTGAATAACTCTGCTTCAGGTGAGTCCACTATCTAACTCTATTAAGATCCTATTTGGAAATTCTTAAAGCAAGATGTGACAAGATCGCATCTTGATGTTTTGTAGAATCGAAGAAAAGAAAGGAAGCTTAAAGGAAGAGCAAGTTGAATCTGGTCGATAATCGGATTTTTGAGCTGCAGCTTAAAGAGTTGTGATAGATTCCTTACAAATATGTCGTAACATAGTTTTCATTTGTATTTGCATTGTAAGGAAAAATTTTCCGCATTTTATAAATAAATAAAAATTTTAGTTTTATTTTTATTATATCTCCTTGCAATGGCATTTGTGAAAATTTATGTTTGTATGTTTCTATTGTTAGCAATATGGATTTAATTCTTTCGTTTGTGGTAGTGTCGAGAATTTGCCAAATAAGGAAAGATTGTCATCACCCAAGATTCAACTGGACAGAAACTTGGAATCATGAAACTTGTATTGTATGATGAATGATAATTTTCATCTTTGGGAAATTAGGACTAATTCCTTGTATACATGAATATGTGAGTCAAGTGAAGGACCACGGGATCGGGTACACTGGGTGTGTGCTGATCAGGTCCACCATAGAGAATGATAAAACTATTCGTCATGATTTACTAAAGTTTAGTAAACATGGTTATGCTTACAAGTTTAAGTATAATTTTGAATCATTGGGAAAGTTTCAATGTATGACAGAACGAATGAGAAGAATCAAATTAGGCAGAAAGATAAAAGTTTCTCAAAGCTGAAAAGATGGGAGAGTACTTTAGTATCGTGTTTTATGATCATCTTAATGACTATGAAAAACTGTCTCACAATTGATCCTCTAAGGATATATTAGTGCGTTTTTATGGCTAAGAAGAGGAATCGTGAATTGTTGAAATGGTTAAATCAAGAAGATGAATCATACTTCGTTCCAAAAACAAGTCTTAGAGTCATACTCCAAGATTGTGCCTTGAGTGACATGATCTTGAGAAGGTTTATAACACTTGTCAAATGTAGAGTAAAATGTTTTCTACTCTTGTAAATTTAAAATTGGTAAGTTGTGATGTCTTGGATAAGACAAAGACCAACTAAGACCAATTGTGTGAAGTGTTTGTCTTGATAAGAATCCACACTAACTCTTGAATATTTGATTGTCAAGGAATGGTTCTTAACAAGAGAGTCTTATATGTCAAGAGGTCAGTGGGTGTCTTAAGGATCTGGACAAGTTTCAAGAACTAATCAAGAATAAAACCTATTGTTTATCGCTAGCACACGAATTGAGGTTTTGTAACCTATCGTGTTGACATATTCTTGTTTCTGTTCCCATTCCAGTTAAGCTGACTATGCATGTAAGTTCTATGAGTTCTCAATTGTTTGCATAAGGCAAAGCATCTTGATCAGTGAAAGTTCATTTATCAGTAAGGGTGAGCTGATTAACAACTTGGAAGACATGGTAGGCCCTTGTGCTACCAAGTGGCAAGAAATTTAGATTGAACAAGTTCAGTCCATATGAGTTTGAATATGTCATAGACCTTATCCTATGATTATGGTTGGAAATGACAATTTCGCATGGATAGGAACACATACACCGCAACATCTAAGTGACAAAGGTTTCTCTCCAATTCTTGAAAATGATTGTTAGGAAACGCTTTCACTGAGTAGATTTTAAGAGGATAGCAATTGTGGTATTTGCATTCTCAAATTCGATTATGATTACGGCATCCCTATTTATAATTCGAATTGTGAGAAATAGCAAAAAGGTCTAAACATTTGAGACTTATTGCTGTAAGTTCTAAAATTGTTTAGACACACATGTGAGCTATCTAAGGAAAGGTGTACGATTTTGAGAAGCTTAGATAAAATCTTATCGAAGCATCTCGTATCAGAAATCTTAACTTTGGTAATGAAAGTCAATAAATATTGATTTCTAGAAGTCCGACAGATTTCTGGGTACATGTCAAAGCTAGTGGGAGCATAAGTGTTATGCTAGTAAGATAATAATTACTATGCTCGTGGGAGCATAATTATTATGGTAAGTGTTGCAAGTTAGCAATGTTAATTATAGAAAACAAAAGTTTCAATTCGCAAAGTTTCAAGGTTTGAAAAGTTGTTTTGCTACAATTAAGGGAGAGGAATTCATACTTCATTGTGAGACTTTAATCAAACTTAGTCTACTTCGAGATTATGTTAATTGCGTTTTCAAAATTCGATTATGATTATGGCATCCGTATTCATAATTCGAATTCTGAGAACATGGCAAATAGAAATATTATGGCAAAAGGCTGATCAAGTATTATGTGTTTATGTTAGATATTATGAATCGCATCCCATATGCTTCGAGTATAGGATCGATTGCATATGCTATAATATTCTCGTGTTCTAATTTTCCAAATGCCTAGGGAATTAAGAGGGAGAAATGAATAGAACCGGATATGACTAAGGTGGTTAAACACTATTAAGGACAATCTAAGGTTCGCCAAGGATTGGTCGCTTAAGGACAGTTGGAAGTATAGTAATGGATGGACCATATTAAAATTATTATGAATAGACAGGATTCTATTAATAATGAGTTGTCGTATGGCAGATATGAAATGTTTCCATATTGGGAGTTGGATGTTAAGAATAGATGAGAAAGTTAGAAACTTTTATGCAAGAAGGATGTTTGAATGAATGTACTTTGAATTTGAGATTTCATTTCCATGGTATTGTCTTGTAACAATCTCCAAAGGAATATTTTGTAATATTGTTGGTCAAGTATCTGTGACTTTTGGTACCTAGACATTACAGAAGAATCATTGTGTGATAGTTTAGAATCTAACACTTCCTAGCAGTGACAAGAATTTGGAATTCTAACACCTGCAATAAGGATTTGGAATTGTGAAATGAGCATCATTGGAAAAGTTTCAATTGATCTATTTCACAAAGTCAAGACCATAGACAAACATAGTGTGTATGCTTGGAGCATGGCATAGCTATTGTTTTAATTCAAGTGTTAAGTTGATGAATCGAAACATTATACAATGAATAATGTGTAATCAATATGGTGATTAAATAAAAGGTATTTTATTTATATTCATAAGTTCTGAGACCATATTGGATTCAATTATTCTTGTGTTTCGTTTTGCATGTTTTGACTTCCCGAATAACTAGGTTATTCAAACCATCCATATTCGATCATACTTTGGAAGTAGGTATTGAGGCAAGACTGTCGTGAATGAGTCTGTAGTTTGTGTAGGTGTTTTGGACATAACTGCAGTGTTCATGAGTACTCCTGGAATATGATTCGAGTATTGTATTCAACCCACGCTCATCTGAAACACTTCATGGATTTTATCACTAGTGATTGTAAGACGATAATATCTTATATTCTTGAAACCAAGACATGTGAGTTGTAGTTGCAAGTCGGTTGCACATTGACATATGTAAACGCACCAGTAACTTGGTGTTATAAAACATATTGTTGTGTATGATTTGATGAATAAGTACAAGCAAGCATTTGAGTTGAAGTTTATCCATTCCTTTTACCCCATGTGGATAAAAGAGATATCTGTGGGCCCCTCGATGATTTAATGATGACACCCTAAGTGCTTGGGCAAGCCTGGACTGTTTTGATTTGTTCAATTAGTCAGTCGTCGTAAATCGGAAATCAGGAAACAACAGATGGACAGAGAGAATGATTAAAATCCATGTCACAGTCTATATGATATCTAGAATGGAGGAATATATGATCCCTTAAATAATGGACGCGTCATTGACTAGGTCAGAGTTCGACAACGGCTTTTAAGAGCTACGATTGCTAGTCGGGTTGTGGAGTCGTACTTGCAATGACAGTTATTAGACTTATCCAAGTGGGAGACTGTTGGATTAGTGTCTAAGTCCATAACTATAATTGGTATGTACTTGACCCGAGAGTAGGATGGTCCATTTGGGTTGCATATCACCAGGACAATTTGATAGGATGGACTTTTGAGAAGAGGTTGTTTATAATTTATTAATATATTATAAGTTGTAATATATTAATATGAAATAATATTATTTAATTATTGTTGATTTTGAATTAATTTGGAATTAATTTCGTGATCAAAAGAGACTAATTAAATATACGGAGATTGATTGTGTAAATCGTTCATTCTTATAAGGTGGGCTTATGATCCATAGTTATTTATGTTGGGCTAAACCCATGTGGTGACCCATGTATACCCCATGGAGGTTAAAACCTATGGATCCTAAGGAATGTGGAAAGTCATGAACATTAGGTTTTGCATGGTACAACCCTAGTTGTGCCATACTATATAAGAAGCCCCTTGGTTGGTGAAATTGGCACTAGATTGCTCTTGGAGAGCCATAACCGATTTGGGTACACCATACTCTCTCAAAAGTCACCTTTTGTCCAAAGGTGTGTTGTGATTCCATTTGAGGCATTCATACTATTGGTGCTAAGTTCTTAAAGGCCAAACTCAAGAAGTTCTACAAGCTACAACCAAGAGGTAATTCTATAACTCATTTCTATGTTGTTTATGTCAATTGCATGCTAGTTGTAGGCTTAATGCTTTGGAAACAATATTGCACGTATAATTAGAGAAAACATAGATCCAAAGCATTTTGGGGTGTATGTGCACCATAGGATGTTGTATTATACTAAAACCCATCAGTTACAACGTAAATAAAAACGTCCTCAAATAACTAATGCAAGCCTACCCTTTATTCCACTTAGCATGCTAACTAGGAAATTTCAACCTTGGCTCCACTACATGTGATCTAATAAAATGAGTGGGTTAGGTTTGGGAAACCTGGTGAGATACATAGGGTTTTCTAGCCCATAATATTTTAATGCTAAAATATCATTCCTGCAAGACATATATCTGGTGTAAATATATAACATGTCCTAAGACCATCTACCCAATCCCAACCAATCCTCATGGATCCTAATTTGACAATCATCTGGAAGAATCACCTTACTGGATGAAATGTCTAAGCAATTGTTTGAATACACCTGTTAGGGGAGTCCTTGGCTTGTGTTCGTCATATAAGGCAACCAATGTTCAGAGATTTTGATGAATATGGCTTTCCATTTTATCTATGTCCGTAGGTTATAAAGCCATGCTAGCAATGTAATTCAGAAGACGTTGTAGAACAGCCAAGTGTTGGTCATCTACTCTGGTATATAACCTAGACATACCGTCCGGTTATATGATTTGGACCCATTTCTAGTCATCCCAAGACGGGGAGGATTACACTTTAATTTGGTCACACACTCTAACCCAACTATGAGACCTCATCGATGTCAAGCCTATTCGACACAAAGCAATCCTTTATAAGTCTTGATGTGACAACCCGAAATTTCTTTTATGTACAACCATTCAATTCAATAGAAGTCAGAAAAGCTTCTGCTAATTTTCAAACTTGCGAGAATAAGTTTGAGTATTTAGAAGTTAGTACTTCAGGAGATAACAGGAGAGAGGATGCCCTACGGTTTATTGTGCAACAATATTATTCAAAACTCCAAGAGTTTGGAGTTTTCGGCCCAAAAAGTGTTAGGGCCGAAAACCCTTAAGGGTATATAAATGACACTTAGTCATTTATAGCCATTTTTCACATTTTCAAGATCCAAAAGCAATTCTCTCTCAAGTATCATCGACCTTTCTTCTTGGTCTTCAACATTGTAAGTGTTTCTAGCCCTAAAAAGTTGATATCTTCCATTATCTAGTGATCTTACATGATTTCATCCGTGAAATCATTCCATTTTCTTAGATCTTCAAGTGTTCTTCATTTCACCAAGAACACCAAGAACACACACTAGTGTTTTGGGCCGAAAGCACCCTTCTTTGCTTCCAGATTGTAAGTATCTATCTCTTATACTTGTTATCTAGTAAGGATACTTAAGTTAGAGCCTTGAAAACAGCCATATATCCAAGAACTAGAGAGTTTTCGGTCTAGTACATCTCCTTAGACCGAAAACCCTTATGAAAGGTGCAAAATGACTTTAAGTTTTCCTAATGCTTAGTATTGAGTCTAGAACACTTCTTTACTTCTTGAAAGACCTTGGAAAATCACCTTATGCATCAAAGAACAAGAGTTTTTGGCCAACATTTTGGACCGAAAACCTCTTGGACCGAAAACCTCTTGGACCGAAAACCTCTTGGACCGAAAGGTCATTTTGGACCGAAAACCTCATGGACCGAAAGGTCATTTTGACCGAAAACCACTTAAACCGAAAACTCCATTTGGTAGCCATACAATCCTTAGATGAAACCATAATGTACCCCTAGCACTTGAATCAAAGTGTTATACATGTATTAGGGTGTCTTAACTTTGTTCATTAGTTGCTTAAAGACTAATTGGATACATATATGTGATATTATATGTTAACTAGGATCATTGGGTGTGTACAAGTCTTCACTTAACACCTAGCATCCTATACAATCCGTTCATCCAAACCACTCACTACAGGTGAGTTCATACCCCTTAATTAACCTTTTAAATGTTTTTAAATGCTTTTATGTGGGGGGGATACAAGTTCAACTATTGTAGTTATTATATCAATCACATGTGATTAATAACTACCAAACAAGTGGATTTCTTACTTTTCAAATTGTGTTATCAAACTGTTTTACTTCAAACTGTCATACAAACTCTTTTACATATCAAATGCTTTTATCAACTCTTTTACATGTCAATTACTGTTACTTAAACTCTTTTAAACTTATATTCTGTTAAATGTGTATCTATATAGATATAGTTATATAAGTAGGATTGAAAGGACTTAGGACTGATAGCTCACCTTACTTCCTGTTCCTTGTTTGGTTGTGGACTTAGGGTATCAGGGTTATCTGTCTGAAGGTCGTTTGAATCCTAGTTATATATTATGTATATGTATATAGATATAAAAGGTTACTTCATTCAGTACAATACCTTTAGGTAGCAGGGGTATACAAACAAGTTCATATACACCAACAACACTACTAGTAAATTATAATAGGTATAGTTTAGGGAGATACTAATACTATTACTAGAACAATGAAACATACAAAGAGTCAGTTCATACATGAGTCAATAAAAAACAAGAGTTACTATGATGAGAAACTAACAAGAGATACAATAATGAGAAACAAACAATAGATACTATGACGAGAAACTAACAAGGGATACTATAACGAGAAACAAACAATAGGTACTATGACGAGAAACAAAACATACAGGCTAGACAGAGAAAGAACACATAATACAGCTAGCACATACAATACATATACATTAATACAGTTATGTGAGCCACTAAACGGGGCATGGCACTACCTGCCATGACCGTTCTTGTATCCAGAATCTCCTTAATTGGGGAGCGTATGAGTTTGCGTATAGATCTATACTGGATTGACTATCCTACACCTTGGTGCTCGCTACAGTGGGACTTGCAAGTCTACGGGTGCCAAATGTCATTTCTTACGGCGTCTTACATCGTCGTTTTTCTATTGAGTCGGTAGCAGAGTACAGGCCAATCACATGGTACTTTAAATAACAATTAGTTTAAAGTAGTTAGTACAGCATTAGTTACTTAATACAACACTACAGTACTATAATATTTTCCCATTACCTTCACTTCGTGAACATTCACACGATGCACGGTAATGTAAAAACTATATTTTTGGTTAATGATAGTCGGATTTGGGAAAATTACACACTCATACAAGAGACACACACACAGACACTAGATGCCTTGGTAGAAGGCTACTTTTAGTAGGAAACATAGGGTTTTCTAGGAGAGTTCAAACAATTAAAAACTTTTACAAACATATACAATTACAAACTTACAAACACTTTCATATAACTATAGACACTAATATACTTATGATTTCACCAGCTTTAAAGCTGATAAAGTCTTTCAAAATAACTTGTATTCTCAGGTCGCCAGTGGACAGGTACAGGTGCCAGATTTTGAGAAGATGGAGCTCGTTCAAGACTCATCTTTATTTTGATGTATATTATTTTTGGTGTCTATATATAACTTGGCAGAATACACTTGTATGAAATTATATTATTAATGCAATGGATGATGTTGTTGCTTGTTTACTACTTTGCATTGTTGTGATACTGTACATGACGTCCTCCACCCCCGAACGATTCCGCCGTTCCGGTTTTGGGGTGTGACAGATTGGTATCAGAGCATTGTTTATAGTGAATCGAGTGTATCAACCCATAAAAGATATACGAACTATAAACACAGCGGGATTAAAATACTCTGATAAAGAGTTTATACTTTTAAATAATAAAATATTTAACCAAGTATACATACATGCATTCATACTAAAATCAGTGTCACTAGGACATAACAAAAGTATTACGATTGTTGGACAGCACAAGTAGACTTACAGACATATGGTCAACCCTGGGAAGATGTAGCCTGATCAACTACATTATCCGAGGAGTGATTAGCATGTGCCTAAGTGTGGTTGTGAGGTTGCAACAAGTCTAAAAACTTACCAACACTACTACAATGAGAACAGTAGAACAGAACATAAACTTAAAATACTATAGGAGTATTTTGTGTTACTATAATTACTTATCTGAGAACTAAAGGTCTTTATTAGTGTGTCAATGGTTGTTTAGTGGATACACTAAGGTTATATGTGCTAGGATATCATAGACTTAGAATCTGTAATCTTTGCTTTACTTCCTATCCTTGTTTGGTTGTGGGCTTAGAGTTAGGGTCACCTATTCGAAGGTCTATCCTGTCTGAATTACATATAACTGGTATGCACTAAAAAAATATTGGAGTAACTGATAAAGATCATCTTATAATTATCTAATTACATCGTCTATTTAGTTATTTCTTACACCTCTTTTCTCGCGTAGAATTAATGGCTGGATTCCATCTTCCCGGAGACCCGTACTACCCCAACCACGGCAACGCAAGATGGCTGGAAGAAGAACCAGAAGACGATCACCCAATCCCTTTGGATGATCATGAAGCTGAAGGCTTTTCTGATGGTTCTGACTCGGAGCCAGAAGTCAACAACCTACCCCCAGTTGTTCAAAACCCAAACCCTCGTCCAGCATTTCAAGGACCCACACCCCTGTGGGCCACAAACTTGAATAGATGGAGTCAGGAACAAGGTCAAACCATTCCCCACAATGGAGACAGAAGCTTCTACAACCTCACCGAGGGAGGTTCGGTTGACAGGGTCCTACCCATCATGGTTCGTAGGATTTCTCGGAATGACAAGGTCGAGCAACTATCGACCGAGTCGTGGAGATTGACGCCAACTCTGGCGTTAACATTGTCCGCATTTGCCAGCTAGAATCTGCTCATGAAAGGACTCAGGTCCGCAATGCAGTTCTACAGAGGGAACTTACTGAAACTCAAGCTGAAGTCAGGGAACTTCGAGCTCAGCAAGCAAGATCTGATAGGCGTATGAGGGACATAGAACGTCTTCTGTCGGACTCAAGAACTCACTCTGGTAGTTCTCGTCGCCGATAGAGTCTCATCGACTTCTCTTTTGGATGTAACCTGGTTTGTGTAAAAACTCTAGTCTAATTTCCTATCTTTGTAAATCTTAGAACCGTTACGTCTGGATTAGTTTGTAGTTTGTCAAAATTTTCCATCTTGGTTGATGTAAGACCTACTTCTAGGTCATTTTTCCCGAACTCATCACATCTATAATTCCAGTATTTTTGACAGTTGGAAGATGCCTCCTCGTAAATCAACAAGACGCAATCCTCCCGCACCAACACCACCTACTCCTCAGTTCGACACAGCAGCCCTAAATGCTGTCGTAGCTGCGGCTGTGGCTACAGTCATGGCTCAATATCATACGTCTGGTTCCACTAGAGGAGGAACCCCTGTCCTATCTACTCATGGTGAAATCCTTGTGCGCTTGAAAGAGTGCTCCTACAAGGACTTCACCAACTCCAAGCCTTTGTCCTTCAAAGGGACTGGCGGAGTCATTGCCTTCTCGCAATGGTTCGAGAAAACCAAATCGGTTTTCGAAATCTGCTCCTGTCCAGAGAAGAGCAAGGTCAAGTTTGCTGCTTGCACCTTTGAAACAAAAGCCCTAACATGGTGGAATAGTCATGTTAAGTCACTATCTCTCATAGTGGCTAATGCTATGGGCTGGGAAACTTTGAAAGACCTCATGATTGAGGAGTACTGCCCGAGGGGCGAGATCCAGAAACTGGAGGAAGAACTGTGGAGCCTAACCATGAAGGGCTCCAACGTAGTCGCCTACACCGCCAGATTCTATGAACTGGTGGCCCTCTGTCCCAACATGGTTCATACTGAGGGAAAGAAAATCGAGAGGTATATATGGGGACTGATGCCACCATACTAGGGAAATGTTTTATCATCACACCCCACTACATTTGATAGTGCCAAACGATTGGCACAGCGGCTCATAGACCATGGGGTTCGTACCCAGGCCGCAACAACAACCCTGGCCATCTCAGAACCCACCAAAACCGCTGATTCCAAGCGGAAGTTTTGGGATGACAGAAAGAAGACAAAGGCTGCCAAAAAGCAGCATGGCGTGGCAGTTCATGCTGCGATAGCACATGCCGCTGCTGCTCCGGTAAAGAAGTACGCTGGAAGTTTGCCTAAGTGCAACAAATGCAACTTCCACCACGTCGGTGCCTGCCGGGAAATGCAGTGTTTGAACTGCAACAGGAAGGGCCACACTGCCCGTTTCTGCAAAGCACCGGCGAGGCCAATCACCCAAGTCCCCGGCACGGGAGTGGGCCAAGCTTGCTACGGATGTGGCGAGATAGGCCACTTCAAAAGGAACTGCCCGAAGGCAGGGTTTGCCGGTGGAGTGGCAAGAGTTCTGGCCATAGGCCACGAGGAAGCAGTTGTCGACCCCACAGTGGTCACTGGTACGTTTCTCCTCGATAACTCTTATGCATGTATACTATTTGATAGTGGAGCGGAGAGGAGTTTCGTGAACCAAAATTTTGCTCATTTACTTAAGCAAAAATCACGAGCACTTAAAGAACCGTTCACTATAGAAATGGCTAATGGAAAGACAGAGAGCACTAGCAGTATATACATAGGGTGTACCCTAACTTTAGATAGCCATTCATTTTCGATCGATCTCATGCCGGTCTCAATTAAAACTTTCGACGTCATTATCAGCATGGATTGGTTGAGTCTTCATCGTGCCGACATCATGTGTTACGAAAAGGCTGTACACCTTAATCTGCCGTCTGGCGAAACCCAAGTAGTTTATGGCGACAAACCTGGCACGAACCTTCGTATCATCTCGAGCATTCAAGCCCAGAAATTCTTGCGAAAGGAATGTCGCGCATTCCTTGCTCATGTGGTCGATGTGATCCAAGAAACAAAAGACATTCAGAACATTCCAGTAGTATGCGACTTTCCCGACATCTTTCCAGAAGAACTCCCAGGATTACCTCCGCAACGACAAGTCGAGTTCAAAATCGACTTACTCCCAGGAGCTACTCCCGTAGCCAAATCACCCTATCGTCTAGCACCTGCAGAGATGCAAGAACTGTCCTGTCAACTTAACGAACTGCTCAGCAAGGGCTTTATAAGACCAAGCTTCTCACCCTAGGGAGCTCCAGTCTTGTTCGTCAAGAAGAAAGACGGATCGTTTCGTATGTGCATCGACTACAGGGAGCTCAACAAACTGACCGTCAAAAATCGTTATCCATTGCCTCGTATTGACGATTTATTTGATCAACTCCAAGGGGCTAATTTCTTTTCAAAAATCGACTTAAGATTCGGATATCACCAACTACGAGTGCTAGGGGAGGATGTTCCGAAGACAGCCTTCCGAACTCGTTATGGGCACTACGAATTCGTAGTGATGCCATTCGGATTAACAAACGTGCCTGCTGTATTCATGGACTTAATGAATAGGGTGTGTCGTCCTTACTTGGATCAGTTCGTCATCGTCTTCATCGATGACATACTTATCTACTCTCGTAGTAAGGAGGAGCATAGTCAACATCTGCGACAGGTCTTAGAAACATTACGTTCGAAGAAGCTCTATGCGAAGTTCTCGAAATGCGAATTTTGGATCCGAAGAGTCGAATTCTTAGGGCACGTGGTTAGCAAAGAGGGAATACACGTGGACCCTTCCAAAATTAAAGCCATTGAGAGCTGGTCAGCACCGAAGACGCCTACAGAAATTTGTCAATTTCTAGGCCTCGCTGGCTACTATCGCAGGTTCATTCAGATGTTCTCCCGCATTGTGAAGCCTCTTACAACACTGACCCAGAAAGGCGTGGCCTTTGACTGGGAAGAGAAGCAGGAGAGAGCGTTCCAAACACTCAAGCGAGCCTTGTGCACCGCACCAATACTATCCCTCCCCGAAGGGATAGAAGACTTCGTTGTCTATTGTGATGCGTCAAATCAAGGACTCGGATGTGTTCTGATGCAGCGAGGTAAAGTCATCGCCTATGCCTCGAGACAGCTGAAGACACATGAGGTCAACTACACCACACACGATCTTGAGCTAGGAGCAGTTGTGTTTTCTCTGAAGATCTGGAAACACTACCTGTACGGTACGAAGAGCACTATCTTTACAGACCACAAAAGCCTACAACATATATTTGACCAGAAGGAGCTCAACATGAGACAACGACGGTGGGTCGAGCTACTCAGTGACTACGAATGCGAAATTCGTTATCATCCGGGTAAAGCCAATGTAGTAGCTGACGCCCTAAGTAGGAAAGAATATTCTGGCCGTAGAGTCAAATCATTGACTATGACTATCCATTCACACTTATCCACACAAATTAAGGAGGCTCAGCTCGACGCTTTGAAACCTGAAAATGTGGCGAGTGAATCCCTGAGAGGGATGGATAAGAACTTGGAGGTTAAGGGTGGCGGAGCTTATTATTTCATGGATCGGATCTGGACCCCGAAACTTGGTGGTTTCAGAGACTTGGTCATGAATGAGGCGCACAGCACTCGTTATTCCGTCCACCCAGGTTCAGATAAGATGTATCTGGATCTTAAAAAGCTATACTGGTGGCCTAACATGAAAGCAGAGATTGCTACCTTCGTGAGTAAATGCCTTACTTGCGCCAAGGTCAAGGACGAATACCAGAAACCCTCCGGTCTACTACAACAGCCACAGATACCGGAATGGAAGTGGGAGCGGATCACTATGGACTTCATAACCAAGTTGCCCAAGACAACGGGTGGACTTGATACCATATGGGTCATCGTCGATAGATTGACCAAGTCCGCACACTTCCTAGCTATCAAAGAAACAGACAAGATGGAGAAGCTTACAAGAACTTACATTAGGGAGATTGTACGACTGCACGGTGTTCCCATATCTATTATCTCGGACAGAGATAGTAGATTCACTTCGAGGTTCTGGCAGTCGCTACAAAGTTCCCTAGGAACTAGGCTAGACATGAGTACGGCTTACCATCCACAGACCGACGGGGAAAGTGAGAGGACTATCCAAACCTTGGAATATATGCTGCGAGCTTGTGTGATCGACTTTGGGAAAGCATGGGATACTCATCTACCCCTTGTAGAATTTTCCTACAACAACAGTTATCACACGAGCTTAAAGGCTGCTCCATTCGAGGCCCTCTATAGCCGAAAGTGCAGATCCCCTCTGTGCTGGGCTGAGGTGGGGGATACCCAGTTAGCTAGAGGACGAGTTCCTGAATGCACTCTTACAGGTCCAGAGATCATTCGAGAAACGACAGAGAAGATTGTTCAGATTCGTGAACGATTGAAAGCCTCTAGAGACCGACAGAAAAGCTACGCAGATAAACGAAGGAACCCGTTGGAATTCCAGGTGGGCGACCGTGTTCTATTGAAGGTCTCACCCTGGAAGGGCTTGATACGCTTCGGAAAGCGTGGAAAGCTAAATCCAAGGTACATAGGGCCTTTCGAGATTCTCGCAAGAATCGGCCCTGTAGCTTACAAACTTAACTTACCGCGCGAGCTCAGTAACGTACATTCTACCTTCCACGTCTCGAACTTGAAAAAGTGTCTGCCCGACGAGACTCTTGTAATCCCACTCGACGAGATCGAGATCAACAAGAGCCTCAACTTCGTAGAAGAACCAGTAGAGATCATGGACCGGGAGGTCAACGAAACGAAACAAAGCCGTATCCCGATAGTGAAGGTTCGCTGGAACGCCAAGCGAGGACCTGAATTCACTTGGGAGCGAGAGGATCAGATGAAACTGAAATATCCTCATATTTTTACTTAGTTATTTGTAACTACTTATTTGCTTAAACTCTAATTTCGGGACGAAATTCCTTCTAAGGGGGGCATGATGTGACAACCCGAAATTTCTTTTATGTACTACCATTCAATTCGATAGAAGTCAGAAAAGTTTCTGCTAATTTTCAAACTTTCGAGAATAAGTTTGAGTATTTAGAAGTTAGTACTTCAGGAGATAACAGGAGAGAGGATGCCCTAGGGTTTATTGTGCAACAATATTATTCAAAACTCCAAGAGTTTGGAGTTTTCGGCCCAAAAAGTGTTAGGGCCGAAAACCCTAAAGGGTATATAAATGACACTTAGTCATTTATAGCCATTTTTCACATTTTCAAGATCCAAAAGCAATTCTCTCTCAAGTATCATCGACTTTTCTTCTTGATCTTCAACATTGTAAGTGTTTCTAGCCCTAAAAAGTTGATATCTTCCATTATCTAGTGATCTTACATGATTTCATCCGTGAAATCATTCCATTTTCTTAGATCTTCAAGTGTTCTTCATTTCACCAAGAACACACACTAGTGTTTTGGGCCGAAAACACCCTTCTTTGCTTCCAGATTGTAAGTATCTATCTCTTATACTTGTTATCTAGTAAGTATACTTAAGTTAGAGCCTTGAAAGCATCCATATATCCAAGAACAAGAGAGTTTTCGGTCTAGTACATCTCGTTAGACCGAAAACCCTTATGAAAGGTGCAAAATGACTTTAAGTTTTCCTAATGCTTAGTATTGAGTCTAGAACACTTCTTTACTTCTTGAAAGCCCTTGGAAAATCACCTTATGCATCAAAGAACAAGAGTTTTCGGCCAACATTTTGGACCGAAAACCTCTTGGACCGAAAGATCATTTTGGACCGAAAACCTCTTGGACCGAAAGGTCATTTTGGACCGAAAAACTCATGGACCGAAAGGTCATTTTGACCGAAAACCACTTGAACCGAAAACTCCATTTGGTAGCCATACAACCCTTAGATGCAACCCTAATGTACCCCTAGCACTTGAATCAAAGTGTTATACATGTATTAGGGTGTCTTAACTTTGTTAATTAGTTGCTTAAAGACTAATTGGATACATATATGTGATATTATATGTTAACTAGGATCATTGGGTGTGTACAAGTCTTTAATTGACACCTAGCATCCTATACAGTCCGTTCATCCAAACCACTCACTACAGGTGAGTTCATACCCCTTAATTAACCTTTTAAATGTTTTTAAATGCTTTTATGGGGGGGATACAAGTTGAACTATTGTAGTTATTATATCAATCACATGTGATTAATAACTACCAAACAAGTGGATTTCTTACTTTTCAAACTGTGTTATCAAACTGTTTTACTTCAAACTGTCTTACAAACTCTTTTACATATCAATGCTTTTATCAACTCTTTTACATGTCAATTACTGTTACTTAAACTCTTTTAAAGTTATATTCTGTTAAATGTGCATCTATATAGATATAGTTATATAAGTAGGATTGAAAGGACTTAGGACTGATAGCTCACCTTACTTCTTGTTCCTTGTTTGGTTGTGGACTTAGGGTATCAGGGTTATCTGTCCGAAGGTCGTTTGAATCCTAGTTATATATTATGTATATGTATATAGATATAAAAGGTTACTTCATTCAGTACAATACCTTTGGGTAGCAGGGGTATACAAACAAGTTCATATACACCAACAACATTACTAGTAAATTATAATAGGTATAGTTTAGGGAGATACTAATACTATTACTAGAACAATGAAACATACAAAGAGTCAGTTCATACATGAGTCAATAACAAACAAGAGTTACTATGATGAGAAACTAACAAGAGATACAATAATGAGAAACAAACAATAGATACTATGACGAGAAACTAACAAGGGATACTATAACGAGAAACAAACAATAGGTACTATGACGAGAAACAAAACATACAGGCTAGACAGAGAAAGAACACATAATACAGCTAGCATATACAATACATATACATTAATACAGTTATGTGAGCCACTAAACGGGGCATGGCACTACCTGCCATGACCGTTCTTGTATCCAGAATCTCCTTAATTGGGGAGCGTATGAGTTTGCGTATAGATCTATACTGGATTAACTATCCTACACCTTGGTGCTCGCTACAGTGGGACTTGCAAGTCTACGGGTGCCAAATGTCATTTCTTACGGCATCTTACATCGTCGTTTTTCTATTGAGTCGGTAGCAGAGTACAGGCCAATCACATGGTACTTTAAATAACAATTAGTTTAAAGTAGTTAGTACAGCATTAGTTACTTAATACAACACTACAGTACTATAATATTTTGCCATTACATTCACTTCGTGAACATTCACACGATGCACGGTAATGTAAAAACTATATTTTTGGTTAATGATAGTCGGATTTGGGAAAATTACACACTCATACAAGAGACACACACACAGACACTAAATGCCTTGGTAGAAGGCTACTTTTAGTAGGAAACATAGGGTTTTCTAGGAGAGTTCAAACAATTACAAACTTTTACAAACATATACAATTACAAACTTACAAACACTTTCATACAACTACAGACACTAATATACTTATGATCTTACCAGCTTTAAACCTGATAAACTCTATCAAAATAACTTGTATTCTCAGGTCGCCAATAGACAGGTACAGGTGCCAGATTTTGAGAAGATGGAGCTCGTTCAAGACTCATCTTTATTTTGATGTATATTATTTTTGGTGTCTATATATAACTTGGCAGAACACACTTGTATGAAATTATATTATTAATGCAATGGATGATGTTGTTGCTTGTTTACTACTTTGCATTGTTGTGATACTGTACATGACGTCCTCCGCCCCAGAACGTTTCCGCCGTTCATGGTTTTGGGGTGTGACATATTCCTAATCTAAGGCAAGACCTATATCCAAAGGCAATTGATTTCTACAAAAAAATTTAATCCAAATGATATTATCTTATATTTACAAATAGCACATAACACAGATAATACAAGCAACATTTATTATATGGATATGTTTAAGTTAAGATTATTTTCTTGATAATAACTACGCACTCACTTGACAAAGTTTTTGGTGATTGGTGAATCGGGCAGAGCTTCGCCTTACACCTTTCTCGAAAGACCTAGATGTACATAACGTTAGGTCTTAGTCTAGTTTCATACTATGTGGAACTATTATCTTAAGTGTTTAGATTCCTCAACAATTCCAAAGTCTACTTCAAGATCAAACAAGTAAGGATCAGCTAGGCAGGACAGTCGGGAGGAAGGATCATTTTGACATATAGTCTTTCTAAAATCCAACAACCAATCCAAAATGACCATTCTAGACACCTTTCCCATAGTAGATCAATCAACATACAACCATGGAATCGTTGATAAATCTTAATTATAAAATCCTAGTAACGAGTTAAAGCTATAATTATAAATCACACAGGGGCAGAGTAAATGTAGCTTACTTACATAGTACAATAAATGAGAATCGGGATCTAAACGGGTGGATTACTGACTTAGGTCCTTCCTACACGAAGATTATGGCAACCTAAGCACTCAAGAGTGTCGTAGGGCTTCGCCGCAGGCTACAATGAAGAAAAATGTGCTAATTATTGAAATTTTCAGAGAGATATCGACTAGAGGGTGTGGGGAGGCGTGAAATAATGAGATGGTATTTACAGGTGAGCATGGAGTCTTGTGCGCTGTGCAACAGGAGGCACGTCATGCATAAGGGTGACGTCGATCAACTGGGTTGCCGACATCTAGCATGATCTTGGTGGGGCTACGTGGCTGACTTCGCGCGCAAGCTACGCACGTGTGTATGTGTGTGACGTTTTCCAGGTTTTCAAAATTTTATAACTCCTTCATACGAGCTCAATTCTTCACGTTCTTTATATCCACGGAAATCTCTCGACGAGATCTACAACTTTCCTTTAGACCCCATCGGCAAATTTTAACTTTACATTATTTACACATGCTTAGCCTTTTAAAGCCCATATAAAATGCATAACTCTCACTTCCAGCGTCCGTTTTTGATGGTTTTTATATTGTTGGAACCGTAACAAAAAGATCTTCAACACTTGTTTAGATTGTTTTGTCTAACCATCTACCGATCTAAAATTCGATATCGGTGAACACACTGCTGCGCCAAATTTTAGAAAAATCATTACTTCCTGTAGTGAATTCAGATTTAGACAATACCTATATGCAAAAATTCGCTTTTACGAGATCTATGAACTCCGTTTAGACTTCCTAAACTAAAATCCAGTCTATCCCATATTCACTTTTTACGCTATTTGTAGTCGTGCTGGTTTTATCGCGAGACTTTGGCGCTTCCTAACTTCTTCGTTCTAAGTCAGATTGAAGCGTTCTAGATATGTACGGGATCCTAATTATGAATACTATAACTAGGTTGAGATTAATTTCCCTATGTGATCTTTTATTTTTGACATGTATTTTAAATCTTATTTATTTTATTATATAATATATCTTAATATCATATAAACCACATAAGCACAAAATATATGAATAATATTGTCTTATTCATTCACAAAATGACTACATGATTTGACCGTAAAGGTTACATGTTTGATTACTAAGCCTAGCTAGAAATACGGGTGTTACATCTTGTCGTCGGACTTCCTTCGAACAAGTGAGGGTACTTGTCCTTCATTTGGTCCTCTCGTCCCATGTGTACTCTGTTCCTTGCTGAGAGTTCCATCGAACCTTGACAATGGGAATCTGACTTTGCTTGAGTCATTTGAACTCTTTGTCCATTATATAGAATGGCTCTTCGATTAAGTTTAGTTCAAGGTTAATCTGAATTTCATAGTGTGGAATGACGAACATATCGTCAGAAAGGAATTTCTTAATATTTGACACATGGAAGACGTCGTGCACATTATTAAGCTCTTGGGGTAACCTAAGTCGATACGCAACTGGACCTATCCTTTCGAGGATTTCGAATGGTCCTATGTACCTTGAATTTCGTTTACCCCAATTCTGAATCTTATAACTCCTTTCTAAAGAGATACTTTGAGCATCACCCTATCTCCAACTTGGAACTCCAGGGGTTGCCGCCTTACGTCGATGTAGCTCTTATAACGGTCACGTGTTGCCTTCATGTGTTCTCTTATGTGCACTATCTTTTTAGTTGTCTCGTGAATAATCTTTGGGCATTTTCATAAGATATCCCCTGCGAATTTCATGGACAGTTGGGTATCGCCAACTTCTGTCCAACAAATGGGAGATCGACATTTTTGGCTGTATAGTGCACCGAACAGTGCCACTTTGATGCTTGTCTGATAGCTATTATTGTATGAGAACTCAACCAAAGGAAGGTGAGTATCCCATGTACTTCCGAAATCTATCACACATGCTTTGAGCATGTCTTCAAGCGTTTGGATGGTCCTTTCACTTTGGCGATTGATCTATGGATGATAAGTTGTACTCATATCCATATGCGTAGGAAGGCAAACCTACTATCTCTATAATAGATAATGGATAAGGGTACTGCATGAAATCTGATGATCTGTCTTAGGTATAATCAAGTCAGCTCTTCCATCTTATCTATCTCTTTTATCGGTACGAAGTTGGAAGACTTTGTTAATCTATTGACAACTACCCATATAGTATCATAACCAACAATAGTCTTTTGTAATTTGGTAACAAAATCTATTGCGATCTGCTCCAACTTCCACTCAGGGATCTCTGGCTGCTACAACAATCCCAAGGATCGTTGATGTTCTGCCTTGACCTTGGAACATGTTAGGCATTTACTCATGTAAGTCGTAATCTCATCATTCATGTTTGGCCACCAATAAAGAGCCTTTAGGTCTAGGTACATATTATCTTCTCCAGGATGAATGGAATATCTAGTTCTATTAGCCTCATTTATAACTAGTTCCTTGAACTCTCCATATTTTGGAACCCTTACACGGTTGATGAAATATCTCGTTCCATCATCCTTAATTTTGAGTTGTCTTTCCATCCCTCTGATGCCTTCTTCTTTGATCTTTCCTTATGCTAAAGCCTTGAGTTGAGCGCTCCTAATCTACGAGATTAGATTTGACTGGATAGTCATTGTAAGTGCTTTGACTCTATGAGGTTTAACTCGCTCCTTGGGCTCATAGCGTCAGCTGCAACATTAGCCTTTCCTGGGTGGTAACGAATCTCACAATTGTATTCATTTAGCAACTCTAACCATCTTCTTTGTCTCATGTTGAGCTGTTTCTGATCGAAGATGTGTTACAGAGTCTTGTGATCCGTGTATACTACACACTTCATACCATAAAGGTAATGATGCCAAATATTCAGGGAAAAAACTATCCCTCCTAACTCTAGGTCATGGGTGGTGTAGTTGTTATCATGAACCTTAAGTTGTCTTGAGGCGTAGGCTATGAACTTTTCCATTTTCATCAACACACGTCCCAATCCTTGATGTGATGCCTTGCAATATACTGCAAAGTCATCAGTGCCTTCTGGAAGGGATAATATCAGTGCAGTACAAAACATTTCCTTTTGCTTTTGGAAAGTTTTTTCCTGCCAGTCTCTCCAAGCGAATTTTACTTCTTTTGGGTTAATTTTATGAGGGGTTTGGCTATACGAGAGAATTTTTCTATAAATCTCTGGTAATATCCATCAGATACTTAAAATTGACGCACATTTGTTGGCGTTTTGGGCGATTACCAATTCTTTACTGCTTCTATCTTGGAAGGGTCGACATGAATTCCTCTGCTACTTACTATATTCCCATGAAAGTGTACTTCTCTTATCTGTAATTTACACTTAGAGAATTTTGTGTACAACTTTTCTTTCCTTAAAATCTCTAGGAATACTCGAAGGTGTTGATCATGCTCTTCCTTGGTTCGTGTGTATATTAGAATATCGTCGATGAATACAATCACGAATTTATCTAAGCAGGGCTTGCACACTCGATTCATAAGATCCATAAAGACAACTCGGGCATTTGTCAATGCAAAGGGCATGAACAAGAAGTCATTATAACCATAGCATGTCTTGAAAATGGTCTTTGGAATGTCCTCTTCCATGACTCGAAGTTAATGATATCCCGATCTCAATTTGATCTTAGAGAAGTATTTGAATCCTTGAAATTGATCAAAGAGATCATGCATTTGGGGTAGTGTATATCTAGACTTAATGGTCAACTTATTTAGCTCTCTATAGTCTATGCACATTCGAAAATATCCTTCCTTCTTGTTGACAAATAGAACGGGTGATCCCTAAGGCAAAAAGCTTCATCTAATGAAACCATTGTCAGGAAGTTCTTGTAGTTGGTTGGAGAGTTCTTTCATCTCCAAGGATACCAAAAGATAAGGAGACTTCGCAACTAGGGCAAATCCTGGAATGAGATCGAAACTCTACTTGTTGAGTTGGTGGTAGACATTGTAGATCTTCAAGGAATACATTGTAGATCTTCAAGGAATACATCTGGGAAATTGCACACCTGAGGTACTTCCTCAATCTTTTTCTCTTTATTGTCTCTCCTATAGAAAATATGAGATAAGAATAAGAAATACTTTTTCTGCAAGTATTTTCTAGCCTTCATTCAGGAGATGATCCTAAGGTTTCTATTGGGTTTCTCGCCGTAGACGATTAGGGGTTCTCCGCTTAGTAGGGGTAGACGTAATACTTTCTCAAAGCATAGCACCTAGAAGAGGTCATCAATGAGAGGTTCCACATTTCTCAAGTCATGGACGATCTATACCACTAATTCAAACAATTTGTGTTTGTGAATAGATATTATTCAAGTTTAACATACCTTGTTAAAACTAATGCCAACTATTACTACATCAGACTATGGTTCTTGAGTTGCTTCAAGTTTCATGCACCTCGCACTTGTTTTGCTAATGCCAACTAAAACTAATGTTCGGGGGTGGAGGACGTCATGTTTAGTATCACAAGACATGCATCATAGTAATCAAAGTAATAAACAACCATTTCATTAGAAAGAAAGTGTTTACAAAGTATGTGGTTCACATAACATAGAATACAAAAGTAAATAACAAAACAAAACATCAAGCTATTATGCTCCATCTTCTGAATCCCAGTGCGCGTACCTGTCTACTGGTCTCCTGAGAATACAAGTTATTTTGAAAGCGTAGATGAGCATTTAAGCTGGTGGGTTCATAAGATTTTAGTGATGTAAGTAAGTTGTAAGTAAGTTGTAAGTTCTTTTAGAAAAGATCGCCTGTTCCTCCAGAAATCCTATATTTCCTGCTTTGATGAAAGATAAGTAAAAATGACTCTACAATCCTTTCTATGAGTACTAAATGGATAGAAGTTATATAAAACCCAGAGTAAACAAACAATCGATTGTGTGTATCTGCCCTAAGCCCACAACTAAACAAGGAACAGGAAATGAGGTGGAAGGCACACGTCCCATTGTTTGTTAGATCATCGTTGTATATAACCCTGGCGTATTCACTTGGTACTCACGGAGTTAACTGTAATAGTTCCTTTATATTTGATGAAAACATTCTTTAAGAAAACCTTTATTTCTTTTAGTAAAAATAGTAACCACAATAGTTCCTTCTATACTCACCTAGTTTATACAAGCTATATATAATCTAATATCGAACGGATATTTAATTGTGCGAATCTGCCCTAAGCCCACAACCAAACAAGGAACAGGAAGTAAGGCGGAAAGCACACATCCAACTACCTATCGGGTATTAATTATATATAACCCTGATGTATAAACTGAGGTATTATAGGATTAACCACCTAAGGTCCTTTGACTTATACTGGTTTAATAAAATGGATTAAACCCTTGTTGCCGTTAGTAAAAATAGTAACCACAATAGTTCCTTCCATAATCACTTACTTTATACAAGCTATATATAATCTAATATCGAACGGATAGTTAATTGTGTGAATCTGCCCTAAGCCCACAACCAAACAAGGAACGGGAAGTAAGGCGGAAAGCACACATCTAACTACCTATCAGGTATTAATTATATATAACCCTGATGTATAAACTAAGGTATTATTGACTTAACCACCTAAGGTCCTTTAAGTTATACTGGTTTAACAAAATGGATTAAACCCTTTTACTGGTAAGTTTCTAAAATGGATTAAACCCTTTTACTGGTAGGTTATACTGGTTTAACAAAATGGATTAAACCCTTTAACAAAATGGGTGAATATGCACTAAGCCCACAACCAAATAAGGAACATGAAATGAAGCGGAAAGCACACATCCTACTAATTGTCGGTTATTAATTATATATAACCCTGATGTATAAACTAAGGAATCATAAAGTTAGCATTGAATGTACTATGACTCGACTGTTCTGTTTGTCGATTGCATTGAAGTATGTTTTCAGTTGTCTTTCAAACTGAAGTACTGATTACCTTAAATTTAGTTTGTTTTATTAAGGTCATAATGTGATGAGTAGTACCCATACTATACACTCTCCCTGCAAGAGATTCTGGTTACCAAACGCGACTTCAGCAAACGAATTGCTAAGCCGTGTAAATCTCACATTAAAGTTATATGATCATGTAAACCCAATTTATTATCACCTTTTGTTTAGAACAATACGTTAGTGATCATTGGTATAATTAGATCCTGATTTGTTCTTTTGTTATAGTATCTTAGTATGTTCTTTCTGTTATAGTATCTTAGTATGTTCTTTCTGTTATCGTGTATTGTATCTTCCTCCCTGTTTCTCTTTATAGTATGTTCTCTATGTTATCGTGTATTGTATCTACCTCCCTGTTTCTCTTTATAATATGTTCTAGTATGAACTGAACCCCTAAACTATACCTATTATAGTTTACTAGTATCATTACTTTGAACTGTTATTGACTTGAAGAAAAGACTCATTTTATCTACTAAGTTATGTTTGCACTTTAAAAACAGAGTTTTGTAAACTGTAAAGTAACATAACTTTAAAAGAGTTTTTGAAATGTTTTGATCACTTATAAATACATAAGCAATCTGTTAAAATGATGTTTATAGCAAAATATTTACAAATTTGACATTGCGTTCAACCTGTATTCCCCCCTTAAAAGCATTTAAAACAGTTTAAAAGATTGATTATAGGGGTATGAACTCACCTTATGTGGGCGATTCAATCGAATATGCGCGTAAGGATGAGAAGTTCCACGAATGAAGTCCCGAGACACAAACTAGTCCTAAATGACATATATGTAATATATTGGCATGAATATAGTGTTTAGAAGCAACTACATGCAAGGAAACACTCTTAGGGACTAGGAAACACTTGCACCAAATGTTAGAATCACATTTGATTCATCAAAGAAGGGTGTACGGCCACAATATGGAGTGTACGGCCATGAGTGTTCGGCCATGGAGTGTACGGCCGTACACTCACGGTAAAATATGCACAAAAGGGAGTTTGACCATGGGGAAGCTTGTAGGTCCATTTCTCATCAAGAATAGAAACTATATTCTCACTTTGGAGGCCTTTTTGGAGTGTTTTGAGGGGTGTACGGCCATAAAAGGGTGTACGGCCGTACACTCCTTTTGTTCTTGAGATATCGTCGAATCTAGGGTGTTTAACAAGTGTTCCTAACATGTACTGTGACAACCCGAAATTTTCATTTGTATAATTTCCACAGTCAAACACTTCAAAAATTAGTCAAAAACATTTTAGTACATTTTTGGCCAGATTTAAGCCCGTGTGGGTGTTTTATTTTAATTTCGTCAAACGATTTAATAAAAAGGAAGTGTCGTTATGAGTGAGGTGTAACGAACAAAACAATCAACTTATTTACTAGGAGTTTACGGCCAAACAAGTGGTGTTTGGGCCGTAAACACCTTTTTTCCCAAGACTCATGCATATAGCATGAGTTTACACATCTTTTCCTCATTCTCCACTTCCCACCTCAAGAACACAAGGCTTTTTCTCTCAAGTATCATAATTCCATTCTTCCAAATCCGACAAAAGTGTAAGTCTTCCTTCCCAAATTAGTACATACAACACTTAATCTAGTGTTTATACATCATTTCATCCATGGATTTTCGATTTTTACATAGATCTTCAAGTGTACTTCAAAACACCAAGAACACACACTAGTGTTCTTGGGTCCTAAACACTTACAAGCTTCCTATAAGTAAGTATACTCTTCCTAACTAGTTATTTGCTTAGTGTGCTTGCTAGTCCATGGATTGAACACCAAAAACCCCCAAAGAACATGTGTTTACGGTTTGGGGATCTCCCAAAACCGTAAACACCCCCAAAGGGTGTTTTGATGCCCCTAACACCTTCTAATGCTTGGATAAGAGGCTAAGAACTTGCATGCATGAACTAAGAACCACAAAACACGAAAAGAATGAAGTGGCCAAGGGTTTACGGCCGTAAACTCTAGGGTTTACGACCGTAAACTCCCAAGGAGTGGTCCAAGGACCGTAAACTCCAATGGAGTGCCATTTCGAGCCCTAACCACTTCCTAAGCCTTTGATTCAACCCTAGGACATTTCTTTGAGAGACATGAGACCTTGAAACACTCAAATGCACCATTCCCATGAGTTTACGGCCGTAAACTCATGGGGGAAATGGTCCTCCAACCGTAAACACATATAGGGTGGCCATTTGAAGTGTAAACTCCATGGTGAGGTCATACACTCCTTAGAAGCAACCCTTAGCACTCGTAGCACTTGAAACAAAGTGTTTTCATGCGATAGAGTGTCTTTACTTACTTAATTAGTGATTAAATAACTAATTAGATACATTTATGTATCACTACATGTTACATAGGATCCGTGTGTGTGCTCAAGTCCTCACTTGACACCTAGCATCCTACCCGACACTTCCATCAAACCCACTCACTACAGGTGAGTTCATACCCCTAATTCAACCTTTTAAATGTTTTTAAATGCTTTTATGGGGGGGAATACAAGTTGAACTGTTATAGTTATTGACTCAATCACGTGTGATTAATAACTAGAACAGACTACCAGATTTGCTACTGTTTTACAGATTATCATCAAACTGTGAATTTTCAAGTGTTTCAAACTCTTTATCAAACTTATTAAATGTTAAAACAGTTTTCAAACTCTTTTAGAATTGTCTTATAGTCAAACCCATATCTATACTAATATATTTATATAAGTAAGACTTGAAGGACTTAGGACTGATAGCTCACCTTATTTCCTGTCCTTGTTTGGTTGTGGACTTAGGGTATTCTGTTATTTGTCCGATTGTCGTTGTGGACTTCAGTTCGGTACCTTTGAGTAGAAAAGGCACACATCCATCATTCATATACCTAAAATACTAGTAACTATTATGGGAATAGTTAGGAGACACTACTTACCATCTCTAAGTACAAAGAATTACACAAGAGTCAGTATACAAAGAGAACACTATACTCTATACAAAGAGAACACTATACTCTATACAAAGAGAATACTATACTCTATACAAAGAGAACACTACATTCTATACAAAAGGGAATACTATACATTATTACAAAGAAAACATCACTACACTATGATACACTATAAAAACATACGATTTCTCTAATTAGAATGTAACACACTATTTCTCGATACGACACTTCACCGTGGTATCACTTTGTAACCAGAGTCTCCTGGAGGGAGAGCGGACATTGTGTGTATAGATCTATACGGGACAGACACTCCCACATCCCGACTGCTAGCTACAGTCCGAGCCGACTAGGCCCAGGGGTGACAGAATGTCACATCACTACATACGACTCGGAGGGTCATCAAGGATTCGATCGTCAATCAGCATGGTTACATACGAGTTCACATTCGGACCTTTAATTAATACATTAAGAATTAAAGGCAAAACAGACTCCCCGAGGTGTATTGTACATTTAATATCACCTGGAGCCTGCATTTTTATTACATTATCCGACAGTGATACTGCTGGGGTAAAACACTATTTTCCCAAGTACTTTACATGAACAAAGTTTAAAACTATATTTTCATACTGATAGTTTCACTGGGAAAACTTTTACACTTTCAAAGGATCAAACATGTAAACAACCGGGTCTTGGTAGAAGACCACTTTTACTGGAAAACATAGGGTTTTCTAGGGATTATACTATTTTTCAAACATTGAAATCAGTTACTATACTACATTGTTGTGAGCATTTTTATACAAGCAATGACACTAAATACTTATGAACTCACCAGCTTTATGTTGATACTCGCTTTCAAAATAACTTGTATTCTCAGGTCATCAGTAGACAGGTACAGATGCAACTTTTGAGAAGATGGAGCACATACAAGACCCATCTTTTATGTTGATTATACTTTTGGTGTCTTACAAACTATACAGAACACGCTTGTATTACAATTATTCTATTAATGCAATGGATGTTGTTCCTTGTCTTTACTATTATGCATTGTTATGATACTGTACATGACGTCCTCCACCCCAGAACGTTTCCGCCGTTCTCGGTTTTGGGGTGTGACAGATTGGTATCAGAGCATTGTTTATAGTGAATCAATTATATCAACCCATAAAAGATATACGAACTATAAACACATCGGGATTAAAACACTCTGACCAAGAATATATATACTTGTAAATAATAAAATATTTAACTAAGTATATATATACATCCATTCATACAAAGGGTCAGTATCATACTAGAACAGAACAAAAATATTAAGATTGTTGAATAGCACAATTGGGCTTAAAGACATATAGTCAAATCTGGGTGGATGTAGCCTGATCAACTACATATTCCTAGGAGTGACTAGCATGTGCCTAAGAATGATTGTGTTGCAACAAGTCTTAAAACTTACCAACACTACTACAAGACACTTTAGAACAAGAATACTATAGGAGTATTCTCTATTCTATGAATTACATATGTAAGAACTAAAAAGATCATCTTATAATTATCGTAAGTCAGTACGTCTATTAACTATTCTTTCCCATTATCGCGTAGATAGCATGTCTGGCTTTCATCTCCCTGGCGATCCGTACTATCCGAACCAAGGCATCAGAGGATGGCTTGATGAAGAGCCGGAAGATGATCACCCAATCCCTTTGGATGATCACCGCGTAGAAGGCTTTTCAGATAGTTCTGACTCTGAGCCAGAAGTCAACAACCTACCCCCAGTAGCTCCAAACCCCAACCCCCGTTCGACATTTCAAGGTCCCACTCCCATGTGGGCAACAACCTTGAATCGATGGAGTAATGAACAGGGTCAGCCTTTACATTTCAGCGGAGATCGAAGCTTTTACAACATAAGCGAGGGAGGATCAGCGGACCGAGTCCTGCCCATCATGGTCCGTAGGATTGCTAGGAACGTCGAACAAAGTCATGCAGCCATCGGCAGAGTTGTGGAAATTGACACCAACTCTAACCTTAACACTGTTCGTATCCGTCAACTCGAAGAAGCTATGGATAGGACTAGGAGGACCAATGAGGCTCTGCAGCAACAGCTACCTGCATCCCGAGCTGAAGTCATGGAACTCCGAGTGCGTCAGAGGGCGCATGAGCGACATCTTCAGCAAGTTGTATGCCAACTGGCTGATCTTAGGTTTCTCCCAAGGGACACCCGTCGCCAGTAGAAGATGTCAACTCATCCTTCTCTTTTGATTAAGGAATAGCCTTCTCTTTTCTATGCTCGGTAGAGCACTTGTCTGTAAACATTCCTAACTTTGAAAATACTCTAACTAGGCTTCTAAACTGCCAACATTTTCCCTTATGGTTTGATGTAAGACCTATTGTTAGGTCATTTTCCTGAACTCATTTTACATCATTAATACCAGTATTATTGGCAGTTGACTACGTACTTCAATGGAACCGGAGGGATCCTTGCACTATCCCAATGGATCGAAAGAACCGAAGCAATCTTCGACATGTGCTCGTGCCCCGAGGGAAGCAAGATAAAATTTTCTACTTGCACCTTCACCCAAAGGGCCTTGACATGGTGGAATGGCCATGTCAAATCACTCTCCTTGGTAACAGCCAACGCCATGGGCTGGGACACACTGAAGGACCTAATGACAAGGGAATACTGCCCGAGGGGCGAAATTCAGAAGCTCGAGGAGGAACTATGGAACCTCAAAATGCAGGGTTCTGACATAGTGGCTTATACGGCCAGGTTCTGCGACCTAGTGGCTCTATGTCCTAACATGGTGCCCACCGAAAGCAAGAAAATCGAACGATACATCTGGGGTCTAGTACCCCCGTATCGAGGGAATGTTCTAGCATCACACCCTGCGACCTTTGAAAGTGCCAAGGAATTGGCCCAAAGGCTAATTGATCATGAAGTTCCTTCTCTTCCAACAACCACTACCACAGCACCAACCCACGCAACCGACAACAAAAGGAAGTGTGAGGACCCAAGGAGGGGCAAATCAAATCGATCCTCTTCCAAGAACCAACAGACAGTGGCTGTCCATGCTGTCACTACTCCTGCTACCCCTGTTCTAGCCAAAACATACTCAGGGAACTTACCCAAGTGCAATAAGTGCTCCTTCCATCACCACGGCCCCTATCGGGAATTGCACTGCACCAATTGAGACCGGAAGGGCCATACTGTCCGGTTTTGCAGAACTCCACCCAAACCTGCCACCCAAGTTCCTGGTACCGGAGTGAGTCCAGCCTGCTACGGTTGCGGCAAGACGGGACACTTCAAAAGAAACTGCCTGAAAGCTGGGAATACGGGAAGAACTGGAAGGCTACTTGCTATGGGCCACAATGAAGCCGTAGCAGACCCCACGGTGGTCACGGGTACGTTCCTTCTCGATAACTCTTATGCTTGTATACTATTCGATAGTGGGGCAGAAAGAAGCTTCGTTAACCGAAAATTCAAACACTTACTTAAACAATCACCACAACCACTAAAAGAAACCTTCGTCGTAGAAATGGCTAACGAAAAGACAGAGAGTTCTAACGATATCTACATAGGTTGTACCCTCACGCTAGATAATCACTCATTTCCAATCGACCTCATACCAGTATCGATCAAGAGTTTCGATGTCATCGTGGGCATGGACTGGTTGAGTCTCCATCGTACTGATATCCTGTGTTTCGACAAAGCCATCCGTCTAAACCTACCAAATAACGAAACCTTGTTGATCTACGGAGACAAACCCAGTACGAGCCTCCGTATCATCTCGAGTATTCAAGCCCGAAAATATTTGCGTAAGGAATATCGCGCGTTCCTTGCACACATCGTCGACACGAGCTAGAAAACAAAAGACCTGAAAGACTTCCCCGTGGTACGTGACTTCCCCGGCGTCTTTCCAGAAGAGCTACCGGGATTACCTCCCCAACGTCAAGTTGAGTTCCGAATCGAATTAATCCCAGGAGCCACCCCCGTAGCCAAATCGCCCTATCGTCTAGCGCCTGCTGAGATGCAAGAGTTGTCCGGTCAACTTAACGAACTGCTCAGCAAGGGCTTTATAAGACCAAGCTTCTCACCCTGGGGAGCACCGGTCTTGTTTGTGAAGAAGAAAGACGGATCGTTCCGTATGTGCATCGATTACAGAGAACTCAACAAGCTGACGATCAAGAATCGTTACCCCCTTCCTCGTAATAGACGATATATTCGACCAACTGCAAGAGGCGAGTTACTTTTCCAAGATTGATCTGAGGTCGGGGTATCACCAGTTACGAGTGCTCGAGGAGGATGTTCCGAAAACAGCCTTCCGAACCCGATACGGACACTACGAGTTCGTGGTGATGCCGTTCGGACTGACCAATGCGCCCGCAGTATTCATGGACTTAATCAATAGGGTATGCCGTCCTTACTTGGATCAGTTCGTCATCGTCTTCATTGATGACATACTTATCTACTCTCGAAGTAAGGAGGAGCATAGCAATCATTTACGACAAATCCTGGAAACCCTACGATCGGAGAAGCTGTACGCGAAGTTCTCTAAGTGCGAGTTTTGGATCCGAAGAGTCGAATTCTTAGGACACGTGGTTAGCAAAGAAGGAATCCAGGTGGACCCATCCAAGGTTAAAGCTATTGGGAACTGGTCAGCACCGAAGACGCCTATAGAAATTCGCCAATTTCTAGGCCTCGCTGGCTACTACCGCAGGTTCATACAGAACTTCTCTCGGATCGCGAAACCCCTTACCACATTGACCCAGAAAGGCATGGCCTTTGACTGAGAAGAGAAACAAGAGAAGGCATTCCAAACTCTGAAGCGAGCCTTATGCACCGCACCGATACTGTCCCTCCCCGAAGGGATAGAAGACTTCGTGGTGTACTGCGATGCATGCAACCAAGGGCTCGGCTGTGTTCTGATGCAACGAGGTAAGGTCATCGCCTACGCCTCAAGACAGCTGAAGACACACGAGGTCAAATACACCACGCACGACCTCGAATTAGGAGCGGTTGTGTTCGCCCTAAAAATCTAGAGACACTATTTGTACGGTACGAAGAGCACCATCTATACCGACCACAAAAGCCTCCAACACATCTTCAACCAGAAAGAGCTCAACATGAGACAACGACGGTGGGTCAAGCTACTCAACGACTACGAATGCGAAATTCATTATCATCCGGGTAAAGCCAACGTAGTAGCAGACGCCCTAAGTCAGAAAGAATATTCTGGTCGAAGAGTCAAGTCACTAACAATGACTATCCATTCGCACCTATCCGCACAAATTAAGGAGGCTCACTTCGAAGCTTTGAAACCTGAAAATGTAGCGGGAGAATCCCTGCGAGGAATGGATAAGAACCTGGAAGCCATGGGTGACGGAGCCTTATATCTCATGGACCGGATCTGGGCACCGAAGCACAGTGGCTTCAGAGAATTGGTTATGAAGGAAGCGTACAATACTCGATATTCCGTCCACCCAGGTTCAGATAAGATGTATCTGGATCTCAAGAGATCATACTGGTGGCCTAACATGAAAGCAGAAATTGCTACCTTCGTAAGTAAATGCCTTACTTGCGCGAAGGTCAAGGTCGAACACCATAAACCATCAGGCCTACTCCAACAACCGGAGGTACCTGAGTGGAAGTGGGAGCGGATCACTATGGACTTCATAACCAAGCTACCCAAGACATCGGCTGGACTTGATACCATATAGGTCATCGTCGACAGATTGACCAAGTCCACACACTTCCTGTCTATCAAAGAAACAGACAAGATGGAGAAGCTTACTAGAACCTACATTAGGGAGATCGTACGACTACATGGTGTTCCTATATCTATCATCTCAGATAGAGATAGTAGATTCACTTCGAGGTTCTGGAAGTCATTACAAAGCTCCTTAGGAACGAGGCTGGACATGAGTACAGCCTACCATCCACAGACCGACGGACAAAGTGAGAGGACTATCCAAACTTTGGAAGATATGTTGCGAGCCTGTGTGATCGACTTTGGTAAGGCGTGGGATACCCACTTACCCCTTGTCGAGTTTTCCTACAACAACAGTTATCACACGAGCATCAAGGCTGCTCCATTTGAAGCCCTCTACGGCCGGAAGTGCAGGTCCCCTCTATGCTGGGCTGAGGTGGGTGAGACTCAGCTAGCTAAAGGACGAGTTCCTAACAGCACTCTCACGGGTCCGGAGATCATTCGGGAAACGACAGAGAAGATCGTTCAGATTCGTGAATAATTGAAAGCCTCTAGAGACCGACAGAAAAGCTACGCAGACAAACGAAGAAAACCCTTGGATTTCCAGGTGGGAGACCGAGTCCTTCTAAAAGTCTCAACCTGGAAAGGCTTAATACGCTTCCGAAAGCGTGGAAAGCTGAATCCAAGATACATAGGGCCTTTCGAGGTTCTCGCTAGAATCGGCCTCGTAGCTTACAAACTCAATCTACCCCGCGAGCTCAGTAACGTACATCCCACCTTCCACGTCTCGAACTTGAAAAAGTGCCTATCCGACGAGACTCTTGTAATCCCACTCGACGAGATCGAGATCAACGAGAGCCTCAACTTCGTGGAAGAACCTGTGGAGATTATGGACCGAGAGGTCAAACGAACGAAACAAAGCCGCATCCCAATCGTGAAGGTTCGCTGGAGCGCCAAGCGAGGACCAGAATTCACATGGGAGCGCAAGGATCAAATGAAACTTAAATATCCTCATCTTTTTGCTTAGTTATGTTGTAATAACTTAGCTGCTTGAACTCTAACTTCGGGACGAAATTCCCTCTAACGGGGGGATGATGTGACAACCCGAAATTTTCATTTGTATAATTTCCACAGTCAAACACTTCAAAAATTAGTCAAAAACATTTCAGTACATTTTTGGCCGGATTTAAGCCCGTTTGGGTGTTTTATTTTAATTTCGTCAAATGATTTAATAAAAAGGAAGTGTCGTTATGAGTGAGGTGTAACGAACAAAACAATCAACTTATTTACTAGGAGTTTACGGCCAAACAAGTGGTGTTTGGGCCGCAAACACCATTTTTCCCAAGACTCATGCATATAGCATGAGTTTACACATCTTTTCCTCATTCTCCACTTCCCACCTCAAGAACACAAGGCTTTTTCTCTCAAGTATCATAATTCCATTCTTCCAAATCCGCCAAAAGTGTAAGTCTTCCTTCCCAAATTCGTTCATACAACACTTAATCTAGTGTTTATACATCATTTCATCCATGGATTTTCGATTTTTACATAGATCATCAAGTGTTCTTCAAAACACCAAGAACACACACTAGTGTTCTTGGGTCCTAAACACTCTTACAAGCTTCCTATAAGTAAGTATACTCTTCCTAACTAGTTATTTGCTTAGTGTGCTTGCTAATCCATGGATTGAACACCAAAAACCCCCAAGAACATGTGTTTACGGTTTGGGGATCTCCCAAAACCGTAAACACCCCCAAAGGGTGTTTTGATGCCCCTAACACCTTCTAATGCTTGCATAAGAGGCTAAGAACTTGCATGCATGAACGAAGAACCACAAAACACGAAAAGAATGAAGTGGACAAGGGTTTACGGCCGTAAACTCTAGGGTTTACGACCGTAAACTCCCAAGGAGTGGTCCAAGGACCGTAAACTACAAGGGAGTGCCATTTCGAGCCCTAACCACTTCCTAAGCCTTTGATTCAACCCTAGGACATTTCTTCGAGAGACATGAGACCTTGAAACACTCAAATGCACCATTCCCATGAGTTTACGGCCGTAAACTCATGGGGGAAATGGTCCTCCAACCGTAAACACATATAGGGTGGCCATTTGAAGTGTAAACTCCATGGTGAGGTCATACACTCCTTAGAAGCAACCCTTAGCACTCGTAGCACTTGAAACAAAGTGTTTTCATGCAATAGAGTGTCTTTACTTACTTAATTAGTGATTAAATAACTAATTAGATACATTTATGTATCACTACATGTTACATAGGATCCGTGTGTGTGCTCAAGTCCTCACTTGACACCTAGCATCCTACCCGACACATCCATCAAACCCACTCACTCCAGGTGAGTTCATACCCCTAATTCAACCTTTTAAATGTTTTTAAATGCTTTTATGGGGGGAATACAAGTTGAACTGCTATAGTTATTGACTCAATCACGTGTGATTAATAACTAGAACAGACTACCAGATTTGCTACTGTTTTTCAGATTATCATCAAACTGTGAATTTTCAAGTGTTTCAAACTCTTTATCAAACATATTAAATGTTAAAACAGTTTTCAAACTCTTTTAGAATTGTCTTATAGTCAAACCCATATCTATACTAATATATTTATATAAGTAAGACTTGAAAGACTTAGGACTGATATCTCACCTTATTTCCTGTCCTTGTTTGGTTCTGGACTTAGGGTATTCTGTTATTTGTCCGACTGTCGTTGAATTCCTAGTTATATATCATATATATTTGTGTTGGATATAAAAGTCTTCACTTCAGTTCGGTACCTTTGAGTAGCAAAGGCACACATCCATCATTCATATACCTAAAATACTAGTAACTATTATGGGAATAGTTAGGAGACACTACTTACCATCTCTAAGTACAAAGAATTACACAAGAGTCAGTATACAAAGAGAACACTATACCCTATACAAAGAGAACACTATACTCTATACAAAGAGAACACTATACTCTATACAAAGAGAACACTATACTCTATACAAAGAGAATACTATACTCTATACAAAGAGAACACTACATTCTATACAAAAGGGAATACTATACATTATTACAAAGAAAACATCACTACACTATGATACACTATAAAAACATACGATTTCTCTAATTAGAATGTGACACACTATTTCTCGATACGACACATCACCGTGGTATCACTTTGTAACCAGAGTCTCCTGGAGGGAGAGCGGACATTGTGTGTATAGATCTATACGGGACAGACACTCCCACATCCCGACTGCTAGCTACAGTCTGAGCCGACTAGGCCTAGGGGTGACAGAATGTCACATCACTACATATGACTCGGAAGGTTATCAAGGATTCGATCGTCAATCAGCATGGTTACATACGAGTTCACATTCGGACCTTGAATTAATACATTAAGAATTAAAGGCAAAACAGACTCCCCGAGGTGTATTGTACATTTAATATCACCTGGAGCCTGCATTTTTATTACATTATCCGGCAGTGATTGTAACATCCCAAAAATACCAACTAAAAATTTCGTTTTTAAATTAGGTTAATACATAAACATCGTTATAAAACGTTCATAACAAAATATTCAGAGTACATCCCAGAAAATCCACAGTGCGGAAAACATGAGAGTGTGTGATATGCCGCTACCGCGCCGGCTCCTTTCCCCTAGCTGAAGAGGTACCTGAAAACAAAACTATAAAACGTAAGCACGAAGCTTAGTGAGTTCCCCCCCATAATGCCACATACCATGCAATCATATAATGAGTAACTAAGGGATACGGGCCTCGCCCACACCCATAGAGATACGGGCCTCGCCCACACTCTGCTATCCATGGAGATACGGGCCTCGCCCACACTCCGCTACTAAGCCATAACATACAAGTATCACACAGACAACAAGTATAAGCAATTCTATCATACTGGCATATAACACAATCAAACTCAGCTATGAGATACGGGCTCCGCCCACACTCTGATACTAACATATCGTCTATACGGGCCGGCCTTGGTGCCTTAGACCCGTCCCTACTAGAAGGAAACTCACCTCGAGAGTAGCTGCCGAAAACCTGCTCAGACTACGCCTGGCTGCCGCACCGGTAATCCCTCCGGCTATAAATCCGTAAACATGGATTAGGTACTCATAAATACCCCTAAGGTCAAATGACCGGTCAAAGTCAACTCCTTGGTCAAAGTCAACCTTCTGATTGACTGGACTCGCCGAGTCCATATGGCGGCTCGCCGAGTCCTTCTATGTCTAGCCCGACTCTGACTCATCGGGTCCCTGTTCCCACTCACTGAGTCAGCCTGACTCGCTAGACGGGGACAACTAACAAACCCGCGACTGGACTCGCCGAGTCCAAGGGGGTGACTCGCCGAGTCCGACGAACAGATCTCACAAATCGCTCCAATCTTCCATCAGAACATCAACCTTGGAGATTTGGAGATTCTAGCATGCTGTTCTACTGAAACTGAAACTGATAATCATAACGTAAACTTGTATGGGTACTTTGGGGAAAACTTACTTGAGCTCGGCCGGTCGCGCACATCACACACCTTTTTCTTTTTAGAAACCCCTTTTACTTAGTCTTTAGAAAATCATTTTTTTATAAAGATCTTTTAATCCCTCGATTTGAGTCCAGACACCCCCGAAGGTGTGTCCGAATCCCTCAAACCAGGGCTCTGATACCAACTTGTAACATCCCAAAAAAACCAACTAAAAATTTCATTTTTAAATTAGGTTAATACATAAACATCGTTATAAAACGTTCATAACAAAATATTCAGAGTACATCCCAGAAAATCCACAGTGCGGAAAACATGAGAGTGTGTGATATGCCGCTACCACGCCGGCTCCTTTCCCCTAGCTGAAGAGGTACCTGAAAACAAAACTATAAAACGTAAGCACGAAGCTTAGTGAGTTCCCCCCCATAATGCCACATACCATGCAATCATATAATGAGTAACTAAGGGATACGGGCCTCACCCACACCCATAGAGATACGGGCCTCGCCCACACTCTGCTATCCATGGAGATACGGGCCTCGCCCACACTCTGCTACTAAGCCATAACATACAAGTATCACACAGACAACAAGTATAAGCAATTCTATCATACTGGCATATAACACAATCAAACTCAGCTATGAGATACGGGCTCCGCCCACACTCTGATACTAACATATCGTCTATACGGGCCGGCCTTGGTGCCTTAGACCCGTCCCTACTGGAAGGAAACTCACCTCGAGAGTAGCTGCCGAAAACCTGCTCAGACTACGCCTGGCTGCCGCACCGGTAATCCCTCCGGCTATAAATCCGTAAACATGGATTAGGTACTCATAAATACCCCTAAGGTCAAATGACCGGTCAAAGTCAACTCCTTGGTCAAAGTCAACCTTCTGATTGACTGGACTCGCCGAGTCCATATGGCGACTCTCCGAGTCCTTCTATGTCTAGCCCGACTCTGACTCATCGGGTCCCTGTTCCCACTCACTGAGTCAGCCTGACTCGCTAGACGGGGACAACTAACAAACCCGCGACTGGACTCGCCGAGTACAAGGGGGTGACTCGCCGAGTCCGACGAACAGATCTCACAAATCGCTCCAATCTTCCATCAGAACATCAACCTTGGAGATTTGGAGATTCTAGGACTATAGCTACACGTTAAATTGCTAATTCCACGTGCGACTACGGAGGGTTGGACCTCCTACACTTAAACCCTTCTTATCCTAGTGACTGATCATATGACTCGCCGAGTTGGAAGAACAACTCGTCGAGTTCAAGGCTATATTCAAGGGACTCGTCGAGTTTGAAGAACGACTCGCCGAGTACCAGGCAATCTTCATAGGACTCGCCGAGTTGTTTATCCAACTCGCCGAGTCTAAGGCCATCTTCTTGGAACTCGCCGAGTGCACTTTGGCACTCGTCGAGTACCCTTCGACTCTTCACCCATTCTGGCCAAAACTGAGACATGCAATGGTTCCAAACCATAAATCTAAACTCCTAGGGTATAACACACGGAGTTTGGGAGGTTTAAGGTCTTGAAATCCACATATAAGGGACAAAAAGGGAATCTATTATACTAAAGATTAAGAAGGAGCTTTCTTACCTGGTTAGGAGCTTCTCCCAGGGTAGATTTCGGATCTACCACACTTCCTTGCACCCTCCAACTTCCTCCTTCTTCTCTTAAGCTTCAAACTTCCTTCACCAAGCCAAAATCACTCTCAAGGATCAAAATGGGCTAGGGTTTCGCTCTCCAGTTCTTCTGGAAGAGAATGGGACGAAATGGGTGTTTTAGAATGGGTAAAATAGGGTGCAATGTCTGAAAATAGAGTTTCATCCAGACAGGTGGACTCGCCGAGTCCATGCATCGACTCGCCGAGTTCACTGCTCAAATCCCGTGTCCACCCTGCTGCTACTCGGCGAGTCGGGAGACTCGCCGAGTTCGTGGCAAAAATAAGATAAAAACTTAAATAAAATCATACCATGAACCTGGTGTTACAGTGATACTGCTGGGGTAAAACACTATTTTCCCAAGTACTTTACATGAACAAAGTTTAAAACTATATTTTCATACTGATAGTTTCACTGGGAAAACTTTTACACTTTCAAAGGATCAAACATGTAAGCAACCGGGTCTTGGTAGAAGACCACTTTTACCGGAAAACATTGGGTTTTCTAGGGATTATACTATTTTTCAAACATTGAAATCAGTTATTATACTACATTGTTGTGAACATTTTTATACAAGCAATGACACTAAATACTTATGAACTCACCAGCTTTATGCTGATACTCGCTTTCAAAATAACTTGTATTCTCAGGTCATCAATAGACAGGTACAGATGCAGCTTTTGAGAAGATGGAGCACATACAAGACCCATCTTTTATTTTTATTATACTTTTGGTGTCTTACAAACTATAAAGAACACGCTTGTATTACAATTATTATATTAATGCAATGGATGTTGTTGCTTGTCTTTACTATTATGCATTTTTATGATACTGTACATGACGTCCTCCACCCCAGAACGTTTCCGCCGTTCTCGATTTTGGGGTATGATATGTACTAAGCATAGGGAAAGGATACTTACAATTTGGAGGCTCAAAAGGGTGTTCATAGCCACCAAGAACAAGTGTGTGTTCTTGGTGTTCTTGGTGAAATGGATGAAGATTTGAAGATCTATCATAAAGAGTTGTTTTCATGGATGAATCAAAGGGTGATACATGATTAAGAAGGATAACAACTCAAGGAAGGAAGAAACACTTACGTTTTTGAAGATCTAGGATGAAGAACTCGATGATACTTGAGAGAGAATCGATTTTCTGGACTTGGGAATGTGAGAAATGACTAGAAATGAAAGGATATCATACTTATGGAAGTGGTGTACGGCCAACATGGGTGTACGGCCGTACACTCATGTTTACGGCCGTACACTCCCTCTGATGGAGTGTTCGGCTCGATTTCAATGCGAAGAACTTTAGCTGAGACATCCCTAAACCCAATGCTTGAATGTACTGAGCTTAGAACCCTTAAGCAGACTCTAAACAATGCTAACTGATAGCAGAAACGAGTCTGACACACGGTTGAATTGACTGGTTGCACTTACAAGGCAAAAAATTTCGGGTTGTCACAAGAAGCTTGCTTTCCACCAACTTATATTTCATAAAAATAAGAGAACTTATTCTTGGTGGGTTTGCATATAATAATATAAGCCACATTTAGATTAATATATAAATATGTATTTAGTAGATATTGGGTTTAGAAGTTTTAGTCCAACATAGGCATCGAAACCACAAAAGCTTTAAATAAGATAAGGATTGAGCCTTTCCATACAAAATCTTATAAAGAAAATGTTTTATCTAATTATTATTTGGTATTTGTACTCAAGGTACAATTGATATTGTTATAAGTATTATCCTAAGGAAATAAAATGAGGACATTTCTACCGATTAGAAAGTAAATCAGACCAAGTAAGATTTAATTTATCATTTATTATCATTAAGGATTTAGATAATTCTTACTGGTTTATATCTCTACTTTATATTTGAAAACATAAAAAAAATGTTTCACAGTTATGCTTTACCATGTAAAATATAATTATAACTATTATAGTTGTTAATAAAGATGATTTGGTATCTTGTGCGAAATCATAGACATTCATTAGAAAGGAAGTCATACATCACAGTGTATAGTCCCTTAATAATTTATTTTCTCTACTACTTAGTGAAAATATCATTAGGAATCTTTTATGTATAAATAATATTCACATATGTCAAATAAACTATATTAGTTTCCTTCAAATATAATTTTATTGAAGTTTGAATATGGGAATGTTGTGTATATAATAAAGGTAACATTGTCAAAGATGAGTTTTTATTCAAAACAATTTTAAGTCAAAAAGTACTTTGCATATAGAACTTGTATATATAAAACATTGATATTTACTTTACAATTCTCATTTAGAGATCTAGTCTCATACGAGGAATTTTAATCATTTCTGAATATGAAGGTGGTCGTTATGAAAAACGATTTATGTAAATGGTCAATCATTCAAAAATTAAAATAACTGAGACATATATTTAGAAAAGCTAAATTAAAAATATAGTGTTCGAAAACAAACATTGTTTTATATTACAAGTAATTTATGTTCTAAGCATAAATAATAAACTAAACTCCGAGAATGCAGTTCCAACTTGTTTTTGCTCAGCTGGTTACTCTTCTATAAATATTTGCAATCCATTTTCAAATATTAGATTAACATTTAAGTACCAAGTACTTAAGTGTTACATGAAAGGTGTAAGTTCTATCTAGTAGATACTTGAAGTACTAGTCTCTTCCAAATTTTTTTTAGATAAGAGGAACAATTCCTCTTCCAGATTCTAGTTTCTCCAAAAAAAAAAAAAAACAAAAACAAAAACAAGATCATTTATATGGGCCTTATTGTATTTCTTGGTCTTAAAGGTGTTTAGTCCATAAAATATGAGTCTCTTAGATCTCACAAGGTGAATCTTTTTATCCCTGGCTATTCCAATGTTTGAACTAGTCTAAATTGGTCAAGACTTCCTGGAAGTCAGGAATAACTATTCCTAGTTTAATGTTAGAAACATCTTTAGTATCACAGTGATGCCTTTACTAGGTATCATGTCCATGTCTACTGCTCAAAGCAAGTTGTTCAGGACTAGGACCTTTAAGTGTACAGTTTCACATTTCTTACAATATTGTCTCTTAAGACATGCACCCATTCATTGAATTTGTATTTATTGAATGTTATTGTTTCATTAAATCATTAAATAAAAATTACAATTCATATTAATTAGTTTCAAAAACAAGAGATTTAGCAAGAAAATGCTTTAATTTTTGAACAGCATAAAACAAGTTTATAACTAACCATGTATGTTCTTGCTAAGTTTTCGAAGAAAACAAACAAGAACCAAAAAAGAAAATGAAGAAATCACAACCTTTGTATTTCTTTGGGTCTTCTTGGGAGGTTTGGAAGTTGATGGAGAATGTGGAACCTTTGAGACACCAACAAGAACTCATCTTGATGTAAATACGCTAGTCTTTGTAATAAAAATCTCAATGTTTTTAGCTTAAAGTTCATAACTAAAGTATGAACTTTAAAAGAGAAAAGAATGCAAGTAAACTTCAAAATGATGATCAAAAGAGAGAGAGAGAGAGAGAGAGAGAGAGAGAGAGAGAGAGAGAGATAGAGAAAGAGAGAGAGAGAGAGAGAGAACCTCTCTCTTACATGTTACAATATTGGAGAATAGAGCACATGGAAAAGTTAAAGCATTCAAAAAGCACAAGTATTACACATAAGTCCTTAACCATTTAAGACCTCATGCACCTAAAGCCTAAGTGTTCCCCATGCTTTAAGTCATACCCTACTTTTTGAATAAACAAGTCAAAAAGCTATCCTTCTTGTCTTCTAAAGAAATTTCGGTCATACTTCTCGAAAAGAAGAGAAAAGTTTTATATTTTATAAACCAAGTTTATAATATATAAACTTTACCTTTTTGGTAAAAGAAAAAAGAATTTATCTAGTCGAAAATGTTGTGTATGACTTAATAATTCATACCATATGAATTATGTAATGTTACTTTCTTTTGAAAATTATTATTTCCAAGAAATAAATAATTTTCAATTAATTATAAGAGTTTATTGAATATTTATTAAAACCAATTTCTAATAAATAATTAGTTGTATCAAGTTGTTGTTAGTATGACTCATTACTAGCATATGTTAATCAGGCACGGCCCAATAGGGTGGGCAAGCTGGGTGACGGCCCCGGGCCTCACTACGGTTTGGAGCCTCAAAATTAATTATGTTTTAGTTTTTATAAATATATATACGTCTTGTTAATTTATTTATCAAAATTCTAGTAGCATAGTTGGTTATGGTACAATTTTTACGCGCAGTTTGTGATTAATAAAAGTATTCGAGTCTTCTGAAAATCAGTTTTTGTGCATTTACTTTAGAGGGCCCCATTTTGTTCAACATAGTATGGAGTATTTTTTTTTCTTATTGTAATCATACCATTTGAATTAGATGTCAGATTGTCCTAACTTGGTGAATTGGAACCCAAATTACAAAAATGGCCCTTATATATTTTTTTTATTATACATAAATCATCCAAATTATAGAAATATTATTTTTTACTCTTTTGGATTTTTTACACTCTTTTGAATTTTTGACAAACCACCCAAACACTTTTTTCATTTAAAACTTTAGTGTTTTTATGGCCAGTTATCATGCATAATTTTCATGTTTATATATATATATATATATATATATATATATATATATATATATATATATATATATATATATATATATAAACATGAAAATTATGCATGATAATTGGCCATAAAAACATATATATGAGATTTTTTAGTTTCATTGTCTTTTAATGTATAAAAACTATTATTTATATGTTTTTTAAGGAGAATCATATTAAACAACCCGTTAGAAGGATTATTCTTCCTTTTTTTTCATTATACATAAATCATCCAATTTATAGAAATACTTTCTTGACGGTTTTGATTTTTAACAAACCATCCAAACACTTATTTCATTTAAAACTCTACTTATTTTATGACCAATTATCATGCATAAATTTCATGTTTATATTTGAGATTTTCTATTTAGCACTGTATTAATAACTATTATTTATAGGTTTTTTAGCGAAAATCATATTAACCAACCGGTTAGACAGGTCATTCTTCATTTTTTTAGTTTTCACCAACATAAGATTTTTTTTCCAAATACACATTTTTGTTTTTTTTTCCAAACATCTTGCCGTTTTTCAAAATGGTTCGGTTGTTCGATTTTTTGGATTTTTGATTTTGTTTTGTCATTGGTTTTTTTAAACTCACGTCCTTCAAATACAATCCAATTTTTTTCAATATATATATATATATATATATATATATATATATATATATAAATTAATAACAAGTCCTCTTAATTTAATAACAAGTCCTCTGATATTCGTATTATCGTTTTTTATTACTAAATTTTGAGGGGCCACATTATTTTGTTTTGCCCCGGGCCTCAAATCGTCTTTGGACGACCCTGATGTTAATTAGCAATATCACTTTAATATGATTCTTTAGCATACTAGATCTTTCACGATTTTCGAGTGTAGAGAATGTAACGCTTTTATGGAACAAGCAATATGTTCTTATACAAGAGGTAAAGGTAGTTAATGGTGGTTAGATGCAGTTTTGGCGCCAAAAGTGTGGTTGAACATATGGTTATTTAGACATAACTGAATATGTCATCATTTAGTGTCACAACCAGTTTTTGAGCGGGAATTTGCATAGGTAGATTCTTTCCTTATATAGAAATCTATTTACGTTTTGGGGCTTTGACCTAAGTCTCGCAAGGGCTCTATCCCTTCACACCGGAAGGGGCGTTGCCCCTATATCCTGCCACGGGTGCTGCCCCTTGGAAACACGTACCCAGGGGCGCTGCCCCCGTACCCACATATTCCTGAGTTCATATTTATCAGTCCGAGTGTACACCCAGCACCTCTAGTCTCGGTGAGTAATAGAATTCATCCTATCTCAATATTAATAATAACTTCACTAAAAGATGTTGATAACATTTAAATCACCAACATTTGTAACACTTGTTATGTAAAACTCTGACTAAATGTGTGAACATGGTTTGCAATAGTGACGGGTTTTGACTAATATGTGACTAAAACATTAATAGAATATGATTAATGAATTTAGTGAGGCAAATAACCAAAACCGTGACAATCTTTTTGTCAACAAACAGTGATCGTAGGCCCTTTTATACTAGTGCAATCATCTTTAACAATAAACCATTTGGGATATTAGGAATACCCCAGTTTTCTTCTTTGGAGGCAGGTGGTTGAAAGGAAAATCTTGGTGCATATTCTTCTTCTCAAAGTAGCCGGATATCGGAAAGTCATGCCTTTGAGTACATCAAATGCTTATGTTGTTCATAACTCAAGACAGTGGCACTTGGCTCGTCATCATCATCATCTTCTTTTACAAAAACATCTTTAATGTCTTTATCATCACCAAATACAACTGAATACATCAAGTGCGTCTACCATCTATTATCAGAGACGGTTTATAAAAATCCAATGGCATAACAATGACATATTAATTACTATAGATATAAAAAAGAAAATTTTGAAATTTGTATTATTAAAAACAACCATTAGTCAGCAACAACTAACCAATGCACCTAAGACAATTAGGATCACCATCAAGGGCGAATCTACATTGATTGAAAGGGTGTCCATGGACACCCTTTGTTTTCATAATAGAAGGGTAATATAAAGTTAATTTACATATAGAAGAAGCTTCTATAACTAAACACATAAAAATGGACACATGTTACCACTTACCAATTTCTCTATTAAGATATGGTTTCACACCTCAAGTAATGATGAGCTTGATTTTCGCAAAATAACTCTACACTCATTTTCCATAAGATAACTCAATATATCTAAAGTCCAATCATGGTAACTTAATAATTCATATATGGATACAATAATTAAGTCACGGCTCAACATTAAGAAAAAAAAAAGTCATATGCAAATGAATGATCATTTTTAAAATTTATTTATTTTAGATGATATTTTTTAAAATTGTGTTTGATTTTTGCTATTAAAATTATATTTATCTTAGATGGTATTTTTTAACTTATGTTTGATATTTGGTATTCAAATTATAATTTACTTAGATGATATTATTGCAATTCGACCCAATAATTAACCAAACATTTTGGACTATTTTATTTATCTTCTGATTGAATTGGACGCCCATAAGTTTGAATCTTAGATTTGCTACTAATCATCGTGGCTTCAGAATATTTAGATGGTCCATGATCATCAATGATCAATGTGCTCTCCTGCAAGTCAAACCAACAAATAGCCAAGCCAATTGTAATATGTGGGGTCAAGAGGGTGTTTTGATTTAGATTTTCTCTTCTATATACATTGTATGTGTAAGGTCTGTTCTCATTCTTTATGTAATAGAATAATATTAAGGTTTCGGTAGGATCTAAAGTTGTTATATGTATAGTTATTTATAACGTATGTAAAGTAGTTCTTTTTCCATTCTGTTCTTTTTTGTTACACATTATATACGAACCCCTATATTTCTCAATCAACCTTATTTCTACATCATATTAATTCGGATACTTATCATACGGTAGACATAGTACTGTTAGTTACTTGTTACTCTGACAAATAATAATAACAATTAATCGGGGATTTCATAAATATTTATTTTGCAATCGAATCTTTGTTAAAGAAAATCCATTACGTACCATGGCAATGAAAAAAGTCTAATATATCTAACTGTTTGATGATTAACCCTAATAAATATACTTATTGTAGTATAGTATAATGTTGTAAGAACTATAAACGATTTAAAATTTATGTGTGTGTCTGTTATAGAAATTGTGACGATTGGACCCACAAATCCGTTGACTTGGTTAATGTTTAATTAGAAAATATGAAATCACCAGTATATTTAGACGCGAAGACTTGAGAATTAATATGAATTCACATGTAGAATAGTAATTAACATCACTTATTATTTGGAAATGAGTTTTGAAACCTGAAGTCAAATACGAAATTAGCATGAGATATATATATATATATATATATATATATATATATATATATATATATATATATATATATATATATTTGTTTATTTACGAAATTAGCGTATATAAAAATCAAGTTAAAAGGAACAAGCGAATGGATAAAGACGAATCTAAGTCTATGATAGACTAATATATTAGAGGTCGGGTAGAATGAATGCAAGGGAGAGAAGGATACGAAAGCATGTGATAGATGAATAGAGCGATCTCGTGTCAAGGACCCACCTTATTTGGACAAAAATGTGACACACAGCTATTTGATGGGTTACTTTGGTGCTTATTAAGGTCAGCATTTTTTGGTGGGTAGAAGAAATAAACATTTTTGGTTGGGTAGAACAAATAAACGTGAGGCATGTATACGAATTATGAAGTGTAGAATAGACAAAAATTAGAGTCTTTACATAATTTTACCCCTGTAACTAAAGATAATAATAGGATAGTTATCCCTTACATATTTAATTATAAAGTAGGGGTATCTTCCGATTCGCGACAGGTAGAAATGATCATTTGACTGATTAACGCAATGTATTTATAGTCTTTAAGTACCAACCCAATAAGCTTTAAATGGTTATACAAAAACAAAATGGAGTAGATTTTTCTAAAGTACCCTTGGATTTCAGAAGGCAATGTATAACCCTCAGGAACTCTATATATATATATATATATATATATATATATATATATATATATATATATATATATATATATATATATATATATATATATATATATATAGTAGGTGTAAAACCCGTGTATTACACGGTTTGATTAAAGAAAATAAAATATTAAAAATATAAATAATAAGTATTTTTTAAAAATAAAATTTTGAAATAAGGAATGAAAAAACATATTAATTGCAATTTATTATAATATTTATTACTTTTGATACTTTACATATATAAGTATAAGATTATGTGGCTTTTTAATTTTAAAAATTGAAAAAAAAACCATAAATTTACATGAGGATATTATTTATTTAAAAAATATCATAAAATGACAAGTATCAAAACTTATTAGAGATTGACATGTGGCAAAAAAACCTTCATTTATTAGAGAGGATATATATATATATATATATATATATATATATATATATATATATATATATATATATATATAAGGGCTAGGTTATAATGTGAATGCTAAGTATTGTGTGGATGTAGGAATGAATATGGACCAAGTGATTAAAATACATATTCTAATAGGATACATATTGTGATTGAATATAAATTCTGACAAAATACATATTCTGATTGAATGAAAATTTTGAAAAATAACAAATTTTTGAACAATAAGTTAAAGAATAACAACATTCTTAAAGAATAATCATCTATTATTAAAATTATTGAAGAATCTAAGGTCCAAAAAAAAAATTACTGTCACATTCTATAAAAATACAATGTTATTTTTTTGAATTTTTGCCACATTCTATTAGAATACAAGCTTCATAGTGAGTCATTCTTGAAAAATTCTTCATTCTATAAGAATGCAATGTCATTCATGAAAGAATCTTCATTCTCATTCTTGTTTCATGTTGTTATATTCCATCCACCATTGGTCAAACCAGCTGGAACAACATACACAAATTAATCAATCATCAAATCAGCTAGAACAAGATATCTGAAATAAAAACATTAACTTATTACCATTTTGTGGGTCCCATCACATTCATATCTTTTTATATAAATGACACCATAAAAAGAAATTGTAAAAACTGTAGTGATCTAATCAAATCGATGAAAGTAGTTTGATATTTCTTTCATATAATCCTATATAAACTAAGATAGATACAACAAATCGGAAAGGTTAACATTTACATACTTCTTTTTTTCTATGTCAGGAATGTCAGATTTTTCAGCTTTATTAACAATCACATGAAACCAAAATTTTACTCAAGAGTTAAGAGACAAATAAAATAGAATAAAGTCTGATTGATAAAGAAACAAAATGTCTTACTGGAACTCTATCAAGATACTTCTCTCTGATGCGAGAGGATTCCGATTTCCTCTTCTCTACATAAACAAAAAGGATAAATTCAGGTTTAGCAATTGATCTTGTTATCTAATTACGCATCTTTATGCAATAATAGTTTAGAAAGCAGACATCGAAACACCCAATTAAACAAATATTCTTATCTAATGATCAAGAATAAAATAGGAAAACCGCAAAAGAAAAGGAAATTGTGATTAAAGGCACAATATCCAATGTGTGTTCAAGCTTGAACGAGCATTTAGTCATATATGTTGTCACACCCCCAAAACGGAACGGCAGAAACGTTCGGGGGCGGAGGACGTCATGTACAGTATCACAACAATTGTATAATAGTAATCTAAGTAAACACAACCATTACATTGATAAAGTATAATTTTGACATATGTTCAATACATAGTGTGTATGACATCAAAAGTGTATAGCAAAAGTATAAAATACACGACTCTATAAAGCTCCGTCTTCTCAAAACCTGTGGGTGTACCTGTCTACTGGTTCCTTGAGAATACAAGTGGTTTTGAAAGTGTATCAAAATTTAAGTTGGTGAGTTCATAAGCATGTTTGTATTTGAAATCAGTCTATGGTTCTTTGAAAATGTAAGTATGTTCTTCTAGAAAATCCTATATTTTATGTTGTAAATGAATGGTAGTCTTAATGGCATAAGACCAAGATGTGTAAAAGTTGTTGCACTCAGTAGTAGTATATCATAGTCTTATCATTTAAATAAAACTAAGTAAAATCGAATGTTTCTCTGAAATATATGTTTCTCTATAATGGAAATAATATACTGTAATGTTCATGTATGAAAACTCTGTAAGTGTATGTGCCTGGATTCTGCCAGCTGTAATGTAAAATACTGTATTTTAGTTCCATTATTTAATAAAACTACTTGAAGTTGTTTATGTATTCTTACACTAATCGTATTGTTTAATACCAAATTGCGAGTTATTATAACCATACTTGATGACCTAAGATGCCCTGAAACGACGTTCTTCAGGCGTCGGAGTAGTTATGACATTTGTCACCCCAGGCCTGCCGGCTTAACTGTAGCTAACAGTTAAGGTGTGGGATTGTCAGTCCCGTATAGATCTATACACAAATTCACGCTCTCCCTCCAGGAGACTCTGGTTATAATTTCAGGGCTTGGTTGGTACTTAGGTAAGTACTTGAAGTGTGTCTCATAAAGCTATATTGACGGTTACGTGTATAATAGATGAAAATCACTATGTAATGAATAATTGTATATATATGTTCCATAAACTATACCTAATATAGTTTATATGTTTGTTACTGTAGTGAAATCTGAACTTAGTAGAAATAGTACATATGTTCCATAAATTATACCAATTATAGTTTATATGTTCGATTGTATTGTATCTCTGAATTTAGTAACAGTGATGTAAGTATTCCATAAACTATACATATTATAGTTTATAAGTATGTTATTGTATTGTTCCTTAAATTAATAGAGTAGTATGTGTGTTCCATAAACTATACCTATTATAGTTTATAAGTATGTTCTGTTTGTAATGAAAATATTTCTGAAAATTCTCCTTCGCTCAGCATGTTACAAAGGCAGTCGGACAAGTGAATTTACCCTAAGCCCACAACCAAACAAGGAACAGGAGTTAAGGCGAAAACACCAGTCCTAAGCCTTTTGAATCTCATATATATATATATATATATATATATATATATATATATATATATATATGTTTTAGTAAAACAATAGTTGAAACAGTTGAGATAATTTAGAATAGCTTGAAACAGTTTCAAAAATAGCTTGTAACGTTGCAAAATTGTTTGAAAGCGTTTGGATGTTAATACAAAAATTCATTGTCTTGTACTTGTATTCCCCTCTGAAAACATGGAAAAATAATAAAAATGTAGGGGTATGAACTCACCTCGAATGCGTGTTCTCAGATGGATCCGAAGTGGTAGCGATGATCCTCGGGTTAGAACCCGTGTGAGTAGTCGTATCCTAATAATAATTATGCACAATATTGTATTTAAATTAATGAAATATTAATTTAAATAATAAATTAAAATGTTAGATAACACTAAATTATGTAAGAAATACTTACAAAAAGCCTTAGCAATTATTTGAGGGTATTCTAGGCATTTTCGGTGTGGTTTGGGTGTTTTCGGTGTGTTGGGTGTTTTCGGTGTGTTCTTGGTGAAATTATTAAGATTTGAAGGATTTTGGTTGAAGGTTTGAAGATTGTGGGCAAAACTTTAGGAAGATTTAAGGGTTTTCGGATGATAATTGAGAGCAAAAATGAGGGTGTTTACGGTTTGGAAAGTGAGAAATGAAGTATGTTCGCGGCTGAATATATATATATATATATATATATATATATATATATATATATATATATATATATAGGTGAGGTTTTCATGGTACGTATGGGACCTTCGCAGGAAGTTTTTGGATCTGACCGAGAACAGTTTGCGGTCCGAAGTGGTTTGCGATTGGAGCTGGTTTCGGTCTTGACTGGAATCTGATTTCGGTCCAAGGAGGTGGGGTCTACGAAGGTTCTCGGTTCTAATAAAAAGGTGCTTTTGATTTTTAAATGCATTTGATTCCTTTGCCAAAACACATTATTAGATATATTTAAACCTTATAATTTAACTAATTGCAAATTTGACTTTTATTTAACAAGTTTGACTTTTGTTGACTTTTATTAACTTGAAAATAACGGGTTGTTACATATGCACTCTGATTCCTTTCTGCAGATTTCAAACAATTGAAAAACAAAACACACAACAACTGAATTGAACGCTTAAAACGTGATTAAAGAAGAAAACAGGGTTATCGTAGAAAAAAAAAATACATGAAACGTGACAATGTTGCTTCTTTAAACCTAATGAAGAACGCAACAACAAGAAATTAAAATTTATGGGTTTGCCTGTCAAAATCAAGGAAAGAATAGAGAGAATGATTGGTATAATCCAACTTTGTTAGGCTTCTTCAAAGGAGAAATTGAGTACCATGAAAGCGGTGGGGTTCTTGATTCCAACACGAAAGGAGATGAAGCAAATTTTGGGTTTTCCCAACTCTACACAGAATTCATGTGTTGCTGATGAACAAATGAATGGGTAGAAAGGGTCGACGACTAAAGAGTTGTCGACGGACACTGTATTGAGGAACGATGACCGACTCAAGGAATTACGGCGACCGACGACGGCGTGAAGGTGAAGCGATGATGAAGATGGAATGCGTGGAGAAACCTCTAATCTGATGGTTGGTACAACTCGCCAGAAAGCAAACCTAGCAACCACTGTTTCTCACCTGTTCTTCCTTGGTGTTACCAACACGCCGACAAAGATGATAATGGTGGTGATTGTATACCCTAAATCTAATGGTTGAAGGCGATGATGACTCAAGGTCGTCTGATGGGGCCGAAGGTCGATGGATGCGGGAGGGATACGATTTTGTGGGTGTCGATTGAAGAGGCGATAGGGTTTTAAATAAAGTAATTTGCCTAAATTAAAGGTCAGATGATTTAATTAATTATTAATTAAAATTAAATAATACTTGACCCATATTAATCCCTACATCCACACAATATTTGTTCATCGACATTTGAACCTATCTCTCTCTCTTTCTCCCTCTCTCTCTCTCTCTCTATATATATATATATATATATATATATATATAATAAAATAAAACTAAAAAAATTAAAAAAAATTAAGATTATAATAAAAAAGGAAAATATCACATCCCCCGCCGGCGGCGGAAAGACCGGGTTGTGTTACTTCATTTTTGTATCACAGTTATTAAACATACATTGAAAAGTACAAAAGCATTCTATAAACTACATACCTTTATTGATAATAGAAAGTTACATTGTTCCTGCATTTCTAGTCATTATTACATAGTATCCGAAATATCGCACATGTCTTAACAAGCAGACGCTCCATACCAACAAAAAGGATAGTAGTATTTGTCAACAAAAGTTCCCCTGCTTGAGTAACGTTTCGGCTTATTAAGTTCCTGAAAACACATGCGTTTTTGAAAATATGTCGACATAAAGTTGGTGAGTCCACTAGTTTGACTCTTAGTAAAAAATAGTATTTTTTCCAAGTTTAAAAGTATAAAACATAGTTTGAAAGTTGTATTCTGACTCATTCGTGTCTCCAACATATTGTATATGTCCTAGGTATAATGGTTTACTTACGGAATAAGTGGTATACATATAAGTTTCATGTATTCTGATTATAAGTGTTTGTGAATCTTATACTTAACATTAATTCTTGTATATCGACAAAGTATAATGTTTATAGAATATAATTGCGCTACCATGAGTCCATAACCGCTGCTATATGACTATTCAAACCTCTGCTCGGTACTATAAGTGTTGTAGCTTTGTAATAGATTGCGCACGTTTCATCGACGTCGGATTGGAAAACATAAAAAGGCAAGTTCGTCACTCGAAGTGTTTCATAAACTGTTGGCTTGTAGCTAGCAACCACGGGTGGGGGTGTCAACCCGTATAGATCTATACACAACTTCCTCGCTCACATAGTATTAGCTGTTAAAGGTCAGAGGATTTTACAAAGATTTTCAGTCTTAGTTGATGAATTGACTATCTCATGTAGACTTGTCGAGATCTGATAGTTCCAACAGTGAAAGCATATTTGTGTCGAAAACCCTAAGTTACTAGACTATGCTTTAAACATTGCCCATAACTTTAATAATATTTAGGCAGTATAATAGCTATAATTTTAAGTAAAACCAGGTTTTAACTAACATAAAACCAATAATAACAATATATTTAACAAGTCAAAGATAGTTGTATGACTTCAAATTAGCAGATATATAGATCAATATCATGTTTTAACCAATGTAAAACTTATGATAACAACATACCACTCGTTGTATAGTTTCAAAATATCAGATATATCATAACTATATATGATTTAAAACTACTATATCCCGGTTAATAGAATTTTATGTGATCCAAACATACGATCAAATAAACATAATATTAACTTGTATATAATATTTAGTATGCATTCTCCCCAAAAACATTTAAAAAGTGGGGACGTTAAACTCATCCTAGTAGTGTGATTTGAAGGAATCTAACTGGAAATGGTCAACGGTTCGTGATCATTAGGCTAGGGAAAAGGAATGCCTTCAGCAAATGAGAGAGAGAAATAAAATTTGGTGTAATGAGATCAAGGGTTGAACTTGCTATTTATAGGGTTTCCATGCCACTCTCACGTCGTGAAGATGCATGCTCACATCATGAGGCATGGTCGTATCACCTCGTAGACTTGCCATTTGGGTTTCTTGCTTCGAAAGGAGTCCGGATAACATCTCACGTCATGAGAATGACATGATCACGTCGTGAGACCTAAACATATCATCCTGTAGACTTGCCATTTGCATTCTAGCCATAAGGAGTGTCCTGGATCACTCTCACATCGTAAGAATAAATGCTCACGTCGTGAGCAATTATAAATTAGGGTTTTGCCACGTGTCATGCTCTTAGACCGATACATATTTGGAAGATCATATCATTCACATATGAGCTCTGTTTTTGACGTTATTTATATCCACGCATAGGTATTCCCGAGTACTACAACTTTCTTTTAGATTTCAATAGCTAATTCTCACTATATTTAATTTTCCTCTTATTAAAGAGGCTATAGTGTAGGAATTTATCATAAAATATTATTGTGAAGACAGATTGAGATTTGTTAAAATCTTTTGGAATCATATGGATGTGTACTTTTGAATTATGCCATAATGTATGCATGAAAATTCATATTTGTATTAGAATTTGCCATGAACTGCTAAGTAACTTTATTACCTTACGTCTTTGCCATGATCACATGTGATTGTTGTTAACCTATTTTGACTGATGTTACATTCTCCCCCCGTTGAAAGAATTTTCTCCCGAAATTTAGCTTGTGGACGGGGTGGTGGTTGTCAAGGCCAACAAAAATAAATAACCCTAAATCTTTTACACTAAAATAGTGTATAGTGGTAAAGGGGTCGATCCACGGAGATTGGTTCAATTTATAACTCTATGGAAAATCTTTTTGCAACAGTACTTCTAAAATGACAATAAAATAAAAATGGGGGTTTTGATATTTTGAAATACTTGAAACAAACTAGAATTAACTAAGATTTAAATAGACAATTTCAACAAAAATAAGAGTTTGATGTAAAATCAATAAGAGAAGGATGGTTGACTTAAAGTTTCCTCACTTTGACTTTTGATGAACATATCATTAGAATCAAATGGTGCAATACTTGTTTTAAATCCTTAATTTGGCTATGGTAATCCAAGAAGCTTGAGATTACCTAGACTTTTCTTAGTTGTTAAAATGGTTAGAGAAGCTCATAACAATTTCCTTAGTCAAAGTCACAATTTCCATTAAGCATGTAATTAGTGAAAGTCAACTAGCATTAAGAACCAAAAAGTCACCAAATCCAAGAGGGGTCAAATGCTTTCACCACCATGTTGGAGAAAATGTTTTTATGATTGTGTGAAGTAAAACTAACACAAGAATCACTTGTTGCTTGCTAAGTAATGATAAGATGTTAAAACACAAAACATTTTCATAAAGATTCAAACACAAATTCATGGATTCTTCAATATTCAACAAAAGTTCAAAGGATTCAACAAAAGTCAACCAAGATTAGTTTAGCCAAGCATGACTAAACTCAAGGAAACAAAGTTAGTTAAGATTGTACCAAACATTTAGCAAGAATTAAGAGATGAAATGGTGAAGTTCTTGAGGGTTCTTGGCCTTCAAAAATGCTCCAAACTCCAGAGAGAAAGTATCAAAATCGGACCTCCAAGATAAGGCTGAAGAGGCACACCAACCTTCCCAATATAGAGCTCTAAGTAAAATCCCGAAATTGCCCTTATCAGGAATCCACGCGGGCCGCGGGGAATCTTACGCGGGCCGCGTGACTTCGACGGAAATTTTTGGGCTTCTTCAAGTCTTGGGCCCCCACAGCTAATCCATTGGCCCAGTTCGAATCCAATCTGCTTCTAGCCCATTTCTCTTTAATATTTCTTCAATTTGAGCCCAATTTGTCTCTCCACATCACTCAAAACTTCCGCAAATTCCTAAACATCGATATTGCACACCTAAGAATTCTCCCGTGGCTTTCAAATTTAAAGTTTAATTCTTCCAACCCTTCAAATAATTGACAATCCCACTGCATGCATCACCTCTATAGCCATCAAGCCTAAAATCCTCGTTGTCCTCCAAGTCCAATTGTTTTCCAAAAGATCCCGCTCCGCTAGTCTCCTTAAAATCTGTAATTAAGCTCACAAACCTCGAAAGAACCCGAAAGTGGTCATAAAATAACAAAAAAGAAAATATGCATGGAAATTATCTAAATTGTGAATGAAATATGCTAAAATAAACTATAAAAAGAAGTAAATAAAATGAAGCTATCAAATCACCCCAAGCTTAAACCTTACTTGTCCTCAAGTAAGACAAGACTAAAATGAACTCGGGATGAACTATCCTAGGGAAAATAAAAAGAATGGATAGAACCGCGAAACCTGATCACCGTTAGTCAACATGGTCAGAATTGATCTTGCTATTACCTCACGAATTTTTCATCCGATGACAATGGGACCATAAACCACAGCCAGGACAACTCCTTTAGGTGAGTAAGGAGGGATGAGCAGTCGCAGCCCAATGGAACATGCATACAATGAAGAATATCTGTAGTGTACACTCTGATCTCACGTCTGCCGGATGGGCTCGTGTGGAGCTCTTCTTTTAAGTGTACACTCTGATCTCACGTCTGCCGGCTACTCTCATGTGTAATTGGGTTTAATCGCTCGGGCACCGTTGTAGGAATCGGTTCACTTAGTGTTGGACCAAACCTCCTGTAGTATCCGACTCGACAGTCTCCCTAACATCATCAATTTGCGAAAAAAACAACAACTCGATCTATATACAATAAGACAATCCTAAATAAATGAATATCAAACGCCGGGTGACCAAAATGTAGGAAAATTTGTTCAATAATTGAACCGGTCACCTATCTACGATTATTGCAGCTTGAATTTTTTATTTTTTTATTTTTTTTTATTTATTTATTTATTTATTTATTTATTTATTTTTTTTTTATTTTTTTTATTTTTTTTTTCAAACACACAAAACATTTTGACTCAAAATTTGGTTCCCAAGAGTATGTAAGTGGAACCGAGAGGGTAATAATATAATCCGAATGGTCTAAATGTGAAAATGACCATGTGTGGAGCATAAAGATGTAATGTAAGCTCCTTTTCAAACTTGCAATTTTTCAAAAATAATGAAAATGTCCATATGCGGACTAAAAGACTCTCTAAGATCCTAAGAAAATCGCAAAAAAATATGGTGATGTAAAGAGACCGGATATGGATTCTACTCGGGGACAAGCACCAGTGCTTCATCTTAACGGTTCAAACATGATCAAGTGTGATCCTCTCAGCGGTAGTGACCGCAAGGCTAAGAACATCCATTGCTATAGTATATCCTACAGTTGTTAGTATTGCATGCATAGTTCTTCATGAAAACTACCTGGCCATGATCACTTACCCTTTTAAGCTTCTAGCATCTGATCCCAAGTATGAAATCCCAAACTGCAGCTAGTGGTCCCGGTTCGATGGGTGAGATAGCAACAAGATCCTGGACCAATAATGATACAATAACTATGGACCTGTTCCATGGCATCCAGGGGGGGGGGGTGAGAATAAACAGACAACAAAAATGCATGAATGCTAATGCCCTAAGCTAAATGTTATGCAAAAATAGAAAGTAGAAAAGAAGAAAATAAAATCTTTTTGGAATTTTATAAAAAAATAAAAGAAAAATGAATGCAAATTAGCTTAAAACTAAAATGTTATGTAACCTAGTTAAAAAATGCATGAAAAAGTAAAAGAAAAGGGAAATGCCCCACCCCAAGCTTAAGAACAAGCATTGTCCTCAATGCTTAAGGAAAGGGCGGAAATGACCTAAATCGGAGGGTCGGGCGGCGGGAAATGCCCGTGGCGATAGTGGTAGTCCCACATATCCTGGACCTGGCGGGAAGTGGGCGGGAAGGACTGCTCCAATCGATCAACACGGGTCACCACATCTTGGATGGCTCTCGTGTTCTCTTGCGTTTGGGTGTCGATGCGCTGCACCGTGGAGAACATTGTGGCGAATTGGTCAAAGAACGTAGGGGGGAAATATGGTGGGACTTCGTGTCCCCCCTGCTGCTGCGGCTGATATTGAGGCTCGGCAAAATGCTGTGGAGGCTGAAACTGGCCATCTTCATCATCTATAGGAGGAGGGTAGTCGGATGGAATGATCCATTGATCGGGGTCAGTTGGGTCGAAACTCCCTATATACTCGTGGGGGAGAATGAGGTATGGTTGGTTGTCAAGAATCCACATGGGACCAACGACCGAATCCCGGACGAGTTTCATTCGGCGGAGTGCGTGGCCGTCAAGGCTAGAGGGGCCGGAAGGCTTCTCGAATGGAAGAGTGGAGAGATGAAGTTGAAGCGGTGGCCGAGATGTAATGAGGGTGATCAATCCCCCAATGAAAATGTCTCCTTTGTCCATAGTTGTGAGGTTGTAACATTTGGTGAAGAAAAAGGAGGCAAAATCCGGCCGCGGACCATTCTCACGATTCATGCACCAAAGAAAAAATAATTCCGCCTTTGAAATTTGTCCCACTTCGGAGCGCGCAAAAATGGTGCATGTGAGTACTCGATGCGCTAGGCGCAAACATGGGTGAATTATGGAGGAGGCCTTTGACGAAGACGATGAGTATTGTGGCTCGTTGGTAATTTGCTGCCAAAAGTGATGCTCATTGAAGTTTCCGGGCCATGGGTCTTGTTGGTGATATAGATTGTCCACTGGAGTGCCCATCAGGGCGTTCACCACCCGATATGGTAGGGATCGTTTCTCGCCGAGCATTTGGAAGGTGACGGTTTCGCCTTCCTCTCCGGGATTGAATGTGGCGAGAAATTCCAAGGTTGGTTCAACATAGGTGGCGGCGCGGTTATAGAGGAATTGGCCCCATCCAATATTGTTAAATAACGCTTGGACTCCATCGAGTACCCCAAGACTAGCAAAAGATTCCCTATGGAGGAATTTTGTTGACTTGACTTGACGTTTGTTCGAAACGAGAAAATCATATGTTGTGCGGTCCTCGCGATTCAACAAACGAAACGGGGGATCCTTGGATTTTCCTTTTGATCCACCTTTGGAGGAAGTAGCTCCCGTCCCCGTTTTGGCACGTTTAGACATTATCCGGGGCAAAATTTTATCAACAATAATCTTCAAATGACACCAAAGACCACACAATTCCAACAACTAATGGGTAATCAAGATGCAAATAATTAAGATAAAGGAATGAAAGTACCCAATTTTCTTAGACCCGGGATGAATAAGTGCCACCAAAAATATTTCGTCAAGACACACCCCAAGCTTACAATTTTTGCTCCGTATTTGACGCTTTAATCGCTAAAACAACCCCACAAACGAGGTTCAAGATGACTTTCCGGCGACTAGAGTGGCGGCACCCGAATTAGTCGGAAATTTTTCGTGAGTTTTTTTGGGAAAAGATGGGTATGGTTAGAAAGCCCTTGATGAGAGAAACAAAACCTCGTGCTCGGAATCTCCAATGGTGGCCAGAGTTGGCCGGAAAATGCGAAAGAAGGTGGTGGTGGGTGGTGGTGGCGCCCGAAATTCCGGCCACAGATTGGACCGGAATTTGGGTGGGGTTTGTAGAGGATGAAAAATGGCGAAGAATGGCGATGGTCTCGCGAGATTCCGACCGGTAGAACTCCGGGAAAATGGATTTTTGTGAGGAGTAGGTTATGGTGTTCTTGAGAGTAAATGGTGGAATTTGTTAGGTTAGAATGAAGAAGATGAGTGCTGGAGATGTTTAAACCCCTTAGTCAACAAAAGTCAAAGCAGTCAACAGCTCAAAAGAATGTCATTCGACCAACCACGCAGGCAGGGCGCGGGCCGCGTGCCGGCCGCGGGAACTGAATGGCCCAAAAAATTGCAAGTGCTCGAACACTCACGCGGGTAAGGCTCGGGCCGCGTGCTGGCCGCGTCTAGCGTCTGAAAAACTTCTGAATTCTCTGATCTTTCACGCGGGTAGGACTCGGGCCGCGTGCTGGCCGCGTCTAGCGTCTGAAAAACTTCTGAATTCTCTGATCTTTCACGCGGGTAGGACTCGGGCCGCGGGCTGGCCGCGGGTGCTGTACTCTATCTGATCCTTGATCTACGCGGGCCGCGCAAACATTAAGCCGCGAAGCCACGCGGGCCGCGGGTCATTCCTGCACTTCAAAAATGATTTTTTTTTTTAAGCCAAAACGATCCCCATAAAGCCCGGTTTAAAAAATTTGACAAAATTGGGAACAAAACGGGGAGTGAAAGGTGAAACCTTTCAAAAATTTATTTTTCAAAATCCCGAAAACGCGTTGAAAAATGATTTATTTGGATCCGGAAAAAGTGAAAGCATAATGCTTTCCAAAACTGCCCTTCATTAACGTCTTTGGCGAGACGTCCTTCTAGCTTGATTCAACACACCGGGACATCCAAATGGATGATTTCAAGAGCATTTGCATTAAAACCTTCATAGAATGGCTTCAATCGGTGCCCATTGACTTTGAAGATTTGTCCCGTTTCTTCACTTTGGATTTCCACCGCCCCATGGTCAAAAGTCTTTATCACAACAAAAGGTCCAATCCATCTTGACCTTAGCTTGCCTGGAAATAACTTCAATCGTGAATGGTAAAGTAAGACCCTATGCCCCGGTTCAAAATGCTTTCGGGTGATGGACTTGTCGTGGAAGAGCTTCGTCTTCTCCTTATAAATCCTTGTGTTTTCATAGGAGTCGTTTCTCAATTCTTCCAGCTCTTGGAGTTGAAGCTTCCTATGTCTCCCTGCCTCATCAATATTGTAATTACATTGCTTGACCGCCCAAAATGCACGGTGCTCTAATTCGACGGGTAGATGACATGACTTTCCGAAAACCAACCTAAAGGGTGACATTCCTATCGGGGTCTTGTAAGCGGTCCGATAGGCCCATAAGGCATCATCAAGCCTTAAACTCCAATCTTTCCTTGTCGGATTCACTGTTTTCTCCAAAATACTCTTCACCTCACGATTTGAGACTTCCGCTTGACCGTTCGTTTGAGGGTGGTAGGCGGTAGAGACACGATGGGTCACGTTGTACTTTTTCAGCAAGGCCTCCATCATCTTATTGCAAAAATGCGTCCCTCTATCGCTAATCAAAACCCTAGGCACACCAAATCTCACAAAGACATTAGATTTTAAAAAGTCGATAACCGTTTTGGCATCATCCGATCTTGTGGCTTTGGCCTCAACCCATTTAGAGACATAGTCAACCGCGAGCAATATGTAAACGTTGCCAAACGAGACGGGAAATGGGCCCATAAAATCAATCCCCCATACGTCAAAAATTTCATAAACAAGGATTGGATTTTGTGGCATTTGATTTTTTTGTGAAATGTTTCCCGTCCTTTGGCACCGTTCACAGCTTTTACAAAACATATAACAATCGCATGACATGGTTGGCCAAAATAATCCACATTCAAGAACCTTTCTCAAAGTTCGGCTAGATCCGAAGTGTCCCCCACAAGCAAATTCATGACAAAATTGTAAAATGGATTGATGCTCTTGTTGGGGTACACATCGCCTAATGATTTGATCGGGACAATGTTTCCACAAATAAGGCTCATCTCACACATAGTATTTTGCATCACTTTTGAGCTTGTCTTTTTGAGCACGTGAGAATGTGTCGGGATACCTTTTTGTGACCAAAAAGTTAACGATATCAGCATACCAAGGAGTAGATTGAATAAGGGAAAAGAGATGCTCATCCGGAAACTCGTCCCGCAAAGGGACAGGAGTTTCATTTGAAGTGATCCGGCTTAAGTGGTCGGCAACAAGGTTCTCGCATCCACTTTTGTCTCGGATTTCCAAATCAAATTCTTGCAATAATAAGATCCACCGGATGAGTCTTGGCTTTGCATCTTTCTTTGTCATCAAGTACTTGAGAGCCGCATGATCCGAATACACTATAACTTTGGTGCCAAGTAGGTATTGTCGAAACTTCTCCAAAGCGAACACTATGGCTAATAGCTCCTTCTCCGTGGTAGAGTAGTTGCTTTGAGCATTGTCTAGCGTCCTTGATGCATAATAGATCACGTGGGAGGCTTTTCCATTCTTTTGACCCAAAACGGCACCGATAGCATAATTGCTTGCATCACACATGATCTCGAAAGGGAGATCCCAATTCGGTGCTTGTATGATGGGGGCGGATGTAAGCAATTCCTTGAGCTTGTCGAAAGTTTCTTTGCACGCCTCATTGAACTCGAAATCGGTCTCCTTTTGCAAGAGTTGGCACATTGGTCTTGTTATCTTTGAAAAGTCCTTGATGAATCGTCGGTAGAAACCTGCATGGCCCAAAAAAGAACGAACTTCCCGAACACAAGTCGGGTAAGGTAAGCTTTGAATAACATCGATCTTGGCCTTATCTACCTCAATTCCTTTTTCAGACACAATGTGACCCAAAATGAGACCTTGACTCACCATGAAATGACATTTCTCAAAGTTTAAAACCAAATTTGTTTCAATGCATCTTTTCAAAATTTTGGTGAGATTGGTCAAACATTCTTGAAACGAGTTCCCATATACCGTAAAGTCATCCATAAAAACCTCAATTATGTTTTCGACATATTCGGAAAAGATACTAACCATGCAACGTTGGAAAGTGGCTGGGGCGTTACACAATCCAAATGGCATTCTCCGGTATGCGAAAGTGCCAAATGGACATGTAAATGTTGTCTTTTCTTGGTCTTCCGGTGCCACCGGGATTTGGTGAAAACCGGAGTACCCGTCTAGACAAGAAGTGAGATTTCCCGGCCAACCTTTCTAACATTTGGTCGATGAAAGGCAATGGAAAATGATCATTTCTTGTGCTTGCATTGAGTTTGCGGTAGTCAATACATACTCTCCACCCGTTTTGCACACGGGTGGGGACCATCATACCTTTGTTGTTCTCGACCACCGTGATTCCCGTCTTCTTGGGAACGACTTGCACCGGGCTCACCCATTTGCTATCCGAGATTGGATAGATCATCCCCGCATCAAGTAGCTTCAAAATCTCTTTCTTTACAACTTCCATCATAGGCGGGTTCAACCTTCTTTGCGTATCCCGACTCGGCTTGCATTCATCCTCCATCAAGATTTTGTGCATACAAGTGGAGGGACTCAAACCTTTGATATCCGCAATCGTCCAACCCATGGCTTCCTTGTGTTCCTTCAACACCTTGAGGAGTTGCTCTTCCTCAAATTCGGTTAGATGAGTCGAAATGATAACCGGAAGAGTCTCATTCTTGCCCGAGTAAGCATACTTCAAATGTTGAGGTAGGACCTTTAATTCCCATTCAGGTGGTTGAACAAGGGATGGAGACAACTTCGTATGGGTTCGGGTCAACTCAATTTGCTTGACATCAAATCTTGTGGATTTCTTCACCTCTAAATTATTGACCAACTTCTCAACCTCCGGATCCAAGGAATAAAACTTTAATTGCTTGACTAGCTTCCCAAAATCAAATCCTTTGCTTAAAATCATTTCCAACACATCGCCATTAGACAACTCGAACAATTCTTGGGTCAGTGGCTCAACAACATCTACAAAGTACGTAGATGAAACGTCACTAGGATATCTCATAGCATCATAGATATTAAAGCTTATTGTTTCACCATCAAACTCCATTGTCAAACTTCCCGCATATATATCAATCTTTGTTCTAGCCGTTTTCAAAAACGGTCTCCCACGCAAGATTAAAGCCGATTTGGAGGACACTTGCTCATCTAGATCAATCACATAGAAATCCGCCGGGAAGACCAATTGGTTCACTTGCACTAGGACATCTTCCAAAACACCTCTAGGAAAGACACTTGATTTATCCGCAAGAGAGATTATGACACCGGTTTCACTTAAGGGTCCGACATTCAATGATTCATACACCGAATAGGGCATGACATTGATAGAGGCACCAAGATCAAGCATAGCACTAATAAAAGTGACATCTCCAATCTTGCAAGGAACCGTGAACATTCCGGGATCTTTGCATTTGGGTGGAAGTTTCCTTTGTAAAACCGCGGATGCGTTTTCATTCATCAAAATTTTCTCATTCCCCTTCAACTTCCTCTTGTTGGTACAAAGTTCTTTCAAAAACTTTGCATATCTCGGGATTTGCTTGATTGCATCAAGTAGAGGGATGTTTACTTCCACCTTTCGAAAGGTGTCCAAAATCTCTTTCTCCTCCATGTTCTTTTTCGAAGTCGCAAGTCGGGAGTGGCTATGGGTGTTACTAGAGGGGTAGTCTTCTTTGGAACTCCGGCTTGTGCATCGTTCTTGATTATAGGTTCTTCAACGGGAATAACTTCTATTTCTTCCTCTTCATCTCTTGGCTTCTTCTTTGAACTACTCTCTCCGGCTTGTTTGCCACTTCTCAAGGCCACCACATTGACATTTGGGTTCTTTTCAGTTTGAGAAGGCAACTTCCCACGGGACTCCAACTTGCTTATGGATGTAACTATATCTCCCATTTGTGCTTCAAGGTTGGAGATACTAGTTCTTGTCTCTTTTTGGAATTGTTGGGTACTAGTGGCTAAGGATTTGACAATGTCTTCAAGAGACATTCCGGAGCTACTTGGTTGGGATTGAGGAGGTTGTTGGTGGTGTGGAGGGTGTGGTTTGGATTGATAGTGTGGTTGTGGATGTTGGTAGTGAGGTTGTGGTGGTGGATAGGATGGTCTAACCAATGCATTTTGAGGCAATGGTCTTGGGTTGTAGTTCATGTTGGGATTTGGCTTCCAACTTGAATTATATGCATTTTGGTAACCGGATGGCTTGTTATGATAGTTTTGGAACTCTCCTGTGGCATTTACATGTTCCACATCTTCTTGGAGAATGGGACACATATCCGTAGGATGTCCCATTGTTGCACATATTCCACAAACCATCACTTGTGGAGTTTGTCCCATGGCTAGCTTTTGGACAACGGAAGTTAGATCTTTGATTTGAGACTCGAGGCTTGATGTTCCCACCTCATTGACTTTTTGTTGAGTTTCTCTCTTCATATCTTGGCGCGGGCCAAAGTGTTGGGAATTTGCGGCTATGGTGTTGAAAAGTTGTCTTGTTTGTTGTGGAGTTTTACTAAAGACATCACCACCACTTGAGGCATCGACTAGTCTTCTCTCCATTGGCAACAATCCCTCATAGAAGTGTTGAATGAGGAGTTGTTCCGGAATTTGGTGTTGTGGGCAACTATAGCACAAGTTGTTGAACCTCTCCCAATAATCATGAAAAGTCTCATTTTGACCTTGGCGGATTCCACAAATCTCATTTCTAAGACTTGAGACTCTTGAAGCGGGATAGAACTTATCAAGAAAAGCTCTTGCCATGTCAGTCCATGAGTTGATTGACCCCGGGGGAAGATAGAATAACCAATCTTTTGCTCTATCGGCCAATGAAAAGGGGAATGCCCTTAGCTTGATTTGGTCATCGGTTGACCCTTGTGGCTTCATACTAGTGCAAATAATGTGGAACATCTTCAAGTGCTTATGCGGGTCTTCGTTCTCCAATCCATGAAAAATCGGGAGGTGATGGACTAAACTTGACTTCAATTCCGAACCTCCTTCCAAAACCGGGTAATTGATGCCGGTTGGAGTTTGTGTAACATCGGTTTCCATCATTTGCCTCAAAGTTCTTTCGGGAACTTCTCCTCCGTCCGCCATTGCAATTGGTTCAATAATGGGTGGATTTTGTTGTAGAGGTGGTGTTTCGGGAATTTCTTGGCGAGGGTCGGGACTAGAATCGGGTTCCGTATCGCTTGATGAAACGGGTTCAACCTTCAGATCCCCGTGAGGATTAGAAGTTTGACCACGTTCAATTCGTTTTTCCTTCGCCAAACGCCTTGCTTCTTTTTCAATTTCTGGGTTGTAAATCAAGTCACCTGTACGCTGAGATCTGGGCATAGAGAAACAAACTGATTAAATATAAACCAATCCCCGGCAACGGCGCCAAAATTTGGTGGTTGTCGAGGCCAACAAAAATAAATAACCCTAAATCTTTTACACTAAAATAGTGTATAGTGGTAAAGGGGTCGATCCACGGAGATTGGTTCAATTTATAACTCTATGGAAAATCTTTTTGCAACAGTACTTATAAAATGACAATAAAATAAAAATGGGGGTTTTGATATTTTGAAATACTTGAAACAAACTAGAATTAACTAAGATTTAAATAGACAATTTCAACAAAAATAAGAGTTTGATGTAAAATCAATAAGAGAAGGATGGTTGACTTAAAGTTTCCTCACTTTGACTTTTGATGAACATATCATTAGAATCAAATGGTGCAATACTTGTTTTAAATCCTTAATTTGGCTATAGTAATCCAAGAAGCTTGAGATTACCTAGACTTTTCTTAGTTGTTAAAATGGTTAGAGAAGCTCATAACAATTTCCTTAGTCAAAGTCACAATTTCCATTAAGCATGTAATTAGTGAAAGTCAACTAGCATTAAGAACCAAAAAGTCACCAAATCCAAGAGGGGTCAAATGCTTTCACCACCATGTTGGAGAAAATGTTTTTATGATTGTGTGAAGTAAAACTAACACAAGAATCACTTGTTGCTTGCTAATTTGAAGATCCTTTACTTAATCAAGAAATTAGCCAACTAATCACCACAAACACATTTAAACTCATGAATAAAAACATGCAAGTAATGATAAGATGTTAAAACACAAAACATTTTCATAAAGATTCAAACACAAATTCATGGATTCTTCAATATTCAACAAAAGTTCAAAGGATTCAACAAAAGTCAACCAAGATTAGTTTAGCCAAGCATGACTAAACTCAAGGAAACAAAGTTAGTTAAGATTGTACCAAACATTTAGCAATAATTAAGAGATGAAATGGTGAAGTTCTTGAGGGTTCTTGGCCTTCAAAAATGCTCCAAACTCCAGAGAGAAAGTATCAAAATCGGACCTCCAAGATAAGGCTGAAGAGGCACACCAACCTTCCCAATATAGAGCTCTAAGTAAAATCCCGAAATTGCCCTTGTCAGGAATCCACGCGGGCCGCGGGGAATCTTACGCGGGCTGCGTGACTTCGACGGAAATTTTTGGGCTTCTTCAAGTCTTGGGCCCCCACAGCTAATCCATTGGCCCAGTTCGAATCCAATATGCTTCTAGCCCATTTCTCTTCAATATTTCTTCAATTTGAGCCCAATTTGTCTCTCCACATTACTCAAAACTTCCGCAAATTCCTAAAATTCGATCTTGCACACTCAAGAATTCTCCCGTGGCTTTCAAATTTAAAGTTTAATTCTTCCAACCCTTCAAATAATTGACAATCCCACTCCATGCATCACCTCTATAGCCATCAAGCCTAAAATCCTCGTTGTCCTCCAAGTCCAATTCCTTTCCAAAAGATCCCGCTCCGCTAGTCTCCTTAAAATCTGTAATTAAGCTCACAAAACTCGAAAGAACCCGAAAGTGGTCATAAAATAACAAAAAGGAAAATATGCATGGAAATTATCTAAATTGTGAATGAAATATGCTAAAATAAACTATAAAAAGAAGTAAATAAAATGAAGCTATCACGGGGTATTGTTAAATGGTTGGGGGTAATTTTGTTTCATCTGATTCTCATGTTCCCAAGTAAATTCTGGTCCTCGCAAAGATTTCCATCAAACTTTCACTATGACATCCCCAAACTCACGTTTATTTTAAAAAATTTATTTATGCTTATTTGAAAATCAGAGTATTCATTTTAAAGAATAATATTGTGGAATTTGCTCCGGAAAACATTATAAATATATTAGCAAAGCATTTACGAAGAAATGTCTTTTGTTTATATTAAAACTTTGGGATGTCATCGTCAATATAGAAACATAATCATAAACAGACCTTACATTCATTTACACTAGTGATTTATATATCCTTTAATCTCTTAGTGTAAAGTGTCCTTGTATCGATACATGTGATACAAATAAATTGAGTGGGTCAAGTTGGGAAATCTGGTGAGTAGATAGGGTTTTCAACCCACAGTAATAAAGTTATTATCTTTCATCATCAAGCAATTAACCCAATTACCCATCCCAATGATCTTCTTTATTTCTGAAGCATCTACCCAAAGAATCATCTATCATTCACTCATTCATTCCTAAGGATTATCCTAAGGAATAGGCACGAAGTCCATCGCGACTTTATATAACAAGCACTAAGTCCCTAGCTGCCAAGGTTATTTGTTAGGCACTAAGTCCATAACTGTCAGGGTTGATCTCTTTTATTGAAAGTATTATTTTAGGGAGTCCACCCACAATACATGCCAATGGATTTTTAGAGTACATATGATGAACATATCGTTCACAACACCTACATGTTGCGAGGCTGCTAGTGTTCCACTAGACTGTCTAGAATAGTACGTGGTTGTCATCTTTACTCTGCTAGATGACTAGGCCATCGCTTCTCATCATCTTTCACCTCTCATCATTTGTATCATCTTTCATCTCTCATCATTCATCTCATGTTTCATCGCTCAGCACAACACATCTTTCATCTCATCTTTCATCTACTCATCTTTACCCATCATAAATATAGGTATAAAATATGTATACAGTTTAATTCGAATAAAAGAAATATATTTTGTTCATCTAGAATAGATATCAAGAACGTAGATAATATGCACACATAGAACGTAATTTATATTTAATACTTCATATCTATGTGTAAAATGAAAGTAAGTATGTACTTACTTGTTAAAGTGATGACTCGAAATTCGGACAACGCTTCGCTTCTAAGAATCGTCTTTTCCTTCGACGAAACCTAGCACTATTATTGCTAAGTGTTAGTCTAATATTTGGTACGACTAATTAACTCAAGTTCTGTCACACCCCCAAACCAAGGATGGCGGAAACGTCCGGGGGTGGAGGACTTCATGTATAGTATCATAACAACAATTGTAATAGTAATTCAAGCAAACACAACCAACATATATATAATTGAAAAAGTTACATCATTGTATGAATTACATGTTTACGAATCAATTACAATATGTTGACAAAATATGAAATAGTAGACGCCTTAGCGTCCCATCCTCAAAAGCACTTGGTTACCTGTTTAATGATTTCCTGAGAATACAAGTTGTTTGGAAAAGTGTCAACACAAAGGTTGGTGAGTTCATAAGCTTTTGTTTGATATTATTAAAAGCCTTTCGTTTGTAAAAGTAGTATTTGTTTTAGAAAATCCAATATTTTCCTTAAAATGTATATGTAGTCTTAAATTCAAAGACCGAAATGTATAAGTAACTTTTCTTACTTATAATAAATAATGTAAGTTTAAATCGACATAAACTCGTTTAATTTTAATGAAGTTCCCGTAAATTCCAATATTTATTAATACTTTGTGTGAGTTTATTATAACCATGCTATGACCAAGGTTGCCTAAAACGACGTTCTTCGGGCGTCCGAAATGTTATGACATTTGTCACCCCAGACCTATCGGTCTAACTGTTGCATGCAGTTTAGGTGTGGGTTTGTCAAACCCAATATAGATCTATACACAACTATCACGCTCTCCCTCAAGGAGACTCTGGTTATAATACAGGACTTAATGGTAGTTTGAAGTAAATGTCTCACAAAGTCATTAACGGAATTACGTGTTATGAAAACTTGGTACCGTATGGCCGTACCTTGCTTAATGAAAATATCCTTTGTATAAATGTACCCTTTTTAAATGTATGTGTTATGTAATGTATCATAAACTATACCTATTATAGTTTATCAACCAAGGGTAGTACGTAGTAATGTATGCAAACTATATTCAAAATAGTTTATTAAATGTTTGAATGTATCGGTTGTACTTTGATTATAATCACTTGTTATTCTTTATATTTTATATGTCCAAATCCATTTGTAAACTGATGTGTGTCTAAATATTAAGATAAAATGTCATATATTGCAATCACATATAATCACATAAAGATATACACCTTGCTCAACATGTTACAAGGTGAAATGAAATTGACAGCAACTTTTCGTTGAATACAGTTTCTGTTACTGTTCTTAGAAAATTTATAGAAAAATCATCAAAGCTCTAAATCCAAATCCGCAAATTCTGAGAGTTTGGAATATGAGTCTAGTTTGTTCGTAAATTTTATCATGATTTTTAGTCATCTCTAACAGAGGTGAAAATGTTCATAATCACAGACTGGTCCGGGTTTGCCTCTGAAATGACAGGCAGTTTTGTAAAAATCACCATAAATTGTAAAAAATCATATGGAGATGTGCAAGTAGCCATTTTAAAGCTAAGAGTTTGAACTACTTGCACCTGGAACAGTTTTGAAAACTAAAATATTTAAGTTGACCAAAACAGTCCGTGATCGAAGTTCATCTTTTCTGATGTAATCTGATAGAAAAAGTTTAATTGTGTTCTTGATGATTTTACTTGTATTCCCCCCCTTAAAACTTAAGAAAAACATGTAAATGTAGGGGTATTAACTCACCCTATGTGGTTTCAGTAGGTGAAAGTGAGAGAGAGGAAGTGTTCAATCCAAGGACACTAAGAAGATGTCTTGATGATTCGAGAATCTAACATCGAATAAGATAGAATTTGTGTAAGATATCAATGATTTGAGTAGAATGGAGTGTAATAATTATATGAATGATGAAGATACTTACTAATTGAAGAAAGAAATCCCTAAAGAAAGCCTTGAAGTTCTTGAAGTTGAGAGAAAAGATGAGAGAATTTTGGAGAGTGTCCTTTGGTTGCTAAGTGTAGAATGAAAGAACTTTATGGAGAATGAGGAGAGAGGATCAATCCTCCAGCTCTTAGAACGTGGGAAGAGCTGGAGATTGGGTGTAAAGGTCCACTAAGGAGACAAGGGGTAGTGGGAAAGAGTGGCTGATCATAGAGTGAGGTGGTGGTGGTTTGCTTTTGCCATAAATTAAGGAAAAGCAAATATTCCCTCAATAATTAGTTCAACCACTAATTCTTTTAATATATTTTTATAAAAACCCTGGAGATTTATATATTTTGGGGCCTTAGTTTATAAAATAAAGTTTTGGGTGAAAATCCCATGTTAAAATAATGAAAAACGGAGTTAAAACGAAGTCGTAGTCGAAAAACCGGTAAAAAGGGGCCGTCTGCGAGACCTCTCGCATGGAGGCCGGATTCGGACCCTCGCATGCGAGGTTGCTGTCTGATGGCTTTGGATTCGGTCTCCTGAGAGGCTTCAGCTTCGGTCCTGATGAGAGGCTTGGGATCCGAGGCCTCGGATGAGAGGCTTCGGTCCTGAAGCTTCAGTTCCAGGTCCTTAAGGCTATTTTACCCGTTTTTACCCCGTTTAAAGCGATTTTCGACCCGGTTAAGGGTTGATATGACCCAAATGATTACAAAAAGTTAAAGTAACTTTTAAGAGAGATTTGGGAGAGATTTCAAATAGAAAGAGATAGAGTGAAAACGATTTAGAGAGGTTTCGTTTGTGATTAATTTGAGTGTCCGGCTTCACAACGCAAGGTTCGTAAACCCTGTTAAACCGTGTTTTAGTGTCGTACACAATCCCGATGATTGTACAATAGTGTTTTATCGCTTTGGTTCGTTGTTTAGCATTGTTAAGGCTAAGGAAAATCAAACACATGAACTTTCCAAATGATGATTTCTCATTAAAATAGCGAATTGTATAGTGATTACATAACGTAAACCCTAACATACAAGGGTTATTGGAGTTGACCGGTTTGACTTGTTGACTTTGTTTGACTTTGACTTGACCGAAATTTTGACGGTTGTCACATCATCCCCCCCATTAGAAGGAATTTCGTCCCGAAATTTTCATTTTGACTGGGATTTCAAGAGTTTGGGAAGAGATGTGGATACTTTTGTTTCATCTGATCCTCGCGTTCCCAGGTGAATTCGGGTCCTCGTTTAGCATTCCAACGGACCTTCACGATGGGAATACGACTTTGTTTCGTTCGTTTGATTTCCCGATCCATGATTTCGACTGGTTCCTCCACGAAGTGGAGATTTTCGTTAACTTCGATTTCGTCGAGTGGTATTACGAGTGTCTCATCAGACAAACACTTCTTTAGGTTCGACACGTGAAATGTGGGATGTACTTTGTCGAGTTCCTGAGGTAATCGAAGTTTGTATGCTACTAGCCCAATCCAAGCAAGGATTTCGAATGGCCCGATGTACCTTGGATTTAGTTTCCCGCGTTTGCCGAATCGTATCATTCCTTTCCAAGGGGAAACTTTTAGTAGTACACGATCACCCACCTGGAATTCCAAGGGTTTGCGTCGTTTGTCTGCGTAACTCTTTTGCCGATCGCGAGACGCTTTCAGTCTTTCTCGAATTTGAACGATCTTTTCTGTGGTTTCCCTTATGATTTCAGGGCCAGTGAGGGTGCTATTAGAGACTTGCCCTCTAGCTAGCTGTGTATCCCCCACCTCAGCCCAACACAGGGGTGATCTGCATTTGCGACCGTAAAGAGCTTCGAATGGAGCGACTTTGATTCTAGTATGATAGCTGTTATTGTAGGAGAATTCGATAAGCGGTAGATGAGTATCCCATGCTTTACTGAAGTCTATCACACAAGCTCTTAACATGTCTTCCAACGTTTGAATGGTTCGTTCGCTCTGTCCGTCGGTTTGTGGGTGGTAGGCCGTACTCATGTCAAGCCTAGTTCCCAATGATTTTTGTAGAGACTGCCAAAACCGTGAGGTAAATCTACTATATCTATCGGAGATAATGGATATCGGCACACCATGGAGTCATACAATCTCTCTGATGTACGTTCTAGTCAGCTTCTCCATCTTGTCGCTTTCTTTAATCGGTAGGAAGTGTGCTGATTTGGTCAATCTGTCTACGATTACCCATATGGTGTCAAGCCCGCCCGATGTCTTAGGCAGCTTGGTTATGAAGTCCATGGTTATTCGTTCCCACTTCCACTCAGGTATATCCGGCTGTTGCAATAGCCCGGATGGTTTCTGGTATTCGATTTTGACCTTGGCGCAAGTCAGACACTTGCTCACATAGGTAGCAATCTCAGCTTTCATGTTCGGCCACCAGTATAATTTCTTGAGGTCCAGATACATCTTATCTGACCCGGGATGGATGGAATATCGAGTCTTGTGTGCTTCATTCATGATGACGTCTCGGAGTCCACCGAACTTCGGTGTCCAGATTCGATTCATGAGATAATGTACTCCATCATCCTTGACTTCTAAGTTTTTATCCATTCCCCTTAATGTCTCTCCTGCCACCTTTTCTGGTTTCAAAGCTTCTAGTTGAGCTTCCTTGATTTGTATGGTCGTGTGGGAATGGATCGTCATTGTTACGGACTTTACTCGGCGGCCCGAGTACTCCTTCCTGCTTTGAGCATCAACCACTACATTTTCCTTGCCCGGATGATAACGAATTTCGCACTCGTAGTCATTCATCAACTCTACCCATCTCCTCTGTCGCATGTTGAGCTCTTTCTGATTGAGGATATGCTGAAGACTTTTGTGATCAGTGAAGATAGTGCATTTCGTGCCGTAGAGGTAGTGTCTCCAGATCTTCAAAGCGAATACCACTGCTCCTAATTCCAGGTCGTGCGTAGTATAATTAACCTCGTACGTCTTAAGCTGTCTTGATGCATACGCGATAACCTTCCCTCTCTGCATGAGCACACATCCGAGGCCTTGATTCGAAGCATCACAGTACACTACGAAGTCCTCGGTTCCCTCTGGGAGAGACAAGATCGGTGCGCTGCATAGGGCTTGTTTTAACGTTTGGAAAGCAGTTTCTTGTTTATTTTCCCACTTGAATATCACACCTTTCTGCGTCAAGGTGGTGAGTGGTTTCGCAATCTTGGAGAAGTTTTGTATAAATCTTCGGTAGTAGCCAGCAAGCCCAAGGAATTGTCGAATTTCGGTTGGCGTCTTGGGTGCTGACCAATTCTCGATTGCCTTGATCTTGGAGGGATCCACATGTATGCCTTTCTCACTTACCACATGGCCAAGGAAATCCAGTTCTCTAATCCAGAATTCACACTTAGAGAACTTAGCATAAAGCTTCTCCGCTCTTAGTGTCTCTAGCACTTGGCGTAGATGTAGGCGATGCTCTTCTTCGCTTCGCGAGTAGATCAAGATATCGTCGATGAATACGATTACAAACTTGTCTAGGTAGGGTCGACACACTCTATTCATTAGGTCCATGAATACCGCAGGTGCGTTTGTTAAACCGAAGGACATCACCATAAACTCGTAGTGCCCATAGCGAGTTCTGAATGCAGTTTTGGGAATATCTTCTTCTTGAACTCGTAGCTGATGGTAACCTGACCTTAGGTCGATCTTTGAGAACAAATTTGCTCCTTGGAGTTGGTCGAAAAGGTCGTCGATTTGGGGTAGAGGATATCGGTTCTTGATGGTGAGTTTGTTTAGTTCCCGATAGTCGATGCACATGCGAAAGAATCCGTCCTTCTTCTTTACAAAAAGGACTGGTGCTCCCCAAGGTGAGAAGCTTGGTCTGATGAACCCTTTGCTCAAAAGCTCGTTCAACTAACTGGACAACTCTTGCATTTCTGTTGGTGCGAGGCGGTATGGAGCTCTGGCTACGGGGGTAGCTCCGGGTATTAAGTCAATTCTGAAATCGACTTGTCGTGCGAGTGGTACACCAGGAAGATCTTCTGGGAACACATCCGGGAAGTTACACACTTCGGGGATGTCTTTGATGTCTTTCACGTCTTGTTTCTTGTCTACTACGTGGGCCAAGAAGGCGTGGTACTCCTTCCGGAGATACTTTTGGGCTTTGATGCATGAGATGATTTGTAAATTCGCACTAGGTTTGTCACCATAGATGAGAAGGGTTTCGTCATTTGGTAGATTGAGGTGAACGGCCCTTTCGTAACATAGAATGTCGGCACGGTGAGGAACTAACCAATCCATCCCGATGATTACGTCGAAGCTTTTTATGGTGACCGGCATCAGGTCAATTTTAAATGTATGGTTGTCTAGAGTGAGAGTACACTCTGACTATATATCGCTAGTGCGTTCTACTTTCCCATTTACCATTTCTACTACATAAGTATCCTTTAGTGATTGGGGATTTTGTTCAAGTAATTGTTTATATTGGTGGCTCACGAAACTCCTCTCCGCTCCACTATCGAATAGTACGCATGCATAAGAGTTATTGAGGAGAAACGTACCGGTAACCACCGCGGGATCCTCAACTGCTTCCCATGTCCTATTGCCAGGATTCTTCCTACTCCACCAACATTAGGGGCTTGTGCTTTGGGGCAGTTTCTTTTGAAGTGACCTGCGTCTCCACAGTTGTAGCAGGTTCGGGTTGCCCCCGTACTGGCGACTTGGTTGATTGGTCGAGCCGGCGCTTTACAGAAACGAGCAGTGTGCCCCTTCCTGTCGCAGTTGATACAGTGCACCTCCCTACAAGCACCATTGTGGTGAAAGTTGCACTTGTTGCACTTGGGTAGGGTTCCAGCATATGGCTTCGGTGGTGCAGTAGTGGCAGCATTAGTGGCAGCATGGACAGCAACAGTTTGTTGCTTCTTAGCGGGGTCTTGTGCTGGTTGGCTCTTCTTTTGGTTCCGTAACTTTCTTTTGTTGTTTCCCCCTTTTGATTGATCAGTGGTGGTGGTTGTAGTATTATGACCGGCTCGGTGGTCAACAAGTTGTTGTGCCAGCTCTCTGGCACTGTCAAAAGTAGTTGGCCTTGAAGCCAGCACACTACTTTGCACTTGGGGAGACAGTCCCCAAAGGTATCGCTCCACCTTTTTCTCCTCCGGAGTAACCATTGTTGGGCAGAGGAGAGCCAATTCATTGAATCGGGTGGTGTAGGTTTCAAGGTCGGAACCCGTCATCCTGAGGTTCCAAAGTTCTTGTTCCAGCTTTCGAATCTCACCTCTCGGGCAGTACTCCTTCATCATCAACGTTTTTAGTTCTGCCCAGGTTATGGAGCTAGCCACTTCGAGAGTAAGTGAATTAATCCTGCAGTTCCACCAAGTAAGGGCCCGGCCGGTGAAAGTGAAGGCTGCGAACTTAACTTTGCTCGCTTCGGGGCAAGAGCACACCTGAAAGACTACTTCGGTCTTTTCAAACCATTGCATTAAAGTGATGACTCCCCCGCTCCCATTGAAGTTGTCAGGTTTGCCATTGGTGAAGTCTTTGTAGGTGCACTCTCTTATGCGCACCCATCTGTCACCCTGGTTAGAGGGTGTAACACCTGGTCCAGATCCACCATTTCCATTAGAGACAATTTGGGACACAGCTGCCGCTACTGCTGCTGTTATTGCAACTTGGAGTATTGCTGGATCAAATTGTGGAAGTGGCGGCAGAGGTGTTGGTGATGGTGGTGGAGGTGTCGGTGATGGTGATGGTGGTGGAGGTGTCGGTGATGGTGATGGTGGTGGAGGTGTTGGTAGTGGTGGTGGAAGTGTCGGTGATGGTGGTGGAGGTGTTGGTAGTGGTGGTGGAAGTGTCGGTGATGGTGGCGGAGGTGTTAGTAGTGGTGATGGAGGTGGTGCTGCACTGCTAGATGGTCTAGTCTCCTTCCTTGGCGGCATGGTTCTGTCATAAGTTGTAAACCAATGTACTTTTAGTACAAGTATATTTATAGGAAGAGAAATCTTTTATACATAAAGTATATTATTACGTTGTTTTCCGATATGTTTACGATACATACGATTTTATACTTTTAATTGACCCAATACATTGGGCTATGAGGTAAAATGAAAGTCTAAAATATTTTATTTGAGTTTCCTTGTTTCCAAGTATATGACCATTTGTAAGAGTTTCCCATATGCTAATTTAGTCGGGACATAATTAATATATTTATTATAGCAACACAAAATACTCCTATAGTATTTGTAAATATTTAGTTTTGAGTTCTTAAAGTATCCTTTGTAGTGTGATATTAGGTTGTTAGATTTGTTGCCCATCCTGACCATCCCCCGGTATATGCAAGTCAATTCTCGGACTGATATAGTTGATCAGGCTATATCCTTCCCAGAATTAATCCACATATACTAAGGCATACTCAAAATGTTCAACTCTTCTTCTTTTGCTTTATGTTTTCTCTAGTCATGATATCATGCGAGCATGTAATGTATGTATGTATACTTTAATCAAGAAAATCATTTATTTTCTAAAAGTATATTTATTTGAAAAATGCACAATTCAGAGACTATTAGTCCCAATTGTGTTTATAGTTTGTATATCTTATGTGGTTTGATATACTTAATTCACTATAAACTGTGCTCTGATACCAATCTGTCACACCCCCAAACCAAGGATGGCGGAAACGTCCGGGGGTGGAGGACTTCATGTATAGTATCATAACAACAATTGTAATAGTAATTCAAGCAAACACAACCAACATATATATAATTGAAAAAGTTACATCATTCTATGAATTACATGTTTACGAATCAATTACAATATGTTGACAAAATATGAAATAGTAGACGCCTTAGCGTCCCATCCTCAAAAGCACTTGGTTACCTGTTTAATGATTTCCTGAGCATACAAGTTGTTTGGAAAAGTGTCAACACAAAGGTTGGTGAGTTCATAAGCTTTTGTTTGATATTATTAAAAGCCTTTCGTTTGTAAAAGTAGTATTTGTTTTAGAAAATCCAATATTTTCCTTAAAATGTATATGTAGTCTTAAATTCAAAGACCGAAATGTATAAGTAACTTTTCTTACTTATAATAAATAATGTAAGTTTAAATCGACATAAACTCGTTTAATTTTAATGAAGTTCCCGTAAATTCCAATATTTATTAATACTTTGTGTGAGTTTATTATAACCATGCTATGACCAAGGTTGCCTAAAACGACCTTCTTCGGGCGTCGGAAATGTTATGACATTTGTCACCCCAGACCTATCGGTCTAACTGTTGCATGCAGTTTAGGTGTGGGTTTGTCAAACCCAATATAGATCTATACACAACTATCACGCTCTCCCTCAAGGAGACTCAGGTTACAATACAGGACTTAATGGTAGTTTGAAGTAAATGTCTCACAAAGTCATTGACGGAATTACGTGTTATGAAAACTTGGTACCGTATGACCGTACCTTGCTTAATGAAAATATCCTTTGTATAAATGTACCCTTTTTAAATGTATGTGTTATGTAATGTATCATAAACTATACCTATTATAGTTTATCAACCAAGGGTAGTACGTAGTAATGTATGCAAACTATATTCAAAATAGTTTATTAAATGTTTGAATGTATCGGTTGTACTTTGATTATAATCACTTGTTATTATTTATATTTTATATGTCCAAATCCATTTGTAAACTGATGTGTGTCTAAATATTAAGATAAAATGTCATATATTGCAATAACATATAATCACATAAAGATATACACCTTGCTCAACATGTTACAAGGTGAAATGAAATTGTCAGCAACTTTTTGTTGAATACAGTTTCTGTTACTGTTCTTAGAAAATTTATAGAAAAATCATCAAAGCTCTAAATCCAAATCTGCAAATTCTGAGAGTTTGGAATATGAGTCTAGTTTGTTCGTAAATTTTATCATGATTTTTAGTGATCTCTAACAGAGGTGAAAATGTTCATAATCACAGACTGGTCTGGGTTTGCCTCTGAAATGACAGGCAGTTTTGTAAAAATCACCATAAATTGTAGAAAAATCATATGGAGATGTGCAAGTAGCCATTTTAAAGCTAAGCATTTGAGCTACTTGAACATGGAACAGTTTTGAAAACTAAAATATTTAAGTTGACCAAAACAGTCTGTGATCGAAGTTCATCTTTTCTGATGTAATCTGATAGAAAAGGTTTAATTGTGTTCTTGATGATTTTACTTGTATTCCCCCCCTTAAAACTTAAGAAAAACATGTAAATGTAGGGGTATGAACTCACCCTATGTGGTTTCAGTAGGTGAAAGTGAGAGAGAGGAAGTGTTCAACCCAAGGACACTAAGAAGATGTCTTGATGATTCGAGAATCTAACATCGAATAAGATGGAATTTGTGTAAGATATCAATGATTTGAGTAGAATGGAGTGTAATAATTATATGAATGATGAAGATACTTACCAATTGAAGAAATAAATCCCTGAAGAATGCCTTGAAGTTCTTGAAGTTGAGAGAAAAGATGAGAGAATTTTGGAGAGTGTCCTTTGGTTGCTAAGTGTAGAATGAAAGAACTTTATGGAGAATGAGGAGAGAGGATCAATCCTCCAGCTCTTAGAACGTGGGAAGAGCTGGAGGTTGGGTGTAAAGGTCCACTAAGGAGACAAGGGGTAGTGGGAAAGAGTGGCTGATCATAGAGTGAGGTGGTGGTGGTTTGCTTTTGCCATAAATTAAGGAAAAGCAAATATTCCCTCAATAATTAGTTCAACCACTAATTCTTTTAATATATTTTTATAAAAACCCTGGAGATTTATATATTTTGGGGCCTTAGTTTATAAAATAAAGTTTTGGGTGAAAATCCCACGTTAAAATAATGAAAAACGGAGTTAAAACGAAGTCGTAGTCGAAAAATCGGTAAAAAGGGGCCGTCTGCGAGACCTCTCGCATGGAGGCCAGATTCGGACCCTCGCATGCGAGGCTGCTGTCTGATGGCTTCGGATTTGGTCTCCTGAGAGGCTTCAGCTTCGGTCCTGATGAGAGGCTTCGGATCCGAGGCCTCGGATGAGAGGCTTCGGTCCTGAAGCTTCAGTTCCAGGTCCTTAAGGCTATTTTACCCGTTTTTACCCCGTTTCAAGCGATTTTCGACCCGGTTAAGGGTCGATATGACCCAAATGATTACAAAAAGTTAAGGTAACTTTTGAGAGAGATTTGGGAGAGATTTCAAATAGAAAGAGATAGAGTGAAAACGATTTAGAGAGGTTTCGTTTGTGATTAATTTGAGTGTCCGGCTTCATAACGCAAGGTTCGTAAACCCCGTTAAACCGTGTTTTAGTGTCGTACACAATCCCGATGATTGTGCAATAGTGTTTTATCGCTTTGGTTCGTTGTTTAGCACTGTTAAGGCTAAGGAAAATCAAACACATGAACTTTCCAAATGATGATTTCTCATTAAAATAGCGAATTGTATAGTGATTACATAACGTAAACCCTAACATACAAGGGTTATTGGAGTTGACCGGTTTGACTTGTTCACTTTGTTTGACTTTGACTTGACCGAAATTTGACGGTTGTCTCAAGGTCTACGAGAATTATTGTTTTATAAGTGTTAAAAATACTTTTCAACTACTATGTACAAACAGGGGTCAGACATGAAACACCAGAGGGCAGGACCATTTTGGCATTTAAGCTGTTCTGAAATCCAACAACCCTGTGCGGCCTTTCAAACCAGATTCCCTGTACCGCGAGTAGTTAAAAGATATTATAATAACACTTTGTATATAATATTTTATAATATATATTGTTTACAAGCTCATAGTAATGATAATAAACTTAAACATAAGCTATACTTAAACTAGGGTAAGCATAACTTACTTATATGAGGGTTTGGCTAGGAACTGGTATCTGTGGGGGCAGAACATAGAGCTGAAAAGCTCTTCTTCTCGGGGCCTTCTGGCACTTCGGGACTCACATGTTATTTATAAGAGGCAGATATTGGGTTACGTTGGGCATTCCTCAGACGTACGTTGCACGTTCCCAGTATGCTACATGTATGAGGGTTATGATGTGTATACAAGGGGGCACGTGTTGCCTCCCGATGCGAGACCATGGAAAACAAGCAAGGGTACAGATTTCTCCACGTCACCCACATCGCAGCAACTCACTCCCGACTTCTAAATTCCGTAACTTTCGCATATGAGCTCTGTTTTTGACGTTCTTTATATCCACGCGTAGGTGGCGACATACTCTACGACTTTCGTATAGACTCCATCTGCTAGTTTTGAATTTATTTTTAAAATTATATTTTAACAGGCGTGGACATGTAAAGTCCGTTAAAAATTCATAACTTTGTCATCCGACGTCTATTTTCATCTGTCTTTTAAGCTTTGCGTTCTTATTAACGAGATCTTCGATTCTCGTTTAGATTGTGTCAACTAAAAGTCGGTACATCTAAAATTTGAATTCTGGGCTGCGCATTGTTATGCGACATCTTGGAAAAAATCATAACTTTCTCATACGAAGTCAGATTTCGACGTTCTTTTTATGCACACTCTCGGTTTAAAGTGTACTATGACTTTCGTTTAGATCGCTAAGGCTAAAAAGAAATTTATCAAAAATTCACTTTTTACGTTATGTGACAACCCGAATTTTCATTTGTATAAACTCCACAGTCAAGCACATCAAATAATAGTCAAATTCATCTCAGTATGTTTTTGGCCGGTTTTCAGTCTGTTTGGGTGTTTTATTTTATTTTTCGTCAAACGAACAAATAAATGGAAGTATCCGTTAGGAGTGTGGTGTAACAAATAAACAATTAACACCTTGACTAGGTGTTTACGGCCAAACAAGGGGAGTTTGGGCGGTAAACTCCCTTTTTCCATGAACTCATGTATATAGCATGAGTTTACCCTTCATTCCTCACTTTTCACCTCCTAACTCAAGAACACCCAAGATTCTCTCTCAAGTATCATATCATATTTCTTCAAATCCTCCAAAAATGTAAGTAATTCCTTCCTTGATTCGTTCATATAACACTTTATCTAGTGTTTATACTCGATTTCATCCATGAAAATCTCCTCTTTTCTTAGATCTTCAAGTGTTCTTCAAAACACCAAGAACACCAAGAACACACACTAGTGTTCTTGGCCCTTAAGCACTCCTTCAAGCTTCCTATAAGTAAGTACACTCCTCCTAGCTAGTTGTTTGCTTAGAATACATGTTAAACCCTTGAAGAACATCAAAATCCCCAAGAACATATGTGTTTACGGCTCAAGGAGATCTCCTTGGACCGTAAACACCTTCAAGTGGGGTTTAGGTGCCCCTAATACCTTCTATGGATTGTGTAAAGGACTAGAACCTTGCATGCATGAACTAGAAACCCCAAAACACGAAAATGTAGAAGTAACCAAGATTTTACGGCCGTAAACTCATGGGTTTACGACCGTAAACTCCCAAGGAGTGGTCCAAGGACCGTAAACTCCACCAAGGGGCGATTTCGAGCCCTAGTCACTTCCTAAGCCTTGGATTCGAGTCTGGCTTACTTCCTTGTGTGGTATAAGACATTAAAACACCGAATGGTACCATTACCATGAGTTTACGACCGTAAACTCATGGAGGAAATGGTCCAAGAACTGTAAACCCATATGGTGCTACCATATAGGGAGTATACTCCAATGTGAGGCCATACTCTCCTTAGATGCAACCCTTAGCACTCCTAGCACTTGAAACCAAGTGTTTTCATGTATTAGAGTGTCTTTACTTGCTTAATTACTTATTAAATGACTAATTAGATACATAAATGTATCACTGCATGCTCAATAGGATCCGCGTGTGTGTTCAAGTCCTCACTTGACACTTAGCATCCTATACCATCCGTTCATCCGAATCACCCACTTCAGGTGAGTTCATACCCCTTAATCAACCTTTTTAAATGATTTTAAATGCTTTTATGGGGGGGGGGGGGAATACAAGTTGAACTATAAAGTTATTATATCAATCACATTTGATTAATAACTGTATAGCAAATAGATTTCTGCATGTTAAACCGTTTTATCCAGCTAAAGGTTTCCAAATTTTGTTTTCAAACCTCTTTTAAAGTACCAAATATCTCTTTTAAATTACCAAGCTTTTATCAAAGTCTTTTAAACTTATATTCTTGATAGATTCATGTCTATATAGATATAGTTATATAAGTAGGGTTTGAAGGACTTAGGACTGATAACCCGCTTTATTTCCTGTTCCTTGTTTGGTTGTGGACTTAAAGCATCCAGTTATTTGTCAGAGTGTCGTTGAAGTCCTAGTTATATATTATGTATATCTGGTTAGATGTTAATACTCTTATTCGAGTTCAACACCTTTGGGTAGCAAAGGCATCTAGATAACCTCTCGAGTAAACTATAATAGGTATAGTTTAGAAACCAACTATAACTTTCATGAAGGAGAACTTAGTTATATCTATATTCTAAAAACTTGTACTTTTAGTAAAACGAAAGGTATATAGAAATCAAAACACGAGATACATCCTCATGACGCGGATTTCACCGTTGTCGAGTGGTAACCAGAGTCTCCTGGAGGGAGAGCGGGCATTGTGTGTATAGATCTATACGGGACAGACCATCCCACATCCCGACTGCTAGCTACAGTCCCGACCGACCAAGCCAAGGGGTGACAAATGTCACATTCATTTCAACGCCAGTAGGTCGTCGTGTTTACATCCGTCAATCGGTATGGTTACGAGTATCTTTACATTTACCTTATAATGCATGGCTTTAAGGTAATAAGTGTCATCACGGTACCTTCTAGATATAAAACCCTCATAACATATTTTCCTAGTTATACACTAGGCCACATTTTAAAACCTTGAAACTAACCTACCTAGGATTAAAAGGTCTATTTAGACTCTCTAAGGCGTATCGTTCATTTAATACAGCCGGGAGTCTGTATTTCATTCATTTAGACTCTCCGAGGCGTATTATTCATTTAATACCGCCTGGAGTCTATATTTCATTTATTTAGACTCTCCGAGGCGTATTGTTCATTTAATACCGCCTAGAGTCTGTATTTCATTCACTTAGACTCCCCGAGGTGTATTGTTCATTCAATACTTCCTGGAGTTTGTATTTTATTTTTTATAAACAGCAACGTCATTGCTGAAGAAATGTATTATTTTTTTTCTATTACTTTTACTTGTGACCTTCTCACATATTCCTTAAAGTATAAGCTATATTTTGATAATGATAGTTATCTTCGGGGGAAAATACTCCTTAAACATAAAACAGTTAGGTCTTGGTAGAAGACTGCTTTTAGTAGAGAAACTCATTTTCTTAAACATCAAACAGTCGAGTTTTGGTAGAAAACTACTCTCATTAGAAAATGTAGGATTTTATGGGAGAAATTCTAATACTATGTAAATTCTAATCACCATCATTGGTGAGATCATTTTGATGAATAACATGTATTTATATCAATGTCATTAAAATACTTATGAACTCACCAGCATTAAAATGATGATACTCTCTTTCAAAATAACTTGTATTCTCAGGTCGTCAGTAGACAGGTACACTCCAGAAGCTTTTGTGAAGACAACCTTATACCGAGCTGCATTTTATGTTATTCTCTGTATTTATTTTTGATGTTGTTGCTAAATGTAACCTATGTAAAATTATTACTATTAATGCAATGGTTGTTGTACTTTGATTACTATACTGCATATGTTGTGATACTTGACATGACGTCCTCCACCCCAGAACGTTTCCGCCATTCCGGTTTTGGGGTGTGACACGTTACGCGGTGTCGTGTCGGTTTAGCCGTAAAACTTCGACAGGACATAACTTATTCGTTATAACTCGGATTTCAGTGTTCTTTATATGTATAGAACCCTCTTGACATATGTTATAACTTGGTTATGATTATTCATTCTAAAAAGTCTTCTATCAAAAACTCATTTTTGTCGCTTATTGTCTCTAAATTGACTATCCTGAATCTGCGGGTGTTACAGTTATCTCCCCCTTACGATGATTACGTCCCAGAATCATAAACAAAACAAGGTTTGTATAATGACTCCACACGTTATCTTTTCATCCTAGGTAATAACCATAACTCTTATATCCTTTCATATGAGTATCTAACTCTTGGACTTCCTTGACTGCTGGCGGTGCTCAATCTTGCACCCGCTCTCTATCGTGCGTCGGAATTTCAGTTGTAACCTTTGAGTTACAAAATTAATCCTTATTGGAGAATCCTACTTAATTTAAGATAGGTTTGTTACTTCGATTATCATAACATAACGATGGATCATGTTCTAATGACCTCTCATCGTATGATGCAATTCTTAGACTCAGGTTTTTTTAGAGTCGAATTCCAGAATGGAATATACCTTCCTTCAAGTTCTAATGTGATATAATCACATTCTAGCATGTAACACTTCTATCTACAATCTTCTTACTTTAACAACGATCGCGATACTTTTTCTGATCGCTTCGGTTATCTTTCCCTTCAATCTTCTGGCGTAACAACAATCATCTTCTTAGTCTTACCGAAATGATGGTAACGAAAAACATGAATAAAAAAGAATCAATTACTAGCGCCTTGGTAACCTTGTGACTTTCCCCTACCCAAGTGCGAGTCATGTGCTTCTAGTAATATAGGCCTCTACTACCTCTGACACCTACTCATACTCATCCCAAGTATTATCTCGTGTTTTCCAAGTCACCATACAAGAATTTCACATAGTCATTTAACACATTAGATAACATAACCAAGCTTTATATTATTTCTTTAAATGATTACATAGATGTTCAAGTTCACTCTACACTAGGCCTCTTATAATAGGTTACACCACAAGATAATATCTATATGGCTACTTCATATCCCGATCTCTGGATATATATATGTATATATATATATATATATATATATATATATATATATATATATATATATATATATATATAGATCCTCACTCCTGATCTCTTGCATTTTCACCTGCTTCGTCGAGGATCATCTGGAATGCTCTTGCCTTTGGCTTTTACGGTGCATTTCGCCGTGCTACTTCACTTTTCTTCGGGCAGTCCCTAGATATATGCCTTTCTTCGTTACATCTGAAACACACCTTCTAGTTGAATGTGCACTCATTGGAATAATGCCCAGACATTCCACACTTGAAACATGTCACCTCCTCACTAGATTTTGCAAAGTGTCTCTTCTTGCACTTATCGCACCATCTTTCCTCACCTCCTCCTCCTCCTACAAACATTGAGCATTTTCTCTTCTTGTTAGACCTTAAAGATCCTTCAAACTCTCTCTTATCCTCAAGTTCATCCTTGTTGGCGGCTCTACTCTTGATCAACTCCTCGACAGACTTAGCAGTCCAGATAGCCGCCTCAAGAGTAGGTGCCTAGCGTACTATCAAAACATACTCCCATGGTAGTCCCTTTGTATACTAATAAACTTTCGTTAGTTCGTCAGCGACGATGCGCAAAGCAAACTCCATCTTATCTGTGAAAGCATCGGTATACTCGTCAACGGACATGTTGCCCTTCTTTAAAGTTAGAAACTGATTTTCTAGTTCCAGCATGTTTTGGGCTGAGCAGAACATGCGTTTAAAGTGGACCAATAACTCTGCCCATCTCAGTTGTAGTGGCTCATTGGTGCTTATGGTTTTCCCCCAAAGTGTTCCACCATCGAATAGCACCACCTCTAAACTGACGCACTACATAAGTGGTTTGTAGCTTGCCCTTGCAACCACACATTATGAAAGCTAGCTCCATTTCAGAGATCCAGACCATAACTCCGATTGGATCTTCTTTCCCAATAAGAGTTGATGGTTTGCAAGTTGTGAAGTCTTTGTACTTGCATCCATTTCTTTTAATCCGTTCGTCTTGGTTAATTCTCTTAACCAGTAGAAGTTCATCTTGGCTCGGGTGCAGCCGCTACTTTTGGTGCACGCTCAATCACAGGCCACTGATTATCGTTAGCATTTCCATTAGCATTTCCAAATCTACTTCGATTTCCCACCATGTTGATCTATTCACCAAATCAGACGTTCGGTGTGCAGTGACGAGAATTTAGATAGGAATGCTTTATTTACGATAGACGTATAAATCTCCTTATCTTTTCGAAAAGTTACATGCCAGTTCTAATACCATAATTAAACGTTTAGAAATCTGAACACATAAAGTTTCTAGATCCGATCGGCAACAAAACATAGATCCGATCAAACGATAGCATCATAAAGCATCACAAATCATTTAGCACATTAAAGCATTTTTGGCATCTTCCCTAAATAAGCTAGTGCTTGTGTCTATTCAGGTGTACTACGTAAAATATATTAGACACAATCCTCAAGATCATCGCTTAGCATTCTAAGTTTAAGTCTAGAAATAAATCCTTATTCCTAGTTCGCTTAAACTAATGCTCTGATACCAACTGTGACATCCTCAAATTCACTGTCATTTTAAAAATTTTATTTATGCTTATTTGAAAATCAGAGTATTCATTTTAAAGAATAATATTGCAGAATTTGTTCCAAGAAAACGAGATACATATATTATCAATGCATTTCAGAAGAAATGTATTTTGTTTATGTTAACACTTTGGGATGTCATCGTCAGTATAGAAACATAAGCATCAACAGACTTTACATTCATTTACACTAGTGATTTATATCTCCTTCAATCTCTCAGTGTAAAGTGTCCTCATATCGATACCTGTGATACAAATAAACTGAGTGGGTCAGATTGGGAAACCTGGTGAGTACATATGTGACAACCGTCAAAATTGAGTCAAGTCAAAGTCAAACAAAGTCAACAAGTCAAAACCAATCGACTCAATTAACCCTTGTATATTAGGGTTTACACTATGTAATTACTGTACAATGCAATATTTTAATGAGAGAAACATTATTTGGAAAGTTCGTGTGTTGAATTTCCTAAGTCTCAAATGCAGTAAACATTGAACCAAAACGATAAAAAAAAATTATTGCACACTCATCGGGAGTGTGTACGACACTAAAACACGGTTTAACGGGGTTTACGAACCTTGCGTTGTGAAGCCGGACACTCAAATTAATCACAAACGAAACCTCTCTAAATCGTTTTCACTCTATCTCTTTCTATTTGAAATCTCCCCCAAATCTCTCTCAAAAGTTACTTTAACTTTTTGTAATCATTCGGGCCATCCCGACCCTTAACCGGGTCAAAAACCACTTGAAACGGGGTAAAAACGGGTAAAATAACCTTAAGGAACCAAAACCCTCATATTAGAAGCGAAAACTCTCATGAGAAGCCTCTCAGGACCGAAGCCTCTCAGGACCGAAGCCTCTCATGAGAAGCCTCTCAGGACCGAAGCCTCTCATTAGAAGCCTCTCAGGACAGAAGCCTCGCATGAGAAGCCTCTCAGACAGCCCATGCGAGAGGTCTCGCAGACGGCCCCTTTTTACCGGTTTTTCGACTACGACTTCGTTTTAACTCCGTTTTTCATTATTTTAACGTGGGATTTTCACCCAAAACTTTATTTTATAAACTAAGGCCCCAAAATATATAAATCTCCAAGGTTTTTATAAAAATGTATTAAAAGAATTGGTGGTTGGACTAATTATTGAGGGAATATTTGCTTTTCCTTATTTTATGACAAAAGCAAGCCACCACCACCTCACTCTATGATCAGCCATTCTTTCCAACCATCCCTTGTCTCCTTGGTGGACCTTTACACCCAATCTCCAGCTTTTCCCACGTTCTAAGAGCTGGAGAACTGGTCATCTCTCCTCATTCTCATTAACTTCTTTCATTCTACACTTAGCAACCAAAGAACACTCTCCAAAATTCTCTCATCTTTTCTCTCAACTTCAAGAACTTCAAGGCTTTCTCCAGGGATTTCTTTCTTCAATTAGTAAGTATCTTCATCATTCACATAATTATTAAACTCCATTCTACTCAAATCATTGATATCTTACACAAATTCCATCTTATTCGGTGTTAGATTCTCGAATCATCAAGACATCCTCTTAGTGTTCGTGGGTTGAACACTTCCTCTATCTCACTTTCATCTACTGAAATCACATAAGGTGAGTTCATACCCCTACATTTACATGTTCTTCTTAAGTTTTAAGGGGGGAATACAAGTAAAATCATCAAGAACACAATTAAACGTTTTCTAACAGATTACATCAGAAAAGATGGACTTCGATCACGGACTGTTTTGGTCAACTTAAATATTTTAGTTTTCAAAACTGTTCCAGGTGCAAGTAGTTCAAACTTGTAGATTTAAAATGACTACTTGCACATCTCCATGTGATTTTTCTACAATTTATGGTGATTTTTACAAAACTGCCTATCATTTCAGAGGCAAACCAGGACCAGTCTGTGATTATGGACATTTTCACCTCTGTTAGAGATCACTAAAAATCATGATAAAATTTACAAACAAACTAGACTCATATTCCAAACTCTCAGAATTCGCGGATTTGGATTTAGAGCTTTGATGATTTTTCTATAAATTTTCTAAGAACAGTAACAGAAACTGTATACAAAAAAAAGTTGCTGTCAATTTCATTTCACCTTGTAACATGTTGAGCAAGGTGTATATCTTTATGTGATTATATGTTATTGCAATATATGACATTTTATCTTAATATTTAGACACACATCAGTTTATAAATGGATTTGGACATATAAAATATAAAGAATAACAAGTGATTATAATCAAAGTACAACCGATACATTCAAACATTTAATAAACTATTTTGAATATAGTTTGCATACATTACTACGTACTACCCTTGGTTGATAAACTATAATAGGTATAGTTTATGATACATTACATAACACATACATTTAAAAAGGGTACATTTATACAAAGGATATTTTCATTAAGCAAGGTACGGCCATACGGTACCAAGTTTTCATAACACGTAATTCCGTTAATGACTTTATGAAACATTACATAACACATACATTTAAAAAGGGTACATTTATACAAAGGATATTTTCATTAAGCAAGGTACGGCCATACGGTACCAAGTTTTCATTACACTACACGTAAATTCGTTAATGACTTCTGTGAGACATTCGATTCAATTTACAAATAAGTCCTGTATTATAATCAGAGTCTCCTCGAGGGAGAGCGTGATACTTGTGTATAGATCTATATTGGGTCTGACAAACCCACACCTTAGCTGCATGCAACAGCTAGACCGACAGGTCTGGGGTGACAAATGTCATAACATTTCCGACGCCTGAAGAACGTCGTTTCAGGCCAACTAGGTCATAGCATGGTTATAATAACTCACATGTGGTATTAACAAACATAGAATTTACGGGGATTTCACTAAAATCAAACGAGTTTATGTCGATTTAAACTTGCATTGTTTTACTATAAGGAACGAACACTACTTGTACATTTCGGTCTTTGGGTTTTAAGACTACATTTACACATTAAGGAAAATATTGGATTTTCTGGAACGAACACTACTTTTACAAGAAAAGGCTTTAATAAACTCACATAAAGTATTAATGAATATTGGAATTTACGGGAACTTCATTAAAATTAAACGAGTTTATGTCGATTTAAACTTACATTATTTATTATAAGTAAGAAAAGTTACTTATACATTTCGGTCTTTGGATTTAAGACTACATATACATTTTAAGGAAAATATTGGATTTTTCTAAAACAAATACTACTTTTACAAACGAAAGGCTTTTAATAATACCAAACAAAAGCTTATGAACTCACCAACCTTTGTGTTGACACTTTTTCAAACAACTTGTATTCTCAGGAAATCATTAAACAGGTAACCAAGTGCTTTTGAGGATGGGACGCTAAGGCGTCTACTATTTCATATTTTGTCAACATATTGTAATTGATTCGTAAACATGTAATTCATACAATGATGTAACTTTTTCAATTATATATATGTTGGTTGTGTTTGCTTGAATTACTATTACAATTGTTGTTATGATACTATACATGAAGTCCTCCACCCCCGGACATTTCCGCCATCCTTGGTTTGGGGGTGTGACAGATTGGTATCAGAGCACAATTTATAGTGAATTAAGTATATCAAACCACATAAGATATACAAACTATAAACACAATTGGGACTAATAGTCTCTGATTTGTGCATTTTTCAAATAAATATACTTTTAGAAAATAAATGATTTTCTTGATTAAAGTATACATACATACATTACATGCTCGCATGGTATCATAACTAGCGAAAAAATAAAGCAAAAGAAGAAGAGTTGAACATTTTGAGTATGCCTTAGTATATGTGGATTAAGTATGGGAAGGATATAGCCTGATCAACTATATCTATCCGGGAATTGACTTGCATATACCGGGGGATGGTCAGGATGGGCAACAAATCTAACAAACCTAATAACACACTACAAAGGATACTTTAAGAACTCAAAACTAAACATTTACAAATACTATAGGAGTATTTTGTGTTACTATAATAAATTATCTGAGAATTAAATAGGTCTTTATTTATAGATCAATAGCTGCTAAGTGGATGCGCTAAGGTCATATGTAACTAAGATGCTATAGACTTAGAATTTATGTATCTTTGTTTCACTTCCTTTCCTTGTTTGGTTGTGGTCTTGGAGTTAGGGTCATCTGTTCGAAGGACTATTATATCTTAATCACATATGACTGGTATGCACTTTGCAACTAATGAAGTAACCGATAAAGATTTTTTTTAAAACATAAATATATTAATTATGTCCCGACTAAATTAGTATGTGTGAAACTTTTACACACGGTCATATAATTGGAAACAAGAAGCTTCTTTCCAAATGTTAAAACAAGCCCTATGCAGAGCACCGATCTTGTCTCTCCCAGAGGGAACCGAAGACTTCGTAGTGTACTGTGATGCTTCGAATCAACGCCTCGGATGTGTGCTCATGCAGAGAGGGAAGGTTATCGCGTATGCATCAAGACAGCTTAAGACGCACGAGGTTAATTATACTACGCTCGACCTGGAATTAGGAGCAGTAGTATTCGCTTTGAAGATCTGGAGACACTACCTCTACGGCACGAAATGCACTATCTTCACTGATCACAAAAGTCTTCAGCATATCCTCAATCAGAAAGAGCTCAACATGCGACAGAGGAGATGGGTAGAGTTGCTGAATGACTACGAGTGCGAAATTCGTTATCATCCAGGCAAGGCCAATGTAGTGGCCGATGCTCTAAGCAGGAAGGAGTACTCGGGCCGCCGAGTAAAATCCTTAACAATGACAATCCATTCCCACCTGACCATACAAATCAAGGAAGCTCAACTGGAAGCTTTGAAACCAGAAAAGGTGGCAGGAGAGACATTAAGGGGAATGGATAAAAACTTAGAAGTCAAGGATGATGGAGCACGTTATATCATGAACCGGATTTGGACACCGAAGTTCGGTGGACTCCGAGACGTCGTCATGAATGAAGCACACAAGACTCGATACTCCATCCATCCCGGGTCGGATAAGATGTATCTGGACCTCAAGAAATTATACTGGTGGCCGAACATGAAAGCTGAGATTGCTACCTATGTGAGCAAGTGCCTGACTTGCGCCAAGGTCAAAATCGAATACCAGAAACCATCCGGGCTATTACAACAGCCAGATATACCTGAGTGGAAGTGGGAACGAATAACCATGGACTTCATAACCAAGCTGCCTAAGACATCGGGCGGGCTTGACACCATATGGGTAATCGTAGACAGATTGACCAAATCAGCACACTTCCTACCGATAAAAGAAACCGAAAAGATGGAGAAGCTGACTAGAACGTACATCAAAGAGATTGTACGACTCCATGGTGTGCCGATATCCATTATCTCCGATAGAGATAGTAGATTTACCTCACGGTTTTGGCAGTCTCTACAAAAATCCTTGGGAACTAGGCTTGACATGAGTACGGCCTACCACCCACAAACCGACGGACAGAGCGAACGAACCATTCAAACGTTGGAAGACATGTTAAGAGGTTGTGTGATAGACTTCGGTAAAGCATGGGATACCCATCTACCGCTTATCGAATTCTCCTACAATAACAGCTATCATACTAGCATCAAAGTCGCTCCATTCGAAGCTCTTTACGGTCGCAAATGCAGATCACCCCTGTGTTGGGCTGAGGTGGGGGATACACAGCTAGCTAGAGGACAAGTCTCTAATAGCACCCTCACTGGCCCTGAAATCATAAGGGAAAAGAGTCTCGAGATCGGCAAAAGAGTTACGCAGACAAACAACGCAAACCCTTGGAATTCCAGGTGGGTGATCGTGTACTACTAAATGTTTCCCCTTGGAAAGGAATGATACGATTCGGCAAACGCGGGAAACTAAATCCAAGGTACATCGGGCCATTCGAAATCCTTGCTAGGATTGGGCCAGTAGCATACAAACTTCGATTATCTCAGGAACTCGACAAAGTACATCCCACATTTCACGTGTCGAACCTAAAGAAGTGTTTGTCTGGCGAGACACTCGTAATACCACTCGACGAAACCGAAGTTAACAAAAATCTCCACTTCGTGGAGGAACCAGTCAAAATCATGGATCGGGAAATCAAACGAACGAAAGAAAGTCGTATTCCCAACGTGAAGGTCCGTTGGAACGCTAAACGAGGGCCTGAGTTCACCTGGGAACGCGAAGATCAAATGAAACAAAAATACCCACATCTTTTCCCAAACTCTTGATGTCCCAGTCAAATGCAAATTTCGGGATGAAATTCCTTCTAACGGGGGGATGATGTGATAACCGTCAGGTCTGGGGTGACAAACCCACACCTTAGCTTCATGCAACAGCTAGACCGACAGGTCTGGGGTGACAAATGTCATAACATTTCCGATGCCTGAGGAACGTCGTTTCAGGCCAACTAGGTCATAACATGGTTATAATAACTCACATGTGGTATTAACAAACATAGAATTTACGGGGATTTCACTAAAATCAAACGAGTTTATGTCGATTTAAACTTGCATTGTTTTACTATAAGGAACGAAAACTACTTGTACATTTCGGTCTTTGGGTTTTAAGACTACATTTACACATTAAGGAAAATATTGGATTTTCTGGAACGAACACTACTTTTACAAGAAAAGGCTTTAATAAACTCACATAAAGTATTAATGAATATTGGAATTTACTGGAACTTCATTAAAATTAAACGAGTTTATGTCGATTTAAACTTACATTATTTATTATAAGTAAGAAAAGTTACTTATACATTTCGGTCTTTGGATTTAAGACTACATATACATTTTAAGGAAAATATTGGATTTTTCTAAAACAAATACTACTTTTACAAACGAAAGGCTTTTAATAATACCAAACAAAAGCTTATGAACTCACCAACCTTTGTGTTGACACTTTTTCAAACAACTTGTATTCTCAGGAAATCATTAAACAGCTAACCAAGTGCTTTTGAGGATGGGACGCTAAGGCGTCTACTATTTCATATTTTGTCAACATATTGTAATTGATTCGTAAACATGTAATTCATACAATGATGTAACTTTTTCAATTATATATATGTTGGTTGTGTTTGCTTGAATTACTATTACAATTGTTGTTATGATACTATACATGAAGTCCTCCACCCCCGGACATTTCCGCCATCCTTGGTTTGGTTGTGACAACATAGGGTTTTCAACCCATAATAATAAAGTTATTATGTTTCATCATGAAACAGTTAACCCAATTAACCATCCTCATTATCTTTTTTATTTCTTAATGATCTACCCTAAGAATCATCTGTCATTCACTCATTCATTCCTAAGGATTGTCCTAAGGAATAGGCACGAAGTCCATTTCTTGAAGGATTTATATAACAGGCACTATGTCCATAGCCGCCGAGGTTATTTGTTAGGCACTAAGTCCATAGTTACTAGGGTTTATCTCTTTTATTGAAAGTATTATTTTAAGGAGTCGACCCACAATACATGTCAACGAGTTTTTAGAGTACATCTGATTAACATATCATTCACAACACCAACAGGTTGCGAGCCTGATAGTGTTCCATTGGACTGTCTGGAATAGTCTGTGGTCCTCATCTATACTCTGTTAGATGATTGGGCCTCCACTTGGGTCATCGCTTCTCATCATCTTTCACCTCTCATCATCTATTTACATCATTCATGTCTAATCATTCATATCTTCTTTCATATCTCATATCATCTCATCTTTCATCTCTCATCCCATCTTATCTTTCATATACCCATATTTACCCATCATAAATATCAAGAACACAGATAATATGCACACATGGCATGTAATTTATATTAAATACTTCATATCTATGTGTAAGATGAAAGTAACTATACACTCACTAGTTAAAGTGATGACTCGAAATTCGGACAGCTCTTCGCTTCTAACAATCATCTTTTCCTTCGATGAAACCTACCATTATTATTGCTAAGTTTTAGTCTAATATTTGTTACGACTAATTAACTCAAGGTCTACGAGCGTTATTTTTTTATAAGTGTTAAACAATACTTTTTAACTACTATGTACAGACAGGGGCCAGACATGAAAAGACCGGAGGGCAGGGCCAATTTGGCGTTTAAGTTGTTTTGAAATCCGACAACCCTATGCGGCCTTTCAAACCAGATTCCCCGTACCGCGAGTAGTTAAAAGATATTATAATAACAGTTTGTATATTTTATTTTATTATATATATATATATATATATATATATATATATATATATATATATATATATATATATATATATATATATATATATATATATAGATATATTGTTTTTAAGTTCATAATAACGATAATAAATTTTAGCATAAGCTATACTTAAAGTAGATTAAGCATAACTTACTTATAAGAGGGTTTCGCTAGGAACCGGGCTCTGCGGGGGCAGAAGTTCCGAGCCAAAAAGCTCTTCTTCTGAGGGCCTTTTGGCACTCCGAGACTCGCCTCTTAACACTTGTGAAGTACTAAGGGTTTGGAGCGGTTTATAGAGAAGTTAGATAGAGAGAGAAAGGATAAAGTGTGAAGAGAATGAGTGAACCTCACATACTATTTATAGGAGCCTGATCCTCGGTTACAGTGGGCGTTCCTCGGAGGAACGCTGCGCGTTCCCAGTATGCTACGCGTATGAGGGCTATGATGCGCGTACGAGGGGGCAGGTGTCGCCTCCGGATGCGACACCGTGGATAGCAAGCAAGGGTCCAGAGTTTGCCACGTCACCCTCCTCGCAACAGCTGACTCCCGACTTCTAAATTTTGTAATTTTCGCATACAAGCTCCGTTTTCGACGTTCTTTATATCCACACGTAGTCCGTGACGTACTCTACAATTATGACATGTTCGCAGATGCTTTGGATGCTGAAGGATGGATTGGGCTTGAGTGCTTTCCTGAGAACACAATCACAAAAGGATCGTTAAAGGACGACCGAGTGTTCTCACGGGACGTCGCTCCGACGATCTTGTTAGTTTTTGGTGAGAGAGAGAGAGAAATCTTAGGTTAATCTTCGTGAGAAAGAAGATGGATCCCCTCCTTGAGACGGAAGAGATCCTTTTATATTTATTACTAACGGATCTTGGGGACCGTCTCTCGTGAGCGTGAAACGTGGCCTCCTCTTACTGGGAGAGCTATTCACGCTAACTAACCGCCAGGTGACGTCTGTTCTGGGTGTCACCCGGGATATTTGTTGCTTTCTCAGTGGTTGTGAGTGAATGAGGAGATCACATGGGATGTGTTGGGTTTTAGTATACTACGACATCCTATGGTGCACATACAACCCTAAATGCTTTGGATCTATGTTTTCTCTAATTATACATGCAATATTGTTTCCAAAGAATTAAGCCTACAACTAGCATACAAATGACATAAACAACATAAAATATATGTTAGGTGTTTACCTATCTATATAGCGTGTAGAACTTGTTGTATTTGGCCTTTAAGAACTTAGTGCCCCAAGTGTGACACCTCAAATGGTTCACAACACACCTTAGACAAATGATGACTTTTGAGAGAGTTTATGCACACTAAAAATCGGTTATGGTCTTCCAAAGATCACTAGGTCACGATTTTAGTAGCCTAGGGTCTTCATACATAGTTTTGCTAGGATTAGGGTTACATCCATGTAAACCCCAATGTGAATGACTTTTCATCTTACTTAGGATCCATGGGTTAAAACATCTATGGACTATCCATGGACTACCATATTGGTTTAGCCCATCCTAAATAACCATAAGCCCACACCATAAGAATGATTGATTAACCAAATCAATCCCCTTACATTTAATTAGTCTCTTTTGACCACTAAATTAATTCCAAATTAATTCTTGATCAATACTAATTAAATAATATGATTTCATAGTAATATATTAGAACTTATAATATATTAATAAATCAAAAATAACCTCTTCTCAAAAGTCCATCCTATCAAATTGTCGTGGTGATATGCAACCCAAATGGACCATGCTACTCTCGGGTCAAGTACATACCAATTATAGTTATGAGCTTAGACACCTAATCCAACAGTCTCCCACTTGGATAAGTCTAAGAACTATTATTGCAAGTACGACTCCACAACCCGACTAGCAATCGTAGCTCTTAAACGCTGTTGTCGAACTCTGACCTAGTCAATGACGCGTCCATTAGATAAGGGATCATATATTCCTCCATTCTAGATATCATCTGGACTGAGAAACGGATTATAATCAATCTCTCTGTCCATCTGTTGTTTCCTGATTTTCGATTTATGACGACCGACTAATTGAACAAATCAAATCAGTCCAGTCTTGGCCAAGCACTTAGGGGTGTCATCAGTAATTCATAGAGGGGCCCACAGATATCGCTTTTAACCACATGGGGTAAAAGGATCGGATAAACTTCGACTCAAGTGCTTGCTTGTGCTTACTCATCAAATCACACACAACAATATGTTTTATAACACCAAGTTACTGGTGTGTTTACATATGTCAATGTGTAACTGACTTGTAAACTACAACTCACATGTCTTGGTTTCAAGAATATAAGATATTATCGTCTCACAATCACTCGTGATAAAATCCATGAAATGATTCAAATGAGCGTGGGTTGAATCCAATACTCGAATCTTATTCCAGGAGTACTCATGAACACTGCAGCAAACTTGTGTTATGTCTAAAACACCTAGACAAACTACAGACCCATTCATGATAGTCTTGCCTCAATGATTACTTCCAATGTATGATCGACTGTGGATGGTTTGAATAACCTAGTTATTCAGGAAGTTAAAACATGCAAAGTGAAACACAAGAATAATACTAATCCTATATGGCCCGAAAACTTTTGAGTTCCATATTGATTACTCATTATTCATTGTATAATCTTTCGTATAATCAACTTAATACTTGAATTAAAACAATAGGTGTCTCATGCTTTTAGCACGCACACTGTGTTTATCTATGATCCTTAATTTGTGAAATAGATCAATTGACAACATTTCAATGATGCTCATTTCACAATTCCAAATCCTTACCGTAAATATAAGAATATCAAATTCTTGCCATTTACTATAATCTGTTAGATTCTAAACTTATATGCAATGATCCTATTGTAATGACTATGCACAAAATCCACAGAGACTTGGCAACAGGCATTACAAAGTATTCCGATGGAGAGTAATTCCATGGAAACGAAGTCTCAAATTCAAAGTACATTCTTTTGAACATCCTTCTTGCATTAAGTTTCCTAATCTTACACATATTTAAAGAATAACTTCCACTTATGGAAACATTTCCATGTTCCCATTTTTACTATCACCTCTAAACAGTAGTTACCTCTTCTCTGAGTGTGTCAATATGGTCTATCTATTTTTATACTTCCAACTACAAGTGACAAATCCTTGGCGAACCTTAGATTGTCCTTAACAGTTGTTAACCACTTTAGTCATATCCGGTTCTAGTCCTTTTTTCCTCTTAATGCCCTAGGCATTTGGAAAATTTAGAACGGATGAATATTATAGCACATGTAATCGATCCTATACCCAAAGCATATTGGACACGATTCATAAAGACATGATACTTGACCAGTCTTTTGCTATAATATTTCTATTTGCCATGTTCTCACAATTCGAACTATGAAGAGGGATGCCGTAATCATAATAGAATTTGAGAACGCAATAATCATTTCCATATATATAGAATTTCCTTATGTTGAACCATTCCAACATATTCATATATATCCTTGACTAAATTTGATTAAAAAATCTCAATCTAAGCTTTTAGATTTGAAATGAAGTATAATTTCGTCTCCCTTATTATATCAAAACAACTTTTCAAACCCTGCAACTTTGTGATTTGAAACCTTTTGTTTTTCTATAATTAGCATTGCTAACTTGCAACACTTTCCATAATAATTATGCTCCCACTAGCATAATAATTATTATCTTGCTAGCATAACACTTATGATCCCACTAGCTTTGACATGTATTCAGAAATCAGTTGGACTTCTAGAAATCAATACTTATTAACTTCCTTTCCAAAGTTCAGATTTCTGATACGAGATGCTTTGATAAGACTTTATCTAGGCTTCTCAAAATCATACATCTTTTCTTAGATAGCTCACATGTGTGTCTTAACAATTTTAGAACTTAGAGCAATAAGTCTCAAATGTTTAGACCTTTTGCCATTTCTCACAATTCGAACTATGAAGAGGGATGTTGTAATCATAATCAAATTGAGAATGCAAATATCACAATTGCTATCTCCTTAAAATCTACTTAGTGAAAGCGTTTCCTCACAATCATTTTAATGAATTGGAGAGAAACCTTATGACACTTAGATTTTTATGGTGTATGTGTTCTAGCCATGTGAATTTGTCATAACCATAATCACAAGAAAAGGCTAGTGCTAAATCCAAATTCATATGGACTAAACTTGTTCAATTTTAATTTCTTGCCACTTGGCAGCTCAAGGGCCTACCATTGCTTCCAAGTTGTTATGCAAACAACTGAGAACTCATAGAACTCACATGCATAGTCAACTTTAACAGGAATGGCCACAAAAACAAGAATATGTCAACACAATAGGTTACAAACCTCAAGTCATGTGCTAGTGATTAACAATAGGTTTACTCTTGATTAGTTCTTGAAACTTTTCAAGATATTTAAGACTCCCACTGACCTCTTGACATATAATTTTCTCTTTGTCAAGAAACGTCACTTGACAAACAAATATTCAAGAGTTTGTGCGGTTTCTTATCAAGACAAACACTTCACACCATTGGTCTTAGTTGGTATTTGTTTTATCCAAAACATCACAACTTACCAATTTCAAATGTACAAGAGTAGAAACCATTTTACTCTACATTTGACAAGTGCTATAAACCATTCTTAAGATTATGTCACTCAAGTTACAATCTTGGAGTATGATTCTAAGACTTGTTCTTGGAATGAAGTATTTTCACCTTTTAATTTAACCAATTCACGATTCCTCTTCTTAGCCATATAAGTGCACTAAGGTGTCCTTAGAGGATCAATTGTGATATGGTCTTTCATAATCATTAAGATGATCATAAAACACGATACTTAAGTACTCTCCCATCTTTTCAAATTGGATAAACTTTTATCTTTCTGCCTAATTTGATTCTTCTCATTCGTTCTGCCTTACATTGAACCTTTTCCAATGTTTAGAATGATACTTAAACTTGTAAGCATAACCATATTACTAAACTTCAGTAAATCATTATGAACAGTCTTATCGTTCTTTGTGGTGGACTTGACCAGTGCACAACCAAGTGTACCTGATCCCCTAGTCCTTCACTTGACTCATATATTCATGTGAACAAGAAATTAGTCTTAATTTCCCAAAAACAAAAATTCTCATTCATCACACAATACAAGTTGCATGATTCCAAGTTTCTGTCCAATTGAAACTTGGGTGATGCAAATGTTTCCTTATTTGGTAAATTATGACACTACCACAAACGGAAGAATCAAATCCATATTGAACATTGCTAGAATATACATAAACATCAATTTTCACAAATGCCATTGTAAGGAGATATAAAATAAAACAAAATCAAAATTTTATTTATTTATAAAACACGGAAAACTTTTCCTTAAAATGCAATTTCAAGTGAAAACTATGTTTCTAAATATTTCTAAGCAATATATCATAATTCTTAAGCAGCAGCTCAAGAATCTGATCATCGAACATGCGATCAAAATCCATTTCTTCGTGATCAGACCCAACCTACTCTTCTTTTAAGCATCCTTTGATTCTACAAAACATCAAAATGTAATTGCATTACATCATGTATTAAGAATCTCCAAATATGAACTTAATAGAGTTAGACAGTGGACTTACCTGAAGTAGAGTCAAACATTTTGACTTTACCATCCTTGCGATCCTTCAGGTAAATATGGCAGCTTCGCAACCAGCGCCCCTTCACTCTTTGGGAATGCTACACAGGACTATCTCAGACTTAGCCTTTCTCTTTACCATTTGTTCAAATGACTTGACTATGGCTGATCCCTTTCGATTGGGAAGAGAAATCTTTTCTAGACTTCCAATGTTCTAATTGTCAATGTCCATGGAAGTGTGGGGAGTAGATCTTCTAATCAAATTTGCTTTACCAGTGCGCTAAATCATTGTTGATTCAGTAGCAACAAGCAAATATGTTAGATCAATAAGGGTCATGTCGTGATCTCCCATATAATAGTCCTTAAAGAACCCACTATATGACTTAGGAAGTGATTGAAGAACCCAGTCAACAGCCAACTCCCTCGAGACTTCGACACCCAACTCTCCCAGCTTGTCAATATGTAGTTTCATCTCCAAGACGTGAGCACATACAAACTTTACTTCCTGCCAATAGGGCTTTGAGTGACCTTGAACATGTGGGTTAGGGAGAATTATTGTAGGAGATGGAGGAAGTTAAGTTCCACTACAGCACGACGAAGTGATTAATCTTTCACCTTGATCGTCTTGTGGAATACCATCTTTATGAAGAAAGTATTCGGGAAGACCATAGTTGTCTAACCTAGACATCTATAGTGAGAGCTATTCAAGTTTAGTTGATTTAATTCCTTAATATAACACCCAAAACGAAATATTAAGGCTAGGACCCAACACAATATTTTACAATTCGGAAAAGGGATGCCGTAATTCAATTGCAAAATATTTGAAGGTAGGTAAATGACGATTTACCAATTTCCACCATGAAAAACAAAATAAAACAATAAGTTTTAAATGAATTGAAATTCCTAGATCCTTTGAGATTCATTGAACTTTTCAATGGAATGTTTAGATCTCGATTGTGCCCTTCAAGTTTGTGACTGACATGTTGAGGATCAAAAACAAGGTGTGAATAACCATGCAAATTAGCTTGGTACACCCAATGTTACAAACCACCTAATCAATGTGTCGGTTAACCACACACGCTCCATTGATCAATGATTAACATCAAGCTACCCTTTGCCACGCACTGTCAGTCCCAGATTAGTGTGCGGGTTAACCACACACGCTCCACTAACGACTTAATAAGGTGCAAAGTGCAATTTCATGGAATAGCACCATTTTCACATTTTTCCTAAAGTAACTAAGATTGGGAATATAATAAAAGTTTAGTTACTTTATAATTATCATTATACTTTTAATGAAAATTAATGTCCTATCCTACCCGATCGGCTAACGACCCTCCACCAGTCAAGGAAGCGGTGGGTGAGAGTGGACACCCATTAATCTGGCATTTTATAGGCAGTAACCTTATACCCCCCTTATAGACTGACTTCGTGAATGAGGCCTACTAACGGTAAGACTGACTTATTCTTATATATATATATATATATATATATATATATATATATATATATATATATATATATATATATATAATATTATAAAGTGTAAGGGTCTAATTTTAACTTTTAAAACTCTAGGATTTGGAATTAAAGTATTCAAAAAGTGAGACCTTACAAATTCCAAAACTTGTGGGCAAGTTTCGAAACTTGTCCAAAACTTTTGGTTTCCATAACTTATGAGTTTAATATGGTTTTTTTATGAAAAAAATTTCAAGTTCCATAACTTGAGGACAAGTTATGGAAGACTTGAAAACCATTTAAAATGACTCTTAAAAATGAGACCTTTCATTTTCCATAACCTATGAGATTGAATGAACTTTTAAAAGAAAAACTTTTCATTTTCCATAACTTGAGGACAAGTTATGGATTTCATTAAAATCATTTAGATCATTATTTTAATTAACACAATAATCAAATAATACATACATGATCTAGTTAAACTCATAAGAACAAAATAATTCATATCATCAATCTTCAAAAAATTAGCCTAATCATATAAACTAATACAAATCTTGAAATTATGACAATTATCTTTTAATTGGACAAGCATGATCATTACCATATCAAAAAACAGATTTCATGGTTCAAAAAACAGTTTGGGGTAATGATCCAAATCCAATTTGGCCAAAAACTCAAAATTCTGCACACAGATGCATCACCACATCGTGGTAAATATTGCCACGTCGTGGTGGGCATGCATAAACGAAATTTGCAGATTTTCCAACTTTAAAAACCAATAAGCATCAAGTATAATAGAAAACAACCCTAGGCTCTGATACCACTATTGGGTTTTAGTATACTACAACATCCTATGGTGCACATACAACCCTAAATGCTTTGGGTCTATGTTTACTCTAATTATACAAGCAATATTGTTTCCAAAGCATTAAGCCTACAACTAGCATACAAATGACATAAACAACATAAAATATTAGTTAGGAGTTTACCTCTCTATGTAGCTTGTAGAACTTGTTGTATTTGGCCTTTAAGAACTTAGTGCCCCAAGTGTGACACCTTAAATGGTTCACAACACACCTTTGATGAAGGATGACCTTTGAGAGAGTTTATGCACACTAAAACTCGGTTATGGTCTTCCAAAGATCACTAGGTCATGATTTTAGTAGCTTAGGGTCTTCTTATATAGTGTGGCTAGGATTAGGGTTACATCCATGTAAACCCTAATGTGAATGACTTTTCATCTTACTTAGGATCCATGGGTTAAAACCTCCATAGACTATCCATGGACTACCATATTGGTTTAGGCCATCCTAAATAACCATAAGCCCACACCATATGAATGATTGATTTACCAAAGCAATCCCCTTACATTTAAGAAGTCTCTTTTGATCACTAAATTAATTCCAAATTAATTCTTGATCAATACTAATTAAATAATATGATTTCATATTAATATATTAGAACTTATAATATATTAATAAATCATAAATAACCCCTTCTCAATAGTCCATCCTATCAAATTGTCATGGTGATATGCAACCCAAAGGGACCATGGTACTCTCGGGTCAAGTACATACCAATTATAGTTACGGGCTTAGACACCTAATCCAACAGGATGTTCTTCTCAATAGTCCATCCTATCAAATTGTTGCTCTGGCTTTAGCTCTCCTAGGCCAAGACCGGGTGTTAGCTAAGGTAGTAACGTCTCTGTTACATTTTCTGTTACATTTAACGTGGTCGTTAGGTAACGTTAACAAGTCCCTTAGACCAGTACGCCTCTATGTTCGTTACGTAGCAGAGTTGTTCTGGTCTACTCACAAATACGTGGCGAACTGCTATTGATAGCCTATGTTGGTGGCAGGGTGAAATCGCCATTGTTCGACGGCTTCATCATCAAGACGGTTCGCTGCCCCTTTATTTGTATTTAAGCCTCTGCCTTCCCTGGCGCATCCTCCTCACCTGTTACATTGCTTCCTTTACGCTTCGTTTCGAATGAAACCTTTTTTTTTCCTCCAAACTCTTCCATGGCTACTTCTCACTCTTTAGGAAGAAATCTCACTGCTAAAGAGTGGGAATCTTTTCAATTCCAGTTTGGGTTTGTTCCTGAACACGGGGTGCAAATCCCCTTGTCTGATGCCAAAATGTACAGTCCTCCTAATGGCAAATTCGGGATCCCAATCGCCTTGTTTGAGGCAGGCCTGCGCTTCCCTACAACCAATTTCTTTAACTTGATAATTCGAGAATACGAGTTTTCAGTAAGAGAATTGACCCCTATCACTATAAACAAGATAGTAGGGTTTGAACTCCTTTGTCGTGCCCTAGCCCACTTGCCAACCGTTCCTGCTTTCAAGCACTTCTTTAACGCCTCCACTCAGTCGGGGACTTGAACCCTTTCTCGCCGACGGGGAGTCCCTACTTGTATCGACGATAAGAAGTCTAAGAAGAACTGGCAAGATAAATTCTTATGGATAAACAATGATATCATGGTACTCAGTTACTCGAGGACTAAGGTGTACGTCGACCGTGCCCCCACATTGTTTGCGCTGACAAGGAACTGGTTGATGCCCTTGAGAAGATCAGCATCACCGACAAAGATTCGCTTGACTGCTTCTTGGCCACCTAGGAGATGAGTGCTGCTTGGAGGGCTCGTGGGAAGATGCCTGAATTATGTGTTGAGAAAGAGGGTATATCTTATGCTTTTCCTCTCCCCCCCCTTTTTTTATGAAAAGATTGGCAAGTTATGTTCACAACGGTGCTTTGGCAAAACCGGCGTTATTTCTTGATTTTACCAGGTGTGGAGGAGACTGTTTCTTTGGAGAAAGCTCTTCGGGGTCTGTTTGACGGCGAGCTTCAGGTTCGTGAAGTTGACCTAGAGGAGGCTCTTCCACCTCCTTTTATGGCGAAGGACTTACGGCGACTGCCGGTTCTGAAAGTGTTACCAGCGTTGATGAGGATCCGGACCTACAAGACATTGTCGTCACTGGTGCTTCTCAGAAGGATTCTACACCGTCCGGGTCCCCGATGAGTCTTCGCCAAGTTAAGAGGCGTTTTGCACTCTTGGAATCCTCTTCCGGCGGTAGAACTGAGGCAGCTAGCATCGGGCCCCCTCTACGTAAGAAGCGTATTTTGAGTCTCTTACTGGGGGGTTCTAAGGATTCCAACCGTGCCCCCGATGAAGGTCCTCCGAAATTGCTGCAGGGGGCTCAAACCGAGGCGACTGAACTGCCCTCTCATACGTGAAAAGGAAATATCGAGAAAACCATCCCCATTCCCACAATTGGAGGAGCTGGGATAAATATTGGGTCTTCGACTCCTCACGGTCTTGCCTCCACCTCTTCTGGTAAAACCACAACCACCCCTTATTGATGGGTTCTCATCCGGATGCTTATACGCCAACTTGGAGACTAACTTCTCAAGATCTTACATATGATCATGATGCCGCTCTCGAGTGGTGTCAGCACACATTTCCTCCCTCCATGACTGAGGCCCTAAGTATCCTGTCCGACGAGCATATGGCTGATGGATTGCGTTATGATGCCGCCCAACTTTCGTCTTATTTAGTCGCGGCCGCCGAACGAATCTCCGAGATGGAGACCCTCCAGTTCGATTCGAACAGAAGGAGCATTGAATGTGAAGAACTGAAGGCCCAAGTGGCGAATTTAGAAGCCGATAAGAGCGGCTTGGAGGTTGGGCAGGAGGCAGTGTTACTTGAGAGGGCAAGCTTGGAGGATCAAGAGGCGAAGCTGGTGAAAAAGGTGGAGGGCCTGAATGCTCGTGTCGGGGTCCTGACGTTGGAAAACGCCGGTCTGAGCAAGCGGACGGTGGAGCTGGAGGTTGATCTGGTGACCGAGAACGCCTCGAGGGGAGCGCTGGAAAGGGATATTTCTTGGGTCCTTAGCGATGGGCTCAGCCGGGTTATGGATAGGTTGATTGAAAGTCCACAATTCCTCCAAGGCTTGGTTCTTGTGAAAGAAGCTTGTGTCGGTTCTGGTGTGGAACAGGGTAAAAGGATTGTCGTGGAGCAGGTATCCGTCGGGGAGGTTGACCCAAAGTCTGAGGAGAATTTGGCGGCCGGGACTCAAGAGATGGAAGACGCCTTAGTGAATTTCACGGAGATGGACTTTGTTGGTCATCTTCGCTTGGGTGCCCGGGACATAGCTGAGCTTTGTGATCTCTGTCAGGAGTCTCAAAGCGAGGGATCGGTACCTAGTTCAATCTTTCCTTCTGGTGATCATAACATTCCTATTGATAAGTAGTTTTGTGTTTGGCTTGTTTTGATGTAACCCCCTTTGACAATATTTTCCTTATTTGCTTGTTGTCTTTGTTGCCCTTTGTGGCCATCTTCTGAGTCCGGGAGTCCGACTGTTTTAACAATGTTTGCTTTTTATGGGTGTGGGTGTTTCTCTTTTTTGCACATACTCTTTCTCGTGGTTACTCCGTGCATGGTTTATGTTGGCCATCATATGATATGTACACATGGATTGTTTACACCCCTGGTCATAGTTCTTTTGGTAGTAATCTCTTTGTGCTTTACTGAAACTGGTCTTTGAGAGATTTATTATAATATGCTGCTTAAAGACCCTGGGTGTAGCCAAGATCGTCATCATGAGGCTCACCCAGTTTTGTTTGGTTTGTTTTTTATATTCAAGGAAGGTTATGGCCCTTCTACACTCATGTCACATGTACTTTAATTGATGAACATGTTTTGGGAGGAAGGTTATGAGCCTTTCTAATGTAAACTCCTTGGCTGCCTTCTTGTAACGATTTCGTTCATGTAACGTTGGATGATTAGTCCTTTTTTCCACACGGTAAATGTACACAGCCTCTTTGTTTCTTAGATTTGGATATAAGGAGCATCTGAATTTCCTTTTCTATTTACTCTAGATTTTTAGAGCATAATATGACTGAAAAATAGTAAAGTAATTTATGCTGATTACATTTACATATTAAAATTAACACACAATGTGTTTGCTAGCACTGGTTCTACCTTTAACACTTGTTTTAAGATTAGAGGTGGCGCAGGCTCTATGCATTCCACGTTCTTGGAATGGCGCGCCGGTCTTGAGCTTCTAGGACATAGGCACCATTCTGATGTAATTCTACGATTTTGTATGGTCCTTCCCACGTGACACTGAGTTTACCCAATGGTTCAGCGTGGCTACACTCGTTCTTTCTTAGTACCCATTCTCCAACTTTGAAGTTCTTGGCCCGAACTTGGTGGTTGTAATAGTTCTCGGTCCGTGATTTATACAGTGCTTGGCCCATCTGTGCTGCCTCGCGTTTCTCGTCGAGCATGTCCAGGTCTTGGCGTCGCCCTTCTTCGTTGGACACTTCCTCAAAACTCTTTTTTCGCAAGGAGCCAGCGACTATTTCCAATGGGAGGACCGCCTCTGTTCCATAGGTTGGACTGAAGGTCGTTTCTCCCGTGCTTGTCCTTGCTGTGGTGCGATAGGACCATAGCACTGTCGGGAGCTCATCCACCCAGGCGGACCTTGATCTGAGTAGCCTTTTATTCAAACCATTGACTATGGTTTTGTTGGATATCTTTTATGTCCGTTAGCCTGAGGATGCGCTACTTATGTGAACCGGTGGTGGATTTTCTTGTCTTCACACAATTCCTCGAAGGGACTTCCTTCAAACTGAGTGCCATTATCACTTATGAGGATCCTAGGGGTTCCAAAGCGTGCCAAAATGTTCGTTGTCATGAACTTTATCATTTGCTTGCCAGTGACAGTGGCTAGTGGTTCCGCCTCTATCCACTTGGTGAAATAGTCAACGACTACCAGCAAAAACATTACGCCTCCCAGCGCCGGTGGAAATGGTCCCACTATATCGATCCCCTATTGGTGGAAAGGCCAGGGGCTATTGATGCTTGTCAATGGTATGGACGGTTGATTTTGGAATGGAGTGAATGCTTGGAATTCCTTTCATTTATTTGTTAAGGCTGCGGCGTCGTTGTATACGTTCGACCAGTATACTCCTAGGCGAAATATCTTGCCTGTGAGTGCGCGAGCGCCTTCATGTGCTGATGTGTCCCCGGAATGGATTCCTTCGAGAAAAGTCTGCCCCTATGTCTTATAAATACACCTGAGCCATGGGCTTAAATATCCTATTCAGTACAACTGATTGTCCCGTATCGCAAAATGAGGTGCCCTAACTTTGACTTTCCTTGCCTCCTGTGGATCGTCCGGAAGCACGCCATGGCCCAAGTAATCAACAAATGGTTTTGTCCATTCTGGGGGGGCACTGATATGGTATTCACTTTTTGGTTATCAATACTCCTTTCCGAGAGTACTTCGACCAGCACTTTCTTTGTGAGATGATCATACGAGGTGGAGGCCAGTTTGATGAGGGCGCTTGCCCTTGTATTTTTCCCCCGAGAGATTTGCTTTATGGAAAAACTTTTGACCGTGCTAGCTAAATTACAGATCGCGTCTAGATATTTTTGCATCCTAGGGTCCTTTGCCTCGTATACTCCGTTTATTTGGTTTGTGATAAGCAACAAGTCACTAAGAGCTGCTAGTTGTTTTGCGCCAACCTCCATGGCCAACCTTAGTCCTGGCAGGAGTGCCTCATACTCTGCTTCATTGTTAGATACTTTGAAGTCGAACCGTAGTGCATAGGTGATCTCTTCGCCTTTGGGGCTTTGGAGGATCAGGCCTGCGCCTGAGCCTTCTTTGCTTGCTGCACCATCGCTATAAAACTTCCAAAGTTTCTTGTCGGCCTTAGGCTCTAATGGGTCGACAGATATTGTCGTCAGCACTCCGTTGATGGTATCTGGGATTTCATCCAGGAAGTCAGCAAGTGCCTGGGCTTTGATGCTGGTTCTGGGTGGTACTGGATGTCGTGTTTACCCAACTCTGTGGCCCAGTTGGCTAGGCGTCCGGACTTTTCCGACCTAAGCAATACTTGTTTTATCGGATAACTGGTCAGAACATCCACCTTATGGGCTTGGAAATACCTCCGTAAACGTCTCACTGCGTAGACCTGGGCGAGGACCAGTTTTTCCTAGGCTGGGTAATTTACTTCTACCCCTTGCAGGCCCTGCTGACAAAGTGAATGGGGATTTACTTGCCTTCCCTTTCCACCGCTAACACAGAGGAGATAGCCTCCTCAGACGTTGCTAAGTACATCTGTAGAGTCTCCCCTGGAAGTGGGCATGCATGAGTGGGGAGTTGCTGCAGTGTGTCTTTCAATTTTTGCAAGGCCACGTCCGCATCCTCTGTCCATTTGAATTGCTTTTTGTCTAGGCATCCCTTGACTATATGGTAAAGAGGAAGCGCCTTCTCGGCGGATTTGGCAATGAACCTTCCAAGAGCCGTTAACCTGCCGTTAATCTCGTGTACTCCCTTAAGGTTGTGGGGAGTTTTCGACTCGAGGAACTCTTGTATTTTGGTGGGATTGGGTAGAACCCATTCCATGGTCTCTTCATAGACAAGGAATTGTCGTTCCTCGATTCCAATAGTACACTTAGCTAGATTTAACTTCAGCTGCGCTTCGACTAGAGTTTTGAAGGTATCTTCCACATCTTGGAGTAACATTTCTTCATTGCGGCTTTTAATTACCATATCATCGACGTAGACTTCAATATTCCGTCTAATTTGGTCGGCGATTACCTTGTCCATCAGCCATTGGTAAGTAGCACCCGCGTTTTTGAGCCCAAATGGCATTTTCTAATAGTAGAAGGTGCCATTTTCGGTATGGAAAGCTGTTTTTGCTTCATCTTCTCGCTTGATCTACATCTGGTTATAGCCCTTATATGCGTCGAGGAAACATTTGAATCGAAAACCTTCAAGCGATTAGACTTGCTGATCGATCTTTGGGAGAGGATAACAATCCTTTGGGCAGGCGTTATTAAGATCTGAATAATAAATGCACATTCTCCATTCCCTATTGGCTTTCTTTACCATGACCAGGTTTGCTATCCATGTTGGGAACATTACTTCCCTGAGTATGCCAACACTCACTAGATCAACCACTTCTGCGTTAATAGCCATATTTCGGTCTGCCGCCTGTCCTCACTTCTTTTGCTTTACAGGGTTTCTCCCAGGTGCTATATTAAGGTTGTGTTCTATGATCTGTCGATCGATGCCTGTCAGATCCGTTGGCTTCCAGGTGAAGATGGTGAAGTATTGCCTCAGAAGCGCCACCACTCGTGCCTTGATTTCGTCTGTTAAGTGGGCACGGATTCGCATGAGCTACTTTGAATACTCCATGTTTATCTGGTGTTGCTCGGAGGAACATCCCTCCTTGGACTTCTTTGGCGTGCGCACAAGTTCTGGGGCGGCTATTATTTGGTGGCAATACTGTGACAACCCGAACCTTTTTCAGTCAACGAAACTCAAATCCCGTTAAATAAAAATTTCGAATTTTATTGATTATGTCAATTTTGTCAAGCTCGTAAGGGTTGAAAACAACTTATACTATATAAATTAAATTTATATAAGTGTCGGGACTAAAATCGTGCGAAAAATCAAGTTTTTCTTCGAAAATCAGCCAAGTCTCGTTCATCACGGTGTTTACGGCCGCAAACACGTTTATGGTCGTAAACCGTTCACGGCCGGGGGGCCCCACCTCCGACCGTGAACCCAACCTATATATATATATATATATATATATATATATATATATATATATATAGCTGAGTTTTACCCTCATTTCTACACTTCTAGCCGAAAACTCAACATTCTCTCTCTAAACCCACCAACCGAAAACTCAAGTTTTCTCTCATCTATCCTCCGAAGATCATCCAATCCACCTTGGAACTTGTTTTGGAGCATCAAGCATTCATCATTTCATCAAATCAAGCACTCTTTATTCTTGGGTTTCCGGTCGTGAACCTTCAAATCTTCATATTTTCACCAAGAACACCAAGAACACGCCGCAAACCATTCAAGGGCCGCAAACCATTCAAGGGCCGAAATCAGTTCACATCCGAGAATAGTTCACAGCTGCAAACTACCTAGAATCGTGAAACTTGGCTGTAAACCCACTTTTTCCACTTCGATCGAGTCTCGGTAACATTCCTTAACCAAAGGCAAGTGTTTTCCATAACTTTAACTAATGGGTTCGCTAATTTAAATGCAAATATGTTTTTAATTATTATTAGGATTCCGTTAATTGCCGCGTACATCAACTCGAGGGTCCTCATTTCCAGTCTCTTTGTCCAGCACATACACACAACCAACTGTGAGTTCATACCCCTACATTTTTACTACTTTTAATGTTTTCAGGGGGAGAATACAAGAAAAATACTAGAATTTTGTGTTTTTATACAAAATGATTTCAAACGGATTTAAAAACCTTTGCAATTGATACAAACCGAGAAATCACTACATTTTATAAAAATATTTAGATATTCTAATCCCTTATGTAACATGATGAGCATGAGGGTACTTTTCAATATACAATGAAAATTGCAAGGTTTTCAGTACCATACATGTTATACATTCAAACTTTGTTGATATACCTTGGGGTTCCATACACCGTTTTACAAATTCAAGAACCGTACATCATAACGAATATATAAACTATGGTAAAACTATTTTATGGTATAGAATACTATTTTTCGAATACAAGAGTACTTTACTAAAAAATTATTTAAGGATAATTATTTTTACTCTACAAGACATACGTATAGATTCAAGTACCAGAGAACATTACATTACACGTAAACTAGTTAATACAGGGTTATGAGACATTAGTTCAATTATACCCTTCGGGGTGCGGGCTAAATCCTATCATAGTATAACCAGAGTCTCCTGGAGGGAGAGTGTGAGATTTGTGAATAGATCTATTCGGGACTGACTATCCCACACCTAAACTGCTAGCTACACTTAGGCAGGCATGGCTGGGGTAAAAAATGTCATAACGTTCGATGCCTGAAGAACATCGTAGAGGTCACTAGGTCATATCAAGCATGGTTATACGAACTCACAAGAGTATAAACTAAACTTTTTGTTTACGGGATTTCATTCTTCAATAGTTTTGTTTTAAGTAATAAAACTACTATACATACTGGTGTTAGCGCCTGCAGATTTTTCATACAATGTATTACTTACATTACTGGTGGTAGCTAGAGATTTCATACAAGTACCTTCATACACAAAATCAGAATTCTATAACGAACTTACAATTGGTATTAGGGTTTAAGACTACCTTTTTACTAAAGAAAATATTGGATTTTCTTGGAAACATACGAACATTTTCACAGATTCATCAACATGTTTTCATTACAAAAACATGCTTATGAACTCACCATGGTTAATGTTGATACTCTTTTCAAAACCACTTGTATTCTCAGGAGATCAGTAGACAGGTACTCCCGCAGGATTTTGAGAAGACGGAGTGTATACAGTTACGTCTTATACTTTGGTATACTTTTGATGTATACAAATTATGTTCCAAACAGATGTAAATACCTTTTATATATTCAATGTAATGGTTGTGTTTACTTTGATTACTATGATGCAATTGTTTTGATACTATACATGACGTCCTCCACCCCTGAACGTTTTCTCCATTTCGGTTTGGGGGTGTCACAGATTGGAATCAGAGCTATTGTTTATAGTGAACTAAGTATACCGAACCTTACATGGTATACAACTATAAACACTAACGGGGCCAAAGCGCTCTGAAACTAAATGTAGACTTTTAAATTTTTAGTATTTTACAAGAAGTATACAAGTATACATACATACTAGAAGATGTATCATAGTAAGAACTACATAAAAGTATTTAGGACTTGTCGGGCACTACGGTTAAACCTGAATAGTTATGTAATCATAACTGTGGTGTTGCGACAAGTCTAAAACTCACCAAATCCTATACAAATGAAGCATGTAGTTAAAATACTATAGGAGTATCTTATAACTCTATAACACTGCACATAATTGTTACAGGTAGTACTAATCCCTACAAATGGAAGACCTGCAATTCCTTGCTTACGTTAGTAAACCTTTATTGTAGATCTATGTTAACGCCGTAGGATCAAGATATTATGCATTTAGAATTAAGATATATCTTGTTCGAAAGTATCCGACTCATGATCAATATAAAAGGTTTATCGTTATTTTCCCCTTGTATCTTTTAGAGAAAGATGCCTCCCAAGAAGAGACCCAACAGAAAGAACAACAATCCTCCAAATCCGCCGCCGCCGCCAACTCCTCAGTACGACCTTGCGGTGTTCCAAGCAGCAGTGACAGCCGCTGTGGCTACCGCTATGTCACAGATCAATGCGAGTGGCACTAGTGGGATGGGTAGTGGTGTCAACCTCTCAAACCTCTGTGACAGTCATGGACACACGAAGGAGTGTTCATACAAGGACTTCACCAACGTGGAGCATCGGTCTTTTGATGGCACTGGAGGTGTCATTGCTCTAACTCGATGGTTCGAGAAGAACGAATCTATTTTCGAGATATGTGCTTGCCGCAAATCCAGCAAAGTGAAGTTTTCAGTATGCACCTTCACCGACAGAGAAGTAACTTGGTGGAATGGCCAAGTCAAATCCATAACTCTTCCAATGGCTAATGCCATGAGTTTGGACGATCTGAAATAATTGATGCTACCCGAGTACTGCCTGCAAGGCGAGATGCAAAAGCTGGAGCAAGAGCTCTGGAACCTGAAGATGAAAGGTTCTGACGTCGCTGCATACATTGCTAGGTTCAATGCCCTGGCTCTTCTGTGTCCCGGGTTGGTCACCCCGGAGAGCAAGAAAGTGGAAAGCTTCATATGGGGATTGATGCCCCCAACTCAGGGGAACGTCTTAGCTGCTAAACCCCTCACATTTGATAGTGCCAAGTGGTTGGCACAGGCCTTGATAGATCACTGGGACATTCATGAACCCGTAGCAGCCACCCACGAACCACCCAAGGAGATCGGTGGAATGAGAAAGTTCTGGAACAAGTGCAAGGGAAAGTCTTCGCAGGAGCCCTCCAATAAACAACAAATAGTGGTCGTTCATACTGCTACCACTCCTGCTACTGTTCCTGCAACTCAAGCACCTGCCAGTAGATATGTTGCAACCCTACCAAGGTGCGATAATTGTAACTTCCATCATCACGGACCCTGCCGTGACATGCACTTCAATAGCTATGGGAAAAAGGGACACACATCCCGTTTCTACAAGACACAAGTCCAACCAACCAATCAGGCTCCTGGAGCTGGAGTTGATCAAGCCTCCTATGGTCGTGGTGAAACCGGGCATTACAAGAGGAATTGTCCAAAAGTGACAACTGTAGGCAATACAGGGAAAGTTCTATCTATGGGCCAGGAGGACGCAGTCGCCGATCCTACTGTAGTTACTGGTACGTTGCTCCTCGACAACTCTTATGCATGCATTCTTTTCGATAGTAGTGCAGATAGGAGTTTTGTTAGTCATGCATTTAAACATCTACTCAAGCATAAATCCCAACCTTTAACCGAAACATTCACCGTCGAGATGGCTAACGGAAAGAAAGAGAGCACTAACGACGTATTCATAGTGTAACATCCATAAATTTTACACCAAATTTAAACTTTTTCGATCATAAATAAAAACCAAATAGCATCGTTTACAAAAATGTTTTCAAATCAATATTCATCAGAGTGTCCCAAAATCATAACATAAGGATGAGGAGCGGTACGGTCACGCCTTCGCCTTGCCACGATCTCCTGAAGTACCTGAAACAATACACTGAAACTGTAAGCCCGAGGGCTTAGTGAGCTACCCCCAAAATACCAATACCACGCTGACAATACCATGTCAGTAACAAACAATCAATCAATCAATCTATCAATCATACTGGGCCATCGGCCTGACTGGACCGCCCTACTGGGCCTACAGTATATCTGAATCTATCCCGAGCCTTCGGCACGACTGGTCCGCCACGTGGGCCTGCAGTCTCCCCGGACCGCTCATAGGGTATGTTGGCCTTCAGCACAAAGCAGGACCGCCTCAACCCAACCAACCGCAATAACCATGTGCGCATACATATCATACGATAGCATATAAAACATTCAACCGATCTAACAGATCAAATAGCATAGCAACATCCTATAACCAGGATATGGACCTAACCGGTCACTAACATAGCATCATCCTATATACCAGGATATCGACCTAACCAGCTCACTAAGCATAACACCATCCTAACTACTAGGATGTAAATCAATAAGCATAACATGCAATAAACCCGGATACCAATCCAATAAGGGTCGGCCTTGGTGACGTAGACCCTATCGATATAGTGAGGATCACTTGACACAAGCTCCACCACCTATGATCTTAGTACAATATACTCATAAGTCCTTAACCTTATAAGGTACTCCACAACCCACTAGTCAACTGTGACATCCCCTAATTTCTCGGCCAGAAAAGACCGGTTTAATTTATGCTTTTGAAATAATTTCAGAGTAATCATTTGATTAAAAGTGTTGTGGAATTTGTTCCCAGAAAAACATAATAAATATGTTATCAAATCATTTCCGAAGAAATGTATTTTATTCACTTAAACCATTGGGATGTCATTGTCAATACAAAAACATAAGCATAAACAAAACTTACATTCGTTTACACTAGTGATCTACTTCTCTTTTAATCTCTCAGTGTAAAGCAACTTCGTATCGATACATGTGATACAAATAAACTGAGTGGGTCAGGCTTGGGAGCCTGGTGAGCATATAGGGTTTTCAACCCACAATAAATAATAAAGTTATTAAGTTCTCCATCAACAATAAATTTATTAATTCCATCAACAAAAATAACCCTAACTACCCATTCCCTTTATCCTCACTTTACGTCCCTAAAACAACTATCATAAGGGACCTAGCCTAAGGATTATCACTAGGGGTGACAACATTGCTTTGGGGGTTCCTCAGCAAGTTATGTCAAATAAAACAAACATCGGGGTGACAACATTGCTTTCCCTCAGCAAGTTATGTCAAACAAGACATCCTAACATAAAACAACCAACAAGGTGACAACATTGCTTTCCTTCAGCAATTTATGTCAAATAGGCACGAAGTCACATCGTTGCCATGAGCTAGTCCATAGCTCTTATTCATCGACGGTATTTCCCACGGGAGTTTCCCCCGCAATACATGTTAATGGGTTTTCCATATACTAAGTCCATAGCTCTTATTCATCGACGGTATTTCCCACGGGAGTTCTCCCCCGCAATACATGTCAATGGGTTTTTCCATACAGCTGATGAACATACTTAAGGGGTTTTCCCTAGCCTTACTTGCCCTAAAGGCACTCATGAGGGGAATAGAGTAAAGCGAATGAACACTTAAGTCCATTAACACCTACATGTTACGAGCCTGCTAGTGTTCCACAAACTATTAAAACAGTCCATGGTTGTCATTCATACTCTGCTGAATGACGGGGGTTTTAGAGTACAACGAATGAACACTTAAGTCCATTAACACCTACAGGTTATGAGCCTGCGAGTGTTCCACAGACCATCAAAACAGTCCATGGTTGTCATCCATACTCTGCTGAATGACGGGGGTTTTAGAGTACAGCGAATGAACACTTAAGTCCATTAACACCTACAGGTTACGAGCCTGCTAGTGTTCCACAGACCATCAAAACAGTCCATGGTTGTCATCCATACTCTGCTGAATGACGGGGGTCAACGTTGGGTAAGGACTTTTCTCATATTGCACCACTCACGCCAACATCTGGGTAAAAGCTTTTCCCATATTTCACCACTCACTATTTAACTCATGAACCTTGTCCAATCACTTCATAAAAGAACAAAGACTCCAAAGTTCTTCCAAATAAAAGTATAGGGAAAATACTGATAAAGTACTCCCGTACGCTCCCGTACCTCGACACGTAATAGTGTCAAAAGGAAGAACTAATGGATGAACACATAGTTCAAAAACACCTAATGAACATATAGTTCAAGAACACTTTATGAACATATAGTTCAAACATACGTACCGATTACAAGTCTACTAACGTTCCACTGGACTATCTAAAATAGTCTGTGGCCGTTGTCTATACTCTGCTAGATGACTAGATCATCTTAAACATCGATACCTCTCATCACTTTTATTTCATCACACATCATCTAATTAATCTACCCATGTTTTACCCAACATATTTGTAGATCAAAATATATATATATATATATATATATATATATATATATATATATATATATATATATATATATATATATATATATATATATATATATATACAGTTTAAAACTTGTATAAAACATCAATTCAACAGTCACCTCAAATAAACAATTCATATATTTACACATAGCACGTATTTTAAGGTAAATACTTCATATCTATGTGTAAGGTGAAAGTGACTATACACTCACTTGATTTAACGATAATCGGGCAGCACTTCGTTGCCTAAAACGATCGTTTCTAATAAAACCGGGAGTTTTATTGAGAAACCGGGCTCTGCGAAGGGTCGGGCTTCAAAACCGAAAAGATAAATTTTCTGGCTTCTCGGGCACTCCGGGACGTGTTCCGGGCGTTGGAAATGATCTCGGGGCATCGGGGGAGGTTAAGATGAAGAAAATATGGAGAAAGGGGCTAAAAATGGCAATTTCCCAAATGTAGCCGAGAAGGCTCGCATGCCTTCTATATATAGGGGTCCGAAGGTCGGCTTAGAAGGGAAGAGTCAGCAGGCGAGACACGCGGCAGCAGGAGCTTCAGACACGTGGTCGGATCCGGAGGAGGACACGTATGCGAGGGTTCGGACACGCGAAGGGCACGTGCGCCTTCGGATTGGGCCAGCGAGGCTCGGATGATGAGTCAGAAGCAAGGCGTCAGAAGATCATTGGACCGCACCCTCGGTCCAATCAGCAAGCGACACGCGTGTTGCGCACGGGCTATGCATGCGAGGATCACGTGGGCAGCACCATTCCTTGCGAATTTTCTCGAAAATTGTGCCCATTCTTGTAAAATCCATAACTTTCTCACACGGGATCCGTTTTTGACGTTCTTTATATGCACGCGTAGGTAAAATTACGCTCTACAACTTTCATTTAGACTTCGTTGGCTAATTTTGATTTTAATTTTTAAATTACTATTTTTAACAGACCGGGACAGGAAATCCGTTAAAAATTCATAACTTCTTCATCCGACGTCCGTTTTCGTCAGACTTTTTACTGTTGTGCTATAAATGACGAGACCTTCGATTCTTGTTTAGGTCGTGTCGGCTAAAAATCGCTCGATCTAGAATTCGAGTTTTTAGCTGTCTACTACTAAGCTGAAACTTCGAAAAATCATAACTTCCTCATACGAAGTCAAATTTGGGCGTTCTTTTTATATCTACTCTCGGTTTAACGTACAATACGAGTTTCGTTTAGATCACTAAGGCTAAAAAGTAGTTTATCAAAAACTCACTTTTTACGACATTCGGCACCGTGCCGGTTTATCGTGAAACTTCGACAGGTCATAACTTCTTCGTTATAACTCGGATTTCGGTATTCTTTATATATCCGTAATCCTTGTCACGCCAACTACAAGTTTCCTAATAGATATCGGCTTTATCTAAAATTTAATTTTTGACGCTCATTTTTATTCTTAATTAATTAAACCCTAATAATTAAGCATAAAACATATAATTCACATAAAATTCACATAATTCCTTTTCATTTCTTCTAAATAAGTTACAAAGGTTAACCTAGACCATTATGTCAATATTAATGCCTATCTTAGAAGTCAAAGTCCCCAGTCACGGTCAACAGTCCCTGTTGACTCCAACTCGCCGAGTACCCTTGGATACTCGCCGAGTTTCTCGAAGTACAATCCACTCGCCGAGTCATCGGGGTGACTCGTTGAGTTCCTTCGATTCTCGTTCAACTTAAAGGCCACAGGTCGAGTCCCCTCCTTGCAACTCGACAGACACACACGCATACAGGTTCCAGGGAAAACTCATCTGACTCGTCGAGTTGTTCTTCAACTCGTCGAATCTTATGGTAATCTTCACCGGACTCGCCGAGTTGTTCATCCAACTCGTCGAGTTCACGACTATCTTCATGTGACTCGCCGAGTCAACCTTGCGACTCGCCGAGTCCATTCAGTCCTCTTTCCATACAGACTTGTTTTGAGCCATGCATCGGCTCCAAATCACAGATCCAAGCTTCTAGGGCATACTTATCACGTAAAGTTGCAAACTTTACGTGCATGCATGGCTATAAAGGCTCTAAATGTCTATTTTAAGTTCTTAATGGAGCTTCAAGTCCAAGAGGGACCTCAATCACAACCAATACAGCAACTTGATGATTCTAGAATCCGAGGAGGGTCCAGATCTGAAGTTACAACTTCAGATCTAGCCCATAGCTCATCTTTCCAACTTAACATCCCACCAAAAACCCTAGAGCTCAACCAATAGAAGAGATTTACAAGGAAAAGGCAATTTGGTTACCTCCAGAAGTTGATAACTGAGATAAGAGCTGATTCCCACACTCCACTTGCTCCAATCTCCTTCTCCTCCAAGCCTTCTTCCTCCACAGATCCTCTTTTCAAGCTTCAATCATACAATGGGCACACACACACGTATTAGGGTTTTAAGAGCTCTCAAGGACTGCAAAGAGGCCAAAGGAGGCTGAGGCTCCTTTGAATAGGGGTGCAAACCCTGGGATTTAGGGTTTCATCTGCCAGCTCCTACTCGCCGAGTCCCAAAGTGGACTCGTCGAGTAGGTCACTTAACACGCGATCCCACCCCGCTGTTACTCGACGAGTAAGTCGACCGACTCGTCGAGGAGAGCTTCATCCAAAAAATTTTATTTAAATAATACCTGCGAATCGGGGCGTTACAACTCTCCCCCACTTGAACTAGACTTCGCCCTCGACGTCCGTTGGAATAAACAATGTCGGGTAATGCTCGCGCATCTCCGCTTCCGGCTCCCATGTCCACTCGGATCCCCTCCGATGTTCCCATTGTACCTTTAGTAAAGGTATTTCCTTGTTCCGCAGAATCTTCTTCTTCCTTTCCAAGATAGCCACAGTCCTCTCCACATAGTTCAGGCGCTCATCGACCTGAATGTCATCGAACGATACCACTGCCTCCTGGTCCATAACGCATTTTCGCAATTGCGAAACATGAAATGTGCTGTGGATCCGGCTAAGCTCCTCTGGAAGCTCTAGCCTATAAGCCACCCTGCCAACCCTGGCATCAACCCTGAACGGCCCAATGTAATGGGGACCCAATTTTCCCCTCTTCCTGAAGCGGATCACTCCTTTCCAGGGTGAGACCTTCAGGAGAACCATGTCACCCACCTGAAATTCCAACTCAGATCGGCGTCGGTCCGCATAACTTTTCTGCCGACTCTGAGCGGTCTGCAGTCGCTGTCTAATCTGCTGTATCATCTCGTTAGTTTGCAGAACTACCTCTGTACGACCCATCACCCTGTGCCCAACCTCGCTCCAGCAGACTGGGGTCCTACACTTCCGCCCATACAACAGCTCGAAAGGCGGGGCGCCAATACTGGAATGATAGCTGTTGTTGTAGGCGAACTCTACAAGAGGTAGGTGGGAATCCCAACTCCCACCGAAATCAATGATGCACGCCCTCAACAAGAGGGTCTGTATGGTCCGCTCACTCTGCCCATCAGTTTGCGGATGGAACGTCGTGCTAAAATGCAGTCTCGTACCCAGTTCCTCATGGAACTTCTGCCAAAAATAGGAAGTAAATCGGACATCCCGATCGGAAACTATGGAAACTGGAACCCCATGGCGAGAGACAATCTCGCGGACGTACAGGTCGTCCAACTTCTCTGCCGACGAACTCTCCCGTATGGCTAGGAAATGGGCACTCTTGGTCATTCGATCCACGATGACCCATATAGCATCGAGCCCCTTTGCCGTCTTTGGCAACTTCATGATGAAATGCATCGCGATCCGTTCCCATTTCCACATGGGAATCTCCAGAGGCTGCAGCTCACCATGCGGCCTCTGGTGTTCGGCCTTGACCATCCTACAGGTCAAGCACCTCTCCACAAACCAAGCGATATCCCGCTTCATGCCTGGCCACCAATAACTCGAACTCAGATCACGGTACATCTTGGTGGCTCCTGGATGAATAGAGAAGCGAGACTTATGAGCCTCCTCCATCACTGTCTGTCGGACCCCTCCGTTCATCGGGACCCAAAACCGACCGTAACGGGTCAACAATCCGCGGCTATCCTGAACAAGCCGGGCGCTTTCGCCCTTAATCTTCTCCAACTTCCAGTTTTCTGGCCTCATACCCTCAATCTGAGCGTCCCTGACCAAACCCACCAGCGGGGAATCCACCGCTATCCTCATACATCTGGCTGGGGTCGAGGACCCAACTGACTTGTGGCTCAGAGCATCCGCAACCACGTTCGCTTTACCAGGATGGTAGAGGATCTCACAATCATAGTCCTTGACCACATCCAGCCACCTGTGCTGCCTCATGTTCAGGTTCGGCTGATCCATGATGTGCCTCAAACTCTTGTGATCCGTGTATATAGTACAACGGACCCCGTACAGATAGTGCCTCCAAATCTTGAGAGCGAAAACCACCGCTCCCAACTCAAGATCGTGCGTAGGGTATCTCGTCTCATGCGGCTTCAGCTGCCGCGATGCATAGGTTATCACTCGTCCCCTCTGCATAAGGACTTCTCCTAAACCTGTGATGGACGCATCATAAAATACCACAAAATCCTCCACTCCCTCGGGGAGTGTCAACACTGGTGCCTCGCATAAACACTGTCGGAGGGTCTCAAACGACCTCTGCTGCTCAGGGCCCCACCGAAACTCCACCCCCTTCCTCGTTAGACGAGTGAGGGGTACGAAAATCTTGGAGAAATCACGAATGAATCTCCGATATACCCTACTAAACCCAAGAAACTCCTGATGTCTGAGGGAGATCTCGGAGTCTCCCACTGCATAACCGCCTCCACCTTGGCCGGATCGACCAAAATCCCCTCCTGGTTCACGAGATGTCCGAGGAACTGAACCTCTCGCAACCAAAACTCACACTTCGAGAACTTGGTATATAGCCGTTCTCACCGCAGAACCTCCAATAGCTCCCTGAGATGGTCCTCATGCTGCTCTCGGGTCGTGGAATATACCAAGATATCATCTATGAACACAATGACCGAGCGATCGAGCATCAGTCTGCAGACTCGGTTCATCAGATCCATGAACACCGCTGGCGCATTGGTGAGCCCAAACGGCATCACCATGAACTCGTAATGACCATAACGCGTCCGAAACGCGGTCTTCTCCACATCTTCTTCCCTCACCCTGACCTGGTGGTATCCTGATCTTAAATCAATCTTGGAAAACCAAGATGCACCTGCAGCTGATCGAAAAGATCGTCTATCCTCGGAAGTGGATAACGGTTCTTCACTGTTAACTTGTTCAGCTCCCTATAGTCAATGCACATCATGTGCGAACCGTCCTTTTTCCTGACGAAAAGGATCGGTGCTCCCCAGGGTGAACTACTCGGACGAATAAACTGCTTACCCAGCAGCTCCTGCAACTAAGATGACAACTCCTGCATCTCTGGCGGTGCCAGACGGTACGGCGCCTTAGTGATAGGGGCCGCACCCGGCACTAGATCAATCCTAAAATCAACCTGCCTCTCCGGAGGCACTCCGGGCAACTCCTTCGGGAACACGTCAGCAAACTCTCTAGCTACTGGGACCTCCGAAACCGAGGGCTGATCCCTAACCCGCGTATCTACCACATATGCCAAATAACCGGCACACCCGTGCTGAATATACTGTCGAGCCCTGGCTGCCGAACAAAACCCTGATCCCAACCTGGTGCCCTCACCATATACTACCAGTTCTCCCCCACTTGGGGTTCGAACCACCACCCGCTGTCTCTCACAGTCGATCATGGCGCCGAAACGGCTAAGCCAATCCATCCCTACAATCACGCATACATCCCCCATGGGGATAGGAATGAAATCTACCGGGAAGGACAACCCAAAAATCTCCAACTCGCATCTCCGGTAGACCGAATAAGCAGAAACCCCGTGCTCGTTGGCGATCGAAACTCGCAACGGACACTCAAGATCATCTAGCGGCGTACCGAACCCTCTAGAGAAGGTCTGAGATATGAACGACCGACTCGCCCCCGAGTCAAATAATACGAAAGCGGGCAAAGAATTCACTAAAAACGTACCTAACCACAGGTACAACCAATAAGCATAACACCAATACAATAACTGAGACAGAGAATAAAAACGTACCAGCAACCACATCCGGTGTTGCCTTAGCCTCCTCGGTCGTGAGCTGGAAGGCGCGACCCTGAGCCTTCGGAGGCTCCACCCTGACTGGCCTCCCCTCTCCAATCCTCCCAGTAGCTGGCGCGGGTCCCGATGCCGACTTGGCGGCGAGCTGCGGACAGTTGGTCTTCACATGACCAACCTGATGACAATGGTAACAAATCCTCATATTTGCTGGAGGGGCGGACTGACGGCAGTACCTGGCATAGTGCCCCTCCTTGCCACATTTGTGGCACCCACCTCCTGCTCTACAACCTCCTGAATGAACCCTGCCACACTTTCCACAAGTGCGGCTCTACTGACCCCCAGACCGTGCATCAGCGGTCTTAGACCGCTTAGGCGCCGGCTGAAACTGTGCCGGTGCCTGATGCTGCTCCTTCAGCTGCAGCTCTAACTCCAACTCACGCCGCCTCGCGGCTTCCTGTAGATCCAGGAGGGTCTCACAACGCTATGTAGCAACAAACTGTCGTATATCCGTCTTGAGCATACTCAGATAACGAGTCATCTGAGACTGCTCTGACGCGAACTCCGGGCAAAACATAGCCCTCTCAGTGAACATCCGGGTAATCTCCATCACAGACTCCCCATCCTGTCTCAATGTCAAAAACTCCTGAGCAAGCCGCTATTGTTCCACGCGCGGAACGTAGCGTGTGCGAAACATATCCCGGAACTGCTCCCAAGTAACAGCAGCCCACTGATCATCAGAATATGAACCTGTCGTCAATCTCCACCAGTCCTTTGCCCCGAGCCTAAGCAGGTTCAGAGCACACCTGACTTTTTGGTCAGCAGGACATGAACACGTGAAGAAACAACCCTCCACGTCAGAAAACCACCACATAGCTCTAATCGCATCCTAAGTACCATCAAATGTCGGGGGCTTCGTATTATCGAAGTCCCGGTACTGGAAAGCCCTGCCGGCTCCTCCTCCAATCCTTGCTGCAGTTACAGCTGAAATGGCTGCAGCGGCTGCTGTCTCTGCTAGAGCTGCATATCGCTCATCAAAATACTCGACCATCGCAGTCTTGATCAACCCAAACATCTCTGGTAGCTGCGCTCGAATAGCCGCAGCGACCTTATCGTGCAGAATCTCTCGGATTCTGGCATCCAACTCCTCAGTTCCCATTTGAACCACGGGCTCAGGTGCTACCGGCACCTCTGGCCCTCCGTCCCCCGAACCTGATCCTGATCTGGATCCCACTCTAGACCCAGCAGCAAAACGTCTCGTCATCACCATACTGAAAGGTACATTCAAGATATCAGATAAACAACATAATACCGGGAGACCAAAACCCCCAAATCCTAGGGGTTGTGACTTCCTTGCTACGCGTATGGGTCTTGTGCTTCCAGTATTACGGGCCCATACTACCTTCCACACCTACCCATATTTGTCTCAAGTATCACCACAACACCCTAATACTATACTCAACATAATGCGCACTCAACCCTCACTACTAGGGGACATCGCCTACTCACAACTGATCCCACAGCTCTGCACAACTCACACCTCCATGGAACTTCCATCAGCCCCTGCAGCGCTAGTGTATGCTAGCCGCACATAACGCTGGACCTGATAGATTTTCGAATATCCAATCCTACCCTAAGGTCGAATCAGACATTCTCAGGCTATAAGATCTTGACTATACACAGCCGTGATGCATAAACTAAGCATCTACAGTCATGATGTTAATTCCATATACAAGAAACCCTAGGCTAATAGGTATCATATAATCAGGCAAATCTATCGTGCGATTCCTGAAGATCCCTAGCCTAGCACTAGCATGCTGTTCTAACATATCAGAATATCAAATAACTGTATGGTATTTTGGGGTTTACGTACCGGCTCCGGCTGATCGTACCCTCTGCATCCTCCATCTTTTATTTTGAAAACCATTTTTAAAACTTACTTTCCGAAAATCTCCTTGATTTGAGACTGGATTCACACGAGTGTTTCTCTAGTTCACTCAAACCAAGGCTCTGATACCAACTTGTAACATCCATAAATTTTACACCAATTTTAAACTTTTTCGATCATAAATAAAAACCAAATAGCATCGTTTACAAAAATGTTTTAAAATCAATATTCAACAGAGTGTCCCAAAATCATAACATAAGGATGAGGAGCGGTACGGTCACGCCTTCGCCTTGCCACGATCTCCTGAAGTACCTAAAACAATAAACTGAAACTGTAAGCCCGAGGGCTTTGTGAGCTACCCACAAAATACCAATACCACGCTGACAATACCATGTCAGTAACAAACAATCAATCAATCAATCTATCAATCAATCATACTGGGCCATCGGCCTGACTGGACCGCCCTACTGGGCCTACAGTCTATCTGAATCTATCACGAGCCTTCGGCATGACTGGCCCACCATGTGGGCCTGCAGTCTCCTCGGACCGCTCATAGGGTATGTTGGCCTTCAGCACAAAGCAGGATCGCCTCAACCCAACCAACCACAATAACCATGTGCGCATACATATCATACGATAGCATATAAAACATTCAACCGATCTAACAGATCAAATATCATAGCAACATTCTATAACCATGATACCGACCTAACCGGTCACTAACATAGCATCATCCTATATACCAGGATATCGATCTAACCAGGTCACTAAGCATAACACCATCCTAACTACCAGGATGTAAATCAATAAGCATAACATGCAATAAACCCGGATACCAATCCAATAAGGGCCGGCCAGGGTGTCGTCACCCTATCGATATAGTGAGGATAACTCACCTCGCAGATGTTGACTCGGAAGATAAACTCTAACTCATGGATCACTTGACACATGCTCCACCACCTATGATTATAGTACAATATACTCACAAGTCCTTAACCTTATAAGGTACTCCACAACCCACTAGTCAACCCCTGATCAAAGTCAAAGTCCCCAGTCACGGTCAACAGTCCCTGTTGACTCCAACTCGCCGAGTACCCTTGCATACTCGCCGAGTTCCTCGAAGTACAATCCACTCGCCGAGTCATCGGGGTGACTCGTCGAGTTCCTTCGATTCTCGTTCCAACTTAAACGCCACACGTCGAGTTCCTTCCTTGCAACTCGACAGACACACATGCATACAGGTTCTAGGGAAAACTCATCCGACTCGCCGAGTTGTTCTTCAACTCGTCGAGTCTTATGGTAATCTTCATCGGACTCGCCGAGTTGTTCATCCAACTCGTCGAGTTCACGACTATCTTCATGTGACTCACCGAGTCAACCTTGCGACTCGCCGAGTCCATTCAGTCCTCTTTCCATACAGACTTGTTTTGAGCCATGCAGCGACTCCAAATCACAGATCCAAGCTTCTAGGGCATACTTATCACGTAAAGTTGCAAACTTTACGTGCATGCATGGCTATAAAGGCTCTAAATATGTATTTTAAGTTCTTAATGGAGCTTCAAGTCCAAGAGGGACCTCAATCACACCCAATACAGCAACTTTATGATTCTAGAATCCGAGGAGGGTCTAGATCTGAAGTTACAACTTCAGATCTAGCCCATAGCTCATCTTTCCAACTTAACATCCCACCAAAAACCCTAGAACTCAACCAATAGAAGAGATTTACAAGGAAAAAGCGATTTGGTTACCTCCAGAAGTTGATAACTGAGATAAGAGCTGATTCCCACACTCCACTTGCTCCAATCTCCTTCTCCTCCAAGCCTTCTTCCTCCAAAGATCCTCTTTTCAAGCTTCAATCACACAATGGGCACACACACACACGTATTAGGGTTTTAAGAGCTCTCAAGGACTGCAAAGAGGCCAAAGGAGGCTGAGGCGCCTTTGAATAGGGGTGCAAACCCCGGGATTTAGGGTTTCATCTGCCAGCTCCTACTCGCCGAGTCCCAAAGTGGACTCGTCGAGTAGGTCACTTAACACGCGATCCCACCCCGCTGCTACTCGACGAGTAAGTCGATCGACTCGTCGAGTAGAGCTTCATCCAAAAATTCTTCTTTAAATAATACCTGCAAATCGGGGCGTTACACATAGGTTGTACCCTTACCCTAAACGACCATTCCTTTCCAATCGGCCTAATGCCAGTCTCCATAAAAAGCTTCGATGTCATCATCGGCATGGATTGGTTGAGCCCCAATTATGCTGATATCCTTTGTTATGAAAAAGTCATTCACCTTAATCTGCCATCCAGCGAAGCCCTCACTATCTATGGTGATAAACTCAGCTCAAGCCTTCGTATCATTTCGTGCATCAAAGGCCAATAATATCTGCGAAAGGAGTGTCATGCATTCCTAGCCCATGTCGTTAACGAAAAACAGGAAATTAAAGACCTCGAGAGCATCCCCGAAGTGTGCAACTTTCCTGATGTCTTCCCCGAAGATCTTCCCGGAATTCCTCCCGAGCGCAAAGTCGAGTTCCGAATCGACTTAATCCCCGGAGCTACCCCCGTAGCCAAATCCCCTTACCGTCTAGCGTCGGCAGAAATGCAAGAGCTATCCAACCAGGTCAATGAACTACTCAACAAGGGATTCATCATACCAAGTTCCTCACCCTGGGGAGCCCCGGTCTTATTTGTGAAAAAGAAGGATGGGTCCTTTCGGATGTGCATAGATTATCGCGAACTAAACAAGCTTACCATCAAAAACCGTTACCCCTACCCAGAATCGACTACCTCTTCGATCAACTCCAAGGAGCCAACTACTTCTCAAAGATAGACATAAGATCAGGGTGCCATCAATTACGAGTCCATGAGAGTGATGTTCCTAAGACAACATTTTGGACTAGATATGGTCACTATGAGTTTGTAGTAATGCCCTTTGGTGTAACCAACGCACCCACGGTATTCATATATCTGATGAATCAGGTGTGCTGCCCCTTCCTAGATAAGTTCGTGATACTATTCATAGATGATATACTTGTCTATTCTCAGAGTGAGGAAGATCATATACAACATTTAAGGCAAGTACTGGGAACTCTAAGGGTGGAGAAACTAAATGCAAAATTCTCAAAGTGCGAATTCTGGATCAGCAAAGTAACTTTCCTCGGTCACATGGTTAGCAGAGACGGAATACACGTGGACCCTTCCAAAATTAAAGCGATCGAGAATTGGTCAGCACCGTAGACACCCATAAAAATCCGCCAATTCTTGGGTCTTGCTGGCTACTATCGTAGGTTTATCCAGAATTTCTCCAGGATTGCTAAGCCTCTTACCTCCCTGACGCATAAAGGTGTAACCTTTAGTTGGGGAGAAAATCAAGACACTGCGTTCCAAACATTGAAGCAGGACTTATGCAGCGCACCTATCTTATCTCTTCCAGAATGGACAGAGGACTTCGTGGTCTACTGCGACGCATCCAGTCAGGGGCTAGATTGTGTGCTCATGCTGTGACAACCCGAAATTTCTATTCTAAACAACCATTCACTTCAATAGAAGTCAGAACAGTTTCTGCAAACTTTCAAGCTTTTTGGAATAAGTTTGAGTGTTTTAAGATTAGTACTTTAGGAGATATTAGGAGAGAGGATGCCCTAGGGTTTATTGTGCAACAATAAAGTCCTAAAACTCCAAGAGTTTGGAGTTTACGGCCTAAACTTGGTGTTTACAGCCGTAAACCCCAAGAGTATATATATGGCACTTAGCCATTTAAATCACTTTTTCACTTTTCAAGAGCAAAACTCAAATCCTCTCAAGTAGCATCCGAATTTTCCTTCTTGATCTTCAACTTGTAAGTGTTTCTAGCCCTAATAAGTTGATATGTACCTTAATCTAGTGATCTAACACACTTCCATCCGTGAAATCATTCCAAAAGGTTAGATCTTCAAGTTTCACCAAGAACACACACTAGTGTTCTTGGACTTTTAGCACCTTTTCAAGCTTCTATCTAGTAAGTACTTCTATCCTAGAGTATAATAAGGCTTGTTACACTTCATGTCATCAAGAAAACACCCAAGAATCAAAGGATCAAGGTGTTTATGGTCCAAGGTGTTCTTGGACCGTAAACCCTAAAAAGGGTGCCAAAGTGTCCCTAGTCCCTTACCAAGCCTTGGAAACTAGCCTAGATGCCTTCCTTGATGAGCTTAGTACTTGAAAACATCAAAAGACCATAAACCATAAGGGTTTACGGCCGTAAACACATGGAGAAGTGGTCCATGGGCCGTAAACTCCATTAAGGAGTGAAATGATGCCACAAACACTTCTATAGGCTTATACTTCAAGTAGAAATGCTTGTAAGGACTTATAAGGCTTCAAAACACAAAGTGATCAAAGAAGCATGAGTTTACGGCAGTAAACTCATGGGTTTATGACCGTAAACTCAATGAGTATGGTCACAAAAACCGTAAACTCAAATGAAGGGTTCCCTTGAACCCTAAACTCAATAACAATGTCCTACAACACTTAGATGCAATCCTTAGGACTTATAACACTTATATAAGGTGTTTAACATGCCCTAGGATGTCTTAACTTTGTTAGTTGATTGTTTAAAGACTAATTGGATACATATATGTGTTATTATATGTTAACTAGGATCATTGTGTGTGTACACGTCTTCACTTGACACTTAGCATCCTATACAGTCCGTTCATCCAAACCACTCACTACAGGTGAGTTCATACCCCTTAATCAACCTTTTAAATGATTTTAAATGCTTTAATGGGGGGAATACAAGTAGAAAACAGTATGTTATAGAATCAATCACATGTGATTTATAACTGTGTTTTCAACCAACTGATTTCACATACTTCAAAATGTGATACACGCCATGGTTTTTAGTTATGTTATACTTCATTATCAAATGATTTACCTTTGAAATGTTTTGTAAAATGACATCAAGTCAATATTGTTCATTGTTCAAAACTCTTAAATGTTTTACAATGTCTCTTTCAACTTATTGTCAAAAACCATATCTATACACTTATGTTTCATGTATATATGTATTGATATGAGAGCTTTCATTCTCCATTCAGTTCCAACACTCTTGGGTAGCAAGGGTGTATAAACCTACTTGGACACTCAACTTACATTCCAGTAAACTATTATAGGTATAGTTTAGGGGATACAAAACATTATTCCTACTACAAGGAATTACACCAGAGTCAGTTCATTCATGAGTCTATACTAATACATCAATATGAAGAGATACTAATACATCAATATGAAGAGATACTAATACATCAATATGAAGAGATACTAATACACGGATACTTATACATAGATACTTCTACATGGATACTGTTACATAGATACTGTATGATGAGATACTATTACATATTATATATACTTTACGGGACTAACCATTCCTACACCCAGCTGTTAGCTACAGAGGAAAATGCACATCTACGGATATCTACGGTTAATACTATTCGGCAATTACTATGCCGTGTTTATCCTAGTACCAAAGGATAATACTTCAATTATTATTTTATTACCTTTATTTTGTGACACATTCACATAACCGATGAGGTAGATTACATTTGTTTATCCTAGTACCAAAGGATAATACTTCATTTATTATATTATTACCTTTTGTTTTGTGACACATTCACATAACCGATGAGGTAGATTAGATTTGTTTATCCTAGTACCAAAGGATAATACTTCAGTTATTATATTATTACCTTTATTTTGTGACACATTCACATAACCGATGAGGTAGATTAGATTTGAATAATAATAGTTGTGCAAGGAAAAACCTTCACTTATGTAGAGGTTCAAACTTTCAAATCATTCGGGTCTTGGTAGAAGACTGCCTTTTATACTAGTAGGAAATATGTGATTTTCTAGGGTTTTCTCACTTATATCAACTGTTTCATCAACAATTGCATGTCTTTCATAACACCTTTCCAAATCAGTGACACTAAAATATTTATGAATTCACCAGCTTTATGCTGATCTACACTTTTAAAATAACTTGTATTCTCAGGTCACCAGTAGACAGGTACGATGACCCGGTTTTGAGAAGACGGAGCACAGACTAGACTCGTCTTTTATTTTGATTACATATTTTGGTGTCTTATTACAATGAAAGAACACTCATGTATTAAAACTTTACTTTTAATGCAATGGATGATGTTGTTGCTTGTTTACTACTTTGCACTGTTATGATACTTTACATGACGTGCTCCACCCCTGAACGTTTCCGCCGTTCTTGGTTTTAGGGTGTGACACATTGGTATCAGAGCATTGTTTATCGTGAATTGAGTATATCAACCCATAAAAGATATACTAACTATAAATACATTGGGATTAAAACACTCTGACCAAGAGTTTATACTTTTAAATAATAAAATATTTAACTAAGTATACTTGCCTGCATTCATACTAAAATCAATGTCACAATGACAAGAACAAAAGTATTACGATTGTTGAATATCACAAGTAAGCTTGGGGATGTATGGTCAGTCCTGGGAGTGGCATAGCCTGATCAACTATGTTGGTCCGAGGAGTGATTAGCATATGCCCAAGAATGGTTGTGATGTGGCAACAAGTCTAAAAACTTACCAACACAACCACAAAGAAATACCATAGGGGTATTTGGTGTTACTATAATTACTTATCTGAGAATTAAATAGAGCTTTATCAATAGGTCAATAGTTTCGTAGTGGATACACTAAGGTTATATGTACTAGGATGTCATAGACTTAGAATCTGTGCATCTTTGCTTTACTTCCTGTCCTTGTTTGGTTGTGGGCTTAGAGTTAGGGTCACTTATTCGAAGGTCTATCCTATCCTAATTACATATAATTAGTATACATTAAACAAGTATTGAAGTAACTGATAAAGATCATCTTATAATTAACTTAGTTAGTACGTCTATTGAATTATTCCTTTCATCCCTTTTCTCGCATAGATATCATGGTTGGATTCCATCCCCACGGCGACCCGTACTACCCTAACCACGACAATGTTGGATGGCTCGGAGAGGAGCCAGAGAATGATCACCCAATCCCTATGGATGGTCACCAAGCTGAAGGCTTTGCTGATGGTTCTGACTCCGAACCTGAAGTGGAGAACCTACCCCCGATGGCTCTTGTTCCAAATCCCAACCCTCGTCCGGCTTTTCAAGGCCCGAAGCCTCCGTGGGTGGAAATCCTTGCAACATGGAGCCAAGTGCAGGATCAACCCATGCCTTTTAATGGAGACCGAAGCTTTTAAGACCTAAGCGAAGGGGGCTCAGCAGACAGATTCTTGCCAATCCTGGTTCGTAAAGTGGCCCAAAATGAGATTCAAGGCAGGACAGCCCTCCATCAAATCACAGAAGTTGTCACCAATGCGAGAGTGCATACAATCCACACCAATCGCCTTGAACACACTCCTGAGAGATCTAAGAGAGACCACGAAACCCTGCTGCAAGCACTGGCTGAAACACGAGCCGAAGTCATAGAGCTCCGAGTACGCCAGAGGGTGTACGAGAGACACATGCTGGAAATGGAACGTCAACTGACTGAACTAAGGGTTCACCAGAGGGACGACCGTCACCAGTAGTAGATGCCTTACTTTCTTTCCCTGTTAAAAGGAATCGTTTTCCTGTCTATGTCCTATGTGTCATTTTTCTATGAAACTATCTTGTACTGTAGGTACTTTTAGTTAGGCCTTTATGCGGCCAAAACCTTTATACTCCGGATATGATGTAAGACCTTCTACAAGGTCAATTTTCCCGAACTTATTACATCATGAATATCAATGATTTTGAGAGTCGGCTAATTCCTGTGTCACGCCTTCTTCAAATACTTTCATCATACTATCATTGGAGTCTATCTGAAACCCACTCTAGTCAAGCTATTAGACTAGGGTAATTTAGCTCCGGGATCATTCCCAATTCTCTTTCAAAGGTTGAATCATGTTATTCACCAACCAATGGTACCCCGGTTTGAACGACAAACGTCATGAGACCATTCTATGAACTTACTTCTACTCTGTACTAGGGCCGCATCATAGGGATGTAGGTCAAACCTTCGAGAACATACTTCCATTCTTTACATGAACGACCGAAATACATCTAGGTTCAACCATATCAACTCATGAACTCCTTTTCTTATGTGTTACGATTTCATGTCGTCATCCGGAAGTAGTCAGCCGAACAACGAAACCCCTATCCTACATATCGACGCCGCTACATTCCAAGCCGCGGTAACAGCTGCAGTGACAGTTGTCCTTGCAATCCTCAGCGCTAACAACGCAAGTAAGGCTAGCGAGGGAGTTGATCGTTCCGATCGTTGTATCAACCCGAGAAATCAACAAATGATGACTGTTGCAAACACCCAAAGCCACAACTCAAAGTTTAAGAAACGCAAGCGATATGAGGGGACACTCCCGAAATGTAACAAGCGTACCTACCATGACAATGGAGCTTGCCGAGTATTGCATTGCATCAATTGCAACAAAACGGGACACATTACTCGTTCTTGTAAAACCACCCCTACCATCAGAATCGGCCCAGCTTGCTATGGTTGTGGTAAAACCGGACACTACAAGAGGAGTTGTCCAAAAAGGAAGATCAACGAAAACAACCGTGTCCACATAACTCCGACCCGACACTTCACTTCCACCACCGATGCTAGTACTAGCCAGATATGTCACTAATGCGGTGAGATTGGACACCTCAAGAAGGATTGCCCAATAACAAAGAACTCTGGCGCAGACGGGAAGATACTAAGGATCACAGCCGCAGGAGAAGCTACTCCGGACCCACGTTAAAGTATCTAAGGCGTTCGTTGTAACAGACTCATAAACTGTTTAAAACTAGTGCAACTCGAGTCTTATCTTTTGCGAGGGCCCGTCAGTAAAGGGACCCCCGTGCTGCGTATACTTGCCTTTTGTAGTATACCATGTTCACAGCAGTAGTCTAGTAGTGAATCTATAGTACTGTAATTCTGTTAAAAGTTGCACTGTTGGGTTTTGTCAGTAACGCCTTTTATGATCAAATCTAGTGCCTTTATTTCCAAGTGATTCTGATCTCATCATACAACTAGATTCCATTCGATCCTCACAATACCAGTTTCGTGCGTAAATCTCTTTCTCCGAAATCATCTTTCTAGCGAAACCCTCATTTCAGAACTCCGAAGTACTCATGCATAGAATACCTCATGTTTCTTATCCTTTCCGAAGAAACCTCAGCAAACCTCCCCAAAGTACCACTCGTACAGTACGTCAAGTTCAATCCAAAAGACCCGTACGGTTGATCTATCGCTGAAGAATGTATACACAAGGGTAGTATATAATCAAGGTTCTACAGGTTTAGAATTGATGATTCCCCTTTAACTTCTTTTCCTCGTTGGGATGTGAGCTTAAGGAAGAATCATTTATTAGACTACCTTTTCAATCTTAATTATATACGACTCGTATACATGAGACTGTGATTGATGAACCATGTATGAATTCTTATATGAACTTCAGGACGGAGACTGCCCAAGACTACGAGTAATCGCATCGTCATGCGAACAAACTTAGAACCCAGTACGACTCCTGTAACTAGATCGCCCTACAGTCTAACACCCCCGAGCTGCAAGAACTGTCAGGTCAAACCTAACGAACTACTCAACAATGGAAATTGAAAGACCAAGCTCGTCACCATGGAGAGCTCCAGTCTTGTTCTTCAAGGAGAAAGACGAATTGTTGCGTAGGTCCATCGACTTCAGAGACCTCGACAATATCTCCAGTAGAAATCATTACTAACTTCCGCGCATAGATGAATTGGCCGACCAACCGCAAGGAACAATGTACCCTTCAGAAATGGACCTGAGATCCGAATATCACCAGTTGTGAGTATTAGAGAAGGATGTTCCGAGGACAATCTTCCAAACTCGATGCGGACACTACGAGTCCGTGGTGATACCCCTCGGATAGGACCAATACGCTCGTAGTATTCACGAACTTAATGAATAGGGTACGTCATTCTTACTTGGATCAGTTAGTCATTGTCCTTGTAAATGACTTACTTATCTACTCTCGTAGTAAGAAGGAAATCACCAAGAGCATCTACAACAAACCATGGAAACAATACGATCAGAGAAGCTTTACACGAAGTTCTCTAAATACGAGTTTTGGAATTGAAGAGTCAAATTCCTAAGACACACTAATAGTGATGTGGGAATTCTTGAGGACCCTTTCAATTAATCAAAACCGTTGAGAATTTGTCAGCACCGAAGACGCCGACGGGAATTCGCCAAATTCTAGGTCTCGATGACCTACTGTCGTAGTTCATTTAGAACTCCTCGCAAATTACGGAACCTCTTACGACTTTGACCAAGAAGGGAGCGGCCATTGACTAGGAAGAGAAGCAAGAGGGAGAAACCTTTGGAACTCCAGGTGAGGGACCCAATTTCTTTTGGAAGCCTCACTCAGGGAAGGCTTGATACACTTCGGAAAGCGTGGAAAGCTAAAAATCCAAGATAATTAGGACCTCCTAGATTCTTGCCAGAATCGGCCCTGTAACTCACAAATTCAACCTACTCACGAACTCCGTAACATACATTTTACCCTCCATACCTTGAACTTGCAAAAGTATCTGTCCGACGAGACTCTTGTAATCCCACTCGACGAGATCGGGTCCAATGAGAGCCTCACCTTCGTGGAAGAACCGTAGCGACCATGGATCGAGAGGTCATGCGAACGATTCATAGCCGTTTCCCATTAGTGAAGGTTCCCTGGAATGTCAACCGAGGACCTGAATTCACTTGGGAGCGCGAGAATCAATCGATTAGGAAGTATCCCCACTTCTTGTCTCGATTATTCATGCCTACTCCTTTACCTAAATCCTAATTTCGGGACGAAATTCCTTCTAACGGGGGGATGATGTGACAACCCGAAATTTCTATTATGTATAACCCTTTACTTCAATAGAAGTCAGAACAGTTTCTGCAAACTTTCAATCTTTTTGGAATAAGTTTGAGTGTTTTAAGATTAGTACTTCAGGAGATATTAGGAGAGAGGGTGCCCTAGGGTTTATTGTGCAACAATAAAGTCCTAAGACTCCAAGAGTTTGGAGTTTATGACCTAAACTTGGTGTTTACGGCCGTAAACACCAAGAGTATATATATGGCACTTAGCCATTTAAATCACTTTTTCACTTTTCAAGAGCAAAACTCAAATCCTCTCAAGTAGCATCCGAATTTTCCTTCTTGATCTTCAACTTGTAAGTGTTTCTAGCCCTAATAAGTTGATATCTACCTTAATCTAGTGATCTAACACACTTCCATCCGTGAAATCATTCCAAAAGGTTAGATCTTCAAGTTTCACCAAGAACACCAAGAACACACACTAGCGTTCTTGGACTTTTAGCACCTTTTCAAGCTTCTATCTAGTAAGTACTTCTATCCTAGAGTATAATAAGGCTTGTTACACTTCATTTCATCAAGAAAACACCCAAGAATCAAAGGATCAAGGTGTTTATGGTCCAAGGTGTTCTTGGACCGTAAACCCTAAAAAGGGTGCCAAAGTGTCCCTAGTCCCTTACCAAGCCTTGGAAACTAGCCTAGATGCCTTCCTTGATGAGCTTAGTACTTGAAAACATCAAAAGACCATAAACCATAAGGGTTTACGGCCGTAAACACATGGAGAAGTGGTCCATGGGCCGTAAACTCCATTAAGGAGTGAAATGATGCCACAAACACTTCCATAGGCTTATACTTCAAGTAGAAATGCTTGTAAGGACTTATAAGGCTTCAAAACACAAAGTGATCAAAGAAGCATGAGTTTATGGCCGTAAACTCATGGATTTACGACCGTAAACTCAATGAGTATGGTCACAAAAACCGTAAACTCAAATGAAGGGTTCCCTTGAACCCTAAACTAAATAACAATGTCCTACAACACTTGGATGCAATCCTTAGGACTTATAACACTTATATAAGGTGTTTAACATGCCCTAGGATGTCTTAACTTTGTTAGTTGATTGTTTAAAGACTAATTGTATATATATATGTGTTATTATATGTTAACTAGGATCATTGTGTGTGTAGAAGTCTTTACTTGACACTTAGCATCCTATACAGTCCGTTCATCCAAACCACTGACTACAGGTGAGTTCATACCCCTTAATCAACCTTTTAAATGATTTTAAATGCTTTAATGGGGGGAATACAAGTAGAAAACAGTATGTGATAGAATCAATCACATGTGATTTATAACTGTGTTTTCAACCAACTGATTTCACATACTTCAAAATGTGATACACGCCATGGTTTTTAGTTATGTTATACTTCATTATCAAATGATTTACCTTTGAAATGTTTTATAAAATGACATCAAGTCAGTATTGTTTATTGTTCAAAACTCTTAAATGTTTTACAAAGTCTCTTTCAACTTATTGTCAATAACCATATCTATACGCTTATGTTTCATGTATATATGTATTGATATGAGAGCTTTCATTCTCCATTCAGTTCCAACATTCTTGGGTAGCAAGGGTGTATAAACCTACTTGGACACTCAACTTACATTCTAGTAAACTATTATAGGTATAGTTTAGGAGATACAAAACATTATTCCTACTACAAGGAATTACACCAGAGTCAGTTCATTCATGAGTCTATACTAATACATCAATATGGAGAGATACTAATACATCAATATGAAGAGATACTAATACACAGATACTTTTACATAGATACTTCTACATGGATACTGTTACATAGATACTATATAATGAGATACTATTACATATTATATGTGTAGATACTATTATATATATATATATATATATATATATATATATATATATATGTATATATATATATATATATATATATATATATACTTTTACGGGACTAACCATTCCTACACCCAGCTGTTAGCTACAGAGGAAAATACACATCTACGGATGTCTACGGTTAATACTGTTCGGCAATTACTATGCCGTGTTTATCCTAGTACCAAAGGATAATACTTCAGTTATTATATTATTACCTTTATTTTGTGACACATTCACATAACCGATAAGGTAGATTAGATTTGTTTATCCTAGTACCAAAGGATAATACTTCAGTTATTATATTATTACCTTTATTTTGTGACACATTCACATAACCGATGAGGTAGATTAGATTTGAATAATAATAGTTGTGCAAGGAAAAACCTTCACTTATGTAGAGGTTCAAACTTTCAAAACATTCGGGTCTTGGTAGAAGACTGCCTTTTATACTAGTAGGAAATATGGGATTTTCTAGGATTTTCTCACTTATATCAAATGTTTCATCAACAATTGCATGTCTTTCATAACAGCTTTCCAAATCAATGACACTAAAATACTTATGAATTCACTAGCTTTATGCTGATCTACACTTTCAAAATAACTTGTATTCTCAGGTCACCAGTAGACAGGTACGATGACCCGGTTTTGAGAAGACGGAGCACAGACTAGACTCGTCTTTTATTTTGATTACATATTTTGGTGTCTTATTACAATGAAAGAACACTCATGTATTAAAACTTTACTTTTAATGCAATGGATGATGTTGTTGCTTGTTTACTACTTTGCATTGTTATGATACTTTACATGACGTCCTCCACCCCTGAACGTTTCCGCCGTTCTTGGTTTTGGGGTGTGACACATGCAGTGAGGAAAAGTCATTGCTTATGCCTCAAGACAGCTGAAAGCACACGAACTCAATTATACAACTCATGATCTGGAGTTGGGAGCAGTGGTCTTCGCCTTAACAATTTGGAGACATTATCTCAAAGGAACCAAGTGCACCATTTTCACCGACCATAAAAGCCTTCAGCACATTTTTGACCAGAAGGAGTTGAACATGAGACAACGGTGATGGGTAGAGTTACTCAACGATTATGAGTGAGAAATACGGTATCATCTCGACAAGGCCAATGTGGTAGCAGATGCCCTCGGCCGAAAAGAGTACTCAGGTCGCAGAGTGAAGGCACTTACAATGACTATCCATTCCCATTTGTCTGCCCAAATCAGAGAGGCTCAGCTAGAAGCCTTGAAACCGGAGATCATGTTGGATTAAGCCTTGAGGGGAATGGAAAAGAACTTAGAAATCAAGGGAGACGGAGTTTATTATTTCATGAATCGGATCTGGACCCTAAAGTACGGCGGTTACAGGGAGGTTGTCATGAAAGAAGATCACCGGACTAGATACTCCTTTCACCCAGGTTCGGATAAGATCAATTGGTGGCCAAACATGAAAGCAAAAATTGCTACCTTCGTGGGCAAGTGCCTGACTTGCGCCAAGGTGAAGGTGGAATATCAAAAGCCCTTAGGTCTACTTCAACAGCTAGAAATACCTGAGTGGAAGTGGGAACTGGACTTCATTACCAAATTTCCCAAGACCCCAAGCGGCCATGACACTATCTTGGTAATCGTCCACAGATTGACTAACTCTGCCCCCTTCCTTCCAATCAAATAAACATACAAGATGGAGAGACTGACCCGAATCTACATCCAAGAGATAGTCCGACTGCATGGTATGCCTGTGTCCATTATCTCTTATCGAGATAGCAGATTCACCTCGAGATTTTGGCAGTCATTGCAGAAGGCTCTTCGAATTAAGCTGGATATGAGCACAACTTACCACCCACATACCGATGGGCAGAGTAAGAGAACCATTCAAACCCTAGAAGACATGCTAAGAGCGTGCGTTATCGACTTTGGTAAGTCATGGGATACCCATTTGCCATTGGTCGAGTTCTCTTACAACAACAACTATCACACTAGCATCAGGTTTGCTCCATTCGAAGCCCTCTATGGCAGTAAGTGCAGATCTCCTCTCTGTTGGTCTGAGGTGGGTGACACGTAGCTAGCCAAAGGTCAAGTCCCTGATGGCACTCTCACTGGCCCAGAAATCATCCGAGAAACCACAAAAAATATTGTACAAATTCGAGAACGACTAAAGGCATCAAGAGAGAGACAAAAGAGCTACGCCGACAAAAGACGAACTCCTTTGGAGTTCCAGGTTGGTGACCGAGTTCTGTTAAAGGTCTCATCCTTGAAAGGCATGATACGATTCGGAAAGCGTGGAAAGATAATCCCAGATACATTGGGCCATTCGAGATCCTCGCTAGGATCGGGCCCGTAACTTACAAACTCTGTTTACCTCAAGAGCTTAGCAACGTACATCCCGTCTTCCACGTGTCGAACCTCAATAAGTGTCTATCCGACGAGACTCTTGTGATCCCACGAGATGAAAGCGAGGTCAATCAGAGTCTTAACTTCGTGGAACAACCAGTCGAAATCATGGATAGGGAAGTGAAGAGAACGAAACAAAGTCGCATTCCGATAGTGAAGGTTCGTTGGAATGCCAAGTGGGGACCCGAATTCACTTGGGAGCACGAACACCAGATGCAACAGAAGTATCGGCATCTCTTTCCCTAGTCCATAATTGTATTCGTTTTAGAATTTTGAGACGAAATTCCCTCTATCGGGGGGATGATGTGACAACGCGAACCTTTTCTAGTCAACGAAAGTCAAATCTCATTAAATAAAAATTTCGAATTTTATTTATTTTGTCAATTTTGTCAAGCTCGTAAGGGTTGAAAACGACTTAGATTATATAAATTAAATTTCTATAAGTGTCGGGACTAAAATCGTGCGAAAATCATGTTTTCCTTCGAAAATCAGCCAAGTCTCGTTCATCCCGGTGTTTACGGTCGCAAACACGTTTACGGCTGTAAACCATTCACGGCAGGTGGACCCCACCTCCGACCGTGAACCCAACCTATATATATATATATATATATATATATATATATATATATATATATATATATATATATATATATATATATATATATATATATATATATATATATATATATATATATATATATATATATATATATGTATATATATATATATATACCCTCATTTCTACACTTGTGGCCGAAAACTCAACATTCTCTCTCTAAACCCACCAACCGAAAACTCAAGTTTTCTCTCATCTATCCTCCGAAGATCATCTAATCCACCTTGGAACTTGTTTTGGAGCATCAAACATTCATCATTTCATCAAATCAAGCACTCTTCATTCTTAGGTTTACAGCCGTGAACCTTGAAACCATTCAAGGGTCGAAATCAGTTCACGGCCGAGAGCAGTTCACGGTCGAAAATTGTTCACGGCCGAAAACTACCCCGAATCGTGAAAAGTGGCTGTAAACCAACTTTTTCCACTTCGATCGAGTCTCGGTAACATTCCTTAACCAAAAGCAAGTGTTTTCTAACACTTTAACTCCTGGGTTCGTAATTTAAATGCAAATATGTGTTTAAATAATATTAGGATTCTGTTAATTTCCACGTACATCAACTCGTGGGTCCTCATTTCCAGTCTCGTTGTCCGGCACATACACGCAACCAACTGTGAGTTCATACCCCTACATTTTTACTACTTTTAATGTTTTCATGGGGAGAAAACAAGAAAAATACTAGAATTTTGTGTTATTATACAAAATGATTTCAAACGGATTTAAAAACTTTTGCAATTGATACAAACTGAGAAATCACTACATTTTATAAAAATATTTAGATATTCTAATCCCTTATGTAACATGTTGAGCATGAGGGTAGTTTTCAATATACAATGACAATTGCAAGGTTTTCAATAACATACATGTTATACATTCAAACTTTGTTGATATACCTTGGAAGTATCATCAAACTTTTCAAAAATTCAATGCATACAAGTGAACATACATACAAAACTATAATAGGTATAGTTTGGGGTTCAATACACTGTTTTACAAATTCAAGAACCGTACATCGTAACAAATATATAAACAATGGTAAAACTAATTTATGGTATACAATACTATTTTTTTAAATACAAGAGTACTTTACTAAATAATTATTTAAGTATAATTATTTTTACTCTACAAGACATACGTATAGATTGAAGTACAAGAGAACATTACATTACACGTAAACTAGTTAATACATGGTTGTGAGACATTACTTCAATTGTACCCTTTGGGGTGTGGGCTAAATTCTATCATAGTATAACCAGAGTTTCCTGGAGGGAGAGCGTGAGATTTGTTGTCACACCCCAAAACCGGAACGGCGGAAACGATCTGGGGTGGAGGACGTCATTTTTAGTATCACAAGTCATGCATCATAGTAAGCAAGTAATAAACAACCATTTCATTAGAAAGAAAGTGTTTACAAAGTATGCGATTCATATAATATATAATACATAGCAAATAACAAAAAGACATGAAGCTATACTGCTCCATCTTCTGAATCCCAGTGCGGGTACATGTCTACTGGTCTCCTGAGAATACAAGTTATTTTGAAAGCGTAGATCAGCATTTAAGCTGGTGAGTTCATAAGGTTTAAGTGATGTATGTAAGTTGTAAGAAAGTTGTAGAAAGTTGTAAGTTCTGTTTTAGAAAAGTTCGCCTGTCCCTCCAGAAAATCCTATAGTTCCTGCTTGGATGAAACATAAGTAAAAATGACTCTACAATCCTTTCTATGAGTACTAAATGGATACAAGTTATATAAAACTCAGAGTAAACGAACAATCAGTTGTGTGTATCTGCCCTAAGCCCACAACCAAACAAGGAACATGAAATGAGGCAAAATATACACATCCCATTGTTTGTTAGATCATTGTTGTATATAACCCTGGCGTATTGACTTGGTACTCACGGAGTTAACTGTAATAGATCGTTTATATTTGATGAAAAGATTCTTTAAGAAAACCCTTATTTATTATAATAAAAATGGTAACCACAGTGGTTCCTTCTATAATCACTTAGTTTATACTAGCTATATATAATCTAATATCGAACAGATGGTTAATTGTATGAATCTACCCTAAGCCCACAACCAAACAAGGAATAGGGAATGAGGCGGAAAGCACACATCTAACTACCTCGGGTATTAATTATATATAACTCTGATGTATAAACTAAGGTATTATAGAATTAAACACCTAAGGTCCTATAAGTTTATACTGGTTTAATAAAATGGATTAAACCCTTTGTTAGGTAAGTTTCTAGTTTTGTATACCAAAAGTTCTATTTGAAAAGTATGTTTTGTACAAGAAAACAATGCATTGAATTAGTGTCCTAAGACCTGGCCCATACCTGGTACCCCTTATGATTACTTGGTGTATACGGAACATATATATAGCTAAGGTCGGATAGATAGTAGGCTGGGTGAATCTGCTCTAAGCCCACAACCAAACAAGGAACAGGAAATGAACCGGAAAGTACACATCCTACTACCTGTTGGACCCGATTAAGACGAAGCTTCTCACCCTGGGGAGCTCCAGTCTTGTTCGTCAAGAAGAAAGACGGATCGTTTCGTATGTGCATCGACTACAGGGAGCTCTACAAACTAACCCTCAAAAATCGTTACCCCTTGCCTCTCATAGACGATTTAGTTGATAAACTGCAAGGGGCGAACTTCTTTTCAAAAGTCGATCCAAGATCCGGGTATCACCAACTACGAGTATTAAGGGAGGATGTTCCGAAGACAGCCTTCCGAACTCGTTATGGACACTAAGAATTCGTAGTGATGCCGTTCGGATTAACAAACGCACCCGCAGTATTCATAGATTTAATGAACAGGGTATGTCGTCCTTACTTGGATCAGTTCGTTATCGTCTTCATCGATGACATCCTTATCTACTCTCGTAGTAAGGAGGAGCATAGTCAACATATTTAGCAGGTCTTGGAAACATTTCGATCAGAAAAGCTCTATGCGAAATTCTCTTAAATGCAAGTTTGGATTCGAAGGGTCAAATTCATGTGTCACATTGTTAGTGAAGTGGGAATTCATGTAGACACTTCCAAAATCCAGGCCATTGAGAATGGTCAGATCCGAAGACACCTACAGAAAATTTTAAATTTCTAGGTCTCGCAGACTACTATAGTAGGTTCTTTCAGAACTTCTCACGATTCGCGAAGCCCCTTACAACTTTGACCCAGAAGGGCGTGGCCTTTGACTGGGAAGAGAAGCAGGAGAGAGCGTTCCAAACGCTAAAACGAGCCTTGTGCACCGCGACAATACTATCCCTCCCAAAAAGGAATAGAAGACTTTATAGTCTATTGCGATGCGTCCAAATCCAGGGCTCAGTTGCATTTGGATGCAACGAGGTAAGGTCATTACCTAAGCCTCCCGTCAGTTTGAGACACTCAAAGCTAGCTACGAAATACACGATCTAGGGTTAGAGAGAATCAATAGAGAAGATCATTTAGATTAGTGAACGATTGAAAGCCTCTAGAGACCGACAGAAAAGTTTCGCAGGGCTTTTCGAGATTCTCGCTAGAATCGGCCCTGTAGCTTACAGACTCAACCTACCTCGCAAACTTAGTAACGTACATTCTACTTTCCACGTCTCGAACTTGAAAAAGTGTCTGTCCGACGAGACTCTTGTAATCCCACTCGACGAGATCGAGATCAACGAGAGCCTCAACTGCGTGGAAGAACCTGTAGAGATCATGGACCGAGAGGTCAAGCAAACGAAACAAAGCCAAATCCCGATAGTGAAGGTTCGCTGGAACGCCAAGCGAGGACCTGAATTCACTTGGGAGCGCGAGGATCAGTTGAAACCGAAATACCCTCATCTTTTTACTTAGTTATTTGTAACAAACTTATTTGCTTAAACTCTAATTTCGGGACGAAATTCCTTCTAACGGGGGGATGATGTGACAATCCGAAATTTCTAGCTTGTATAAACATTCAAATTTGTCAGAGTTAGTCTTGTTTGTTAACTTTTAGCCCTATTTGGAGTCTATTCGAGTATTCTAAACTTAGTACATCAAAGGAATCAGTGTTAGGATGAATTGGTTGAAGTTCTAGTCATGAAGCAAACCGAAAACCTCCTTAAAAAGGAGTTTTCGGTCAAGACCTTAGAGTTTTCGGTCAAGGTGACCGAAAACCCCATCCTACATATATATTTCATGATCATTTGGATCATTCTTTCCTTTTCAAAGCTAGAAACATCCATTCTCTCTCAAGTATCACCGAGTTCTTCACTTTGATCTTCAAAATTGTAAGAATTCTTTCCATTTGATTTGTTGTTACAAAGCTTTATCTAGTACAACCCTTTGATTTCATCCATGAAATCATCTCTTTCGGGTTAGATCTTCAAGAACACCTAGAACACCAAGAACACACACTAGTGTTTTGGTCCAAAATCAACTCTATTAGCCTCTAAATCGTAAGTATTACTTCCCTATACTTATTATCTAGTTGAAACTCTTGATTTAGGGCCTTGAAATCACCATTTATCCAAGAACAAAAGGTGTTTTCGGTCTAGTGCATCTCCTTAGACCGAAACCCCTTATGAAGGGTGCAATATGACTTTAAGCCTTTCCTAATACTTAGTATTGAGTCTAGAACACTTCATTGATTGTGGAAAGCCCTTAAAAATCACCAAACATCATGAGTTTTCGGCCAACCATTTGGACCGAAAACCCTTTTGGGCCGAAAACCCTTTGGGCCGAAAACCTCTTTGGACCGAACACCCTTTGGGCCGAAAACCTACTTGGACCGAAAACTCCAATGAGAGGCCATACTCCCCTTAGATGCAACCCTTTGGTACTCCTAGCACTTGAATCAAAGTGTTATCCATGTTTTAGGGTGTCTTTACTTGATAATTTAGTTGTTAATTGACTAATTGGATACATATATGTGTTAATATATGTTAAATAGGATCTGTGTGTGTGCTCAAGTCTTCACTTGACACTTAGCATCCTATACCATCCGTTCATCCAAACCACTCACTACAATTGAGTTCATACCCCTTAATCAACCTTTTAAATGATTTTAAATGCTTTTATGGGGGGGAATACAAGTAGATACATTATAGTTATTATATCAATCACATGTGATTAATGACTATCAAACATATGGATTGTCTTACTTTTCAAACTGGTTTATCAAACAAACTACTTCAAACTGTTTTGCAAACTCTTTTACATGTTAAATACTTTCTATTCAAACTCTTCTAAACTTATACTTTGTTAAATGTGTATCTATGTAGATATAGTTATATTAGTAGGATTCAAAGGACTTAGGACTGATAACTCACCTTACCTCCTGTTCCTTGTTTGGTTGTGGACTAAGCGTATCGGTTGTTTGTCCAAAGGTCATTTGAATCTTAGTTATATATTATGTATATGTATATAGATACAAAAGTTCCTTCTTTCAGTCCAATACCTTTTGGTAGAAATGGTATACAAACATGTTCATTTATACAAACAACATTGCTAGTAACTATAATAGGTATAGTTTAGGAAGTTACAAATACTATTACTAGAACAATGAAACATACAAAGAGTCAGTTCATACATGAGTCAATACATACTATGATGAGAAACAAACGATAACATACAGAGAGAACATACATACATACTAGACAGAGAGAGAGAACATACAATACAGCTAGTACATACTATACATTATAGAAGAGAACATACTATTATGAGAAACAGAGAGAACATACATACATACTAGACAAAGAGAGAACATACAATACAACTAGTACATACAATACATATACAAGAACACTACAACAGTTATGTGAGCACGTAACGGGGTATGGCATCACCTGCCATGGCTCGTTTTGTATCCAGAATCTCCTTAAATGGGGAGCGTTGTGTTTGTGTATAGATCTATACTGGATTGACTATCCTACACCTTGCTGCTCGCTACAGTGGGACTTGCAAGTCTACAGGTGCCAAATGTCATTTCTTCCGACGTCTTTCATCGTCGTGTTTTTAGTCGGTAGTATGGTACAGGCATATCACATGTTACTTCAATTAACAATTGGATTAAGGTAGTTAGTACAGCAGTAGTTACCTAATACAACACTACAGTACTATTTTATTTCCCCATTGCATTCACTTTGTGATCTTCACACAATGAACGGTAATGTAAAAAAACTATATTTTTGGTTAATGATAGTCATATTTGGGAAAATACACACTCTTACTAGAGTCAAACATACATTTCATTTGATGCTTTGGTAGAAGGCTACTTTTATTAGAAAACATAGGGTTTTCTAGGAGATTACAAACAATTACAAACATTTACAAACAATTACAAACATTTACAAACATTTACAAACTTATACATCAAGTACTTACAAACACTTTCATACAAACAATGACACTAAAATACTTATGATCCCATCAGCTTTAAAGCTGATAAACTCTTTCAAAATAACTTGTATTCTCAGGTCACCAGTAGACAGGTACCGGTGCCAAGTTTTGAGAAGATGAAGCTCGTTCAAGACTGATCTTTTATTTTGATTTACATTTTTAGTGTCTTATACACTTCACAGAACACACTTGTATTAAATTATATTATTAATGCAATGGATGATGTTGTTGCTTGTTTACTACTATTCACTGTTGTGATACTCAACATGACGTCCTCCACCCCCGAATGTTTCCACCGTTCTGGTTTTAGGGTGTGACAGATTGGTATCAGAGCATTGTTTATAGTGAATCGAGTATATCAACCCATAAAAGATATACAAACTATAATCACAGCGGGATTTAAAAATACTCTGACAAAGAGTTTATACTTTTAAATAATAACATATTTAACCAAGTATACATACCTACATTCATGCTAAAATCGGTGTCACTAGGACAGAACAAAAGTATTACGATTGTTAGGCAGCACAAGTAGACTTAGAGACATATAGTCAAATCTGGGAAGATATAGCCTGATCAACTATATTATCCGAGGCGTGACTAGCATGTGCCTAAGAGTGGTTGTGAGGTTGCAACAAGTCTAAAAACTTACCAACAATACCACAACGAAAACCTTAGAACAAAACATAAACTTAAAATACTATAGGAGTATTTTGTGTTACTATAATTTACTTATGTGCAAACTAAAAAGGTCGTATAACTACCTAATTAGTACTTTCATTCTACTATCGTTGGAATCCTATCAAAACCTCACTTTCGTCAAATCTGTGAGTTGTGGTAATGTAACTCAAAGAGCACTTCCAATTCTTGTCAAAGGTTGGATCATGTTATCCACCAACCAATGATAGCCTAGTTCTAAAAAGCAATCGTCTAGTGACCATTCTACGAACTTACTTCAACTCTTTACCAGTACTGCATCATAGGCATGTAGGTCAAACCATCGAGAACAGTTTAACAAAACAAAAACTTTACATTTACATGAATGAGTAGAATACATCTAGGACCGACCATAATCACTCCCAAACTCCTTTTCTTGTCAAATAGCAGAATCATGTCGTCATCTAGAGGTAATCAGCCGAACGACAAAACCCTGATCCTTCATATAGATGCTGCCACCTTCCAAGCAACGGTAACAGCTATCGTGACAGCTGTCCTTGCACACCTCAACACTAGTAATAAAAGCAAGGTTGTAAAAGGTGTTGACAGTTCAAATTGTTATAACCACCCGGGAAATCAACAAATGATAACTATTACGAGCACCCAAAGCCGCAAAGCAGAGGGTAAGAAACGAAGGCGTCAAGCCTACAAGGAGCGCCAACGATCTCAAAAAGTTGCCAAGCAACAGCAACAAGTGGAAACCCCTGCCACTTCAACACCGTTCAGACCATATGAGGGAAAATTCCCGAAGTGTATAAAGTGTACTTTTCATCATACAGGAGTTTGCCGTGATCCACAATGCATAAATTGCAATCAAATGGGGCACACTATTTGTGTATGTAGGGCGCCGGCACAAACCGTCTTCCAAATCACTAGCATCGGGGTCAGCCCGGCTTGTTATGGTTGTGGTGAAACAGGACACTATAAAAGGAATTGGCTAAGGGGGAAGAGCAACACAAGCGCTCGTGTCCACATAACTCCGACTCGACACTTCACTTCCACCACCGATGCTGGGGCAAGCCATATTTGTCATTTATGCGGTGAGATAGGACATCTCAAGAAGGATTGTCCCATAACAAAGAACTTTGGCGCAGACGGGAAGATTCTAAGGATCACTGCTGAAGGAGAGACTACTCTTGACCCACGTTGAAATTCTAGGGCGTTTTCGTTATATTAGACTTATAAACTGTTAAAAACTAGTGCAACTCGAGTCATATCTTTTGCGAGATCCCGTCAGTCAAGAGACTCTCGTGCTGCGTGTACTTGCTTTTGTAAGTATACCTTGTTCGCAGCAGCAGTCTTGTAAGATAAGCTAAAGTACTGAAACTCTATCAAGTTGCACCATTATGTTTCTGTAGCACCTTTATAATCTAATCTAACGCCCCTTATTTCGAGTAGTCCGACATTATCATGAAACATGAGTCAGTTCGATCCTCACAATGCCAGTCTCGTGCGAAAATCCTTTTCCCCATAGTCTCCTTTCTAGCGAAATTGTCATTCCAGAACTCTGAGATACTCATGCGAGGGGTATCTTATGTTTCGTATCCTTCCCGAAGAAACCTCCCCGGAATACCACTCGCACAGTACGTCAAGTTCCATCCGAAGACCCATACGGTTAATCCATCGCTGAGGAATGTATACGCAAGGGTGGTATATAATCAAGGTTCTACAAGTTTAGAATTGGTGGTTCTGCTTTAACTTCTTTTCCTTGTTTGGATGTAAACTAGAGAAGAAACATTTATTCGACGGCCTTTTCAATCTTAATCATATACGACTCGTGTATGCGAAGCCGTTATTGATGAAGCAAATATGACTTCCAGAAAAGAACTTCAGGACGAAGACCGCACCAGAATACGAGAGATCGCACTGCCATGCGAATAAACTTAGGAGCCAATCAAATTCCTTTCCCACCGACCGAGACAAGAGATTCAGATAGAACAGAAAACTCCCAGGATTACCTTAGCAACGTCAAGTCGAGTTCAGGATCGACTTAGTTCCACGGGCTACCCCAGTAGCCAAATCGCCCTATCATCTAGCACCTGCATAGATGCAAGAACTGTCCAGTCAACTTAACGAACTGCTCAGCAAGGGCTTTATAAGACCAAGCTTCTCACCCTGGGGAGCTCCAGTCTTGTTCGTCAAGAAGAAAAACGGATCGTTTCGTATGTGCATCGACTACAGGGAGCTCAACAAACTAACCCTCAAAAATCATTACCCTTTGCCTCTCATAGACGATTTAGTTGATCAACTGCAAGGGGCGAACTTATTTTCAAAAGTCGATCCAAGATCCGGGCCTCACCAACTACGAGTATTAAGGGAGGATGTTCCGAAGACGGCCTTCCGAACTCGTTATGGACACTACAAATTCGTAGTGATGCCGTTCGGATTAACAAACGCGCCTGCAGTATTCATAGATTTAATGAATAGGGTGTGTCGTCCTAACTTGGATCAGTTCGTCATCGTCTTCATCGATGACATACTTATCTACTCTCGTAGTAAGGAGGAGCATAGTCAACATATTCAGCAGGTCTTGGAAACATTTCGATCAGAAAAGCTCAACGCGAAATTCTCTTAAATGCGAGTTTGGATTCGAAGGGTCAAATTCCTGTGTCACATTGTTAGTGAAGTGGGAATTCATGTAGACACTTCCAAAATCCAGGCCATTGAGAATGGTCAGATCTGAAGACACCTACAGAAAATTTTAAATTTCTAGGTCTCGCAGACTACTATAGTAGGTTCTTTCAGAACATCTCACGATTCGCGAAGCCCCTTACAACTTTGAACCAGAAGGGCGTGGCCTTTGACTCGGAAGAGAAGCAGGAGAGAGCGTTCCAAACGCTAAAACGAGCCTTGTGCACCGCGACAATACTATCCCTCCCAAAAAGGAATAGAAGACTTTGTAGTCTATTGCGATGCGTCCAAATCCAGGGCTCAGTTGCATTTAGATGCAACGAGGTAAGGTCATTACCTAAGCCTCCCGTCAATTTGAGACACTCAAAGCTAGCTACGAAATACACGATCTAGGGTTAGAGAGAATCAATAGAGAAGATCTTTCAGATTAGTGGACGATTGAAAGCCTCTAGAGACCGGCAGAAAAGTTTCGCAGGGCTTTTCGAGATTCTCGCTAGAATCGGCCCTGTAGCTTACAGACTCAACCTACCCCGCAAACTTAGTAACGTACATTCTACTTTCCACGTCTCGAACTTGAAAAAGTGTCTGTCCGACGAGACTCTTGTAATCCCACTCGATGAGATCGAGATCAACGAGAGCCTCAACTGCGTGGAAGAACATGTAGAGATCATGGACCAAGAGGTCAAGCAAACGAAACAAAGCCAAATCCCGATAGTGAAGGTTCGCTGGAACGCCAAGCGAGGACCTGAATTCACTTGGGAGCACGAGGATCATTTGAAACTGAAATACCCTCATCTTTTTACTTAGTTATTTGTAACTACTTATTTACTTAAACTCTAATTTCGGGACGAAATTCCTTCTAACGGGGGGATGATGAGACAATCCGAAATTTCTAGCTTGTATAAACATTCAAATTTATCAGAGTTAGTCTAGTTTGTTAACTGTTAGCCCTATTTGGAGTCTATTCGAGTATTCTAAACTTAGTACATCCAAGGAATCAGTGTTAGGATGAATTGGTTGAAGTTCTAGTCATGAAGCAAACCGAAAACCTCCTTAAAAAGGAGTTTTCGGTCAAGACCTTAGAGTTTTTGGTCAAGGTGACCGAAAACCCCATCCTACATATATATTTCATGATCATTTGGATCATTCTTTCCTTTTCAAAGCTAGAAACATCCATTCTCTCTCAAGTATCACCGAGTTCTTCACTTTGATCTTCAAAATTGTAAGAATTCTTTCCATTTGATTTGTTGTTACAAAGCTTTATCTAGTACAACCCTTTGATTTCATCCATGAAATCATCTCTTTCGGGTTAGATCTTCAAGAACACCTAGAACACCAAGAACACACACTAGTGTTTTGGTCCAAAATCAACTCTATTAGCCTCTAAATCGTAAGTATTACTTCCCTATACTTATTATCTAGTTGAAACTCTTGATTTAGGGCCTTGAAATCACCATTTATCCAAGAACAAAAGGTGTTTTCGGTCTAGTGCATCTCCTTAGACCGAAAACCCTTATGAAGGGTGCAATATGACTTTAAGCCTTTCCTAATACTTAGTATTGAGTCTAGAACACTTCATTGATTGTGGAAAGCCCTTAAAAATCACCAAACATCATGAGTTTTCGGCCAACCATTTGGACCGAAAACCCTTTTGGGCCGAAAACCCTTTGGGCCGAAAACCTCTTTGGACCGAACACCCTTTGGGCCGAAAACCTACTTGGACCGAAAACTCCAATGAGAGGCCATACTCCCCTTAGATGCAACCCTTTGGTACTCCTAGCACTTGAATCAAAGTGTTATCCATGTTTTATGGTGTCGTTACTTGATAATTTAGTTGTTAATTGACTAATTGGATACATATATGTGTTAATATATGTTAAATAGGATCCGTGTGTGTGCTCAAGTCTTCACTTGACACTTAGCATCCTATACCATCCGTTCATCCAAACCACTCACTACAAGTGAGTTCATACCCCTTAATCAACCTTTTAAATGATTTTAAATGCTTTTATGGGGGGGAATACAAGTAGATACATTATAGTTATTATATCAATCACATGTGATTAATGACTATCAAACATATGGATTGTCTTACTTTTCAAACTGGTTTATCAAACAAACTACTTCAAACTGTTTTGCAAACTCTTTTACATGTTAAATACTTTCTATTCAAACTCTTCTAAACTTATACTTTGTTAAATGTGTATCTATGTAGATATAGTTATATTAGTAGGATTCAAAGGACTTAGGACTGATAACTCACCTTACCTCCTGTTCCTTGTTTGGTTGTGGACTAAGCGTATCGGTTGTTTGTCCGAAGGTCATTTGAATCTTAGTTATATATTATGTATATGTATATAGATACAAAAGTTCCTTCTTTCAGTCCAATACCTTTTGGTAGAAATGGTATACAAACATGTTCATTTATACAAACAACATTGCTAGTAACTATAATAGGTATAGTTTAGGAAGTTACAAATACTATTACTAGAACAATGAAACATACAAAGAGTCAGTTCATACATGAGTCAATACATACTATGATGAGAAACAAACGATAACATACAGAGAGAACATACATACATACTAGACAGAGAGAGAGAACATACAATACAGCTAGTACATACTATACATTATAGAAGAGAACATACTATTATGAGAAACAGAGAGAACATACATACATACTAGACAAAGAGAGAACATACAATACAACTAGTACATACAATACATATACAAGAACACTACAACAATTATGTGAGCACGTAACGGGGTATGGCATCACCTGCCATGGCTCGTTTTGTATCCAGAATCTCCTTAAATGGGGAGCGTTGTGTTTGTGTATAGATCTATACTGGATTGACTATCCTACACCTTGCTGCTCGCTACAGTGGGACTTGCAAGTCTACAGGTGCCAAATGTCATTTCTTCCGACGTCTTTCATCGTCGTGTTTTTAGTCGGTAGTATGGTACAGGCATATCACATGTTACTTCAATTAACAATTGGATTAAGGTAGTTAGTACAGCAGTAGTTACCTAATACAACACTACAGTACTATTTTATTTCCCCATTGCATTCACTTTGTGATCTTCACACAATGAACGGTAATGTAAAAAAACTATATTTTTGGTTAATGATAGTCATATTTGGGAAAATACACACTCTTACTAGAGTCAAACATACATTTCATTTGATGCTTTGGTAGAAGGCTACTTTTATTAGAAAACATAGGGTTTTCTAGGAGATTACAAACAATTACAAACATTTACAAACAATTACAAACATTTACAAACATTTACAAACTTATACATCAAGTACTTACAAACACTTTCATACAAACAATGACACTAAAATACTTATGATCCCATCAGCTTTAAAGCTGATAAACTCTTTCAAAATAACTTGTATTCTCAGGTCACCAGTAGACAGGTACCGGTGCCAAGTTTTGAGAAGATGAAGCTCGTTCAAGACTGATCTTTTATTTTGATTTACATTTTTAGTGTCTTATACACTTCACAGAACACACTTGTATTAAATTATATTATTAATGCAATGGATGATGTTGTTGCTTGTTTACTACTATTCACTGTTGTGATACTCAACATGACGTCCTCCACCCCCGAATGTTTCCACCGTTCTGGTTTTAGGGTGTGACAGATTGGTATCAGAGCATTGTTTATAGTGAATCGAGTATATCAACCCATAAAAGATATACAAACTATAATCACAGCGGGATTTAAAAATACTCTGACAAAGAGTTTATACTTTTAAATAATAACATATTTAACCAAGTATACATACCTACATTCATGCTAAAATCGGTGTCACTAGGACAGAACAAAAGTATTACGATTGTTAGGCAGCACAAGTAGACTTAGAGACATATAGTCAAATCTGGGAAGATATAGCCTGATCAACTATATTATCCGAGGCGTGACTAGCATGTGCCTAAGAGTGGTTGTGAGGTTGCAACAAGTCTAAAAACTTACCAACAATACCACAACGAAAACCTTAGAACAAAACATAAACTTAAAATACTATAGGAGTATTTTGTGTTACTATAATTTACTTATGTGCAAACTAAAAAGGTCGTATAACTACCTAATTAGTACTTTCATTCTACTATCGTTGGAATCCTATCAAAACCTCACTTTCGTCAAATCTGTGAGTTGTGGTAATGTAACTCAAAGAGCACTTCCAATTCTTGTCAAAGGTTGGATCATGTTATCCACCAACCAATGATAGCCTAGTTCTAAAAAGCAATCGTCTAGTGACCATTCTACGAACTTACTTCAACTCTTTACCAGTACTGCATCATAGGCATGTAGGTCAAACCATCGAGAACAGTTTAACAAAACAAAAACTTTACATTTACATGAATGAGTAGAATACATCTAGGACCGACCATAATCACTCCCAAACTCCTTTTCTTGTCAAATAGCAGAATCATGTCGTCATCTAGAGGTAATCAGCCGAACGACAAAACCCTGATCCTTCATATAGATGCTGCCACCTTCCAAGCAACGGTAACAGCTATCGTGACAGCTGTCCTTGCACACCTCAACACTAGTAATAAAAGCAAGGTTGTAAAAGGTGTTGACAGTTCAAATTGTTATAACCACCCGGGAAATCAACAAATGATAACTATTACGAGCACCCAAAGCCGCAAAGCAGAGGGTAAGAAACGAAGGCGTCAAGCCTACAAGGAGCGCCAACGATCTCAAAAAGTTGCCAAGCAACAGCAACAAGTGGAAACCCCTGCCACTTCAACACCGTTCAGACCATATGAGGGAAAATTCCCAAAGTGTATAAAGTGTACTTTTCATCATACAGGAGTTTGCCGTGATCCACAATGCATAAATTGCAATCAAATGGGGCACACTATTTGTGTATGTAGGGCGCCGGCACAAACCGTCTTCCAAATCACTAGCATCGGGGTCAGCCCGGCTTGTTATGGTTGTGGTGAAACAGGACACTATAAAAGGAATTGGCCAAGGGGGAAGAGCAACACAAGCGCTCGTGTCCACATAACTCCGACTCGACACTTCACTTCCACCACCGATGCTGGGGCAAGCCATATTTGTCATTTATGCGGTGAGATAGGACATCTCAAGAAGGATTGTCCCATAACAAAGAACTTTGGCGCAGACGGGAAGATTCTAAGGATCACTGCTGAAGGAGAGACTACTCTTGACCCACGTTGAAATTCTAGGGCGTTTTCGTTATATTAGACTTATAAACTGTTAAAAACTAGTGCAACTCGAGTCATATCTTTTGCGAGATCCCGTCAGTCAAGAGACTCTCGTGCTGCGTGTACTTGCTTTTGTAAGTATACCTTGTTCGCAGCAGCAGTCTTGTAAGATAAGCTAAAGTACTGAAACTCTATCAAGTTGCACCATTATGTTTCTGTAGCACCTTTATAATCTAATCTAACGCCCCTTATTTCGAGTAGTCCGACATTATCATGAAACATGAGTCAGTTCGATCCTCACAATGCCAGTCTCGTGCGAAAATCCTTTTCCCCATAGTCTCCTTTCTAGCGAAATTGTCATTCCAGAACTCTGAGATACTCATGCGAGGGGTATCTTATGTTTCGTATCCTTCCCGAAGAAACCTCCCCGGAATACCACTCGCACAGTACGTCAAGTTCCATCCGAAGACCCATACGGTTAATCCATCGCTGAGGAATGTATACGCAAGGGTGGTATATAATCAAGGTTCTACAAGTTTAGAATTGGTGGTTCTGCTTTAACTTCTTTTCCTTGTTTGGATGTAAACTAGAGAAGAAACATTTATTCGACGGCCTTTTCAATCTTAATCATATACGACTCGTGTATGCGAAGCCGTTATTGATGAAGCAAATATGACTTCCAGAAAAGAACTTCAGGACGAAGACCGCACCAGAATACGAGAGATCGCACTGCCATGCGAATAAACTTAGGAGCCAATCAAATTCCTTTCCCACCGACCGAGACAAGAGATTCAGATAGAACAGAAAACTCCCAGGATTACCTTAGCAACGTCAAGTCGAGTTCAGGATCGACTTAGTTCCACGGGCTACCCCAGTAGCCAAATCGCCCTATCATCTAGCACCTGCATAGATGCAAGAACTGTCCAGTCAACTTAACGAACTGCTCAGCAAGGGCTTTATAAGACCAAGCTTCTCACCCTGGGGAGCTCCAGTCTTGTTCGTCAAGAAGAAAAACGGATCGTTTCGTATGTGCATCGACTACAGGGAGCTCAACAAACTAACCCTCAAAAATCATTACCCTTTGCCTCTCATAGACGATTTAGTTGATCAACTGCAAGGGGCGAACTTCTTTTCAAAAGTCGATCCAAGATCCGGGCCTCACCAACTACGAGTATTAAGGGAGGATGTTCCGAAGACGGCCTTCCGAACTCGTTATGGACACTACGAATTCGTAGTGATGCCGTTCGGATTAACAAACGCGCCTGCAGTATTCATAGATTTAATGAATAGGGTGTGTCGTCCTAACTTGGATCAGTTCGTCATCGTCTTCATCGATGACATACTTATCTACTCTCGTAGTAAGGAGGAGCATAGTCAACATATTCAGCAGGTCTTGGAAACATTTCGATCAGAAAAGCTCAACGCGAAATTCTCTTAAATGCGAGTTTGGATTCGAAGGGTCAAATTCCTGTGTCACATTGTTAGTGAAGTGGGAATTCATGTAGACACTTCCAAAATCCAGGCCATTGAGAATGGTCAGATCTGAAGACACCTACAGAAAATTTTAAATTTCGAGGTCTCGCAGACTACTATAGTAGGTTCTTTCAGAACATCTCACGATTCGCGAAGCCCCTTACAACTTTGAACCAGAAGGGCGTGGCCTTTGACTGGGAAGAGAAGCAGGAGAGAGCATTCCAAACGCTAAAATGAGCCTTGTGCACCGCGACAATACTATCCCTCCCAAAAAGGAATAGAAGACTTTGTAGTCTATTGCGATGCGTCCAAATCCAGGGCTCAGTTGCATTTAGATGCAACGAGGTAAGGTCATTACCTAAGCCTCCCGTCAATTTGAGACACTCAAAGCTAGCTACGAAATACACGATCTAGGGTTAGAGAGAATCAATAGAGAAGATCTTTCAGATTAGTGGACGATTGAAAGCCTCTAGAGACCGACAGAAAAGTTTCGCAGGGCTTTTCGAGATTCTCGCTAGAATCGGCCCTGTAGCTTACAGACTCAACCTACCCCGCAAACTTAGTAACGTACATTCTACTTTCCACGTCTCGAACTTGAAAAAGTGTCTGTCCGACGAGACTCTTGTAATCCCACTCGATGAGATCGAGATCAACGAGAGCCTCAACTGCGTGGAAGAACATGTAGAGATCATGGACCAAGAGGTCAAGCAAACGAAACAAAGCCAAATCCCGATAGTGAAGGTTCGCTGGAACGCCAAGCGAGGACCTGAATTCACTTGGGAGCACGAGGATCATTTGAAACTGAAATACCCTCATCTTTTTACTTAGTTATTTGTAACTACTTATTTGCTTAAACTCTAATTTCGGGACGAAATTCCTTCTAACGGGGGGATGATGAGACAATCCGAAATTTCTAGCTTGTATAAACATTCAAATTTATCAGAGTTAGTCTAGTTTGTTAACTGTTAGCCCTATTTGGAGTCTATTCGAGTATTCTAAACTTAGTACATCAAAGGAATCAGTGTTAGGATGAATTGGTTGAAGTTCTAGTCATGAAGCAAACCGAAAACCTCTTTAAAAAGGAGTTTTCGGTCAAGACCTTAGAGTTTTCGGTCAAGGTGACCGAAAACCCCATCCTACATATATATTTCATGATCATTTGGATCATTCTTTCCTTTTCAAAGCTAGAAACATCCATTCTCTCTCAAGTATCACCGAGTTCTTCACTTTGATCTTCAAAATTGTAAGAATTCTTTCCATTTGATTTGTTGTTACAAAGCTTTATCTAGTACAACCCTTTGATTTCATCCATGAAATCATCTCTTTCGGGTTAGATCTTCAAGAACACCTAGAACGCCAAGAACACACACTAGTGTTTTGGTCCAAAATCAACTCTATTAGCCTCTAAATCGTAAGTATTACTTCCCTATACTTATTATCTAGTTGAAACTCTTGATTTAGGGCCTTGAAATCACCATTTATCCAAGAACAAAAGGTGTTTTCGGTCTAGTGCATCTCCTTAGACCGAAAACCCTTATGAAGGGTGCAATATGACTTTAAGCCTTTCCTAATACTTAGTATTGAGTCTAGAACACTTCATTGATTGTGGAAAGCCCTTAAAAATCACCAAACATCATGAGTTTTCGGCCAACCATTTGGACCGAAAACCCTTTTGGGCCGAAAACCCTTTGGGCCGAAAACCTCTTTGGACCGAACACCCTTTGGGCCGACAACCTACTTGGACCGAAAACTCCAATGAGAGGCCATACTCCCCTTAGATGCAACCCTTTGGTACTCCTAGCACTTGAATCAAAGTGTTATCCATGTTTTATGGTGTCGTTACTTGATAATTTAGTTGTTAATTGACTAATTGGATACATATATGTGTTAATATATGTTAAATAGGATCCGTGTGTGTGCTCAAGTCTTCACTTGACACTTAGCATCCTATACCATCCGTTCATCCAAACCACTCACTACAAGTGAGTTCATACCCCTTAATCAACCTTTTAAATGATTTTAAATGCTTTTATGGGGGAATACAAGTAAATACATTATAGTTATTATATCAATCACATGTGATTAATGACTATCAAACATATGGATTGTCTTACTTCTCAAACTGGTTTATCAAACAAACTACTTCAAACTCTTTTGCAAACTCTTTGACATGTTAAATACTTTCTATTCAAACTCTTTTAAACTTATACTTTGTTAAATGTGTATCTATGTAGATATAGTTATATAAGTAGGATTCAAAGGACATAGGACTGATAACTCACCCTACCTCCTGTTGCTTGTTTGGTTATGGACTTAGGGTATCGGTTGTTTGTCCGAAGGTCGTTTGAATCTTAGTTATATATTATGTATATGTATATAGATACAAAAGTTCCTTCTTTCAGTCCAATACCTTTGGGTAGAAAAGGTATACAAACATGTTCATTTATACAAACAACATTGCTAGTAAACTATAATAGGTATAGTTTACGAAGTTACAAATGTTATTACTAGAACAATGAAACATACAGAGAGTCAGTTCATACATGAGTCAATACATACTATGATGAGAAACAAACGATAACATATAGAGAGAACATACATAGATACTAGACAGAGAGAGAGAACATACAATACAGCTAGTACATACTATAAATTATACAAGAGAACATACTATTATGAGAAACAGAGAGAACATACATACATACTAGACAGAGAGAGAACATACAATATAGCTAGTACATACAATACATATACAAGAACACTACAACAGTTATGTGAGCCACATAACGGGGCATGGCATCACCTGCCATGGCTCGTTTTGTATCCAGAATCTCCTTAAATGGGGAGCGTTGAGTTTGTGTATAGATCTATACTGGATTGAATATCCTACACCTTGCTGCTCGCTACAGTGGGACTTGCAAGTCTACGGGTGCCAAATGTCATTTCTTCCGACGTCTTTCATCGTCGTGTTTTTAGTCGGTAGTATGGTACAGGCATATCACATGTTACTTCAATTAACAATTGGATTAAGGTAGTTAGTACAGCAGTAGTTACCTAATACAACACTACAGTACTATTTTATTTCCCCATTGCATTCACTTTGTGATCTTCACAGAATGAACGGTAATGTAAAAAAACTATATTTTTGGTTAATGATAGTCATATTTGGGAAAATACACACTCTTACTAGAGTCAAACATACATTTCATTTGATGCTTTGGTAGAAGGCTACTTTTAGTAGAAAACATAGGGTTTTCTAGGAGATTACAAACAATTACAAACATTTACAAACAATTACAAACATTTACAAACAATTACAAACATTTACAAACATTTACAAACTTATACATCAAGTACTCACAAACACTTTCATACAAACAATGACACTAAAATACTTATGATCTCACCAGCTTTAAAGCTGATAAACTCTTTCAAAATAACTTGTATTCTCAGGTCACCAGTAGACAGGTACCGGTGCCAGGTTTTGAGAAGATGGAGCTCGTTCAAGACTCATCTTTTATTTTTATTTACATTTTTAGTGTCTTATTCACTTCACAGAACACACTTGTATTATATTATATTATTAATGCAATGGATGATGTTGTTGCTTGTTTACTACTATTCACTGTTGTGATACTCTACATGACGTCCTCCACCCCCGAACATTTCCGCTGTTCTGGTTTTGGGGTGTGACATGAAAGTATTTGGAAAATATAAGTACTCAGTTGTCTTATGAACTGACATTCTGCAGTACTGATTACCATAAAATATTTTAGTTTTATTAAGGTCATAACGTGAAGGATAGTACCCATACTATACGCTCTCCCTGTCAAGAGATTATGGGGACCAAATGCGACTTCAGCAAACAATTGCTAGGTCGTGTAAATTCACATTAAAGTTATACGATCATGTATACCCAATTTAACTATCGCCTTTTGTTTAGAACAATGAGTTAGTGATTCATTGGTATAATTAGATCCTGTAGTTGTCCCATGCTATAGCACCTTATTATGTTCATTCTGTTATAGTATCTTAGTATTCTCTTGTTATAGTATGTTAGTATCCTCTAGTTATAGTATCTTAGTATCTTCTAATTATAGTATCTTAGTATCTAGTATGAACTGAACCCCTAAACTATACCCTTTATAGTTTACTAGTATTTTACTTGAACTGATACTGAAAAGACTCATTTTTTTCTACTAAGTTATGTTGGTACTTTAAAAATGGAGTTTTGCTAAACTATAAAGTAACATAACTTTAAAAGAGTTTTTGAAATGTTTTTACCACTTATAAACGACATAAGCAATCTTTTTAAAGATGTTTATTACAAAAAATTACACAATTATCATTGTGTTCAACTTGTATTCCCCCCCTTAAAAGCATTTAAAACAGTTTAAAAGATTGATTATAGGGGTATGAACTCACCTTATGTGGGTGATTCAAATGAATATGCGCGTAAGGATGAGGAGTTCCACGAATGAAGTCCTGAGACACAAATGAGTCCTAAATGACATATATTGACATAAATATAATGTTTAGAAGAAACCAAATGCAAATAAACACCTTAAGGGACTAGGAAACACTTTGACCAAGTGTTGGAATCACATGTGATTCACTTAAAGGGAGTGTACGGCCACATGAAGGAGTGTACGGCCAGGGAGTGTTCGGCTGCACACTCTTGGTAAAGTGTCCACAAAAACGTTTTCCAAAGGTAGGGAGGCTTGTGGGACAATTGCTCAACAAGTGGTGAAGCTGGAAATGCATTTTGAAGGCCCTTTAGGGGTGTTTTGAGGGGTGTACGGCCACACATGGGTGTGCGGCCACACACAGCTTGTGTTCTTGAGTTCTAGGCACTTTTAAGGTGTTAATCTAGTGTTCTTAACAAGATCTAAGCATAGGGAAGGAGTACTTATGATCCGGAGGCTCGAGAAGGCTAAAAATCACCAAGAACAAGTGTGTGTTCTTGGTGTTCTTGGTGAAATGGATGAATATTTGAAGATCTAGCCAAAATATGATTTCCAATGGATGAAATCAAAGGGTGTTACTAGTTTAAAAGGATTAGCAACAAATCAAGGGAAGAACACTTACAATCTTGAAGATATAAGCTGAAAATCGGGTGATAGTTGAGAGAGAAATCGTGTTCTTGGCTTGGGAGGGTGAAAAGGGATGAATGAATGCTAAGTCCCAACTTTATGCACGAGAGTGTGCTTCCAGGAGAGGGGTGTGCGGCCGTACACTCCTAATTTTGGAGTGTAAGGCTTGATTTTGGTGCTAAAAGTGTACGCGACCCATTCCTATACTCGATGCTTGAATGTAGTGAACTTTGAACCTTTAAACGGACTCTAAACAAGGCTAAATGATAGCAGAAATGAGTCTGACACTCAGTTGAGTTGAATGGCTAAACTTTACAAGGCAAAATTTTTGGGTTGTCACATCATCTCCACGTTAGATGGAATTCCGTCCCGAAATTAGCTTTCTTAGCAGTTCTACTGGGGTTGCGCTCCTCCGATTTATAGAATACCAACTCGTAGACCTGGCAACCTTGCCCTACCATTCATTATAGGATTCATACTCGGTCCATCTATCATTACCTCCTGTATACAACTCGTATATCATTAGGATTAGTTATACGGTCGGATGTGTGACTCTGCCCCAGGTCCACAACCAAACAAGGAACAGGAGATAGGGCAGAAACACACATACGAGATCTGCGTAATCATAATCATATACCACCGTCGCGTATACACTAAATAGTGATAGGTGGGCTGTATTCGTCCTTAGCCTCTGTGCTCGAACTTGGTCTGCTGGACGAGTGGTATTTCGGAAAGCTCTGCAGAACATACGACGGCAAGGCTTCGGAGGACAAAGTACCATTCGCATGAGTACTTCGGGGTTTAGAATACGAAAGACAAAACTAAGGTTTAGGTCGGACTGTCGTTACGAATAACGAAGGTTTCGCGAACTTGACGGTCGCAACGATAGGAACATATGAACTTAGTATGGTGAGGACCACGCCAACTCATGAAGAACGATAGCAACGGACTCTTTACTGAACAGAGTTTTGACCGATTTGAAAGAAATGTTTGTTATACGATGATGTACTTCCCTAGTGTGCTCGAAAGTGTATTCTTTGTAAATGTTCTAGTGCTTTCTGTTTTCCTCTTGTTGTTAACACTTCTACGTATCGTACCGCGATGTGCGCGTACATACTGCGAAAGTGCTTTGGTAACTAGTGTCGATACTTGAACTACGATCCTCCTTGGTACCACTACGATCGCCTGGAATATATAAGTTATGAATAATTAAGATGAATTGGACGGTCGACTGAGTAACTCTGCCTCAAATCCACAACCAAACAAGGAACAGGAATTAAGGCGGAATCACTCACTCTAGGTCTGCAAAATCTTAGCTATGCACAACCCTAACGTACATACTAAGCCATCATAGCTTCTTAGAACGGATCCCTTAGTTCTCTGGAATACTGTGACTTATTTAAATAAGTGGGTTATTATAATTACTTTTAAGTGTTATCCCCAAGTTTTAAATCTTATATAAATATAAATTTATTTTTCAAGTAATTACTATTTCGAAAACGTACCGTTGCTCGCTGACGACTCCGGGGTTGATTCTCCTGTGGTGATCATCAGAATTCGTCCATCCGCCCCGGAGTTCTTTGTTATCGGGCAGTCCCTCTGGTAGTGTCCATTCTCACCACAACCATAGCAGGCTTGGTTTTCTTCAACTCCAGGGACTTGAGAGATCGGTTGAGCCGGTGCCCTGCAGAAACGGACTGTGTGTCCCTTTCTGTGGCAGTTCAGGCACTGCATTTCCCGACATACTCTAGTGTGGTGATAGTTGCACTTTCCACACTTCGGGAGAGTTCCAGCATATCGACTGGCAGGTGCTGGACTAGCAGGTTTTGTAGCGGCGTATAGAGTACTCGCTTTTTCCTCCTGTGGGGGTTCCTATGTTGTTCGCTTCTTCTTCCTCTTGTTCCCCGACTTCTGGCTATTGTCCTCTTCCCTCGATGGCTCGTGAACGGGGACTTCCACACCATGGCGGAGTCTATGGTCGATGAGCCGCTGAGCCAGGCGTTTGGCGCTATCGAATGTGGCTGGGTTAGAAGACAGTACATCTCCTTGGATCGGGGTAGTTAGACCCCAGATGTATCTTTCTATCTTCTTGCTCTCCGGGGTAACCATATCGAGGCATAGTGCTGCTAGGTCACTGGACCGGTTAGTTTAGGCCACTATGTCTGAGCCGACCATCGTGAGCTCCCATAGTTCCTGTTCCAGCTTTTGAACTTCGCCCCTCAGGCAGTATTCTTCCAGCATCAACTCTTTGAGGTTCTCCCAACCTATTGTGTTAGCCACTGATAGGGTCAGTGACTTAACATGGCTATTCCACCATGTTAGGGCTATGTCGGAGAAGGTGCAGGTAGCAAACTTTACTTTGCTCCCTTCTGCGCACGAACAGATTTTTTAAGACCGAATCTGTTTTCTCGAACCATTGCATGAGAGCGATGACTCCACCATTTCCATCGAAGGAATTGGGTTTGCAGTTCATGAAGTCTTTATACGAACACTCCCTTGGGTGTCCGTGAGTAACTCCGGGGTTGGTTAAGTGGGTACCGCTACCAGATCCGAGGGTACCACTTTCACCGAAGTGAGCTAGAGTAGTTTCCACTGCGGAGGATATCGTTGCTTGGAGAGCAGCAAGATCGAATTGTGGCGTTAGAGTTGGAGTTATCGGAGTAGTGCGTCTGGTTGATCTGCGAGGAGGAATCTTTGCTAAAAGAATGCAAAGATGAGATGAAAGACGTCTAAAGCAGTGGGTATAAGCCGAAAGCTGAAAAGACAAGGTTATCCTAGTTCTGAGTGTATCGGGTCCTGACTTCCACAGGGTTCTGGAAACGATTCATAAAAGAGTCTATACGAAATAAACATTATGAATTTGGAATGGCTATCCTCGACTGAATATTTGTTACCTGAATAACTATTACCAGTTGCATGTAAGAAAATAATCCTAACACATAATGTGAGCAGTGTTTCCACTAACTCATTAAGTTATACCAGATTATTAATTATTAGTGTGACGCATAAGACGTTTTGGTTACATCGGTTGGTTCTGCTTTGAAAACTTCTCATGAACTTGCTCTTGTTCCTCCTTGAATCTTCTGTTGGCTGCTATGAGGAAGTGTTTACATCTATCTGGGTTCATCGTACGAGAATGGAAGTGTCTAGAGAATCTATGAGATTAAGTGGAACATTATGGGGTGATCCTTATAGAGTCCTCCTATAATTGTACAATGTATACAAGTTGTATATAATTTAAGATGAGATAGACCTTCAAATAAGTGATCCTACTCCAAAACCACAACCAAACAAGGAACAGGTAGTGAAGCGTAGATCACAAATTCCAAGTCTATAAAACCTCAATTATATATAACCTTGGGAGTATACGTTGCAAGATTATAGACCTATCCGTAAGGGTCTTTTAAGTTATCACATAAGTTATTTATATAGTGCGTAAAATACTCCTATAGTATTTTAATGTAATGTACTTGGTATGTTTTTAAACTTGTTATCGTGTTATAGTATCATAAAATACTCCCATAGTATCTTATCTTTATGTTCTGATCTAGAATTCCTTGAATAGAGTTAGGTCAGTTTTAAGACTGTTGCAACACCACTTCACTCCCAAACACATGTTGGTCACATCTCGAATGAATATAGTTGATCATGCTATATTGATCCTAGTTATGATTACATAACTGTCCAGGTTTGACCGTAGTGTTCAACCTTTAAATACTTTTGTTATGTTCTTCTTGTGATACTTGTTCTAGTATGTATATATGTATTAGCAAGTATGTATATTTTTATAAGGTATCATTATATATTTAAAATATATTCATATCCAGAGCACTTCGGCCCCATTGTATTTATAGTTGTATATCTTTTATTGGTTGATATACTTAGTTCACTATAAACAATGCTCTGATACCAATCTGTCACACCCCAAAACCGGAACGGCGGAAACGTTCTGGCGTGGAGGACGTCATGTTTAGTATCACAAGTCATGCATCATAGTAAACAAGTAATAAACAACCATTTCATTAGAAAGAAAGTGTTTACAAAGTATGTGATTCACATAATATAGAATACATAGCAAATAACAAAAAGACATGAAGCTGTACTGCTCCATCTTCTGAATCCCAGTGCGCGTACCTGTCTACTGGTCTCCTGAGAATACAAGTTATTTTGAAAGCGTAGATCAGCATTTAAGCTGGTGAGTTCATAAGATTTAAGTGATGTACAAAAGTTGTAAGAAAGTTGTAGAAAGTTGTAAGTTCTGTTTTAGAAAAGTTCGCCTGTCCCTCAAGAAAATCCTATATTTCCTGCTTGGATGAAAGATAAGTAAAAATGACTCTAGAATCCTTTCTATGAGTACTAAATGGATAACAGTTATATAAAACTCAGAGTAAACGAACAATCGGTTGTGTGTATCTGCCCTAAGCCCACAACCAAACAAGGAACAGGAAATGAGGCGGAAGACACACATCCCACTGTTTGTTAGATCATTGTTGTATATAACCCTGGCGTATTCACTTGGTACTCACGGAGTTAACTGTAATAGTTCCTTTATATTTGATGAAAAGATTCTTTAAGAAAACCCTTATCTCTTATAATAAAAATTGTAACCACAGTGGTTCCTTCTATAATCACTTAGTTTACACTAGCTATATAATCTAATATCGAACATATAGTTAATTGTATGAATCTGCCCTAAGCCCACAACCAAACAAGGAACAAGGAATGAGGCGGAAAGCACACATCTAACTACCTATCGGGTATTAATTATATATAACTCTGATGTATAAACTAAGGTGTCACACCCCGCTAAAGCGGAAACACGAGGCGTGGCAGTATAAAGGGTTTCATAGCAAAAGTTAAAAGACAACACCAACTATAGTATTAAAAATCATTACAATTTTACAATGGGTTTGAACAACTTTTAAAAGAAATTACAATGTAAATTGAAATACAACACATGCGAATGCTCCTAAAAGTGAAGTGTCCCTAAGTGCCACTTACTCGATGATTCCTGAAAAAGCATGTAAAACGAGCGTCAACTATAAAAATAGTTGGTGAGTACTCACAGATAAACAAAATAATATTGGGTCCATGAATTGAAATCAAAGTTTTGATAAAAGTTTCCAATAATAAAAGTATATTGTTAAAATGAGTAAATAAGTTTGTACAAACAAAGTTCTTTGTCATCATGAAAGATAAAGTATGTTGCCCAAATAAGATGCAACATTCATATTCTCATGGAAGATAAAGTTCGTTACTCAAACAAGTAAACAAGTTTCATTGCTAAAATGAGCAATCAATTTCGTTGCTACAAGGAGCAAACAATTTCATTGCTAAAACATGTATATAAGTTTTCAGTAATAAAAGTTCGTTGTTGTAATGAGAAACAAAGTTCATTGCTATAACTAATAACAAGTTTATTGCTATAACGAGAAACGAGTTTGTATGTGTATGAGCAAACAATGAGTCTCAACCAAACCTATAACTGAAGCCCTATCAAGATCTATGCTTATCGTTCCATAGATGAATATGGTATCATGCACTCCAGCAATAGGGCGAGTGAGGAGTTGTCAATTCCTAATAGCGCTATCCATAATGACCATTGGCTCAAAGAGTTAATGGTTAGAGATAAGGGAAGGGCCTTAGTACGATAAGTTCTCATGTTCCATGTTGCATAGACATACATAGAGAGACATAGCAATAAAATAGCAATCATGTTTGATACAAATCAATTTAAATACAACATTCAAATAATAGTTTTTCGGGACATGCTTTTCCACCCCAAAACATAAAAACTGAAAATAGGGGAGTGCGTGAATACTCGCAATGCATTTAGATGATGCAAATGGTGCCTTGAACTACGTTCCACGTGTATCACTACCGATTCCTACAATAATGGTATTCGCTAGTGAGTCTCTAATCGAAATCTAACACTAGTATACTTACTATTACAATAGAATTATGCCAATAATGTGTCAAAATTTAATATTGATAAGTTACAAACATTTTTCTGTGGAAATTAAGTTTCAAAGAATCAATTGTTATATAACAATTTAAGTGGAAAATTTCCATTATTGAAATGTTAATATTTAACATTTTAGAGGTGTTCCAATGATTAAATATTCAAAACTAAATCAATTTAGTTCTAAACTTTCATGAACTTTGCATTTAAGTTTTAATTGAAGTCAAAGACCTTAAGATAAATTTTCTTGAATTTTTTATTTGTCTGACTATTTTTCACGATTTTAGTTTCTTGAATAACCATAAAATCATGAAAAATACTAAACAGTTAATAAAAATTACCAAAATTCAGATTTTGGTTCTAAATGTACTAAAAGACTTCTAGATAAATTTTCATGGATTATGAATATGTATAACCATTTTTCACATATTTAATTCTCTAAATAGATACAAATTCATGAAAAATAGAAATCCTTTATGAAAATACCCCAAACTTTTTATAACAATGTCATTACACATACTTAAGCTGGGAAAAAAAATATAAAAAGGGGTTTCTAAACTGTTTAACCCAATTTTGTGATTTTTATGCATTTATTCTAATAAAAAAGGGGATAAATAGAAAACAGTTTCCAAAATTACCCAAACTTTTTGTGATATTGTTATTAAACATTCTTAAGTTGGGAAAAATATAAAAATTGATTTCTAATTTGTTTAACCCAATTTTATAATTTTTGAGCATTTATTCTAATAAAAATTGAAATAAATAGAAAACAGTTTCCAAAATTGCCCAAAATTTTTGTAACACTTTTATTATACATGTAGAAGCTGTGAAAAATGTAAAATATATTTTTCAATTAGTCTTTCTATTTTTCTTTGTTTTATCCTCTTAAATAATCATTAATTGGAGAATAATTATTAAACAGTTAAAGTAAATTACCAAAAATTTTGTAAAGTTCATGTACAGTGTAAATAATCTGGAAAAAATCTCAAATGTGGTTTTTATCTACTGGAATCCGATTTTGTGTATTTAAGTGTATTTAATCTTAGAAAATAGGAGAAAAATAGTATACAGAAGGGAAAAGTCATCGAAATTTTTATGTAGCCTCCTAATGTACTACAAGGTGTTTTGGTAAATGTTTATGAATTTTGGATAAGCAGAACTATTTTCCCTGTTTTTAGTCCATAATATACACAAAAATCGGGGAAAAAAAGGAATACATTATGAAAAATTCTGAAAATATTTTTCTAAGTCTTCCACAGAGAGTATAAGCTGCGAGAATTATTATATAACCTTTTCAAATTATCTAAAGCGGTTTTATGATTTATTGGGGCTAAACAAAAAGAAAATTCAAAACCGTATTAAACAGTAACAAAAATCGATGAAACTTAATGAGGGATCATTATTTAGCATATGGGTCGTCCACAAATTTAACTAGGATTTATAGACCCCAGAAAGTATTTTATATGATTTATTGCCCTATTTTCTTGCATTAATTATAATAATTCTAGAAAAATGAATTATTTTCTGGAAATTTACAGATCATCTTATTTTGTTGATGGGAATCTAGGAAAAATCGGATTTGGTCAGAAAAGGAGTTTTAGATATTTATTTGGAAATAAATCCTTCATGAACATATTTGAAAGCTTTTAACAACATACTTTGATGATCTAACATATTAGCTTGAAGATCATCACATGCATGTTGGTTTGAAGATCATTCATGAGTTTGAAATGTTCAAAAATCGTTTTTGATAGAAAACATAGGGTGCATGTGGTGTTTTTCCACCAAAACATATAGAAAAGTGCATTTCCATGGTTTTGACTTAGGTTTAGGTCATGGATCTTCACCATTTTGTAACATGCAAGATGTTTTTGGTGAAAATCTACCACCATCATCATCAAAACTGAAGTGAATGAATATTCACACAAATTTTCTAAGAGAAAGGTGTAGAAGAAGAAGGAAATGCAAGAAAAACGTTGAAAACATGGAGGAAAATGAAAGGAAATCGTGTTCTACCTTAATGAACACCACTAGATGATGAAGATTTTGAGTTTGAGGTGTGTTCTTGGACTTATTCTCTGGAAAATTTCGTCGGTATAGAGAAATGAAGAGAGAAATGGAGTGGTGGTGATGAAGAGTGTAAGAGAGAATGAGGGGTAAAGTGAGAGAGAAGATGGAGTGTGAGGGTGAAGTGAATGATTAAAAATTTTGGGAAGAGGGTGCCTAGGAAAGAGGGGGGACGAATTTTGATGAGGAGAGAGGTCCCTTCACTCTTCCATTTTTATAAAATTCTAATTATTTTATAAAAACACCAAATTTTTATAAAATATGCACCTTAATATAGTTTTTACTCATAAAATATTGATTTTTGACTTATAAATTAAGGGTAAATGTTAATGACTTAAATTTTTATTTCCTTGATTATATTTCCTTGAATTTAATTATTTTAAGATAATATTATAAGTTTCATAACTAATTTTATAAAATTCTTGATGTTAAACTTTATAAAATTTAGGTTTTTAGGGCTTTTAGGGTTTTGGAGTTTAATAAACTTTGAATATCAAAATAAATTGAATATTTGAAACTTCAAATTATCTTATGGTATTATAACTCTTTTATGGTTATAAATAATGTTTGTAATTTATTTTTATCGGTTTATTGGCATTCTATGTAGTGATTCCGAGATTCAAGCGAAATTGAGGAATCAAGTATACTAGTCTTAGTCTTCAACTTTGACTTAAGTTTCTATTAGACTCTGACCTAATTTCTACCACTAGGTAAAGTGCATGATGTGTGTATATGATTCATGAAAAGGTGTTCGAGTCAAAGAGTGACCTAAATATGGATATTCACTACAGTTAAGTAGTTGTAGAATTCACATATCAATGTGAAATCTAAGTATACTATCCATTGATTCTAATTGTTTCCAAGCTTCTAGTAGGTTATAACTTAGTTTCTAGTTACTTAGTCTAGTATGTGTCGTGCCTATACGTGCAACTAAGTTTAGTCAAATCTAGAACCAAATCGAATTTTGACGATTGTCACAGTCTCCCCCGGTTGAAAGAATTTCGTCCCGAAATTCAATTCGTGGCGTATTCTATTAGAACTCAGTCAAATACAATTGTATAGCTGGAGAGGTGGTGAATTGAAGTGTTCTTTGATTATTTTGGGTTTATTTCCTCAAAGAAGAGCCCAATTCTTTAGCTATAGTCAAATTAGTGTTTCCTTAATTCGAGTTCTTTCGTCTAGATTATGGAAAATTTGGGTCATGGAATCATGATCCAACCATAGCGACCTATTCGAAAAAGATCATCTAGTTAGATATTATCTGAATTAAGATAGCGGTATAAGTTTTGTTGAAGCACCAACTGCACTGAGCGTTAAATCCGCATTGATGCTTAAGTCGCATTCTAAATCGGCACTAAGTGTAAATTTATCGTCTGATAAAGAAGAGATTAGGAACAATTTGTTCACTTCCGGGTTGGCTACTAAATATGGAAAATATATATAATCTGAAATAAGAAGGTGTAGCACGAATGAAAAAGAAGTGATCGAGAGTAAGTTCCTAAAGATACGCACTAAGGGTAAGCAACGAAGTTTTGGTACATCTCAAATGTAAAGGCTATTTAAGTGTCGTCTATAAAATAAGTTACGAAACGATCGAGGATTTCCGAAGCAATATTTACTACCACGGTTACTCTTACTATAATACAACAATATTCGAAGAATATATATATTTAGAGAGTCATTGTCGCAAATGGAGGCGATGCAAGTTTATGATAAATTAAATCACCTTGTGTAGATAGCATTTTAAGTGCTTAGAAGTGATAAAAATCTCACTGTTATCAAAATGTGTGTTTAGAAATGATAATTAATCTCACTATTATCAAAATGTGTAATAATTCCAAGATAATGAAGATACATGTGTGGTGATCCAACAAAGTAGTAAAATCATATAAAGATTAATTAAGGTTACATATTTAAGTCATCAATAAGGGAATTTATACAAAAATATTTTGATTACTCTTTTGAAAAATTGTCTAATTGTCTAAGTGAGGACAAATTCAATCTTACGAGTCAGAATATTTATGAAAACAAAGTTGAGAGTTTAGGAACTCACTGAAAATTACAAAGTAGAATGTTATTTTAAGAAATGTGTAAAATATCGATCATTGAAAATAGTGCATTCTTAATTTAGTGTTTCTACAAAAACAATCATTTAGAGAATAGATCATAGTAAAATTCAAGACTTTTGATGTATTTAAAGAAAACAAGAAGCATAAGAAAATGTATTCTTTCACATATATTTTACGGATTTAGAAAAATGATAAGAACAATGGTATTCATCTTGTGTATTAATTGTAAGAAAAATACAATGAAAATTACATTTTAAATCAAGTTTCCGAATTCAGAACGAAAGAGAAAATGTAAATAATGATCACTTGTTTATAGTAGATTTCAAAATAAAAGCAAGATGTATATAATAAAATGCGTAATTGAATATAGCAAAGTTGACTAAATCAAAATTATGTCTCACGACTATACACGTATTAATCGCTCAAAACGAAAGTGTAGACTTCTAGTCTTTATGTGTACGAACCTGATACAACGAGAAGAAAAATAGACAAAAACAAAGTTAGACAATGTATTATGTTACTATCATGGGCGTTCGAGATCTAAAATCAGAAGGAGAGCGAGAAATCAAGTTCGGAGGAAAGAAAAAGGAAGGTAGTGGCGACAATGATTGTTATTGTTAAAATTTTAAGAACAATACATATAGGTAGATTTAAAACCAGGTTGAGATATATTTCGAACTTCAATATTTGATGTATATTGATGGTTACATAGACATGTGAGAGTTTTAAAGTGTTTGCTAAGGATTGCTAAAAATTCATAAGTTATCTATTAAGTTAAACTCCATTTGTGGGAAAAAAAAGAAGCCCTACAAATGGCAATTGAAAATCTGACAATTTTGACTTTTTAGACTGAAGTCCAACAATGATTAAAATGGATAAGGTAAAGACTCAACATATTTAGAAGAATAATTATTCATTGTTGAGAATGTATCGCAGGAAATTTAAAAGTGAACACTAAGTTTTCAAATGCTATAAATTTTAAAAACTTTATAGATTATAAAACCATATTGAAGCAAAGTACACAAATAAGGTATGTTTTGAAATACAAGCATTAGAGATTTCTTATAAACATGTTTGAAGTAGAAATTTGCATAAATATCATGTTGGGTTTCGAGAAAACACATTAACGTAAATTACAATGTCTAAATGAGAAAGCTGTTAAAAGTGTCAAAACGAAAGTGTTTTGAAGATTCGATGAAACTTTTTCACATATTATGAACTTCAATATCATATGTTTAATTTTTATAGCATATATTTTAAACACTTTTATAAAAGAAAATGTTTCTAAGTTTTTCGAAAACATGTCAAAATGGTAAGCAAGGATTAAAATGGTTTACATGCCCTTAAAAGCACATATGTCCATGGAAATGGATTTGAAATGAAATTAAAATAGCAAGGTTAAAACAAATATTGGTTAAATTGAGTTTTGAAGAAAAGTGTTAAGTTAAAGCAAGTTGTCAAAAGATTTTTAGCGAGAATATGGCTTACATTGTTAGGAAATGTCTACTAAGTTGAATGAAGTGGTTATAAAATATTTTATCGATGATAAATAAAACCGATGAAGCGAAATAATTTTTCGATGGAAGATTAAGAAGTAAGGAGAAAGTATGTTAGTGTAGTTGATCGTACCTAAATACTAAGGCGAGTACAAAACGAGTATAAGGCGAGTGCCGATGTCTTTTCCCCAAAATAAAGGACAAGAAAAATTGTTTGAAAATTTTTTTTAATATAGAGGCCAAAGGGATATCCTATGTTAAGTTTTAAGCTCAAGGTGGAAACAACCTAAAGCTAAATTCGTAGTGTAGTAGAGAAGTCTCATGTATGGGTTAAACCTCCTTGTGTCTCCTCGTTAGTCGAATCCAGAATGCCCGCCAATGGTATCCAAGTGATTACTTAGTGGTGACTCATCTACCTTTTTACGCGATGCTCTGATTCTCATCCGTGTCGGTATCGAAACGCTTTTTCCTAGTTGTAACTCTAGTACGAAGACGATGAAGAGGTATTGAGGTATAATTGGTATAGGTTTCGACTAAAGATTATTACTAGTGTGTATCTAGCTACTAACCTTACATCTAAAGTCAACAGCTACCGAGGAATACTCATTCTCAGTACTAAGTGCATTGCTCTTAGAGTGGCTAGTGATATAACCTAAGTGGTTAACCTAGCACTTGATAAGGGGTAAGAATATTTCTAAATAAAGGCATTGTTATAAAAGTGCACTTAGTTTCTAAGTGTATCTAGATGAATGCCTATAATATGCAATGCCCGTACGCACACCGAAAAATTTTGTTTTGCAAAAGTTAAAGTTGAAAATCGTTTTGAACATAATTCTACTATAACCGTTTCAAGCCTCACATTAAGTTTCCTTAATTAAGCATAGTTGGCCAGGCTATACTTAATTAAAGTCTGATAATGCGTACTCAAATTAGTTATACCAGTAGTATGTTAAGTATTTTAAAAACGTTTAGAAATTTTTTGGCTATAGTTGTGGTTTTCCAAAGGAAAACCGATATTCTCTATAACCTTCGGCTCTGATACCATTTTTCTGTCACTCCCCGCTAAAGCGGAAACACGAGGCGTGGCAGTATAAAGGGTTTCATAGCAAAAGTTAAAAGACAACACCAACCATAGTATTAAAAATCATTACAATTTTACAATGGTTTTGAACAACTTTTAAAAGAAATTACAATGTAAATTGAAATACAACACATGCGAATGCTCCTAAAAGTGAAGTGTCCCTAAGTGCCACTTACTCGATGATTCCTGAAAAAGCATGTAAAACGAGCGTCAAATATAAAAATAGTTGGTGAGTACTCACAGATAAACAAAATAATATTGGTTCCATGAATTGAAATCAATGTTTTGATAAAAGTTTCCAATAATAAAAGTATATTGTTAAACTGAGTAAATAAGTTTGTAAAAACAAAGTTCTTTGTCATCACGAGAGATAAAGTATGTTGCCCAAATAAGATGCAACATTCATATTCTCATGGAAGATAAAGTTCGTTACTCAAACGAGTAAACAAGTTTCATTGCTAAAATGAGCAATCAATTTCGTTGCTACAAGGAGCAAACAATTTCGTTGCTAAAACATGTATATAAGTTTTCAGTAATAAAAGTTTGTTGTAATGAGAAACAAAGTTCATTGCTATAATTAATAACAAGTTTATTGCTATAACGAGAAACCAGTTTGTATGTATATGAGCAAACAATGAGTCTCAACCAAACCTATGACTGAAGCCCTATCAAGATCTATGCTTATCGTTCCATAGATGAATATGGTATCATGCACTCCAGCAATAGGGCGAGTGAGGAGTTGTCAATTCCTAATAGCGCTATCCATAATGACCATTGGCTCAAAGAGTTAATGGTTAGAGATAAGTGAAGGGCCTTAGTACGATAAGTTCTCATGTTCCATGTTGCATAGACATACATAGAGAGACATAGCAATAAAATAGCAATCATGTTTGATACAAATCAATTTAAATACAACATTCAAATAATAGTTTTTCGGGACATGCTTTTCCACCCCAAAACATAAAAACTGAAAATAGGGGAGTGCGTGAATACTCACAATGCATTTAGATGATGCAAATGGTACCTTGAACTACGTTACACGTGTATCACTACCGATTCCTACAATAATGGTATTCGCTAGTGAGTCTCTAATCGAAATCTAACACTAGTATACTTACTATTACAATAGAATTATGCCAATAATGTGTCAAAATTTAATATTGATAAGTTACAAACATTTTTCTGTGGAAATTAAGTTTCAAAGAATCAATTGTTATATAACAATTTAAGTGGAAAATTTTCATTATTGAAATGTTAATATTTAACATTTTAGAGGTGTTCCAATGATTAAATATTCAAAACTAAATCAATTTAGTTCTAAACTTTCCCAAACTTTGCATTTAAGTTTTAATTGAAGTCAAAGACCTTAAGATAAATTTTCTTGAATTTTTTATTTGTCTGACTATTTTTCACGATTTTAGTTTCTTGAATAACCATAAAATCATGAAAAATACTAAACAGTTAATAAAAATTACCAAACTTCAGATTTTGGTTTTAAATGTACTAAAAGACTTCTAGATAAATTTTCATGGATTATGAATATGTATAACCATTTTTCACATATTTAATTCTCTAAATAGATACAAATTCATGAAAAATAGAAATCAGTTATGAAAATACCCCAAACTTTTTATAACAATATCATGACACATACTTAAGCTGGGAAGAAATATAAAAAGGGGTTTCTAAACTGTTTAACCTAATTTTATGATTTTTATGCATTTATTCTAATAAAAATGGGGATAAATAGAAAACAGTTTTCAAAATTACCCAAACTTTTTATGATATTGTTATTAAACATTCTTAAGTTGGGAAAAATATAAAAATTGATTTCTAAACTGTTTAACCCAATTTTATGATTTTTGAGCATTTATTCTAATAAAAATTGAAATAAATAGAAAACAGTTTCCAAAATTGCTCAAAATTTTTGTAACACTTTTATTATACATGTAGAAGCTGTGAAAAATATAAAATATATTTTTCAATTAGTCTTTCTATTTTTCTTTGTTTTATCCTCTTAAATAATCATTAATTGGAGAATAATTATTAAACAGTTAAAGTAAATTACAAAAAACTTTGTAAAGTTCATGTACAGTGTAAATAATCTGGAAAAAATCCCAAATGTGGTTTTTATCTACTGGAATCCGATTTTGTGTATTTAAGTGTATTTAATCTTAGAAAATAGGAGAAAAATAGTATACAGAAGGGAAAAGTCATCGAAATTTTTATGTAGCCTCCTAATGTACTACAAGGTGTTCTGGTAAATTTTTATGAATTTTGGATAAGCAGAACTATTTTTCCTGTTTTTAGTCCATAATATACACAAATATCGGGGAAAAATAGGAATACATTATGAAAAATTCTGAAAATATTTTTCTAAGTCTTCCACAGAGAGTATAAGTTGCGAAAATTATTATATAACCTTTTCAAATTATCTAAAGTGGTTTTATGATTTATTGGGGCTAAACAAAAAGAAAATTCAAAACCATATTAAACAGTAACAAAAATCGATGAAACTTAATGAGGGATCATTATTTAGCATAGGAGTCGTCCACGAATTTAACTAGGATTTATAGATCCCAGAAATTATTTTATATTATTTATTGCCCTATTTTCTTGCAATAATTATAATAATTCTAGAAAAATGAATTATTTTCTGGAAATTTACAGATCATCTTATTTTGTTGATGGGAATCTAGGAAAAATTGGATTTGATCAGAAAAGGAGTTTTAGATATTTATTTGGAAATAAATCCTTCATGAACATATTTGAAAGCTTTTAACAACATACTTTGATGATCTAGCATATTAGCTTGAAGATCATCACATGCATGTTGGTTTGAAGATCATTCATGAGTTTGAAATGTTCAAAAATCGTTTTTGATAGAAAACATAGGGTGCATGTGGTGTTTTTCCACCAAAACATATAGAAAAGTGCATTTCCATGGTTTTGACTTAGGTTTAGGTCATGGATCTTCACCATTTTGTAACATGCAAGATGTTTTTGGTGAAAATCTACCACCATCATCATCAAAACTGAAGTGAATGAATATTCACACAAATTTTCTAAGAGAAAGGTGTAGAAGAAGAAGGAAATGCAAGAAAAACCTTGAAAACATAGAGGAAAATGAAAGGAAATCGTGTTCTACCTTAATGAACACCACTAGATGATGAAGATTTTGAGTTTGAGGTGTGTTCCTGGACTTATTCTCTGGAAAATTTCGTGGGTATAGAGAAATGAAGAGAGAAATGGAGTGGTGGTGATGAAGAGTGTGAGAGAGAATGAGGGGTAGAGTGAGAGAGAAGATGGAGTATGAGGGTGAAGTGAATGATTAAAAATTTTGGGAAGAGGGTGCCTAGGAAAGAGGGGGGACGAATTTTGATGAGGAGAGAGGTCCCCTCACTCTTCCATTTTTATAAAATTCTAATTATTTTATAAAAACACCAAATTTTTATAAAATAGGCACATTAATATAGTTTTTACTCATAAAATATTGATTTTTGACTTATAAATTAAGGGTAAATGTTAATGACTTAAATTTTTATTTCCTTGATTATATTTCCTTGAATTTAATTATTTTAAGATAATATTATAAGTTTCATAACTAATTTTATAAAATTCTTGATGTTAAACTTTATAAAATTTAGGTTTTAGGGCTTTTAGGGTTTTGGAGTTTAATAAACTTTGAATATCAAAATAAATTGAATATTTGAGACTTCAAATTATCTTATGGTATTATAACTCTTTTATAGTTATAAATAATGTTTGTAATTTATTTTTATCAGTTTATTGGCATTCTATGTAGTGATTCCGAGATTCAAGCGAAATTGAGGAATCAAGTATACTAGTCTTAGTCTTCAACTTTGACTTAAGTTTCTATGAGACTCTGACCTAATTTCTACCACTAGGTAAAGTGCATGATGTGTGTATATGATTCATGAAAAGGTGTTCGAGTCAAAGAGTGACCTAAATATGGATATTCACTACAGTTAAGTAGTTGTAGAATTCACATATCAATGTGAAATCTAAGTATACTATCCATTGATTCTAATTGTTTCCAAGCTTCTAGTAGGTTATAACTTAGTTTCTAGTTACTTAGTCTAGTATGTGTCGTGCCTATACGTGCAACTAAGTTTAGTCAAATCTAGAACCGAATCGAATTTTGACGGTTGTCACATAAGGTATTATAGAATTAAACACCTAAGGTCCTTTAAGTTTATACTGGTTGAATAAAATGGATTAAACCCTTTGTTGGGTAAGTTTCTAGTTTTGTATACCAAAAGTTCTATTTGAAAACTATGTTTTGTACTAGAAAACGGTGCATTGAATTAGTGTCCTAAGACCTGGCCCATACATGGTACCCCTTATAATTACTTGGTGTATACGGAACATATATATAGCTAAGGTCGGATAGATAGTAGGCTGTATGAATCTACTCTAAGCCCCCAACCAAACAAGGAACAGGAAATGAAGCGGAAAGCACACATCTTACTACCTGTCGGACCCGATTAATATATATCCCTGAATGCATACACTATGGAATCATAAAGTTAGCATTATAGGCCCCCTTTCTACTGAATGTACTAGACACGACTCTTCTAGTTTGTCGTTTGTAAAATGTAAGTTTTCCCTAGTTCATAACTATCTTGACTCGAAAATAGTTTGTATTAACTTTCAAGTGGAACTGTCACAATATGAAAGTATTTGGAAAATATAAGTACTCAGTTGTCTTATGAATTGACATTTTGCAATACTGATTACCTTAAAATATGTTTTTTTTATTAAGGTCATAACGTGAAGGCTAGTACCCATACTATACGCTCTCCCTGTCAAGAGATTCTCGGGACCAAACGCGACTTCAGCAAACAATTGCTAGGCCGTGTAAATTCACATTAAAGTTATACGATCATATATACCCAATTTAACTATCACCTTTTGTTTAGAACAATGAGTTAGTGATTCATTGGTATAATTAGATCCTGTAGTTGTCCCATGCTATAGCACCTTATTATGTTCGTTCTGTTATAGTATCTTAGTATTCTCTTGTTATAGTATCTTAGTATCCTCTAGTTATAGTATCTTAGTATCTTCTAATTATAGTATCTTAGTATCTAGTATGAACTGAACCCCTAAACTATACCCTTTATAGTTTACTAGTATTTTACTTGAACTGATACTGAAAAGACTCATTTTTTTCTACTAAGTTATGCTGGTACTTTAAAAATGGAGTTTTGCTAAACTATAAAGTAACATAACTTTAAAAGAGTTTTTGAAATGTTTTGACCACTTATAAACGACATAAGCAATCTTTTTAAAGATGTTTATTACAAACAATTACACAATTATCATTGTGTTCAACTTGTATCCCCCCCCCCCCCTTAAAAGCATTTAAAACAGTTTAAAAGATTGACTACAGGGGTATGAACTCACCTTATGAGGGTGATTAAAATGAATATCCGCGTAAGGATGAGGAGTTCCACGAATGAAGTCCCGAGACACAAAAGAGTCCTAAATGACATATATTGACATAAATATAGTTTTTAGAAGCAACCAAATGCAAATAAACACCTTAAGGGACTAGGAAACACTTTGACCAAGTGTTGGAATCACATGTGATTCACTTAAAGGGAGTGTACGGCCACATGAAGGAGTGTGCGGCCATGGGTGTGCGGCCAGGGAGTGTGCGGCCGCACACTCATGATAAAGAGTACACAAAAACGTTTTCCAAAGGTAGGGAGGCTTGTGGGACAATTGCTCAACAAGTGGTGAAGCTGGAAATGCATTTTGAAGGCCCTTTAGGGGTGTTTTGAGGGGTGTACGGCCACACATGGGTGTGCGGCCGCACGCACCTTGTGTTCTTGAGTTTTGGGCACTTTTAAGGTGTTAATCTAGTGTTCTTAACAAGATCTAAGCATAGGGAAGGAGTACTTACGATCCGGAGGCTCGAGAAGGCTCAAAATCACCAAGAACAAGTGTGTGTTCTTGGTGTTCTTGGTGAAATGGATGAAGATTTGAAAATCTAGCCAAAATATGATTTCCAATGGATGAAATCAAAGGGTGTTACTAGTTTAAAAGGATTAGCAACAAATCAAGGGAAGAACACTTACAATCTTGAAGATCTAAGCTGAAAATCGGGTGATAGTTAAGAGAGAAATCGTGTTCTTGGCTTGGGAGGGTGAAAAGGGATAAATGAAGGCTAAGTCCCACCTTTATGCATGAGAGTGTGCTGCCAGGAGAGGGGTGTGCGGCCGCACACCCAAGTGTGCGGCCGTACACTCCTAATGTTGGAGTGTAAGGCTTGATTTTGGTGCTAGAAGTGTACGCGACCCATTCCTATACTCGATGCTTGAATGTACTGAGCTTTGAACCTTTAAACGGACTCTAAACAAGGCTAAATGATAGCAGAAACGAGTCTGACACTCAGTTGAGTTGAATGCTGAACTTTATAAGGCAAAATTTTTGGGTTGTCACATTTGTGAATAGATCTATTCGGGACTGACTATCCCACACCTAAACTGCTAGCTACAGTTTGGCAGGCATGCCTGGGGTGACAAATGTCATAACGTTCGACGCCTGAAGAACGTCATAGAGGTCACTAGGTCATATCAAGCATGGTTATACGAACTCACAATAGTATAAACTAAACTTTTTGTTTACGGAATTTCATTCTTCAATAGTTTTATTTTAAGTAATAAAACTACTATACATACTGGTGTTAGCGCCGGCAGGTTTTTCATACAATGCATTACTTACATTACTGGTGGTAGCCAGGGATTTCATACAAGTACCTTCATACACAAAAAAAGAATTTTATAACGAACTTACAACTGGTCTTAGGGTTTAAGACTACCTTTTTACTAAAGAAGATATTGGATTTTCTTGGAAACATACAAACATTTTCACAGATTCATCAACAGGTTTTCATTACAAAAACATGCTTATGAACTCACCAGCTTTAATGCTCATAAACTTTTCAAAACCACTTGTATTCTCAGGAGATCAGTAGACAAGTACTCCCGCAGGCTTTTGAGAAGACGGAGCGTATAGTGTCACGTCTTATATTTTGCTATACTTTTGATGTATACGAATTATGTTCCAAACTGATGTAAATAACTTTTATTTATTCAATGTAATGGTTGTGTTTACTTTGATTACTATGATACAATTATTGTGATACTATACATGACGTCCTCCACCCCTGAACGTTTTCGCCGTTTCGGTTTGGGGGTGTGACAAATGATGTGCTCTGGTGTTTGTGCCGAGGACCACCGCCGCTCCCTAGCATGTGCTAAGTTTAATGATGTCATGTATCGTCGATGGTATGAGATGCAGTAAAGCGATTGTTGATCGTCCAAGCAGAATGTTGTGTTCTGCTGGGTATCGGATCAAAGAGAATTCGACTGTCCTTGTGATTTGGTCCCTTTCATCGTGGCTGGCCAACGTTAAGGGCAGCCGAATAGTTCCTATTGGCCACAAGCTATGCCCGGTGAATCGTACTAATGTCCACTGGTTGAGGGTCGAAGCCCCTCCTTCCACGTGTCAGGTAGCTGCCGGAAATAATGCTCATAGAGTATATCAGAGCAACTACCATTGTCAATGTATATTCAATGGACCTTCATGTTATGAATGAATCCTGATATAAGGAGTGGGTCTGGTGGATCCCAGTTTGATGGTCTGGGATCGTTGCTCGAGAAACTGATGTTGAGTAGGTATCTCAAAAGTGCATCGATCTTGTTTTCTGCGTGGTGAGGTGTGTTTCTCTTACGAGAGTTAGAGATAGTGAATACCTCAGTGCCGTCATACAGATTCGTCTGTAATAGATTGGGATTTGATATAGCCATCTGAGGTGATGAGACATCCGATGACAATTGCCGGAAATTTCTCTGGAGCCCTAGTTCTGTTGTTCTTATCGTAATTGGCGGGATCTATGTCATCGGCACCTGGAGTGGTTCGTGCGTTTTGAACAGAGTTTCTACTGCCATCCCAGATACTGTTGGGTTTAGATCCCCCTTATGCAAGGAACCAGCATCGTCTATTGGTTGTATCACTTTGAGGATACGTCCGGATAGCGCCAAATGTTATGACATGTTCGCGGATGGTTTGGATGATGAAGGATGGATTGGTCTTGAGTGCTTTCCTGAGAACACAATAACAAAAGAATCGTTAAATGAGGACTGGGTGTTCTCCCGGTACGTCACTTCGACGATCAAGTTAGTTTTTCGTGAGAGAGAGAGAGAGAGAGAAATCTTAGGGTAATCTTCGTGAGAAAGAAGATGGATCCTTTCCTTGAGATGGAAGAGATCCTTTTATACCTGTTACTAACAGATCGTGGGGACCGTCTCTCGTGAGCGTGAAACGTGGCCTCCTCTTACAGGGAGAGTTATTCACGCTAACTAACCGCCAGGTGACGTCAGTTTTGGGCGTCACCTAGGCTACTTGTTGCTTTCTCATTGGTTGTGAGTGAATGAGGAGATCACATGGGATGTTCTTCCCTTGTGACGAGAAATGAGACACCGCTCCGACTTTGGCTCTCTAAGGCCAAGACCGGGTCTTTGCCAAGGAAGTAACGTCTCTGTTACATTTAACATGGCTGCTAGGTAATGTTAACAACGACCATCCAAGAGCTCCAAAATCCCATTCCTTAACTGAACCAAAGATCACAGGAGTCTACTCCAAAATATTGTGGGTAATCTCCGAAGATATGAACTCCTGCATGCGCTCATCGATTGACTCAGCACCTTCACCTGAGCCTAAATCCAAACCCGAATCTCCTTCCCAAGTGCTCATCACCATGCTGGAAAACAACATGCAAAAGATCAGAACATACCAAAGAATCCACATCCCAAACGCTCCCTACATTTTTCGAAACTTTCCACAATTCGAGTATGGATCCTATAATTTCAGTAGTACGAGCCCAATACTACCTTCCACGCCTATCCATACTTTCCTCAAGAATCATCCAAATTCCTCTAAGTCACCTTCTCAAACTGATACCCCAAATAGTCGCTACACGGCGCGACCAAGCCCACTGAAGCACTACCTAGACTTCCCTAGGTTCCCGACCTCACCCTGCCATCAGCTGCGGAAGAACTTCCCATAACGTCAGCTAGCTACCCCTTGAATACAATTACATGCGACCAAACATAGATAATCCTTCGAGTAACAAACTCATCCCTACAACAGTTAGACTCAAACGAGAGTTGTGCAATAGGGTCAAATCCATCACTCCGAGATTATTCAACCTTTGTCACATGTGACTTAATATATTCACGTAGTAGCTAACTCACATCACTTAAGAGTTCCATAAAACACCAAGCAAGCAGCATTCGTGAATAACATTCTAGTCTCACACGCCACAACTCAAGCTAGGAACTTCCACTCTCACTGTCGGTTGCCTTATGCATGCAAATTATACAGAATACAATATCAAATAGACTGTCGAATAAAAGACTCTACCCTAGGACCACAAACAAAATAGGAACAAGAAATAAAGACAAGTCAATCGTTCTAGGGCTAAATGATCCTAACTGTATATAATTTTTAAAGCATACACTTAGCAATTATTGATACCAATACATATTCCCAATCCCGTATAACATCCACTGCTCCCTAGGCATCACATATCAGGCCAATCTATCAGTGACTAATCAGAACTAGCATGCAAGGCTACAAGCTCATACTATAGGCATACAAGGCATCTCTTCTAGAATTCTATCATCCAAACACTGAGCAGATCCTTAGCCCTAACTAACGTGCGATTCATAGATTCATAAATCAAATCTTATCAAATAACATGTATGCGTATTTTGGCAAAAACTATATTGAGCTCAGCTGATTGTACACACCATACCTTTTCTTATCTTAGAAAACACTTTTCTTAAAAAATAGTTTTCTTTTTGAAAACTTTACCAAATCGTCAATTTGAGTTCAGACACACCCGAGAGTATGTTCGAATCCCTCAAACCAAAGTTGTGATACCAACTTGTAACGTCCAAACAATAAGACCCAAAAATTTTTGTTTTTAAATTAATAAAACTAGTATCCCAAAAACATCATCATAAAAATCCAAATAAAACAAATGTATCAATCATCATATCACATCAGAGTAAATCAAGAAAATCCAGAATGAGGTGGTGTGTGCTCTACAATCATACCGATCTCTTCCCTTTGAAAACAGAAGTACCTGAAACATAAACTGAAAATCGTAAGCACAACGCTTACTGAGTTCCCCAAAATACCACATACCATACATACATTTGCCATGGGCTACCCCCGGGGTCTTTTCCCTGAAATGTCATGGGCTACTCCCATGGTATGACATCCAAGTACCATAGGCTACCCCCATGGTCTTTCCTTGAAATGACATGGGCTACCCCCATGGTCTGACATCCAGGTGCTATAGGCTACCCCATGGTCTTCCATACAAATACATGGGGATACCCCCGGGGTCTTCCAAGTAAGTATTACAGAGACAACTAGCATTTCCACATAACAAGTAATGGGTCGGCATTGGTGCCTTCGACCCATGGATATGGTGAGAAGACTCACCTCAGACAAATGAAACCCACAGATAAATCTCTGACCGCAAATTCGCTAAAATCCCCATGCTATCAATTACCAAATAACATCAAATTAATAACTGGGTTCCGACTCACACTAAGAGTCCAAATTAGGGTAAAAGACCTTTTTACCCTTCCTCTAACTTGGCCCACGGCCAAGGCCCAATCCAATTATCCACAAAGCCCAAAATCTGAAATAATCATCCAAAGCCCAAATATGGCCCAATTTTCCAAATTGGGCCCAATCCCTTTCATGGGCCTTTTCCCAAAAGAGTCCAACAAAATCTCAACAGCCTAACCAAAGAATTCTGATGACCCAACATGGCCCAAGACAACCAAGCCCACCCAAGCCCAAAATTGAAGCCCAAAACAACGACATTCCAATCCTGCTAAGTACGCGGGGCATACTCAGATTGTACGCTCAGTGTACTACTGAAAGGGCTTGTACGCGCAGTGTACATACATGTACGCCCTACGTACTCACCAACTTGGCCAACATTCCCATTTTTGCTCTTAATCGAATAAGACCACGACCTAAGCTTAGATTTGACTTCCTCAAGGTGGTTAATCACATAAAGTTGCAAACTTTATGTGCATGCATGCCTTAATGGGGCTCTAGAGCTCAAAAGAGCTTAATAGATGACTTAATGCATGCAGGAGGCCATAAACACCATAAAGCTTGCGCCTTTAAGCTTACGAAACTCATAATATACCCATATCTAAAAGGATAAGCCCCACAAATTAATTAACTCATCAAACAAACCCAAAAGGGGCAAAAGCATAAAAACCATGACATGAATAGATCTAATAAAAAAGATGCCAATATGAGAGTTTTTTACCTTCAATGGCTTGCAAAAGATGCGAAACGTCTGGATCTACAAGCCCCATCCAAGTGATGATCCTTCAACAACCTTCAATCTCTTCAAAATGCACAAAAAACACTCAAAGATTCTTCAAAAAAGCTTAAGAACTCTAAGATGATGGCTAGGGGTCGATTATCAGGGTTTAGGAGGCTTGGAGGCTGATAAAGGACAAGGCTCAAGAATAAAAGATGCTTAAATAGGGGTAAAACCCTAAAAATGAGGGTTTCTAGCTGAAGGGAGTAAGCCCCGCGTACCCCTTGGTACGCTCGGCGTATTCAAAAAGAACACGCGACCAGGAAAGCCCTTACGCCCAACGTACATGGTGAGTACGCCCAGCGTACTTGACCAAGCTCTAAAACACTTAAACTTCATTTGGCAATAACTCCCTCGATCTAAGTCCAAATTTGACGAACTTTATATCCACGGAAAAGTGACGAGTAGCCCTATAATTCTAACAACTCACCCTCACCTTAAGACTTCTCGAACACAATCGGACACTCGGATCACTTAATCTATAATACCCATATCCAAAAAGGGCTAATTCTCACTTCCCCCAAGGCCCGAAGCCTTAAGACAACTGATGATCGGGCCAGGGCCTCGAATCATGAAGTGATTCAAAACCGAGTGTTACAACTCTCCCCCACTTAAATTAGATTTTGTCCTTGAAATCATTTCTTACCACCCCAGTGCCTTAGCATATTCTCTGAATAACAAGCGACTCCACGCACGAGTCCCAGATCAATAATATTGCCTCGACTCATCTTGATGCCCCCTAGCTGCTATCCAAAAGCAGCCAAGCCTCCCTGGTCCTAACTTACCTGGCAACTAACTGATTCACCGGATCCCCACTAGGGTGGTGAGTCAAAAATACACCCAGAGTCACACCGCGCGAATTCCGAACAAAGGCCTCATCTGACCATATTTGCCTTAGCTATCCTGCCACTATGGCTCCAACAACCTTTCCGATCCAACCGATCATAACCGACCGACAAACCAAGCACCACCAAATCCAATGCTAATAGTGAACACTACATGACCAAATGTAGTCTTATATCACAATCGGCCTTAAGAGACCAACCACTTTCCTAATTCCATGAATGTTGTGGCCTTCCCACTGTCTTCCAAACTGACCTACTCTAGACTAATCCATCTGAAGAAATCCACAAAGCAAATCACAGATTGTCCATGCCCTCACCGCTACAAAAGGACCGGTGAATGCTACGGGCCACCCCCTAGTCTTAAAACACTCCCTCACAATCTGCCATCCTAGTAAATGCTACAGGCCACCCCATAGTCTTACAACACTCCAACACTATCTACAAATCTAGTGAATGCTACAGGCCACCCCGCAGTCTTAAAACACTCCTATCTTGCCATGGCCGCCACCCATGTTCTTACCTCTCCCCTACCAATCCATCCATACTCATACTGAGTTGAACGCGCACCAGAATATACTCCTAATCGGGTGTTCGGATCATGCTTTGAGCCCCAAACCCTTAATCATATGATAACATGCAGAGAGGTTCTAACACAAACCTCAACTTGGATCCATCTATATGCCTGCTATCCATCAGCAAGAAGACGCTAACCAACTGTTGGAGGTTTCCTGAACTCCTAACTTACACAATAGTCAATCCAGATGGCTACTTGAGTCGTCTTCCCTCCCAACGGGAATGTGAAACTCATCCTAGTTTCACTCCTGATTCAGCTTCCGGAAATCAGAACGATTCTGCCCCACTTGTATTCATCGCAACTCTCTAAGCCCACGAATTTTGATGGATTCCCAATCCATCACACCTCCTTATGATTGAACTGCCGACAACCTACGTTCACCAATACTAGTGTTCTATCACTAGCCAAGCCCAATGACCGCACAACTCTTGAAATCCAGATGAACACTCCCTAAAATCTCAGCAACTCCGACAACCCCAAACGCTTCCCACGATACAACACCCAAATCCTTACATCCTTTATGTTGGTGATAATGACCATAACTATTGCGATAAATAAATCTCCATGGCACCTCCAAAGAGCAACCAAACTCATGTGATTGACACTACCATCTTCTTTCTACCGCTTCTACCCTAGCAACGGTAGTAATTAAACCCAAAAGTTCCTCCATAGACGACGACCGACCCCACCAGATCAAAAAACAACTGAACGCTCACTTTACTAGAGAACTAACTTGCTGATCCTAACCATAGACCTTCCAAAAAATACTCTGGAATTGATCCCATCAAATAACTAGAATAACAACCGAACACACTGAAACCCGCTCAGCAAGATACGACCCACTAATGATTCATGGAATGCAAAATGGCATATAACAATTCTTCATGATATAACCCAAACAACAACAGAGAATTATACCAAAGATAATGCTTACCCAAACCGATACAAAATTCCCAAGCAATATAAATTCTGATAATAATCAAGAAGGAAGCAAAAGATAACATATCCGCAGTAGCACCTGATGGGATCCTAGTCTCCTCTGACTGACACTTAGTAAAACTAAGAGAAACTAAATATTCTCCTAAATTTTATTCTTACTCATCCTCCTGCCATATCAAATGTTGACATGTGTCACATTTAGTGATACATTTAATGAAATTAATAACAATATAATCTACTTGTCACCATTTCATATGAGTATGCAGATAGTAGGAAGGAATGTAGGAAGATATTTAATTTCTCTTTAAATATTAAATATTCTCCTACATTTTATTTCTACTGAACCTTCTACCATATCAAATGTTGACATGTGTCATATTTAATGACACATTTAATGAAATTAATAATAATTTAATCCACTTGTCACTATTTCATATGGGTATGCGGATTTTAAGAAGAAAATATAGGAGAATATTTAATTTCTCTTTTGTAATTTTGTTACATAGAAATATTTTAGTAATTGTCTATTCCATGGGGACCATTATGTAATTTTCTAAATTAAAAACTACATATACCAAAAGTGTAATTAATATATTTTCTATAAAGATATAATTAGCAACTCCATTATTAATATGATAAACACTATTTATGAGATATTTCTAATTATATTATGTAAGCAACATTATTTTATTGACTTTAACTAAATTGTAAAAAGTACTACTGAAAAATTTTCGAGATATACATGCAAGGTTGTGAATGATAAGCTACTCTATAGCCTAGTAAGAAGTTGGCAATAAACCCCATCAAAATGTTTCTCCAATCAAACACCCTAAAAAGAAAGTCTCTTATGAAGAATCGACTTGGATGGACGATTTGAGGTTTGTTCACGGCTAAGCCGCTTCTTCCTGTATCTCCATGCCACCTGGATGGTGGTTGCCGCCAAACCCCGCCAGTATGGAGATTCATTCCTGAAGGTGCGAAAACAAGTAGACCATATAATATACTTATAGAAACATAATTTAGTTTAAATTCATGTGTAGAAAATCCATAAGTTCAATTCCAAGCATTAGGGTACATTTTTTATTTTTATTTACTGTGTAGAAGATGCATTGTTACCTAATGGCAAACTGAACACGATGCTTCCTCAAGAATCCGACAAAAAGAGTGGTTACTTCTTCAAGATCTGCAGCCCGAAGAACAAATGCCTCCACATTTGTTAGGCATCTCACTGTCCTGTTGCTAAACAAATGGAATCCTTGTTTTCTATGGTTTTGTGTATCTGGATATAACATTCTAGGATTAAATGCAAGAAATAGCAACGTACGTATATTTGCTTTTGTTTATTATAGAAAGGTTATCCAAACATAAAGAAATTTTCACTGCTATAATTGGTTAGATTTTTCGAAGTATAATGGTCTAATAAGAAAAAAATGGACCACATTTGTCCATGTGAGGTCATAATCACAGAAAATAACCAATTTTGGGAAACAGAATGGTTTTAGTAATAAACTTCTATAGAATAACGACAAAAGTAGAAATGAAGTAAAAGTGCATTGCGATTTATTGATATTCGTCCATCCGAACTAGTTTATACCTCCATTAACATAGGAATGTTCAAGGCACCATTTGAGAAGTTCTTCACCGCATACATCACCTTCCGACAATGAAACTTTATTCCCATCTTCTCCAATGCTCTCCATCTTCCCTCTTACAATAAAAACCATTTTTGCCACAACCCCACCTTTATATAAAATTTTCCCACCTTTGATGTATGTCTTTTGTCTTAACCTTTCACATATTGCATCTAAAATGGGTTCATCCATCAGCGAGAAAATCCGGACCTACAAATTCAAAAGTTGGGTTATAGTTTCAACGGTTAAATGCATAAAATATTAGCGCACTTTTGTTGGTTTGTTTATAATAGCATGTTATTTTCAATTTTTCCTATATCTGTATTATACTCTAAAAAAATATACGCAATTATAGCAATATCATCAATAAAAAGAAATTCTCACCGTTACGACAGGGGTAGATTTTTCAAAGCATAAACTATACACAATAGTAATAGAAAAAAATGAAGGTAGAATGCTATAATATAATAGAAATGAAGTGTGTTGTTCGTTCATGCATTTAGCAACGGTTTTAAAGATGTGTAATCATGTAATCGCCGCCAAAAAGAACACGGAGAAAGGGCTGAATCTCACTTTCTTGACAAACTTAAAGAGGTGTCGACGTATATCTCTTTGCAAGTCTTCAGGAAAATTCTCCATTAGCCTTTCTTCATTAACCCCTCGGGTAGCTGCCCAATTATAACGCTCTGATTCTCGAATTTTTCTGCACATCAAGATGTGAAATGGTCAACCAAATGAGCATCAATAGTAAACTAACACAAAAACACATTAGCAGAGAAGAATATGATTTGTTTTTCATTCTGTTTTCTCATATTTTAGAGTGCGAGTTAAATGTGTAAAGAGTGTCGGTGTAACTGGGGCAGGATTAAGATAATATTGTGTGATTGTAAGAGTTTGTCATTCAGTGGATTTTTACCTTCGTAGGCCTGCGGGCAAGTGTCTATGGCTCATCCACTGCTCAACATCACGTCGTCTAAGTGACATTTCCAGTCGTCTAAGATACATATTAAATAACTAATGTTATCCTTAAACAATAATGAGGCCAAGGGTTATAACTTATACGTAGCATTATTATTAATTATAGTAAATGGTTTACCTACGTCCGAGACCTTGAAGAAAGTTCTGCATGTTTCCAATAAGGAGAGCAAAAAGTAAAAGTCCAAGCCCAATTATACCCATCGTAAAAAGGACTTCCCACACAAAATAACTGGGAGTTTGATTGCCCGCCAATGTGCTGATTTGCTTGTCACAATTATCGATAAACGGAAAAAACGATTAATAGGAACTCTACTACTATTATCTTTGATGTAGTTTATTTCATGTAAAAGAATGAGCATGAGAAAATATTAAAGTCAGAGAAAGTTGATCCAAAATATTTATATACCTGAAACCCCCAAAAAAAGGAGTAGACATATCTTGTGATTATATTATTTTCGGCTGTGAGATTGACAGCTTTCACGTAAATTCCATAAGGGAAGCCATCTTCTGTAAAACAAGCACTTGCATTTTCATTCTGTTTCCAGTTATTCCATTGTTGATCAACTTCAAAGGTGAGAGTATCATTCCCATGCCCACAATCTATAAACTTTGTGCAATTCTCGATTCCAGAATTATGACACGCGTCTCGAAGGCATTGATTCACCCTCTTGTAACAAAGAGTTAAAGGAAAAACAATTAGTATATATATAATCAATAAAAACACAACCAATTCAAGATCTCACCTACCTGTAACCCTAACAGATACCAGGATGACCCAACAACATGACCAGCCAAGACAAAAGTCAAAAGATTAATGAAAAAGTTGACCCATGCAGACTCAAATATGAAACCACTTGGAGATTGTCCAGCAAGAAGAGGCAAAAACCGGTATAATCTTGGAATGTATTGAACAAGAATAGCTGATCGCAAAAGATTCTTTGCATAATTAGCTCCTGATGATGCAATGGCATGTGGTAGAATAAGTAATACAATTATCTGCATTAATAAATATATAGTAATTAATTAACGAATGATAATGGACATGGTATAAGAAAAAGTAAATATATTATGGTTGAAAATTGAAATAGAATGTTACCTGAGGAACTGGCAATACGATAAATAAGTCAAGAAAGAAAAATCCAGAAAGATAATGTAACGCGATCTTTTTAGGATGATCAACCAAGTCTCCAGCACCTACAACTCTTGATTCAGGTGAAATGAAAGCTAATCTGAACTGCAAAAGAATTTCAAAGAAATATTATTCTCAAGTCTATTGGAGTGAGAACTGACAAAAAAAAAAAGATAATGTAAAAAGGGGTGATTAATTAAGTGGTTTACCTGAAGAAGCATATGCATGAGGTATATAAAGTCGGTTATGCTTCTAAAAGCCACCATGGTTTTTGTCATTGGCCAATTAATTAATATGCACTTAAACTCCTGCTTCCAAAAAAAGCAAGCATGTAGAAGGAATATGATATTTAAAAGATAACTCACAGATTAAACAATAAAAGGGGAAGGTATAAATTATGCAAATCCCTGCCAATATCATAGCTTAGAGTACTTTAATATAAGGCTAAATGCAAGAAATAGCAATGTGCTTTCAATTATTTGTGTATCATAGCATCCTACTTTCACTTCTTTATATTACCGCATTGTACTTTAATCAAAAATCTTATTAAGCCATTGTACTTTAAAAGAAATGTCCGATTATAGAATTATATTTTCAATTTATTTAGTATTAGGATGTTATACTTTTGAAAATCTATACAACTATAGCAGAAAAAATTGTTTTGCATTTGGAGGATATTGCTATAGTTTGACTAAAATTTTCAAATTCCATTGCTTTTATATGAAAAAAAATTGAAAGCAGACGCTAATACCCTATAACAAAGGAAATAATAAAAATATAATGGTTTAAAGTTGTTCTGCTGTAATAAGTCAAACAAAAAACAACTTTGGCATTGATAACTAATGAGCATAAGCAACAAGTTTTCACACTGCATTGATAACCTAACACATAAAATGATAGTTTCATACCAAAATTGAGTTTAATTTACCTTATTCACCAACAACAAGTAAAAGAATAAGGGGTCTATGAAAATGGAAACTAAGCAAGAAATGACAATGAACTGGTTCCACTGTTGAACAACTTTGGCATGTGGATTCATGATCCCAAACGTAAAATGTTTTAGTAACAATAACTTTCCTTGTGCCCACCCCTTGACACCTCCATATATAACATTATCAAACTGCAAAAAGGACAGAAGAAAAAAAAAATTCAACTTCCAATCGTTCAAGTTTCAGAAACTGTTAATAAAAACATTCACAATGTTAAATTAGCCAAAATAATCAAACTTGTATAGATAGTGGTTTAATAACGATTTTTGAAATCCAGGGACCAATTAGAATAGATAAAAGTATGTTTGCTGCTTATATTAGCTTTTGAGCAAATTAGAAAAGTCTTCCCTATGGTATATCCAAAAATATGTATTGGATCCTTTGTGACTTTTTTTCACCATTTTTATCCGCTCAAGTATCACGTGTAACCCTTTTCGCCCCTAATGTAAATGCCTCCCAATTTTTGTCCGTTAAGCTTTCTCATGTGTGAAAAACGTGAGGGCATATTTGTCTTATTGGATTTGCCAGTAATCGATCATCATTGTATTTCATTTATTATTCTCATATAGATGAAGGGAGTGGTTTTGAGAAAAAGTAATTATTAACCGACTTTTGGGTTTTTTTTTTTATGAAATACTATATTGACCGATTACTGCCAAACCTAAAAAGACGAAAATACGCTCACGTGTTTTCTCACCTGACAAGGCGTGACAGAAATAATGGATGTTGTTTGCATAAGGGGACCAAAAGGGTTAATAAAAAGTCGCAACGAACCCAATCCAAAATTGTTGACAATTTTATATTTAATTTAAACATAAAAATTTTCTTATAATATTATCAAGATTGAAGATTTTAGCAGCTCAAAATTGTTCTTCAAAGAAAAGAAAAGTAATACATGGTGATCAAACCCTTGGGCATCTCTTGAGATTGGTTTTGCTTTGTAAAAAGGTGGGCATGTTGTACAATAAGGATCATTGCACATCCCCAATCTTCCTGACCTGAATAAATGCTCATTTTTTTCTTCACTATTAAAATCTCCCAATTGATGATTATAGTTACCAGAATCTTCTGGTTCCACTGGCTCCCTCTCTTGTGTATGTTCATCATGAGTGTTTCTTTCACTACGCAAAGGACCTGTAAATCCAACATGACTTGTTGAATTGGAATTCAATTCAATGGAGGTCACTGGAATGGATATTGAAACACTTCTGTTCCTTTGTGAAAATCTTGGATTTGGATTGTAATCGGATAATGGCCAATCTGTAGCTGTTAAAATTGGTATATCATCTTTTTCAATAGAGTCCATCTATCTAAGCTTCAAGTGCAATAGCTGCATGAGAGATATGAGAACTGGTCAAATAGTCAAACAAGTCCAAACTAAACACCCTTATGATTAGTTTTACCATAAACAACAATCTGGAAGTGGCTAGCAGTAATAAAATAACCACATAGAAACACTTGTAGCCTAAAGAAATTATATGAAAGTAAACCGACTACTCATATTCCTTAAACAGGTCAGATAAACGGAACATTAAAACTAAAAACACACTCTCAAACAGCAAAAAGAGTGAATATACAAAAAAATAATGTTAAATTCATGATAGTTATTTGGGGGCAACACATTCAATTGCACTCAACCACAAATTAACAAGCAATCAGTCATCATTTTGTTTACATTCTTCAAGAAAAATCAAAGTTAGTTCATGATCAATATGAAGCATATTCAATAATTCCAGTACAAAAAACAAAAAAATTATAAGAACCCAGATGAAATTATGACATACCCTTTTAAGTTCTCTATCTAAACTCCATCAAATGAACAATGGGGAAGTGGCAAGTAGCTATAAGATTGTGCTTGAACAAGAGGATAATAAGAAACAGCCAAATGAAAAGGGGAGACAAGGGTTTGAATAGGAATTGCATTGATTGAGAGTAGACTTGGACCGCTGACCCAGTGAAAGATGGAACTTTCAAAGCGATTATGAGAAAGACAACGCAACAGATAGAGTTGAATGGTTAAACCTTCGCCGGGTAGCCTTATATACCCATTATATTTATTTACTCGGGGATGTATGTATATTTATGGCGCAACTAACACCAAAGTTGTTATTTTTGTCAACACTAGATGTCTAAATCTACTTTAATATTAAATTAGATTATGTTTGATCGGTCATCTAGGAGATAGATCGAAAATAACTTATTTTTTATTCGTCTCACTAAGTTTATTGATTTTTTTTTAGGGAATATTATTTAAAAATGATGTTAAATTTATTTTTCACAAAATATCAATTTAGATACATATTTATATTAATTTAATTACATGGAACACATCAAAACTCTTTTCTTTTCCACTTTAGAGTCTATGTAAGGTCCGTTTTCCAAGAAAAGTCTTTAGTCATTTAAGTTGAAGAATTAGGTTTTCTTCGCACAACGATGTGGTAAGGTCTAGACCACGGTGCAGGATAGGGATGAAAATTTCACCCGACCCGGTGGGGAACCCGGTTGACCCGCCCCAATCGGGGACGGGTAATCCCCGCTAAAACGGGTTCGGGTACGGGGCCGGGTATCCCCATTATGCTAAAACCGGGGTTGGGTCGGGGCCGGGTATAACAATCCCCAACCCGCCCCGCCCCCGCATTGATGACTATATATATATATATATATATATATATATATATATATATATATATATATATATATATATATATATATATATATATATATATATATATCATTTATTAAATTTGAATTAAGTCCACTAAAATGAATTGATCTATATTAGACCGTCAGAGAAAGAGCCCGTATATCAAATTATGTTCTCAATTCCAAGAGTTCGTCAATCGTCACTTCGTTCGACGATCTGTATACCAAATCATCACTTTTCGTTTTGATGTTTGTTAAACTTTGTGATTGATGTAAACAGAATCTGATTATGGCATCTGGTTTTGATCGCTTATTAAACTTGGTTTTTTTGTGTAAGTTAGAGTTTATTATGTTGATAGATTAGGGATAGGTTGGGGATGGGTCGGGGATGGGCTAGGGAAAAGCCCAAAATACAAAGGGGAGGGGATTTGATTCCTCGCATCCGTTGGGGTGGGGATGGGGATGGGGACGAGGTTAGACACTCGGGGATGGGAACAGGGATGGTCAACCCCGCCCCAAACCCGCCCCATTTCCATCCCTAGTGCAGAACATGTCATTAAATGGCGACATAGTCAGGTCCTCATCGCGGCACAGTGGCGGCTAAAATTCAAAACCATGGGTCTCGGTCCTTAGGCTTTATTAAAATGCTCAAACTTCTAGGGTGGCCTCATTTGGCAGCCCCCACCCTTTGAAATCGACCCTCTCCGAAAAACCCTAGCCCCATTGATGTGTTTTGAGCTTTTGATCCCTCTTTGTGAAGGTTGGTGAAGTAGGGAATCTCTCTTGGTGCAAGGAAGTGATGGTTCATCTTGGATCTAGCATTCTCATCAAGTTTTTGGTCCACTTGAGGTATAAAGCACCAACCTTGGCTTTTATTATCTAGATCTATGTTTATGCTTCATTCGGGTGATTTTGACTCCTTTTTCTTGATGTTCTTGGAGTTGGGCAACTCTAGGACCTTATGAGTAATCCAAATGACTTATGGATAGGAGTGTTGAAAAAAAAAGTTGAGTTTGCATGCTTCCTCTTATGTGATGTGTTGAAAGTAATAAAGGTTCAATCTCATATTTATTAACTTAAAATGTTAAGTCTTGATAATAAGGGGTGGAAGTTGGTCAAGATATATTTTGTTGGGTGTTAAGTGAAATTGCAAGGAAAGCACGCAGGTCAGAAGATGGATCAGATGGATCGGTTCTTTTTACGGGTTTGCTCCATATCTGAGTATCTGTAGTATATATGCTAAGGAAGAGTGTTGTTCATCAGTTCTTATCACTTCCAGATCCAGAGATAGGGTTTCTTGTTTAGGGTTTTCATCTAGTACTCTCGTTTCTTTCTGATCTTGTTTTGTTCATCTGTTATGTTGATGAGTTGTTATTCTCTTGTAGTTAGATGAATAAATTTGTGTCGACTGTTTAGATTAGGGTTGAGTGATAAATCAAGAGAGTAGAGTAGGTTCTTCGTAGTGAGGTGTCGTTTGTAAGTTTGTGAAAACCTTATGTTTCTTAATCCTTAAATGATATAAGAAATGAAGATGTTGGGAAATCTGTATTGTCTAATTTCAACATGGTATCAGAGCTGTAAGGCTCGTGTTTTTTGATCCTGACGCTTCGATTCGTTGCTTGTTCGTCTTCTTGTGATTTCCGCGTTGACGATCTGTCGAAAAGGTATCTGTTGCTTTTTCAGCTTTGTTCATTTTTAGGGTTTTATTATAGTTCCCTAAAGACGATCTGTTTCCTTTTGAGATTCTGGTACTGCGAGTTTTCTTTGTTTGATCTTGCAGATTAACAAGATTGTTACCTTGGCTACTGTTCTGCTGTTGCGATCTTTGGATTAATCGACCAATCCCTCTAATCTGAAATAACTCTCTTGGGGTCGGATTTCATCACCGATAAACCCTAGAGGGAACGGATTCAGGGAGTCGATTCTAATAAACTTATGTTGCCTATATCACTGTGAGGTTTTCTCTTTCTTTTTTATTCCTTTTGTAGTTATAGACGTGGGAGATCCTGGTGTCTTGTGCACACCAGTTATTTGTTGTTTGTTTTCTTCAAGTTAGTTCTTGTTTTTTGACTCTGTGTTGACTATCTTGCGGCCCGACATACTGTGGTCACCATCTGGACTAAAAGTCAACACATGTGTTTGCTACGTATTATTTGGTTTGTTTGCTATTTGTTTGTTTTTGGTGTGATTCTTTATGGCTGGTGATACACCTGAAGGGAGTGGTACTCCTAAAGATAGTTCTGTGGACTTTAATGATCCTCTATATGTACATCCTTCTGATAATTATGTGACTTCTATTATAACAATTAAGTTGTCCGGTAATGAAAATTATAGGTTGTGGCGTAGTGCTATGACTAGGGGTCTAAAAGCTAGAAACAAATTAGGGTTTGTAGATGGTACTATTACTCTCGAAAGTACTGAAACTTCTAAAGCTTCTAAGTGGGAACGTGTTAATGTTGTTGTGTGTAATTGGATTTTAGGATCAATTTCTGAAAGTATATATGCTAGTCATGTCTATTCTGATAAAGCTAAAGATATTTGGGATGAGTTATTTGAAACTTATAATAAGGCTGATGGTTCTGTAATCTTTAACATACATCAACAGATTAATACCTTAAAACAAAATGGATCTTCTCTTTCTGATTACTATAATAAACTTGATTCCTTGTGGAAAGAGTTTGATGGTTTGACTAGTCTAACTAAATGTGTGTGTGAAGCTGCAACTAAACTTAGTGATCATTCAAAATTAATGAAGCTAATGCAGTTTCTAAGTGGTCTTGATGATGTTTACAATCAAGTTAAAAGTCACATTCTTTTGATGGAACCTTTACCAAATGTTAAGTCTGCCTTCTCTATTCTTTCTAGAGAAGAGTCTCTTCAAAAGAATGGTTCTTTAAGTTCTATTATCTCTTCAAAACCACAGATTTCAGGTTTTATAGTAAAGTTAATGATTCTAAAAGAGGACAAGGTCAAACTAGGTTCAGAAATCAGAATTTACAATTTAAACATTGCAATCTTAAAGGTCATACAATAGAAAGGTGTTATAAGCTGATAGGTTATCCAAAAGATTTTAAGCAAAAGAATGAAAATGTTATTCAAAATAAATATTTTTCTATAAATTCTGCCTCTGTTGGTTCTAATGGTAATACTGTAGTTTCTTCTAAGTCTGTTCATGATAGTGATGCTCACTATCTCACAAGTGAACAATATGCCAAATTTCTTCGTCTCATTAGTGAAAGCTCTACTAGTGAGGATGTATCTGCTGCTGCAAATATGGCAGGTACATCTATTTTTTCATGTTGTAATTCTGTTGTCAATTCTAATAATTTTCAAAGTTGGATTGTTGACTCTGGGGAAAATCAACATATGATAGCCTCTTAGTCACATCTTCTGTGACAACTGTCAATTCAGGTCATTCTCGGACTCATGCATCTTTATAATAACCATTCATGCACATCATGCCATGGCCTAGTAGTATAAATTAGGTCAAAATCTTACATAAACTAGGATCCATCTAAGACCTAGGACTAATATACTTGACACTTACGATTCTAGTTAGTTGCTTAACTACAATAGGAAATGCCAATGCTATAATTTGAATGAAACTTTCAAGCTTTGTTATAATTGAAAAAGGGTATAAAACCCTAAAAATAAATTAAAATATTCTAATTATACTTCATTATGATGATGAATATCAAACAATATTCCAAAAACCCTAAGAGAGCTAAAAATCCAAATTTATAAATCTTAAAGCTTAAAAACTTTATAAAATTTGGCTATAAACTTCCAAATATCAAATTTTATTAATCAAATTATGGATTATACCAATGAAATAGAAATATAAATTATCATGCATTAATCATAATTAATTAGTTAAAAACAAGATTTTTAAATAAATCAAATTGCTTAAAAAATCACTTTTATAAAAATTAGGGTTTTTATAAAAATTAAGGAGGGATTTTTATAAAATTTGAATTGAGGAGAGAGAAGGCCCTAATCCACTAAAAAATCTGGCCATTCTCCCCTCCCCATGCCCTCTCTCTTCCCAAAACTCAATCATTAAGCTTAAACCTTCACACTACCTCTTCTCTCTTCAATCTCTCACACTCCACCCTCCTAACACACAAAATCTCTTCCTCTCTCTCTCTAACTCACGAAATTTCTCTCATTTCTCTGCCAAATTTCGAGATTTTGAAGACTTTGAATGTGTTCTTACTTCCCTCAAGATCAAAACCAAGGTAAACAACAACATCTTCTTCCATAATTTCATGATTCTACTACCTCTTCTTCTTAGTTTTCTCTTCTTTTCGGATTCTATGCCTTTCCATGGCTAGAAATCTTTATTTTTCCCTTGTGGTTTGTAGATTCTCACCATAACACAATGCATGTGTTTGAAATGGTGAAAATCCGGGATCAAACCCATGCAAGGAGTGAAAATGATGCACATATGTTCATGTGACTTCAAAAACAAGTATTACATCTTCTTCTCCATTTCTTTTGTGTTCTTGCATGGTCAAAAGCATTTAAACCATTTCTAGTACAGCTTGGATGCTCATTCACTCCATGCATGTGCTAGAAATCGGACCTTATCAAAGGCATGCATGATGTTCTTGTCAAAATGTCCTAAGGATGCACTCAAAGCAAACATGCAATCTGCCAGATTACTTTATTCAGCTTTGAACGACCATATCTCGGTCATTCCTTAACCAAATCATGATATTCTTTTTGCATTGGATAGCTCCGTGAGTTAACTTTCAAACCCAACTGGTCTTACTGTAAAATATTAAACATCCGATTTTTGGCAATTTTTACAAAATGGTTGCGCAAACAGCTCTTTTTCTATGATCACCATTTTTGCCTTGCATGATCAATGGCCTTAAACCCAACCATAAATCTGGGGAAAAATACTTTAGAAACTTAACATATCCAGTGAATGATGGCTGAAATTTCGTGGCTTAAAACCCCACAGAATGTGCTTCACAAATTCATGAACTTCAGCCACATTTACATCTCATGTACCATTGCATGCAACATTTCTTATCTTGTTTGGGTTCAATACCCCTATTTCCCTTCTGAATAAATTTCGAACATTTTTTCTTTTGAAAGTCCTCACATGCATGTGATAATCTGTAAAATACCAAAAACTTTTATTATTTCTTTGATTTATTAAAATTATTGCTAGAAACCAAGGGCATAAATCACATAAAATACTTTCAGAGGTCAATAAATCCGGAACAAATTCATGGATGACCCTTATGATGGATAATGACCCCTCACTAAATTTCATCAATTTTTGTTGCTGTTTGGTATGATCTCCAATTCTCTTTTTGTTAGGATATAATAAATCACAAAACCACTTTGGAGAGTGTGAAAATTTTATCTAACAATTTTCGCATACCTTACCTGTGATGGATGACTCAGAAAAATAATTTCAACATTTTTCATCATGCCTTGCTATTTTTCCCAATTTTTGGTAATTATAATGGTTTAAAAATAGGAAAAATAGTTCTGATTATCCAAAATTCATGAAAATTTACCAGAACATCATGTTTTACAGTAGGAGGTTACATAAAAATTTTAAGGATTTTTCTCCACTGTAAACTATTTTTCTCTTAATTTCTAAAGTTAATTACACTTAAATACACATAAATACCCAAAACCGGATTATATAATATGAAGACCACTTTTGATATTTTTCTCAGGTTATTTATCCTGTAAATGATGTTACAAAAAGTTTTGGTAATTTATTTTAACTGTTTAATATTATTTCTTCAATTAAAGATTATTTAAAGGAATAAAACAAGGAAAAATAGAAATACCCACTGAAAAATATCTTTTATATTTTTCCCAGCCTATTTATGTATAATAACAGTTAAATAAAAAGTTTGGGTAATTTTGGAAACTGTTTTCTATTTATTTCAATTTTTATTGGAATAAATGCTCAAAAATCATAAAATATAATTAAACAGCTTGGAAATCCATTTTTATAATTTTCCCAGCTTAGTATTGTGTAATAACAGTTAAATAAAAAGTTTGATAATTTTTATCCTTTGAATGCTATTTCCGTGAATTTATGATGTAATAAGGACTTAAAAATTTGGAAAATTTATATTCCAATGTTGTAATTAATCGCACGATTTGTAGAATTTCATTATTTCAGAAAAAGTGTAACCAATTAATATAAAATCAAATACTAAAACATAAATTGGCATTTCACTATATGTAGAATTTAGTATATTAGCATTAGATTTCGACATGGAAACTCACTAGTGTGTGTTTGATGTCGTAGGATCCCGGTAGTAAGACGTTGGTGCATTCCGAAGTACCACTTGTACCTACTCGAAACGTTGTGAGTATTCACGACTCCCCTTATTTTCAGTTTTTACGTTTTGGGGTGGAAAAGCATGTCCTAAACTATTTATGTTCGTTGTAATTATTTGACTCATATAAACTTGGTTGCTATATTTTTCATATTGTGAGTATTCACCACTCCCCTATTTTCGGTTTTTAAATGTTTTGGGGTGGAAAAGCATGTCCTAAACTATTTATATTCGTTGTATTTATTTGACTCGTATAAACTTGGTTACTATATTTTATATATAGTGAGTATTCACGCACTCCCCTATTTTCAGTTTTTATGTTTTGGGGTGGAAAAGCATGTCCCGAAAAACTATTATTTTAATGTTGTATTTAAATTGATTTGTATCAAACATGATTGCTATTTTATTGCTATGTCTCTCTATGTATGTCTATGCATCACGGAACATGAGAACTTATCGTACTAAGGCCCTTCCCTTATCTCTAACCATTAACTCTTTGAGCCAATGGTCATTATGGATAGCGCTATTAGGAATTGACAACTCCTCACTCGCCCTATTGCTGGAGTGCATGATACCATATCCATCTATGGAACGATAAGCATAGATCTTGATAGGGCTTCAGTCATAGGTTTGGTTGAGACTCATTGTTTGCTCATACACATACAAACTCGTTACACATTATAGCAATAAACTTGTTATCTATTATGACAATAAACTCGTTTATCAATTTTAGCAATCAACTTTGTTTCTCATTATAGCAATGAACTTTGTTCTCATTAAAGCAATGTACTTGTATTTATGAAAAGTCTTATACCAAATCTTGATTTTATAAACCTGTGAACTCACCAACTATTTTCATAGTTGACGCTCGTTTTACATGCTTTTTCAGGAAATAATTAGTAAGTGGATATAGAGATTCATCATCATAGAGCATGCTGCATCGTGTGGAAGTTATTTTATGAAGTTATATTTTGAACAATGTCATTTTGGAAAACTTGTACTTTGTTTTGTTTAAGCTAGGGGTTGTAAACTTTTAAATATTGCTATGGTGATGTATCTTTATCTTTTGCAATGAAACATTTGTCGCTGTCATACCTTGCGTTTCCGCTTTAGCGGGGTGTGACTGAAATGGTATCAGAGCTAAAGTTATAGAGAACATCGGTTTTTTTTTAAGAAAACACAACCTATAACTAAAACTTACAAAGAAATTCTTTTTACATCAAACATATTACTAGTATAATTAGGTCAGGAGTTGTATTATTGGACCTCGATTAAACATAGCCTGATCACCTATGTTTAATTAAGGAAAGATTTATACAAAGCTTGAGCTAATTATAATGGGAATATGTTCAACAAAAATATTTGAGAAAACTTTATTTCAAAAATTCAAAAAGGTTAATTTTGGTGTGTGTAAGCATTGCATATTATAGGTATACATTGTTATTTATTTCATATCTCATTGAAATTATGTCTCAGTCCACTATGTCAACATCGTCATCTTTCCACGCTGCCGCCTCAGCCGATGAGTCCGGCTACGTCACTATTATCCCTCGACGTAATCCCCCCGCCTCGGTAGAAGAAGACCCATCAGAGGATACGGAAGATACAGGGAACTCGGTGGAGATCAGCAATGACAACGCCCCGAGTCAACGACGCGAGGCATCACCTACATCAGTGTTGCCACAGCCACCACTTTATGGGCTTCGTATTCGGAGGACAACAAGGAAGAGTGTCCCTATCCCGGGAAGGATAGCAACCAGTACAGCAGGACTTGGCACGGCAGGAACCAGTCAGGTAGGACCCAGCATGGCAGGACCGAGAGCACCCCCACCTCAGCGAGTTATAGGGATACCTGTTAGACAGTCAGGTATGACCCCGGAGGAGTCCCGGAGGATGCATTCGATGGCAGCGGGCCTACATCACAGTCTTGCTGTGATAGCTGAGCATCGGGAAGTTTTGGATGAAGTGTTAACAAGGATGGAAATCCTGTTTCAGCATTCGATGGAGACTGCTGACACTGCTAGTGCTGCTAGACGAGTGGCAGGTCGTGCGATGACCGCATGTTATGTGTTTGGAGGGCTGTTACTGATTGTGGTGTGGATGTTTCTTGTTGGGATAGCGATTCGTACTTGGTTCTGATTTTAGTATTTTATTGTGTCATGAAATGAAAACCCATGTTGGGTATCTTTTGGGGAAAGACATTAAAACTTTATTTTGGGATTGATGTATTGTTTTGGTTTTAAGACTATTTCAAATGGTAATGAAGAAGTTTATTTTATGTTTGAAAACTTTTACTATGAGGTCAAACCCTAGAACTTATTTAGTCAATAGTTGAATAAAAAGATTTTTCTTTTCTTTCCTTTCTAAAATCTATATGCCTAGTATTAATGCAAACCATTAATTTGACAACACTTGCGGTTTTCAAAATAGTAGTGAACTAAATATTATACATTATTTTATGTATTTATACGTATTTCTTCTCTTGTGTCTTAGAACCATGTCAGGAAGGCCTAATCGCGGGCGCCCACAGAACGAAACACCCGATGTTGCTCAAGTGGTAGCACAACAACTCATGGCAGCAATCCCAAACATTGTCACTCAAGTAACTGCGGGACTTAATGCTAACCAAGGAAGTAGTGGAGGAAACCGGGGAAACAATGAAAGAGAATGCAACTACAAGTCCTTTATGGCCTGTAAACCTAAGGAGTTCCATGGAAAGGAAGGTGCGGTCGGGTTGCTGAAATGGATTGACAGCATGGAGTCGGTCCTTCACATTAGCAAATGCCTCGAGCGCAACAAAGTTGAGTATGCATCTTGCCTATTCCAAGATAGGGCATTAACCTGCTGGAATACTCTAGTGCAAACCCGAGGCCGTACAGCGGCATATCAGCTAACTTGGGAAGACCTAAAGAAGCTGCTGATAGAGGAGTATTGTCCCAAGGATGAACTTCAGAAGCTTGAATCTGAGTTCTGGAACCATTCTATGGTTGGAACACAAATAGAGAAGTACTCAGTCCGATTTCATGAACTAGCAAAACTGGTACCTCACATGGTTACTCCTGAGGAGAAACGGATAGATCGTTACATCTGGGGTCTGGCACCAGAGATTCGGGGAATGGTTACCTCAGCAAACCCAACTACTATTCAAAGTGCAGTAAGCATAGCAAATCGACTAACCAATGATGTGATAAGGATGGGAGCATCAACAAAGGAAAGCTCTAGTAGCAAGAGGAAGCCAGCAGATCAGGGAGAGAAGAAGTATGGAGGCAAGTCAGGGAGGAAGCAGAAAGTCTCAAGAAACTTTATGGTAAGAGCCCAGGAGCAAGAACCAGTGAAAACTCAGGAACAGAAAGTCATGGAAGTGCAGGAACGAAAGCAGTACTCAGGGCCGCTTCCGAGTGCAATAAGTGTAACTTCCATCACAAGGGAGCTTGTCCAGTGTGCCAAAACTGTAAACAGACAGGCCATTACCCGAAGTATTGTAAGCTGAATAAGGATGGAAAAAGGGCATGTTACGAGTGCGGGAGTACTGATCATCTGCGTAGTGCTTGTCCCAAACTGAACAAGGGGCCTGGTAATAATGGACAAGGCCAAGCTAGGCAAAATTTCCAAGGAAATCAAGGTGGGCGGCCAAGAGGTGTAGCCTTTGTGATTGGTGCAGAAGAAACTCGTCAGAACCCTGAAGTGATAACAGGTACATTTCTCCTGAACAATCATTTTGCATCAGTAATATTCGATGCGGGAGCAGATAGGAGTTTCGTTTCTTTAACATTTAGACCGGTACTCGACTTGAAATCAAGAAAGATGAGGAATACTCATACTATTGAACTTGCTGATGGGTATGAAATTAGGGCTAATGAAATAATTCCTGGCTGTACTCTGAATTTAGCTGATAAACTCTTTAGCATTGACCTAATTCCTATCGAGCTAGGTAGTTTTGATGTAATAGTAGGAATGGATTGGTTATCCAAGAATAGAGCGGACAATGGTTGTTACGAGAAAGTCATTAGGATACCTCTCCCTAATGGAGAAACCCTTATCATACACGGTGAGAAGCCAGGAAGAAGTTTAAACATTGTATCGTGCATAAAGATTCATAAGTACCTGAAAAAGGATTGTATTGCATTCATGGCCCACGTGATAGAAAGAGAACCTGAAGCTAAGCAACTCAAGGAGATCCCGGTGGTTCAAAACTATCCCGAGGTGTTTCCGGAGGAATTGCCCGGTCTACCCCCTATCTATCATTTCTGATAGAGATAGTCGTTTTACATCTCGATTTTGGTGGATGTTATAGAAGGCACTAGGAACCAAGATAGATTTGAGCACAACTTACCACCCTCAGACAGATGGGCAAACAGAGAGAACAATACAAACATTGGAAGACATGCTACGAGCGTGTGTCATTGAGTTCAAAGGAAATTGGGATACTCATTTGCCTCTAATTGAGTTTTCCTACAATAACAGTTACCACACGAGTATCCAATGTGCTCCATATGAAGCATTGTATGGACGCAAGTGCCGTTCGCCCTTATGCTGGACAGAAATCGGAGACAGACAGTTGACTAGACTCGAACTTATCCAGGAAACATCTGAGAAAATTGCTATCATCAAGGATAGGCTTAAAGCTGCTAGGGATCGTCAGAAAAGTTATGCGGATAATCGTCGTAAACCATTAGAATTCCAAGTAGGAGACAAGGTACTTTTAAAAGTGTCGCCTTGGAAAGGGCTTGTGCGTTTTGGTAAGAAAGGAAAACTAAGCCCGAGATATGTTGGACCCTTTGAAGTCATTGAAAGGATTGGTCCGGTAGCTTATAAACTCCAATTGCCCCAAGAGTTAAGCGCCATTCATGACACATTCCACGTCTCCAATCTTAAGAAATGTCTAGCCAACGAAACATTGATAGTACCCCTGGAGGAAATTAAGATCAATGATAAGCTAAACTTCGTTGAGGAACCGATAGAAATCCTTGGCAGGGAGGTAAAACAACTTAAGCGGAGTAAGATCCCGATTGTGAAAGTTCGATGGAACTCAAAACGCGGATCGGAGTACACCTGGGAGCGTGAGGACTTCATGAAGGAAAAGTATCCACAACTTTTCCCATACGATGACAAGCGATGACATATAATGAATTTCGGGACGAAATTCTTTTTAAGTGGGGGATACTGTGACAACTGTCAATTCAGGTCATTCTCGGACTCATGCATCTTTATAATAACCATTCATGCACATCATGCCATGTCCTAGTAGTATAAATTAGGTCAAAATCTTACATAAACTAGGATCCATCTAAGACCTAGGACTAATATACTGGACACTTACGATTCTAGTAAGTTGCTTAACTACAATAGGAAATGCCAATGCTATAATTTGAATGAAACTTTCAAGCTTTGTTATAATTGAAAAAGGGTATAAAACCCTAAAAATAAATTAAAATATTATAATTATACTTCATTATGATGATGAATATCAAACAATATTCCAAAAACCCTAAGAGAGCTAAAAATCCAAATTTATAAATCTTAAAGCTTAAAAACTTTATAAAATTTGGCTATAAACTTCCAAATATCAAATTTTATTAATCAAATTATGGATTATACCAATGAAATAGAAATATAAATTATCATGCATTAATCATAATTAATTAGTTAAAAACAAGATTTTTAAATAAATCAAATTGCTTAAAAAATCACTTTTATAAAAATTAGGGTTTTTATAAAAATTAAGGAGGGATTTTTATAAAATTTGAATTGAGGAGAGAGAAGGCCCTAATCCACTCAAAAATCTGGCCATTCTCCCCTCCCCATGCCCTCTCTCTTCCCAAAACTGAATCATTAAGCTTAAACCTTCACACTACCTCTTCTCTCTTCACTCTCTCACACTCCACCCTCCTAACACACAAACTCTCTTCCTCTCTCTCTCTAACTCACGAAATTTCTCTCATTTCTCTGCCAAATTTCGAGATTTTGAAGACTTTGAATGTGTTCTTACTTCCCTCAAGATCAAAACCAAGGTAAACAACAACATCTTCTTCCATAATTTCATGATTCTACTACCTCTTCTTCTTAGTTTTCTCTTCTTTTCGGATTCTATGCCTTTCCATGGCTAGAAATCTTTATTTTTCCCTTGTGGTTTGTAGATTCTCACCATAACACAATGCATGTGTTTGAAATGGTGAAAATCCGAGATCAAACCCATGCAAGGAGTGAAAATGATGCACATATGTTCATGTGACTTCAAAAACAAGTATTACATCTTCTTCTCCATTTCTTTTGTGTTCTTGCATGGTCAAAAGCATTTAAACCATTTCTAGTAAATCTTGGATGCTCATTCACTCCATGCATGTGCTAGAAATCGGACCTTATGAAAGGCATGCATGATGTTCTAGTCAAAATGTCCTAAGGATGCACTCAAAGCAAACATGCAATCTGCCAGATTACTTTATTCAGCTTTGAACGACCATATCTCGGTCATTCCTTAACCAAATCATGATATTCGTTTTGCATTGGATAGCTCCATGAGTTAACTTTCAAACCCAACTAGTCTTACTGTAAAATATTAAATATCCGATTTTTGGCAATTTTTACAAAATGGTTGCGCAAACAGCTCTTTTTCTATGATCACCATTTTTGCCTTGCATGATCAATGGCCTTAAACCCAACCATAAATCTGGGGAAAAATACTTTAGAAACTTAACATATCCAGTGAATGATGGCTGAAATTTCGTGGCTTAAAACCCCACAGAATGTGCTTCACAAATTCATGAACTTCAGCCACATTTACATCTCATGCACCATTGCATGCAACATTTCTTATCTTGTTTGGGTTCAATACCCCTATTTCCCTTCTGAATAAATTTCGAACATTTTTTCTTTTGAAAGTCCTCACATGCATGTGATAATCTGTAAAATACCAAAAGCTTTTATTATTTCTTTGATTTATTAAAATTATTGCTAGAAACCAAGGGCATAAATCACATAAAATACTTTCAGAGGTCAATAAATCTGGAACAAATTCATGGATGACCCTTATGATGGATAATGACCCCTCACTAAATTTCATCAATTTTTGTTGCTGTTTGGTATGATTTCCAATTCTCTTTTTGTTAGGATATAATAAATCACAAAACCACTTTGGAGAGTGTGAAAATTTTATCTAACAATTTTCGCATACCTTACCTGTGATGGATGACTCAGAAAAATAATTTCAACATTTTTCATCATGCCTTGCTATTTTTCCCAATTTTTGGTAATTATAATGGTTTAAAAATAGGAAAAATAGTTCTGATTATCCAAAATTCATGAAAATTTACCAGAACATCATGTTTTACAGTAGGAGGTTACATAAAAATTTTAAGGATTTTTCTCCACTGTAAACTATTTTTCTCTTAATTTCTAAAGTTAATTACACTTAAATACACATAAATACCCAAAACCGGATTATATAATATGAAGACCACTTTTGATATTTTTCTCAGGTTATTTATCCTGTAAATGATGTTACAAAAAGTTTTGGTAATTTATTTTAACTGTTTAATATTATTTCTTCAATTAAAGATTATTTAAAGGAATAAAACAAGGAAAAATAGAAATACCCACTGAAAAATATCTTTTATATTTTTCCCAGCCTATTTATGTATAATAACAGTTAAATAAAAAGTTTGGGTAATTTTGGAAACTGTTTTCTATTTATTTCAATTTTTATTGGAATAAATGCTCAAAAATCATAAAATATAATTAAACAGCTTGGAAATCCATTTTTATAATTTTCCCAGCTTAGTATTGTGTAATAACAGTTAAATAAAAAGTTTGATAATTTTTATCCTTTGAATGCTATTTCCGTGAATTTATGATGTAATAAGGACTTAAAAATTTGGAAAATTTATATTCCAATGTTGTAATTAATCGCACGATTTGTAGAATTTCATTATTTCAGAAAAAGTGTAACCAATTAATATAAAATCAAATACTAAAACATAAATTGGCATTTCACTATATGTAGAATTTAGTATATTAGCATTAGATTTCGACATGGAAACTCACTAGTGTGTGTTTGATGTCGTAGGATCCCGGTAGTAAGATGTTGGTGCATTCCGAAGTACCACTTGTACCTACTCGAAACGTTGTGAGTATTCACGACTCCCCTTATTTTCAGTTTTTACGTTTTGGGGTGGAAAAGCATGTCCTAAACTATTTATGTTCGTTGTAATTGTTTGACTCATATAAACTTGGTTGCTATATTTTTCATATTGTGAGTATTCACCACTCCCCTATTTTCGGTTTTTAAATGTTTTGGGGTGGAAAAGCATGTCCTAAACTATTTATATTCGTTGTATTTATTTGACTCGTATAAACTTGGTTACTATATTTTATATATAGTAAGTATTCACGCACTCCCCTATTTTCAGTTTTTATGTTTTGGGGTGGAAAAACATGTCCCGAAAAACTATTATTTTAATGTTGTATTTAAATTGATTTGTATCAAACATGATTGCTATTTTATTGCTATGTCTCTCTATGTATGTCTATGCATCACGGAACATGAGAACTTATCGTACTAAGGCCCTTCCCTTATCTCTAACCATTAACTCTTTGAGCCAATGGTCATTATGGATAACGCTATTAGGAATTGACAACTCCTCACTCGCCCTATTGCTGGAGTGCATGATACCATATCCATCTATGGAACGATAAGCATAGATCTTGATAGGGCTTCAGTCATAGGTTTGGTTGAGACTCATTGTTTGCTCATACACATACAAACTCGTTACACATTATAGCAATAAACTTGTTATCTATTATGACAATAAACTCGTTTATCAATTTTAGCAATCAACTTTGTTTCTCATTATAGCAATGAACTTTGTTCTCATTAAAGCAATGTACTTGTATTTATGAAAAGTCTTATACCAAATCTTGATTTTATAAACCTGTGAACTCACCAACTATTTTCATAGTTGATGCTCGTTTTACATGCTTTTTCAGGAAATAATTAGTAAGTGGATATAGAGATTCATCATCATAGAGCATGCTGCATCGTGTGGAAGTTATTTTATGAAGTTATATTTTGAACAATGTCATTTTGGAAAACTTGTACTTTGTTTTGTTTAAGCTAGGGGTTGTAAACTTTTAAATATTGCTATGGTGATGTGTCTTTATTTGATGTATTTGATGTTCCAGACTTTAATGTGAATCTCTTGTCTGTACATAAACTATGTAAGGATAGTGGTTGTGAAGTTATATTTTCTGTACATAATTATAAAATCCAGGATTCACTAACAAAGGAGATGTTGGAGAATGGTAGAGAATCTGGGGGACTGTATTATCTTGATCATGTTCCCTCAGGTAATTCTGCTAGTATAACTAACTCTAAATGTTATGTTTCAAAACTAACTTGGCATAGTAGACTTGGTCATCCAGCTGATCTGGCTTTAAGTGTTTTAAAAAATCAGCCGAAACTTGGAAATGACTCTCTTCCTCCTTGCGATGTTTGCCATAGAGCAAAACAAACTAGAGAGTCTTTCTCTCATAGTCAGCATGTTTCAACACAACTAGGTTAATTTATTCATTTAGATGTGTGGGGTCCCTATAGACTTGCTTCAGTTGAGGGGTTTAAATATTTTTTGACTATTGTGGATAATTATACTAGGGCAACTTGGGTTTTTCTTTTAAAATCTAAGAGTGAAGTGTTTGATTGTTTCAAGTCTTTTGTGAATATTTTACTTAATCAGTTTGGTGTTAATATTAAGACTGTACGTTCAGATAATGACACTGAATTTGTGAATAATCAAATGAAGTTTTTTTGTATTGAACATGGTGTCATTCATCAAACGTCATGTGCTTATACTCCACAACAAAATGGAGTTGTGGAAAGAAAGCACAGACACATTCTTAATGTGGCACGATCTCTTATTTTTCAGTCAGGAATTCCTATTAAGTATTGGGGAGATGTTGTGTTAACTTCTTTGTTTTTAATAAATAGAATGCCTACCTCTGTTTTAAAAGGTTTATCTCCCTATGAACTTGTTTTTAAAAAAGGAACCTAGTTTTCATCACTTAAGAGTTTTTGGTTGTCTTTGTTTTGCTGTTAAACAAAATATTACTGACAAGTTTTCAGAACGTGCTGAGAAATGTGTTTTATTAGGATATTCTTCTGATAAAAAGGCTTATAAACTTTTGAGTCTGGATACTAACACTTCTTTTGTATCCAGGGATATGGAATTTTATGAGTCTGTGTTTCCTTACAAGTTAAAATCAACTATGGTTGATAAGACTACTAATAATTTTGGCCCTAGTGATCCATTTTCCTATGATGTTTTTGACACTAATGAGTATTTAAATGATTCAATTAACCCTGATGAGCTGAGAGTAGAATCTCAGTTGGATGGTACTGATGCAGCCATTGACATGGATGATGTAAACCTTAGTGGGTATGTCAATTGTAGTGGCGAGGCAGTGGTGCCTCCCACTACTGATTCTGTTCCTTCTTCTTTAGTTGTGTCTGAGGAAAGTAGTCATTCTTTATTAATCCCCTCTGTAGAGCAGTCTTTAGGTGCTTCAAGTTCTAGACGTGAGTCACATATGCCAGTTAGATATGCTGATTATGTTGTTGAAGGAAAATATAAATATGGTATAGCAAGATCAGTTAACTATTCTTTGCTTGATATTGAGACAAAATGTTTTATTTCCAATTTGAATAAATCTATTGAACCCAAAGATTACAATGAAGCCTTGTCTGATCCAAATTGGATTAAGGTAATGAATGAAGAAATGGAAGCTCTTCATCGTAATCATACTTGGGAAATAACTGAATTACCTAAAAATAGAAAACCAATTGGCTGTAAATGGGTTTTCAAAATCAAATGGGGAAGTAGAAAGATATAAAGCTAGATTACTTGCTAAAGGTCATAATCAACGAGAGGGGATTTTGAGGAAACTTTTTCTCCTGTTGCAAAGATTGTTACTGTGCGTATTGTAATTTCATTATCTGTGCATAATTCTTGGCCTTTATATCAATTAGATAAAAATATTGTTTTTCTGTATGGTGATCTCTCAGAAGATGTTTATATGTGTCTTCCTCTTGGGTATTATTTTGCGAATGATTCTAGGGTTTGTAAACTTACCAAGTCATTATATGGTTTGAAGCAAGCTCCTAGGAAATGGAATGAAAAACTTTGTGCATCCTTGTTCTTGTTTGGATTTAAACAAAGTATAAGTGATTATTCTTTATTTGTTAGGAAATTTGAAAAATTCAATAACTGTCTTACTAGTATATGTGGATGACATTATATTAACTGGTAATTGTGAGACTGAATTGAAAAAGGTTAAGGATTTTATGAAAACTCAATTTTTAATTAAGGATCTTGGTATTCTTAAGTACTTTCTTGGAATAGAGGTGGTAAATTTTGATAATGGTTTGTGCTTGAATCAGAGGAAGTATTGTTTAGAGTTGCTACATGAGTATGGTATGCTAGGGTGCAAACCTGTTAATCCACCTTTAGAAACAAATTTTATAATGTGTACCGGTGAGAATGAGAAAGGTAATGATTTATTAAACAATAAAACTGAATTTCAAAAACTTATTGGTAAGCTTATATATCTTACTATTACTAGGCCTGATATTTCCTATGCAGTTCAGGTTCTTAGTCAGTTTATGCACAAACCTAGGAAGTCTCATTTGAAAATTGCTTTCAGATTGCTAAGGTATCTAAAGTGTAGTCCTGGAAGAGGTGTAACAATAAATAAATCTGATAAGTTTGAACTAAAAGGTTTTGTGGATGCAGACTGGGCTAAATGTTTAACTACAAGAAAGTTTGTATCAGGTTACATGGTTTATTTGAATAATTGTCTAATATCATGGAAGAGTAAGAAACAGTCTACTATTTCTAGATCTTCTACTGAAGCTGAATATACAGCTCTTAGCTCAGTTACTTGTGAAATAATTTGGGTTTTAAAAATTTTGTTTGAATTGGAGGTTAAAGATCTTATTCCACTTTCTGTGTTTTGTGATAATGATTCAATGATAAAGTTAGCTCTTAATCATGTGTTTCATGAAAGAACAAAGCACTTTAAGATTGATTTGCATTTTGTTAGGGAAAAATTTTCTAATGGAATTTTAAAATTGGTTAAGATCAGTTCTTCTGATCAAAATGCAGATATTCTTACTAAGTCTTTAAATGTAAATCAACATAATTTTTTATCTAAGAAAATGGGTCTTGTTGATGTGTTTAAGAAGGAAAAATAAATATTTCGATTGAGGGGGGATGTTGAACGTAATAAAGGATCAATCTCATATTTATTAACTTAAAATGTTAAGTCTTGATAATAAGGGGTGGAAGTTGGTCAAGATATATTTTGTTGGGTGTTAAGTGAAATTGCAGAGAAAGCACATGGGTCAGAAGATGGATCAGATGGATCGGTTCTTTTTACGGGTTTTCTCCATATCCGAGTATTTGTAGTATATATGCTAAGGAAGAGTGTTGTTCATCAGTTGTTATCACTTCCAGATCCAGAGATAGGGTTTCTTGTTTAGGGTTTTCATCTAGTACTCTCGTTTCTTTCTGATCTTGTTTTGTTCATCTGTTATGTTGATGAGTTGTTATTCTCTTGTGGTTAGATGAATAGATTTGTGTCGACTGTTTAGATTAGGGTTGAGTGATAAATCAAGAGAGTAGAGTAGATTCTTTGTAGTGAGGTTTCGTTTGTAAGTTTCTGAAAACCTTCTGTTTCTTAATCCTTAAATGATATAAGAAATGAAGATGTTGGGTAATCTGTATTGTCTAATTTCAACATGATGCATGTGTTTTGGTTTAATTTAGAGTTAGGTTTAGTGTTTGGGTGAGTTTATTCCATGAGAATGGATAAAGTTGGAAACTTTATCCATTAAGATCATTATAGGAAGTTGATCTGATATTTTGGGCGTTAGAAATTAATGGTTAAGAGCTTAATCCACTATGTTGTTTTGGAGCATAACCATGGTGCGGTGGTGTGTAGACCACAACGCGGTAGACTATGAGTCCTCACCGCTGTTTTTGATCTTAGTAGATATGTGTTGTATGTGATATTTTGGGAACTCACTAAGCTTTGGCTTCTAGTTGTGGATTAAATGTTTTAGGTACTTCAAATGATCGTGGGAATGCGAAGGTGTGACTGTACACAATCATCAGCAACTTTCATATTTGAGATTCTGCGTTGTTTTATGATACTTTGAATTTTTATATTTGAACTATGGAACAAATGGTATTATTGATGTTTGGTTTATGAAAATGGCTTTTAATCTAATTTAAAAATTGAAAATTTTATTGTTAAAAATAGGACATTACAAGTTGGTATCTAATGAGGTATGATCCGGAAATACCTCTACCCTTTCCTGGATATCCCGAACTGGCATGTTCAAAGATACCCGAGCCACTAAAATGTCGAACTGGCATAACGACTTTTGAGGAGAAGTAGGAACAGAGGGAAGGTACAATATGACGTCTAAACAGTAATGGCAGTATCTCGAAACTATGAGGATATAGCATGTACGAGGATACGTGGTCAATAGATCCTGGTACAGCCACAAGACAGTTGTATAGCGGTATGTATAGTACCAATGATCGTACCTTCGGACATTACACCATAAATGCGATAAGATGGCATGTTAGGGTCGATCCGAAACAACTTGCCACTTCCTATATCCTTATAAATAGATGTCTCGACACCACAGGAAGGTAAGTACACAGAATCTACTTCCAACTCTCGTGTATAATCCATCGAATGTATAACCTTTCGCTAACTTAACCGTCGGAGAATCGTCCGGGATCACCTCCCGGGTGGTTGCTTCCGGTTTGTTTGTAGTCTTTAGGTCAATCTTATTCCCTGTGGAATCGAATCAGGAAGTAAAATATGGAAGACGGACCTGATGGAACATCAAGTGGCGTCATCCGTGGGACCCTGCAACAAACAGCCGACACAAGCACACAAGCCGACGAAGCAAGTCCCGTCGCGAGAATGCAAAACCTAGAAGGCCCAGAAGCAACACCACAGGTTGCTACTGTAGTAAGACATCAAAACACAGTCACCAGAAAGTTTGTCAGCGACGAAAGAACGGACTTACAAGGTAAAACGACAGAAGAAGTGGAGTTAGACGAATTCGAAGCATTGAGAAAGTTACAAAGTGATAAAAGACTCCAGAAGGAAAAGGAATGGGATCGAGTTTCGGTCCACACAGACCAAATGGAAGATTCCAGTGAAGAAGAAAAAGGAGTCAGACCTTTGCCAAAAAAGATCAAGCGAGAATGAGAAGGATGTAGATCGATTACCCAACGCAGAAAACGCTTATAGAAAACGAGAGAAGCTAGCCAGAGTAATAGAGGCCAAACAATACTACTAAGCATTCAAGAGTCTGAACTTTCGCTCTCCTTTTACGGATCACATTAACGAAACACCCATCCCCAAAGGATTGACAGGGCCAAGGGTGCCGCCTTACGATGGTACCGGAGTCCCAGACGATCATGTATCCAATTTCCAATGGGCGATAAAGATTATACTGATGGACCCAAAATTATGGAGCATAGACTTCACATGAACCTTGGATGGGTATGCCCGATACTAGCTCGCTAGCCTACCACCCCGAAGTATAGGGAGCTTCGAAGAGTTATGTCAAAAGTTCTATAACAGCTTCATACAGCAACGAAGGTTCCAACAACATGCACACACAATATTTTCCTGTCGACAACATGAGGGAGAATCGAATAAAGCATATTTTAAAAGATTTAATGAGATTAGTTGAAAGATGCCAACCCGAGACGACCCTATGATCATAGCGGCGTTCACCTATGGGCTTCTAGAAGGGGAGTTATTTCGAAAGCTGTTAAGACGAGAGTGGGTTATTGCAGAAGAAATGATATGAAAAGTCAACCAGTTCCTGAGACAGGAGGCTGAAAGCGTCGAAAAAGAAAGAATAGAAGGAAAGGCCAGGGCAGGAAAAGCAAAGAAGGAAGAGCGAATTACAAGAGAAGTCCATACCAAAACAAGAGGAGAAGGCGGAATGATCATTACCAGCCATATCAACAAGAAGCATACGAAGCCTATACTCCACGAAGCCTGAGTAGGCACAACTCGAAGAAAAACAGAAAGTATCCTCGAGACCCGACACAGGTACTGCGATTTTCACAAAAATTTGGGTCATGCAACGAAGGATTGTGAGAGTCTAAGAAGAGAAAAAGTGAAAAAGTGATCGTCGAAAGTTGATGACGGATCGACGAAGAGAGACAATACACCAAAGTATGACGCTGAAATTGCCATGGTGCAAGGCGAGGAGGATTCTGGAGACAAGTTGACACGGAAGCGGAAAATAACCAACATTAAGTTCAGTCTTCATGATCCAATACCTTTTGATCATAACGGAACGTAGCATCTTATAATTAAAGTGGCAATAAGAATAACGTTGATTAGAAGGGTCTACGTGGATAATGGAAGTGCAGTCAATGTAATGTACGAACATTGCTTGAAGGGTCTACCTCCGGATATCCAAAGATACCTCAAGCCTGCCACGGCTGCAGTGGTGGGATTCGCGGGCCAGTCAATATGGCCTAGAGAGAAGATCTTGCTACCTTTCAAATTGGAAGACTACCGAGGTAACATTTGGAAAACCATACTAACAGAATTTTTAGTGGTACAAGCACCTTCTCCTTATAACATACTGTCGGGAAGAACTAGTCTGTTGAAACTTCAATCCGTTTCATCCACTGTACACGGTCTACTTAAATTCCTCACCGAAGAAGGGTTGGTGATAGTTCAAAGCACCACCCAGGTCCTCCTGAGCGTAGTCACGTTGTGAAACTGGAGCAAGCTGAGCCCATGGAAGAGGAGGGAGTTTCCTCAGTAGACACCGAATAGGTAATTGTAAATAGAGGCCACAAGGATCAGACAGTCAAAATAGGGGTCAATCTCCCTAGGATGTTGCGGGAAGGATTAATGGCGATGTTAAGAAAATACCAAGATACATTCGCGTGGATACCCGCAGATATGACAGGCATCCCAAGATCGGTAATAGAGCACTATCTGAATATCGATCCCTCATGCATGCCGGTAAAGCCAAAAAAAGCGTAACATGGCCAAAGAAAGAAACGAAATCGTCAACAAGGAAGTCTAAACATTAGTAAGAGTCAGGGTTATGATGGCTATGCAATTCCCAAAATGGATCGCCAATCTAGTGCTGGTGAAGAAAATGGACGGAACGATGAGGATATGTATTGATTTCACCGACCTCAATAAGGCTTGCCCAAAAGACAATTACTCCCTCCCAGAGATCGAGCAGAAGAGCGAGTCATTGGGGGATATCGGCGGAAATCTTTTTTGGATGCGTACAAAGGGTATCACCAAGTAAAGATGGCCACCACTGATGAAGATAAAACAACTTTTCATACTGAGAAGGGAATCTTATGCTATACGAAGATGCCTTTCGGTTTGAGGAATGATGGGGAAACTTACCAGAGGTTGGTAGATAAAGTATTCACAAAGCAAGTAGGAACAAACATCGAGGTGTATATAGATGACATGGTAATCAAGAGTAAGGGGGACAACGATTTTTTAGCAGTTGTGGAAGAAACCCTCAGAAGGCTATGACAAACCAACATGAAACTCAATCCAAAGAAATGCATTTTTGGAGTACAAAATGGGATGTTCTGGGGACATATAGTAATAGAAACCGGGATAGAGGCGAACCCCTAGAAGGTCGAAAGCTTGTTGAAAATGATGACACCACGAACAATGAAGGAGGTACCAAGCCTTAATGGAAAGTTGGCAGCCGTGGGACAATTCCTAGCTAAGTCAGCGGACCAGACGATACCATTCTTTCAAACACTGAAAACATTTACAGGAAGGAAAGACATACTACGGTCAGATGAGGCAGAAGAAGCACTCCGAAAGTTGAAACAGTCCCTCAAGCAACTGCTGACCTTGGCGAGTCCTTTAAAAGGGGAAGTGCTAACGATGTACCTATCAACAAGTCATGAGGCGGATAGTGCAGCGTTAGTCGCGAGAAGAGGAACGAAGCAAGTACCGGTGTATTTCGTGAGTAGAGTGTTGCAAGGAGCGGAACGAAATTACTCCAAAATGGAAAAGTTGGTCTTGTTCCTTATATATGCAGCTAGACGATTACGTAGATATTTCCAGGCACACCCCATCGAAGTGTTAACCGATCAACCAATGAAGCAGATCCTATTGCAGCCAAAACGTTCAGGAAGAATGACGAAATGGGCGATAGAGCTAGGAGAGCACGACATCACATACAAACCCCGAATCAGCATAAAGGGGCAAGCTCTAGCTGATTTTTTGACGGAAATATCGTACGACTCACAGTCATCAATGATGACCACTCCTAAGGGTACTGGTGAACCTCAGGAAACGTCAGGAATCATAGTCAAGGAAACGTGGGTGTTACACGTTGACGAGGTATCAAGCAAAGACGGATCAGGAGCAGGCATTGTCCTCGCTAGCCCGCAGGGAGACAAATCAACATATTCCCTACGATTCAAGTTCAAATACTCGTACAATGAGGTGGAGTATGAATCCTTAATGGTAGGGTTACAGTTGGCAATAAGCATGAATGTCACGCATCTTGAAGTATTCAACGACTCGATGTTGGTGGTTAACCAAATTAAAGGAACCTACGAAGCGAAAGAAACACACATCCAAAAATACTTGATCCTGACGCAGATGTGGATCCCCAAGTTTAAAACATTTGAAATCACACAAATTCCACGATCCAAGAACTAAGAAGCAGACGCTTTAAGCAAACTCGCCTCAATAGCCTTCAACCAGCTGTCGAAAACGTTCTTAGTGGAGGTATTGCCAAGAAAAAGCATTGATGACACCTTACGTCCTTTTTTTGAAAAAATGAATGCTGCCGGAGGACGCGAAAGAGGCAAGAAAGGTGCAAATTAACACACCGAACTATACTATGTATGGGGGCCAACTATACAGGAGGGGTCATTCCACCCCACGGTTGAAATGTGTAACGAACAAAGAAGCGGAGGCAGTAATACAATTGATACACTCTGGGGTCTGTGGAGCGCATGGAGGATCACGAGCAACCACCCAGAGGATCCTTCGGGCAGGATACTTATGGCCTTCCATGACCCGCGACACGGAAGCATTCATCAAGAAATGTCACGATTGTCAGATACATGGAAATGTGCCAGCACTACCGCCACAGGATATGGTTAGCATCACAAGCCCATGGTTGTTCCTTCAATGGGGAATCGAACTTTGGTGAAGGGAATTAAGAAGAGGTTGGGAACAAACCGAACTCTGGTGAAGGGAATTAAGAAGAGGTTGAGAAAAGCCAAAGGAAATTCGGCCGATGAACTGCAGCATGTGCTATGGGCATATCGAACCATTGTACGAACATCAACCAAAGAAAATCCTTTTTGATTGGTTTATGGAACAAAATCAGTCATTCCTATAGAAATCACGAATCGAACTACCCGAGCTAGTAATCCAGAAATACGGTCGAACACCGCGAAACTCCAAACAAATTTAGATCTGCTAGAGGAAAAAAGAGAAGACGCTGCAATACGGCAAGCCAATTACAAAGCATTAGTAGAACGATACTACAATACCCGGGTAAAAACGTCATCACGTGCAGTGGGTGATTTGGTTCTGCGCAAAAATGAAGTTAGCAGGCAATAGCCCATGGGAAAACTTGGTCCAAACTGGGAAGGTCCATATCGGATAATCGAGGTACGACGAAGTAGACCATACGTTCTAGATACATTAGATGGGATCCGACTACCAAGGACGTGGAACATGCATAACCTTCGAAAATTTCACTTCTGAAAATGTCCGCACAAGGTAGTCAAGAAGAAAGGAATCAAGCAATGTCGACATTTTAGAATTCAGAACTTTTTTTGTTCTTTTTTGGATGTAATTTGATTACTTATTCTAGAATGATATATTCCATTCCTTTCAAAAAACTACCATTTACGAATAGGCCGAGTTGATAGCTTAAAATTATCGCCATAATCATCCATATTATGGCTCGATGTTACTTTTACTCGAACCTTAGGGTCATGTCTAATGGTTCGAGCAATTTCAAATCATCACCATAATCATCCATATTACGGCTCGATGTTACTTTTACTCGAACCTTAGGTTCATATCTAATAGTTCGAGCAATTTCAAATCTTCGCCATAATCATCCATATTATGGCTCGATGTTACTTTTACTCGAACCTTAGGGTTATGTCTAATGGTTTGAGCAATTTCAAATCATCGCCATAAGCATCCATATTATGGCTCGATGTTACTTTTACTCGAACCTTAGGGTCACGTATAATGGTTCGAGCAATTTCAAATCATTGTCATAATCATCCGTATTATGGCTCGATGTTACTTTTACTCGAACCTTAGGGTCATGTCTAATGGTTCGAGCAATTTCAAATCATCGCCATAATCATACATACTATGGCTCGATGTTACTTTTACTCGAACCTTAGGGTCATGCCTAATGGTTCGAGCATTTTCAAATAATCGGCATAATCATCCATATTATGGCTCGATTTTACTTTTACTAGAACCTTAGGGTCATGTCCAATGGTTCGAGCAATTTCAAATCATCGCCATAATCATCCATATACGGATCGATGTTACTTTTACTCGAAGCTTAGGGTCATGTCTAATGGTTCGAGCAATTTTAAATCATCCATATTACGGCTCGATGTTACTTTTACTCGAACCTTAGGGTCATGTCTAATGGTTCGAGCAATTTCAAATCATCGCGATAATCATCCGTATTATGGCTCGATATTACTTTTACTCGAACCTTAGGGTCATGTCTAATGGTTCGAGCAATTTCAAATCATCGCCATAATCATCCATATTATGGCTTGATGTTACTTTTAATCGAACCTTAGGGTCATGTCTAATGGTTCAAGCAACTTCAAATCATCACCATAATCATCCGTATCATGGCTCGATGTTACTTTTACTCGAACCTTAAGGTCATTTCTAATGGTTCGAGCAATTTAAAATCATCGCCTTAATCATCCATATTATGGCTCAATGTCACTTTTACTCGGACCATAGGGTCACACCTAATGGTTCAAGCACTTTCGAATCATCGCCATAATTGTGTATATTGTGGCTCGATGTTACCTTTAGCCGATGTTATTTTTTCTCGAACTATAGTGTTACATCTAGCAGTTTGGCTAACTCTCAAACATCAGCATAAAATGCCTCACCACACGACTCTTGAGTTAAAGCCCGATGAATGAAGTTATATGCCAAATACAACATTCACGTTTGTAGGTAAAACATCTGAAGATCTGACAAACACTTCGAGTCAATAGAAAGGCTGGGTATCAGCCCCGAGCAATAAAATTGCAAGCGAAACTACAAATAACTTCCACGACCATACAAACTGGAAGAAAAAAGATTCGACTGTATAAAACAAAGGTTCATTGTCATTTAACAAGGTGTCATTACAAAATAATGAAACAAGCAAACCACCTACTGGCAGGGACGAAATCAAAAAGTTACGATTACATCTTTAAACACTACTTAAATTAGCACGACCCAACTTCATCCTCCTTGGAACAATCCACAACTATCAACAATTTTTTCAGACCACTCACGTCCATTCCTTTACCCTGTGGAGCAGATAAAAGGGGATACTTGAACGTTGTCAACTCAACAAAATGATATATAATCTGACGTTGTGCATCTGGGTATGAGTACAAGGAACCCTTATTCTTCAATTCTTCAGGATATTTTTCCTTCATGTCAACACAACCTTGATGAAGGCCAAGTTGAATGGTGTACATCTGCAGGGTAGCATTCACGGTGCCGAAGTCGCTCGAATCTAATAAAGCATGAACAAAAAGAGGAATACCTTCTTTCACAACCCATCGCAATTCCTCAGCTCCCTGGTCTACTTTGGCCTAGCAAGCGGCCACTTTCTGTTCCGACAGGATCTTGGCATTGTACAGCGTACCATTTTTGTGGGTTTTAACCAAAAATATGTTGTTTTAAACATATAAAGTTAACTTGACTTAAATATCACAAAAAGGTAAAAATAAGTTTTACAAAGTTTATATTTCACTATTTACCGTTTTGTGACGTAAAAAGTCAAAAACTAGAAAAATGGACATTTCTATACTAAAAACTCACGTATTTGTGTTTTATGTATAGTAATTGTTATTTATGAATATCTAAGCATGTTAGTCTCTCTCTCTCTCTCTCTCTATATATATATATATATATATATATATATATATATATATATATATATATATATATATATATATATATAGGTACAAATGAAATATTATAATAAACCATAATAAGTATAGTTTATGGGACATTAAAACTATTGTAACATTTTGAACACAACAGATAATTTTATATATATATATATATATATATATATATATATATATATATAATTATTTTATACTATTTTATTATCATGGAAAAATGATAATTACACATACAAAGGTTTTCATTACAACAAAACGTAAACGCGTTGAATAAATTTTATGAGACAAAGTCTTCATCATACCTACTAGAGTACCTACAAAAGTCATGCATTATAACCAAAATCTCCCGTAAGAGAGCGTGATACTTGTGTATAGATTTATATGGGACTGACAATACCGAACCTTAGCTACTTGCTACAGCTAGACCGACATGTCTGGGGTGCCAAATGTCTAACATTCTGACGCCTGAAGAATGTAATAACAGGCCATCTATGTTTTAGCATGGTTATAATAACTCACATGGGGAATCAACGATACATTTAGTTTACAGGAAAACATACATTGAAATGGTTTTATATAGATTAAAACTACATGTTACTATTTTAAGTATAGAAATATTTATCCATTTCGGTCTTAGGGTTTTTAAGATGACAACTCATTTTGGAACATATAGGATTTTCTAGAAACAAACACTATCATTTGACAAGGAAAGGCTTACAATTCTTCATACAAAGTCTTATGAACTCACCAATTTAATTGTTGACACTTTTCAAAATTAGTTGTATTCTCAGGAAATCATTAAAGCAAGTAACTACAAGATTTTGAGGATGGGACGCTAAGGCGTCAAACAAATCTTTTCATCATCATATTTTAATTGGTTTTGAAACATACAACTCTTACAACAATGTAACTCTTTCAATTATAAATATGATGGTTGTATTTTGCTTTGATCACTATTATTCATTATGTTATGATACTATACATGAAGTCATCCACCCCCAGACGTTTCCGTCATCCTCGTTTGGGGGTGTGACACCCACCTGGCCTAAACCATCCAAAGAAAATCGCAAGTAAATCACAATTTGCCACACCCTCACCACTATACAAGGACCAGTGAATGCTACGACCCATCCCACAGTCTTACAATACTCCTACTCTATCTGACCGCTAGTGAATGCTACGGGCCACCCCGCAGTCTTACAACACTCATACTCTATCTGCTAACAGGTGAATGCTACGGGTCACCCCGCAGTCTTACAACACTTCCACCTTACCACACCTATCGCCCGAAGCCTTACCACTAATCTATCAATTCGAACACCTCCAAAGTCGAGCACGCACTGGACCCAACACCTGAGCTGAACTCGAGTCATGACTGGAATCCCCAACCTAGGTCCCCCCAAAGCCTGTTATCAAACACCAAGAAGTCGCAAACCCAATGTTGGGAAGTTTCCCGAACTCCCCTACTCACGCAATCCACAATCCAAACGGCTACTTGGGCCGCCTTCCTCTCCGACATGAATGCGAAACTCCTCCAAGTTTCACAACTGCATCTGATTTGGATATCCGAACAATTCACCCCCACTTCACTTCGACTAAGCCCCGACAGTACCCAAGATTGGAAGGATTCCCAATCCCTCTAACCTTCCGATGATTAAAATGCTGACAACCTGCGCTTCCTAATGCTTGTGATCCATTGCTAGCCAAACTCAAAAGACCACACAACCCCTGAAGACCAGTTGAACACATCCCGAAACCAACAGCACTGAAAACCCCTGATGCTCAAAATGATATCACACTCAATTCTTGAAGTCCTAAGGACGAATGTTCCAATCTAAATCGCAGCAACAGACCATTACCCTTGGCACCCTCTAAAGTCAATCCGCGCACAATGCAAAAATTCCCGAATTCTGGCGATGTTGGACAACTAACCCGCTGAATCCTGACCATAATCCTTCCACATAATGCCCACGAACTGATCCTGACTACAACCAAAATAACATAGAACACTCTAAACCCGCTATAAGAGCAACAACCCTTCACTAAACCGCTAAAGATTTATGGCATGCAAATGGCATATAACATTTCTTGAAGATATAATCCCAACATAACCAGAAAAATAAACCAAATATATGCTTATCAAAACTGATACAAGATTCCCACAAACAAAATTAACTGATGCTTAAAATATAACCCGAAAAGAAAGCAAAAGATACATACCTGCAACATCGCCTACTGGAGTCCTGACCTCCCCTGCTTGATACTGCAAGGTCCGACTCCTCTCTGCTGGGGTTCCTACCCTACCCTCTTGTCCATCACTAAACCTCAAAGTAGCTGGAGCAGGCGAACATACTGATCCTCCCCTCAACATCGGACATTCAGCCTTCTTGTGGCCCACCTGATTGTAGTGAAAACATAACAGACTGGCCCCCCGAGGACAATCCCTCCAGACATGACCAACCCTGCCACACTTGTAGCAGCCCAAACCCATGAACGACAAACTCCATCGTGTAGTTTCCTGCATGTGCTGCACTGACTCCGGCCCTGTTGGCCTCTAAAACGCTGGTCAGAAGTCTTGGGTCTCTTCCCGGAACCCTCCAATGTCTGCACCTGATCCGACCCCCTCTTCCCAATGTGCTCCAAATCAATCTCCCGCTCTCAGGCTCTAGAGATCATATCACTCAGGGTCTCGCACCCCAAAATACTCACGAACTCCCTGATATCATCCTGTAGCATGTCATGATACCTCACTTTCTTCATCTCCTCATCTGTTGCATACTGCGGTACCAACAAAGCCCTCTCCCGGAACTTGGCTGTGATCTCTGCCACAGTGTCAGTAGTCTGGCGAAGATCCAGAAACTCTCGTGCCAACTGTTGTACCTTAATTGCTGCTGCAAACTCAGCTCAGAACCTGGTGGAGAAGTCATCCCATGACATATCATCAACAGCAGCATCACCCAACTCATTACCAACCTCTTCCTACCAATCTCATGTCCTTTCCTTCAATAGGCAGGAAGCATATCTAACTTTCGCCTCTTCGGGGCCGAAACTTGTCCAGTACGCGTTAGCCATATCCGCTAACCACCTCCTGCTGACAATGGGGTCGCTCTCCCAATGGAATGCAGGACGTCCACAAGCATGAAACTCCCAGAAAGACAGAGTACGAGCTCCAATGATAGCCATAACCTTAGTACAGAATGCGTCGAAGCGCTCATCCAAGATATATGAAATACTGCGTGAAATCTCTGATGAAATGAACTCCCGCAGCTGCTTGCTAATTGGCTCAAAACCCGCACCTGAGCCAAAACCCAAACCAGAACCACCTCCCTGAGAGCCTATCTCCAAACTTAAATACAATAAACCAACGATCTAAACAAATCAAGAATTCTCCTCCCCTAAGCTTCTCATATTCTCCAAGACTCTCACGGATTCGAGTATGGATCCTGTGCTTTCAGTAGTACGCGACCAATACTACCTTCCACACCTATCCATACTTTCCTCAGCAATCCTCCTGAATCGTCTAAGTCACTTCCTCAACCAATGCACCAAAACTCACTAAACCGCACCTCTAACCCACTAAAGCATATCCTAGGCTCTCCTAGATTATCGGCCCCATCCAGCCCTCAGCTGCTGAAGGACTCCCACCAATGTCAATTAGCTTCCTCATGAATATAGCCACATGTAACATAGATCAGATAATCCTTCGAGTAAAATTCTCAACCCTAGAACGGTTGGACTCAAATAAGAGCTGCGCAATAGGGTCAAATCCACCTCTCTAATATTATTTAACATGTGCCACATGTGACTTAGCATATTCACTTAGCATTCAATTTACCTCACTAAGATTCCTACAAACCACAAAGCAAGCAGCATTCATGCAACAGAAAAATCTAACCAACATACTCTAAACAAGCCATTCCATCCACTTATCAGATATAAAGACTAGCATGCAATACTAAAGCTCATACAATCAGGCATATAAAAGGCATCTCTCCTATCATATAATACTGAGCAAATCCTTAGCCCTAATCTAGCATGTAATTCTCACAATCATAGCATATATCATAATAAACATGAATTGGTATTCTAGGAACCACTTACATGAGCTCAACCGATTGCATGCATCACACCCCTTTCTTTGATTAGAAATTCCTTTTTAGTTAAATAATTATTTTATAAAAAATTTCATCAATTCCTTAGTTTGAATTCAGGCACGCCCGAGGATATGCGCGAATCCTTCAAACCAAGGCTCTGATACCAACTTTAACAGCCCAAAAATCCAAGGTAAAAATTTAATTTTTATTAAAATCAAAACACTATTGTAACTTTGTTCTAAACATTGAAAAGCATTTCATATAACACAATTATGAGAGTCCAATCCCAAAGATCACATGTTGCGGAAAACACGGGTGTATGCGCTGCGATCGTCCCGAGCTCTTTCTATAACGCCTCAAAATTCAAGATAAATTCTTCATTTTTAATTCTCAAAATATTACTCATAAATTCAAGTCATCACATAAATTGTAAGTTATTATCAAAACCATATCAGAGTATCCCAAAATCCTCAAATCTCCATAAGCCGACGGATGTGTACAATCATGCCTTCGCCTTCCCGGAATCTACAGAAGTACCTGAAACACATTTAACTCAACACGGTAAGCACGAAGCTTAGTGAGTTCCCTAAAATACCACACACAAATAATTAGCCTCTCATGGCTATATCTCGATAAGGACCCTCTGGTCATGTGTCTCAGTGAAGACCCTCCGGTCTCATGGATCGGGTTGGACCCTCTAGTCATGTATCTCAGTGAAGACCCTCCGGCCTCACGACTCGGTTTGGACCCTCTGGTCCTATCTCAATAAAAGCACGGAATAATATACAGAATAATCACAAAGACAAAAGGCATAATATCACATATCTCAGTATAAGCACATAAGACCCTCCGGTCAGTAACACAAATAAGACCCTCTGGTCGCACAATATATATCATTCAGGGAAGTATAATGAGAAGACTCACCTAGTAAAGTAAAGCAGTGTATCTCGTACCCGAACTGCCGGTCTAGACTCCACCTAACATATATCACATATATCTCTAATTAAAATCAAATATCAACATCCTCAAAATGTTTGGCTAAGTCTCTCTAATAACCTCAGAAATGGGGAAAAGACTATGTTACCCCTCCATGGCCTCCAAAGTCCACAACTAGACCAGAACCCTAAAGTCAACGAAAGTCAACAGTCAACTCTTCGAGTGCAGCTCATAGACTCGTCGAGTTCCTTCAGAACTCAGCAAATCGCAAAAACTTGAGTCAACTCACCGAGTTGCTGGCCAACTCGTCAAGTCCATGCAGTGTCCAGAAGATCGGGGAAAAACCTTAACCACTCATCGAGTTGTCCCGCCAACTCATCGAGTTCGCTCTAAATCCAAAAACGAGAAAACCCGACTCAACTCATCGAGTTGGATGCTCAACTCGTCAAGTTCTTCAGCCATTACACATTAAGCTCATTCCAATTGATTCCAATGCTCCAAACTTCTGATCCAACCTCCTAGGATGAAGTTATCACGTAAAGTTGCTAACTTTACATGCATACAAGGCCTCACAAGGCCAAAACACCCAAAACTAAGCTCAAAAAGGGGGTTTAGGGCATGGAGAAGGGCCAAAGCTTGATAAAGTTGATGACTTTATGACCATAGGATCCAAGAGGAGTCCAGATCTGAAAACATGTCCTTGTGACAAGCTCAAACCCGAGAATGACTCCATAATGTCCCAAAAATGGCCATAAACACTCCCAATAGAAGATCTAAGTATAAAGAAGTCAAGGTATTAACTCTATACCTCAATTTGATCGCCAATACACAGGAGGTGATGGATCTACAACCTTCTTCTTGATCCAAGCTTCTCAATCTTCAAGTCTCCTTTCAAAACTCCTCAAAAGTCACCTTTTAAGCTCTCAAACACACCCAAGAGGGTACCAAGCTCGATCTAGGTTTTTATCTGGTTGAAATGACGATGAGGGAGGCTACAATGGATTATAGGTTCTTTAAATAGGGTGCAAAACCCGGAAATTAAGATTTTCACTAAACAACCTCAACTCGTCGAGTTGGCCCCTCCAACTCGTCGAGTTTGCTTCAAAAATCCACGTGGGCTGATCTCTCCTACACGATGACTTGGAGCAGCCAACTCGTCGATTAGGTCGTATAATATGCATGAAACCCTCGAATTTCACACCTAGGGAATCGGGGTGTTACAATTCTCCCCCACTGAGATCAGACTTCGCCCTCGAAGTCATTCCTTGCAATCAACTCGGGGTACTGCTCACGCACCTCGGACTCCGGCTCCCACGTCCACTCTGAACCTCTGTGGTGCTGCCACTACACCTTAATCAGGTGCACCTCCTTGTTTCTCAAGGTCTTTACTTTCATATCCAAAATCACGACCGGCCTCTCAATATAGTTCAGGTGATCATCAACATGAATTTCCTATAAAGGAACAACTGCCGTCTCATCGGCTACACACTTCCTTAGCTAGGATACATGGAAGGTGTTATGAATCTGGCTTAACTCCTCAGGAAGATCTAATCTCTATGATACCTTGCCCACCCAGGAAATCACCCTGAAAGGACCAATGAATCGAGGGCCCAGCTTGCCCCGCTTCCTGAATCGGATCACCCCTGACCATGGGGATACCTTTAGGATAACAAAGTCGCCAACCTGAAACTCTAACTCAGAATTGTTGGATTAGTGTCTAAGTCCATAACTATAATTAGTATGTACTTGACCCGATTTGGCATGGTCCATTTGGGTTGCATGGCATCGGAACAATTGGATAGACAAAATGAGAAAAAAAGGATACTAGTGATTTAGATTAATATATTATAAGTTCTAATATATTAATATGAAATCATAGTATTTATATAGTATTGATCAAGAATTAATTTAGAATTAATCTAGTGATCAAAAGGAACTAATTAAATATGGACTCTTATATATGTGGTGGGCCAAGTTCATTTAGGTTGGGCTAAGCTTTCATGGATAGTCCATGGAGTGTTTAACCCATGGATCCTATGGAAATGAAAGGTCATGGGTATTAGGGTTTACATGAATGTAACCCTAATCCTCCACACTATATAAAGAGGTTCCTAGTTCATGAAATAGGCACTAGGGTGTATACACAAGGGGGCAAAAACGGATTTGGTGCATGTATCCTTATTCTCTAGTTATTCCAAGGGTTCTTGGTGTTGTGTGAACCATTTGAGGTGTCATACTTGAGGCACTAGGCTCTTAAGCTCCAAGCAATCAGCCACTACTAAAAGATATGTAACTCTACTAGCTTATTATGTTTAAAGTTCCCTATGTCATGCTAGTTAGGTAAAGAACCTTGGAAAAGCATATTCGCATGTATCATAGTAAAACATAGATCCAAGGTTTCTAGGGTTGCATGTACACCATAGAGTGTTAGAATGCTCAAAACCCATCAGTGGTATCAGATCCTAGGCTTGTTTGCTTGATACTTGATGGTACATGTTTTTTCCAAAGTTGAAATTCTGCATTTTTTGCATCTGACTGCTCACCACGACGTGGTGATGCCCATGTATGCAGAATTCCGAGGTTTTGCTTGGTATTGGATGAGGATCATTACCCTAAACTGCTTTTTGAACCATAAAACCAGTGTTTGATGTGGTAATGATTATGCTAATCCAATTTCAAAGGTTATTATCAAAATTTCAAGCTTTATATATGTTTTTATGATTCTTGAAATTATTGATATGAATGTTCATTAAATTATGAGTTGAGAAGATCATAGGAATTATTTGCAACTTGCTTGGTAGTTTAATTTTTGATCTTGATGTGTTTTAATGGAATCCATAATTTGTCCTCAAGTTATGGATTACCAAAAGTTTTTATTTTAAAGTCCATTAATAAACACATAGGTTGCATAAAATGAAAGTTCTCTCATTTTAATAAACCATTAACTCATAAGTTATGAAAAATGAAAAGTTTTGAAAGTTACAAAACTTGCCCTCAAGTTTTGGAACATGTAAAGTCTCACACACCTTTGTAAAACTTTAGTTCCAACCCCTAGAATTTTAAATGTTAAAATTCAACCCTTATACTTTATAATATTATAAGTTTAATAATAATTATATATGTATAAGAACAAGTCGTTTTACCGTTAGTAGGCCTCATTCACGAAGCCGGTCTATAAGGGGGGTATAAGGTTGTTGCCTATAAAATGGCAGCTTAATGGGTGTCCACTCTAACCCACCACTTCCTTAACTGGTGGAGGGTCGTTAGCCGAACGGGTAGGACAAGGACTATAACTTTCATAATAAGTATAATGATAAATATAAAGTAACTAAACCTTTTAAAAATTTCCAATCTTAGTTACTTTAGGAAAAATGTGAATTTGGTGCTAACCCATGAAATTACACTTTGCACTTTTATAACACTAGTCAAAATATGTCAATAACAATCACATGTGATTATGCCAATCATGTAATGTGATGTTGTTAAACTAGTAATGTGATAAATGTACTATGTAGTTTATCTTAAATTCTAATACAAATATGAACTTTCTTTATGATACAACTCAAAGTATACGTCCATACTATTCCAAAAATATAGAAAACGTCTAAATCCGACTTCGCATGAAGAAGTTATGATAAACCGAACACTATAAATCTCTATAATAAGAGGAATTTAAAATAGACTTAGAATTAGCTATTCGATTCTAAAAGAGAGTTGTAGTACTCGTAAATACCTATGCGTGGATATAAACAACGTCAAAAGCGGAGTTCGTATGTGAAAGTTACGACCTTCCAAAGATTCAGCTGTCAGAAACCCTAATTTGACTGAACTCACGACGTGAGCACAGAAACTCACGACGTGAGGAGTCATTTTGCCACATTTCGGATCTAGAAGGTGCGTGACGAGGCTACGAAGGGATAATTTCTAAGCTCACGACGTGAGCAAGGATATCTCACGACGTGAGGAGTCACATGGCCACCTTCCGAACCTAGGGACACAAATGGCAAGTCTACGGGGTGACCAGCCATGGCTCACGATCTGCGACTATATGGCTCACGACGTGAGAGGCCAAAAATCTTCCTATAGATAGCAGGTCCGACTCCAACCATTCTTACACCTAAACTTCTTTCTCCTCTCTCCTTTGCTGAAGCCCTCTTGCATCCCGGGCGTCGACGACCTTGTACCGCTGACCGTTTGTGCTTAGATAACATAAAATCACGCTACTAGGGTGAGTTTCACGGCCCCACTTTCTAATATTTTCGGGAGAAAACACATGCTAAATATTGTATATACGTTACTATTATGTCTATATGATAGTATAATAGTATTAACATAGATAGTTATAATAACCCGGATATAGTTGTTCTAAATATAATATTTTGAATATATACAACTATTAACAACTTGTTAGCATGTTCTTGTACTAATGTAGATCTTGAGTTATACTTAGGATTCTATATATATATATATATATATATATATATATATATATATATATATATATATATATATATATATTTTGTTTGCGATATAGTTCCAGAGTTACACTCGGAAGTTCTATATGTTAATTGATATGTACGTTGTTATTGTTGGTTTTATGTCAAGATAAAACCAGGTATGTTATATGTTGTTATTGTTGGTTTTATGTCAAGATAAAACCAGGTATGTTATATGTTGTTATATGGTTTTGTGTCAAGATAAAACCTGGTTTTAATTCTAATTATAGCTGTTGTATTGCCAAAGTGTTACAAATATTAGGAGTAATGTTTAAAGCACAGTCTACTAACTTAGGGTTTTAGACACGAATATGATTTTACTACTAGAACTAACGGAACTCGACAAGTCTACATGAGTTATTATATTCATCAACTAAGATTGGAAATCTTAGGGAAAATCCTCTGACCTGTAACCGTTAATCCCGTGTGAGCGAGGAAGTCGTGTTTGAATAAGCTACGGGTTGACAACCCCACTCATGGCTGCTACCTACAACACAACGGTTTGCGAGTGACGAACTGTCCTTTTATTTGTTAATTGTTCCGACGTTGATGAAGCGTATGGAACTTATCTTAAGATGCAAAACTTCTAGCATGAAGCAGAGGTTTGAAACTAGTCATATAGCCGCGGTTATGGACTCATGGTAGCAAATTGTTAGAAGCATTATACATTTATACTCTATGTACAAGAAACTGGTAGGTATACTACTTGTATATTAAGTAGATAATTATACCTAGCACACATACTCGTATAGAATTGAAATAAGACATATACCTAGCAACTTTCGTTTGTATGGAATTACAAACACTTATATCCATAGTATATGAGACTTATAGGTAAAATACTTACTTGGTAACTAAACTTTTATACCTAGGATATATATACTAAACGTTGGAGAGTCAAAATGATACTTTCAAAACTATACTTGTGAACTTGGAAGAATGTATTATTTTTATATGGAGTCAAAACCTATGCACTCACCGACTTTATGTTGACGTATTTTAAATGCATGTGTTTTCAGGAAGTTGATAACTATGATACGAGAAATGACGTTACACCGCCCGGTGTTTCCGCCGATGGCCGGGGTGTGACAGATTGGTATCAGAGCTATTAACTATAGTGAATTAGTACTTTCTTAGGAAAGCACGACTATAGTTTAGGGCTTAGTCTTTTAGGTTTAGGCATATCCCTTAGCCTACAATATAAAGTATTATTAATTATACTACTAAAGGAATACTTATGGGAGCGATGACAGGATAGACATGTCGATTGGATTGCTGGATTTCCAAACGACTATATGCTAAAATGATCATGCCCTCCGTCTATCCTGACTGGCCGGTGCCTTATCAGCTAGACCTGAAGTAAGAAACAATAATTAATAGAGCATGAATACAACAAATAATAAATATAGAGTCATATATGAAGACTCAGACCCACAATGATAATACACCTAAATACCAGGAATGTTTTTGATCTCAAGGATTTAGATCAAATATTTCAACTAAAGTTCATATATGCATAGATCTTATGACAACTACGTGTAGGTGTACAACTCTATTTTATTATGATTAGATCATATGAACTATTTAAATTGGGAGTAATATTTGATAGACTAAACACTTGGTGATCCAAAATGTATAGGAACTAAACAAAATGTGTAGAAGAAGTAGCGCTCGACTAAACCTTAACCAACGACCAGAACCACAACAACAACAACCGTAACCACCACCACCAGAAACAAAACCTCCAATAAGTTCAGCAGAACTTGAAGAAATCATAGCTCAGAGAATCGTTGCAGCTCTAGCTAATGTCACAAGAGGAGGAGTTAGAAATGAAGGCAATGAAGGGACCGCCAGAATGTGTACCTATAAGGATTTTATGAATTGAAAACCTAAGAGCTTCCATGGAACGGAAGGGATTGTTAGAGTGACCCGGTGGATTGAAAAGGCAGAATCAGTATTTCAAATAAGCTTCTGTCCAGAGGACTGTAAAGTACGATTTGCTGCATGTACTTTCGTTGATGCAGCATTAACATGGTGGAACAATCATGTTAATACAATGGGAATTGATGCTGCAAACTACATGAAATGGGAAGAGCTGAAGAGGATGCTAGTATAGGAGGATTGTCCTAGGGAGGAAATACATAAGCTGGAACAAGAATTGTGGACCCTAACCATGAAGGGTTCAGAGATAAATGCTTATACCGCTAGATTCAATGATCTTGCGGAGATGTGTCTGGCACTTGTAACCCCAGAGTACAAGAAGATTGAGCGATATATCTGGGGTCTAGCATCGCAAATCAAAGGAATGGTGATTGCATCAAAGCCTACAACATATGACAATGCAAAGCGTATAGCTCATCAGCTAACCAGCACAGCAATCCAAGTGGGATTTATAGCTGAGTCTCCCAAATCTGGAACGAACAAGCACAAATTTAATGGGAAGAATCCCATACAATCATCTGAGGAGAGACAAGATGTGGCAACTAATTATGCAGCCACACCAGTAATACCCACACAACCACGACGGTACGAAGGAAAACTCCCAAAATACACTCAGTGTAACCGTCACCATCTAGGTAACTGCTTTATATGCACTCAATGCAAGAAAAAGGGACACACCACCAATTTCTGCAGGAGCAAAACACTTACAACAGAAAATCAAGGAACAAACTCTGGAACAGGCTATGATGGAGGAAGAGCGTGTTTTGAGTGTGGTGAAATTGGACATATCAAGAAGGAATGTCCAAAGTTAAGGAGTCAAGGAAGTTAGGCCATGGCAGGGGATTCGTAATAGGAAGCAGAGAAGCTATCCAGGACCCTTCGGTGGTACCTGGTACAAAATAAATTTCGGGACGAAATTACTCTAACGGGGGGAGAATGTAACACTAGTCAAAATAGGTCAATAACAATCACATGTGATTATGCCAATCATGTAATGTGATGTTGTTAAACTAGTAATGTGATAAATTTACTATGTAGTTTATGTTAAATTCTAATACAAATATGAACTTTCTTTATGATACAACTCAAAGTATACGTCCATACTATTCCAAAAATATAGAAAACGTCTAAGTCCGACTTCGCATGAAGAAGTTATGATAAACCGAACACTATAAATCTCTATAATAAAAGGAATTTAAAATAGACTTAGAATTAGCTATTCGAGTCTAAACGAGAGTTGTAGTACTCGTAAATACCTACGCATGGATATAAAGAACGTCAAAAACGGAGTTCGTATGTGAAAGTTACGACCTTCCGAAGATTCAGCTATCAGAAACCCTAATTTGACTGAACTCACGACGTGAGCACAGAAACTCACGACGTGAGGAGTCATTTTGCCACATTTCGGATGTAGAAGGTGCATGACGAGGCTACGAAGGGATAATTTCTAAGCTCACGACGTGAGCAAGGATATCTCACGACGTGAGGAGTCACATGGCCACCTTCCGAACCTAGGGACGCAAATGGCAAGAGTACGGGGTGACCAGCCATGGCTCATGACCTGAGACTATATGGCCCACGACGTGAGAGGCCAAAAATCTTCCTATAGATAGCAAGTCCGATTCCAACCATTCTTACACCTAAACTTCTTTCTCCTCTCTCCTTTGTTGAAGCCCTCTTGCATCTCGAGCCCCGACGACCTCGTACCGCTGACCGTTTGTGCTTAGATTACATAAAATCACACTACTAGGTTGAGTTTCACGGCCCCACTTTCTAATCTTTTCGGGCGAAAATGCATGCTAAATATTGTATATACGTTACCATTATGTCTATATGATAGTATATTAGTATCAACGTAGATAGTTATAATAACCCGGATATAGTTGTTCTAAATATAATATTTTGAATATATACAACTATTAACAATTTGTTAGCATGTTCTTGTACTAATGTAGATCTTGAGTTATACATAGGATTCTATATATATTTTTTGTGAGCGATATAGTTCCAGAGTTACACTCGGAAGTTCTATATGTTAATATATATGTACGTTGTTATTGTTGGTTTTATGTCAAGATAAAACCAGGTATGTTATATGTTGTTATTGTTTGTTTTTTGTCAAGATAAAACCAGGTATGTTATATGTTGTTATATGGTTTTACATCAAGATAAAACCTGGTTTTAATTCTAATTATAGCTGTTGTACTGCCTAAGTGTTACAAATATTAGGAGTAATGTTTAAAGCATAGTCTAATAACTTAGGGTTTTAGACACGAATATGATTTTACTAGTAGAACTAATGGAACTCGACAAGTCTACATGAGTTATTGTATTCGTCAACTAAGATTGGAAATCTTAGGGAAAATCCTCTGACCTATAACCGTTAATCCCGTGTGAGCGAGGAAGTCGTGTATGAATAAGATACGGGTTGAAAACCCCACTCGTGGTTGCTAGCTACAACACAACGGTTTGCAAGTGACGAACTGTCCTTTTATTTGTTAATTGTTCCGACGTTGATGAAGCATATGGAACTTATATTAAGATGCAAAACTTCTAGCATGAAGCAGAGGTTTGAAACTAGTCATATAGCCGCGGTTACGGACTCATGGTAGCAAATTGTTAGAAGCATTATACTTTGTCGCTATACAAGTATTAATGTTAAGTATAAGTTTCCCAAACATTTATACTCTACGTACAAGAAACTGGTAGGTATACTACTTGTATATTAAGTAGATAATTATACCTAGCACACATACTCGTATAGAATTGAAATAAGACATATACGTAGCAACTTTCGTTTGTATGGAATTACAAACACTTATATCCATAGTATATGAGACTTATAGGTAAACTACTTATTTGGTAAGTAAACTTTTATACCTAGGATATATATACTAAACGTTGGAGAGTCAAAATGATACTTTCAAAACTATACTTTTGAACTTGGAAAAATGTATTATTTTTATATAGAGTGAAAACCTATGGACTCACCAACTTTATGTTGACGTATTTTAAATGCATGTGTTTTCAGGAAGTTGATAACTATGATACGAGAAAGGACGTTACACCGCCCGGTGTTTAGAAAACATAGTGTACATGGTGTATGGCATGACTAGTGTTTAGAAAACATAGTGTACATGCTTGGAGCATGGGACAACTATTGTTTTAATTCAAGTATAAAGTTGATAATTTGAAACAATATGCAATGAATAATGTGTAATCAATATGGTGATAAATAAAAGGTGTTCTATTTATATTCATAAGTTCTGAGACCATATTGGATTCGATTATTCTTGTGTTTCACTTTGCATGTTTTGACTTCCAGAATAACTAGGTCTTTCTTCCTAAATGACTAAGTTATTCAAACCATCCACAGTCGATAATACGTTGGAAGTAAGTATTAAGGCAAGACTGTCATGAAGCTGGTTTGTAGATGTCCAATGTAGTGGACATAGCAAGAGTTGTTACAACATTCATGAGTGCTCATAAGTTCTAAGTATTGGATTAAACCCACGCTCATTTGACTCACTTCATGGATGTTATCACGAGTGATCATGAGACGATAATATCTTATATTCTTCAAACCTAGAGATATGAGTTGTTGCCTATGAGTTGGTTATACATTGATTGTACGAAAACGCATTGGTAACTCGATGTTATAAAACGTGCCTTTGTGTATGATTCAACAAGTAATAGAACAAGCATATGAGTCGAAGTTTATCTATTCCTTTTATCCTTGTAGGGATAAAAGCGATATCTGTGGGCTAGGGATAAAAGCGATATCTGTGGGCCCCTCGATGATTTGGTGATGACACCCCGAAGTGCTTGGCCAAGCCTGGACTGATTTGATTTGTTTAATTAGTCGGTCGTCATAAATCGGAAATCGAGAAACAACAAATGGACAGAGAGAATGATTATAATCCATGTCTCAGTCCATATGATATCTAGAATGGAGGAATATATGATCCCTTATCTAATGGACGCGTCATTGGTTTGTTCAGAGTTCGACAGCAGCTTTTGGAGTCATACGCAATAATAGTTTTAGACTTATCCAAGTGGGAGACTGTTGGATTAGTGTCTAAGTACATAACTATAATTGGTATGTACTTGACCCGATTTGGCATGGTTCATTTGGGTTGCATGGCATCGGAACAATTGGATTGACAAAATGAGAAAAAAAGGATACTAGTGATTTATATTAATATATTATAAGTTCTACTATATTAATATGAAATCATATTATTTAATTAGTATTGATCAAGAATTAATTTAGAATTAATCTAGTGATCAAAAGGAACTAATTAAATATGGACTCTTATATATGTTGTGGGCCAAGTTCATTTAGGTTGGGCTAATCTTTCACGGATAGTCCATGGAGTGTTTAACCCATGGATCCTATGGAAATGAAAGTTCATGGGTATTAGGTTTTACATGAATGTAACCCTAATCCTCCACACTATATAAAGAGGTTCCTAGTTCATGAAATGGGCACTAGGGTGTACACACAAGGGGGCAAAAATGGATTTGGTGCATGTATCCTTATTCTCTAGTTATTCCAAGGGTTCTTGGTGTTGTGTGAACCATTTGAGGTGTCACACTTGAGGCACTAGGCTCTTAAGCTCCAAGAAATCAACCACTACTAAAAGGTATGTAACTCTACTAGATTATTATGTTCAAAGTTTCCCATGCCATGCTAGTTAGGTAAAGAACCTTGGAAAAGCATATTTGCATGTATCTTAGTAAAACATATATCCACGGTTTCTACGGTTGCATGTACACCATAGGAGTGCTAGAATGCTCAAAACCCATCAGGAACGTCTCCGATCCGCGTAACACTTCTAACGACTCTGGGTCGTCAGCAACCTTTGTTTAACCTGCTAGATTTGCTCTATTGTGTTGAGCACTATCTCAACACTCCCCATCACTCTATGTTCGACCTCCCCCATACAGATAGGAGTCTGACATCTCCTCCCATATAAAAGCTCAAAGAGAGGCATTCTAATGTTGCGATGATGGATGTGGTTGTATGAAAACTCTACCCTCAGACACTAGAAGAATGACCAGCCGATCTGCATGGAAACCGAGAATCTACACTAAGTCTGACCTCCTGTCGGACAGAACCATTCTACTACTAAACCCAGAACAATTCAGCTCCGACCCCGAACTGAATGACCATGCCCGACCAAAACTACCCACTGATATCCTCAAACATAAGCCCCAGCTACTTTCCAGTGTTTATTTCAACACCGAATACAAGGTCAACTCCGGACACAAAAGTTGAACCTCCAAAGGCTACCGCTTGTACATCTGGCAAAACGACTCCACAGCCATTCTTTCGAAAATAGCTATCTAAACCCATCATATGGCACCCACAATCACGAAGTTCACTTTACCCCAAGCGATTACTACAGCCAATCGGAAGTCAAACCTCACCTCTGACCTCTGTCGTCTACCACTTACTAGTTCCATGCATGTCGTGGTCTTTCCCAAGCCCAACAAACCGACCCATTCAGGTCTAACACATCAGATGGAAACTATAACTACTCAAAATGAAATCCATCTGACAATCCGAAATCCCAACCTGCCTATCCTTTACACAGATAGAACCAAACTCAAACACAAGAGTTTGGTCCGGCAGCAAAAATTAGGACCACTAATATCCAATCTGATACACAACTCATGACCCGAATTCCAAGAATCTACGCATGCATTACACCTCGATCCTTCCGATTCATGACAACCCCTCCCTAACTCAAGACATAACGGTTCTCGGCCATCACTGAGACCCCAGTCTCGCCCCTGGTCCGGCCACCAGGTACCCAAAGACTCAATTGGCAAGGCTACCCAGGCCTAAGAACCCTTCTGCGTCACACTTTGACTAGTGAATTTTACGGCTCCCCGCAGTCTTACAACACTCTCTCACTACCTAATGAGTGCTACGGTTCCCCGCAGTCTTACAACACTCTCTCACAGACTAGTGAGTGCTACGGTTCCCCACAGTCTTACAACACTCTCTCACTGACTAGTGAATGTTACCGTTCCCCACAATCTCATAACACTCTCTCACTCGCCATGGGCTCACCCCACGGTTTTCCCTGACAGTCCTAAGTGGTTACTCATACCTAGATCTATCCACTCTCTTATCACCCCACAATATCATCCTCAAGCCATCACCATACTGAGTTCACTAAACTCATGCTCGGCGACCCATCATAGATAGGTGTGCACACCCACCCAGATTAAGCTTCACTACTCCTGACGACAATTAACTGATGGTTTAACAACTGGAAATACAGTCTTTTGATGCTCCACTTGTTGTCTGACAAACCCAAGTCTCATAATAATCCAACAATTTAGGGCATCATACTCAGATACCTCGATACACCATCTAAGAATCTCACGATAGCTTACCACGACCACTGATCTTCCACTTACACAACTTGAAACCTTGAAGTACTTCAACCCATAATTTGAAGCACGGAGGAATCGTCAATGACTGAGAACGCATTGACGACAATCCAAAACCCCCTCCTCTACTGATCAAAACCAATGCAAAACTACTCATACCGACTCTGAACTTGATTAACAAATCAACTGCTGCCCTTCCCGGAGTACATATAACAATCTATACGTCAAACTATCAATCTCTCAGCAATCGAAACTTGACCTCAATGACCAACCGCCTCGAAACTCGAACATTAGCAAACCCAAAGAAACCCTAACCACATTAAGATCCCTAACCAATGGCTACCTGCCGTTGAGACACTCATTCTTTCTTGAGCACATACCACGTGCATCATCTCGCTCTGTACTTGCCCGGTCTATCATTAGACCCAAGTCTTATATTCCCGGACCGAAGATCCCTATAACCCAATCTTTTAAACCGCAACTTTAACAGATTGCTGATCCTGCCGACAGAATACCTAGTTCTCCCCCACTTAGGGTTCGAACCACCGCCAATTGGCATACCATTAGACTACCTACAGACTTGTTCACCAGATATACCATACTCGACTCTTGGAACATACCAAGCAACACTCGATGATCTTCCAGAAAAAGAACAAGAAACTCCAAGTTTTCCGAATCTCAGATGGAAGCCTCGGAAACCTCCCAATATGACTGCCTCCAGTCACCCAGAATCTCATCCGGCTGCACAGCAAATGTTTTGACATTACTAAAATAGCACTGACTCTTTCTTTGGAAATAATGGACTATCACACACTTCATTCTCTGGATCCTCAAGAAGCACCCCATCGAAAGAATCGAC